>NC_090440.1:1576635897-1577917980 GCF_031143425.1 Pleurodeles waltl
CTGTGACGTCTCTACTCACACTTGCATGCACCACTTCATCAGCCACCACGTCCATCACCAGCACACCCACCAGAACACTCCGCACACGTGCAGTCACCACCCCCACTGCCATTTACACGTCCCCTGTGTCCTCTCCCAGTGTGTCTGTCACCCCCTCTTCCAAACCACACAAACGCAGGCAGCCACCCACCCAACAGCCATCCACCTCACGACAGCCTCAGTTACAAGCACCTGCACCCAACGACAGCACACTTGACTCTCCTACAACCACATCCTCTTCCTCCACTCCCATACCCACTGCACCTACCCTTCCCATTGCTCCTAAAAAGTTTTTCCTCTCCAAACTTAACCTCTTTGCATCACCTGACCCACCCCCTCCATCTCGTAAAAGTCCAATCAGCACCTCAGCCAGCACAAGCCCTGGACCTACAAGGACCATAGTCAAGGGATATTGGAGTCCACCACCTTCGAGGGCAGCTACATCGGCCAGCAGCAAAGGGACAGCCAGCCAACCCCCTGGGAAGAAATCCAAAAAAGGCAAGGGCCGGCACGAGAGGACAGAGACGGCAGCCTCCACAGGCACCACCCTGGCACCGTCAGGAAGTGGGGTGCCACCTGGCACATCTCCAAAGGGAGGCAAGGGCCACAGAGGATCAGGCAAAGATGGCAAGGGCAGCACGGCCGACAAGTCGGCAGCAGGCGAGCTGCCCAGGAGGGCCCCACCAGACCCATTCCGGGGGTGAAGGAGGACACCCACGGGCACGGGACACCAGCACAGGAGGGCCCCGCAAACGAGAAGTTGGATGGCGAGTGAACACCATATATTGGCCAGATCTGGTGCCCTGGAGACACATGTGAAGAACCGCTGAACAGGGCCCTTCAAGACAAGCACCGCTGAACAGGGCACCGCCGTCTCAAGAACCGCTGAACAGGGCCCTTCAAGACAAGCACCGCTGAACAGGGCCCTTCAAGACAAGCACCGCTGAACAGGGCACCGCCGTCTCAAGAACCGCTGAACAGGGCCCTTCAAGACAAGCACCGCTGAACAGGGCACCGCCGTCTCAAGCACCGCTGAACAGGGCCCTTCAAGACAAGCACTGCTGAACAGGGCCCTTCAAGACAAGCACCGCTGAACAGGGCACCGCCGTCTCAAGAACCGCTGAACAGGGCCCTTCAAGACAAGCACCGCTGAACAGGGCCCTTCAAGACAAGGACCGCTGAACAGGGCACCGCCGTCTCAAGAACCGCTGAACAGGGCCCTTCAAGACAAGCACCGCTGAACAGGGCACCGCTGTCTCAAGACCCGCTGAACAGGGCCCTTCAAGACAAGCACCGCTGAACAGGGCACCGCCGTCTCAAGAACCGCTGAACAGGGCCCTTCAAGACAAGCACCGCTGAACAGGGCACCGCCGTCTCTGCACCGCTCTGCTGGGCCCTTCCTCTCAAGCACTGCTCCGCTGGGCCCTTCAACTCAAGCATCGCTCCGCTGGGCCCTTCCTCTCAAGCACCGCTCCGCTGGGCCCTTCCTCTCAAGCACCGCTCCGCTGGGCACCGCCGTCTCTGCACCGCTCCTCTGGGCCCTTCCTCTCATGCACTGCTCCGCTGGGCCCTTCCTCTCAAGCACCGCTCCGCTGGGCCCTTCAACTCAAGCATCGCTCCGCTGGGCCCTTCCTCTCAAGCACCGCTCCGCTGGGCCCTTCCTCTCAAGCACCGCACCGCTGGGCACCGCCGTCTCTGCACCGCTCCGCTGGGCCCTTCCTCTCAAGCACCGCTCCGCTGGGCCCTTCCTCTCAAGCACCTCTCCGCTGGGCCCTTCAACTCAAGCACTGCTCCGCTGGGCCCTTCCTCTCAAGCACCGCTCCGCTGGGCCCTTCCTCTCAAGCACTGCTCCGCTGGGCACCGCCGTCTCTGCACCGCTACGCTGGGCCCTTCCTCTCAAGCACCGCTCCGCTGGGCACCGCCGTCTCTGCACCGCTCCGCTGGGCCCTTCCTCTCAAGCACCGCTCCGCTGGGCCCTTCAACTCAAGCACCGCTCCGCTGGGCCCTTCCTCTCAAGCACCGCTCCGCTGGGCCCTTCCTCTCAAGCACCGCTCCACTGGGCACCGCCGT
This sequence comes from Pleurodeles waltl, assembly GCF_031143425.1. Classification (NCBI taxonomy): domain Eukaryota; kingdom Metazoa; phylum Chordata; class Amphibia; order Caudata; family Salamandridae; genus Pleurodeles; species Pleurodeles waltl. The sequence goes on from NC_090440.1 coordinate 1,576,638,007, forward strand.
CTCTGCACCGCTCCGCTGGGCCCTTCAACTCAAGCATCGCTCCGCTGGGCCCTTCAACTCAAGCACCGCTGACACATTGGCAGAAGGGGCAGGCCCGGATCCGTGTCGGACAGGGCTGCACGATACACTCTGGGCACCAAGACTCCTCCAGTACCGCTGGAGTCTGTCATCCACTTGTGAGACTGTGGCTTTGCACTCCCCAGGATGGCACAGTGGGCAAGCCACCCACTGTAGGGACTTGAGAGACTGTGGCTTTGCACTCCCCAGGATTGCACAGTGGGCAAGCCACCCACTGTAGGGACTTGTGAGACTGTGGCTTTGCACTCCCCAGGATGGCACAGTGGGCAAGCCACCCACTGTAGGAACTTGTGAGACTGTGGCTTTGCACTTCCCAGGATGGCACAGTGGGCAAGCCACCCATTGTAGGAACTTGTGAGACTGTGGCTTTGCACTCCCCAGGATTGAACAGTGGCCATGGAGGCCCCTCGTGGATCTGGCGTCGTGGACTCATGTGGCTGAGGTGCCCCCCCTTCCCTTCCCCCTGAGGTGCCTGTAGTTTTCCTATCTGATGCCCCTGCAGTGTTCTCTCCAATGGATTCGGGTCTCATGTGTGGGCTTTGCCCATGTGTTGAGGACCATGGGCCCACGTACAATGACAGAAAGCCAATTTTGACGGGACAATTTACATATGTGTATATAGTTATGGGATGTTCGACTTACTTATTTACTTAGCCTTAGAATATATTTGAATTCCAATAACATATTATTTTGTCTTTGCATTCTTCCGGGGTCACTCTGAGTTGTTGCTCTGCATTGGTGTGTAGGTAGTTGAGTGGGGGGAGGGATGTCGCGTATGTGTGTGCCCATATTCTTTTCTCCTCCCCCCTCCCCTGTGTCGTAGGTGCAGTACTCACCGTTGTCTTCTGCGCCGGCGTTCGTGCGCCTGGTAGAGGAGCAGGTAGACAATTGCTGGTAGGATGTGTAGTTCTGGTTCCATGCTGTCCAGATTCCTCGTGGAGTGTGGAGGGTGAGCGCTTTCCCGTTCGTAGTCTGTTTCCGCCGTGTTTTTATCGGTGGGGCTCCCGCCCCGGAAAAGGTGGCGGATTGGTGAGTTGTGATAGGGTGGGCGGTACATTGTCTGCCGCCTGTCTGTTGGCAGTGACCGCCGCGCTGTTTGTCTGTCCCGCCGTGGCGGTCGGAGTGTTAAAGTGGCGGTCTGTGTTGGCGGTTCCCGCCAGGGTCAGAATTCAATTTTTTGCACCGCCTGCCTGTTGGCGGGTTGGCCGCCGCTTTAACACCGACCGCCAGGGTTGGAATGACCCCCATAATTTGTTGGGTGCCAAATACACTGTCACAGTATATACTGATCATCGTAATCTTCAATTCATGAGTTCCGCCAGACTTTTGACCCCTCGGCAATTACACTGGATGCTGTTTTTTGCCGAATTTGATTTTGTAGTAACCTTCTGGCCTGATAAAGATAATCGTAAGGCTGACGCCTTGTCCCGTCAAGAGTCTACCACGTTGCCTGCATTTCAAGCCTCCAGAGCTATCATTGCTCCTGACAAGGTTCTATGTATCATAAAAACTGAAGATTTCTTTGAAGAAATTCGCAACTCTTTCACTGTTGAAAAATGGCAAACATGGGCCCAAGCAGATCCCAAGAGGTTAATCAAGCAAGGAGTACCCTTTTATGACGCTTGTTTGTTCGTACCCACAACCAAACTTCGCAAGATAGTGCTACATTGGTTGCATGGTATACCTACGGCAGGTCACTCAGGTACTCCTAAAACTCTTGAACTGATCCAACGCTATTTTTGGTGGCCTACCATAACAAAAGATGTAAAAGCAATGGTAAACAACTGCGAAGTTTGTGCTCGCATTAAAACAAGTCATTCTAAACCAAAAGGGTTGTTACATCCACTTCCAACCCCGAGTCGTCCATGGGAGCACATTTCTTTAGACTTTATTACCGGTCTGCCAGTGGTTCAACAGCATTCAGTAATTCTGGTGGTAGTAGATAGTCTCACGAAATATGGACATTTCATTGCCTGTAAAAAATTGCCCACTTCTAGTGAATTGGCAACTATTTTACTGAACAGAGTGGTTCTTTATCATGGACTGCCAAAGGTTATCCTCTCCGATCGGGGGTCGCAATTTGCCTCCAATTTCTGGAAGACATGGTGTAAAACACTCCAAGTGACATCTACACTATCTACTAGTCATCATCCTCAAACAGATGGTCAAACAGAGAGACTAAATCAGACTTTGAAACAATACCTCCGTGCCTACGCTGAAAAGGCACTTCATTCTTGGACAACTATGCTCTGGTTAGCTGAGTTAGCTTACAATAACTCATTCCACACTTCTATTGGCGTTACACCCTTTTTTGGTTTATTTGGCTATCATCCTGACACCTTGCCCATCACAATTCTTCAAGAAAGTTCTCTTACTCCAGCTGTGTCAGAAACCATTCAGCATTTGCATCAAACCCAGAAACTGATTCAACAGCATTTAGAAAAAGCCAAACAAAAATACAAAAGGCATTATAACAAGAAACATTGTGAGGGACCGCAATATCAACCAGGTGACAAAGTGGGGCTTTCCACAAAACATACAGACTTCAAGAAGAAGCACATGTTTAACCCTAAATTCATAGGTCCTTATACTGTCCTTCAGCAAATCAGACCGGTGACCTATAAACTACAATTGACCAGATCCTTACGGATTCATCCAGTGTTCCACACTTCCCTCTTGACAAAGGCAGTCCAAAAGGTCCACCCTCATACAGCTCCTGTTCTAGTACAAGGGGAAGAAGAATGCGAAGTCAAGAAAGTGTTGGATTCTAAACTGAGAGGGCGTAATCTATGGTACTTAATCTCATGGAAAGGTTATGGTCCTGAAAGTAACTCATGGGTTTCCGCATCTGATGTTACTGCTCCAGTACTTGTGAGATGCTTTCATTGTCTTAATCCAGGCAAACCAGGCCCTAGAGCGCGTCTGGGAGAGGAAAGTACTGTCAACACCAGAGCGGTACGTGCTCTATTGGCGACTGGAATGCAAAAACCCAGCACTCTCAAAACAACGTAATTTATGCATTGTGCTGATATGTTGTGGTTTATCCTTTTGCATTGCAGAGTTCAATCCTGAAAACTTATTTTTAATATGCTTACAAATACTGTTCCTTTGCAATGTATTGCTGAAGGTTTTCAGAGTGTGTTAGGGTGTGGCCCCTTTCCAGGGCCTTCCAGAGACTTTCCCTGCAACATGCCTGGGCGTGGTTGTGGGCTGGGCCAAGACTCTATAAAAGAGAGCCAGCCCAACTCCCAGTGCTCACTATTCAGAGGTCCCGGTGCAGAGCAGCAGCTTCTTCCAGACCTCCTGTCCCGGCGGCCTATTGGATCTTCCAGGCTTCTGCCCTTCATCCTTCATTGGTGATCATTGTTCCAGGCGGTAAGACGGTGGTTGGACTGTCCCGACACCGTTATCGAGAATGTTCATATTCTTGGTTTAATTCTTTAATGATTAACAGATTACTTGCGCGCTACCATTTCTTGACATTTATATGGTCGTTTACAAATTGTCAAGACGCGCGATTTGTTTCATAAAGGTTTGACTTTGTTATTCATTGCGCGCTACCATTTCTTGACAATGTATGGTGGCTTGCGAATCGGCAAGACGCGCAATTCGTTTCACAATGATTTGACTTAGTTATTCATTGCGTGCTGTTATTTCTTAACATTTGCATGGTGGCTTAAGAATCGGCAAGATGCGCAATTCGTTTCATTGTACTTTGATCTTGTTATTCATTGTGAGCTGTTTTTTCTTGGCATATACATCATGGTTTACAAATCGGCAAAACGCGCAATTTGTTTAATGATGATTTGACTTTGATATTCATTGCGTGCTAATATTTCTTGGCATTTTACACGGTGACACTCGAATTGGCAAGACGCACGATTCTCTCCTCAAGTTTAATTCATGTTGTTTATTGTATGCCACTATTCTGAGATATTTATTATGTAATATTCAAGTTGACAAGTTATGTGATTTGTTTCCTGAATCCATATTGTGTTATTCTTGGTGCACAATCCTTTTATGGTGTTTACTATATATATATATATATATATATATAAATCTGCAATATGCGCAATTTGTGTTGAAACATTTTAAGAGTACACAGAAGGCCAGAGTTTCCAGATGCAATATTGTATGGTCCTAGTATGCAATCTCAAAAAAGGATTTATATGACTGGTTTAAAATTTATTCAGAATGTTTTTCTGATTCTCATGTAAAGGAAAGTACTTGAATAAGAAAGTTTTCATTTAATCCATCTTGATTCCCTTACAGGTATCCGGCCATCTTGAAACTTAGTCATTTTAAACTTAATTCTTAGATTGTTCATGTTTTGAGAATGACCAGGCTTAGAATCATAGTCTAGTTTTGATTTTAGGAGATAAAATTTTCATATTGTATGTTCTAACCTTTTTCTTACTACAGGTCTCCTTCCCAGCTGTTCCCTTCCTAATGCCCTCTTCCCCTCTTGAACTCTCTTAGCCTCTGTGATTTATCTATCAGAGTCTTGGAGCTGTTCAGTGGTGGACATGTTGGGAACGTGCGCAGACCCTGAGGATCTGGTGACTCTGACACAAAGCCCCCTCCAGAACCAGTGGAGTATCACATCCACTACCTCAGTCCTTGGCATGATGAAGCACTCTGGGTGCAAAGCCCCCTCCAGAACCAGTGGAGAAAGGCATCCACTACCTCAGTCCTTGGCAGGATGAAGCACTCTGGGCACAAAGCCCCCTCCAGAACCAGTGGAGAAAGGCATCCACTACCTCTGTCCCTGGCAGGATGAAGCACTCTGGGCACAAAGCCCGCTCCAGAACCAGTGGAGAAAGGCATCCACTACCTCTGTCCTTGGCAGGATGAAGCACTCTGGGCACAAAGCACCCTCCAGAACCAGTGGAGAAAGGCATCCACTACCTCTGTCCTTATTAGGATGAAGCACTCCGGGCACAAAGCCCCCTCCAGAAACCAGTGGAGAATGTTATCCACTTGAGAGACTATGGCTTTGCACTCCCCAGGATATAGCAGTGTGCAAACCACCCACTTGAGAGACTTGAGAGACTGTGGCTTTGCACTCCCTAGAATATAGCAGAGGGCAAACCACCCACTGGAGAGACTTGAGAGACTGTGGCTTTGCACTCCCCAGGATATAGCAGTGGGCAAACCACCCACTGTAGAGACTTGAGAGACTGTGGATTTGCACTCCCCAGGATATAGCAGTGGGCAAACCACCCACTGGAGAGACTTGAGACTGTGGCTTTGCACTCCCCAGGATATATCAGTGGGCAACCCACCCACTGGAGAGACTTGAGAGACTGTGGCTTTGCACTCCCCAGGATATGGCAGTGGGCAACCCACCCACTGGAGAGACTTGAGAGACTGTGGCTTTGCACTCCCCAGGATACATCAATGGGCATGGAGCCCCCTCGGGGATCTGGCATCGTGCACTCATCCGGCTGAGGTGCCCCCCCCTTCCCTTCCCCCTGAGGTGCCTGTTTTATTTCTATCTGATGCCCCAGCAGTGTTCTCTCTGTCTTGTTCACAAATTGAGTATGGGTCTCGGCCATGCCTTTTGGGCCCAGTGGTCCACAGACTATAATATTGGAATCCCTTGGACTTATATTCTTGGTGTATATATTTGTTTATAGTGTGAATATCTTAATATATGTATATATTTTTGATTACTGTCTTCGTATATATTACAATCATTTGACTCATTTCCTTTTGTCCTTGTATTCTTCCAGGGGGGCTAGGGGGTGTAACTGTGATGTATCATGATGTATTGGTGTGTGTGTTGTCGTGGGTGATGGTGGGGGTGGGGGTTTTGCGTGTTGCGTGTGGTTGTCACTGTTTTTTCCCTCCCCCTCCCTTGTGTCGTAGGTGTAGTACTCACTGTGGTCTTCGCCACCGGCGTTTGTGCTCCTGGTAGAGGAGCAGGAAGATAAGGGCTGGAAGTATCTGAAGTTCCGGTTCCATGGCGTCCTGGTTCCTCGTGGGATGTGTAGAGGTGAGCGTTTTCCCTTCCAAGTCCTGTTCCCCGTGTTTTTGTTCGCAGTGAATCTGCCCCGGACAAGGTGGCGGATTGGTGGCTTGTAATAATGTGGGTGGTACATTGTCCTCCGCCTGTCTGTTGGCGGTTACCGCCCCAGTGTTTGTTTGTACCGCTGTGGCAGTCGGAGTGTTAAAGTGGCTGTCTATGTTGGCGGTTTCCGCTACAGTCGTAATTCAATTTTTTTCCGCCGGTCTGTTGGTGGTTTTACCGCCGCTTTAACACCGACCGCCGGGGTTGTAATGACCACCTTAGTCTCTTTTTTGGAGATTTTCTTCACCGGGACGGACCTGCAAGTCAAGCCGGGTCGCGGTTGAGGCAAGCCGGCTAGAGTTGCCATGGCGGGCCGGTCCTTCAATGGAGCTTTTTTTCAGAAGTTCTCCAAACTTCTGGATCTTCTTCAAGATGTTCCTTTAAGGTTCTTTTGGGGTCCACAGCTCACCCCAAGGTTCCAGAAGCTCTGAGATGCTCCTTTGGGGTGTGGACTACAATTCCCAGAATGCCCCTAGCACAAACTCCTTTTCGGCCACTGGACAGTGGTCAGCTGGTTGGTTTCTTCAGGAGTTGGTGCAGGGGACTCTGGTTAGCAATCTTTCACCAGTAGCAAACAGGGAGTCCCTCCTTGAACCAGTTGAAGCCAGGCAAAGTCCTTCTTGTGGTGAAGCCCAAGTGTGCAGCTGGTGCAGTCCTTCAGAGTGCAGGGTCCAGGTGTAGGCCAGGGGCCCAGCAGGGCAGTCCTTCTTCTTCTGTAGTTCTTCCTGGTAGGGATCTGGTTGGGAACTGAGGTGTGGGTGCAGGTCTGCCAATTTTATCCTTGCTCCTATGTGAAAAACAGGGGGGTACTGGTTGTCCTATCAGGTGCAGAGTCTTTCCCACTTGATGACCACTTCCTGGGAAGTGTGGCAAAAATCAATCCCAGGAGCAGCATTCCTCAAACATCCATCATGGCTGAAAGTGATTTTTGGAGGTTACATCTGGCTGAGCCCACCCACTGGTGTGGCTAAAAATCCTAAACACATCCCTCTCCTGCCCTCTCCTAATCTAATCAAGGGGCACCTAATTGTCTGGGTTTGCAGGATGTAAGGGTGTTGCTGGGTTGCTCCAAATGTCCTTCTCTGCCTTTGAAGACCAATTTGGCAGCCTTCCCCCTTCCTGCTTCACCATCTGCTGAGGGGAGATCTCCTCCCCAGGCACATCTCTTTTATGTGGTGTCAGGCCACTTCACACCTCATCAAGGCAGCCTGGCCAGGCTGCCAGAGGCTGGCCAATCAGAGCACAGAAGCAAAAACACTGCAGGGCTGAAGTTGGCAACTTTTCAGGTAAAGTTTAAAACACTTTACTTGAACAAATTATATTAAATCCAACAACTGGAAGTTGAGAGATTTATTATAACAATTAATTTGATACCAAACGTCTGCTATCTGTTACTTAAGGGGACTTTAAAAATAAAAAAAAATAAAAAAAAGTCTCCCCATTCTAGCCTATGGAGGCCTTTCACTACAATGTGGGAAAAACGAATTTGGCTGTTTTACCTCACCCGGGCTTATAAAACTATTTTTATAAGGTCCCTGCTTATAGTTACATGGCACCCAGCCCTAGGGGCACATAGGGCACACCTTTGGGGTGGCTTATATGTAACTACATATGCTGGGGCCCCTAAACCTCCATGCCCTACCATATACTGGGGACTTATAGGTAGGTTGACTTAGCCAATTATAATTAGCCTAATTTGCATACTGATTTTACACAGAGCACAGGCCCTGGGACTGGTTAGCAGTACCCAGGGCACCATCAGAGTCAGGAAAACACCAGCAAAAAGTGGAAAATGGGGGCAAAAAGTTAGGGGATCTCTGCAATCAGCCCTGTTCTCTCACATTTTGCATTTAGGTGGCCCTTCTGGGCGTGCCAGTGTGTACCGCCAATGGTGTACCAGCATTGAATGTCCGACGTGGTGATTCGTGCGACATAATGTGGTGGGCGCTGTTTTGTTGGCCTAACTGTATGGGTATTCATAACAACACTTTAACACTGACCTCTGGGATGGCAGATTTGTGCATGTGGCAGTATTCTGTTGGTTTGGTGTGTGTGTGTCATAATATGGTGAATGGATATTCGCCACTGCGACGGTATGTTGGCGGCTGTCACCGCGGCGGTAAGCGACATTTATCGCCAATGTCATAAAGAGGGCCTACATGTCAAAAAATTGGACTATAGCTCATATTTCATTTAAGAAAACATGCTTGGAACTTTGGCTGAAGGAATAGTAGGTGAGAATTAGGAATTTTGAAAGACAGTTTTTGTTTGAATGCCAGACTGCTGTCATTGCATTCTGTCCATCCAGTTTAAGTCTTTAAACATACAGTATAATGTCCTGATGTAATATTTAGGCTTTTATGGAAAATGATAGCCAAAGTACAGTATGTTCTACTAGACATTGACATCTGTCCAGCTTTAAAGTTTGTAATTTCAGTGTCCAATTTTGTTCCATCTGCTCTGCATCATTGAAAAATTGCTATAATGTATTTACTACTCCTCTGTATAAGGAATGTAGAGAATATATTTGATTTACAGCTTCAACAGGTCATATTTTGGTCACTCTTTTTTATTAACTTATCATAAGCCACACTTTTAGAACCTGTCTGAGCTAAGTACAGAAATTGCTCAGATTGGACTTCATTTCGAGATATGAAAGAGCAATATTCACACTCATGGTTCCAGATATAACTCAGTCCAAATATTTCATCATTATATTGGCATCTTTTTCTTCTAAAACTCCAAGTATCACCATAATAAATTCCTGTGTGTCTTATTGAGAACTTATTGAGTAACCTATTGAGTAAATACTACAGATCCACTATATTTGTCTTCTAGTTGTTGAATGCCTGAAGTAGAATGTATTACAGTTCTGTCATGATATAAGCATTGAAAGCAATTACATCGTACTGTGCACAATGTATAGCCTTGGTTTTTCTTGGATTCCATTTACAACATGTGGGAAATAGAAGAAAACATTAGGAACAACATTAGCATAGCAGTTTACACCAGTAGTGCTATCCAACTGGTAACCTAAAATATCCTTTTCCAGTTTTATTTTCTTGACACTTTCTTCTTTAGCTTTCTTTTCAAACTTCTCTATAATTTTCTTTGATTGTTTTGTTAGTTTCTGCTTAGGGCATAATACCTGCTTTTCATAAGGATACAGTCCTAAATGAGGTGCATATTCACTTCTTAATCTGTTGTATTCTCTCACACAATTTGCATCTGCACTAAACTTCTTTTCATCAAACAAACCAGAAAATGTTCGAACTCATGACAATGCTGCATATGACATTCCTTCTTTGAAAACTGTACTTTTTATATTAATAAATGCAGCATCAACACTTAAGCCTTGAGACTTGTGGATTGTTACGGCAAATGCAAGACAAAAAGGAAACCATTTTGTCAGACATACAAATCTTTCACAAGCAAAAACCCTGCAATACATCGTCTAATTTTTTTTATAGCATCCACCTGATCTGATCACACTGTATAGCTAAAAATTCAATCTCATCACGGTTAGGAAAGTTAACGAAATCAACATTTTTATCTGTGGCACAATTTACCAATCCTCCTTCTACATTTGAATTATGTCTAAGAATTGCTGTACAGTTTTTGCAGGCACTCAAACACTTCTCTAATCCAGCAGTCCTGGATACACATTTCTCCAAAGAGTTACATAATTTCTTGTCATTTGGCAGGACAGTTACTCCTTGGTGTTCCATTTTGTCGATAGAAGTAATCTATTAAAAAGTTTTCATTCTCAAGTTTTAGTAATTCTTCATTAAATGTAGCACACTCTTGAAGTGTAGACATCAAAGAAACTACGTGTTTCCCTTGTTTACAAAAGTTATAAATTAGCTCTGCTGCAGTCTTCCTAGAGGAAAACAGTTTTTTAATAAGTCGACTTTCCAGCATTAGTCTTCTCTCCTTTGTCAGAACACCTACTTTAATGTCCTTTAGAATGTTTCCATATTCTAAGTCAGAGGTTTGACACATATTTTTAACAAGTTCCTTGTATTGAAAATATTTACAAATATTTACATTGTGAATACTTCCAAATGAGTTTTGAGTCACTTTCTGTTAAAGAGTGTTAAAGACAGGCTGTCCTTTTACAGGAGTTAGTTGTAGTAGGTCTTCAAAAACAATTAAATGCTTTCGTACAAACAAGATGTTGTACTCCATTTTGAGTATCTGTTGTATTCTCAGGTGAACAAGGGCAAGCATGATATTAAAGACCATGCTCACCTCATCAATAACTAAAAGCTTCAGTTTCTTCAGAACTCTTGCCACCTCATGACAAGCTTCACCAGATAACTTCTGGTATTCCAGTACATTTTCATGTTCAACTGGTAGCATTAGTAGTCTATATAAAGTTATTCCTTTGATATTGTGTGCAGGTAATCCGTTAGGTGCAGTCACTACACACGATAAGTTTGAGTCTGTAGTTTTCTGTCAGTAATTAGAGATAACTTTAATTAAAAAGCTTTTTCCTGTATCGGCCTGACCACTCATATATAGTAGTATTGCTTTGAATGATGAGCAATTGCCTGGCTTGTTCTCATGTCGCAATTCATATTTCTATTTTCTCCTTTACTTCAATATAAATCTCTTTTTGTTTGTAGTTGAGTTGTCCAACTAACTGTTCCAGATCTACAGATTCCTGTCTAGCTTGTTCTATGGCAGTTTCCACTTCATTCATAGCTACTGCAGCTTCATTTTCAATAATGGGTTTTCCAAGAGGATCCTGACTTGAAGGTGCAGGACTTTGGCTACCTTGAGATTTATCCTTAACTACCTCAGCAGCAATCATTTCTTCATTTTGTATCACGTCATTTAATATCTGTAAGTAGTTTGTGAACATGGGACACTCAATGCTATCTTTAACAACATTAAAACAATCTTCATAGCAGTCATAATCCCCAAGTAATTCCAATTCATTATGCCAAGGTTTGAAAAGTTGAAGATGTGCTAAATACGAAAATGTTCTTTCCTCAGATGTTTGGAAGCTAGGTTTTTGGTGGTTACTTAGGTTTTCTTTTCCATGTTTCATTAAACATCCATCACATCCGTGTACTGAGTATTTCCATTCTATGTTTTCACGTGCATTACTTCTGTATCTATAGCTTTGAAGAATTTCATGAAGACACTTGTCTTCTAGATGTGGGCTTCTTCTTGGAAAATATGGGGGTCATTATGAGTTTGCCAGATGGAAAAGGCTGTCCACAAAACGTCCACGGTCAGGTTGCCACCAGTGTGGCTGCCTTCCCATGGGCCTCATTAGGAGTTTCCTACTGGGTCAGCGGGCGGAAAGGTTGTTCTGTCACTGTCCCCGTGGGAAATTGCCTACAACATTGATGCCGGCTCATAATTGAGCCAGTGGCAATGCTGTAGTGCACAGGGTGCACCAGCACCCATCGGGCTGTTCACTGTCTGCAAAGCTGGCTGTGAACAACGTGATGGGGCTGGCCATGGAGGCCTCTGCACTTCCCACACCAAGTGCATGGGCAGGGGACCACACCCCATCTCCGCCAGCGTTTACATGGCAGCGCTACTGCTATGTGAAAGTTGGCGGAAAGCAGGGTCGTAATTCCCAGGGTAGTGCAACTTGCAGCGCTGCCCTGACAGATTAGGACCACCAGCACTGCCAGTCCCTCCTGTGGATGAAAACTGATGGTGCTGATGGGCCGACCATGATGGAACCACCACAGTCGTAATGTGGCAGTCAGATCACTGCTTTGGCGGCGGTTTGAGTGCCATCACAACAGGGTTGTAATGACCCCCAATGTTTTCAAACATTTTTGATTTTACAGTGTCTGTACTTTCAGGTTCAAACTCTGTAAGATACTGAATTTTAGGGTAAGGTTTCAATACTCTGTTTCTTGTAGTAAATAAACCAAGACTTACCCAGACAATTGTTTTTGATTTTGAAAACAAACTTGCAGAACTTAATCTGTCACAGGCTTCATAGGACCCCATTTCCCTATGTGAAAGAATTTTCAAGCTGAAGGGATACGATTTCTTGCTAAGTGTCTTCTCTACAGAAATTTGATCCCACATCTCCTTCATCTCAGTTTTTTCAGACTTTGTGATGTACGATGTGAAACACCAAGCAACAGCAATGGAGTTGTCTGAAACACATTGTATGTCCATGCTAGCATTCCACATTTTTAAAATCACAGGACTGCAGTCCTTAATATATTTGGAATCATTGTTTCTCTTTAAGTTATAGGTGTTTTTTGGTGATTTCTGTGTCAGAGTATGTCTCATTGAAAATTAAAAGCTGTTCACTCTTCCTTTTCAAATGACAAGTCATGGAAATCCAAATCGACATCTTGTGTAAAAATGTTCTTTAGATCTGTCTGTACGACAACAGTACTTTCCACATCTATGTGTTTGGAAACACAAAACGTTTTTGTCTGAGACCTTTTTTAGCAGTTTGTTTTGGTATGCTACATGTGAGATACTGTTCTATAAAAGACAACACAGACTCATCACTTTGTGCTCCAAATTTAGGTCTGTCTTTTATCCATAGTAGCATGTGAATGTGAGGAACACCTCTTACGTGGTACTCTTTTCACCCAAAGAAATCACTTACATCTCCAAGAGAACGATTGCTTTTGCTACAATAAATGCAAGCATAGTTTGGAACCTGTGGTTGAAATATCTGCACAGATTTGCAGGTTCTAAAGAGCAAAGTGCTCCAGCTGTCTTTAAATTGATATCTTTTAGATTAGAGTTTGCTTCTCTTGAGAATTCAATCAGGTCATCCCAGGCATACTCTGTGCAACTCAATGTCAAAAACCACGTTGGTGGTCCCAGGTTTCTCAGCATACACTTCAGTTCTCCATGACGACGGAACCAATATTCAGTGGTGTCATGTTGGCATGCCATTAAGTTAATAAAGCTGTATTCAAAATGTTCATCTTTTTCTTGAAGTTTGTTTAAGAAAATTTCTGGCAGACATATTTTGAAGATTAGCTTCTGTTTTTAGAATGTGATTTACTGCATACAAAAGTCCAGACCAGTAACTCTAAAATAGAAGGTGAACTCTGTATGGGATACACTGTCTGAGTCTTGAGTCCTCTGAATATAATTGTGTTGATCGGTATTCAGCTGCTGGTTTTTGTATGGTCTGGCCAACAATCCAATCTCGTACTTCAGTGGGAAATAAGTGGGGAAAACTGCAAGCCTCTAAACTTTTTTCCCCTCACACTCATGGAAGCTCCTTTAGCCTGCTTTATTTAGAAAAGGTTATTAGCATCACCTATGACATCTTTGGAATTTAATGTATGTATGCTGTGGTGCTCATATATTTGCTCTGATCAGGATGGATCAGCTTTTTCTATTTGTCTACTTCTAGCAAACTGTCATCATCAACATTTGCTACATCAGCTTCCACATCAACATTTTTATAATAAACATTATTTTGTACCAGGTATAATGTTGCTTGTTTAACTTTATTAACATAAAGTAACTCTTGCCAAATTGTTGTATTCTTAGTTTGTACAACATTTACTAAGATAATGAGAGGTTCTTCATTGTTTTTCTCTATTCCTACAGTTTCAACAAAAGTCTAATGGCAAATACAATACTGTTGCCTAAAGGCCTCTCAATAACTCTGCTAGATGCAAGTTACCTGCTGTTGGTTCCAATTGTATAATCATTTGAAATTAATGAATAGTTTGTGTAAGTATAGATTCATATACATTTAAGTCTCATAATTGTTCTGGAATATTCACAAGTTCTAACCTGTAATACACTGATCTAGCTGGTGTTTTCTAATCCTCTAACTTCTCATAGCAGTACTTACATAAAACTTGCTGTACAGACAAATCAAAATGCTCCTCTACAAATAAATAAGCAGCAAAATATTGACTCTTCTCTCTGTTTTTCCCTTCAGTTTTGGAAAATGCATCTACATTTTGTGTTTGATTTTTGTAGTTAGTGTGTCTATAACAGATGCACACTTTGTTTCATTTTTCTAAACAAATTGTGTTAAACTTTATAATCTCTAGTTCAAATTTCTCAGAAGCAATACCTGTGCTCTGTTCCTCAATAATTGTACCTACAATCCTCATCAGAACCAAAAAAGCAAAAGTCCACATCCTACTGTCGCATGCAAAAGTACTCTATTAATCTCTCCTAGACATAATGCACATAGTAAAGTCTTCTTACTAATCTTCATATTTTTGTGTGGTGAACTGCCAACATTCTAAAGTGATGAAAGGTAATTTGGCAAACTTTCTTTGATCAACATAATAATAAATGTCCTTGTAAATTGCTAAACTTTCTTACTTTGCAAAGATCTAATCCTTGCAAAATTGTTTTTTTTTTGTTTCAAACTTCAGTATGCAAAGTTGCATACAGAACTCTTTGAAAAATCAATTCATTCTTGTTGAATACTACAAATGGTGCTACAGTTCCATTTGTAAACAGGAGTCTGTCTATTCCTACCTTGAATCTCTCCAGTTACCACATCTTCCGCATTTCTAAGAACAATCTATTCTTTTTTAACAGAACTCCCATCTTTCACCTTATAAAATCAACCATTTGAGTCATCTACATGCACTAATGTGTTCTCTTGTGACTACCCTTCATTAAAGAAAGACGCTGTACTGGAGGTGTGGTTCAATTTACGTCAAAGAAAGGGGGGGATTGGGAGGGATAAAGGTCCCTGAGTTATGGGACCCTAGAACACTCATCCTGCAGTCCCCTGGCTTTCTTAGGAACAGTGGTTCAATTTACCTCTGAAGATTTTACCAAAATTACTTTTATTAATCAGTCTTTTTCTTCGGCTGCATCTGTCCATACGTAACACTGTTTTATTCAGTCTTCTCATTCTAGTGAGAATCCAAATAAAAGGCTTCCTCTTTAAGGCTTCAACTACATTTCCAACATGTTCTTTTTTCAGTACTTCCCTTCTCCTTTTGTACTGTTTCAGATTTTTTAGAAGATTCTGAATTACTCTGGCATGAAACATTCTAAATCTAATTTCCTCAAACTGCTGCTATATAACCTATCTGTTTTCTTCAATTATTTCTTACTGCGCTCTCACATGATTTTTGTACCTTCTTCGTTGACTTGAAATGTTCCTTTTTATAGACATAATTTTTCACTGATTGCAGTTTCACGCATATAGTTTTAAGAAGTGTTCTGATTCTTTTACCAGCAGCTCTTTAAGCACAGTCTCCTTGTGTTCCTCTGTTTCTTTCTGTGTTGCAAGTATATAGTAGACTTTCCTCAGTTTTTGTTTTGGTTTAGATTTTTGTTGGCACCTTGAGTGTCTCTTTTTAGTAAAAATATCTGAAACTCTAAACAGAATTGCAACAAATTTACATTTCCATAAAACACTGTTCAATTGTATATCATTATAATATACTCTTCGTACATTCAGTCACATAACGGCATTGTAGGCACTAGACATCTATTTTTTATTAATTGTCTCTCTCTCTCACCAAAGCTATCAGTCTATGCTTTCAACTGTTTTTTTAAGAAGGAAGATGTATTTGTGTCTGTTACTCTGTGCATAAGTGTCACAGTCAATCTGACACTGTATGCATTAGTGTATACCTGATACAGTTATCCTATATAGCATTCTTCAGCAGTCACAAAGTCCAAAAACACCTATTATCATTGTTTTTTGTGCAGCAAGATGTCCTTCCCTGGAGAGAACCAATCATCCGCATAACACAGGCAGCCTTGCTGTATAAAAAAGGATGCCTGCATTAGCAATAGGTAGCAATTTATGTGACAGCACAGAGTGAGAGAACAGAAAAGCACTGTATCATGCACATACAGCACATTTCTCGCCTTTCCCTGTGGGTATGCCAGCACGATATGACAATTGTTGCACCAACCTGTTCCATAGGTGTCATAAATGAGACCCTTTGGGGGTCATTCTGACCCTGGCGGTAAAATCCGCCAGGGCCAACGACCGAGGGAGCACCGCCAACAGGCTGGCGGTGCTCCCTTGGGCATTCTGACCGCGGCGGTACTGGCGCGGTCAGAAACGGAAAACCGGCGGTGTACCGCCGGTTCTCCGCTGCCCTGGGGAATCCTCCATGGCGGCACAGCTTGCTGCGCCGCCATGGGGATTCCGAGCCGCATACCGCCATCCTGTTTCCGGCGGTTTTGGCCGCCAGGAAGAGAATGGCGGTATGGGGTGTCGTGGGGCCCCTGGGGGCCCCTGCAGTGCCCATGCCAATGGCATGGGCATTGCAGGGGCCCCCGTAACAGGGCCCCACAAAGATTTTCAGTGTCTTCCATGCAGACACTGAAAATCGCGACGGGTGCAACTGCACCCGTCGCACCCCTTCCACTCCGCCGGCTGCATTCGGAGCCGGCATCCTCATGGAAGGGTGTTTTCCGCTGGGCTGGCGGGCGACCTTCTGGCGGTCGCCCGCCAGCCCAGCGGGAAACCCAGAATACCCGCGGCGGTCTTTTGACCGCGCAGCGGTATTCTGGCGGCTACCGCCTCCGGCCAGGGTCAGAATGACCCCCTTTATATCTAAAACACATCATTTTTTAACCTTCTACTGTTAATCACTTCTTAAAATATTTTAAATGCATTCATATATATATATATATATATATATATATATATATATATATATATATATATATATGAATAAAGTTTTAAGGACCTCTTTATCTGTAGCTCAGTTAATATAGTTTTATAGGTAGAATCTACACTTTTATCACTGTTATTTACAAACACAGCTTGCTTTGAAACTAATAGTTTTAGTAATGTACTTGGTAGTAGCTTCTGTTTATATGTAAAATAGCATTACAATATCACTTTGGTTGTTTTCTTCATATAACAATTAAATCTCAGAATAAGAATAGTATAGCACTCTTACTACAAGCAACCAGTAATGGCAACCTGTTCACCTTTGCTCTCAGTGACATAGTCGTATTTATCAAACCAAAAACTGTGTTTTCTGTTTCATTTATGTTATCCCACATCTGAATGGTTAGTGACTATTAACCCTATCTTGTATATTTGGTAAGAAGTCCAATTTCCTACTGTGTGCTGCTGGAGTTGCGACTCCGTCGCGTCCCCTTGATGGGACTCCAATGTAAGTTTGCATCAGAGTTGCGATTCAATTCAAGGGTTTGAACATATACTTCCCATTTTTTTTGTACAGTTTTATTTACATTGTAAATTCAGGGATAATATTGAATTGCTAAAAACATTTATTTGCAGTTCTTGGTCCACCTTAACATCTCTTTTACTGAAAATGTATGTCTGTTTCAAGAACAGCTCTTCCCTCACAGTCTTTCTTTACAGTTACGATAGCAACCTCCTCTAGAACACTCATCTGTACCAGTAGTTCAAAAAGTCATAGGATGTTTTTGTTATGAACAAACTAGCTTTAATGTGTGCTGCAGCAGGTGTTGTTAACTACTACAGAATGTAAGTCTATCCAAATTAGGATCACATCTTTAAGAAAAAATAAGAACCAATCAGACAATAACTGACTTAATATTTCCAGTCACAGCCTATTTGTAGCCACCAGTGTACTTACAACATCCAATAACATATATGTTGTTTTTTAAATCAGGTGCTCCCTTCATTTTAAACACCTCATATTTTGAGAAAGCCTTCTCCCGTGTGCAACAGCTCCTTTCATTTCCAGAGTGTGGATTGTAGGTTACAGCTGTGTATTTTGGGCTAGTGAGTATGCTAGAAAGAGTGGCATTGACAGGGACCTAGGTTTGCCTAATGTGGATATTACTTGGGTTGGCCAGAAAGGGTTAAAGTGGCACCAATTGCTTCCATTGGTTAAAAGCATTAGAGATTGCCAACCACCTCACCTCATGATTGTACACTGTGGTGGTAATGACATGGGCACAGTGATTTGAAATCCTACCTTTGTTCAATTAATGCACTTTTTCCCTCACACTTCCTTTGTGTACACTAACATATGTCAAAGGCAGAAATGAAAGTTGTTCAAATCAATTCTGTTCACAGATTGACAAATCTAAGAAACATGTTAACAAAACAGTTTCAGCATTCGGCAGAGACCATAAGATGGGCTGTACCTACAATAACAATCTCCAGTTTTACATGGATGGCATATATAGACGAGATGGTGTGCACTTCACCGATGAAGGCAACAGAGTGTTCATCAGCAACGTTACACTCTGCATCCACTCTTATCTGTATTAAACATATGCACACAATAAACACAAACACTCTTTTTAGAGCCCCCCTATACCTCAAACACTCTTTAAATAAAAAAGAAAATCTGACTATTCTTTTTAAAATAATGAAGTTGCAACTTTGTTGTCGATTCGCAAACCAAACATACATATTCAATGCACAACATCATCATATTGTTCATATGTTTCTCTTTCGTGCCCCTTATTGTCACAATACATTTCTTAAAACCTCAGTAAAAGTCTAATGGACTCTATAAGTGGATGTATGAGTGTTTGAGTGGGTGTAAAAAGTAGTGTGTGACATTCTGAGTGGATCTGTGAGTGGATGACTGATATTCTGACTTGATCTGTGAGTGGATAAGTGAAAGTCTGACCAGGTCTGTGAGAGGGTGTGTGAGTGTCTGGGTAGGTCTCTAAATGGATGTTGGAGTGAGTGTGTCTGTGAGTAGGTGCATCATGGTCAGAGTGGGTCTGTGAGTGGGTATATGAGTGTCTGAGTGGGTCTGTAAGTAGTTGCATGATGGTCAGAGTAGGTCTGTGAGTGTGTGCATGATAGCCAGAGTGGGTCTGTGAGTGCATTCATGAGTGTCTGAGTGGGTCTCTGAGTGAGTGCATGATGGTCACAGTGGACCTGTTACTGGGTGCATAGGTCTCTGACTGGCTCTGTGAGGGTGCGTCAGTGTGGGACTGTGAGTGGGTGCATTATTATTGGAGTGGGTCTGTGACTGGGTGAGTGAAGGTCTCAGTAAGTCTATTAGTGAGATCATGAGGGTCTGAGCAGGTCTGTGAGTGGACGCATGAGGGTGTCAGTGGGTCTGTCGGTGGGTATATGAGTAACTCAGTGGGTCTCTGAGTGGGTGTACAAGTGTGTGTCTGGGTCTGTGGATGGGTGTGCGAATGGTTGAGTGGGCCTGTGAGTGGTCGCAAGAGGGTCAGAGTGTGTCTGGGAATGGGTGCATGAGTGTGAGTGGATCTGTGAGTGGCTGTATCAGGATCTCTGTGAGTCTGTGAGTGGGTGCATCAGTGTGTGAGTAGGTCTGTAAGTGGCTTCATGACTCTCTGAGTGGGTCTGTAAGTGGGTGTATGAGTGACTCACTGGGTCTCTGAGTTGGTGTACAAGTGTCTGTCTGGGTCTGTGGATAGGTGTGTAAGTGTCTGAACGGTCTGTGATTGGGTGCATGATGGTCAGAGTGGGTCTGGTAGAGGGTGCATGAGTGTCTGAGTGGGACAGAGAGTGGGTGTATGTGTATCTGAGTGGGTCTGTGAGTGAAAGGTGTGAACTTAAACACTTTTTAAAGACTTTTTGTCTGGAGAACCAACAGAGGGACCGGGACAAATCTGCCAAGACAATTCGATGAAGGTGCGTTACCGCTGGCCCAAAGATTCAGGTTGCTCCCACTCAGACCTTTTCTGCAGCAGCAAATCAATTTCTGAGGGATGATGCAGAGACAGTATTTGGCCTCATGGAGTCCTGTTCAGCTACAGCTTAAATCCTTTCCCCTCTGAAGGAATCCAAGCTCCAAAAAAAATGAATAAATCCAAAGATGGAACTCTTCATTGAGTGAGGGGGCCAAATCTTCTGGTTAATGAGGGACCTTACTCAGGGGCAAATTTTGAATTTCCTTCACTCAAAATTTTATCACAAAAAGACAACAGCCTTGCATTCATCTGACAGCAATCTGGCCTTGTGAAACCCATCATGCCCAATGCCCACAGCCTGCATTCTTGTCCCGCTGGGGATTTTTGACTTTTATTTCAGAGACTAGGTCAGAAGGTAAAACTTCTGACCAAGACAAGCCTGGTCTCGGTATCTAACCTGTGCTCCATTGTGGTCAGCCTTAAACTTTACCCTTGGCCCACTCAAATGCAACAAGATGACAGCAGTTGGTGCATAGCTCTTTTTAGCACTTTTATCTAAACGTTTTAAGAATCCTATCTCCGATTTCTCTTGCATGATTTTTATCATTTTGGTGTCATTTTTTTCAATAATATTTTTATGTTTATTAATTGGAGTGGGATTTTTATTGCGTGGTGTATTGCAATGCAGTGCAAGCTACTATGTTGCGCTACATTTCTTTACAAAGGGATGCAAGATGGGTGAAATTGCCCCTTATGTGGTTTTGTAAATATATCTTAAGGACTTGCATTGCAAGTCCTCAGTAAAACTAGGCCGATATTTCCCTTTACACATACCATTCTTTTCCTTACTTAGTCCAACATACATCAGCTATTTCACTTTAGAAATACAACTTGTTCTTTTGAAGCCTAAATTTTGATATGTTTGAATAGTTTCCTCCTTAAGGTTTCCGTAGGCAAATTCAAGTCACTGTAAAAAAACATGTTATTTTATCCTGTAAAATACACCTTCTCATTGGTATACATGCTCCCCATGCCTCTCTTCAAAGACTTCTCCTTCTCTTATTCCTCCTTTTACTCAAGGGTTTCTTCACTTTACTTCTCCCTTAAAATGCAGGTGATCAATTTGTTTTTTCATAAATTTTTGGAACAAGGACACATTCAGACAAAAAGATCACAAACAGCCGCTGGTCCAGTTCTGTTGTTCAAGTGCATTCACTGTACATTTTTACAGAGAATTGTCTATTTTATGTAAGTGGTAACCAGGAATCATGGATAACTGTGTAGAGTGGCATAATGTTATATTTCAGGAGGTTTGCGTAATAAGTGTAATGTGAAATTCTTGAAATTACTCTGGCACGGGAAACACCCAGAACAACGACTCCGAAACCACTAAGTCGTGAAAAACGAAAGCGAAACAACACTCTCGTTTTCCACGAATTCCTGGTTTTCATATCTTAACCACGCATGTCTGAACCACGTACATGCGTGGTCAAGGTACAGAAGAAGGGAGTCGGAGTCGATGCGGTGAAGGAGGAGGTAAGTTGGGCTGGGACTGGGGCTGTTTTCTTTTGGGGGGGTGGGGTGGGGGGCTTGGGGTGATTAGGGTTTAGGGGGGAGGGGGTCAGGTTTAGGTTTAAGGAGTGGGTTGGCGTGTTTAGGTTTTAGGGGCGGGGTGGGGACTCAGGGTATTTTTAATTTTTGGGGTGGGGGCTGGGGGTGATTAGGGTTTGGGGGTCAGGGTTTAGGTTTAAGGGGTGGGTTGGGGGTTGGGGTGTTTAGGTTTTAGGGGTGGGGACTCAGGTATTTTACATTTTTTGGGGTGGGGCGTGGGGCTGGGTATGATTAGGGTTTGGGGGAGGGGGAGTCAGGGTTTGGGTTTAGGGGTTGGTTGGGGTTGGGGTGGTTCAGGTTTTAGGGGAGGGGCATTGGGGTTGAGGTAATTTTGGGGGTGAGGGTTGGGGTAGTTGTGGGGATGGGGGGGTCGCAGTAATTTTTGGGGGTGGGGGTTTAGGGGGGAAGCATGTTGGAACTGTGCATGCTGATCACTAATGCCTTTACCAGGAATGCGTTTACAACAAAAAATCGTAGTAAACGCATTTGCGGTAAAGGCATTAGTGATGAGAACGAGGTTATTGTTCCGACCTCATTGTTGAGCCATGGGTGCTTGGAGCACTCGTGTTTCCGACACATAACCCTCTGGCACAATTACAATTTTACCCAGGCCTAGTTTATACCTAAACCAAGTGTTTGTAGTGAGCTTTACAAAAGTACATTCATAACCAATCCTTTTGCACAGTATATATACCCTAATTAACATTTATGTTCAAATGGTGATGTTAAATATGATTCTTTTGGAATTAGGGTATCAATTGCCAAGAAGTATCGGCACTGCAAAAATGACTATATCGTGTCTCTAGTTGAAGCTAACACTAAACTCAATATAGCAATAATCTACTGGACTGATATAGTACTTAAACACTATTTTGAGATCCTATTGAGGTTGGCATTTTTAAAGAAAGGACTAGTTATCTTTCTGAATAAAACATGTGTGAAACATATTTAAGATTTCAATTAAAGTTCAAAGGGTTATTAGAATGATTAGGTGATCCATATTTTATCACTTTACAGCTGTAACAACTAGATGAGTTAGAATTGGGACCAAATAGTCTTCAATAAGTGTGACTTAAGTGAGATATGTGTTCATTTGAAGATTTCCCCAATGAGAAGAAAGATAAGATGCAGTAAGAACGATTGTTGTTATACAGTATATATTCCCTTGCAAAGGCATTTTTTGCTTTGCCAATAACTTTAGCATCATTTGATGAATCCTCACGCAATTCTCAAAACACGTTTGCCGCTCGCTTCAACTGCTGTCTTGAACATTTTGGGGTGATTCATCAAGCGAGAGTCGAGAAAAAGAGGGGGGTCCCAAAATACCTTTTCCCCATGCAATTTCCCATAGAGATTTTGAGCACAACTGCAACCCAACCCGCTGGATGTAATCACACCAAATTTGGTTGGGAGGAAGCTCATAGTCCATAAAGAGCCCTTTTTGTTATTTGTTATAACTCCGTACAGTAATTTTAGAATGATTCAATACCAAACAAATTTGTATATCTAAGGTCGCAGATCCTCCACAGATACAACAGCCCATGCTGAAATCTGATTGGCTGCCAACACTTTAACCAGGAAGTGGTGGCAGCCATTTTGGGACCCAGGCTCTGCAGAGTCCAAACAATAAAGACCCAAAAAATGAAAAGAAGACAGGGTAGGAATACCCTAACTCACTAGCCCTGGTCCTGGGGTCTCCCTGGGACCCCACCAGGGCAAAAAAAAACATTTTATTTTTTAAAATTTTTACTGGAAATTGCTGAGGTGGGCCAGGTCCTGGGGCATGAAGGGCATAAAAAAAGTGAGCAGGGAGAGCATGCGACGCCTGTCCTCAGGCTTCTTGACCACCACAACCTGGGGCTTTCTGTGATTGTTGGGGGCTTCTGTTTACAGAATTTTATCATGCAGGTGCTTATCTGCCGGACACATCCATTTCAAATAGTGAGATGACAGTTGCTGTGTCTTTACAAGTTCTCAAATATAGTTGCAAGAAGTCTGGCCTCAGCCAATATCTTCAAAGTGGCATTAGGGGGACACAGATACAAGTTAGATGTGTTAGAGACTCGGACTGCACTCTGCAGAGTCCACATGACTGATCTGTGGTACCTTTCAATGATCCAAAGTGTTGTTTTTTTCAATGGAATTACCCTCCACCTTAAGTGCGATAAACTCAGCTTCATTGACACTTTACAGGGCAAGTCCAGAAACTCTGAGACTCCTGATTCATTGTATCTGGAGAGTAAAATTCCTGGTCTCTTCATAGCAGAGAAGGCCTCAAAGTCTAATGTTCTAAAAATTAATCTAGCTTGCTTTGAGAAAACTCTGGACATGAGCTATGGAGGTATATTACTGCCCCACGTTTCTTCTGGTGCTAAGGCATTGACTGCAGATGTCAGATAATGGTGCCACTTCAAATCCTTACTTGAAATTGATTGCCAGATCAAGTGTCTCAGCAAGTCAGTCGCAGCACTCTTTGCCTTTGCACAGTAGGCAAAAAAGCAAGATTTTAATATAAGGCTTTGTTTGGCAGATTGAATTCCAAACTCAGGCATGCAGCAGGTGTACAGTTAAGCAACGAGAAAATGGCACAGTAACATCAGTTCTGGGCATGATCTAGCCAGATCTCTAAGTGATCTTTAAAAGTGAAGGCTCTATACATTATGGCTGGCATTAGTTTGGAGGTTATCACTCAGCATAAGACTGTTACCTGTGGCGCGTTCATCTTGCATATTAATTTACAAAATAAGACCGATAATGGCAAGGCAACTTGCTTATGTGAGGCTAGGTGGCCTTTGTAGCTGCCTTAACCATTAAATTATACTCTCAAGTTAATCAATTGTATTGTCTCAAAATTTTTGGTGCCCCGTGCCATGATCCTTTTT
Source organism: Pleurodeles waltl (assembly GCF_031143425.1). Taxonomy (NCBI): domain Eukaryota; kingdom Metazoa; phylum Chordata; class Amphibia; order Caudata; family Salamandridae; genus Pleurodeles; species Pleurodeles waltl. The sequence goes on from NC_090440.1 coordinate 1,576,662,181, forward strand.
TAGCATTGTTCCCATGATTCACTAAGATTTTAGTTTCCTTGTTCTTGATGTCAATATTATTCTTTTGACAATATTCAGTGAGAGCATTTAAAGAGCATTGTAAGCCTATTTGGGTTTGTTCAAATATAATTTTATCATCAGCATATTGGAGGAGGTGGATTTTAGCCCTGCTAGATTTGGCAAAATGCTCTTACAGTGGCAATCTGGTTGTTGATATTGGCAAGGAACAAGTTAAAAAGAAGCGGGCCAGAATGCATCCCTGTTTCACTCCCTTTGAGGTCGGAATTTTGTCTGATGTTACCCAATTGGATGTAATATGCACTTTTACCCATGTTTTGGAATAGAGACTAATAATGGCATTTAGTAGTGAGGATGTTACCCTCCACTCATGGAGCTTATGCCACAACCTCCCCCTGTTTATGCAATCACAAACTGTGGTGAAGTCGATAAATGCAGCAAACTTTGGGGGGGGGGGGAATTCTTCTTCATAGTAGGATAGGCAGGCCACTGCAATTAGATTATCTTCTATCTCACATCCACTATGAAAGCCCATCTAGGTTGGTGAGATTATACTCTTTTACCTGACCCATTGTTCCAACTCTTGAAGTAAGATCTTAGCATAAGCCTTTCCATCTATGTCATTAAAGCAATTAATATGTAGTTAGCAGGCTCATCACAGTATCCCTTTTTTTTTCATGGGAACTAGGACTGAGCCATGCAAGCTCACTGGAATGGTGTTATGTATCCGACATTGACCAAATAGGGAGTACATAATTCCTGCCATTCCCTACTTGATGCTTTGGAAACTTTAGCTTGAAGGCCATTTGGTCCCGGTGCACCTGCCAGTCGCAGAGACCTTATGCTCTAGTGTAGTTCTTCAAGTGTTGGCCATAGGAGATCGGGAACCTGGGCACATGGATGCTCTACCATGTCATAGAAACTTGATGATTCTACATGTTGGTTGGTCTGGTACAGTTTTGCAGCATATTCAGACCAGGATGATGCTGTGATGTTACCATACTTATGTTGGTTCTTGCGATTCATTATACCACGTACCAGAACCCAGAAGGCATAGGGATTGGTAGATTTGGTAGCTTTAGCCACTGATTCTCCGTGTAATTGGTCAGATTCCCATCTCTTCTTTCTGTATTCCCCCTGAGCAGACTTTAGTGCAATCCAAGCTAAATATTTCTCTCTGTTTTTCACCAAAAAACCTACCACAACAATTCACTTTTCTTAAGTGATTTCCCTGATGTCATTAAGGGTGCATTTACTTTCCGGTATAATTGTGTTACTTAGGGGGTCATTCTGACCCTGGCGGTCGGTGATAAAGCGGCGGCCAACCCGCCAACAGGCTGGCGGTTCAAAAAATGGAATTCTGACCCTGGCGGGAACCGCCAACACAGCCCGCCACTTTACCACTCCGACCGCCACGGCGGGACAGACAAACAGCGCGGCGGTCACCGCCAACAGGCAGGCGGCAGACAAAGTACCGCCCACCCTATCACAACTCACCAATCCGCCACCTCATCCGGGGCGGGAGCCCCGCCGATAAAAACACGGCGGAAACAGACTACGAACGGGAAAACGCTCACCTCTATACACTCCACGAGGACGGAGGACAGCATGGAGCCCGAATTACACATCCTACCCGCTCTCGTCTACCTGCTCATCTACCACGAGTACGAACTCCGGCGCAGACGACAACGGTGAGTACCGCACCTACGACACAGGGGAGGGGGGGAGGAGGAAGGGTTACGGGCACACACATACGCATCACACCCACCCCCCAACTATCTACACACCAATGCAGAGCACCAAGTCAAAGTTACCCCACCCAAACCCCCCGGAATAACGAAAAGATATGATTCAAGTGAGAAACAACATTTAAGTACAAAATAGGTTCATTGAAGACATGGCAAAATAGGAAAATGATGGAAAAATTATCTAATGTAAACATTGCGTGACCGAGAAATAGAGGCAGAAAGTCCCGCACAGTCACAGAAATTGCAAATGTCCGTGGGCCGAAGTGTATCAACACATGGGCAAAGCCCACACAGGAGACCTGAGTCCGTTGGAGAGAACACTGCAGGGGCATCACATGACAAAACTACAGGCACCTCAGGGGGAAGGGAAGGGGGGGCACCACAGCCACATGAGTCCACAACGCCAGATCCAATAAGGGGCCACCATGCCCACCGTCCAATCCTGGGTAGTGCAAAGCCACAGTCTCTCAAGTCTCTACAGTGGGTGGCTTGCCCACTGTCATATCCTGGGGAGTGCAAAGCCACAGTCTCTCAAGTCTCTACAGTGGGTGGCTTGCCCACTGTCATATCCTGGGGAGTGCAAAGTCACAGTCCATCAAGTGGATAACAGTCTCCACAGGCAATGGAGGAGGCAGGGTGGGCCGAGTGCAGCGTGAACATTAGCACAACACAGAACCGGCACAGTCATTGGCCCAGCGGTGCATGAGACGGCGGGGCCCAGCGGAGCGGTGCCTGAGATGAAGGGCCCAGCGGAGCGGTGCTTGACAGGAAGGGCCCAGCGGAGCGGTGCTTGAGACGGCGGGGCCCAGCGGAGCGGTGCCTGAGATGAATGGCCCAGCGGAGCGGTGCTTGACAGGAAGGGCCCAGCGGAGCGGTGCTTGAGACGGCGGGGCCCAGCGGAGCGGTGCCTGAGATGAAGGGCCCAGCGGAGCGGTGCTTGACAGGAAGGGCCCAGCGGAGCGGTGCTTGACAGGAAGGGCCCAGCGGAGCGGTGCTTGAGACGGCGGGGCCCAGCGGAGCGGTGCCTGAGATGAATGGCCCAGCGGAGCGGTGCTTGACAGGAAGGGCCCAGCGGAGCGGTGCTTGAGACGGCGGGGCCCAGCGGAGCGGTGCCTGAGATGAAGGGCCCAGCGGAGCGGTGCTTGACAGGAAGGGCCCAGCGGAGCGGTGCTTGAGACGGCGGGGCCCAGCGGAGCGGTGCCTGAGATGAAGGGCCCAGCGGAGCGGTGCTTGACAGGAAGGGCCCAGCGGAGCAATGCTTGAGATGGCGGGGCCCAGCGGAGCGGTGCTTGAGATGAAGGGCCCAGCGGAGCGGTGCTTGAGACGGCGGGGCCCAGCGGAGCCCTCTTCAGCGGTGCCTTTCAGGACGGCGGGGCCCTCTTCAGCGGTGCCTTCCTTCACGGCGGGGCCCTCTTCAGCGGTGCCTTTCAGGACGGCGGGGCCCTCTTCAGCGGTGCCTCCCTGCACGGCGGGGCCCTCTTCAGCGGTGCCTTCCTGCACGGCGGGGCCCTCTTCAGCGGTGCCTTTCAGGACGGCGGGGCCCTCTTCAGCGGTGCCTTCCTGCACGGCGGGCCCTCTTCAGCGGTGCCTTTCAGGACGGCGGGGCCCTCTTCAGCGGTGCCTTTCAGGACGGCGGGGCCCTCTTCAGCGGTGCCTCCCTGCACGGCGGGGCCCTCTTCAGCGGTGCCTTCCTGCACGGCGGGGCCCTCTTCAGCGGTGCCTTCCTGCACGGCAGGGCCCTCTTCAGCGGTGCCTTTCAGGACGGCGGGGCCCTCTTCAGTGGTGCCTTCCTGCACGGCGGGGCCCTCTTCAGCGGTGCCTTTCAGGACGGCGGGGCCCTCTTCAGCGGTGCCTTTCAGGACGGCGGGGCCCTCTTCAGCGGTGCCTCCCTGCACGGCGGGGCCCTCTTCAGCGGTGCCTTTCAGGACGGCGGGGCCCTCTTCAGCGGTGCCTCCCTGCACGGCGGGGCCCTCTTCAGCGGTGCCTTTCAGGACGGCGGGCCCTCTTCAGCGGTGCCTTCCTGCACGGCGGGGCCCTCTTCAGCGGTGTTTGTCCTGTAATTCCAGGGAGTCTGACCTGGGCAGGACTCCCTGCTCAGTCGCCCTCCGACCGTGCAGTTGCTGGACCCTTCGGTGAAGGTGTCCTGAGCCCTTGGGTGTCCTCCCTCACACCCGGGATGGGGCTTGTGGGGCCCTCCTGGTCCGCGCTCCTGCTGCCTGACTTCTCCGCCCTGCTGCCCTTGCCCTCCTTCGCTGTGGCTCTCTGGGCCTTGCCTCCCCTGGATGTTGTGGCAGGTGAAGTGTCCGAACTTTGGTCCTTGGGGGCAGCCGTGGCACTCCTCCCGCGGCGGCCCCTCACTTTCCGGGTCCTCTTTCCAGGGGGGGGCTGGCTGTCCCCTTGCTGCTGACCGATGTCTCACTGCTGGCAAAGGGGGGACTCCAAAATCCATGGACTACGCTGACACGTGAACCCGGGCTGGTGGTGGCTGAGGTGCTCTTGGGACTCTTAGCAGATGGAGGGGGTGGGTCAGGTGAGGGAAAGAGGTCAAGATTGGAGAGGTAACACTTTTTAGGACCAAGGTAAAAGGTAGGTGCAGTGGTTATGGGAGTGGAGGAAGAGGAGGTGGTTGTAGGAGAGTCAGGTGTGCTGTCCTTGGGTGAAGGTGCATGGACTGGAGGCTGTCGTGAGGTGGTTGGCTGTTGGGTGGGTGGCTGCCTGCGTTTGTGTGTCTTGGAAGAGGGGGTGACAGACACAGTGGGAGAGGACACAGGGGACGTGTAAACGGCAGTGGGGGTGGTGACTGCACGTGTGCGGACTGTAATGGAGGGTGTGCTGGTGATGGGTGTACTGGCTGTTGGTGGTGTGCATGCAGGTGTGAGTGGCGACGTCACAGGGAGGGAGGAGGGAGACGCGGAGGTGGGGGACACAGAGGTGGTAGTGGCTGTTGGCATGTCTGCATCTGGGTGTTGCTTGGGTGAATGTTTGTGTGATCTGTGGTGCTTATGTCTGGAAGAGCTGCCCTTGGGTGTTGAGGTGTGTGCAGGCTGGTATGATGGTGTGGATGGGATAGGCAGATGAACAGGAGACAGAGACAGGGTGGAGGCAGTTAGAAGAGGGAGGCTGGAAACAGGGACAATGGCTGCCGTCAGTGCTGAGGCCAGAGAATTGAACGATCGTTGATGGGCAGACTGACCCGAATGAATGCCCTCCAGGTATGCATTGCTACGATGCACCTCCCTCTCTACCCCCTGGATGGCATTCAAAAGGGTAGTCTGCCCAACAATGATGGTCCTCAGGAGGTCAATGACCTCCTCACTGAGGGCAGCAGGGGTAACAGTGGCAGGGCCTGAGGTGCCTGGGGCGAAGGAGACGCCCGCCTTCTTGGGCGAGCGGGCACGGAGCGTAGGCTGAGGGGCTGCTGGGAGGGCGGAGCTGGTGCGCTGGGTGGCGGCTGTACCTGTAGAGGCGGGGGCACGGATGTTGCCACCACCGCTAGGGAGCTCCCTTCCGAGGACGTTTCGGTGTCGCTGGTTTCACCACGGCTCCCCGTTGTGAAGCTCCCCTCGCCCTCCGTATCACTGGTGGCCTCGGTGTCTGTGCCATGGCCCCCCGGGGCCTTGTGAGTCGCAGCTCCCTCGTGCTCCGGTGCCAAGTCTCCTCCGCCTGATGATGCTGAAGCACACATGCACAAGAAGATAAAGAATAAGGGTGGGGGGAGACATAATAAAAGGTTGAGTACATGCATTGTCAACACCGTTGGCGGAGAGGACAGACACAGGAGCCTCATGCACTAAGCCGCGCAATCGGGGTACACTACTGAGTACTTGTGACTGGGCCAACAGGTCTAGGGACAACAAACGCGCACATGGGTGATGCAGGACCATGGCTAGCTGTACCTGGCACCGTACAGAGGTTGGGGGCGGGGGCACAGGGCCATGCCTAAAGGAGGGGACTACACTACAGAAAGCGCCCTGGCCTAATGTCACCCACAGCCCTCCTCCCCCACCCAGACGCCTCCACTGCGTGTAAAGATAGCTGAATGTGCTGGTACTCACCCCCTTGTGTCTGCTGTGATGTCGTCACGCGCCCATCCAAATCGGGGTAGGCCACCACCAGGATCCGGGACATCAGGGGGGTCAGGGTACGACTGGCACCCCTCCTAGGTTGGGAGGCCATCCCCAGCAGTGACTCGGCGGTCTTCCTGGTCCCGTGGCGGATGTCCTCCCACCTCTTGCGGCAGTGGTTGCCCGTCTGTTGTGGACCCCCACTTTCCGGACTTCCTTGGCGATGGCACGCCAAATGTCGATCTTCTGATGGGCGCTGACCTATTTGACATGTACAGGGTGGAAATTGAAATATCATCAATTTTCCGCATGATAGATGCGATTGGCCCCCCCTCCCCAACCTTGCCATGTGGCACATGCTCTCATCTGTCGTGCCTTGCACTCCTCATTCGCTCCCCACCCCACCATCTTACATCCACCATACACAACCCAGGCATAGCCCATGCAACGTGCCTACACAGTGTACTTACCTGTTGGTCTGGAGGACCGTAGAGTCGCGCATACTGGGGCAGGACCCCATCCACAAGTTTCTCCAACTCTTCTGTCGTGAAGGCAGGGGCCCTTTCCCCAGTCGCAGCAGCCATTGTATCTCCCAGACCGAGGTCACAGCAGCACTTGCAGTATAGGTCCTCTCCTGTGGATGATCAGGTCTCGAGTGATTAATCAGATAGAAAATGGCGGTCACGCCCGCGGCGGCGGGTACCGCCGCGGTGCGTTCCGCGACCGCCGGCGCAGCTAGTCATTGGCCCGTGAAACCCATAGGGTTCGATGTTAACCAATGCGGCTTTGCACCGCGGTCATCGACCGCCTACCGCCACGGTGTGTCACGCCAGCGCATTGACCTCACATCCCATTGTCACACTTCTCAGGTCAGGCAGCCGCCATTACAAGGGACCAAAGGGCTTAATTACTACTGCGTCACACAGGCCTAGGCCTTGCATTGCCACTCATACAAGCCATTCAATGCATTGACAATCGTGTACTGTGCAAGCTGTAGTTACGTACCTGTGGGTTGTTTGACTCTGTACTCCATGTTGTCCTTCCTAGGCACCGTCCGCTGGGACTTGCGAGGAGAAGGATGAATCCTCCCGTGTACCGACCGCTGGTGGACCTGTCGACAATGGAGGAACGCCATATAATACTTCGATACCGACTTGACCGAGCCACTATACATGAACTGTGTGCCCAGCTGGAGCCAGCACTGATGTCCCCCATCCGCCAACCCACAGGAATTCCCCCTCTGGTGCAGGTTCTGTCAGTACTCCATTTCTTGGCAAGTGGGTCTTTTCAGACAACAGTGGCCATGTCATCAGGGATGTCTCAGCCTATGTTTTCTAAGATTTTGTCCAGAGTGTTGTCTGCCCTGACGAAATACATGCGGAGCTACATAATTTTCCCTGAGGAGGGTGATTTGGCCACTGTGAAGGCTGACTTCTATGCCCTTGGACATATCCCCAACATCATTGGTGCCATTGATGGGACCCATGTGGCCTTAGTACCCCCAAAAGACGATGAGCAGGTGTACAGAAACAGGAAAAGTTACCATTCTATGAATGTCCAGGTGGTCTGTTTGGCTGACCAGTACATCTCCCATGTAAATGCCAAGTTCCCTGGGTCAGTGCATGACGCGTATGTTAAGCGAAATAGCAGCATCAGAGACACTGTGTGTGGCTAATTGGTGACTCTGGTTACCCCAGCCTGCCGTGGCTACTGACCCCAGTGAGGAATCCCCGGACCAGGGCAGAGGAACGGTACAATGAGGCCCATGGGCGATCTAGGAGGATCATAGAAAGGACCTTCGGCCTCCTGAAGGCCAGGTATAGGTGCCTGCATATGACAGGGGGATCCCTCATGTACTCACCAAAGAAGGTGTGCCAGATCATCGTGGCCTGCTGTATGCTTCACAATCTTGCATTGCGACGCCAGGTGCCTTTTCTGCAGGAGGATGGTCCAGATGGTGGTGTCGTAGCAGCTGTGGAGCCTGTGGAGAGTGAAGAGGAGGAAGACGACGGGGACGACACGGACAACAGGGACACGGTCATACAACAGTATTTTCAGTAGCACCCAGGTAAGAATCCCCCACGTCATTTTACATTTCCTTCTGGCCTCCTGCATCTCTACTTTCTGTGTTTCCCCCCAGTTCCTTTCAACTGAATTGTGACTTTCCCTTGGCTTTTCAGAGCTGTATGACCCACTGCGTGACTTCTGGTTTGTTCGGCAATGGAGTAAAGCAAATTGACATTGGTATGTTGTCATCACAAAGTAACTGCACATTTTTGACCCGTTATGCATAATACATTTGTTAAGAATACAAGCAGACTCCTGAGTGTTTTATGTGCAATAAGTGATTTATTTAAAGTGCTACATATAAGTCCATGATAGTAAAACGGTGATGGGTGGGGGTGGAGTGATGTCCATGGCAGAGTCCAGTTCTCGGTCGCACAGGTGCATTGTCCATATGCCTGTGGAAGGATGGAGCAGGGGCAGTTCAAGGTTGGACAGGGTGACGATGTGGGACAGTGGTATGACATCCGGGGGGATCTTAGGCTGGCGGGGGTCTTGGCATCCTACTCTGTCTTCCTTTGTGATCTCAGGCTCCTCTTGCGGGGTGGTTGATCTTCAGCAGGAGGTGGGGTTCTGGTGGCCCGTCGTTGTGTGGGGGCCTCCTGTCCACTAGCGCCGGCGGAGGTGGTAGGCTGTTCCTGGTCCGGGCTGGTGACAGGGGCCCTTTGGGGTGCCACATGGTCCCGCAATGTGGTGACTATTAGGTTCAGGGCCTGGACGATGTTCCTGAGCTCCTCTCTGTACCCCATGTACCGTTCCTCCTGCTGTGCCTGGATCTCCTGGAACCTGGCCATTACCGTCGCCATCGTCTCCTGGGAGCGGTGGTATGCTCCCATGATGGTGGTGAGGGCCTCTTGGAGAGTCGGTTCCCTGGGTCTGTCCTCCCCCCCCTGTCGCACTGCAGCCCTCCCAGTTGCCCTGTTTCCCTGGGCCTCTGTCCCTTGGACGGTGTGCCTGCTACCACGGCCCCCAGGTCCCTGTTGTTGTTGGGGTGTTGGGTCAGCCTGGGTGCCCTGTAGTGGCGGACACACCGCTGATTGACCTGTCCTGTAGACAGAGGCATGGGCCCGCTGGGTGGGAGCGGTGCTGATATTCCCAGAGGGGGTTAGGTCTGCTGTGGCCTGTGTCTGTGTGTGGGGAACCGACTGTCCAGAGGTCCCCGATGGTCCGGGCTGGTCATCAGGTTCCAGGTCGACAGAGCTGCTGTCCTCACTGCGGGCCTGTTCTGGGGGTGGGATGGACATATCTGGACCCTCCTGGCCGGTGTGTTGGCGTTCGGGCCCTGCAGGGGTGAAAGAGTATGGTTATTGCTTCTGTGTGTTCCATGGTGTGCGATTTGTGGGTGCCCTTGTCCCCCAGTGCTGGCATCCCCTTGTGGCAGGAGTTGTGAGGGTGGTTTGTGGGGGGGATGGGTATGTGCAGTGGTCATGCATAGGTGATGGGTGTCCATGGTTTGTGTTGGCATTCAGGGTTTGGTTTTGGGTTGGGTGGGTTGTGCTGGTGAGACATTGGCAGGGAGGCTGTGTGCTGGGGGTTTGGGGGTGAGGGTGGGGGTGTGGGTTGGCATGCTGGTGGTTGGTGGGGGGGGAGTAGTTGAGACTAGACTTACCAGAGTCCATTCCTCCGCCTACTCCAGCGAGGCCTGCAGGATGCAGGATGTTGAAGACCTCTTGCTCCCATGCTGTGAATTCGGGAGGGGTGGGTGGTGGTCCGCCGCCAGTCCTCTGAACAGCGATGTTGTGTCTGGAGACCATCGACCGTACCTTCCCCCGTAGGTCGTTCCAGCGCTTTCTGATGTCTTCCCGGTTTCTGGGATGCTGTCCCACAGCGTTGACCCTGTCGACAATCCTCTGCCATAGCTCCGCCTTCCTGGCTATTGTGGTGTGTTGCACCTGTGTGCCGAAGAGCTGGGGCTCTACCCTTATGATTTCCTCCACCATGACCCGGAGTTCTTGGTCAGAAAACCTGGGGTGTCTTTGGGGTGCCATGGGGTGGTGTGGATGAGGTGTGGGGTGGTGTTTGCGGTGATGTGAGTGGTGGTGTGTGGTGATGTGTGCGTAGATGTGGTGTGGTTGATGATGTTGGGTTCCTGTGTGTGTTGGGGTTTTCGATTGATGTTCTCTCTCTCTCTCTCTCTCTCTCTCTCGCCTTCTCTCCGATTTCCAACTAGTGGGGGTTTGTGGGTGATGTGGGTGTGTGTTTTATAGTTGCTTGGATGTGTGGGGGTGGTGTTTGTATGTGTATCAGGTGTGTGTATTTCAAATTGTCCAATGTGGCTGGGTTTTGGAGCCTGGGTGTGTATTTTGACCGCGGCGGTGTGTACCGCCAATGGAATACCGCGGCTGAAAGGCCGCCGCGTGGATTGGTGGGTCGTAATGGCATGGGCGTGTTTGTGTTGGCGTGGCGGTGGAGGTTTGGTCATCTCCAGTTTATCGCTGCCCGCTGATGAGGCGGCCTTCCGTGGATGTTGGGTTTTTGGCGGCTTGGCAGTTGTTGGTCAGAATGACCGTGGCGGCTTTCCGCGGCGGTAGAATGGCGGTCTTCTGACCGGCGGTAGGAGCCTTTTACCGCCGAGGTCAGAATGACCCCCTTAGTGTATCCGGGTTTTCAAGCATTTCTCATATGCTGTTTATAAAAATAGGGCAGGTTGCTATCTAGATGGCTTTTTCCTTGCCCAAGTTGATCAAGGACCATGTTAGTTTAGTAATATCTTCTTCCCTAGGCTCTACTCACCATCTAATTTCAATAGCAATTATGATGTCAATTTGATTGCCCAGCAGGGAAATAGACACCCTCAGGCCTGAGGTCATCAATAACTGGCACCAAGGTATTGCATGATTGCTGTCACCTGTATAATCAGGATGAGAGCCTATTTATTCTCTTGAAGTGTACCGCTGTAAATGTAGTGCAATGTTGATTCTTTGGCTCCTGAGATGCAGGTATATGAAGCAGGTTAGTCAGTTGTGAATCTGCACCTGTTTTTGAGATGCTTCACCTTCCTTGCAGTGTGCCCCCAGTTGAACTGTTCCTTCCCCTTTGAACTATCATTTTTCCTTACACCCTGCGCTACCCCTTAAAGTTTATGCTGCTACATTGCACCCTACACTACCTAATTACATTAACATCCTATCCTTTGCATACTGTGCTCTGCCTGCACCCTGATCACCCATTAAACCACTTTACTATCCTTTTCAACTTCAGCTGTCCTTTGCACTTTGAACTTCACCATCTTTCCTGCTTTGCACAGTGCACCATGTCCTCCCACATATAACTTGACAGACTGCACTTTACCATTGCCCTGTGCTTCCAGTACAAGTCACTTGCTCTCCCTATTGCACCATGCACTTTCCGTTACAGCCAGCCTGGCTTGAACTCTGTACTTCCTCTTGTACCTGGTGCTCACCCTTACAATGAGTACTTATAAGAGGATGGTTCTGACCATCCGATCTGCCCTGATTTTTCACTTTTTGATCCTCTGGTGTTTGACCTTTTATTCTGAGGAGCCTCGGGTGTACCCAAGTGTGAAGGATTCCTGGCATGCACAGCTCAATAACTGTGCATAGGTAGCCTTGTGCAGAAGGAACTGTGCAGAGTGGATGGTGACCTGGAGTAGGCCTCATGAGATGGGTGTACACATGTGAGGGATAGTCAGTGTGCTTACTGTCTTTTCATTGTAGGGCCACTCCAGTAAATGTCAATGGAAAAGAGTGAGTTTGGGCATAATTCAGGTCCCCTATGACCCACAGAGACCAGAGTCACATCAATGTACACTATAAACTGTATGAAAAGAATGCTGCAGTAAGGTACAAAACTATAATTGTACAACTTATGGGTCTTCCAGGAATGCCATCTTTCACTGACTCAGCTAAGGATTAGGGTCAATTACTCCTCTATCCAGATGGCTGAACAAGGCCTTGCATCATTCAGCGAGCTGTCAGCCCCTGCCAGGAAATGGGCGGAGAGGTCCTGGAAGGAATGTCAGGGAGGAGGGGTTGAGTTTTAGAGCACATGTGGCCCTAGCTCTTGAACAACACCATTTTGACCTATCCCGGAAGACTGTGCAGGAAGGAGGGGACAGGGGCAAGGAAGTGATGTGGCACCTCTGGATTGGCCAGAGGTGCAGGCCTGCTGGACACTTCCACCCTCACTTAAAAGGTCTTGCATAGGGGAGAGCTTTCTCACTTGACTGTGCTTCACTGCTGGACACTGGGACTGCAGATAGGCGTAATGGGCAACTGTAAGGAAGAGCCCCCTGACTGCCCCCTGGGGCACAGACTCTACACCTGAAGAACTTCAGACCCAGCAAGACTCATACCAGGGCCAAGTAAGCTGGCCCTTTATCCCCACTGACGATCAATTGGGTGAAAGACTGGGCTGGCCCAAGTAGAGCATGCTGCCCAAAAGAAAAGGAAGGCTTGTGCAGGGAGACCCCTCCGTAAAGACACCCCCGGGCAATGGTAGGAAGGTTAAGTCAGGGAGTGCCATCACACTCCTCGTGAAAAGTGAAGAAGGGGCCCCAGACTCCATCCCTGAGCCCCACCATGAGGCGAAGCCGGGGGACGCTATTGCGTCGCCCATGAAAATGGCCACCGGCTGATGAAAGGGCTGGTGGCTGAAGACAAAGCCGGGGAGCTATGTTGCGCTACCTGTGAAAATACCCAACAGGGCCCGAACCCCATCCTAGGGGCCCCCTCATGGAAGGCAAAGTCGGGGAGCTGTCGCCCTCCATGAATCCATCCAGAGGGGCTCGAACCCCATCCATGGACCGCGTGAAGAGGAGGAGGGTGGGCGGTGCCATTGCACTCCTTAGGAAGGTGAGGAGGGGCCCAGGCCCCCTCCTGGGTCCCTGATGTGGCAGGAGAGGAGGGGGAGTGCCATTGCACTCCCCCAGGCAGCACACCTGGCCTCCACAGCTACTCACATCTGCCTGCAGAAGCTGGCAGACACCAAGTGCAGGGCAGGCTCCTATGGCAGCACCTGGAGGTGCTGGCTGTAAGGGGAGCCAGTGGGAGCGGCTGGTGGTGGGCTCCCCGAGCTGCTCCCCAACGTCACTTGCCTCAACATGACGTGAACCAGGGGTGGGCTCTCCGCGCTGCTCCTTTACAAGGAGGCAGCATGATGATGGTGTCTGGGAGGGACTGGACACCACCCAATATGAGGGCAGCGAGGGGTGGGCTCCCCTAGCTGCCGTCCTACGAGGCAGCCTGCTAGGGTGGGACCAAACACCCCCCAAAACAACCAAAAACACTGCATGGGCCACAGAAACTAACATGAATTGAAAAAGAAAATGCACACGAAGGGAAAACCAAAGGAAGTCGCTCTCCCTGGCAAAGCGGGAGAGCCGCTTATTCAATATGCAGGCCAGCACACAAGGCCTTGCAAGGCCAACGTCTTACTGAGATCTGGCCTTGGCTTGTGGTGGCCCCAGGAGAGTAAGACAACAACCAACAAAGTGGCTATGGACAGGAGGAGCTGTAGGAGCAGCAGAGCCACCCAGCGCAGAGTTTTTGTCCCCATCCTAGGTTGGGTGGGACAAAAGAATCATAACTCCTAAAGGGTTCCAATGCTGTTTTAAACACACCTGTGCTGGAACGTTTGTGGCTGACTGGTGGAATCTGTGCCCTCTACGGGTGAAAAGCTGCAATTGCAAGTGTTATTACAGCAATGAATGGAAATGGTAGCATGTTATGCTAAATGTACTGTGGTAGTATGGCCTGAGAAGGTTCATATGGCCAAGCACCCTGTAGGGGTGGATGATGGTATTGACAAATGTTATCAAAAGTAATCTGGGAGTAATCAAAAAGTAATCCTAACTGCACAAAGTACTTCAACATGCATTTACATGTTCTTGTTCATACTTATTTGTGTAATGAGACTGACAGCCACCTCTTATCACAGTAGATGCACTTTATTGCAAGATTTAGGTGCTCTCACTTCAACTTACCATCAAATATTGCATTGGGACATCAGGAAATGTTTTGCCATGTGGGTTGCTGGGCTGTATTTCCCCTCGGGGGAGACAAGAATGGTTACACCATGTCATCAAAGAGTAATTCCATCAATTTGTGTATGTTTGTAAATTGTTTCATAGTATTGAGTAGCGTATGTATAATAAATGTACTTTTATTTTATCAAATGAAAAAGCACAGACTGGACAATCATTTATGGAGTGTCATGCTTGTGTGTTTCTGAATGGGGATTACTAGCCCACACCGCCTCCCTTGAGTAAGTCTTGGACTAATCTGCAACCCTACCACATGAGAATCAAGCACTACAATGGGGTGTTTGGTCCCCAGTGGTGGTCGTGCACGGACCCATTACTTGTGCAGGCCACAAAACTAATGACCCACCTTGCAACAGTACACTTTCCCTTGTCAGTGCTAATTGTTACAACTATGACATTGAGAAAAGATGCTCATCAGGTTTCATTAACAGACAACACAGGTACACCAAGGACAGTGGTAGAGCAAGCATACCTTACAAAAATAACAGTTACAAGCATGGTGGTGGTGCAAGGTACACACCCAGCACTTTAAAAAACTTAATACAAGAAATATTTTTGACATCTGCGCAATACTAACACTCAGAGTAAATGTACAGAAGACACAGCAGTGGTAATAGCTTCTCTCACAGGTAAATCATATCTCATACTTACAGTAGTGCAGCAAAGTGTGCTTCTCCCTGCGCTGTGTGGGGAGTGAAGTACACACACACACACACACACACATATATAAATATTGATATATATGTGTGTGTATATATATATATATATATATATATATATATATATATATATATATATATATATATATGTATGTATATATATTATATATATATATAGAGAGAGAGAGAGATAGAGATAGAGAGAGAGAGAGATATTATAGATACATTTATATATGCATATAGAGGGATGTAATAGTAATTGTTAGGCACACTCTCACCGACAAGCACACACACAACATACATTTAAATACATTTTTTACTTACCTTAGCTGCCATCAAAGGTCAATTCCAGAAAATTGTGCTCCATTTTATATTACACTAATAGTCAATAATGGAACATTATTGACTATTAGTAAACCGAAAAAAGCACAGAAAATAGAGTCCACAGTCACCCCTGTGTTACTGGCACTGATTTTGCCACCTCTGAGGCCAGGGGTTGCATAGGCAGTGCCAAGGGTCACAGAGGCCAAGCTAGGGGTCGCAGCTGCAACAGCTGTCTCCTTTTTTGTATTTTGAATGTAGACACTAAGGGGCATATTTATTAGAATTCACGCAACGCGAATCACCATGGGAAATTGCAGTGCTGCATTATGTGAGAAAGTAGAAATGCTCCGCATAATAATGATTTAGAATATTTCTGCTTTCTCAGTGAGCTAAAACACTGTGTGCTGACTAGCACCAACACAGATACCCTTACACCATAATGCAAGAGTGTCAGAATTATGGGTAGGATAGTTATTGTGCAGGAAGGGATACCTATCCAACACAAAAAGAGGAGCGCACAAGGTAGCTTTGCATGGCTTAGAAAATGCCAAAAATGATTTTTCATAGAGGCTGCACCATAAAAGTGACACAAATCTGATGTAATATGATAGTAAATCTGGGCCCGGGTGTTTATGGGTCATAAACGGACTACATACGATGGAATGCAGTAAAAGAAATTCTATCAGACAAGCAGTTTGGTGAATCACATATCAAGGTATTTTGTGACAGAAATTGTGATTCTCTCCATCATTTTTAAAAGACTTGAAGATTATGAGAGGCTGTAAGAATCTTCCATATCGGAACACAAGTTAACTCAGTCTCACATATACTGCACACTGGTTCATTATAGGCTCCTTTAAAGTCATGAAGCTACTCAGGTTGTTCAGCAGGCCAAGCACAGGGATTCTTTTCATGAAAGAGGTTTCGGCTACTAGGGCAGTACAAGTTAATACTTCCTTTTATATAAACGATAGAAAGCTAAATCCAATTAATTAAAAATAAATAAAACACTAGCTGCAATACCTGTTTTTTATCAAGTATTGGCCAAGGCAGTAGAGATCGGTTTATGTGCTAACTCATGCAGCGTTAGCTTATTCGAGTGAGACTAGGCGTGGAATATAGAAAGAAGCAGAAAAAGAGGGCTACAGTTGTAAAGTGGTCCGTCATGCAGTTTAATGTATGCACTTGAGTGGAGGCGGACGGGGACACAGAAATAGTAATTAGCATTAGGTGAAGAATGAATATTACACTAGGCTTGCTACAAGGTGATAGACAAAGGTACACACCCAGCACTTTAAAAAACTTAATACAAGAAATATTTTTGACATCTGCGCAATACTAACACTCAGAGTAAATGTACAGAAGACACAGCAGTGGTAATAGCTTCTCTCACAGGTAAATCATATCTCATACTTACAGTAGTGCAGCAAAGTGTGCTTCTCCCTGCGCTGTGTGGGGAGTGAAGTACACACACACACACATATATAAATATTTATACTACTCTAAATACCACTCATTCCACATCTGCATCATACATATCAGACAACATTTCCTCCACACATCAAACACCACCAGTCACCCACTCACAACAAAGCACCCACATCTCATCACCCGATTTTTCTTTACTATTACTATTTCATGTTGTCCAACACTACCATGTCCCCATAAAAATATCCCCACTTCAAAGACGATGAGTTGAGGGTCATGGTGGACAAAATCATCAGGGGAGAGCCACACTGTAATAATCTAACATTTACCTGACATACCAATACAGCAAGACGAAGAACTTGATGAATTTCAAGAAGCTGTAAAAAACTTGAAGCAAGGTTCGATGTACCTCCAAGTCTAATTGCATCCAGATATAAATTCTTTGAACATTCACAAAAGTCAAATGAAGAGAAAGATATGTACAGATCTGCACTGAGAATATTGGTGGCAGGATGTGAATTTGAGAATTTCAGTGATCAACTAATTAGAGACCAATTCATTTGTCATTGCAATGACAAAAACATACGTCAAAAGCTACTGTCTTTGGGGAATCTGATACTGAACTAATGTATTAGAATAGCTAAGAGCAATGAAACCTCAGTACGCTTGGTAAAAGAACTTAAAGACAAACCGCATGTACATGTCAGTACTGTCTACAACATGGAGGAGGACGTTTATTTAAAAAAGGGCTCGCTGGCTCGAAAACTGTAACTCCAAGTCTTTTTTTCACAAGCCAACACATGTTTCAGATGTGGGAACGTCAGTCACAAAAAAGGGGGCAAACCCTGCCCAGCCAAATACGTTTCATGTAGATTGTGCAACAAAGTGGGATACATTTTGAAAGTATGTCAAAGTTCTAGTCACAAAAAAACCTGTTGGGTTAGTCACAGACAAGACACAGGGCTTACAAGAAAGTGAGTTCATCACAGAAATGCAGGACAAGGTTCTAGCTGTTGAAGATGATTTTGTCAAGTGGCGGGATCCCTCTGACTGTTGATCCTTATGTAGACTTATGTGTTGGTGACAAGGAACTTCATCTGTTAGTTGATTCTGGTGCATACATCACGATGATCACCAGAGAGTTATTTCAATCTCCGTGGGTCAATAGAACACTTTTACCCAGTGCTTAACTTGAAAGTAAAAATGTGCTGGTGCCGAAAGCCCTCCTCTTAAACACGCGGCTGCTGCAATTAAATATGGGAACACGGAATACTGAGGCAGCATATTCGTAAAGCCATCCGGGGCCTCTTCAATCCATTTACAGCCCCCCCTTCCCTTCAGCTCAATCTTGTAGTTTTTTGCTTTCTCCCATCATTATTCTCTTCCTCTGTCTTTCTTGAATGTGTATTTTGCTCACAGCAAATGTTTGAGGCAGAAGAATAAGCATCGGCCCTCAAAAATAAGTGCCGGTGCTCAGCACCGTAAACAACAAGCACAAATTAAGCACTGCTTTTACCTCCCAACCGATCTCCGATGTCATAGGGAAAAGTTTATTAGTTGGTTACTTTGAAGACATTTTGAAATTCAAGGGGAGAGCTATTATGCACAAAGTCTATGTAGCAGTCAAGAGTCTAAATATCCTGGGTTGGTTTCACCAAGGATTGTTGGGCATGGTATTGAGACCTGACACACAAGAACAAGTGCTTGCCATAAGAGATTTTTATTTAGTAGAAAACCTGTTAAATGCATATCCCAAAGTTTTTTCTTGTGAACTTGGTCAAATCAAGGGCTTCAAACATAGAATGAAAGTTAATTAAGGGGCTCTACCCATCAAACATAAAATGAGGGGGGTACCATTTAGTGCCCATCTTGGTTTAGAAAAAGAACTAGATACATTAACGAAGACAGGTATCACTGAACAAATTGATTCTTCACTTTGGCTTTCTCCCCTAGTGGTTGCTAGAAAGAAAAATGGAAAACTCTGAGTATGCATAGACCTCTGAGCATTAAAAAAATAAACTTGGATTGATTCTTACCCTATGCCAAAGATCAATGATCTGTTAGCCCAAGTTGCGGGGGCTACGTTCTTTACTAAATTAGATTTGGAACTATGCATACCACCAAATAGAACTGGAACCTGAATCTCGACACTTTACAGCTTTTGTGTCACCGTGGGCAACTTATCAATATTGTTGGTTACCTTTCAGTTTGGCGTCTGCTGTGTCAGTGTTCCAGAGAGTCATGGAAAACCTACTAAAAGACATTAAAAGGGTAGCCATCTTTCAGGATAATGTTTTGATATTTGGTCTTGATTGCCAATCACATGATGCCACACTGAGGCAGGTTCTGTCCATTTTTCAAAAACAAGGTGTGATTTCTAGTTCTGGGGTAAGCCCCAAGCCTGGATTAGTCTAAAACATGCACAATGCCCCCCTACCCCCAACAAAAGTGGAGTGAAAAGTTTCCTTGGTCTATGTGAATTTTACTCATAGTTTATTAAGGACTTTGCCTCCATGGCAAAGACGATCTTGAATCTGCTTAAACGTAGTACTGAGTTTTGTTAAGATAACAATTGTGCTTCTGCTTTTGAGTGGATAAAGGCTCAACTATTTAAGAGTGAGGTACTTAAACCATATGATCCGGAACTGAAGTGCATACTCAATGTCGATGTCAGTAATGTTGGCTTAGATGCATTTCTTACTTAGAGTTCCTCTTTCAGTGAAAACACAATAGGGTTTGCTTCAAGATTCTTAAGAGAATCAGAATGCCTATATTCAGTGACTGAAAAGGAACTTTTGGCCTGCTGGTGGGCTATAGAAATGTTTTGCTCGTATCTCTGGGGGAAGTAAGGGCCAGATGTATGAAACTTTTATGCACTCGCAAACAGTGCGAATCGCAAAATTCGGCCGTTTGCGAGTGCAAAAAGTGGTCTGCAGTGCATGAAAGGCATTCGCAGACCAAAAATAAGAAATCGTAAAAATTGCTATTTTTTTGCGATGCGACCTGGTTTTGCGAGTCGCATTTGGCGATTCTGTATTTCCAGTAGGAAATTGCGAGGCGCAAATTGCGAGTCGCAAAATCCAATTCGCAAATCGATGCATCAAAAAATCGCAAATTGCGATTTTTCGCAGAATGGCATTTTGCACATGCAAAATACCACTAAGTGAAACCAGGTGGTAACCAGGTGCAATCTATATAAAGAGGCCCAGAATGCCTCAGACTCTTTTCCACAATGGCTGCACTCTACGTAATGGCAAGGAGGATGAGGATCTTGGCAGGTTTGAGGAGAGGGAGGAGGAGACAGGAGCACATTTTCAGAGTGCGCATTACACTTTTTAACTTGACAGAGAAGGAGATATATGAGAGGTATAGTTTGAACTCAGCCATGATACTTGATCTGATAGCTGAGCTACAACCCATACTGCAGCGCAGAACACTAAGGCCTCACCGCATACCCACCCATGTGCAGGTATTATGCTCCCTCCACCTACTCGCCTCAGGGAGCTATCAAGGGATAATAGCAGCAGCTGGAGGGGTCTCACAGAGTACCCTCTCCAGATTTGTCAATGCATTTATCAACGCCATTCTGAGTAAACTAAACCAGTACATCAGATTCCCCCACACCCCACAGGAAATACAGCAGACAAAATTTGAATTTTACCAGATAGCACAGTTCCCCCACATCCTAGGTGCCATAGATGGGACACATGTGGCAATCTGTCCACCATTAGCCACAGAGTATGTGTACCGCAACTGGAAATACCAACATTCAATGAATATACAGGTGATATGCAATGCCTCCTACATCATAACTGATCTCGTGGCAGGGTACCCAGGGAGCACACATGATTTGTACATCTTTCGCCACAGCAGCATACACACAAGACTGCTAGCTGGGGAGTTTGGTGAAGGATATCTACTGGGTATTGTCCCTCTATACAATGGCACTTTGATGGCATGCTGATGTCAGATGGCCCACTTCTTATCATACACTCTGTCCCTTCCAGGAGACAGTGCCTACGCAGTGCACACTTACATGATGACACCCTACCTCAATCCTGCAACACCTGCTGAACGGAGATATAATGCAGCACACAGGGCAACCCGCAATGTGGTGGAGCGCACATTTGGACTGCTGAAGAGTCGCTTACGGTGCCTCCACAAAAGTGGGGGCGCACTACAGTACAGTCCAGAGATGACATGTAGAATAGTGGCTACTTGTGCTATCTTGCACAATAAAGCCACCACCAGGGGCATACCTGTAGAAATATGTGATACTGAATCTGATGAGGATGATGATCCCATACCACCCCTACAGCCAGCAGACAGGACCAGTGCAGCAGAGGGAAGGCAAAGGCGTGCTGACATCACACACAACCATTTCAGACGTAAGTATTAATTACACAAATCCTCTGACAACTGTATCTGTAGTGAAATAAATTTATTACCTTAAGTCAGGTAATGTTCGTTTGAGGAATTGCAAAAAAGGTTAAGTGATAAACTAGATACAATGAAGGACCTGAGTAATGCACTATTACGTCATAGTGACAACATAAGTCCACTGGCAGCTACAATAATTTTTTGCGGCCACGCACACCACTCGGGTGCACAGTTACCTCACTGGCACCTTTATTGTCCGCCTCAGTGGCAGCGCTGTGCCTGGCACTTCACCGTCTGGTGTCCAATGCTGGTACAGCTACACTGCTGAGGCTGGAACTGTCCTCAGTACCCCCCAGTGCAAGCTCACTCGGTGTGGCTGACCTCTGTCCCATTATGTTGTCGATCACATTGGTGATCTGTACCAGTACATTTGCAACATCCCTGCTGCTGTGTGCCGCCTCCACTTGTGCAGCCACTGCACAACGGGCAATCAGTGACGTTGCATTTGCCACCCTGTTCACAGAACGACAGAAGCCCCCAAACATGTTCATAAATCTGCGCTCCCGTCTGTACTGGCTCACCCTCTCATGGCGCAGCTCCTGATATAGTTCACGGACAGCACTTGTGAGGTCTCTGGTGTCCTGTGATGCCTGCACCTGTCCCTCATGCAGCAGTTCTATGTTTGAATTAAGGGACTCAAGCTGGTGATACAGGCCCACCATGTTGCTGTTGTGTTGGCGCAAATTCCTTTGTAATCCCGAGATCCTCTTGTTTTGTAGGTGCTGCTGCTGCAACATAGCAGCTTCCAGCCCACCAAATAAGGAGGGACCCTCACCTGCCTCATGCTGCTGTTCCCCAGAATTGGTCGACATCCTGCGGGGTGCTGTGGTCTGCTGACACCTGACCTCCTGCATCTGGCTGCACCTGCCTGTTGGTGATTGTGAAATTGGCCCTTCCTGCTGCTCATCTGAGTCTTGGCTGAGCTCTGGCAGTGGCAGTGCCCTGGGCCTGCGCCAGACACGGCCAATGTTGAGAGACTCACTGGTGTTGGAATCAGAGGCCAGATGGGTGTCTGTCTCGCCTACACTTGCTGATGCTGTGGATGCTGACCCTGGCCCACCTGCAACAACAATATGCAGCATGTCAGTTATGTTTGTTACAATACGGTCACACAATGGTAATAAAGGTACAGGTACTTCTCTAAACTGTGTTGTGTGTGTTGTGTTCCTCTGGGTGTCGCTCTACTTAAATACATTGTGTGTGCTACTTTTAGCTCTGGGTTGTGGACTGCCACTCCCATAATGCATTGTTGTGCTGCTTCTAAGATGTGGACTGGACTACTTCTCACAATGTTTAACATTACTTGCTAATTCCTAAGGGGATTTTGTGCATACACATATGGGGTTTCAAATCAATATTGCACTTACCTTGGCTGGTACTTGGTGTGCCAGAGGTGTCTATCTCTGTGACCCCTGTCACAGCTTCAGGGAGGAGTGTTGACTCGACTAGGTCCTGTAATGGGGTGGATGGTGCCTCTGTGGGTGGACCGCCTCCTGTGCCCCTGGCCTCCTGCAGTCTCCTTGCCACCCTTTCCTTCGCACGGGACCGCAGGTCATACCACCTCTTCTTAATTTCTTCTACGGAGCGCTGTGCCACACCAATTGCGCAGATTTTTGATTGGATATCTGCCCATAGTATCCTTTTCTCACTCTCAGGCACCTGGAGTAAGCTTTTGCCAAAAAGGCGGTCATGGCTCCTGACCACCTCCTCTGTCAGCACCTCAAGCTCTTGCTCGCTGAATTTTAGCTTGCGCTTTCTCTCTCCCTTCTCCTGTCCTTGGGCTGAGGTGTCCATCCTTGCTCAGGTGTGCTGCCTCCTTCAGAGTGCTGCTCTGTGTGGCTGGGCTGCTCCCTCTCAGGATGCGGGTTTGGGTGTGGCACCTGAAACTGCCTGGGATGACTCACTTCCTGCTTGTGATGTCATCAGGCTCCTCCAGGTGTGCTTTCTCGAAACTTCTCGCAATTTGCGATTTTTTACCGAATCGCAAAGAAATCGCAATTTGCGAAAATGCAAATTGCGATTCAGTAAATGAGCCTCACAAACCACAAATTGTGATTTTTCGGAAATCCCTAATTCCGAATCGCAATTTTGTTACATGGCCAATTGCGAGTCGGAAATAGCGATTTCTTAAAAAACGCCATTTGCGATTCGCAAGGCCATTTTTTCATACATATGGCCCAAAGTTTGTTCTACAAACAGACCATAAACCTCTTGTCTTCATACTTAGTGGGGGGAATATCAAGAATTGTACAACCAGGATTGCAAGATTCTCAGCTCACCTACTTCAGTTTCAGTTTGATATAGAACACATTCCTGGTGGTAAGAATGGATGTGCTGATTATTTGTCTAGGTTTCCCTGAGCTACTGTGCCCCATGCTCTGAGAAAAGTGTTTGAAGATGAAAGTTGCTTAGTTGCTCCAGTTGAACTGAATGATGCATGTCTATTCTCTGCGGTAGAATGCATTTCTGCCACAGGCAACAATCCAGTATTGAAGACTGTCTCCAAATATATCAGTAGGGGTTGGATCAAAGAGAATTCAGCATTCGCAGCATTCGCAGACCAAAAATAAGAAATCGTAACAATTGCTATTTTTTTGCGTTGTGACCTGGTTTTGCGAGTCGCATTTTGCGATTCGGTATTTCCAGTAAGAAATTGCGAGGTGCAAATTGCGAGTCGCAAAATCCAATTTGCAAATCGATGCATAAAAAAATCGCAAATTGCGATTTTTCGCAGAATGGCATTTTGCACATGCAAAATACCACTAAGTGAAACCAGGTGGTAACCAGGTGCAACCTATATAAAGAGGCCCAGAATGCCTCAGACTCTTTTCCACAATGGCTGCACTCTACGTAATGGCAAGGAGGATGAGGATCTTGGCAGGTTTGAGGAGAGGGAGGAGGAGACAAGCACATTTTCAGAGTGCGCATTACACTTTTTAACCTGACAGAGGAGGAGATATATGAGAGGTATAGTTTGAACTCAGCCATGATACTTAATCTGATATCTGAGCTACAACCCACACTGCAGCGCAGAACACTAAGGACTCACAGCATACCCACCCATGTGCAGGTATTATGCTCCCTCCACCTACTCGCCTCAGGGAGCTATCAAGGGATCATAGCAGCAGCTGGAGGGGTCTCACAGAGTACCCTCTCCAGATTTGTCAATGCATTTATCAACGCCATGCTGAGCAAACTAAACCAGTACATCAGATTCCCCCACACCCCACAGGAAATACAGCAGACAAAATTTGAATTTTACCAGATAGCACAGTTCCCCCACGTCCTAGGTGCCATAGATAGGACACATGTGGCAATCTGTCCACCATCAGCCACAGAGTATGTGTACCGCAACTGGAAATACCAACATTCAATGAATATACAGGTGATATGCAATGCCTCCTACATCATAACTGATCTCGTTGGCCAGGTACCCAGGGAGCACACATGATTCGTACATCTTTCGCCACAGCGGCATACACAGAAGACTGCTAGCTGGGGAGTTTGGTGAAGGATATCTACTAGGTATTGTCCCTCTATACAATGGTGCTTTGATGGCATGCTGATGTCAGATGGCCCACTTCTTATCATACACTCTGTCCCTTCCAGGAGACAGTGCCTACGCAGTGCACACTTACATGATGACACCCTACCTCAATCCTGCAACACCTGCTGAACGGAGATACAATACAGCACACAGGGCAACCCGCAATGTGGTGGAGCGCACATTTGGACTGCTGAAGAGTCGCTTACGGTGCCTCCACAAAAGTGGGGGCGCACTACAGTACAGTCCAGAGACGACATGTAGAATAGTGGCTACTTGTGCTATCCTGCACAATGAAGCCACCACCAGGGGCATACCTGTAGAAATATGTGATACTGAATCTGATGAGGATGATGATCCCATACCACCCCTACAGCCAGCAGACAGGACCAGTGCAGCAGAGGGAAGGCAAAGGCGTGCTGACATCACACGCAACCATTTCAGACGTAAGTATTAATGACACAAATCCTCTGACAACTGTACCTGTAGTGAAATAAATGTATTACCTTAAGTCAGGTAATGTTCGTTTGAGGAATTGCAAAAGAAGGTTAAGTCATAAACTAGATACAATGAAGGACCTGAGAAATGCACTATTACGTCATAGTGACAACATAAGTCCACTGGCAGCTACAATAATTTTTTGCAGACACGTACACCACTTGGGTGCCCAGTTACCTCACTGGCACCTCTATTGTCCGCCTCAGTGGCAGTGCTGTGCCTGGCACTGCACCGTCTGGTGTCCAATGCAGGTACAGCTACACTGCTGAGGCTGGAACTGTCCTCAGTACCCCCCAGTGCAAGCTCACTCGGTGTGGCTGACCTCTGTCCCATTATGTTGTTGATCACATTGGTGATCTGTACCAGTCCATTGGCAACATCCCTGCTGCTGTGTGCCGCCTCCACTTGGGCAGCCACTGCACGACGGGCAATCAGTGACGTTGCATTTGCCACCCTGTTCACAGAACGACAGAAGCCCCCAGACATGTTCATAAATCTGCGCTCCTGTCTGCGCTGGCTCACCCTCTCATGGCGCAGCTCGTGGCATAGTTCACGGACAGCACTTGTGAGGTCTCTGCTGTCCTGTGATGCCTGCACCTGTCCCTCATGTAGCAGTTCTATGTTTGAATTAAGGGACTCAAGCTGGCGATACAGGCCCACCATGTTGCTGTTGTGTTGGCACAAATTCCTTTGTAATCCCAGGATCCTCTTGTTTTGTAGGTGCTGCTGCTGCAACATAGCAGCTTCCAGCCCACCAAATAAGGAGGGACCCTCACCTGCCTCATGCTGCTGTGCCCCAGAATTGGTCGACATCCTGTAGGGTGCTGTGGTCTGCTGACACCTGACCTCCTGCATCTGGCTGCACCTGCCTGTTGGTGATTGTGAAATGGGCCCTTCCTGCTGCTCATCTGAGTCTTGGCTGAGCTCTGGCAGTGGCAGTGCCCTGGGCCTGCGTCGGACACGCGCAATGTTGAAAGACTCACTGGTGTTGGAATCAGAGGCCGGATGGGTGTCTGTCTCGCCTACACTTGCTGATGCTGTGGCTGCTGACCCTGGCCCACTTGCAACAACAATATGCAGCATGTCAGTTATGTTTGTTACAATCACGGTCACACAATGGTAATAAAGGTACAGGTACTTCTCTAAACTGTGTTGTGTGTGTTGCGTTCCTCTGGGTGTCGCTCTGCTTAAATACATTGTGTGTGCTACTTTTAGCTCTGGGTTGTGGAATGCCACTCCCATTATGCATTGTTGTGCTGCTTCTAAGATGTGGACTGGACTACTTCGCACAATGTTTAACATTACTTGCTAATTCCTAAGGGGATTTTGTGCATACACATATGGGGTTATAAATCAATATTGCACTTACCTTGGCTGGTACTTGGTGTGCCGGAGGTGTCTATCTCTGTGACCCCTGTCACAGCTTCAGGGAGGAGTGTCGACTCGACTAGGTCCTGTAATGGGGTGGATGGTGCCTCTGTGGGTGGACCGCCTCCTGTGCCCCTGGCCTCCAGCAGTCTCCTTGCCACCCTCTCCTTCGCACGGGACCGTAGGTCATACCACCTTTTCTTAATTTCTTCTACGGAGCGCTGTGCCACTCCAATTGCGCAGATTTTTGATTGGATATCTGCCCATAGTCTCCTTTTCTCACTGTCAGGCACCTGGAGTAAGCTTTTGCCAAAAAGGCGGTCATGGCTCCTGACCACCTCCTCTGTCAGCACCTCAAGCTCTTGCTCGCTGAATTTTAGCTTGCGCTTTCTCTCTCCCTTCTCCTGTCCTTGGGCTGAGGTGTCCATCCTTGCTCAGGTGTGCTGCCTCCTTCAGAGTGCTGCTCTGTGTGGCTGGGCTGCTCTCTCTCAGGATGCTGGTTTGGGTGTGGCACCTGAAACTGCCTGGGATGACTCACTTCCTGCTTGTGATGTCATCAGACTCCTCCAGGTGTGCTTTCTCAAAAATTCTCGCAATTTGCAATTTTTTACCGAATCGCAAAAAAATCGCAATTTGCGAAAATGCAAATTGCGATTCAGTAAATGGGCCTCGCAAACCACAAATTGCGATTTTTAAGAAATCCCTAATTTCGAATTGCAATTTTGTTACATGGCCAATTGCGAGTCGGAAATAGCGATTTCTTAAAAATCCCTATTTGCGATTCGCAAGGCCATTTTTTCATACATATGGCCCAAAGTTTGTTCTACAAACAGCCCATAAACCCCTTGTCTTCATACTTAGTGGGGGGACTGTCAAGAATTGTACACCCAGGATTGCAAGATTCTCAGCTCACCTACTTCAGTTTCAGTTTGATATAGAAGACATTCCTGGTGGTAAGAATGGATGAGCTGATTATTTGTCTAGGTTTCCCTGAGCTACTGTGCCCCATGCTCTGAGACAGAGTTTGAAGATGAAAGTTGCTTAGTTGCTCCAGTTGAACTGGATGATGCATGTCTATTATCTGAGGTAGAATGAATTTCTGCCACAGGCAGCAATCCAGTATTGAAGACTGTCTCGAAATATATCAGTAGGGGTTGGACCAAAGAGAACCTACAATTCAATTTTTTTTTTTTTTTTATAAATGAAGAATTGTCCCTAGAAGGTGGGTTGATTATGAAATCGGACAAACTGATACCCCCTGATGTCATCAGACCACTAATAATAAAGAAGGCTCATGAGGGGCACTTGGGTTTGACATTCACTAAACGTAGGGAGCGAGTCACTTTCTGGTGGCTCCAAAAGGACAGGGAAGTGGATGATGTATTCAAAGGTTATGTTACATGCTCTATTAGTGATAAAATCCTTAGGACTTCTGTTTTTCCTTTACCCCCCATTGAACTCTCTATTGGACCGTGGGTAAAAGTTGTTATTGATTTGGTTGGTCCATTTAATACTCTTCCATCCAGCTCAAGATATGCTTTGGTACTTTTGGATTATTACTCCAAATGGCCAGAAGTTAGATTAATTAGAGACCCCAATTCAAAAGTGGTTGTAAAATTCATCAGAGATATCTGTATGAGAGAAGGTTTCCCTGAATTTTTCATCTCTGATAATGGTGTACAATTTGTTTCTAGTGAATTTGAGGAATTTCTGAAAAACAGTGGTATGAAACACTTTAAAAGTTATTTATATCACCCCCAAATGAATGGCCTTGTAGAATGCTTTAACCATGTTCTAGGTGACTGTATGTGATAGGCCCTACAAAACAAAATCAAAATTTATTCTGCTTTCTGGCCAATGATGTGGTTCTACAGGACTAAACCTCAATCGTCTACTCTTGTTTAATCTTTAAAAATACTCTGAGGTAGGAAACTGGCCACTGAGTTTAGACCTGCTTAAATGTCCAGATTGTTGAAACAAAAAGTAGATGTTCAAGGCCTAGACTATCTTGCAAGAGAAATTGTGACAAAAGCCCAAACCTTACAAAAACAATACTATGACAAAAGGAAAAATGTGTCCAAGTTGTCTGTAAAAGTGGGTGATTATTTTAAGATAACGCTTTGGGGTTATGTCAAGAAAAATGAGTTTTCTTCTCCTGTCATGGTCAATAAAGTATGTAGCAATGCAGTAAGAGTGGATGGTGGACATTGGTAGAATGGGTCAAAGATTGTAAAGAATCACTCCCCATCTACTGACACCCCATCATGCAGTGACATATCTAGTGGTGAGCATAGCAATGAAGATGTGCAATGCCCCAAAAATGTTTCCATTGACAGTAACAGCAAGTTCTTGATAGTACGCAAACGTTCTTGTATATGACGCAGACCACACAGATATAGAGGAATTTCAGTCATAAGTAGATTTTATAATGTACCTTTTTAACTCCTTAACAATTATTTTATGTTCCTGATGAACTTTTGTAAGGGATTCTTGCATTCATTTGTCCCCCATATTAATAGTTTGTTAGGTTCTATAATAGCTGTGTATAATGTGTCGAATATAGGTGGTTTATAGGTAGCTTCTTTAGGATTCCACAGTATGTATTTTGGCTTGGTTTTGTATGTTTGGTGTGTAGTACATTAAGTTGTGCTGATATACTGAATTTTATTTCCTCTATAGCTAGCATTATAATGCTATTTTGTGGAAGAGGAAAACCCATGCAATAATCTCTGTCCATACCAGTTTGCAACACTGGCATGTGATAATTCTATTAGTCTGCGTGGCCATCTCACGATCCTGGATGTTGGGAGCGCTTCGTTTCAACAAATGACGATGAGTGAACGTTGTTTGTGACAAGAGCCCTCAGGTAACGATCTCATGTAAGGGTGGTTTCTTACATCAATAAATCTCAACGTTGGAAATCATCTCGGCTCCATGCGTTCTGATTACAACACACACCTTCTTGGAGCCCAAGTCCAACAAACTTCAATTGCCAGGAAAATGGAGATGTGGCAAAACATAGTCGGCTGGGAGAACGCTTTAGGCAGCTATAACACTCACAAGGGAGGACATCAGCAAGAGGTGGGATGACCTCAGGGGAAGGTACGTTCCTTGGTCACCAGTCACAAGCTGGTGATCTGCAAGACTGGCGGTGGGCCCCCAACTCCTCTCCCAATGTTCACATCATGGGAGCGGAAGATCTTGGACATCCTGAATCCCAATGGCTTGACAGGAATACCTGGGGGAGTGGAGTCGGGTAAGTCACAACACTGGAAATGCTACCGTAAAGTTCTGTCTTGCATGCTCACTGATCACCTTTTGACATCTTAACAGCCAACACATTCACCACCCCTGTGTCCAACTATCAGAATACCCCTCCCTGCCATACCATATGTCAGCTAATCTCATCTGGGGCGCCAGTGTCTGTGTATGTCATGGGTAGTACAGGAACTTTTAGCACTGCAACTCCCAGCAGGCACTGTTTCACCGTTAAGAAAACCAGAACAGAGTACAACAATTAAAATAGCCTTGCATGTTAAACTAACAAACCATTCAACCCACCTGAATGTTCCTCAATTGTAAGGTCTATGGCAATAACAGCAATGGTATGGGCACCTGCTAGTACAATAACACCAACACCCAGCTACTGCTGTGTCCTCTGCTAAAATGGGCCTCTTACCTCCCATCACCCATTGATAGCTACTCACCTGGAGGGCTGGGGTACACAAATAGCTGCAGTGTCCTGTACCAGGTGTATCCTGATATATATGGCCAGGTAGAATGGTTACACCTAAGCTGATGGACAGGTCAGTATTCACTTTACATTCTGCAGCTGTCTGGTGACTCATTACTTAACCACTGCTGACTTGGACAACATCAAGCTACACAGCTGCAAATATCTATCGACAAGCCTCCAACTGCCAAGCTAATCTGATTTTCTGTAGCAAGGGGCATGACATAGGAAGTCTCTGTATCCCATTTAGCTCTACCTCAGAAAGCAGGTGTCACTGTCATATCAGGGGATCTGGTAAAGCCTTCCTGTACATGGCTCAAAGAATATCCACCTGTCAAAGTATGATACCACATGTTGCATGACAAACTGTAACAGTCTGTTCCACTTCTCCAATAGGTCACCTACGCATTGATTGCATGGAGAGGACACTTGAGACTGACACTATCCCACTGAATGAAGCCCTCAGTACGGACAACACCCCTGGATGTGAGGACAATGAGGATGGATGTGACCCATCTGGGATACCTGGTCAATCTACACCTGTCAGCCTCACCCTGTCCACCACTACTCCTCCCAGCCCTATTGCTTCATCATCCCAGTCAACCATACACCCCCAAACCAGTGTCCCAAGGACAGTAGATACCATCATGTGCCCTCAAGTGCAGGTACCAGAGTCACCACTAGAGAACCCAGACAATGAAGGGCCTGGCACCAGTGGGAGAGGGCAACTGTGCCAAGGGTACCGGCACATGGGGGTAGAGGGTGTGGGAGGGATTCAGTGGGGCAGCGGACTGAGGCTGCAAGGGATACAACTGGCCAAGACACCATTTCCCAAGTCTTAGGAGGCTACCAACAAGCCCAAGGAATGATGAGCCAGGTACTTGCCATGATGTGGGTGATCAAAGAGCTGCCGAGGGACAACCACCAGGAAGTCATGCAAAAGTGGAATGCCTACAATGGCAATATGGCATCCCTACCAGGGGTGCTGGTAGACATTAAGACCACTTTGAGTAGGTTATGTTAACCACAGCAGACCCCATCCATTGACCATGTTAAATTAGGCCCCTCTACATCTGTGGCAGCCAGTGGAATGGAGGGTCTGTAAAGGGGAGGACATGCCTCAGACACCCCGGCCTCTCTACCTGTGGAACCCCCCGCTAAAGTGGACATCTGCCTAAAAATCCAGGAGGAGTAGATCACAAGACCTCTATCACTGCTAGGAAGAAATCCTCTACACATTGGTTCCCCTTGTGTGTGACAGATAAACCCTGTTGACTGTATTACCACCACTCTCCATTTTGTAAAGGCACAAGTGCACTGGACTTGAGACTCCAAATTTTTCAGCTGCTATCCTGATGATTACATACACCCTGACTCAACCCTTCACTGTTTGCACTAATGATTTCATCCTATTCCTTTCACCAACCTGTACACATGTAAATAAACACACCTAAACCACATATCTTGGTTGAGAGTCATTTCTTTGCTATATTCAATAGTAAACTGTGATACATGTTGTATATACAATATTCACATATTTCCCCATTCTATAAAGTCCCAGCTCACATGCACAGTTGAATCTGGGTCTGATACATGTAAAATATTACTAATAGACACACTCCTTTCCCCATTTAGTGTACTTGCTAGCACATAGGTTGACAGCATGCCAAATATGATACAGGGCAGAATAGCCACACAATGTAATGCTACCGCATTCTTGCTTTTGTTTCCTTCAGGCCTCCGCAAGGTAATTCCTTGTTCACAGGTAGGCCCAATATCACTTTTTACACCTTCCACCCGTACTCCCATTGAACGGAGTAGGTTCTCCTTGCATTGCATGACTTTGAGGGATCCTAGGCCCTGAAGAATGCCCTCAGACCTTCCTTGGCTCATTGTAGAGGGCAGAAACATGTTGCCATTATTTTTAGGTAGGTGACCCAGTGAGTCCTCGCTCTCACAGAGGTGTCCCATCCTTGTTCTTAAGCACACCAGAAGACACCACTATTAAAAGTGTATTCCCACACAGGTGACTGTCTATGTGTTTTTATATTTACCCTAGTTTAGCTGGATCCCACATTTTCCAGAACAGTTAAAATTTACGCCCTCCCTCCTTTTCCTGTAACGGTGAGGCTGTGCCCCCCAGGTGGCACTGTCCTACCAGGTGGCACTGTCCTACCTGTGTGGGGCTAGGTGGTCATATGATGAAGCATGACACTATATAGTGTGTGAGACCACCTAGTCCGTAAAGGAAACCCCCCACTTCACTACATGACCCTTCAGAGTACTCAGACACTACCAACTCATAAAGTGAGTTCAAGGAGCCCCAGGGGATACTCCCCCTGTTAGTAGCTCCTCAATATAAGTGAACTCCATACTCCTTTGTGTTTCTAGCAGATATCAGATACACATACTTATCACATATATGACTTACCAACCAGCCAGGCCCTCTCTGTGTACTGTTGTGTCATCATTTGTGGAATATTGCTTCTTCCGCATGATAAAGGCATCATGAACTTAAACCGGGTACTTTGCACATACTTGGGAAATGTAGAGGTCTGCTGAACAGACAACTTGAACTTTTATGGAGTGGAAGCTCTTCCTGTACTGATACACCTGTCATTGCCACTTGGGGGAACCAAAGCTACATGCATTCCATCAATGGCTACAACCACATGTGAGACGTTTGTCGAAGCATAAAACTCTGCCTTCCCATGGGCCAAATCCTGACATTATGGTAATCTGATGTAGTTGTCAAGGTGTTTTAGCAATGCAGAGAGTACATCGTTCAAGACCAGACTCAACATAGGCTGGGACATGTGTGCAGTTTGGGCCACAATATTCTGAAAGGACCCTGTGGCTAGGAAATGCAGCACTGACATGACTTGTACAATGGGTGGTATGCTATTTGGATGAGGAATGACAGGCATCAGATCTGGCTCTAAATGACAACACAGATTTTGATTATCTGACTATCCCAACGGTAGATACGGATGACATGTCGATCCTCCATGGTCTGCAGGTCTGCTAGTGGACGGTACACTCGAGGTGGTATGACCTTTTTCATTCCAGGGTAGCTAGATAAAGGAATACAAGTAGGTATGCAGATCAGTCATTATGTCCATTATAAGGGTGAATGCACATATTTCACACATGATGCATGGACATGCCATATGACATAGTTAAACATGGTACATAGGACATACTCAGGGAAATGAAGGCCTATTGCTGCAATGTCATCCCCTTCCTTCGATTATGACTAGTAAATGGATATGCATGTTTCTGAAAGTCTCAGTGATAAAGACATTCATTGCATGTTTCACATATGATAGACACTGATACCATATATTCCTATTGCCATGAGGGTACAGAGCATGCCACTAACAATACATGACCCCAATATCCTGCATCTCACCACAAATATATTTAATTGGATGTCAAATACATGATTGCTTGCAGCCAGCACTGAATACTGTGGTGTACATATATTTGTGACCTTGTGACGCATCTATATTAGGACTTTTCTGACCATCTATGGAACTTAAAATGGCAGCTGCCTGACCTACTATACTGAACATTAGGAAATGACCTAATTCTGCTGGAGGAAGTCGTCATGGCAGTAGGCGGATACTTCAGCAATTGGCATTGGAACACATTGCTGCCTTTGGTGGTCTTTGGCCAATGGGGATGTCTGCCGACAGTGACAGTGTCCTACGGGATGGGCATGACCACCGTTCCATACTTAACTTCTCACTTGACTCCTGATACTGCTGCCAGCAAGACCACCATGACTTGATCTGTTGTGTTCTGCCTCTGGGAGCACTTATGCCACGTCCTGCAGGTGGTAAGGCCCTTGTCTTCTCTCCAAAGGAGCTTGAGAAGCTGGTGGAGGGGGTCCTACCCCTGTATGGATAGCTCTGTGGTGCACCAGAGGAGCAGGTAAGTGCACCATGTGTACAATTATTTCCTTGGCCCACGTATACCTTGTGCAACTAAGCTAAGGCTGATGGGCAATGCTTCTGAATGTGTGCTTCATGTCTGTAGGGTGTCAAAGTTGTGATTGGATGAAATGAGTACCTGGTCATGCACTGACGTTTGGTGTCAGATTGTTAGTCCTGAGACATTGTGGAGAGTGTTTGATGAATGTTCCCTGAACCTACTTGTAACTGCTGCACAAGGTGAGTAGAGTTGGTATACCAGACTCCTCCTGATGTTACATATTTGCAAATGTGTTTATATGTGATGACCTGACAGCTGGTGCTGGAGATGCATGTTGTCTGCCTGTTTCCACCGTACATCTGGCCTGACTGCATATGCTTAACTATCAGTGTAGGGAATGTTAATGACAGTGTGTGTTTAGCTTGCTGTACCAACTATTTTAAACCCTGCCTGTTCTAGTCTGGTACATGTGGACATGACATACTTCCTTTTCTATGTCATCCATGCAGGTCAATGCCCATCAGAAAAAGGGGTTTGGTATGTCATTGCCAAGAAAATGTGGAGCCTGGAGGTCCACAGCTGGCAGAGTGCCCACTGTCGGAAGAGGTGGGAGGACTTGAGGTGCTGGGTCCTGAAGAACGCAGAGGCCCATCCAGGGATGTCCTCCCAACAAAGATGAGTTTCCCGTCAGCCACTGATCCCCTAATGGCTCGCATTTTGGCAGTGGCCTATCCTGAGTTGGATGGGTGTTTTGAGGCAGCACAAGAGCAACAAGGGGGTAAGTACAAACCTAAGCCATGTGTGTCCATTTACCAGGTGATTGAGTGAGGGAACTGGATGTTGGCTCTGACAATGTGGTAAGTGTTTTGTGTCACAGATTTGCTCCATACACATTGATGTACCATAGTCATATATGGCACACAGGTGTGAACATAAAAATGTATTTAGAGGCATGTTACTTGTTAGAAATGCGGTCTTTGGTTGGCAGTCAGGTTACCCCCATCCATGCAAGGACCCTCACTCTAGTCAGGGTAAGTCACACATAATCCAAATGATCCTGTGCACACCCTCTGGTAGCTTGGCACTGAGCAGTCAGGCTTAACTTAGAAGCCAATGTGTAAAGTATTTGTGCAATATATCATGCAATAACACAATATAGCACCACAAAAATACAGCACACAGGGGGTCATTCCAACCCTGGCGAACGGTGTAAAAGCGGCGGCCAACCCGCAAACAGGCAGGCGGCCCACAAAATGTAATTCCGACCCTGGCGGGAACCGCCAACACAGCCCGCCACTTTAACACTCCGACTGCCACGGCGGTACAGACAAGCAGCGCGGCGGACACCGCCAACAGACAGGCAGCAGACAATGTACCGCCCACCCTATCACAAC
The DNA here is from genome assembly GCF_031143425.1 of Pleurodeles waltl. Taxonomy (NCBI): domain Eukaryota; kingdom Metazoa; phylum Chordata; class Amphibia; order Caudata; family Salamandridae; genus Pleurodeles; species Pleurodeles waltl. The sequence continues at coordinate 1,576,697,403 of NC_090440.1, forward strand.
TCACCAATCCGCTACCTTTTCCGGGGCGGGAGCCCCGCCGATAAAAACACGGTGGAAACAGACTATGAACGGGAAAACGCTCACCTCTACACACTCCACGAGGAATCTGGACAGCATGGAACCAGAACTACACATCCTCCCAGCCATTGTCTTCCTGCTCCTCTACCAGGAGCACGAACGCCGGCGCAGACGACAACGGTGAGTACTGCACCTACGACACAGGGGAGGGGGGAGGCAAAAAATTACGGGGACACACATACGCCACATACCCACCCCCACCCTCACCCACTACAACACAGACATCAATGCAGAGCAACAAGTCAGAGTGACATCCCCCAAACCTTCCGGAAGAATGCAAAGACAAAATAAAATGATCATTAAAAATGAAGTATATTATAGCATAATTGAAGTTAAGTGAAATATGAAATATATAAATAAAATATATTGCATCATGAACAATATATACATAGGTCAAAAGTCCGGCCCATATTGGCTATCATTCATTGTTCGTGGGCCAATGGGCCTAAACACATGGGCAAAGCCCACACACGAGACCTGATTCCATTGGAGAGAACACTGCAGGGGCATCAGATAGTAAAACTACAGGCACCTCAGGGGGAAGGGAAGGGGGGGGCACCTCACCCTGTTGAGTCCACGACGCCAGATCCACGAGGGGCCTCCATGCCCACTGTACCATCCTGGGGAGTGCAAAGCCACAGTCCATCAAGTGGATTACAGACTCCACTGGTTCTGGAGGAGGCATGGTGCCCAGAGTGCTTCGTGAAGCCCTGGCCGACACAGATCCGGCCCTGCCAATGGGCCAGCGGTGCTTGAGATGAAGGGCCCAGCGGAGCGGTGCTTGACAGGAAGGGCCCAGCGGAGCGGTACTTGACAGGAAGGGCCCAACGGAGCGGTGCTTGACAGGAAGGGCCGAGCGGAGCAGTTCAGAGATGGCGGTGCCCAGCGGAGCGGTGCTTGACAGGAAGGGCCCAGCGGAGCGGTGCTTGAGATGAAGGACCCAGCGGAGCGGTGCTTGACAGGAAGGGTCCAGCGGAGCGGTGCTTGAGATGAAGGGCCCAGCGGAGCGGTGCTTGACAGGAAGGGCCCAGCGGAGCGGTGCTTGAGATGAAGGGCCCAGCGGAGCGGTGCTTGACAGGAAGGGCCCAGCGGAGCGGTGCTTGAGATGAAGGGCCCAGCGGAGCGGTGCTTGACAGGAAGGGCCCAACGGAGCGGTGCTTGACAGGAAGGGCCGAGCGGAGCAGTTCAGAGACGGCAGTGCCCAGCGGAGCGGTGCTTGACAGGAAGGGCCCAGCGGAGCGGTGCTTGAGATGAAGGGCCCAGCGGAGCGGTGCTTGACAGGAAGGGCCCAGCGGAGCGGTGCTTGACAGGAAGGGCCCAGCGGAGCGGTGCTTGACAGGAAGGGCCCAGCGGAGCAGTTCAGAGACGGCGGTGCCCAGCGGAGCGGTGCTTGACAGGAAGGGCCCAGCGGAGCAGTTCAGAGACGGCGGTGCCCAGCGGAGCGGTGCTTGACAGGAAGGGCCCAGCGGAGCAGTGCTTGACAGGAAGGGCCCAGCGGAGCGGTGCCTGACAGGAAGGGCCCAGCGGAGCAGTTCAGAGATGGCGGTGCCCAGCGGAGCGGTGCTTGACAGGAAGGGCCCAACGGAGCGGTGCTTGACAGGAAGGGCCGAGCGGAGCAGTTCAGAGATGAGGGTGCCCAGCGGAGCGGTGCTTGACAGGAAGGGCCCACTTCTTATCATACACTCTGTCCCTTCCAGGAGACAGTGCCTACGCAGTGCACACTTACATGATGACACCCTACCTCAATCCTGCAACACCTGCTGAACGGAGATACAATGCAGCACACAGGGCAACCCGCAATGTGGTGGAGCGCACATTTGGACTGCTGAAGAGTCGCTTACGGTGCCTCCACAAAAGTGGGGGCGCACTACAGTACAGTCCAGAGATGACATGTAGAATAGTGGCTACTTGTGCTATCTTGCACAATAAAGCCACCACCAGGGGCATACCTGTAGAAATATGTGATACTGAATCTGATGAGGATGATGATCCCATACCACCCCTACAGCCAGCAGACAAGACCAGTGCAGCAGAGGGAAGGCAAAGGCGTGCTGACATCACACACAACCATTTCAGACGTAAGTATTAATTACACAAATCCTCTGACAACTGTATCTGTAGTGAAATAAATTTATTACCTTAAGTCAGGTAATGTTCGTTTGAGGAATTGCAAAAAAGGTTAAGTGATAAACTAGATACAATGAAGGACCTGAGTAATGCACTATTACGTCATAGTGACAACATAAGTCCACTGGCAGCTACAATAATTTTTTGCGGCCACGCACACCGCTCGGGTGCCCAGTTACCTCACTGGCACCTTTATTGTCCGCCTCAGTGGCAGCGCTGTGCCTGGCACTTCACCGTCTGGTGTCCAATGCTGGTACAGCTACACTGCTGAGGCTGGAACTGTCCTCAGTACCCCCCAGTGCAAGCTCACTCGGTGTGGCTGACCTCTGTCCCATTATGTTGTCGATCACATTGGTGATCTGTACCAGTACATTTGCAACATCCCTGCTGCTGTGTGCCGCCTCCACTTGTGCAGCCACTGCACAACGGGCAATCAGTGACGTTGCATTTGCCACCCTGTTCACAGACAGAAGCCCCCAAACATGTTCATAAATCTGCGCTCCCGTCTGTACTGGCTCACCCTCTCATGGCGCAGCTCCTGATATAGTTCACGGACAGCACTTGTGAGGTCTCTGGTGTCCTGTGATGCCTGCACCTGTCCCTCATGCAGCAGTTCTATGTTTGAATTAAGGGACTCAAGCTGGTGATACAGGCCCACCATGTTGCTGTTGTGTTGGCGCAAATTCCTTTGTAATCCCGAGATCCTCTTGTTTTGTAGGTGCTGCTGCTGCAACATAGCAGTTTCCAGCCCAGCAAATAAGGAGGGACCCTCACCTGCCTCATGCTGCTGTGCCCCAGAATTGGTCGACATCCTGCGGGGTGCTGTGGTCTGCTGACACCTGACCTCCTGCATCTGGCTGCACCTGCCTGTTGGTGATTGGGAAATTGGCCCTTCCTGCTGCTCATCTGAGTCTTGGCTGAGCTCTGGCAGTGGCAGTGCCCTGGGCCTGCGCCAGACACGGCCAATGTTGAGAGACTCACTGGTGTTGGAATCAGAGGCCAGATGGGTGTCTGTCTCGCCTACACTTGCTGATGCTGTGGATGCTGACCCTGGCCCACCTGCAACAACAATATGCAGCATGTCAGTTATGTTTGTTACAATACGGTCACACAATGGTAATAAAGGTACAGGTACTTCTCTAAACTGTGTTGTGTGTGTTGTGTTCCTCTGGGTGTCGCTCTACTTAAATACATTGTGTGTGCTACTTTTAGCTCTGGGTTGTGGACTGCCACTCCCATAATGCATTGTTGTGCTGCTTCTAAGATGTGGACTGGACTACTTCTCACAATGTTTAACATTACTTGCTAATTCCTAAGGGGATTTTGTGCATACACATATGGGGTTTCAAATCAATATTGCACTTACCTTGGCTGGTACTTGGTGTGCCAGAGGTGTCTATCTCTGTGACCCCTATCACAGCTTCAGGGAGGAGTGTTGACTCGACTAGGTCCTGTAATGGGGTGGATGGTGCCTCTGTGGGTGGACCGCCTCCTGTGCCCCTGGCCTCCTGCAGTCTCCTTGCCACCCTTTCCTTCGCACGGGACCGCAGGTCATACCACCTCTTCTTAATTTCTTCTACGGAGCGCTGTGCCACACCAATTGCGCAGATTTTTGATTGGATATCTGCCCATAGTATCCTTTTCTCACTCTCAGGCACCTGGAGTAAGCTTTTGCCAAAAAGGCGGTCATGGCTCCTGACCACCTCCTCTGTCAGCACCTCAAGCTCTTGCTAGCTGAATTTTAGCTTGCGCTTTCTCTCTCCCTTCTCCTGTCCTTGGGCTGAGGTGTCCATCCTTGCTCAGGTGTGCTGCCTCCTTCAGAGTGCTGCTCTGTGTGGCTGGGCTGCTCCCTCTCAGGATGCGGGTTTGGGTGTGGCACCTGAAACTGCCTGGGATGACTCACTTCCTGCTTGTGATGTCATCAGGCTCCTCCAGGTGTGCTTTCTCGAAACTTCTCGCAATTTGCGATTTTTTACCGAATCGCAAAAAAATCGCAATTTGCGAAAATGCAAATTGCGATTCAGTAAATGAGCCTCACAAACCACAAATTGTGATTTTTAAGAAATCCCTAATTCCGAATCGCAATTTTGTTACATGGCCAATTGCGAGTCGGAAATAGCGATTTCTTAAAAAACGCCATTTGCGATTCGCAAGGCCATTTTTTCATACATATGGCCCAAAGTTTGTTCTACAAACAGACCATAAACCTCTTGTCTTCATACTTAGTGGGGGGAATGTCAAGAATTGTACAACCAGGATTGCAAGATTCTCAGCTCACCTACTTCAGTTTCAGTTTGATATAGAACACATTCCTGGTGGTAAGAATGGATGTGCTGATTATTTGTCTAGGTTTCCCTGAGCCACTGTGCCCCATGCTCTGAGAAAAGTGTTTGAAGATGAAAGTTGCTTAGTTGCTCCAGTTGAACTGAATGATGCATGTCTATTCTCTGCGGTAGAATGCATTTCTGCCACAGGCAACAATCCAGTATTGAAGACTGTCTCCAAATATATCAGTAGGGGTTGGATCAAAGAGAATTCAGCATTCGCAGCATTCGCAGACCAAAAATAAGAAATCGTAACAATTGCTATTTTTTTGCGTTGTGACCTGGTTTTGCGAGTCGCATTTTGCGATTCGGTATTTCCAGTAAGAAATTGCGAGGTGCAAATTGCGAGTCGCAAAATCCAATTTGCAAATCGATGCATCAAAAAATCGCAAATTGCGATTTTTCGCAGAATGGCATTTTGCACATGCAAAATACCACTAAGTGAAACCAGGTGGTAACCAGGTGCAACCTATATAAAGAGGCCCAGAATGCCTCAGACTCTTTTCCACAATGGCTGCACTCTACGTAATGGCAAGGAGGATGAGGATCTTGGCAGGTTTGAGGAGAGGGAGGAGGAGACAAGCACATTTTCAGAGTGCGCATTACACTTTTTAACCTGACAGAGGAGGAGATATATGAGAGGTATAGTTTGAACTCAGCCATGATACTTAATCTGATAGCTGAGCTACAACCCACACTGCAGCGCAGAACACTAAGGACTCACAGCATACCCACCCATGTGCAGGTATTATGCTCCTTCCACCTACTCGCCTCAGGGAGCTATCAAGGGATCATAGCAGCAGCTGGAGGGGTCTCACAGAGTACCCTCTCCAGATTTTTCAATGCATTTATCAACGCCATGCTGAGCAAACTAAACCAGTACATCAGATTCCCCCACACCCCACAGGAAATACAGCAGACAAAATTTGAATTTTACCAGATAGCACAGTTCCCCCACGTCCTAGGTGCCATAGATAGGACACATGTGGCAATCTGTCCACCATCAGCCACAGAGTATGTGTACCGCAACTGGAAATACCAACATTCAATGAATATACAGGTGATATGCAATGCCTCCTACATCATAACTGATCTCGTTGGCCAGGTACCCAGGGAGCACACATGATTCGTACATCTTTCGCCACAGCGGCATACACAGAAGACTGCTAGCTGGGGAGTTTGGTGAAGGATATCTACTAGGTATTGTCCCTCTATACAATGGTGCTTTGATGGCATGCTGATGTCAGATGGCCCACTTCTTATCATACACTCTGTCCCTTCCAGGAGACAGTGCCTACGCAGTGCACACTTACATGATGACACCCTACCTCAATCCTGCAACACCTGCTGAACGGAGATACAATACAGCACACAGGGCAACCCGCAATGTGGTGGAGCGCACATTTGGACTGCTGAAGAGTCGCTTACGGTGCCTCCACAAAAGTGGGGGCGCACTACAGTACAGTCCAGAGACGACATGTAGAATAGTGGCTACTTGTGCTATCCTGCACAATGAAGCCACCACCAGGGGCATACCTGTAGAAATATGTGATACTGAATCTGATGAGGATGATGATCCCATACCACCCCTACAGCCAGCAGACAGGACCAGTGCAGCAGAGGGAAGGCAAAGGCGTGCTGACATCACACGCAACCATTTCAGACGTAAGTATTAATGACACAAATCCTCTGACAACTGTACCTGTAGTGAAATAAATGTATTACCTTAAGTCAGGTAATGTTCGTTTGAGGAATTGCAAAAGAAGGTTAAGTCATAAACTAGATACAATGAAGGACCTGAGAAATGCACTATTACGTCATAGTGACAACATAAGTCCACTGGCAGCTACAATAATTTTTTGCAGACACGTACACCACTTGGGTGCCCAGTTACCTCACTGGCACCTCTATTGTCCGCTTCAGTGGCAGTGCTGTGCCTGGCACTGCACCGTCTGGTGTCCAATGCAGGTACAGCTACACTGCTGAGGCTGGAACTGTCCTCAGTACCCCCCAGTGCAAGCTCACTCGGTGTGGCTGACCTCTGTCCCATTATGTTGTTGATCACATTGGTGATCTGTACCAGTCCATTGGCAACATCCCTGCTGCTGTGTGCCGCCTCCACTTGGGCAGCCACTGCACGACGGGCAATCAGTGACGTTGCATTTGCCACCCTGTTCACAGAACGACAGAAGCCCCCAGACATGTTCATAAATCTGCGCTCCTGTCTGTGCTGGCTCACCCTCTCATGGCGCAGCTCGTGGCATAGTTCACGGACAGCACTTGTGAGGTCTCTGCTGTCCTGTGATGCCTGCACCTGTCCCTCATGTAGCAGTTCTATGTTTGAATTAAGGGACTCAAGCTGGCGATACAGGCCCACCATGTTGCTGTTGTGTTGGCACAAATTCCTTTGTAATCCCAGGATCCTCTTGTTTTGTAGGTGCTGCTGCTGCAACATAGCAGCTTCCAGCCCACCAAATAAGGAGGGACCCTCACCTGCCTCATGCTGCTGTGCCCCAGAATTGGTCGACATCCTGTAGGGTGCTGTGGTCTGCTGACACCTGACCTCCTGCATCTGGCTGCACCTGCCTGTTGGTGATTGTGAAATGGGCCCTTCCTGCTGCTCATCTGAGTCTTGGCTGAGCTCTGGCAGTGGCAGTGCCCTGGGCCTGCGTCGGACACGCGCAATGTTGAAAGACTCACTGGTGTTGGAATCAGAGGCCGGATGGGTGTCTGTCTCGCCTACACTTGCTGATGCTGTGGCTGCTGACCCTGGCCCACTTGCAACAACAATATGCAGCATGTCAGTTATGTTTGTTACAATTACGGTCACACAATGGTAATAAAGGTACAGGTACTTCTCTAAACTGTGTTGTGTGTGTTGCGTTCCTCTGGGTGTCGCTCTGCTTAAATACATTGTGTGTGCTACTTTTAGCTCTGGGTTGTGGACTGCCACTCCCATTATGCATTGTTGTGCTGCTTCTAAGATGTGGACTGGACTACTTCGCACAATGTTTAACATTACTTGCTAATTCCTAAGGGGATTTTGTGCATACACATATGGGGTTATAAATCAATATTGCACTTACCTTGGCTGGTACTTGGTGTGCCGGAGGTGTCTATCTCTGTGACCCCTGTCACAGCTTCAGGGAGGAGTGTCGACTCGACTAGGTCCTGTAATGGGGTGGATGGTGCCTCTGTGGGTGGACCGCCTCCTGTGCCCCTGGCCTCCAGCAGTCTCCTTGCCACCCTCTCCTTCGCACGGGACCGTAGGTCATACCACCTTTTCTTAATTTCTTCTACGGAGCGCTGTACCACTCCAATTGCGCAGATTTTTGATTGGATATCTGCCCATAGTCTCCTTTTCTCACTGTCAGGCACCTGGAGTAAGCTTTTGCCAAAAAGGCGGTCATGGCTCCTGACCACCTCCTCTGTCAGCACCTCAAGCTCTTGCTCGCTGAATTTTAGCTTGCGCTTTCTCTCTCCCTTCTCCTGTCCTTGGGCTGAGGTGTCCATCCTTGCTCAGGTGTGCTGCCTCCTTCAGAGTGCTGCTCTGTGTGGCTGGGCTGCTCTCTCTCAGGATGCTGGTTTGGGTGTGGCACCTGAAACTGCCTGGGATGACTCACTTCCTGCTTGTGATGTCATCAGACTCCTCCAGGTGTGCTTTCTCAAAAATTCTCGCAATTTGCAATTTTTTACCGAATCGCAAAAAAATCGCAATTTGCGAAAATGCAAATTGCGATTCAGTAAATGGGCCTCGCAAACCACAAATTGCGATTTTTAAGAAATCCCTAATTTCGAATTGCAATTTTGTTACATGGCCAATTGCGAGTCGGAAATAGCGATTTCTTAAAAATCCCTATTTGCGATTCGCAAGGCCATTTTTTCATACATATGGCCCAAAGTTTGTTCTACAAACAGACCATAAACCCCTTGTCTTCATACTTAGTGGGGGGACTGTCAAGAATTGTACACCCAGGATTGCAAGATTCTCAGCTCACCTACTTCAGTTTCAGTTTGATATAGAACACATTCCTGGTGGTAAGAATGGATGAGCTGATTATTTGTCTAGGTTTCCCTGAGCTACTGTGCCCCATGCTCTGAGAAAGAGTTTGAAGATGAAAGTTGCTTAGTTGCTCCAGTTGAACTGGATGATGCATGTCTATTATCTGAGGTAGAATGAATTTCTGCCACAGGCAGCAATCCAGTATTGAAGACTGTCTCGAAATATATCAGTAGGGGTTGGACCAAAGAGAACCTACAATTCAATTTTTTTTTTTTTTTTATAAATGAAGAATTGTCCCTAGAAGGTGGGTTGATTATGAAATCGGACAAACTGATACCCCCTGATGTCATCAGACCACTAATAATAAAGAAGGCTCATGAGGGGCACTTGGGTTTGACATTCACTAAACGTAGGGAACGAGTCACTTTCTGGTGGCTCCAAAAGGACAGGGAAGTGGATGATGTAGTCAAAGGTTATGTTACATGCTCTATTAGTGATAAAATCCTTAGGACTTCTGTTTTTCCTTTACCCCCCATTGAACTCTCTATTGGACCGTGGGTAAAAGTTGTTATTGATTTGGTTGGTCCATTTAATACTCTTCCATCCAGCTCAAGATATGCTTTGGTACTTTTGGATTATTACTCCAAATGGCCAGAAGTTAGATTAATTAGAGACCCCAATTCAAAAGTGGTTGTAAAATTCATCAGAGATATCTGTATGAGAGAAGGTTTCCCCGAATTTTTCATCTCTGATAATGGTGTACAATTTGTTTCTAGTGAATTTGAGGAATTTCTGAAAAACAGTGGTATGAAACACTTTAAAAGTTATTTATATCACCCCCAAATGAATGGCCTTGTAGAATGCTTTAACCATGTTCTAGGTGACTGTATGTGATAGGCCCTACAAAACAAAATCGAAATTTATTCTGCTTTCTGGCCAATGATGTGGTTCTACAGGACTAAACCTCAATCGTCTACTCTTGTTTAATCTTTAAAAATACTCTGAGGTAGGACACTGGCCACTGAGTTTAGACCTGCTTAAATGTCCAGATTGTTGAAACAAAAAGTAGATGTTCAAGGCCTAGACTATCTTGCAAGAGAAATTGTGACAAAAGCCCAAACCTTACAAAAACAATACTATGACAAAAGGAAAAATGTGTCCAAGTTGTCTGTAAAAGTGGGTGATTATTTTAAGATAACGCTTTGGGGTTATGTCAAGAAAAATGAGTTTTCTTCTCCTGTCATGGTCAATAAAGTATGTAGCAATGCAGTAAGAGTGGATGGTGGACATTGGTAGAATGGGTCAAAGATTGTAAAGAATCACTCCCCATCTACTGACACCCCATCATGCAGTGACATATCTAGTGGTGAGCATAGCAATGAAGATGTGCAATGCCCCAAAAATGTTTCCATTGACAGTAACAGCAAGTTCTTGATAGTACGCAAACGTTCTTGTATATGACGCAGACCACACAGATATAGAGGAATTTCAGTCATAAGTAGATTTTATAATGTACCTTTTTAACTCCTTAACAATTATTTTATGTTCCTGATGAACTTTTGTAAGGGATTCTTGCATTCATTTGTCCCCCATATTAATAGTTTGTTAGGTTCTATAATAGCTGTGTATAATTTGTCGAATATAGGTGGTTTATAGGTAGCTTCTTTAGGATTCCACAGTATGTATTTTGGCTTGGTTTTGTATGTTTGGTGTGTAGTACATTAAGTTGTGCTGATATACTGAATTTTATTTCCTCTATAGCTAGCATTATAATGCTATTTTGTGGAAGAGGAAAACCCATGCAATAATCTCTGTCCATACCAGTTTGCAACACTGGCATGTGATAATTCTATTAGTCTGCGTGGCCATCTCACGATCCTGGATGTTGGGAGCGCTTCGTTTCAACAAATGACGATGAGTGAACGTTGTTTGTGACAAGAGCCCTCAGGTAACGATCTCATGTAAGGGTGGTTTCTTACATCAATAAATCTCAACGTTGGAAATCATCTCGGCTCCATGCGTTCTGATTACAACACACACCTTCTTGGAGCCCAAGTCCAACAAACTTCAATTGCCAGGAAAATGGAGATGTGGCAAAACATAGTCGGCTGGGAGAACGCTTTAGGCAGCTATAACACGCACAAGGGAGGACATCAGCAAGAGGTGGGATGACCTCAGGGGAAGGTACGTTCCTTGGTCACCAGTCACAAGCTGGTGATCTGCAAGACTGGCGGTGGGCCCCCAACTCCTCTCCCAATGTTCACATCATGGGAGCGGAAGATCTTGGACATCCTGAATCCCAATGGCTTGACAGGAATACCTGGGGGAGTGGAGTCGGGTAAGTCACAACACTGGAAATGCTACCGTAAAGTTCTGTCTTGCATGCTCACTGATCACCTTTTGACATCTTAACAGCCAACACATTCACCACCCCTGTGTCCAACTATCAGAATACCCCTCCCTGCCATACCATATGTCAACTAATCTCATCTGGGGCGCCAGTGTCTGTGTATGTCATGGGTAGTACAGGAACTTTTAGCACTGCAACTCCCAGCAGGCACTGTTTCACCGTTAAGAAAACCAGAACAGAGTACAACAATTAAAATAGCCTTGCATGTTAAACTAACAAACCATTCAACCCACCTGAATGTTCCTCAATTGTAAGGTCTATGGCAATAACAGCAATGGTATGGGCACCTGCTAGTACAATAACACCAACACCCAGCTACTGCTGTGTCCTCTGCTAAAATGGGCCTCTTACCTCCCATCACCCATTGATAGCTACTCACCTGGAGGGCTGGGGTACACAAATAGCTGCAGTGTCCTGTACCAGGTGTATCCTGATATATATGGCCAGGTAGAATGGTTACACCTAAGCTGATGGACAGGTCAGTATTCACTTTACATTCTGCAGCTGTCTGGTGACTCATTACTTAACCACTGCTGACTTGGACAACATCAAGCTACACAGCTGCAAATATCTATCGACAAGCCTCCAACTGCCAAGCTAATCTGATTTTCTGTAGCAAGGGGCATGACATAGGAAGTCTCTGTATCCCATTTAGCTCTACCTCAGAAAGCAGGTGTCACTGTCATATCAGGGGATCTGGTAAAGCCTTCCTGTACATGGCTCAAAGAATATCCACCTGTCAAAGTATGATACCACATGTTGCATGACAAACTGTAACAGTCTGTTCCACTTCTCCAATAGGTCACCTACGCATTGATTGCATGGAGAGGACACTTGAGACTGACACTATCCCACTGAATGAAGCCCTCAGTACGGACAACACCCCTGGATGTGAGGACAATGAGGATGGATCTGACCCATCTGGGATACCTGGTCAATCTACACCTGTCAGCCTCACCCTGTCCACCACTACTCCTCCCAGCCCTATTGCTTCATCATCCCAGTCAACCATACACCCCCAAACCAGTGTCCCAAGGACAGTAGATACCATCATGTGCCCTCAAGTGCAGGTACCAGAGTCACCACTAGAGAACCCAGACAATGAAGGGCCTGGCACCAGTGGGAGAGGGCAACTGTGCCAAGGGTACCGGCACATGGGGGTAGAGGGTGTGGGAGGGATTCAGTGGGGCAGCGGACTGAGGCTGCAAGGTATACAACTGGCCAAGACACCATTTCCCAAGTCTTAGGAGGCTACCAACAAGCCCAAGGAATGATGAGCCAGGTACTTGCCATGATGTGGGTGATCAAAGAGCTGCTGAGGGACAACCACCAGGAAGTCATGCAAAAGTGGAATGCCTACAATGGCAATATGGCATCCCTACCAGGGGTGCTGGTAGACATTAAGACCACTTTGAGTAGGTTATGTTAACCACAGCAGACCCCATCCATTGACCATGTTAAATTAGGCCCCTCTACATCTGTGGCAGCCAGTGGAATGGAGGGTCTGTAAAGGGGAGGACATGCCTCAGACACCCCGGCCTCTCTACCTGTGGAACCCCCCGCTAAAGTGGACATCTGCCTAAAAATCCAGGAGGAGTAGATCACAAGAGCTCTATCACTGCTAGGAAGAAATCCTCTACACATTGGTTCCCCTTGTGTGTGACAGATAAACCCTGTTGACTGTATTACCACCACTCTCCATTTTGTAAAGGCACAAGTGCACTGGACTTGAGACTCCAAATTTTTCAGCTGCTATCCTGATGATTACATACACCCTGACTCAACCCTTCACTGTTTGCACTAATGATTTCATCCTATTCCTTTCACCAACCTGTACACATGTAAATAAACACACCTAAACCACATATCTTGGTTGAGAGTCATTTCTTTGCTATATTCAATAGTAAACTGTGATACATGTTGTATATACAATATTCACATATTTCCCCATTCTATAGAGTCCCAGCTCACATGCACAGTTGAATCTGGGTCTGATACATGTAAAATATTACTAATAGACACACTCCTTTCCCCATTTAGTGTACTTGCTAGCACATAGGTTGACAGCATGCCAAATATGATACAGGGCAGAATAGCCACACAATGTAATGCTACCGCATTCTTGCTTTTGTTTCCTTCAGGCCTCCGCAAGGTAATTCCTTGTTCACAGGTAGGCCCAATATCACTTTTTACACCTTCCACCCGTACTCCCATTGAACGGAGTAGGTTCTCCTTGCATTGCATGACTTTGAGGGATCCTAGGCCCTGAAGAATGCCCTCAGACCTTCCTTGGCTCATTGTAGAGGGCAGAAACATGTTGCCATTATTTTTAGGTAGGTGACCCAGTGAGTCCTCGCTCTCACAGAGGTGTCCCATCCTTGTTCTTAAGCACACCAGAAGACACCACTATTAAAAGTGTATTCCCACACAGGTGACTGTCTATGTGTTTTTATATTTACCCTAGTTTAGCTGGATCCCACATTTTCCAGAACAGTTAAAATTTACGCCCTCCCTCCTTTTCCTGTAACGGTGAGGCTGTGCCCCCCCAGGTGGCACTGTCCTACCAGGTGGCACTGTCCTACCTGTGTGGGGCTAGGTGGTCATATGATGAAGCATGACACTATATAGTGTGTGAGACCACCTAGTCCGTAAAGGAAACCCCCCACCTTCACTACATGACCCTTCAGAGTACTCAGACACTACCAACTCATAAAGTGAGTTCAAGGAGCCCCAGGGGATACTCCCCCTGTTAGTAGCTCCTCAATATAAGTGAACTCCATACTCCTTTGTGTTTCTAGCAGATATCAGATACACATACTTATCACATATATGACTTACCAACCAGCCAGGCCCTCTCTGTGTACTGTTGTGTCATCATTTGTGGAATATTGCTTCTTCCGCATGATAAAGGCATCATGAACTTAAACCGGGTACTTTGCACATACTTGGGAAATGTAGAGGTCTGCTGAACAGACAACTTGAACTTTTATGGAGTGGAAGCTCTTCCTGTACTGATACACCTGTCATTGCCACTTGGGGGAACCAAAGCTACATGCATTCCATCAATGGCTACAACCACATGTGAGACGTTTGTCGAAGCATAAAACTCTGCCTTCCCATGGGCCAAATCCTGACATTATGGTAATCTGATGTAGTGGTCAAGGTGTTTTAGCAATGCAGAGAGTACATCGTTCAAGACCAGACTCAACATAGGCTGGGACATGTGTGCAGTTTGGGCCACAATATTCTGAAAGGACCCTGTGGCTAGGAAATGCAGCACTGACATGACTTGTACAATGGGTGGTATGCTATTTGGATGAGGAATGACAGGCATCAGATCTGGCTCTAAATGACAACACAGATTTTGATTATCTGACTATCCCAACGGTAGATACGGATGACATGTCGATCCTCCATGGTCTGCAGGTCTGCTAGTGGACGGTACACTCGAGGTGGTATGACCTTTTTCATTCCAGGGTAGCTAGATAAAGGAATACAAGTAGGTATGCAGATCAGTCATTATGTCCATTATAAGGGTGAATGCACATATTTCACACATGATGCATGGACATGCCATATGACATAGTTAAACATGGTACATAGGACATACTCAGGGAAATGAAGGCCTATTGCTGCAATGTCATCCCCTTCCTTCGATTATGACTAGTAAATGGATATGCATGTTTCTGAAAGTCTCAGTGATAAAGACATTCATTGCATGTTTCACATATGATAGACACTGATACCATATATTCCTATTGCCATGAGGGTACAGAGCATGCCACTAACAATACATGACCCCAATATCCTGCATCTCACCACAAATATATTTAATTGGATGTCAAATACATGATTGCTTGCAGCCAGCACTGAATACTGTGGTGTACATATATTTGTGACCTTGTGACGCATCTATATTAGGACTTTTCTGACCATCTATGGAACTTAAAATGGCAGCTGCCTGACCTACTATACTGAACATTAGGAAATGACCTAATTCTGCTGGAGGAAGTCGTCATGGCAGTAGGCGGATACTTCAGCAATTGGCATTGGAACACATTGCTGCCTTTGGTGGTCTTTGGCCAATGGGGATGTCTGCCGACAGTGACAGTGTCCTACGGGGTGGGCATGACCACCGTTCCATACTTAACTTCTCACTTGACTCCTGATACTGCTGCCAGCAAGACCACCATGACTTGATCTGTTGTGTTCTGCCTCTGGGAGCACTTATGCCACGTCCTGCAGGTGGTAAGGCCCTTGTCTTCTCTCCAAAGGAGCTTGAGAAGCTGGTGGAGGGGGTCCTACCCCTGTATGGATAGCTCTGTGGTGCACCAGAGGAGCAGGTAAGTGCACCATGTGTACAATTATTTCCTTGGCCCACGTATACCTTGTGCAACTAAGCTAAGGCTGATGGGCAATGCTTCTGAATGTGTGCTTCATGTCTGTAGGGTGTCAAAGTTGTGATTGGATGAAATGAGTACCTGGTCATGCACTGACGTTTGGTGTCAGATTGTTAGTCCTGAGACATTGTGGAGAGTGTTTGATGAATGTTCCCTGAACCTACTTGTAACTGCTGCACAAGGTGAGTAGAGTTGGTATACCAGACTCCTCCTGATGTTACATATTTGCAAATGTGTTTATATGTGATGACCTGACAGCTGGTGCTGGAGATGCATGTTGTCTGCCTGTTTCCACCGTACATCTGGCCTGACTGCATATGCTTAACTATCAGTGTAGGGAATGTTAATGACAGTGTGTGTTTAGCTTGCTGTACCAACTATTTTAAACCCTGCCTGTTCTAGTCTGGTACATGTGGACATGACATACTTCCTTTTCTATGTCATCCATGCAGGTCAATGCCCATCAGAAAAAGGGGTTTGGAATGTCATTGCCAAGAAAATGTGGAGCCTGGAGGTCCACAGCTGGCAGAGTGCCCACTGTCGGAAGAGGTGGGAGGACTTGAGGTGCTGGGTCCTGAAGAACGCAGAGGCCCATCCAGGGATGTCCTCCCAACAAAGATGAGTTTCCCGTCAGCCACTGATCCCCTAATGGCTCGCATTTTGGCAGTGGCCTATCCTGAGTTGGATGGGTGTTTTGAGGCAGCACAAGAGCAACAAGGGGGTAAGTACAAACCTAAGCCATGTGTGTCCATTTACCAGGTGATTGAGTGAGGGAACTGGATGTTGGCTCTGACAATGTGGTAAGTGTTTTGTGTCACAGATTTGCTCCATACACATTGATGTACCATAGTCATATATGGCACACAGGTGTGAACATAAAAATGTATTTAGAGGCATGTTACTTGTTAGAAATGCGGTCTTTGGTTGGCAGTCAGGTTACCCCCATCCATGCAAGGACCCTCACTCTAGTCAGGGTAAGTCACACATAATCCAAATGATCCTGTGCACACCCTCTGGTAGCTTGGCACTGAGCAGTCAGGCTTAACTTAGAAGGCAATGTGTAAAGTATTTGTGCAATATATCATGCAATAACACAATATAGCACCACAAAAATA
The DNA here is from genome assembly GCF_031143425.1 of Pleurodeles waltl. Lineage (NCBI taxonomy): Eukaryota > Metazoa > Chordata > Amphibia > Caudata > Salamandridae > Pleurodeles > Pleurodeles waltl. Next base: position 1,576,713,860 of record NC_090440.1, read on the forward strand.
CAGCACACAGGGGGTCATTCCAACCCTGGCGAACGGTGTAAAAGCGGCGGCCAACCCGCAAACAGGCAGGCGGCCCAAAAAATGGAATTCCGACCCTGGCGGGAACCGCCAACACAGCCCGCCACTTTAACACTCCGACTGCCATGGCGGTACAGACAAGCAGCGCGGCGGACACCGCCAACAGACAGGCAGCAGACAATGTACCGCCCACCCTATCACAACTCACCAATCCGCTACCTTTTCCGGGGCGGGAGCCCCGCCGATAAAAACACGGTGGAAACAGACTATGAACGGGAAAACGCTCACCTCTACACACTCCACGAGGAATCTGGACAGCATGGAACCAGAACTACACATCCTCCCAGCCATTGTCTTCCTGCTCCTCTACCAGGAGCACGAACGCCGGCGCAGACGACAACGGTGAGTACTGCACCTACGACACAGGGGAGGCAAAAAATTACGGGGACACACATACGCCACATACCCACCCCCACCCTCACCCACTACAACACACACATCAATGCAGAGCAACAAGTCAGAGTGACATCCCCCAAACCTTCCGGAAGAATGCAAAGACAAAATAAAATGATCATTAAAAATGAAGTATATTATAGCATAATTGAAGTTAAGTGAAATATGAAATATATAAATAAAATATATTGCATCATTGACAATATATACATAGGTCAAAAGTCCGGCCCATATTGGCTATCATTCATTGTTCGTGGGCCAATGGGCCTAAACACATGGGCAAAGCCCACACACGAGACCTGATTCCATTGGAGAGAACACTGCAGGGGCATCAGATAGTAAAACTACAGGCACCTCAGGGGGAAGGGAAGGGGGGGGCACCTCACCCTGTTGAGTCCACGACGCCAGATCCACGAGGGGCCTCCATGCCCACTGTACCATCCTGGGGAGTGCAAAGCCACAGTCCATCAAGTGGATTACAGACTCCACTGGTTCTGGAGGAGGCATGGTGCCCAGAGTGCTTCGTGAAGCCCTGGCCGACACAGATCCGGCCCTGCCAATGGGCCAGCGGTGCTTGAGATGAAGGGCCCAGCGGAGCGGTGCTTGACAGGAAGGGCCCAGCGGAGCGGTGCTTGACAGGAAGGGCCCAACGGAGCGGTGCTTGACAGGAAGGGCCGAGCGGAGCAGTTCAGAGATGGCGGTGCCCAGCGGAGCGGTGCTTGACAGGAAGGGCCCAGCGGAGCGGTGCTTGAGATGAAGGACCCAGCGGAGCGGTGCTTGACAGGAAGGGTCCAGCGGAGCGGTGCTTGAGATGAAGGGCCCAGCGGAGCGGTGCTTGACAGGAAGGGCCCAGCGGAGCGGTGCTTGACAGGAAGGGCCCAGCGGAGCGGTGCTTGAGATGAAGGGCCCAGCGGAGCGGTGCTTGACAGGAAGGGCCCAGCGGAGCGGTGCTTGAGATGAAGGGCCCAGCGGAGCGGTGCTTGACAGGAAGGGCCCAACGGAGCGGTGCTTGACAGGAAGGGCCGAGCGGAGCAGTTCAGAGACGGCAGTGCCCAGCGGAGCGGTGCTTGACAGGAAGGGCCCAGCGGAGCGGTGCTTGAGATGAAGGGCCCAGCGGAGCGGTGCTTGACAGGAAGGGCCCAGCGGAGCGGTGCTTGACAGGAAGGGCCCAGCGGAGCGGTGCTTGACAGGAAGGGCCCAGCGGAGCAGTTCAGAGACGGCGGTGCCCAGCGGAGCGGTGCTTGACAGGAAGGGCCCAGCGGAGCAGTTCAGAGACGGCGGTGCCCAGCGGAGCGGTGCTTGACAGGAAGGGCCCAGCGGAGCAGTGCTTGACAGGAAGGGCCCAGCGGAGCGGTGCCTGACAGGAAGGGCCCAGCGGAGCAGTTCAGAGATGGCGGTGCCCAGCGGAGCGGTGCTTGACAGGAAGGGCCCAACGGAGCGGTGCTTGACAGGAAGGGCCGAGCGGAGCAGTTCAGAGATGAGGGTGCCCAGCGGAGCGGTGCTTGACAGGAAGGGCCCAGCGGAGCGGTGCTTGACAGGAAGGGCCCAGCGGAGAGATGCTTGACAGGAAGGGCCCAGCGGAGCGGTGCTTGACAGGAAGGGCCCAGCGGAGCGGTGCTTGAGATGAAGGGCCCAGCGGAGCAGTGCTTGACAGGAAGGGCCCAGCGGAGCGGTGCTTGAGATGAAGGGCCCAGCGGAGCTGTGCTTGACAGGAAGGGCCCAACGGAGCGGTGCTTGACAGGAAGGGCTGAGCGGAGCAGTTCAGAGACGGCGGTGCCCAGCGGAGCGGTGCTTGAGATGAAGGGCCCAGCGGAGCGGTGCTTGACAGGAAGGGCCCAGCGGAGCGGTGCGTGACAGGAAGGGCCCAGCGGAGCAGTGCTTGTCACGGCGGGGCCCTGTTCAGCGGTGCTTATCACGGCAGGGCCCGGGGCCCTGTTCAGCGGTGCTTGTCACGGTGGGGCCCTGGTCGGCGGTGCTTGTCACGGCGGGGCCCTGTTCGGCGGTGCTTGTCACGGCGGGGCCCTGTTCGGCGGTGCTTCTCACGGCGGGGCCCAGTTCGGCGGTGCTTGTCACGGCGGGGCCCTGTTCAGCGGTGCTTGTCACGGCGGGGCTCTGTTCAGCTGTGCTTGTCACAGCGGGGCCCTGTTCAGCTGTGCTTGTCACGGCGGGGCCCAGTTCGGCGGTGCTTGTCACGGCGGGCCCTGTTCAGCGGTGCTTGTCTTGAAGGGCCCAGTTCGGCGGTGCTTGTCACGGCGGGGCCCTGTTCAGCGGTGCTTGTCACGGTGGGGCCCTGTTCAGCGGTGCTTGTCTTGAAGGGCCCAGTTCGGCGGTGCTTGTCACGGCGGGGCCCTGTTCAGCAGTGCTTGACCGGAAGGGCCCTGTTCAGCGGTGCTTGTCTTGAAGGGCCCTGTTCAGCGGTGCTTGTCAGGGCGGGGCCCTGTTCAGCGGTGCTTGTCACGGCAGGGCCCTGTTCAGCGGTGCTTGTCACGGCGGGGCCCTGTTCAGAGGTGCTTGTCACGGAGGGGCCCAGTTCGGCGGTGCTTGTCACGGCGGAGCCCTGTTCTGCCTTGCTTGTCTTGAAGGGCCCAGTTTGCCGGTGCTTGTCACGGCGGGGCCCTGTTCAGCGGTGCTTGTCACGGCGGGGCCCTGTTCAGCGGTGCTTGACATGTGTTCCCAGGGAACCAGATCGGGCCAATATTTTCCGCTCAGTCGCCATCCGACCTTTCGCTTGCGGGGCCCTCCTGTGCTGGAGTCCTGGGCCCGTGGGTCTCCTCCTTCACACCCGAAATGGGGCTGTTGGGGCCCTCCTGGGCAGCTCGCCTGCTGCCGGACTTGTCCGCCCTGCTGCCCTTGCCCTCCTTCGCCGATTCTCTGGGGCCCTTGCCTCCCTTTGTGGATGTGCCAGGTGACGGTGGCAGGGTAGTGCCTTTGGGGGTTGCCGTCTCTGGCCTCTCGCGCCGGCCCTTTCCTTTTTTAGTTTTTTTCCCAGGGGGTGGGCTGGCTGTCCCCTTGCTGCTGGCCGATGTTGCTGCCCTAGAAGCTGGTGGACTCCAATAGCCCTGGACTATGGTCCTTGTAGGTGCAGGGCTTGTGGTGGCTGAGGTGCTGTTTGGACTCTTACGAGATGGAGGGGGTGGGTCAGGTGATGCAAAGAGGTTAATTTTGGAGAGGAAAAACTTTTTAGGAGCAGTGGGAAGGGTAGGTGCAGTGGATATGGGAGTGGAGGAAGAGGATGTGGTTGTAGGAGAGTCAAGTGCGGTGTCTTTGGGTGCAGGTGCTTGTGATGGAGGCTGTCGTGAGGTGGATGGAAGTTGGGTGGGTGGCTGCCTGCGTTTGTGTGGTTTGGAAGAGGGGGTGACAGACACACTGGGAGAGGACACAGGGGACGTGTAAATGGCAGTGGGGGTGGTGACTGCATGTGTGCGGAGTGTTCTGGTGGGTGTGCTGGTGATGGACGTACTGGCTGATGGTGGTGTGCATGCAGGTGTGAGTGGAGACGTCACAGGGAGGGAGGAGGGAGACGAGGAGGAGGGGGACACAGAGGAGGCAGTGGCTGTTGGCATGTCTGCATGTGGATGTTGCATGTGTGAATGCTTGTGTGATCTGTGGTGATAATGTCTGGATGAGCTGCCCTTGGGTGTTGATGTGTGTGCAGGCTGGTCTGTAGGTGTGGCTGGGACAGGCAGAGGAACAGGGGAGTGGGACTGGGATGAGGAAATTGGAGGGGGGAGGCAGGAGACAGGGACAATGGCTGCCGTCAGTGCTGAGGCCAGAGCGTTGAACGATCGCTGATGGGCAGCCTGACCCGAATGAATGCCCTCCAGGTATGCATTGCTCCGGTGCACCTCTCTTTCTACACCCTGGATGGCATTCAAAAGGGTAGACTGCCCAACAATGAGCGTCTGGAGGAGGTCAATGATCTCCTCACTGAGGGCAGCAGGGGTAACTGGGGCAGGGCCTGAGGTGCCTGGGGCGAAGGAGATGCCCGCCTTCCTGGCCGAGCGGGCACGGGGCGAACGCTGAGGGGCTGCTTGGAGGGCGGAGCTGGTGCGCTGGGTGGCGGCTGTACCTGTTGTAGCGGTGGGCACGGATGTTGCCGCCACCACAAGGGAGCTCCCTTCCGAGGACGTGTCTGTGACGCTGACGTCTCCAGGGGTCCCCGTTGTGGAGCTCCCCTCGCCCTCCGTCTCACTGGTGAGCTCGGAGTCGGTTCCATGGCCCTCCAGGGCCATGTGAGATGCAGCTCCCTCGTGCTCCGATGCCACTTCTCCTCCGCCTGATGATGCTAATGCACACATGAACAGGAAGACCAAAAAAAAGGGGGGGGGGGAGAAAAAATGACATGTTGAGTGCATGCATTGGCGACACCGTTGGCGGAGAGCCCAGACACAGAAGCCCCCTGCACTACGCCGCGCACTTGGTGTACACTACTCAATTATTGTGACTTGGCCTGCAAGCCTATGGACGACAACTGCACACATAGGTGACCCAGGGCCATGGATAGCTGTACTTAGCACCCTACAGAGGTGGGGGGCGGGGGCACAGGGCCATGCCTTACGGAGGGGCCTAGCCTACAGAAATCGCCCTGGCCTAGAGATATCCACAGCCCTCCTCCCCCACCCAGACACCTCCACTGTGCGCTAATATAGCAGAATGTGCTAGTACTCACCCCCTTGTGTCTGCTGTGATGTCCTCACGCGCCCATCCAAATCGGGGTAGGCCACCGCCAGGATCCGGGACATCAGGGGGGTCAATTGCCGTGTGGCACCCCTCCTAGGTTGGGAGGCCATCCCCAGCAGAGCCTCCGCGGTCTTTCTGCTCCCGCAGCGGATGTCCTCCCACCTCTTTCGGCAGTGGGTGCCCCGTCTGTTGTGGACCCCCAGGGTCCGGACGTCCTTGGCGATGGCACGCCAAATGTCGATCTTCTGATGGGCGCTGACCTATGTGACATGGACAGGGTGGGAAAATAAATATCATCATTTTCTGCATGGTCGATGTGAGTGGCCCCCCCTCCCCAACCTTGCCATATGGCACATGCTCTCATCTGTCGTGCGATGCATGCCTCATTCGCTCCCCTCCCCACCATCTTTCATCCACCCCACTCAACACAGGCATTGCCCACAAAGCATGGTCCCAGTGTACTTACCTGTTGGTCTGGAGAACCGTAGAGTAGCGCATACTGGGGGAGGACCCCATCAACAAGTTTCTCCAATTCCTCAGATGTGAAGGCAGGGGCCCTTTCCCCAGTCGCAGCAGCCATTGTCTCTTCCAGACCGAGGTCACAGCAGCACTTGCAGTATAGGTCCTCTCCTGTGGATGATCAGGTCTCGAGTGATTAATCAGATAGAAAATGGCGGTCACGCCCGCGGCGGTGCGTACCGCGACCGCCGGCGCACATCGTCATTGGCTCCTGAGACCCATAGGGTTCAATGTTAACCAATGCTGCTTTGCGCCGCGGTCTTCGACCGCCTACCGCAATGGTGTGCCACGCCAGCGCATTGACCTCACATCCCATTGTCACACTTCACAGGTCAGGCAGCCGCCATTTCAAGGGCCCACATGGCTTAATTTCTACTGCGTCACACAGGCCTAGGCGTTGCATTGCCACCCATACAAGCCATTCAATGCATAGCGAATCGTGTTCTGTGCAAGCTGTGGTTACGTACCTGTGGGTTGCTTGACTCTGTGCTCCATGTTGTCCTTCCTAGGCACCGTCCGCTGGGACTTGCGAGGAGATGGAGGAATGTTCCCGTGTACAGACCGCTGGTGGACCCGTCGACAATGGAAGAAAGACATGTCATACTGACATACAGACTTGACCGAGCCACTATACAGGAACTGTGTGCCCAGCTGGAGCCAGACCTGATGTCCCCCATTCGCCAACCCACAGGGATTCCCCCTCTGGTGCAGGTTCTGTCAGTACTCCATTTTTGGGCAAGTGGATCATTCCAAACAACAGTGGCCATATCATCAGGGATGTCTCAGCCTATGTTTTCTAAGGTTTTGTCCAGAGTGTTGTCTGCCCTGATGAAATACATGCGGAGCTACATTGTTTTCCCTGAGGTGGGCGATTTGGCTACAGTGAAGGGTGATTTCTATGTCCTTGGCCATATCCCCAACATCATTGGTGCCATTGATGGGACCCATGTGGCTTTGGTTCCCCCCAGTGAAAGTGAGCAGGTGTACAGGAACAGAAAAAGTTATCATTTGATGAATGTCCAGGTGGTCTGTTTGGCTGACCAGTACATCTCCCAGGTAAATGCCAAGTTCCCTGGGTCAGTGCATGACGCGTACATCATGCGAAATAGCAGCATCCCTTATGTGATGGAACAGCTACAGAGACACCGTGTGTGGCTAGTTGGTGACTCTGGTTACCCCAACCTGTCGTGGCTACTGACCCCAGTGAGGAATCCCAGGACAAGGGCAGAGGAACGGTACAATTAGGCCCATGGGCGGACTAGGAGGGTGATCGAGCGGACCTTCGGCCTCCTGAAGGACAGGTTTAGGTGCCTGCATATGACAGGTGGATCCCTAATGTACTCACCAAAGAAGGTGTGCCATATCATCGTGGCCTGCTGTATGCTTCACAACCTGGCTTTGCGACGCCAGGTGCCTTTCCTGCAGGAGGATGGTCCAGATGGTGGTGTTGTAGCAGCTGAGGAGCCTGTGGAGAGTGAAGAGGAGGAAGACGACGGGGACGACACAGACAACAGGGACACAGTGATACAACAGTATTTTCAGTAGCACACAGGTACGAATCAACCCAGCCATTTTACATTTACTTAAAGTCTCCTGCCTCTCTACTGTCTGTGTTTCCCCCCAGTTCCTGTTAACTGAGTTGTGACTTTCCCTTCCCTTTTCAGAGCTGTGGGCCCCACTGCGTGACCTCTGCTTTGTTTCCCCATGGACAGTGGTATGTTGTCATCACAATGTAACTGAACATTTTGGTACCGTTATGTCTAATACATTTGTTCAAAATACAAGCAGACTCCAGATTTTTTAAGTGCAATAAGTGATTTTATTAAAGTGCTAAATTTAGGGACATGATTGTAAAACGGTGATGGGTGATGGTGGAGTAATGTCCATGGCAGAGTCCAGTTTTCAGTCTCACAGGTGCATTGTCCATATGCCTGTGTAAGGATGGAGCAGGGGCAGTTTAAGTTTGGACAGGGTGACAATGTGGGACAGTGGGATGACATCAGGGGATATCGTTTGCTGGCGGGGGTCTTGGCATCCTACTCTGTCTTCTTCTGAGATCTCAGGTACCGCTTGCGGGGTGGTTCTTCTTCTGCAGGAGGTGGGGTTCTGGTGGCCTGTCGTTGTGTGGGGGCCTCCTGTCCACTAGCGCCGGCGGAGGTGGCAGCCTGGTCTGGGTCCATGCTAGTGACAGGGGCCCTTTGTGGTGCCACATGGTCCCGCAATGTGGTGACTATCTGGTTAAGGGCCACGACGATGGTCCCCATTGCGGAACTAATGTTTCTCAGTTCCTCTCTGAACCCCATGTACTGTTCCTCCTGCAGTACCTGGATCTCCTGGAACCTGGCCAGTACCGTAGCCATCATCTCCTGGGAGCGGTGGTATGCTCCCATGATGGAGGAGAGGGCCTCTTGGAGAGTCGGTTCCTTGGGCCTGTCCCCCCCCTGTCGCACAGCAGCCCTCCCAGTTCCCCTGTTTCCCTGGGCCTCTGTCCCCTGGACCGTGTGCCCACTACCACTGCCCCCAGGTCCCTGTTGTTGTTGGGGTGGTGGGTCAACCTGGGTGCCCTGTAGTGGTGGACACACCGCTGATTGACGTGTCCTGGAGACAGAGGCATGGGCCCGCTGGGTGGGAGCTGTGCTGGTGTTCCCAGAGGGGGTTAGGTCTGCTGTAGCCTGTGGCTGTCTGTGGGGAACCGACTGTCCCGAGGTCCCCGATGGGCCGGGCTGGTCATCTGGGTCCAGGGAGACAGAGCTGCTGTCATCACTGGGGGCCTCTTCTGGGGGTGGGATGGACATCTCTGGACCCTCCTGGGCGGTGTGGTGGCGTTCGGGTCCTGCAGGGGTATAAGAGTATGGTTATTGCTTCTGTGTGTGCCATTTCGTGTAATGGGTGGGTGGCCGTGTACCCCAGTGCTGGCATTCCCTTGTGGGGGCTTTTGTGACGGTGGATTGTGGGGGAGATGGGTATGTGCAGTGGGCATGCTTTGGTGATGGGTGTCCATGCTTTGTGGACGCATGCAGGGCTAGGTTTTGGGATGGGTGGGTTGTGATGGTGAGCCATTTGCAAGGAGTTGGTGTGATGGGGGTGGGGGTGAGGGTGGGGGTATGATTTGGCATGCAGGTGGGGTGGGGGGAATGAAGTAGTGAAGATTTGACTTACCAGAGTCCATTCCTCCGCCTACTCCTGCGAGGCCCTCAGGATGCAGGATGTGCAATACTTCCTCCTCCGATGCTGTGAATTCTGGGGGAGTAGGTGGGGGTCCGCCGCCAGTCTTCTGCACCACAATGTTGTGCCTTGATACCATGGAACGCACCTTCCCCCGTAGGTCGTTCCACCACTTCCTGATGTCGTCCCGATTTTGTGGATGCTGTCCCACAGCGTTGACCCTGTCCACTCTTCTTTGCCATAGCTCCATCTTCCTGGCAATGGTGGTGTGCTGCACCTGTGTCCCGAAGAGCTGGGGCTCTACCCGAACTATTTCCTCCACCATGACCCTGAGTTCTGCGTCAGAGAACCTGGGGTGTCTTTGGGGTGCCATGGGGTGGTGTGGATGAGGTGAGGGGTGGTGTATGTGTTGTAGAGTGTGGTGAGTGTGGTGGTGTATGGTGTTTTGTGCGTGGATATTGTGTGGGTGATGTTGTGATTTGCCTCTGTGTGATGGTCTACTCTATTCTGTGCTGTCTCTCTCTGTCCTTCAGTCGCAATTGTGGTCGTAAGGGTTTGTGGGTGATGTGGGTGTGTGTTTTATATTTAATTGGGTGTGTGGGAGTGGTGTGTGTATGTGTCTCAGGTGTGTGTATTTTGAATTGTCCAATGTGGCTGTGTTTTGTAGAGGTGTGTATATTTTGAGCGCGGCGGTGTGTACCGCCAATGGAATACCGCGGTTGAAAGACCACTGCGGGGATTTGTGGGTCGGAATGGCATGGGCGTATTTCTGTTGGCGTGACGGTGGAGGTTTGGTCATCGCCAGTTTTTCGCTGGCCATTGCTGTGGCGGAATTTTGTTGATGTCGGGTTTTTGGCGGTTTGCCAGTTGTGGGTCAGAATGACCGTGGCGGTTTACCGCAACCGCAGCGGTGTTATGGCGGCCTTCTGACCGGCGGCAAGCGCCTTTTACCGCCGGGGTCAGAATGACCCCCACAGTGTTTAAAAAAATATAATATTTATCTGGATAAATGTAGGTCAAAACGATAAAACTGCAATAAGTATATGTTGAGATATCACTGCAAAAGTGATATAAAATGTCTTCAGTCTTTTAAAAGCAATAATAACTCTTTCAAGCACAAAGTACCTGGTTCGCATGCAAAATCTCCACAAAGAAATGCAGAGGAGGAGATGCGTGGAAACAAAGGGGTGTGCGTCAATTTCACAGGCCGCACACAGCGATACATCATTTAATTTTCATGCAGGGACGGCTGTGCGTTGATTTCCAGTGCTCGGCTGTGGATCCTCATCGGGTTGCGGGGTTTTCGGATGCCCCAGGGATGAGTAGATTTCCTGCGCTGCTAGGATGAAGGGCCAGATGTAGGTAGGAAAACTTTTGCGAATTGGAAATAGCGACTCCATGCGAATCGCTATTTCCGACTCGCAAAATCAAATGCAAGAAAGACATGCAATACCAATTTTCGAGTTGCAGAGGTGTCACACCGCAATTTGCGACCTTCGCTTTTAGCGAGGTCACAATTTGTGACCTCGCTAAAAGCGAGATTGCAATTTGCGAGAAGGGTGTCGCAAAATGCAACTGACTCGCAAATTTCCTGCAGGTGCAGCACAACAGTTGGGAAACCCATTCCTGGCTCTTGATGATGACATGAGAACCAGGAAGTCATCAAATAGACCTGGGAGGAGGGAGGACCACACCCATTTCAAACTGCTGAGCCACACCCAGGGAAGAGGAGCTGCAGCAACCATGGAGGAGACAGGCAGTGCTGGCAGAAGGAGGAAAATAAAATTTTCGGACAAGGAGTTGGAGGTGCTGACAGAAGAATGCTGCCTGCACCATGATGAACTTTTTGGAAAAGCAGCAATGAGTGTCCCAGACACTCAGAAGAAAAGATTATGGCAGCAGATACAGAAGAAAATCAATGCCATAGGGGTGAGCCACTGCACCCTCGAGGAAATCCACAAAAGGTGGTATGACCTGCGCTCCAGGACCAAGGAGAGGGTTGCGGAGCGCATAAGGGAGATGAGGGGCACCGGAGGAGGCCCATCCACCGTCCCACCACCCACAGCCCTGGAAAGCATGGTGGAGCAAACACTGGAGCCAGAGGCCGTACTGGGCATGGGAGAACTAGACAGTTCAGCGCCTGGGACATCAAAAAGTGAGTACCATGAGATATGCTTTGACACCCACAACTGCAGTATACACACTATCCCAGTACACAGCAGCAGGCACCACCAGACTAGCTCCATTCCAGTCTAGCAAACTCTAGAATAGTGCATTATGGGCAATGTAGTACAGTAGTCCAAATATAGGCAAATGTTTATTATGAGGCATAAAACAGATGTGCGGGACTGACAGTGTATCCCCTATGTCTCACAGGTCTCCCATAAGACACCTCCAGAAGCGACATAAGGCAGGGAGAGGAACATGGGCCAGACCCACTGCAGGAGGCTGCTGGTGACTTTGCAGGGCCCAGCAGAACACCACCAGGGTCCATTGAAGATCAAACGCAGGACATGGGGGCAGCAGAAATAACACCAGGGCCCAGCCCCATAAAGAGGCGCACAGAGCCAGCAGCTGGACCAGTGCGCAGACGCCGGCGCAGAGTTCAGTCGGTGCCCCAAAATGATGTAGGAGAAGCAGAGTTTGCGTGCTTGGAGGCATCGCTCATTCAGGGTCAGCGCCTCCAAAACAGACAATTAAGGTCCATCACCAGAACCCTCAATAGACTGCACGCCACAATGACATATGGGATGCAAAATGTGTACAGTCAGTTCAACTGAATGAATCAACATCTGGGGGCCTTAACACAGGCCATTCAACATTTGGTGACTGAACTTGTGGCAGACAGAGCACATGCAAGGCGCAGGGTGTGCCACACTGCCGCACGCTTTGACTGACTGGCAGCATCTATTGGGCGTCTTGCGACAAATACAACATGCCTGCAAAGGCGTACAGTCAGCCTCCAGGTGGACCTTGGGCACTTCACAGGGGATGTGGCGTGAGGACTTGGCCGCATCAGCCATGCGGTGGACCTAAAGGAGAGCAGGCAGGCTGCAAGGGGCACAGGGGAGATCCACCATTAGTAGTGTGTCTGCCAGCGAGTACCGTGTGCTACGGAGTAGCAGTGCACAGTAGGGGTCAGGGAACCCACCAGGGATGAGCCATGGTGGCCGCACTAGGAGGAGGGTGTGAGCCACCAGACTGTACTGTAAATAAGGCACATTAATTTAATGTGTCTTAAATGCAAATGGACAATTCCAGACTGTGACATACAGCAATATTCTTTCTTTCACATAGTTTAGAAATAAAAAGGTTTTGTTTGTTTCATTACATAACTGGCCTATGTGTGTCTGACATTAGTGAGTGTGGTGACGGTTGCCCCGTACCTGCCAAAGTATTGGGTTGCAATGTGGTTCTGTCTCTGTCTGCCCTCATTTGGGATGCTTCTATCCCCAGGCTGTCAGTGTGGTAGCTCTTGCTCCTCATCCTCCGTGTCTGTGTCTTTAGGGGTGAGATGTAGCCCACGTCTGGTGGTAATGTTGTGTAGGGTGGCACAGGCGGCAACGATCTTGCATGCTGTTTCTGGGGCATAATGGAGTACACCTCCACTTTTGTGGAGGCATCTGAATCTTGCCTTCAACAAGCCAAAGGTCCTCTCCACAACAGTTCTGGTCCGCCGATGTGCACTGTTTTTTCGTCTCTCGTTCTGATTGCCAGGTGTAAGGTACTGGTGAGTATCCATGGTCTCAGGGCATATGCACTGTCACCTGTTTGACAAAAAAGCCAAATTTAGCAGGACATGAATGGTTTATACAGTGACCTGTATGTATGGCTTCAGGGTGTAGTCAGCAATACCTAATAAATATCCATCTCCAAACTCCCCACGTTCTGGGTGTTGGTGTATCCCACTGTGCCTGAATATGTATGAGTCATGTGTACTCCCTGGATATTTAGCTACAATGTCAGTAATGACATTCTGGGCGTCACATTCCACCTGGATGTTTAGTGAGTGGGTACATTTCCTGTTCCAGAACACATATTCCAGATTTGCAGGAGGGCAAATTTGTATATGTGTCCCGTCCACACACCCTATTACATGAGGGAAGTTGGCAATTCTGCAGAAGTCCAACTTGGTGCTGTTAATTTCTGCCTCATTCCTGGGAAGGTATATATATCTGGACATGTGTGTGAGTATGGCAGCTAGGAAACATCTGAAGAATTGTGAGAGTGCACTTTGAAATACCCCACCTGCCACAACAATAACCCCCTGATATCTACCTGAGGCCAAGAGGTGCAGTGAACATGGCACTTGCACATGTGTAGGGATGGCGCTGCTGTGCATTATCTGTCGTTCAAGCTGAGGATTCAGTAGTTCAATTAATTCTAAGATTGCAGCACTGCTCAGTCTATATTCGTCATATATCTCCTCCTCAGTTTGTTGAAATAGTGTCTGCCTGGCTCAGTATATCATCTCCTGTCTCTGCCTCCTCCTCCTCTGCTGGGCAGCCTGGACTCTCCTCCCCCATGCTATCACGTACACTTCAGCCATTATGAGTCACCCAGATGCCTTCTGCGTCTACTTTAATACTTAGTTCTGGTTACCACCTGCTCTGAATCAGTGGTAATCGGGATGTGCAAAATGGGCTTTTTGCGACTAGTCGCAATTTGTGACTGGCTTTTGCATATGGTTTGCGACTTCCTATTTGCGGGTCGCAAAATCAGATTGCAATTTTTACGAGTCTGTAATGGGTCGCATCGCTATTTGCATTTCGGAAATGGGATTTTTGCATCCCATTTCGGATTTTGCGATGTCGCAAATAGCGAATCGGGCCATTAGCGACTCGCAAAACTTTGCTACATCTGGCCCGAAGTCACAGGAGCTGCGTTGATTCAGTGGCCGTTGCATCAAAATTTCTACCGCACACCAGGTGCTGCGTCGGTTCCTCTCTGGAAGTCCTACTGCGTCGTGTCGGCACAGGTATGCGTCGATCCAGTGGGCCGTGCGCCGAATTTCTGGTCGCTACACTGGCACTGCATCGATCTTCTCGATGCAAAGTCGGTCTGCATCGTTCCAGTTCAGCATGCAGTGAATTTTTCACTGCAGTGAAGGTTGAGCATTGTTTCTGACAGGCTGTGCGTTGAATTTCGCTGTACAAGGAGTCCTTCTTGTTGAGATTATGTCTTTTTGGTCCTGAGACTTCAGGGAACAGGAGGCAAGCTCTACCCAATCTTTTCTCACCACAGCCAGAGAGCAGCAAGGCAGCAGGACAACAGCAAAGCAGCAGTCCTTCACAGAAAGCAGACAGGTGAGTCCTTTAGGCAGCCAGGCAATTCTTCTTGGCAGGAATCAAGTTCTGGTTCAGGTTCTCCTCTCCAGGAAGTGTCTGAGTTGGTAGGGGCAGAGGCTCTGTTTAATTACCCAAATGAGCCTTTGAAGTGGGGGAGACTTCAAAGAGTGGCTTAGAAGTGCACAAGGTTCCCTTTCAGTTCAATCCTATCTGCCAGGGTCCCAGTATGGGGTGTGGCATTCCTTTGTGTGAGGGCAGGCTGTCCTTTGACATGCAAGTGCCAGGCCCTCCTCCTCCCAGCCCAGGAAGACCCATTCAAAATGCAGATGTATGCAAGTGAGGCTGAGTATCCTTTGTTTGGGGTGTGTCTGAGTAAATGCACAAGGGAGCTGTCAACTAAACCCAGCCAGACGTGGATTGTAAGGCACAGAAGGATTTAAGTGCAGAGAAATGCTCACTTTCTAAAAGTGGCATTTCTAAAATACTAATATTAAATCCGACTTCACCAGTCACCAGGATTTTGTATCACTATTCTGGCCATACTAAATATGACCTTCCTTCTCCTTTCAGATCAGCAGCTACCACTCAAACAATATATGAGGGCAGCCCCAATGTTATCATATGAAGGGAGCAGGCCTCACAGCAGTGTAAAAATGAATTTAGGTGTTTTACACTACCAGGACATGTGAACTACACAAGTACATGTCCTGCCTTTTGCCTACACAGCACCCTGCCATATGGGTTACCTAGGGCATACCTTAGAGGTAAAAGGGGAGTTTTAGGCTTGGCAAGTACTTTTAAATGCCAAGTCGAATTGGCAGTGAAACTGCACACACAGGCCTTGCAATGGCAGGCCTGAGACAAGGTTAAGGAGCTACTTAAGTGGGTGGCACAATCAGTGCTACAGGCCCACTAGGAGCATTTTATCTACAGGCCCTGGGCACACATAGGCGGTCATTCCAAGTACCGCCGTCCGCCAGGCGGGAACTGCCATTTGGCCGCTACGCGGCCAAAAGACCGCTGCCGGCATTACAACCTTCCCGCTGGGCCGGCGGGCGCTAACCATGTTAGCGCCCGCCGGCCCAGCGGGAAGGAGGCCTGCAACACAGAAGCTGGCTCCGAATGGAGCTGGCGGTGTTGCGGGCGTGCGACGGGTGCAGTTGCCCCAAGACACCCGTTACCGCCAGCCTCTTCCTGGCGGTGACAACCGCCAGAAACAGGCTGGCTGTAAGGGGGTCTGAATCCCCATGCAGCGCTGCTTGCAGCGCTGCCATGGCGGATTCGCCAAGCCGGGGCAAAAACGGCGGGAAACCGCCGGCCCCGGTTTTCTGACCACGGCTTTACTGCCGCGGTCAGAATGGGCTTGGAAGCACCGCCAGCCTGTTGGCGGTGCTTCCGTTATTCGCGACCCTGGCGGTCTATCGCCAGGGTCAGAATGACCCCCATAGTGTACTTTACTAGGGACTTATAAGTAAATTAAATAATCCAATTGGGTATGATCCACTGATACCATGTTTAAAGGGAGAGAGCATATGCACTTTAGCACTGGTTAGCAGTGGTAAACTGCGCAGAGTCTTAAAACCAGCAAAAAACAGTAGCTAAAAAGTGGAGGGAGGGAGGCAAAGTTAGGGGTGACCACCCTAAGGCTGTCTGGTCTAACATTAATC
Organism: Pleurodeles waltl; assembly: GCF_031143425.1. Classification (NCBI taxonomy): domain Eukaryota; kingdom Metazoa; phylum Chordata; class Amphibia; order Caudata; family Salamandridae; genus Pleurodeles; species Pleurodeles waltl. The sequence goes on from NC_090440.1 coordinate 1,576,729,650, forward strand.
AACTATGTTGTTCCCTCAGTGCAATTGCATGTAATGGTGCACATATGACGGTGTCACATGTGTCCCAGTATACAGCATGTTCTACTTTGGTGATTGTAGATACCCACTAACGGATAATTCCTCTCAATATATTGATGATAGTCTGTGTAGGTCCTTGTACTCTTTCCTCTGCAATGTCTAATTATTCCTCTTCATTTAAAACATAGTTCAGATATATACTATTCATCACTAGTTTACTAATGCTTGCTGTTAAGAGACATCAGCATGTGAGGCTGTGATGTTCATCTGACATGTCACATGACCTACATAGTTATCATCTTCACACATTTTACAAGGTACTCTCCTTTGCTAAGTGAGAGGTATACATAGACATGTGTGATGCCTCACAGTGGACAACATGTATGTTAGATACCACTGATGGGTTCCAACATTTCTAAGGGCATACATATGTTGATATCAGAAGCTAAGAATGTTACAACCTTGCTAATGTTCTGTGAGTGGGGAGTGCCCTTAGAGCACTGTCCTTGTGCATACTGTTGTAGGCATTACACATGGGCAATGGTAGCCTTTTAACGTGTACATACTTGACAGATATGTGTCATCATCATGTTTCATTAGAAAGGTTCAGAGAAGAATCAACATTGCAATTTGTGACGTATACTTGCATTTACTATGAAGGATATGGAAAATTAGTCCTGGCTGTTTGGGAGATTAATCTTGGCATGGATACCTATGTGGTGCTGGTGTGGTAGTGCACATACATATGTGAGTAGAGATGTAAATGTATCTGGGCTTGACACGTGCATCATGGTAGATGTACCTGTCATGTAGCAGCACATGTGCTTTGGCCCACAGAATACTCCACAGACAGCTGTAAGGCTTGGCATGTCTAATGTGTGTGATGTGATGTACCCACTCAGTGAGTGGGCCAAATATGGACTAATTTCATGATGAGGTAGGCATTGCGGTAATATTTTTTGCCACATGCATTTTGTTGGAAACACCACTCTAAAGTGAATCATGTTAAATCTAAAAAGTACAAGTAGAGAGTACAGGGAGGGAAACGGAAACCAGACAATTCATGGCGTACTCGGTGTAACGAGATTTAACAATTTCCTTAGCATTTACAGGCATAGGCTCCGGTTTGAGATACATGAACTCCAAATCCAATTTCCGAAAACATTTTTGAATAAAATTTAAACATGGAATTTTGTTGTAGTTGGCTAACGAGATGCAGTCTTTTACACAATCCTGTATTAGAGTAGCCGCAGGGTTTAGCCATACTTTTATCCATAGCAAAAGAGGGGCAATATCAATCAAGTCTGTAATATAGCGGATTCCAAACTCCTCATGGCATATAATGTTCGCTACATTTTTAGATACCAAGAGTAGCCGAAGGAGAAATTTATTCTCCACCCGTTGTAGTATGGTTGAGCTGGTATATCCCCAAAGGCCCCCCCCGTAAATTGACGCTGAAACACATTTGGATTTATAGAGCATGATGATCTGATGAACTGGTCTGTCTCCTAGTCTACGGGCGAAGCAAAAAATCGCTTCCATATTTTTTTCCATTTGTTGAACCTTTAAGTTCAAGTGGGGGTTCCACGATAGAGAGGAACTTAGGTGCAAACATAAGAAGCAAAAATCTTTCACCTATGTTAAACTGTTTACCCCATTATAAAGTGTTTTGTACATGTATTTCTAGGACCACAGATCATAACGTGTGACTTTTTAAAATCAACTTTCAAGTCGAGCTCTTGTGTATACGTTAAAAAAAGATCCAAAAGGGTCTGTAAACCATTAGCTGTATGGGCAATTAAAACTGCATCATCAGAATAATAAAATTGGCAGTTGTCTAAAACCCATCCTAGGAAAATCCTTACCATTTTGTGCTAATTAACTAAAGAGGCCATTAGTGTATGACAAAAATAAAAAAGGTGCCAAAGTGCAGCCCAGTCTAACACCCCGATTGGATGCGAGGGGATGGGACCTTTCACCATGTTGACCAAACTGGATTGAAATAGTAAGATCAGAGTATAGATGTTTGATCAGGTCCAACAAATCCTGCTCAACCCCCATTGTATCCACTAATGCCCACAATTTCTCTCTGTTTACCATATCAAATGCACTGGATAGATCTATAAAAGCTAAGTGAATAGATTCCCTTTTGACAATAACATATTTGCTAAGAATGAGATGCAAATTTAGGGCCTGATCCACTGTGCCTAATCCAGGCCTAAAGCCATATTGAATTGGCGATAGGATTTTTGTCCTTGTCACCCACTCCTCAAGCCTATTCAAGATAACACTCCCCAGAATCTTTGCCGTAGAGTCAATGAGAGAAATGGGTCTGTAACAAATGGGGTCAAACCTATTTCCTTTTTTAAAAATCAGGACAATTATTGCCGTTAGCCATGAGGAAGGGATAGAGTGAGTGAGTGGGTGGTGATGTCAGTAGCTGTATGTGTTTGTGAATGTATTTGTAAGTAACTGAAAAAGTGCTTGAATAGCTGAATTTCTAACATATTAGTGAGTGAGTGGTTGTGTCAGTGTCCGTGTAAGTGAGTAAGGTGTCTAGATGTGTGAGTGGATCTGTGGATGATGTCATCAGTGATGTCATTTGAGATGCCAATGATGTCATCAGTGATATAATATGTGAGGTCCTAAGCAGTGCATTATAGGGACACAAGTTATAGTTAGGTGAGGTAACTATAACTGCTGGATTTCAGTGGTTTTGTACGTATAAAATGTCAGTCTAAATATAACGTCCCTGTAACCTTTGTTTTTTTCAGTGAATTTCTTAGGTTTTTTTAAAGACTACAGGGCATATTTATGAAAAGCGTTGCTGCTCCTAGTGCAGCACCACTTTTTTGCGCCCCTTTAGTGCCCCCCTAACATCACCATGTGTGCGCCATATTTAAAATACGGAGCACCATGGTGGTAGTTAGGGGTACTAACATCATAATTTTATACGCTAGTCCAGCTCTTTGCAGGATTAGCACCAAAAATGTTGACCCTAATCCTACAAAGCACCCAGAGGCCCATTAAAACCAATGGAAGCCCCTTTTACCACCTGCTCTGACCAGGCGTTAAAAGTCATGGAAAAAAAGTTGCAAGGAAATCTCTTAGATTTCCTTACACCATTTTTTTTAGCCACACCTAAAGGGGGAATGGCCCTTTTGCGTACATTATGCCTGGTGCAGGCATAATGTGACGCAAAGGGTCACAAAGTGGCGCAATGCATGCATTGCACCACTTTTTAAATATGGTGGGTGTTTTTGGCCTTCTAATGCCACGTTAGCGTCAAAACATTATGTGGTGTTAGAACGGCACGAGGCCCTCTTAAATCTTGGCCTACTTTCTTACTACAACATCCCTAGAAGATGAACAATTTTTTTCAATAATCATGTATAATTTTTTAAGATATAGTAAATAAATATAATATTCGTGTAATTGTATTTCGTTTAGAAGTTCTATATTCTTTTGAGTTTTAATTTCTATATTATAACACTTCTAATATAGTTGGTACTTTTAAGTAAATGTGTTGCTTTTTGTAATTAAATTTACCTGGTTAAAAAAATTACATAGAATGTTACAAATTAAAAAAAATTGAATAGCCATTGAAATGTTGTACATGCCTATTTTATTTAAAAAATGCTTATTTTTTAATATTTTTTTTGGGAGCTGCCTAACCAGTGCAAGTTTTTGCTTTTTTGTCGCGTCTTTATCGTATTCTCAAAATCATGAAAGTTTAAATTATCCCATTTTGTAAGTATAGTTCTCATCCAGACATTCATTGGTGAAGAGTTACAAAGCACAATTTTCAGAAGAAAAATAATTTTTGAGATGGCTTTCCTACTTTTTCTGGAGTCTTGATGCACTCATGCAGTAACGTATTTCCAGAATCGCGATGGAGACTCGGATCCACCGTATTTTTAACAATATAAATGTCTAGATAAGTGCAGGTTTTTTTGTATTATGAACTCATGGAATTACTATGATAGCAGAAAAACAATTATATCTTTAAATATATCACTATAAATTAGTTTTTATGCTATTTCGCGGAGCATGTACACAATGCTGTCGCGAATACTAGGTGACTGAAAAAAAAGATTTTGACTTGCTGAAGACATTTCACTTACTTGCCAGGGAAGGCCTTACCCACTTTCACCGTCCTTTTAGTTTCCTTTAGGCAGTTCATACCTGTGTTGGTTTACCTCAAAATAGTTTTTTTTTTTAGGTGTTTCTGCATTTTTGTCATCTTTACAGAATGGCAGCTGTTTCTTCATCTCAAAACGTCCCTAGCAGTCACTCTGAAAATAAGAAGCCTCACAGGAAGAGGAGAGCATCGTGTAAACCATTTTTTAGCATCCCAGAAGGAGAGAAGAAGGTCAATGCCAAGAAAGTCACTTGCACTCTGTACAAGAAGGTGTTATCTAGAAGTTCCGATAGAAAGTACTCCTGTGGAACGTCCTCGATGAAGAAGCACCTGGAAAGCATGCACAGTGCTCGCTTAGCACATGCTCAACGTGAAAGTGGCCCTTGCCCTCGGCATTACTGGAAATAAAGATGCTCAACCTGAACAGGATCCTCTACTGCATCCTTTTCAAATTTAACGGTGCTGGACTCCGATGCAGTTGAGCAGCATTGCATGAAGTGCAAGCGCATTTTGGCCCATATTTATACTTTTTGACGCAAAACTGCGCCAACGCAGTTTTGCGTCCAAAAAATTTGCGCCGGCTGACGCCATTCTGAAGCGCCATGCGGGCGCCGTATTTATTGAATGACGTTGGCCGGCGTTAGCCGGCGGCGCCGTCTGGTGTGCGTTAAAAAAAACGACGTACACCAGGCAGCGTCGGCGTAGGGGGATATGGGGCTTGGGCGTCAAGAAATGGGGCAAGTCAGGTTGAGGCAATTTTTTCGCCTCAACCCGATTTGCGCCATTTTTTACGACTCCCAACCCCCATAGAAATGACTCCTGTCTTAGCAAAGACAGGAGTCATGCCCCCTTGCCCAATGGCCATGCCCAGGGGACTTCTGTCCCCTGGGCATAGTCATTGGGCATAGTGGCATGTAGGGGGGCACAAATCAGGCCCCCCTATGCCACAATTTTTTTTTTAAAAAATACCTACCTGAACTTACCTTAATGTCCCTGGGATGGGTCCCTCCAGCCTTGGGTGTCCTCCTGGGGTGGGCAAGGGTGACAGGGGGTGTCCCGGGGGGCAAGGGAGGGCACCTCTGGGCTCCTTCAGAGCCCACAGGTCCCTTAACGCCTGCCTTTTGCAGGCGCTAAAAAACGGCGCAAAAGCGGCCGTACGTAATTTTTTTTGACCCGCCCACTCCCAGGCGTGATTTATGCCCGGGAGTATAAATCCCACGCACATGCCTCGGAGTCGATTTTTTAGACGGGAACGCCTACCTTGCATATAATTAACGCAAAGTAGGTGTCCACGCTAAAAAATGACGCTAACTCCATGGACTTTGGCGCTAGACGCGTCTAACGCCAAAGTATAAATATGGAGTTAGTTTTGCGTCGAAATTGCCTAAAAAAAAACGACGCAATTCCGGCGCAAACGGAGTATAAATATGCCCCTTTGTGTGTGGGAGAGCTTGTCAATACAAAGTATTGTTTATGCAATTAAAGCACACAAGTGCTTGTTTTTTATTGTTAACAACCACGTTTGTGGTATATTTTTGCAACACTACAGTTAAAAATTTTATCCTTATAAAAAACATAAAACAAAATAATCGGCATTGTGGTAAAAAACACAAAAACATTACTAATCTTAGAAAAATCCAAAAAAACATGGTTCTTTCCACAACCACGATACTGGTTAAAGAAAGAATATTTATATGTTTGTGCTTTGTACCTGTTAGAGTACGTGAGTGGATGAGTGAGCGTTTGCATCAGTAAGAGTAAGTACCTGCATGACTGCCTGTGTGGCTGAGCAACTGGATATGTAACTGTCTATGAGTGAGTGACTGCATGAGTGGCTGTATTGTTGAATGACTGGCTGTGTGAGTGGCTCTACAGGGGTGTGACTGGGTACATGAGTGACTGTACGGGTGAGTGCCTGTGTCAGTACCTGTATGTGGGAATGACTGGGTGTGTGAGTGCTAGAATGGGTGATTTTCTGGCTGCGTGAATGGTTGCATAGGTGAGTGTCTGTGTATATAGGTGGCTGTAGATGTAAGTGACTGGGTGTGTGAGCTGCTGTATGACTGAGTGACTGGCTGAATGAGTGGCTGAATGGGTGAGTAACTGGGTGTGTGAGTGGCAGTATAGGTGAGTGACTGGCTGGGTTAGTGCCTTTATTGGTGAGTAACTGGGTATTTGAGTGGCTGCATAGGTGAGTGACTGACTGCGTGCCTGGCAGTACAGGTGAATGACTGACTGCATGAGTTGCTGCATGAGTGAGTGAGTGGGTATGCGAGTGGCATTATTGGTGAGTGACTCAGGGAGTGAGTTGCTGTAGAGGTGAGTAACTGGCTGCGTGAGTGGCAGTAAGAGTGAGTAAATGAATATGTGAGTAGCTGTATGGGTGAGTGACTGACTAGGTGAGTGACTGTATGGGTAAATGACTGACTGCATGAGTTGTTGTATGAGTGAATGAGTAGGTTTGTGAGAGGCTCGATGTGTGAGTGACTCGGTGTGTGAGTGGCTGCTTGCATTAATAACTGGGTGTGTGAGTGCCTGAATGGGTGAATGTCTGGGTATGTGAGTGCCTGAATGGGCTGTACAGGTTGGTGACTGGCTACGTTAATAGCTGCATGAGTGAGTGACTTGGTGCATGAGTGTGTGTTTGAGTGAGTGACTGGGTTTGTGGGTGGCTGTATGAGTGAGTGACTGCATGTGTAAGGGAATCTATGAGTGAGTAAGTGCTCTATGAGTGTGTGTATGGGTGAATCAGAGGGTGTGTGTGTGGGTGTATGGGTGACTGACTGGGTAGATGAATGTCAGAATGCTTGAGTGTCTGGGTCAGTAAATGCCTGTATGGGAGAGTAACTGGGTGTATGAGTTGCTGTATAGGTAATGTACTGGCTGCTTGAGTGGCTCTATTGATGATTGAGTAGTTGTGTGAGTGCCTCTTTAAGTGAGTGATATAGTGTATGACTGTATGTATGGGTGAGTGACTGGATGGATGACTGACAGTACAGATAAGTAATTGAGACCATGAGTATCTGTATATATTAGTTTTAGGATTTATGAGTGGATGCATGGGTGAGTGACTAAGTGTATGAGAGTGTGAATGGTTGTGGAATGGGTGGATGACAATCTAAAATGGTGAGTGAATAGATGTGTAAGAATATGTTTGAATTATGTATTAAAGAAGAAACATTTAATTACTTGCCTTCATTAGTGCTATAAGGAAGTCCTTAGATCTGTATAGAAAAAGGAAAAAAACAAATAAAAGTCGAAATATCATATAATTATTATATCTATTAAAACGCGCCACCCTGTACATTTTGTTTTTTAATAGAGCAAGTATACACATTATGCAGACATGTTATGTCCCTTGTCCACTATTCTCAGCTGCCATACTTTGTTTGAATAAAATAAGTGTGTATAGCTGCTCATCACTGAACAGTGGGGGGAAAAAACAGTCATATGCACTTGAGAAAAAACCCAGAAGCACATAGTGCCTAATTGCAGAGGCCCTAACACCACCTTAGCACCACCACAGCAAAATTTGTTTATGCTAAGGCGGCGCTAAAGTGGCTTTTTAAAAGCGCCATATTTACAAAGTGGCGCAATGCATGCTCTTTGTAAACCCTTGCTCCACATTATGCCCATTGGGGGGGCAGAAAAATGGTGCAAGAAAATCAAAGGGATTTACTTGCACCATTTGTTTGACACTTTTAGCATCTGATCAGAACAGGCGTTAAAAGGATGCATGCATTGAATTCATTGGGCCCCTATGTACTACGCAGGAGTAACTCCAAAAATGTGGTGCTACCCCAGCAGTGTACATTAATAGCCTCAGGAATTCCAATGCTATTGCCCACTACCCTGCACCATGGTACGCCATATTTCAAATATGACACACACATGGTGGCAGTAGGAGGGCGCTAAGGGGTGCAAGGAAAGTGGCGCTGCTCTGGGTGCAGCACCACTTTTCCTAAATCAACCCTATAGTATTAACTTAAAATTAATAGTACTATGAATTAGCCATTCCACCTCTCGATATTATTCTTCAAATAACTATAATTTGCACTCACTATAATTTCTGAACAACATTTACTCATCTCATAATGACTGCACTAAAATAAAGTACAGATCATTCAAAATGTTGCTAACTATTACACCTGATACAAAATTATTTTTTGTTTTACTCAAGCACTACAAAGAAATACATCCACAGTTGATTTTTTCATAGCTTTTGTTGACATCATCCTTGATTGGCCGAAAGATGTCTTAACTTGTGATCATTGATGAACAGAGAAGGCTGGGTACCCATTTTTTTCCTAAAAACTGTTACAATACAATTTAAGCAGATGAGACTTTTTCACATGTTCTTGAAGACATCACCTTTGTTAGGCCAAATGATGTTCGAAGTAGTAATGATCCACATAAAAAGGAGACTATATCCAATGCCATACTACTAATCCACCATAGAACTTTGGTTGAAGAAACACTAAGTAAGAATTTGAAAGTTTGAAAGGTAGTTTTTGTTTAAATTGCAGACTGCTATCATTGAATTCTGTCCATCCACTTACAGTCTTCATATATACAGTATATTATCCAGAAGTAATATTTAATCCTTTATGGAAGATTATAGCCAAAGTACAATATATTCTTAAACAAATTGATCTCTGCCCAGCTTTGAAGTTTGCAATCTCGGTATCTAATTTTGTTCCATGTCCTCTGCATTGTTGAAGAATTACTATAATGTATTTACCACTCCCCTGTATAAGCAATGTAGACAATATATTTTATGGATATGTTGGTCATGTCATATTTTGGTGACTCCTTTTTATTAATTTTTCAAAAGACACATCTTTAGAATCCAGCATAGGTAATACAAAAATGTATCTGATTGGATTCTAGTGGTAGATGAGAAAGAGCAAACTTCACACTCATTGATCCATGTGTAACTCAGTCCAAATATATAATCACTATTCACATTTTCTTCTTCTAAAATTCCAGGGACCACCATATTAAATTCCTGTGCATCTTGTTGAACTTTTAAAGTAAATATTATAGATCGGCTATATTTATCTACTAGTTCTCGAATTCCAGAAGCAGATTGTATTACAGTTCTGTTTTGAGATAACCATTGAAGGCAGTTAAAAAGTCCTGTACACAATGTGGTCCATGGTTTTTCTTGGACTGCATTTACTACATGTGGTAGATGGACGTGAACATTAGCATATCACTTAGCACCACTAGTGTTATCAAACTAGTAACCAACAATATCTGCATCCCTTTCCAGTTTTCTTTTCTTCACACCTTCTTCTTTAGCTTTGCTTTCTGTCTTATCTATAATCTTGTTTAACTGTTTTGTCAGTTTCTGTTTAGGACATAGCTTCTGTTTTTCATAAACAAGGTACTGTCCTAAATCAGGACCATATTTTCTTCTTAACCTGTTGTACTGCCTTATACAATTAACATCTGCACTTAGCTTCTTCTCATCAAACTCAATTAGAAACAAACCAGCTAATGTTCAAACTCGTGACAATGCCACATATTGACATTCTTTCTTTAAAAACTGTACTTCTGATGTTAATAAATGCTGCATCAACACTTAAGACTTGAAACTTGTGGAATGTTACAGCATACAAAAGTCAAAATGGAAACTGTTTTCGTTGGACATACAAAATCAACCTGATCAGTCTGTACAGCTAAGAATTCAATCTTATCACAGTTAGGAAAATGAATAAAATCAAAATTTTGCCCATGGCACCATTTACCAATCCTTCTTCAATATTTAAATTATGTTTTAAAATTACAGTTCTTGGGGAGACATAAAGACTTTTCTAGTCCAGCTGTCCTAGAAACAGATTTCTCCTAAGAGTTCAACTTATCTCGAAATTTTTCACTGAGTAGTATAGTGACTCCTTGGTGTTCCATTTTGTCAACAGCCGTAATCTCCAAGATGTTTTCATTCTTTAGTGTTAATAGTTCTTCATTAAAGGCTGTACACTCTTGAAGTGTAGGCATCAAAGAAACTATGCTTTCCCTCTTTACAAAAGGTATACATTAGCTCTGCTGCTCTCCTGTTAGAAGGAAACAGTTTCTTAATAAGTCAACTTTCCAGCATCATTTTTGCCTCCTGTGTCAGAATTCCCACTCTGATATCCTTTACAATGTTTCCATACTCAATGTCAGATGCTTGACGCATATTTTTCACAAGTTCCTTGTATTGAAAATATTGCCAAATTATGACATTACCAATACTTCCTAGTGAGCTACGAGTCTCATTGTGTGAAAGAGGTTAAGAAACTGGGACCCAGATTTACAAGAATCTGGCACATCACTACTGATGCACCAGATTTATTGCGCTCCCCCTATCGCCACCTAACAACACCATAGGTGCGCCTTATTTACAATACAGCACACCATGGCGCACGTTGGGCCAATAGTGTCAAAATATTTGACGTTATTGTGGTGCTGTGCTCCACTAGGGTCAAACATGTTGACGCTATTGGAGCAAAATGCAAGGATGCCCATTGATTTCAATGAGTGCATCCTTTTAACGCCTGGTTTGAGCAGGCATTAAAAATGACGCCAAAAATGTCATGTAGATTTCATTGTGCCATTTTGATGGGCCTCCTAACTCCGGAGCGCTCCCCGGCGCAGGCATAATGTGGTGCAAGGTGTTGCAAAGTGGCACGTGCAACTTTGTTATTTTGGTGCAGCGATTTTTGCCTTGCTGAGCAACATTAGCATAAAAATGCTGCTAATGTGACACAAGAAGGCACCAGAGTCTTGTAAATCTGGCCTTGGGTGTCCTTTCACAGTAGTAAGTTGCATTAGGTCTCCAAAAACAATCAAATGCTTTCCTCCGAACAAGACATTTGCCCTCATTAAGACCCTGTGGGTCTTTCGACCACCAGGGTAAATGTGACGGTGTCGCCGGCAACACGCTGGCTCCCAGCTCCAATCATACCGCAATGACTGTATGAACCGCTGGGCCAGCGATGTACATCTCCGACCGGCCGGTCCACAGCAGACCACCGAAGGAATTATGAGCCGACTTACCACCGTGGTTTCCACGGTGGTAGAACCTCCACGAAAACCATGGCGGTAGGGCTACTGGTGACAGGGAATTCCTTTCCTGTCACTGGAAAGTGGTTCCCCCTCCCCTCCCGAGCCAGCACCTGACCCCACCACCCCCTACAATCACTGTGCCCCACCTCCCTATTAATATGACTCCTCCCAAACTCCCTGCATACATGCACACACACCCATATGCACCACGCATACATCCTAACACCTCCACTTTCAGACACGATCCACTGACACTCATCCATACACGCATTCACTCACACATACTCAAACTCATCCATACATGCATTCACTCACGCATACTGACACGCATTTAGGCAAACATCCACACAAACATACTCACACGCTTACACACTGACATGCAGACAGGCACTAACTACAACATTTATACATGCATTCACTCACACTCATATAACCACGCATACACCACAACACTCACAAATGCATTCACACACCATACACACATTAATACACACAGGCAGACACCACACACAACACCCCCCACCCTCCCACCCCTTCCCCTGTCGAACGCCCAACTTGCCCTGTCTGGTGAGGAGGTCGTTCAGCAGGGAAAGGGAAGAGGTGCTGCTACCACTGGCAGAGCCCCGCCAGCAGGACACCACCAGGCCATATTAATGGTCTTAATATGGCTGGGGGTGTCCTACTGGCGGGGGTAGTGTGGTGCAAACCTGGCAGAACCAATTATATGGCGGCAGAAGACCTCCAGCAATGGCGGTCTTCTGGCGCCTATGGCATCGGCGGTCTTAGGAAAAGACCACCAATGTCATAATGAGGACAATTGTATTCAATTTTTTTAATCCCTTGCAGGTAGACAAAGGCAAGCATTAGAATTTCAGGGAAAGATTTCAGTACTCTGTTTCTTTTACTAGATAGGCCAAGACTTACAAAGACAATTCCTTTTGATTTTGAGAACAAACTTGCTGAACTAAGTCTGTCACAGGCCTCATCGGACACAATTTCCCTATGAGAAGAACTGCAATTTTTTGTCGCTGCAGACATCTCCTCCCACATCTCCTTCATTTCATTTTTTTCAGTTTTTGGAATGTACGATGTGACATATCGAGCCACAGCAATGAAGTTGTCTGCAACAAGTTGAATGTCCATGTTAGAATTACACATTATTAAAATCTTTGGATTGTAGTCATTGATGTATTTGGGGTCTTTTGTTCTTCTTAAGTTAAATGTATTTTTTGGAGATCTCCTTGTCACTGTACGTCTGAATGAAGACAAGAAGCTGTTTACACTTCCTTTTGAAATAACAGGTTGTGGAAATCCAAATCAGCATCTTGAGTAAAAATTTCCATTGGACCAGTATGTACGACAACAATACTTTCCACATCAATGCATTTGGAAACGCAATACTTTTTCTTGAGACCTTTTTCAACAGTATGTTTTGGTCTGCTGCAGGTCACATATTGTTCTATAAAAGACAAGTCAGACTCATCACTTTGTCATCCAAATTTTGGTGTGCGTTTCATCCACAGTAGCATGTGAATGTGTGGAGCACTTCTTGCCTGGGACTCTTTCCACCTAAACAAATAACGTACTTCTCCAAGAGGATGATAGCTGTTGTTGCAGATAAAAGCAAGAATAGCTTGGAACCTGTGGTTGAAATATCTACACAGTTTAGCAAGACCTACTGAGCACAGTTGTTTTTAGATTAATATCTTTCATACTAGAAGTTGCTTCTCAAAGAATTTAATGAGGTAATCCCATGCATGCTCTACACAACTTAATGTAAAAAAACAAGTTGGTGGTCCTAATTTCCCCAGCATACACTTCAGTTCTCCGTGACGCCTGAATCAATATTCGTTGACACCCCATTGGTAGACCATTAAATTAATAAAGTTGTATTTTAAGTTCTCATACTTTTCATGAACTTTGCTTTGCTTACAAAATCTCTTGTAGATATATTTTGAGGTTAGTTCCTGTTTTCAGAATGTGATTCACTGCATATGAAAGTCCAGACATGTCACTCTCAAAGAGAAGGTGAAAGATGTAAGGAATACACTGTCTAAATCTTCTGAATACAATTGTGTTGATCAGTATTCAGCTGCTGGCATTTGTATGGGCTGCTCATCATACCGACCTCCTACTCCTGTGGGAAACAAGTGTAGAAAGCAGCAAGCCTCTGTTGTGTAGGCTCTCATTATTCTAATGAGTCAACTGGATCTTGAGCGGCAGAATCGCCCGCAGTGTGGGAGACTGAGTCTACTCCACTGCAGGTGACACCTGTCGCTCCAACCCAGGGTTTGCTCTGGCTAACTCGTAGTGCCTCATCTACTCCCAAGGGCAGGGATGATTGGGCAGCCGAGCGCATGACATAATTGGTTTCTCAGGGAAGCCGTGGTCACTCAGGTCTCATCCGTTTCTCTTAGTCACCCTAGTCTCATCTATAAGTGACAAACAGAGGCAGCATATGTTTAAATAATGATTTTAATAAAATGACTGCATCTTAGATAGCAAAGCATGAGCTGCGATAACCAGGACGACACAACATTACAAAATAAAATGGTAACGAGGAGAGTGAAACATAGAAATAATGCTATCATATTGTCGCTACAGTTGATGGACTAATTCCTACCTAAGCTATAATAGAACACAGCATAATAAGCTCCAATTCTGCCCTTCAGGTTCCCCTGGGAAGACATCATCCCCCATACCAGAGCACAGGCCTGCAGTCCGCGTTAGCATCTGTAGCGAAGCATTCGGTAATCAGCATAGAGTCGTGGTTCTCTGGTTGGAATCTCCCTCTAACGTGTTAAGGGACAAAGAAGTGTTTTTATAAAGAAACAGCTGATGTTCTGAGAAAATGTCCCTACGTAAGGATGTGTATTTTTCCACGAATGTCAGAGACTAAACTTATACCACGTTCACCGCAATGTACTGTGCTGTAGCCTTGGAAGGAGCACAGAGTGAGCAGGAATGTATTGTTTGAGTGCTGGCCTACGCAAAATAGTTAGATAGACAGAAATTAAAACAAGACCATGAAAGTGGCTATTGTAACAATAAAATAAAGCCAAATAAAATATATCTAGGTTAGAGTGAACAGCGGCCTAGCCTAGTGTGTTAAAATAATGTGCATGGAGCTATAGCTAAAACGGCTACACTACACCTCTAAACTCCTTTACCACACACTCATGAGAGCTCCTTTAGCTTGCTTCATTTGGCAAAGATCAATTGCATCTCCAATGACTTATTTGGAATGTAACAGATGGATGCTGTGGTGCTCACAAATTTGTTCTGCTCTAGATAGATCTGCCTTTTCTATTTGCCCACTCCCTATCAAACTGTCATCATCCATCTTTGGTGTATTGGGTTCCATGTAACATTCTTAGAATAAACATTATTTTGTACCAGATTGAAAGTTGCTTGTTTAACTTTATTAACGTCTACTAACTCTTGTCAAATTGTTTTATTCTTAGTTGGTACACCATTTACCAGGATAATGTGTGGCTCTTTATTCTCTTTCTCTATCCCTACAGTTTCAACACTTCTTTTAAAGTCTAATTGCAAATATACTACTCTTCCTTTTAGGGCTTTCAATAACTCTGTTGGATGCAATTTACCTGTTTTTGGTTCCAATCGTATGATCGCTTGAAATGGATGTACAGATTGTATAAGGAGAGATTTGTATACATTTAAGTCTCATACTTGTTCTGGAATACTCACAAGTTCTAACCAATTAAATATTGCTCTAGTTGGTGTTTTCTAATCTTCTAAGTTATCATAGCAGTACTTTCATATAATTTTCTGAATGGACAAGTCAAGATGCTCCTCTACAAATAAATAAGCAGCAAATTCTTGCCACTTTTCTCTGTTTTCCCAGTCAGTTTTGGAAATTACATCTACATTTCATGTTTGACATTTATATTGAGTGCGTCTCCAGCAAATGCAAACATAGGCCCTCATTCTGACCCTGGCGGTCGGTGATAAAGCGGCGGCCAAGCCGCCAACAGGCCGGCGGTCTAAAATATGCAATTCTGACCCTGGCGGGAACCGCCAACACAGCCCACCAACTTAACACTCCGCCCGCCACAGCGGTACAAACAAACAGCGCGGCGGTTCCCGCCAACAGCCAGGCGGCAGACAATGTACCGCCCACCCTATTACGACCCACCAATCTGCCACCTTTTCCGGGGCGGGAGTACCGCCGATAAGAACACGGCGGAAACAGACTACGAACGGGAAAACGCTCACCTCTACGCACTCCACGCGAGATTCCGGCAGTATGGAACCAGAGTTGCAGGTCATCCCCGCACTCCTATTCCTGCTCATATACCAGGAGCACGCCCGGCGGCGCGGAAGACATCGGTGAGTACTGCACCTACGACACAGGGGAGGGAAAAGATTACCGGCACACACCCACCCACCCACACCCACTACAACACACACATCAATGCATTCCCACAGATCACTGTCACAACCCACAAACCACAAACCACCCCCCTCCGAAATAATGCAAAGACCAAAAGAAGAGATCATAAACGGGCAGATATATTGAAATATGTACACCAGTAATCCCAATAAATAAATAAACTATGTACAAAATATATACAGCTACTAAATGTAGTCCAACCACTGTCCGTGGATCACAGGGGTCCTGTGCAAAGGGGCAAGGCCCAGTCCCACGACAAGAACTCCACGGAGAGAACACTGCAGGGGCATCAGAAAGAAAATAGGACAGGCACCTCAGGGGGAAGGGAAGGGGGGGCACCTCAGCCACTTGAGTACACGACGCAAGATCCACGAGGGGACTCCATGACCACTGGGCCATCCTGGGGAGAGCAAAGCCACAGTCCAAACAGTCCATACAGTGGGTGGCCTGCCCACTGGGCCATCCTGGGGAGAGCAAAGCCACAGTCCATACAGTCCATACAGTGGGTGGCCTGCCCACTGGGCCATCCTGGGGAGAGCAAAGCCACAGTCCATACAGTCCATACAGTGGGTGGCCTGCCCACTGGGCCATCCTGGGGAGCATCCTGGGGAGAGCAAAGCCACAGCCCATACAGTCCATACAGTGGGTGGCCTGCCCACTGGGCCATCCTGGGGAGAGCAAAGCCACAGTTCAAACAGTCCATACAGTGGGTGGCCTGCCCACTGGGCCATCCTGGGGAGAGCAAAGCCACAGTCCATACAGTCCATACAGTGGGTGGCCTGCCCACTGGGCCATCCTGGGGAGCATCCTGGGGAGAGCAAAGCCACAGTCCATACAGTCCATACAGTGGGTGGCCTGCCCACTGGGCCATCCTGGGGAGAGCAAAGCCACAGTCCAAACAGTCCATACAGTGGGTGGCCTGCCCACTGGGCCATCCTGGGGAGAGCAAATCCACAGTCCATACAGTCCATACAGTGGGTGGCCTGCCCACTGGGCCATCCTGGGGAGAGCAAAGCCACAGTCCATACAGTCCATACAGTGGGTGGCCTGCCCACTGGGCCATCCTGGGGAGAGCAAAGCCACAGTCCATACAGTCCATACAGTGGGTGGCCTGCCCACTGGGCCATCCTGGGGAGAGCAAAGCCACAGTCCATACAGTCCATAACAGACCCCACTGCCACTGGAGGAGGCAAGTTGGCCAGAGGACATCCTGCAGCCCTGCCCGAGATAGATCCTGCCCTGCCACGTCTGCCAAAGGGCCAGCGGTTCTTGCCTTGAAGGGCCCAGTTCAGCGGTTCCTGAGACGGCGGGGCCCAGTTCAGCGGTCCTTGCCCTGAAGGGCCCAGTTAAGCGGTTCTTGAGACGGCGGGGCCCAGCGGAGCGGTGCGTGAGACGGCGGGGCCCAGTTCAGCGGTCCTTGCCCTGAAGGGCCCAGTTAAGCGGTTCTTGAGACGGCGGGGCCCAGCGGAGCGGTGCTTGAGACGGCGGGGCCCAGTTCAGCGGTCCTTGCCCTGAAGGGCCCAGTTAAGCGGTTCTTGAGACGGCGGGGCCCAGCGGAGCGGTGCTTGAGACGGCGGGGCCCAGTTCAGCGGTCCTTGCCCTGAAGGGCCCAGTTAAGCGGTTCTTGAGACGGCGGGGCCCAGCGGAGCGGTGCGTGAGACGGCGGGGCCCAGCGGAGCGGTTCTTGAGACGGCGGGGCCCAGCGGAGCGGTGCTTGAGACGGCGGGGCCCAGTTCAGCGGTCCTTGCCCTGAAGGGCCCAGTTCAGCGGTTCTTGAGACGGCGGGGCCCAGTTCAGCGGTCCTTGCCCTGAAGGGCCCAGTTAAGAGGTTCTTGAGACGGCGGGGCCCAGCGGAGCGGTGCTTGAGACGGCGGGGCCCAGTTCAGCGGTCCTTGCCCTGAAGGGCCCAGTTCAGCGGTTCTTGAGACGGCGGGGCCCAGCGGAGCGGTGCTTGAGACGGCGGGGCCCAGTTCAGCGGTCCTTGCCCTGAAGGGCCCAGTTCAGCGGTTCTTGAGACGGCGGGGCCCAGTTCAGCGGTCCTTGCCCTGAAGGGCCCAGTTAAGCGGTCCTTGAGACGGCGGGGCCCAGTTCAGCGCTCCTTGCCTTGAAGGGCCCAGTTCAGCGGTTCTTGAGACGGCGGGGCCCAGTTCAGCGGTCCTTGCCTTGAAGGGCCCAGTTCAGCGGTTCTTGAGACGGCGGACGGTCTATGGCCAACTGCTAATTGCCTGGTGGTGCCCTCCTGGGCAGCGGGGATGGTGCTCCTTCACTGCCCACCTGGGCTGTGGGTGATGGGGCCCTCCTGGCCAGCTGGGCTGGGTCCTCCCTGGGCAGCGGCTATGGGGGTGGTGGGCTCTCCCGGGGCAGCTGTGCCGGTTCCTCCCGGGGCAGCGGCTATGGGGGTTGTGGGCTCCTCCTGGGCAGCAGGCCTGCTGCCTGACCTCTCTGACTTGCTGCCCTTGCCCTCCTTAGTCGTGGGCCTGTGGCCCTTTCCTCCCTTTGGAGCTGTGGCTGGTGACTGTCTCTGGGTGGTGTCCGGGGGGGATGTAGAAGGCGGGCTCCTGCGGCGCCCCTTCCGCCTTCTGCTCCTCTTCCCAGGGGGTGGGCTGGCTGTCCCCTTGCTGCTGGGCGAAGATCCAGACATGCGGGCTGGCGGGCTCCAATACCCCTGCACCCTTGTCAAGGGGGCTGCAGGGCTGGTGGTGGCTGAGGTGCTCTTCTTACCCCGACGAGAAGGAGGGGGGGCTCAGGGTCAGGAAAGTAGTGGCGAGGAAGAGCTTCTTGGGACAATGGAGAGTGGTAGGTACAGTGGGAATGGGAGTGGAGGGAGAGGATGTGGTTGTAGGTGAGTCACGTTTGCTGTCTTTGGGTGCAGGTGCAGGAGGGATAGGCTGTCGTGAGGTGGATGGCTGTTGGGTGGGTGGGTGGCTGCGTTTGTGTGGTGTGGAAGAGGGGGTGACAGACACAGTGGGAGAGGACACAGGGGACGTGTAAATGGCAGTGGGGGTGGTGACTGCACGTGTGCGGACTGGAGTGGAGGGTGTGCTGGTGATGGAAACACTGGCTGATGGTGAGGTGAATGGAGGTGTGAGTGTAGACGTCACAGGGAGGGAGGAGGGAGACGAGGAGGTGGGGGTCACAGAGGTGGTAGTGACTGTTGGCATGTCTGCATCGGAATGTTGCGTGTGTGAATGTCTGCGTGATCTGTGGTGCTTATGTTTGGATGAGCTTCTCTTGGGTGTTGAGGTGTGTGCAGGCTGGTCTGATGGTGTGGGTGGGACAGGCAGAGGAACAGGAGACTGGGAGGAGGAAGTTAGTAGAGGCAGGCAGGAGACAGGGACAATGGCTGCCGTCAGTGCTGAGGCCAGAGCCTGGAACGATCGCTGATGGGCAGCCTGACCCGAATGAATGCCCTCCAGGTACGCATTGCTGCGATGAACCTCCCTCTCCACCCCCTGGATGGCATTCAAAAGGGTAGTCTGCCCAACAATGAGCGTTCGGAGGAGGTCAATGACCTCCTCACTGAGGGCAGCGGGGGTAACAGGGGCAGGGCCTGAGGTGCCTGGGGCGAAGGAGATGCCCGGCTTCCTGGCAGAGCGGGCACGGGGCGAACGCTGAGGGGCTGCTGGGAGGGCGGAGATGGTGCGCTGGGTGGCGGCTGTACCTGTAATGGCGGGGGGCACGGATGGTGCCACCCCCGCAAGGGAGCCCCCTTCCGAGGACGTGTCCGTGTCGCTGCAGGGTCCAGTCGTCCCCGTCGTGGAGCTCCCCTCGCCCTCCGTCTCACTGGTCCAGTCTGACTCTGTGGCATGGCCCTCCTGGGCCATGTGAGATGCAGCTCCCTCCTGCCCCGATGCCACTTCTCCTCCGCCTGATGATGCTGATGCACACAAGCACAGAAAGACAAACAAAAAGGGGGGGGGAGAGAGAAATAAAGGGATATTGAGTACATGGATCTCCGGGACAGTTAGCGGACATGACAGACACAGATGCCCCCTGCACTAAGTTGCGCACTTGGGGTCCGCTACGCATTCCGTGGAACATGCCCTACACGCCTAGAGTTGACAACTGCACCCATGGATGACACGGCCCAGGGATGGCTGTACTGACAAACTACTGAGGGTGGTGGCTGGGGACACAGGGGCTTACGGGGGTGCCCAGCCTACAGATATCGCCCTGGCCTAGGGGGACCCCCAGCCCTCCTCCCCCAACCAGACACCTCCACTGCGCGACAACAGAGTAGATAATGCTTGTACTCACCCCCTTGTGTCTGCTGTGCTGCCCTCACGCGCCCATCCAATTCAGGGTAGGCCACCGCCAGGATCCGGAACATCAGGGGGCTCAGTTGACGGCAGGCACCCCGCCTACGTTGGGAGGCCATCCCCAGCAGAGACTCGGCGGTCTTCTTGGTCCCGAGGCGGATGTCCTCCCACCTCTTGCGGCAGTGGGTGCCCCGTCGATGGTGGACCCCCAGGGTCCGGACTTCCTTGGCGATGGCACGCCAAATCCCGATCTTCTCATGGGCGCGGACCTATGTGACACGTACAGGGAGGGAGAAATACCACGTTCAAGTTTGTCAGCATTTTCCTTTCCAGTGGCCCAACGCCCCCCATCCCCGCCAGGCCCCCCGCCATGCCCCCCGCCAGGCCCAACATGCCCCCCATCCCCGCCAGGCCCCCCACCAGGACCCCCGCCAGGCCCAACATGCCCCCCATCCCCGCCAGGCCCCCCGCCAGGCCCAACATGCCCCCCATCCCCGCCAGGCCCCCTGCCAGGCCCAACATGCCCCCCATCCCCGCCAGGCCCCCCGCCATGCCCCCCGCCAGGCCCAACATGCCCCCCATCCCCGCCAGGACCCCCGCCAGGCCCAACATGCCCCCCATCCCCGCCAGGCCCTCCGCCAGGCCCAACATGCCCCCCATCCCCGCCAGGCCCCCCGCCAGGCCCAACATGCCCCCATCCCCGCAAGGCCCCCCGCCAGGCCCAACATGCCCCCCATCCCCGCCAGGCCCCCCGCCAGGCCCAACATGCCCCCCATCCCCGCCAGGCCCCCCGCCAGGCCCCCAAGCCAGCCAGTGGCCCCAAATCCATATTGAATTAAACTCACTTGTTGGTCTGGAGGACCGTAGAGTAGCGCATACTGGGGAGGACCCCATCCACAAGTTTCTCCAACTCCTCTCCAGTGAAGGCAGGGGCCCTTTCCCCAGGCGCAGCAGCCATTGTCCCTTCCAGACCGAGGTCACAGCAACACTTGCAGTATAGGTCCTCTCCTGTGAAAGTTCAAGTCGCAAGTGGATAAGTAGATAGAAAATGGCGGTGACGTCCGCGGCGGTGCGTACCGCGGCGGTGCGTCCCGCCACCGCCGGCGCCCTTCGCCATTGGCTCCTGAAACCCATAGGCTTCAATGTTAACCAATGCGGCTTTGCGCCGCGGTCTTCGCCCGCCGCCCGCCGCGGTGTGCCACGCCAGCGCATTGACCTCACATCCCATTGTCACACTTCACAGGTCAGGCAGCCGCCATTTCCAGGGCCCACATGGCTCAATTTCAACTGCGTCACACAGGCCTAGGCCTTGCATAGCCACTCAGACACGCCATTCACTGCATAGAGAATCGTATACTGTGCTAGCTGTGAGTACGTACCTGTGGGTTGCTTGACTGTGTGCTCCATGTTGTCCTTCCTAGGCACCGTCCGCTGGGTTGGGCGAGGAGACGGATGAATCCTCCCGTGTACCGACCGCTGGTGGACCTGTCGACAATGGAAGAACGCCACATTATCCTGACCTACCGTCTTAACCGTGCCACTATCCATGAACTGTGTGCCCAGCTGGAGCCCGACCTGATGTCCCCCATCCGCCAACCCACAGGGATTCCCCCTCTGGTGCAGGTCATGTCAGTACTCCATTTCTTGGCAAGTGGGTCATTTCAGACAACCGTGGGAATTGCTTCTGGGATGTCTCAGCCCATGTTTTCGAAGGTGTTATCCAGAGTGTTGTCTGCCCTGATGAAATCCGTGAGGAGCTACATCATTTTCCCTGAGGTGGGCGAATTGGCTACAGTGAAGGGTGATTTCTACGCCCTTGGACATATTCCCAACGTAATTGGTGCCATTGATGGGACCCATGTGGCTTTGGTTCCCCCAAGAGACAGGGAGCAGGTGTACAGGAACAGAAAAAAATTACCATTCAATGAACATCCAGGTGGTGTGTTTGGCTGACCAGTACATCTCGCATGTAAATGCCAAATTCCCAGGGTCAGTGCATGACGCCTACATCCTCAGGAATAGCAGCATCCCTTATGTGATGGAACAGCTACAGAGACACCGTGTATGGCTAGTGGGGGACTCTGGGTACCCCAACCTGTCGTGGCTACTGACCCCAGTAAGGAATCCCCGGACCAGGGCAGAGGAACGGTACAATGAGGCCCATGGGCGTACTAGGAGGGTGATCGAACGCACCTTTGGCCTCCTAAAGGCCAGGTTTAGGTGCCTGCATATGACAGGTGGATCCCTAATGTACTCACCTAAGAAGGTGTGTCACATCATCGTGGCCTGCTGCATGCTTCACAACCTGGCTTTGCGCCGCCAGGTGCCTTTCCTGCAGGAGGATGGTCGAGACGGTGGTGTTGTGGCAGCGGTGGAACCTGAGGAGAGTGACGAGGAGGAAGACGACGGGGCTGAAACAGACAACAGGGACAGAATCATTGAACAGTACTTCCAATAGGACACAGGTAACATTTCAAAGATAATTTAGTAAATGTTAACTACTCTCCAGCATCTCTGCTGCCTGTCTATTTGCCCCAGTGTATGATGACTGAGTTTTGGCTTTTCCCTCCCTATTTCAGATCTGGGGTCCCCACTACGAGTCCTGTGCTTCGTTTCCCCATGGACTACAGCTTTGTGGCAGCTGTTTGTTGACTTCACCATGTACAAGGACATATTTGCACTGTCATGTCAATTACAATCTATTGAAATCACAGCCAGACTCCAGATATTTTGGTGCAAAATAGGTGTTTATTTAAGTGCTCAAAATGGGATGGGTGGTTTCAAGTGGGTGGGGGCTATGGTGAAGGAATGTCCATGGCAGAGTCCAGAGTAACAGTCACACAGGTGCATTGTCCAGAGGCCTGTGGAGAGATGGAGCTTGGGCAGTTCAAGGATGGACAGGGTGACAATGTGGGACAGTGGGATGACATCAGGTGGTATCCATTGCTGGCGGGGGTCTTGACATCCTACTCTGTCTTCTTGCGAGATCTCAGGGCCCTCTTGCGGGGTGGTTCTTCTCCTGCAGGAGGTGGGGGTCTGGTGGGCTGCTGCTGTGCGGGGGCCTCCTGTCCACTAGCGCCGGCGGAGGTGGTTGGCTGTTCTTGGTCCAGGCTAGTGGCAGGGGCCCTTGGGTGTTGTTCAGTGTCCGCCCTGTTGTTGACGAGGTCCTGCAGCAGCCCTACCATGGTAACCAGGGTGGTGTTGATGGCTCTGATGTCCTCCCTGTACCCCCGATAGTGTTCCTCCTGCAGTACCTGGATCTCCTGGAACCGGGCCAGTACCGTCGCCATCGTCTCCTGGGAGCGGTTGTATGCTCCCATGATGGTGGTGAGGACCTCGTGGAGAGTGGGTTCCCTGGGCCTCTCCTCCCCCCCCTGTCGCACAGCTGCCCTCCGAGTTCCCCTGTTTCCCTGGGCCTCTGCCCCCTGGCCGGTGTGCCCACTACCACTGCCCCCAGGTCCCTGTTGTTGTTGGGGTGGTGGGTTATCCTGGGTGCCCTGTAGTGGTAGACACACCGCAGATTGACGCGCCCTGGAGACAGAGGCATGGGCCCGCTGGGTGGGAGCTGTGCTGGTGTTCCCAGAGGGGTTTGGGTCTGTAGTGGCCTGGGCCTGTGTGAGGGGAACCGACTGTCCAGAGGTCCCCGATGGTCCGGGCTGGTCATCGGTGTCCAGGTCGACAGAGCTGCTGTCATCGCTGACGGCCTCTTGGGTGGGGGGTGTGGAGAATTCTGGCCCCTCCGCCGCGGTGTGTTGACGGTCGGGTCCTGCAGGGGTATAGAGGTATGGTTATAGTTTCAATGTGTGGCATATGGGTGTATCTATGGGTTCTCGTGTCCCCAAGTGCTGGCATTCGTGTGTAGGGGCTTTGGTGAGGGTGGCTTGTGGGGGGGATGTGTATATGCATTGGGCATGCTTTGGTGATGGGTGTCCATGCTTAGTGGACACATGCAGGCCTAGGTTTTGGGATGTGTGGGTTGTGATGGTGAGACATTGGCGGGGAATAGGTGTGCTGGGGGTGGGGGTGAGGATGGTGGTGGGGGTGAGGATGGTGGTGGGGGTGAGGATGGTGGTGGGGGTGAGGGTGGGGGTGAGGATGGGGGTGGGGGTGAGGGTGGGGTTCGAGGATGGGGGTGAGGGTTGGGGTCTGATTTGGCATGCAGGTGGGGGGGAAGCAGTATTGAAGCTTCAACTTACCAGTATCCATTCCTCCGCCGACTCCTGCGAGGCCGTCAGGATGCAGGATGTTCAAGACTTCCTCCTCCCATGATGTGAATTGTGGGGGTTGAGGTGGGGGTCCTCCGCCAGTCTTCTGCACGGCGATGTTGTGCCTGGATAGCATGGAACGCACCTTCCCCCGTAGGTCGTTCCATCGCTTCCTGATGTCTTCCCGATTTCTGGGGTGCTGTCCCACTGCGTTCACCCTGTCGACAATCCTCTGCCATAGCTCCGTCCTCCGGGCAATGCTGGTGTATTGTATCTGTGTGCCGAACAGCTGGGGCTCTACCCGAACGATTTCCTCCACCATGACCCTGAGTTCTTCGTCTGTGAAGCGGGGTTGTCTTTGGGGTGCCATGGGGTGGTGTGTATGATGTGTGGGGTGGAGTATGTGTATTTAAGTGAGTTGAGTGTGGTGGTGTGTGTTGTTTTGTGTGTGGATAGTGTGTGGGTGATGGTGTTGAGTGGCTGTGGCTGTTATTTTTTGGATGCTGGTGTCTCGCTCTTGCCTTCTTTACGAATTTTTTAGCGTAGGGGTTTCTGGGTGATGTGGGTGGGTGTTTTATATTGTATTGTGTGTGTGGGAGTGGTGTGTGTATGTGTATCAGGTGTGTGGGATTCAAATCGTCCAATGTGGCTGAGTTTTGTTCGTTTGTGTGTATTCTGACCGCGGCGGTGTGTCCCGCCAATGGAATACCGCGTTTGAATGACCGCCGCGTGGATTCGTGGGTCGTAATGGCATGGGCGTATTTCTGTTGGCGTGACGGTGGAGGTTTTGTCACCTCCACCTTTCCGCCGACCGCTGGTCTGGCGGTCTGTTGTGGCGGTCGGATTTTCGGAGGTTTGCCTTCTGCGGGTCAGAATGACCGTGGCGGGTTACCGCGGCGGGATTATGGAGGATTTCTGACCGGCGGTAGGCGCCTTTTACCGCCGAGGTCAGAATGACCACCATAGTCTGGCTTATCACAACATAATGTAGTAAACTTGATAAGCTCCTGTTCAAAATGATCAGTAGCAACAGCTGTGCTGTCTTCTTCAATACCTGTTTTTACAAATCCCTCATTCCCCTTAGATTCCTCTTCAGTTCCCCAAAAAATAAACTGCACATCCTCACAAACTTGTTCTACCTTTTGTATGGCACCATGCAAAAGTACACTATTTATTTCCCCTAAACATAATGCTGGACTCTTTACAAGGTAAAGTCTCCTTACTACACTTTGTATTTGTGAATTGTGAACTGCTAACATCCTAAAGAGATGGAAGGTATTTTGGCACACTTTCCTTCACAAACATGCTAATGAATGTACTTGTAAATTGGCATTCTTTCTCACTTTGCATGGATCTAATACTTGCAAAACTTTTATCTTTTGCTTGAGACATCTACATGGAAAATCGTGTACAACAATTCTTAAGAAATCTATAGATTCCTGCTGACTTCTGAAAATACTTCTACAATTCCTTTTATAAACAGGGCCCTTTCTAAGCCTTCTCTGCACTTTATCAGCTATTGCCTCCTCCATAGCTCTGGGAACAATGTCTTCTTTTTCAATAGGACTCCCTTCATGCATCTCATAACAAGGACCATGTTGGACTTTTTTGCCTATGCAGGGGTCATCCCCAATCTTTTTGCCTCCTGCCTCCTATTTGTTCTGACCTGTTGCTGCTGGCTTTTGAACTCTGAGCACTTTACCACTGCTAACCAGTGCTAACGTGCATATGCTCTCTGTGTAAATTGTATGGTTAATTGGTTTATCCATGATTGCCATATTTGATTTACTAGTAAGTCGCTAGTACTGACATCTAGAGGTGCCCAGGGCCTGTAAATCAAATGCCACTAGTGGGCCTGCAGCACTGGTTGTGCCACCCACATCAGTAGCTCTGTAATCATGTCTCAGACCTGCCACTGCAGTGTCAGTGTGTGCAGTTTTAAAACTGTAAATTCGACTTGGCAAGTGTACCCACTTGCCAGGCCTAAACCTTTCCTTTTCTTACATGTAAGACAACCCTAAGGTAGGCCCTAGGTAGGCCCAAGGGCAGGGTGCAGTGTATGGTTAAGGAAGGACATATAGGCCCTCATTATGAAGTTGGCGCTCTGGGCCGCCATGCCGGCGGTGGCAGTGAATACCATCATCTGGCATGGCGGCCCAGACCGCCACATAATGGAGACAGGGGCGGCCCTCCTCCACCGCCAGGCTGCCTCCGACAGGCGGCCTGAAGGTGGACGGCATCATTATCCGACAGGGCAGTGCTGCTGCCCCTCGGATAATGACCGCATTTACTCCAGCCTTACCTGCCAGGGAAAGGCTGGCAGAAGGGGTGCCCCTGCACTGCCCATGCACTTGGCATGGGCAGTGCAGGGTCCCCTGTGCAGTGCCCCATCGCGCAGGTCACTGCACAATTTACGGGCAGTGATCTGTGCAACGGGTGCAGCTGCACCCGCCGCACATAGGCATTGACAGCGGCTCCATGTGGAGCCGCTGGCAATATCCCGGCCAGGCATTCTCCTAGGCCGGCGGGCAGAAATAATGTTTCCGCCCGCTGGTCCAGCAGAATGTTTATTGTACGGCCGGTAGGGTACCAGGGGGGCTGGCGGTCTATTGAAAGACTGCCAGCATGAACACAGTGGTGTCAACCGTCGTGTTCATAATGAGGGCCATAGTAATGTGTTTTATATGTCCTGCCAGTGAAATGCTGCTACATTCATTTTTCACTGTTGCAAGGCATGTCCCTCTCATAAGTTAACAGGGGGGCTACCTTTAAATATGATTAAAGTGTAGATTCCCTTTGGGAGTATATAGACATATTGAGTTTGGGGTCTCTGAGCCCACAATTTAAAAATATGTCTTTTAGGAAAGTTGATTTTTAAGATTGTGTGTTTGAAAATGCCACTTTTAGAAAGTGACAATTTTCTTGCTTAAACAATTTCTGTGACTCTGCCTGTTTCTGGATTCCCTGTCTGGGTCAGTTTGACAGTTCGGCCAGTTGGACCTCTCACTAGACAGTTACACAAAGGGAGCTGGGGTGTAGTCTGCATTTCCTGATGAGCCATTTGTGATAGGAGGGAGGGGAGAAGTGGTCACTCACACCTGAAAGGGCTGTGCCTGCCCTCACGCAATGCAGTCTCCAACTCCTTGGTGTGTCTGGGGCCTGGCCTGGCCTGGCCAAGGCAGGATTTCACAAACAAGAGAGACTTTTGTTTGAAGTAAGCCTACTTCAAAGGGCAAAATGGGTATAAGAAGGGCACCCAAAACCACAGACTTTAGAACACTTCTGGAAACTAAGAGGAACCTCTGCCTGGAGAAGAGCTGAAGAGCTGAAGAGCTGAGGAAGAAGAGCTGCCCTGCCTGTGACTGTGCTTTGTGGAGCTATCCTGGAGTTGCTGCTTCTGCCTGTGCTAGAGGACAAAAGCTGGGCTTCGTGTTGCCTTCCTTCTTGTGAAGAACTCTCCAAGGGCTTGATTTAGAGCTTGCCTCCTGTTATTTGAAGTTTCTGGGACAGCAAAGACTTCTCTCTGCCAGCACCTGGAGTCTCCGGAGAGACTCCTACTCTGCCAAGTGGTGCCCATCCAGTTCCTGGGACCCTGAAAGGAGAAGCTGGCAGCCCAAGAGTGAAAAATCCACACACCGTGCCGTCTTGTGGGGAAAAGATCGACGCAACTCCGATCTACAGATGAACAATCGATGCGCTGCCGGCTTCGAGGCTGAAAATTGAAGCTCGTCTGCAAAGCAACTGCAAGATCGACGCCCGGACCTGGAGAAATGACGTGCAGCATCGCTGATGGATACTGGTGAGATCGCAACCCGCTCTGCACAGTTTTCGGACCATTGTGTGGCTGAATTTCTGACGCAAAAAAACACTGAGTGTGTAAAAACATCGCAAGGCCTGCCCGGACCCGAGAGTGCTGACTGGATCGACGCATCGCTCTCCTGCAGAGAGAAGAAACAACGCACGCCGACCCGACTAAAGGAGAAACGACGCAAGGTCTAGCTCGTGAGTGATAGCGACGCATCGCAAGCCCTTTTTGATGCACACTCACCCGTGCAGGGCTATTTGTGACACACCCAAGGTACATTTTCATACTAACAGCGTTAGTGTGTGTTTAAAATTACATGAAGACTCTTTTTGCATTTTCAGTGATAACTTGACTTGTGTATTTTGGATTTTTGTTGTTTTGGTCTTGTTTTGTTTAGATAAATATTTTCTATTTTTATAAACCTGTGTTGTGTTATTTTGTAGTGTTTTCATTAAGTTACTGTGTGTGTTGGTACAAACACTTTACACCTAGCACTCTGAAGTTGATCCTGCTGCTCGTGCCAAGCTACCAAGGGGGAGAGCCGGGGTTAGCTGAGGGTGATTCTCTTTTACCCTGACTAGAGTGAGGGTCCTTGCTTGGTAACCTGACTGCCAACCAAAGACCCCATTTCTAACACACCAGTTGAATCTACTGCATGTACTAATCTGTACTGGAGGTATGCTTCCACCAGTAAACCAGTAAACTCACCAGTAAACATTTTTTTCAAAAATTACTTTTATTGATACACCTTTTCCTTTGGCTGTATCTCTTAATCCCTGGACCATTTTGTCTAGAGTTTTCATTCTTCTAAGTATCACTACAAAAAGCTTCCTTTTTATGGACAATGCCTTATCTACCACATCCTCAACAAATGTCTTTGGTTTCAGCATTTGTGTTCTCTTTTTATACTGCTTCATACTTTTCAGTGGTTCTGGATTACCCTTGCACGGAATATTTTAGCTCTACTTTCTTTTAACTGTTGCTGTCTTCTGGCTATGCTATCTCCTTTATTTGACATCTCCTTACTCTTCATTTTGCAAGATTTTTTCTAAATCCTCACTTGATTTCAAGCCTTTCTTTTTATGCACCTCCTTATGCACACTTTGTAATTTTTTTTTTTCTGTTGCCTTTTTGTCTTTTGCTACTTTGTCCACTATTTTTCCTTCTGCTTTCCTCTTCCAAGCTGAAAATATGTTTTCCTCAGTTTTTTACGTCTTTCTGTTTTTCTCTGCATTGTAGATGCATGTTTTTAGTACAAATAGATGTCTGAAAAAATATATTAACATATTTACATGTTCAGAAAATACTGCCCACTAATATATAATAAAGATTTAATTATTATAGGAACCAACAGATTACTATCTGGTAGACACTCTGCATGTGTTCCTTTTCATATTTAAAGCACACTATTCAAGCATCTAGTGTTATTGGCATCAAAGTAAAATTCATTTTTTTACTGTGTGCATTAGTATATCATTGAGTAACGTACTGTATCAGTAGATGCACTTATTTGTCCATTATGTCTTTAAAAATAAAACACCATCTCTGGGCATGACTTCCTGGAAAAGTGTTTATATATGTGAATACAAATTTATTTTCACTGAATGTTAGTATCACATCTCAAGTTATATGCATGAATGATGAGCCTCTGTGTATCTTACTTTAACTATTTCTATGGACCTCAGGATATCACGGTCTGGATAAGTGTTCACCTGGCAATATTAGTATTCCATTCAATATGTAAATACATATTGTAGTGTAAAGAAGAATCTGTGCTTGCTTTCTAAAAGCCTATAATACATAAATGCATCTCCTACATTATATTGGAAAACGATGTATTTCATAAACCCATTCAAAAGATATACAATATATCATTATTAGTTTCACTCCGTATTTAACAACCATGGAAAAGTATCACAATCCCACAACACCTGATGACTAATGTAAAACAGGGAGAACAGTGACAAATCTCTCCTGCACTATACACTGCACACAGAAAGAAGAAGACACCCTTAAATATTTTTTGCATACACATAAAGTACCTTTATTCAATATAAACACTCATCCATGCAAACTAACTGCAATAAATGTATTACTATACATTTTTAAATTATACATGAAATACCTGTTGCTCTCTAACTCATGCAGTATACACTTATGTATCGTATATACGTATTTACCCATCCTATTTATGCAAACATCAGTGATTATACATAGATTATAAGGTATATTCTCCTATTTACATACCTCTTAAATAGTTGTTGGTAATATTTGCTATACTCTCACAATTTTATATTGTACTAATTTCTTTGTTTACTCAAAAAACATCAGTATAAGCATAGTAGTCTACTCTCACACCAAGGGAACCTTAAGGGCAACCTAATGAACTCTGCTCTCACTGGTATTATGGTGCTTAACAAATCAAAGCTGTGTTTCATATTTATTTTCTATTACCCAACATCTGAATGATTGCTATCTATTAACCCCTTGTGTCCCTCCTATAAAGAAGCCCAATCTGCTATATTATACTACTTGAGCCATGACTCCTTAGCGTCTCCGAGCATGGCCCCCCATGTAAATCCACGACGGAGTTGCGACTCTAGACAGGGATACAAAACTGGAATAAGAAATCATTTGCATTATTTTTTTATGCATTTACATTATTTACTAGTTATAACGCACAGTAGTAAAAAATGTTCTATTCTGAGTGATGATCTGCAAAAAAACAATTTTATTCCACTACTGCAGTGCCCTTCAATGCAACCTCCCATCTCCCATAGTCCTTTGCTTCAGCTGCCATAGCTCCTTTGCAACACTCCACAGTAGCAGCAGTTCAAAAGTTGACAGTACTGTCTGGAAGCATCATGCTAGCTTTTAATTCCTTCTGTAGCCGGTGTGGTTGAGTGCTTGTAATCATAAGCATATATAAAACTCCCTAATTATTTTCTGAAATAATGTCATCCAATCAGAGATGTACTAATGTGATACTATAAATTACAACCTACTTTTATGTACTTTCCTATTTCAAACATCCAATCAATTTTGTGCCTTTTTTTTAACCTGGTGCTATCCTCCGTTTCGACCACCTCACATTCTGAAATGAAAACTCATTCAGACAACTGCAGCCTTCTCTTTCTACTATTCAAAATTCTGAGTGTGGATTGTAGTTCACAGCTATGTTTTTGTGCAAGTGAGTATGCTAGAAACAGTGGTGCTAACAGGGACTAGGGTTTGCCTAATCACTTGGATTAGCCAGAGAGTGTTAAAGTGGCACCAAATGCTTACACTGGTTTAAACCATTAGAGTCTGCCAATCACCTCACCTCATGATTGTGCACTTTGGTGGAAAAGACCTGGGCACAGTCATGAGGGTAGGATGGGGAATCCTAATGAAAGATACCTTTAGGCAATTAATGGCACATTACCCTCACATAACATTTGTATTCTCAAATATATGCCAAAGATGAAATGGAACTGGTCAACTAAATTTTTTCCACAGATTGACAAAGCTGTTTCTGCATACCTCAGAGACCATAACATGGGTTGTATTTACAATAATACCCTGCACTTTGACATGCAAGCAATATTTGGAAGAGATGGTGTGCACTTTACAAATTAAGGCAACAGGATGGTTCTGAATAACTTTGAACTCTGCATCTGCTCTTATCTGTAATTATACACACAATTAACACAAGGGCTCTTCTTGGAGCTTCCCTACGCTGTAAACTCGAATTATTTACTTTAAAAAGCTACTTTATATATTTTTTTTAAATCTCAGCGTCGTGACTCCATTGTCGCTGAATGCCACAAAGGAGTCGCGACTCCGAGATCATAAACATGGAGTCCATCAGACACCCTTTAATAGCTCCCTTAGAATCAGAGTACATCTACTCTGACCCCTTCTATAGCTCTCACACCTATTCCCATACCTGAAGACCATGTCTTGCTTCTAAATCCTGGTAGCCACAACCTTAACAACAGGTAATGGCCAACCAATTACAGCATGTATAGATATACCACACTCTGTTTGAGTAGGTATGAGAATCACTTCATGAGTGTATGTGTGTGTAACTGGCTCTGTGAGTGGGTATATAATTGTCTAAGTGGTCTGTGAGTGGGTGCATGAGTATGTTACTGGGTCGGTGAGTGGGTGTATGAGTGTCTGAGTAGGTCCATGAGTAGGTGCTTGAGTGCCTGAGCAGCTGTGTGAGTGAGTGTATTAGTGCTTGAGAGGGTCTGTCAGTGGGTGCATGAGTGTATAAGTGAGTCTGCGAGTGACTGCAGGAGTGTCTCAGTGGTTCTGTGAGTGGGTGCATGAGTGTTTCACTGGTTCTGCAAGTGAGTGCATGGGTGTCTGAGTGGGTCTGTGAGTAGGTGTCTGAGTGGGTCTTTGAGTGGGTTAATGAGTGTCTGAGTGGATCTGTGAGTGGGTGTATGCGTGTCTGAGTGGGTCTGTGAGTGGGTGTATGAGTTGGTCTTTGAGTGAGTGTATGTGTGCCTGAGTGGGTCTGTCAGTGGGTGCATGAGTGTCAGAGTGGGTCTGTGACTGGGTGCATGAGTATCTGAATGGGTGCATGAATGTCTGAGTGGATCTGTGAGTGAGTGTATGACCGTCTGAGTGGGTCTGCATATGGGTGCATGAGTCCCTCAGTGTGTATGTGAGTGGGTGCAAGAGTGTTTAAGTAGGTCTGTGAGTGGATGCATGAGTGTATTAGTGGGTTTGTGAGAGGCTGCATGAGTGTCTGAGTGGGTCTGTAAGTAAGTGCTTTGGTGTTTGAGTGGGCCTGTGAGTGGGTGTATGACTGTCTGAATGGGTCTGTGAGTGGGTGTGTGAGTGTCAAAGTGGGTCTGTGACTGGGTGCATGAGTTTCTGAGTGGGTTTGTGAGTGGGTGTGTGAGTGTCTGAGTCGGTCTGTGAGTGGGCGCATGGGTGACTGAGTGGGTATGTGAGTGGGTGCAAGACTGTTTAAGTAGTCTGTGAGTGGGTGCATGAGTGTATTAGTGGGTATGTGAGTGGCTGCATGTGTTTCTGAGTGGGTGTATGAGTGTCTGAGTGGGTCTGTGAGTGGGTGCTTTAATGTCTGGGTGGGTCTGTGAGTGGGTGCACAAGTGTCTGGGTCTGTGAATGGGTATATAAGAGTCTGAGTGAGTCTGTGAGTGGGTGTATGAGTCTCTAGGTGGGACTGAGAGTGGGTGTATTAGTGTCTTAGTGGGTCTGTGAGTGGGTGCATGAGTGCCTGAGTGGGTATGTGAGTGGGCGCAATAATGTTTAAGTGGATCTGCAAGTGGGTACGTGAGTGTTTAAGTGGGTCTGTGAGTGGGTGTATTATGTGTCTGAGTGGGTCTGTGAGTTGGTCTATGAGTGTCTGAGTAGCTCTGTGAGTGGGTGTATGAGTGAGTAACTGGGCCTGTAAGTGGGTACTTGAGTGCCTTGGTGACAGAGTAAGTCACAGTGTCATTGTGTCTCTCAATAGTGTGCATGAGTGTGTGACAGAGTGTGTATGTAAATCTATATTTTTTTTTCCTTGCTCAGCTGGAATCGTGACTCCATTGTGGCTTTACACGGGGGCTACAATGTAGGTCGCGAAGGAGTCGTGACTCTGTGATCATGGCCAAATAAAGTTTTCTTCTTTCTAAACCTTACAACTGTGCCCTCACACACCCTTTAATACCCCCTTGGTATCAGAGTACCACTACTCTGACCCCTTCTAATATTCTGAGCCACTATTTCCATCCCCCGGGACCTTGTCCCAGTTTACAAAATGGCGGCCACAACTTTCTGAACAGATTGCATCCAACCAATCACAATATTCCTCGAAGCACGAGGATTCACTAAGGGATCGCGATTACTTCACATCCCTATGAATACAAATTTGGACTTCCTTTAATTTCTCAAAAATTACTGAACAAAAAGGCTCTTTCCAGACCAAGAGCTATCTTTCTGCCAGATTTGGTGTAATTCCGTAGAGTGATTTTGGGTGTATCGCCTTTCAATTTTTATTATGGGAACTAACATTGGAACCGCTCTAAATTTCACCCCTCCTTTATCTCAGACCCCTCTTGATAGATCACCCCGAAACTTTACAGACAGCATCTCACATGACTGTTGAATGTTTTGGGAGAATTTTATGAAGATTCGTCAAGCGGCGCCAAAGATAAAGGCAAGCAAAAAACTGCTTTTTCTATAGAAATTAGGGCCCTCATTATGATGCTGGCAGTCAGGAGACCGTCAGCCTCGTAATGACGGTCCTATCACCGTGAAGCCAGCGGTAAGGACCGCCATATTATAAGTTGTGAGGCTTGGCACAACTCCACCTGGCCCCCAGCCATGGCTGGTGGTGAGCACCTCAAATCCGGCTGCAGGCCCCAGCCTGCTGTCTGCATTACAAGGCTGCAAACTGCCAGGCTTTCTGTGGCGGTCACCCCAACACGAAAACCCTGGCGGTCACGCACCCGGCAACAGGAATCTTCATACCTGTTGCCGGCATACACACATGTCCGCACACATGCACACACCCCCCCACCCGTCCACACACTCACACACACCCCTACACCCCTTCATGCTCAAATGCATACACAAACACACCCTTTCAGCATATGCATAGATGCACTCAGACACACCCACTCATTCATCAACACAGACCCTATTCATGCGGACATACACGCACGCATTTAGCACCCCCCTCCGCAAACATGCAAACTCGCACCCAAACACACAGACTCCCTCCCCCTCCCTTCGGATGCCCACTTACCTCCTCAGTCGAGGGGGATGTCCGGGAGGGGATGGGTCCTATCAGTCTTCCCCCGCTGCCTCCAACACGCCAGCAGGACTCCGCCAAGCTGTATTATGGCTTGTAAAATGGCAGGCGGCGTCTTGCTGGCATGGCTGTGCCGGCAGGGGACCCCCCCTCTGCAGCAACGACCGCCAGCACAACTACTAGCTGATTTCCGCCTCAATGATGGTGGAAAGCAGCCAGCACTTGTAATATGGCGGTCTACTGACCGCCAGCACTGGCAGTCATCCGGCGGGTTGGGCTTTGGCGGTCAGTGAAATTGACCGCCAAAGCCCAAATGAGGGCCTAGGTCACCACTAGGTATTTATAGTTAGGACCTAGTTTCCATAGAAAAAGAAAGCTTTTTGTTATGGGATGTGGATGGGACGGGATGTTTGATATACTTAGAATGACATATTGCTGGACCAATTGAAAAGAAAAATTTATTTGTCATTTAAACAGTAAGATCACCTTTCAGTGTGAGCCTTACACATTTGTAGTTAAAAAAAAAAAAGAGAAACGAGTCGAGCTGGACTTGAACCTTTAACGCTCTGTGTGAAGGTCTGTGACCTTCACACTGAGCTAATCTTTTTTTTCTTTCTGTTTTGTAAGCCCTTTATGGACTACCTATGTGTATTTTTTTTATTGTAAAACAAGTCCTTTATGGGCTATCTGGAACCATTGGGGAAGCCTTAAGGCGCCATTGCTTTAGCAGACAAGCAGGCAGGGAAATAGAAGAAACAATTGCTCTCACTGACAGGGAGCTGCATGTTTAGCAGATCACTGACTGTGAGAGCAATGGCAGGGAGCAGGCTGGCACTGCAGGGGCCATGAGGCACCCCCTGTGGTCCCATTGCACACTGAGGGGCTCATTCTGACCCAGGCCGTTGGCGGTATGGACTGCCGCAGACAGGGCAGTCCGACTACCCCATTCTGACAGTAGCAGAGCTGCCACAGTCCAACTCTCGACACCACCAGGCTGCAGCCAGCCTGAAGCCTGGTGGTCTCTGTGTTGTAATCTCCCAGGGCTGCGTTGCAAGCAGCGCTGCCCTCCGGATTACGAGTCCGCATTAGCCAGCCTTTCGATGGCGGTGAACACCGTCATGTAAAGACTGGTGGAATAGGGGCATCAGGGGGCCCCTGGGCCTGGCAATTCAAGGGTCCCCATGCACAGCCTAATCACACATTTCACTGCTCGAATTACGAGCAGTGAAATGTGAGACTGGCGCTGTTGCACCCGATGTGCCACATCATTGCCACCAGCTCAATTATGAGCCGGAGTCAATGTTGGGGTGAGTGTTCTGCTGGGCCAGCTGGCAGAAACGCTGTTTTCGCCAGCTGGCAGAAACATTGTTTTCTCCCACTGGCCCAACGGAACACTCCACATGTGGCCAGCAAAAGACCTCCAGTACTGCCAGTCTTTTACCTGAAGCCTCTTCCCGGTCCTGTGAAAGGACCGCCAAATTAGGAATGATCCCCTGAGTGCCCTGTGGGGCACCCAGGGCAGGTGGCCGGCACCAGGGGATTGGATCCCCAGGGCAGAGGTTGGCCTGAGGAGGAGGGCCGCATGGCCCCCTTCCCAAAAAAAATATATATACACGCTGGGGGCCAGGGGATTAGGTTTGGGGCTGAAATTGCCTGGAGAGAGCACACCTTCCTCCAGTTATTGAAGGCAAGGCCCTGTGGAGGGGGGCATACAGTCCCACTACCCCACACTGGGCATTTACCCAACAAGGTAGTGCTTACTAACGAACCAGTAGAAAGTGCTCCAATTAGACAGACATTTTGTGCAAGCTGTGGACTCTTGTTGCTCATTTCACAGAAATTAAACCTCAACAGGAAGCACTTACAAATAAAAATGTAGCAGGTGCCCCAGTTGAAACTCCACTTCTGGAAATGGCAAATGATCCTAACTCCTGGGCTTAGCAAAGGCAAAGCAGGCATATTTACTCCATGATTTCATTTTTAAAAATGCCCAAAAATTCTGCATGGAGGTGAATGCATCTTTCATCTATTGGAGCGCAATCAAACATTCTTACACCCACTCTCACACCCACATAGACCCTCTCATACCCTCTCTCATACCCAGACAGACACTCTCACAGCCACTCTCACACCCAGAGACACCCTCTCACGCCTATTCTCACACCCAGAGAGACAGGCTGTTGAAAAGTGGATTATTGGTAAGGGCAGGTAGGTACCTACAATTAGCAATAGGCCACAAACCCCCACTAGGTCCAGTCAAGGTCTCAGTAGATTAATCCTTGCTCAACCCTCGTATCTTGGCCCATGAGCATTTCGGCTCACTTTAGGAGACAGGTGTGTAAAGCATTTCATATCAATAAATCAGTAAATAAGTAAAACACAACACACAATAAAAATCCAATACCAATTTATAAAAATAGGAAATATTTTTGTTTTTAAAATTACACTAAAACAAACAGAAATTCAATGTAGTGGATCAGAGATATCATTTTTTTTAAAGAATAAAAGTAAAAATAGTGCTTAGAAGCAAATAGTGCTCAAAGGGTTAAAAAATGTCGCACTGGACAGAGACAAAGTGCAGAGTTCAGGCCACCTACAATGTAACACTATTACACTTACTTTCAGACGTGTTTCTTAATTCAGGAAAGTGGTCCACAGAGCATCCAAGGCTTCAGAGGATCTGGTTTGTCTTTTGGGGTGTGGGACTACAACCCTCACTATGCACCTCTTCAGCTTATAGAGTTTTTTACATCAGTTGCTCCAAACTTCCCCAAACTTCTAGATCTTCTTCCAGAAGTCCTTTTTGGGTCCCTGAAGTGTCCACAAACTTGATCCAAGGTTCCGGAAGCTCTGAGTTGCTCCTTGGAATTTGGGACTACAGTTCCCAGAAAGCACTTTATCAGAATCCTCAAGCGGCCACTGGACGCTGGTCAGCTGAGCTCTTCTTGCAGACCTTTATGCAGAAGACTTTGGTCAGCTCATTTGTACCAGTAGCTACACTTTTGGAGTTGCAGAAACAAGGCAACGTCCTTTTCTTGGTGAAGCCCAAAGTGTACAGCTGGTGTAGTCCTTGTGAGTGCAATTTCCAGGTGCAGGACAGGGGTCCAGCAGGGAAGTCCTTTTTCTCCAGTATCTTCTTCCAGCAAGGATCGGAAATGGGGGGCAGCTCTGCCACATTTATCCTTGCTCCTGGGGATGGGAAGAAAGGGGGGTGCTCCTGTCCAATAAAGCACAGGCCACCACCCCATGGGGTGACCACACCCTGTGATGTGTGGCTAAATCAATCCCAGGGAGCAATCTTCTCCATCAATTCCAGGATTAATTCCCTCTTGAGCATAATAAACTGTATGATCTCCAATTCCCTGAGGTCAATGAGGGATATGCTCTGCTGAAATACTTTCTACTTCCTTCTTCACTGCCCATGTAGTGGTGATGGTAGTGGGGTGGTCTCCTAGCTACTCCGAGTTGCAGTATGATGACCTTCATGAGGTAGTTAAGCTTGCCAAAGTGTTTTGGGATGTTGATGTTTTTATACCACAGCCACTGCTTAATTTCCTACTTCTAGTTTGCTATTTTTTCTGTCACCCAGAATCCTTTGCAAACCTCAATATTTGGCTAAAAACACCTTTTCACCACATTTTGTTGATGGAAACTTTTGTAATCTGAGGGAAGCCACAAACTTCCTTCCATGCAGCATTTCCCCAAGTCTCCTGATTAAAAGGGTACCTCACTTGTGTGGGTAGGCCATAGTGCCTGCAACAGGAAACACCTCAAAGCGCGATATGGACACATCACATTTTCACACTGAAAACGGATGCTTCTTTGCAAAGTGACCAGCTGTGGATTTTGGGCTCCAGCTCAGCCGGCACTTATGGAAACCTAGCAAACCTGTATATTTTTTAAACCTAGCCAGCTAGGGGAATCCAGGATGGAGTGAATTGTGGGGCTCTCACCAGGTTCTGTCACCCAGAATCCTTTGCAAGCCTCAAATTATGTCTAAAAAAACACATTTTCCTCACATTTCACTGCTGCCAAGTTCTGCAGTCTGAGAGGGGTCACAAACTTCCTTCCACCCAGCATTACCACAGGCCCCCCCATGAAAATAGTACCTCATTTGTATGGTTATGCCAAGTACTTGCGAATGGGAAGGGCCTAAAACCTATTGTCAGATTATGATAGCTAAGGTAAGTGTAATAATTAGTCCTGGGATCGGGAACCATTTAGGGAAATCTAGCAAACCCAGAAATTTCTGAGGAGTAGACATCAAGGGTATTCCAGGGAGGTATCACTTGTGTGGATTCTCCAAAGTTTTTTTAAACCAGAATACCTTGCAAACATAAAACGTTATATAAAAAAAATATTTTCCCTTGCATTTCTGTGACTCAAACTACAGCAATATTCAGGAATCCACAAACGTGTTACCACTCAGAATTCCCCAACTTGACCCAGTAAAAAGGCCACCCCACTGGTGTGCCTTGGCCTAGTGCTCATGACAGGAATGGATAACACAAGGGTCACTGATAGTCCTAGCATGAGGGCTTATGTTGACCCTGGGGTGATCCATTCCTGATGGGGGCACTAGGCACAGGCACACAAGTGGAGTAGCATTTTTATCATGACACATGGGGATTCTCTGGGTAGTAGGAATTTTGTGGTTCCCTGCACATTCCTCTATTTTACATGACAGAAATGCAAGGAAAACTGTGTTTTTATTCAACATTTCACCTTTGCAGGGTATTCTGGATAAGAACCTTAGGGAAATCCACACAAGTCACACCTCCTTGGACTCCCCCGTGTGTCTAATTTTCAGAAATGTCTGGGTTTGGTAAGTTTCCTTATATGTCCGCAAGGCCAGGGCCAAAAATGCAGGCAACACTGGCCCACCCACACAAGCGAGGCAACATTTTTCCCAGGAGACTTAGGGGAACACTGGGTGGTAGGAAATTTGTGGCTGCCTGCAGATTCCAGGACTTTCCCTCACAGAAATTCAAGGAAAATTGTTTTTTAAGCAAAGTGTGTGATTTGCAGGGGATTCTATGTGAGGAAAAACTGGTGAGAGCAATGCAAGTACTGCACCCTTGGACTACTCTGGTACTAGTATGTTAAAGTTAATCCACCATTCACACTGGTTGGTTTTAGCACCTCCAGGAATTCTGGTTTCAAAGCATAAATATTTATCA
The DNA here is from genome assembly GCF_031143425.1 of Pleurodeles waltl. Lineage (NCBI taxonomy): Eukaryota > Metazoa > Chordata > Amphibia > Caudata > Salamandridae > Pleurodeles > Pleurodeles waltl. The sequence goes on from NC_090440.1 coordinate 1,576,769,485, forward strand.
AAGTATCTGAATATTGATACCAAGCCTTTTGAAGGTGAAACATAATGTCCCTTCACTGCACCAATCGCTTTATGATCCATTCATATGCCATTCACGCACAACACACAAAACTTTCATACCGCCAGCCATGGGCCCAATCCAACTGATCATTGCACATACATCAACTTACCACTGCCAGCCAAGGGCCAATCACATATTACGCTACAGGATGGAATACGTTTGACTACATTTTACCACCTGTCAAGTAACTGCCTCCTTCTTCTTGAACATTACTGAACGCAGGAGTAAGGAACCTTTACTAATGGCTCCCATGAAAGCCACGAGGCTCAGGAAGACATGCCTTTCATGCACCTTCAGCGCACTCACTGTGCTAAATCCAACTCCATCCAGTTTCCTCAAACTGAGCAAGCATATATACCTTTGAAGCTAAGGCAGACACATTGGGGAATTTTCATGAAGTTCCCTAAAGAGAGCGTCATAAGCTATGAATAAGGGTAGTCTTTGGCACACAGGGCAGTCCGTGAGAAAATAGCATATGTCCCAGCCACCGTTATGTGCAGTGCTGTCACTGTAATGCACTTATCATACAGCAAATTGAACATCTACTAAGTTCTGACGGAGGATGAACATGGCAAACAGATCAAACATTGACCCATACATGTAATAGTATTTTAGTTTGAGAGGGCACCAATGGGTTTGAAACCATAGATATAGATGATAAATATCTACCTTTACTATCTGCCTTCTACCTATGCAATATCCCTTGGAAAGCACACATACCGTAAGCTTTTCCTACCTGTTCATGTCTCTGCCCTCATCAGAGTCCTGACTAATCATGTATAATTGCCAAGGGAACATATACAAATGCCTTCCATCCATAGCTCAAGAAAACATGTTTTTCATGTGCCATCAGCGCAGTTACTGTGCTAAATCCGACTCCTTCCAGTTTGTGGATGCAAGTTGGGGGTGCCCGAGTATGCCTTGTGAGGCCTACTCCTCCAACTGAGTGAGCATATCTACGATTGAATGTAAGGCAGACATTATGTTGAATACCACCTGATGTCTCAAAAGTAAAAAGCCACACAAATATCCTGTGGGACTCATTCACCAACACTTATACTTTTGCTTTGAAAGTGAGGCTACAAATTGTGTTTGCTCACTTTCAAAGTATAAATGTTATTGAATATGTCCCTCAGAGCATTTGTTTGACTTATTACATGTACTCTGGTTCTTGTAGGCAATCAGGGTGGTCCTTGTGTAGCGTACATAAGCTGCCCTAACAAGCACTTCAAAATTCAGTCACACCTTTAACATTTTGCCACACCGGGTACTCTGTGACAATGTGGCATATGTTCTGTCCACTAGTATGTGCAGTGTGGGACGATAATGCACTTTAATCATCAAACAGAACACCTACCACGTTCTGACGGTGAATAAAGGTGTCAAGCAGGCCATGAGAAAGTCCATGATTTCCTGAAGTAGATGAACTAAAATTCTGTGGCTGCTTGCCTAACGAAGTAGTAGTCATTGGACATTAGGTATCCATGCACACCATTGAAAAGTTTACCCAACGGCAGCTCTATCTCCCTCAATGTCCCAGAAGATTGCTTTAGTATGATGCAACATAAAGCAAGTAGGAAAACACAGGGCAGGCTAAGTTGGGCACTAGGGACAGTAAACACAACTCTCCTTCTTCTTTCCCTGCTTCGAGCACACTTTACATCAACTACATGGTTGATCCTTTTTGAGTGATTTAGGAATGCGATCAGCAAAGTATCACCCCTGCAGCCTTGCCACGTCCTCCAGAACATAAGAAGTAGAGGCTGCTGCTTCTGTAGCAGCAGTGAGGCTTTCATTCACAGACATCTGAAAGGCAAGAAAAGACATGAGTCTTCCTGTGGTTGTCTGACGATAAACAACATACGCATTGTATGCTGCCATCTAGGTCAGGTGGGTAAACAGTTTCTTGTACCAAGTGCAAGTTTTACGACTCGAATTGTATGTTAAAGAACCTGGTCTTTCTTGTCCACTCAGTCCATGTACTTTACTGTAATCAAGTATGCAGGTGGGCTTGTGGACTTCTGCCATCTGACCCCAAACCATGATGGGGGAAGTGCTCTCATCATGAATTGTAGTGAGCACGTACACATCACACCTATAAGAGAATTTGACTGCAAACAGTTTTTTGGAATACAGTGCAGTACTCTGGGATTTCTGGAGCTTCTTGCACACAAGCCCCTGCAGAAATGCTCCGCGGTGACAATGAACTGTACTGCAAGCCACTGTGCCAGCTTTGTAGAGCTCGCTGAACAGATCTACAACTATATACAAATTGTCCACATAAAGGTTATAATCTTTGTGAAAGAGTGGCTGGACAAGCTCCCATACAATGTTTCCTGTGACCCCCTATCATGGAAGGGCAACCTACAGGGTTTAGTGTGGAGCCCTTCTCTGCATACACCATCAAGCTGTACACATAGCCAGTAGAGCTCTCACACAACTAGTACAGCTTGATGCCATAGCGAGAACTTTTGCTCACAATGTACTGCCTGCACAGCAGCTGCCATTTGTAAGGAATCAAGGACTCATCAACTGCTATAAGCTTTCCAGGAGTATATATCTCTGGAAACCTGGTAGATAAATGTTCCACGACAGGCTGAATTTTGAACAACCTGTCATGGTCTGGATGGTCCTGGAGCAATGCAGCAGAGTTGTCATTGAAATGCAGCTTGCCCTGCAAGAGCAAAAAATGATCTCTGTTCATATATGATGTGAAGATAGAGGTTACCCAAACTGTGTGAATCATCCCGTAGGACTGTAAGGTCAGTTTCTGCACTAATCCCATTTTGAGCGTAAGGCCAAAAAATATCTACAACTCCGCCAGTGAAGTTAGAGCCCATTTGAGTGCCCTAGAACGGGGCCCTAAAGTGCCTCCATGCTCCCTCAGAAATTGTTTGGCATGCTAATTTGTTTGTTGCACAATTTGCTGAAGGGAGTCAACATCCAAAAACAGATGGATACAGTCAATTGGCAAACGTTGGCTGTATCGACTTTATATCCAGTGTCACCAGTAAAAGGTGGAATTTGGGGCTGAACTAAATTGGGTGGCTGCCAAGAGAGCACTCTGTCTGTGCTTGACACCACACACACCAGCTCTCTGTGGTGGGCTAACCTGCTATTGTCCTCATCATCTCTCTCACAATCACTTGAAAAGGAATCGTTGGACGGGACTCTGCTGACTGAAAAATCACTCCAAGATTCTGCTCCATTGTCCTCTCCCTCTGATGCTGTCTCAATTGCTGCTGTCTTAGTCTCTGATCCTGCCTCAGAGCTGTCCTCCCTAACCTGAATTAGGTCTTGAGCAGCAGTCATCCAACGAGATAACATCTCTGCTACTGGCTAAACTGTCTCTCTAAAGCACTAGCCTATGTAGAAGGCAGATAGGGTCACAAAATTGTTGGTGTGTGTGTGTGTGATGTGTGCAACAATAAATGTTAGTCACCTTTGCTTCTTCTCTTGATCAGTAAGGGATCTAGTTTATGTATGATCTTGAAATCTCGAGATATTCAGTTACGTGTTCTGAACCTGTCTGACGCATCAACTGATCACAATTTGTGTTGTACTAAAGCCAAAGAGAGTAATAACAAAACATTACCTACTTATTCCCAGTATACAGTACAAAATAATAACCTCCATAATAAGATGCTCAAAACCATTTTATGACACAACCTGCTAATTCCACAAACATTGGCCAGTACCACTCATTACATATAAACAAATATTTTAAATCTATTTATAAATTGCAATTACTCAGGTCTCCTGATGAAGAACATTTTTATATATATCTCTTTCATTGACTAATTTCTCAGACACATCAATACATTTTATGAGATCATTATTTCATTATTTGTGTGACTATACATAAATTCAGCTCCTCTATCATGTTTATCAATCATATTCATCATATGCTTCAAATTCATAACTACTGTGTACACTATTTTAGAGATTGCTCATAGAAAGACATGAAGCTCAGGATCATAATTCAGTCCCCATGGAATCTCAGTGTTTAATAACATTATCCATCTGGATTCTGTCTGTCTCAAAGACCGTTCACAATTACCTCCCCTTGGTTTCTTACTAATATGTTGAATACCATAGTATTCCAATCCTGACATATCTCCATCATGCTGTTCCCACACGTTTTGCTATTGCATATGTCATATCCTTATTTGAAACTGCCCTGAGGTGTTGTAAGATTCTGATTTTTAACTTATTGATGGTACACCCAACATATTGTTTCCCATATCTGCATTCGAAAACATATACAGCATATGTGGCGTGTTACAATTAATCAATTGATTGATCTTAAACCTTATTTGAAACTGCTCTGTGGTGTTGTAAGATTCCGATTTGTAAGTTATTGATGGGGCACCCAACATATTGTTTCCCATATCTGCATTCCAAAACATATACAGCATATGTGGCGTGTTACAATTAATCAATTGATTGATCTTAAACCTTCTCCTATTCTGCTATTTAAACATATTGGTATTTTCTGCAAATTGACATGCCTTGCATTTGTGATACCACCAAAAGCCATTTTGTTGACATTGCAGCCAATTTGTTTTATCTTCATTCGGCATTTTGGCATAAAACTACTCGTAAGACATTGTCCTAAGGACTTGGTTTTCTGATATGTTACATTTGAATGATTTGGTAATATCTTGATCAAATTAGTATCCAATGTCAAGACCCTCCAATGTCGTCTTAGCACTTGTTTGACTCTATTGCTTCACGCATCAAGCTCCATAATGTATCGGCACATTTTATCATGTTCCTTTATTTGAGTTTTGTTTTGCTTTGGCATCAGCAGATCATCCCTTTTGCGTGCCCATGCTCTGTCCATGGCATTTTCCAACCCTCTGTGGATAACCTCTCTCAATAAATCTTTGGCAAATTTCCTTTGCTTCACAGATAAAAACATCATCTTCTGAACAATTTCTTTGAGCTCTTATCAATTCATCATATGGAATGCTCCATTTAAGAGCTTGTGAGTGACCAATATTTGCATGAAGTAAGTTATTACAACTTGTAGGTTTCCTGTATAATTTTTTGCACACCTTATGATCCTGTATATAAACCAAAAAATCCAAGTATGTAATTCTGGTGGCATTGATTTCATATGTAAATCTCAATTTATAAGGATTATTGTCCCAGGATTTTATAAAGTCGATCAATTCTCCCTCTTCTCCAAGCCAGATGATAGAAATATCATCTATGAATCGTACACATAAGATTATCTTCTCAAGGAGATCCCTGTTATCATCAGTCCACATTAGTTCTGATTCCCACAGGCCCATTAATAAGTTTGCATATGTAGGTGCAAATGAGGTACCCATGGCTGTTCCATGGGCTTGTAAGTAGTATTTGTTATCAAACAAGAAGGTGTTGTGCATTAGACAGAATTCCAGCATCTCAATAAACATCTCAGTATGTTCTAGCAAACTGGTGGAGCGTGTCCCTAAATATTGTTTACAAGCCCTAATTCCATCTGTGTGTTCTATATATGTATATAGATACACCACATTCACAGTTGCCATCAAGTAGTCACACATCCAAGGGAGGCGATTTCTTTGACTGAGAAAGTCCAATGAGTCCCTAATATAAGAGGGTAGTGACGGCACGTATGGGAACAGAAAAATATCTACAAACCTGGAAGTATTCTCCAATAAGGAGCCTATTGCCCTTACTATTGGTCATCCAGGAGGATTCATTCGATTCTTATGTGCCTTAGGCAAGAAGTAGATAGTGGGCATGACTGGGTGATCATTTTTTTAGATACATGTATTCTTTGTCATCCAAAAGATTTCCTTCATACCACCCTTTTAATTTTAATGGTACATTTCAGCATCTACAGTAGTTGGATCTTTCTCCAAATGTTTGTAGTTCCCCCCTTGTTTGAGGCCTTAACTATTAGTTGTTCATCCTGTAGTTCTTGTAGTGCTTTTCAATCATCTTTGGTCATATTTCCTGTATGCGCACTATCATTCCTTTTCTGTGCCTCCTCATTATGAATACTATACAGTTTTGTTCCCTGCTGGTAATTGTGGATAGAATGAGGATTTACTTTTGCACCCACTGTCTGTAGTTCCATCTGTTTGTATACCCAGTAGTTCACAAAATTGTTTTTCTGTTAGTGTGTTAGAAGATGTATCTCGATCAATCTCTGAATCCTTCTCCAGGCTGTGTAAATCGTGTAATGCGTTAATTTCATTGATCTGTAATAATGACTTCATAGGAGGTGCAGTTTCATTGTGCAGGTGCTATGAAATTTATTTTTTCATCGCATAATATTTTTGCAATGCGAGTTTTCGACAAAATTTATATAGATCGATTCTTGAGATTGGGAGATTCACTTTGGCTAATGGCACAAACGTGGGGCCTTTTTGCAAGAGTTTAAAATAACAATCTTCTAATGGTTTGGAAGACAAGTTAATTACAACACTTTGTTCCTGTACACCTAGTTTCTCTTTTTGCCCCTTCTTCTGCCTCTGCCTTGTCCTCTTAAATCTTCAAGTGCATTTCCGCTTAAGGTCATGTTGTTTACTCCTCTTTTCCTTTGTATGCTCATCGACTGTAATTCCCCCAGGAAGTCTAGTTGTGGTGTTCCCGCCCTGGGTTTCTTGTCCCACGAACTGGCTCCTGAACTCCCAATACCTGAGGACATAAATTTTTTATCCAAGGCTGTATCCATTGTATGCTGTTTGTGTATTGCATCATATTTCTTTGCAAAGGTGTATACCCTACCAGTTTCATAATCCACTTTATCCCGAGTGAACTTTCTAGATTTTCTCACCTGTACTTCACTCTCATGTTTCTCCACCCTTGCTTCAATCTCCTTTAATTCCTTCTTGATATCCTTCTTATTTATAATAGGTTATAAAGTTTTTTCAATCTCAGCGATCCGTCGAACAGTTTGTTGTAAGTGGCGTTCAGCTTCAGCTATCAATGTCTGCTTCAACTTACTGGAGCATTCTACAGTGTCAGTATGCCCTTGTTTCAGAAGATCAGAATCCATATTACTTAATGTTGACAATACGAAGATCCTTAAGCCTTGAGGAATTTTCTTGACCACTATATATTTTTTAAGTGAAGCTACCTCCCACCATTAATTGATTTCTTTAATCGGTGCATGTTCTAGTTATTTTAACAAACTACTTGGATTTTTATCCTCTTTATGTGTTTCTGTTCTGATGTTTCCAATGGCATTACACCGTTCCTCAAATAAAGTTTTCAATGCTTCTTCTGTCCTGGTCATTCTATCCATTTTATTAAGTCAACTTAGTGGTTCCTAATAATATGAAATTCTCCCTTGTGCTATATACAAAAAAAAAAAAAAAAAAATATATATATATATATATATATATACACACACATCACACATACATACATATACATATATATATATATATATATATATATATATATAAATATATACATATATATATATATACATATGTATATACATTTATATATATCTCATGCTTTCGATGGAGGCTGATCACGGCTCTCTGAAAGCAACACATGTAAAAAACAAAGTGATATATAAATCTATATAGAGATTTCTCTGTCTGTATATACATATCTATATATAGAGAAAGTCAGTTTCTCTGTATATCACTTTTTTTTATACATGTGTGATTTCCCTGGGGCTGATCACGATTCCTAGGCAAACCACACATGTATAAAAAATATGCCAACGTTTTTTAAAAAAATATCCCCTAGAGGGGTGCGATCGTCCCTCATGGGGAAAGCATTGTTTTTTAAAATAAAATTATGCCCCCCTTGGGGGTTGTCCCATGTCAGCAGGGCCGACCCCACAATTTTGAATTAAAAATAAAATGTTAATTTTATTCCCTGGGGGACGCAATCACCCTCCCAAAGGGAAAACCATTGTTGTTTTTTAATAATGCTCTGGCGGTGGGCTAGCCCACTTACATGGGGGATGAGCCCCCAAACAGCATCCCTGTGGCCTAGGGCCATTTCCTGGCAATGGATCAAAGCTATGCTGCAATGCATGGCAAGGAAACCCTGCCAGGAAGGCATTGATGAAAAGGGGAGACTCTCCTATTTCCATCAATGCCTCCCTGGCATCTGGGGAGACTGTTTCATATTTTTTTACCCCACCCAAGAGGGGAGAGGACTCTTACCTGCTCCTCGATCCTCCAGTGGGGAAAAACTGTGATGTCAGCGTGCCGCGACATCACAGAAGGGAGGGAGGTGTGAATGATGCCGAAGCTCTTATGTGTTTTCCCAGGGAATTTAAAAGATTTTTTTAAAGCCCTCCATTGTGTCGGCCATTGGACGTGGCTCACACCAGGGAGGGTGTGCTTGTGTCGGCCACTGGCTAACACACACATCTAATGCAGTAAAAAAGAGTCTAGTTAGAGAAAGACAATTTTAAACAAAGTGCTGCACTTGAAAGCACCATAGCAGGAAAATATCATTCTGCCCTATCAAAAATCAACAGACAATGACTGCACCAAACAGAAAAGACCTCAACACCTCAAAATAAGTCATTAAAATATACATATGACCTAAGGCTAACCAAACATAATAATAACAATTAGAACTAAAGTATTAAAACCCAAATAATTACTTACAAATGTATATCTCCAAAATACGAATTTCAAGACTGTATAATTTCAAACCATCAAGAAAAGGAAAAAAGGTCAGAAATGCAAGACTAATACTAACAAAATGTAAATCTAAAAAAATATATGTCAAATAATTTAGTTAGAACAATAAATAAAATGAAACCACTATTTTAAAAACAATTAACTTGTATACAATTTAAAAAAAACATAAATTAAAAATGACCTGAAAACCAAAGCAAACTAACATAGAGAAGATAAGATAATCTTTATTGCACGATTAATAAAAACCATTGCAATATGATACAAAGTTAGAACGTTCATTGGGGGTGAATAAAATAAAACCATGGGACCATGTGAGTGAGTGACAGGGACAATGACTTCTTCAGGTTCTAGCAAAACAGAACTGTCCCTTGCAATACTTTATGTTTTTTTGTGTGTTTTTTTCAATTTAGTTTCACAATGGCTGACTTTACAAAACTCATTTCATGAAGGGGCCTTAAATACCTAAAACGTTTACTGGATCAAACATGCCTAGGGGTCTAGATAATCTTAAGATACAGAAAAAAAGAAAGAGACACAGCTCTATTTATCATGGCTAATGTCCCGGGTCGACCTTGGTCAGTTTCTTTTGAAATAGTTTAAAAACTTTATCCCCCTGCAGCAAAATGGGATTGAGCCACCCTTGAGACAGGTAATGACCGCTAGTCTGAAGGAGCAAATGTGGTTTGTTAAAAAGGCTGGTTTTAGCAGCTTCCTTCTTTTGGGGCCTAGAGTTGGGCAGATGCAAAAGGCGTGCAGCAGGGATTCCTGATGGTAACCACAAAGGCAGCAGTTCTGGTCAGGGTACTGCTCTTTCCAGGATGGGCGAGTATCTTTGGTGTCAAAAAGGTCCATGCGATACAGCAAAAAATGTTGTTTTATTCAGGTGGAAAAGTGTTCAGTTAGATAACCTTGAGGAGATGGGAGCGAATAGTACCCTAGGACTGCCCAGGCATGACATCCTTTGGCTAGGGAAGCTTTGTCGGTGATGATGAGAAAGTGAGCAAACTGAAAGGTTGACTCATTTCTTAAATTCAGATTTTCCTACGCTGCTTTTCCAAACATCTTCCTTGCCCAGGCTGTTGATTACTTGATTTAAGTAGCTTCCCCAGGAGCCTTTTCTATTACAGTTGTGTTGAGCCCAGACTTCTTGCCAGCAGGAATGAAGTATGGAGGTATTCTCTGCCAGCCATAACCTCCATGATGTTTTTAGGAACACTCCCTAACACTGAAAGATTTGATTTGTTAGCCCATCTCCAGCCTTACCTGAGCAGGCAAGATTTTTTTGTCTGTTGAAAATAGCCTTTTTAGGTTCTAACTTGGCTACTGTTTAGTGATGAGATCTCCCGGCCCTGTAATACTTCAGTCCTGTAAGAAATGGCTGAGAGCAACTGGGCTGACATGATTTTTAGAAGGTGAGACCAATTTGGGAAATTAAGCTTTCTCTTAAGCAGCTTGAAACTATAGATTCATGAGTTTGGCCTTTGCCTGGATTGACAGCAGATGGCGTTTTCATTTCAGGTGTGGTTTGAGATGGACTCCCAAATATTTGTAAGATTGTACCACCTCCACCTTTTTGTCTCCTAGGAACCAATTGAAAGATTTGTAATTCGTCCAGAGGAACCTCATCAGTTTTGTTTTAGCCAGGTTAATTTCTAGATCTTGCTAGTCCATGAAGGTTTTGAGTGCCGATAGGCTCTGTTGCAGGCCTCGTGGAGTGTGACTTATAAGGAAAATGTCATCAGCATATTGTAGGCAATCGATTTTCTCTGGACCAAGGGCTGGGGATGGGGTTTTGCCATTATACCGGCGAGGTCTGCCAGATATAAGTTAAAAGGAAGTGGGACCAGGAAGCAACCTTGCTTTAGGCCAGACTTTGTGGGAATACTTTTTGTGAGTCTTGCCGAGTTTAATCTGAACCCAGGTGTCAGTGTATATGTCTATAATGGCCCTTAGTAAGTTGGGAGGAATGCCCCATTGAGCCAACTTTTACCAAAATTCTTTCCCTGGGGACCCGGTCAAAGGCCGATTTAAGATCGATAAAGCATGCATGAAGGCCCAATTTCCTGTGGCTGGCCCTTTCCACAATGAGGGAAAGGGCAATTAAGTTTGTTGATGTTCCCAGGCCTGCCCTAAAGCCCGTCTGAAATCATGGGAGGAGCATATTCTCATCAACCCAGGCTTGCAGGTGCTGTAACAAGCAGGAGCCGTGGAATTTGGCTTCCACTTCAATGAGTGCTATTAGCCTTTAATTTGTTGGTAGGGTCGGGTTTCCACTATTGAAGATGGTGTATATAATGCTTCCTCTCCATGAATCTGGAATACGGCTGGCCAGAGCAGTGGTAGTGAAAAGGGGCAAGAAGTACTGTGCCCAATACTCTGGGAGGATTTTAAAGATTGCGTTTGGGAGCCCGTTCGTACCGGCAGCCCCCTCAGATTTCATCTTCCTAATCAGGACGAGTATTTGGTCTGAGTTCCAGACTGGAACCTGGGGATCCTTCTTGGCGGTGGTCGCTGCTTGCTGGCCTGCTATGTTGTTGGGGCCAAGGGCAGTTGCTCCCCTTTCCGATTGAGTAGAATGATTCCTTTCCTACTTGTCGGGCCGTACAGGCTATGGATATGACTCTCCCACATGGCCAGGTTAATTTTTTTCCAGGGCCAGGTGATTCACCATGCCCCAGAAGGCTTTGCTGTTTTTTATTTTGCTCGCCCAAAGTAGCTTGGACCAAGAATCTTCTAAAAAGTTTTTCTTTGTGGCCCAGCAGTCTGCACAATACTTTTTTTTCATGGTCCTCGGGGAGGCTTTGTCACCTTGCCCACCTCGCCTGGTGGCATTTGCCAATTTCCTGGCCTGCAGTGCAATATGTGTTTTCTGTAGGCACAGAGCTTTATTAAACCAGGATTGACTGTCTCAAACCCTTTTTGTATGAAAGGCCAGGCGCTGAGAAGGAGCTTTGCCAGCAGTTTGAAATTTTGGAAGAAGCCCGCCACTGAGCTTGGCCAAGGCGTCAATCCAATTTGCTTTGGAAATAGGGGCCTTTTGGTGCTTGTCTGCTATGTTTGTTCTCTCCTCTAAAGACCCAGCCTTTTGATAAACCTCATCCATCACAGCCGTGATCCCTGTTTGGCGCCATTTCAATTTCTTGAGGTTGAATATTGCTGGGGCTGAGAGTAGATCATTTGAAGTCTGTAGTTTTTCGGGTTTATAAGCCAGCTCCAATGGCAGTGGAAAATGATTGCTCTCAGCTCTGCATTTTATTTGAAAGGAGCGCACCAGGGGTATCGCAGAGTTGCTAATCAGGGCGAAGTCGATGGTTGAGCTTGTTTTTCCGCTTACAAAGGTTACTGCTGCTGAGTCCTTTTCACTGATGCCATTTAATAGTGTTAGACCTAAAAACATCCAGGTACTTCCTATGGGTGCTTGCCAATCGGTTCTTCACGGTTCCTCCTTTTGAGGAGAGCAAGTTGATATTAAGTCACCACTGACGAGAAATGTGGACTTGATGTGTTGCCTTTGTAAGAGCTTGATTAATTCACCCAATTTTTCCACTTTCCCCCCCTTTGAGCCTTTTTAGGATGAATGTACACGTTTATAAGAATTAGATCTAATTTACTATTTTGCCTACTACTAAGTGTGACTTTGGTTGCCTGAATACAGTGTGACTCAGTGTCGATTGCGACTTTGTGGTGTATGAGGACTGAGGAGATCATGGTTATCATGCCTCCTTTTGCGTGACCATATTTGCTTGAACTCTTGGCTGGGATGTGAAAGGCTGTATACCCCGACACCGCGGTCGGATCTAAACTCCAGGTTTCCTGGAATAGGATGATATCGTACTCCTGGAGAACTGGGCTTCTGGATCTTGATATATTGACTTGATGCCGTGTACATTCCATGAGCAGATGTTAATGTGTGAGCTGAGAGGGCCCCTGCCCCCTCACTGTTGATCATGGTCAAGGATATTTTTGTGAGTGGGGGGAGCTCTTTTGAGGCCCAAAGAATGTGGCTTAAACATTCGCCCATGTGCTTCACTACCATTAGGTTGTCCGTGGTCAATGTGAGTGTGCCGGCTCCTGTTGTCCCTCTTAATATTGATTTAATATTGATTTGCTGCAGCGTTTTGATGCCTACATTGGTCCCGGTTATCGGGGGTAATCCACTTGTGGCAGTCCGATACCCCATGAATGAAAAATGTCAGAAAAAGTAACTAGTTGGTCTACTAAGGCTGCCGAAGACCATGAAGTGAGTGTGGCCTCTTGATCGGACCTTTGTAGATGTGTTTTGAATTAGACTGTTAGAAGATCTGCCAAGGTTATCTGAGATAGGTAATTTATTTCCCCTAGCAATTTTAGGATGTTTCCTCTATTGACGATGTTGAAATTTCCCTCTGACTTGAAATATGGAATGAGGGGTAGTTTAAACTCCTCTGAGGATGTGAAGGGTGTTGGGGCCACCAGTTGGTGATCCCTGTAAATGGAAAGTTATTGGAGCACACTGTTGAGCGGTGCTGGGACAATTGATGTAACTGCCAAATCAGGCGCGTTGGACTCCTCTCTTTCCCTCTTTGGTCCCGCAGCTTCTGTATAGAATAATCTGCTATTACAAGCTGCCAAACTTTTGCACTGCTAAATTTGGTGCTTCTGGTAAGGCAAACTGGAGTATGTTCGGTGTTGACTGGCTTTGTCTGGCCTGGCTTACTGATTTTATCGGCCTCTTTGCCTTTGTTGATTGACCTCGGTGCTGGATGACTGGAAGATGCACTTTGAGTTTCGCTGGTCTGACCCCCCTCGTTGGTGAGTGTGGATGGTTTTTGGGAGCTTGGGTCCAAGATGGATTGTTCCTTTACGGTGCTAGTCTGATCATGGTCAGGTAGTGAGGATGATTCTGCACAAATATTAATGGAATTGGGCTGCTTCTGCTGCTTGAAAAGTTGCAAAATACTTTTCTGCTTGTCCGATCTTTCTTTTTTCCGTGCCTTCCTTTGGTGGTGTTGCACACTGAGAGAGGCTGTGGGAGGTGCTGTTTTTCTCTGAGTGATGGACTCCTTCCTGTAGGCAGGACTGAGGACTGGGCTGTGGATTACCGTAGACTGCTGTGCACCCTGGGAGTTATAAAGCTTTTGGCATTGATGACACTCTTAGAGTGATCGTAGCTTCCTGTGCTGGTGCTTCTATGACTCGAAGTCGTTCCCTTGTGTTAAGGGTCTGGGCCCTGACTTCTGTGAGAATTTCGTTAAGGATGGGAACAATGACTTGGGGCATGTTCCCAGAGGGACTGCAATCTCATCTTGCTTGTTTGACATAGTTGTACTTTTGGGCTCGAGGTATTAGATCATTAAGTGCCTGCAACTTAGAGTCAATGCCTACGATGTATTTGGCCATGATGTTGAGTAGGTCAACTTGGATGTCCTGTTTGCCCACCTGGTGCTTTATTGCCACTGCCATGACATCAAGTGTCGACAAGAGGGAACCCCATGTGTTGCCGGGCACCTCCGAATGTTACTGAGGATTTTGTGAGCCGTCCAGGAACAGGCTTAAAGAGACTATGCTGTTTATAGGCTCCACCTCTTGCTTTTTGGGGATTTCTGGGGGATTGGTGGTCGTATCCTGCACAATGCTAAATGCCTCCCCAAAAGAAACTCCAAGTAAATCTATATAAGAGGGTTCTGTTACAGGTGGACCACGAGGGCTAACGGAGACCCGGTGGATTGAGTCCTCCCTTATGCTCAAAAGTGAGGGTTGATCCTCCCAAGTGCTGAAATCCAAGACTGAGGCAAGCTCTAAGGAGGCTGCTCTGGTGGGTGCAGCCTTCAACCTCCCTTCCATGAGGGGGGATGAGTGGATTGGAGTTTCTAAGGGCCGGCCATTCGGGCTCTTGCGGGTTGAATATTTGCCTTGTGAGTTGAAATGTGGGGGAGCGGACCCTTTTAAATTCTTTCTCAGGGGTATTCCCTGTGGTTGTTAATTCTGAAGGGTCAGTTGGTGAAGAGGTTGAGGGCAGGAAACTTAAAAAGTCGGTAATTTTGTAACCCGCTTTTTTTGCTGAGAGAGCTGGGGTGGATTTGCAACAGTTTGCCCTCTGTTCCACAAGCTGAGCTCCGTCAATTGGTAAGGGGACTGTAAGAGCTGAAGATGAGTTCGCTGGGAGCTGTATCTTGTCCTTTTTTGTGGCCATTTCTTCCCTCCATTGGGGCCACCCCACGGTCTGCCAGATCACATTTGCGCTGGCCTGCTGAGAGCGCTGGAGCTGAAGAGCCAGCTGCTGAGAAAATTGACAAAAGTTCTCAAGCTCTTCGCTTGGGGAGGCAAGGTTGCTGCTGGATCAGCTTTCAGGTGGGGGGTGAGCGGGTCTCAATTGGGGGACACAAGCTGCACCCAGAACTAGCTAGGCCACTTCTGAGAACTCCCTGGCTCACACTTGGCAACGGCTGACTGCAGCCGCTGCGCTCAACCACCCCCGCGGGTGCCTCCAGGACAGGATTGTGGAAAACCGGGGGACCAGGTGTGGCTAGCTGTGACGATTTATGCCACTACGACAGCTGTCAGGATTGCTCTGGTGTGGGTGTTGGTCTCTCGCCTTTTCTTCTCCCTCTTTTCTACCTTTTTGAAGGCCTTAATTTGGAGGGGAGCAAGGTGCAAGGCGACTTGTGGTGACTTGCGGTGGTGTGTGACGATAGGAATTGCTCCCCGAACCACTGTGCGGGTTCATGACTTGCTGGGCCCCTCTTTGCGCCTCCTCGCACCTCTGGCTTCCTGAATCTGGGTCCTGGCCCCCCCTGGACCCAGGGTTTAAGCCTGCCCTACGTTGGCCCTCCCCCTCGTTGGGCAACATTGGCTGTACTGGGATGGGACAGGGGCAGAGGCGGGCGTGGGGAGATCACAGTGGTCAGGGCAGGGTCTGGTGGCCTGGCTCCATCCAGTTACCTCTGCATGCCGTCCGCACTAATGCTGCTCTCGTCCTCCGCTCCTTGCCACTCATCATCCCCAGCCACTCCGGCTGCTCTAGCCACTCCAGCTCCGCTCCGGATTCGGAAGTCCGCTCGCTTCCGAGTCCCTCCTTGCCTCTGTCAATCTGGGGCAGTCCTCGACATGCACTTCATGATTCCCAGCTGCCCAGGTTCAACAAATTTGAAGGCAGGATTTTCCCTTAGTTCAACCCCTGTGGACTCCGTCCTGTCATCTGCACACCCAGAGAAGTTGGGAGCAAACTAACATAGAGTCCCTCTTGTCCAGCAAAAGAGAAAAACAAACAAAATTAACTAAAAAAAAGAATCTTGCAAGATACCCTATGACAAACATAGCAGAAGAAAATAAAAAGACAAAATACAAGACTATAATGCAAAATGTTAACAAATGTAATAATATTAATAAATACAAACTTAACTAATATAATATATAGCTTATATTTTCAACCGTATTATAATTCATGTATCTCAACATTTCCAAAACTGCTACATGTGCAAAATTCCAAAAGGAAAGTCCTTATTGAATTATTAGGCTATACTTACAGCAAAGGCAATAGCACTTATAAAAAAACAATTTGGAAACGTACTAACTACTCATAAATATTTTTGCCTCGGGCTAAAGGGGACCCCCAGAATTTACTGAACCATTAAAAAATGTGCACAGTTGTTTCTTTTGGTGTCACAAGAGAGGCTTGGTCACAACTAGTGAATGGCAAAGTACTCTGGAGCCTGCAAGGAGCACTAAGGACCTCACAGGAGCCTCCATTTAAGATTTTGTTTTGGCTCCCTCTGCATTCGGATGGGAGTAGAATTGATTACCCCAAGAGAGATTTTCCAGTACTTTAAGTATTTTTGGAAATTGAACGTTTATTCAAAAGTTTTGAAGGGCAAAGATCATTATTGGTTGGTTCCACGACTACAGTATAACAATGTTAAAAGTAGAATTTGTGCGCACGTTTTATTGTATTTGACATGCATTATTGATAATGACAAAATTGACAATGCATCTTTGTATGTTTTAATGGAAAACATGGAAAGGTTTCATTGACAAACACAAAGTTCACAATCAATAATTTCATGTTTTAATTAAGGTTATTGAAATGTTTTGAAATGCTTTATTGACAATCACAACTTTAACCACGAGTCATGAGTGGCCCTAATGAACGTCTTTGCAAATGGTACCATTCTTATCAATGTTAATGGTGTAGCATTGTTCTATCAGGACATATTTCTGCTTTTAATAATGTGTGTACACTCTAATAAACCTACACAATGATGCCCAAACTCAATAGGGGCCAGCGGACTAAGAGGGACGAGTGCGCTGCCTACATTTGCATCCTCCCACACATAATACATTTCACAGAAAAAGGCAAATGAGACATGCTCAGGTTACCATAGGAGGATTCTCCAATTCTGGGAGATCCCATGGATCTTACCAAAAACATGCTTTAGTCAGTGTAGGACCTCAGATCAAACTTACTTGAAAAAAAGCAAACATTTCAAAAATGTAAAACGTATGGCCTCACATACTGTTCTAAGTGTCATGCTTCATAATCAGTCCCTCTACCAGTCCACTGCATTCTCTAGTGGCGGGTCGACTTTACCAATGAGATAAATGGGAGCCTGTATGGACAAAGGTTGGGGTGGGATCCACACAAGCCACAGAGATCAAAAATCCCAAGAAACCTCACAAGGAGTTACCTTTATTTGGTTTGGAGGGTGATAGGATGACACACATATTTAGCAATCCTGGGAGTTATCATTATTCCTGTATCTATGAGGTCAACAAGATTCAGTGAAATGACCCAAGGGCTCCGAGGCTTCCTTCAGTTCATACAAGCACACATGCACACAATACCCATCTGTGTAAGTCTTTTTCTCCTGCTAATTGGAGATGCGTTTAGTCAGCATGTACTAAACTAGGGAACCCGCATGGAGAAGATAAACAAGTGTGGTATTGCAGTCACCCATTCATCAAAGGTTATACCCTACAGATTCACCACTGCAGAATGCAGTCACCTCCCAATGATCTTCAGGAGAGAGGACCCTTGTTACATACAGAATCTAGGAGAAAAGTAGAACCCTTTAGCAAGCCATGATAAATAGTATACTAAATATATGCCTACACAACTCCATTCAAGAGTGATACTACCTGTTGAGTCAAGCAATATGATGGCACCTTCAAAGATCAACTCAAAGTAAAATAAGAAAAATAATAATTGCCTTGGCCTACATTCCTTAAACAGAGGTAACAAAGCACTCTGGTTTACTTATGGAAATATATTTTTTACCAAATACGTAAACAAAAACTCCCACCCCAAGTGGATTACTTTGAAGATGCTTGAGATAGATCCTGTAGGAAATTGGATGAGGGGGTGAAACTCTACTCAAGCAGCAACCATAATTCTTGTCAGTGTGAAACACAAGCAAACCCCAAATTAACCAATTCTTATCCTTCTGGTATCTTGGCACAAAGCAGTGAGGCCTAACTTATTGGCAATCTATAAGGTATTTATGCAACTCTTCAACCAGTAATAAAGTAAAAAAAACACAAAAAAAATTCCACCCCAATTTAGAATAATGGAGTAAAATTTGATAAAGTATTTGACAATAAAACAACACAAATCCAATCATAATACCCACAGAAATGCAATTTTAAAGGTTGAGGGAAAATTAGTGCTAGAATCACACAGTGCTAACTTTAGTTATCTGATAGCACTAGATCAGGTCAAAGTCACAACTTCAGGCTGACTGTAGTGGAGCATGAGCTGGAAACAGGGACCTAGGTAGGAGCACTGAACAAAGAACCATGCATCCTGATTGTGAAACTTTTGAGATCCTGCATCAAAGATGCATCACTAGCAGCAGTTCTGATGAGCTGCGGTGGGGATACAAGGCCTTGCATCGAGGATGCATTGTGCAGTAGCAGTTCTGATGAAGTAATCTTGAGGCTAATGATGTGAGGTATTGCCTCTTTGTTGAGGATGCTGTTGATGGAGGCTTGAGATGTAAAGTCCTGAGTTGGGGGTACATCTTTCAGAGGTGGCTTTGAGAGACGGTTCTGACCAAAGACCACAGCTTGGTTGGCAGAGCATCTTAAGGCCTACTTTCAAGGGTCCAGGACAGGAGTGAACCCAGTTTGGGGGGCAAGGCTCACAGCAGACAAAGTTCTCATACTGAGTTCAAGGGTGTTGGAGCCTTTTCTGTCTTTGAGGCTCTGATCAGGAGGCCAGCCAACTAGCCTTTGGATCACTCTGGTGGTCATGGGTTCAAGATACAGGTCCACTCCATATCACTCAGGCAACAGGGCAGCAAAGTAGCACAACAGCAGAGTAGCAGTCTTTTGTGCAGCAGAGCAGCACAGAAGTTCTGAGTCTTCCACAGTTCCAGAGGAGTACTGAAGTGTTTTGTCTGAGGGTCCAACATTCATTCTTGGTGCCAGCTTTGAAGTAGGAGAAGGTTCTTGAGATATCCATCTCGAGAGGTCTTTGGAATTTCCTGCCTCACTGTCCTGGCACAGCTTGTGTGTGGGCATAAAAGACTACTATGAAACCCTTTGTGAGTGTGCTGAGACAGAGGATTGGTAATGTGCACTTGGGTAGGTGATATTTCTGCCCCTCATAAAATCAGAGATGGCCATTCCCATTAACATCTATTCCCCTTTGTCTCACTGTCTGGGACCAATAAACAAAGACCAACTGCCAGCGGAACGTAGGCATGTGACAAAGGATACAGGCTGCAGGGTCTAGAAAATGCAAACTTTTTAAAGTATTCCTGAACACAAGGGTGTTGGGCTCATTTCAGAATCAGCAAGGCTAAGCCACAAAAAGTGTTGAAACAGAAAAGGTGCCAATACTGACCAAACTTTTACAGTAATATTATTTTATATTCAAGACTATATGACTTGATCAGGGTGATCTGAATGTATTTTGCAACATATGTCATACTGTATGTATTGATTACATTGTTATAAAATGACAATCAACAACATAGTGACATACAATGATTTTGTTGTCCCGTAAACCTTAAAACAAACATAAAGGACATCATGAACATTTCTGATGATTGAGAAAATGTGCCTCAGTTCTGAAATTTTTCTGATATATTGAGCATGGATTGATTGTTTCCCAATAGGGTCTTTCATCTGGTTCATCTGGTTCATCTCATGGTCCTTGACCAATAGGGGATCACCAGATGTAGCAACATAAAACAAAGTTAAAAAAATTAGCAATCGTCATGGATAATGTCTATATTACATTTAAGTTCAATATTCCCTGTGTACCCATCCAGTCGTTAAACAGCCCATTATTGTTAATATGTGATTTTAGATTTTTCTTTTTTTTCTTTTTACAGTGTCTATCAGTTCTGTGTCCTGAGGAAAACCCTTGAACTGTTGCAGGGTCGAAATGTGTCAACTCCTCACACCAGATAGTGCTACTTAATGACTGGATAGGCACACAATAAATACGGAACTTACCTTTAATTTCTGTTTATAACAATGTAATCAATGAATACAGTATGAATTATATTGCAAAATACATTCAGATCACCTTGGTTGAGTCATATGGTCTTGAATATGAATATATTGCCACCTTTTCTGTTTCATAACTTTCTAAATGTGACATCTTCAGAATTTTGACTTAAAATCCAACTTTACCATTAAACCGGGTTTTAAACTACAAATTTGTAGAACACCTAACTCAAAATTCCTACCTGCTCCCAATTGAAAGTTAGCACTTA
The DNA here is from genome assembly GCF_031143425.1 of Pleurodeles waltl. Classification (NCBI taxonomy): domain Eukaryota; kingdom Metazoa; phylum Chordata; class Amphibia; order Caudata; family Salamandridae; genus Pleurodeles; species Pleurodeles waltl. Next base: position 1,576,789,886 of record NC_090440.1, read on the forward strand.
TTGAATTTAATTAGGGAACCCAGTGTTATCCTATGGGAGAAGTAGGCCTTGCAGTAGTAAAAAACAAATGTAAGAGTTTTTCACCATGAGGACATGTAAAAGTTAAAAGAATGTGTCCAATACACTGTCTCCCATCTTGGAACTATGGAGAGTGCAAGCTTTCACAGCCGCAGGTTATGGGGCCGAACTGTGGGGATATTGCGACGTTGATGCTTTTGGAGCAGATAAAAACAAATTTTTGAGGGCTGCTATTAAATTCCCTCAGTGCACTCTATTAGTGTTCATCTGGACATTCATGCGGTTATTCCTACAGTAAGATTTAAACTAATGTTGTATTGCTTAAGGATCTGGCTGACCCCGGAGCTAGAACCATGTAGACATGGCCTGAAATATATTCTAGGCAGGTCAACCTTCCGTGGCTGAAATATGTGAGGTCGTTGCTAGCATCTTTGGGCCTGTCTAATCTGTGTTCTTCCTCAGAGCTGATCATGTTGTCTTCAGTCACTTTGGTGAAGCACTTCTTTTGAGAGAAAGATTGGGAACATTTGATTTATCAAGTAACTACAGGCTCACTTGCAAAGAGCTTTTTGGAAGTAAAATTTGTCCCTTGATTTGAGCCATACAAGGACGAGATTGATCCACCATTTACTAAGGCTCCATACATAAGGTTCAGGCTGGGCATCCTTCAGCTACCATCCTTTACTTCTAAAGGGACGGGCACTAAAGAGGGGAATCATTTATGCCCAGCGCGTACCATGGAGGCAGAATCAGTTGAGGACTTTCTTTTTTGCACTAAATATGTCAGGCAATGTAAATGCTGGATTTCCCCATTATGTTGCGCCCTGGGCTTGCGTCAACTATGGGTTGCTTTGAGAAATTATAAGTTTGACACCTATATTGTATTCTCAGTAGCAAAATATTTGAAAGTGCATGGCATATTTGATTGAGGTCTTCTGGTGCCAAGGGCACGACTTTAGGAGGATAAAACAAGTAAATTCTGTTAAGCATTGTACTGTGATACGTCTTTTTAATTTAAGTCTTTAATTGTTGTGTTTCATTGTTCTTTAGGAAATTGTAAGCACTTTAATTTCTTTGTTCTTTCAGCACCTTGTACACAAAGGAGGAACAGCCTGAGGGGGGAGGTGCATTCCCTGGCCTCCAAGAAACACCAGGAGGCCGATTAGACTGGTGATGGTCGTCCAAGCACCCCAATCAAATGGTTTCTATGGGAGGAGAAGGTCTTGGCCATCCTGCATCCTGAAGGCTTGATAGGAATAGCTGGGGGAGCGAGTCCTGTAAGTTACACCTCACTAACTGTCAATATACTTCAATGTCCTGTATGCTCTCATCTCAGCTTTTGATTATGTGTTGCCTATCTACTTTCCTAACATGCAAAACTCAAAGTATCAGATATGTTTGATTGTCAGTGTAAATGTGTATTGTTGCTTATAAGATAATATGTATCAATCTCCATTACATGCACATGTTGGAATGGGGTCTGTAGATGTAATACTAGTAAAATACCATCCCAGGACCCATAATGTGTGTTAATATGTAAATTTGTGGTCAAACCTAACTGCATTTTGGCAACAGGTCTGTAAGACTAATCATTTGTCTGGTGTTTGGAGGTAGAGAGTGACATGACTATAACTACCATCAGTCTATGTTTCTGTAACAGAAATTAAGATGTAATGATCATTTTGCCTATTTTCACTTGTCTGACATGTTGCAACCGATCTTCACTTCTCATGGTGTTAACATACCAGACCTTTCGTTGTGACCTAAGTTTTAGGATGTTGTCTATATTATGGTACCAGCCTATATTGAACATATGCATCAAGTCAATGGACTTGGCAGTAAAGGTGTCTGTGCAGTCATGCACAGGTAGTTTACCCTTGAGAAGGTCACTCACAATGGTGTGTTGTGTTTCTTGGTAGCTCCCATCACAGTACATTTCAGTTGTCACTAGGCTACATGATGTACTGGGCCACCTTAGCCTGTGTAGGCCATGACCAGGGTTAAGGATAGTCAGCAGTTGACTACAAAAGTGTGTATTCATGTCTCTGTAGTTTTTAGCATGTGAGAATTACACATGTAGTTTGTTAACAATTTAATGATGCCTGTGCTAGGCGCATACAAAATGTGTGTTAACCAAACATATATCCTGCAATTTATAGTTATGAACTGTTCATCCATCAATTGCATCCATACAGGTCATAGCCCAACAGAAGCAATCCATTTGGTGAGCCGTCACCCGGAAGGTGCGGACCCTGGTGGTCTATTGCCGGCACAGTGCGCATAGCCAGAAAAAGTCAGAGATTGAGACACTGGACCTAAAAAATCATGGAGTTGGGGCTGTCCTCCCAATGTGGACAGTGCGAGTGGCAAAGCCTGACCACTCTAATGGCCTGCATACTGGTGGTAGCCTACCCTACCGTGATGGGCAGCTGAAAGACCCACAGCAGCTACAAGAGGTTGAGTCCTGGCCAAAGTCATATCTATTACATTGACAACTTTGTGTGTTACAGGCAGGCATTTCCCCATCAATACTGGGGCTGGCCCATGTGGGACTCACAAGAAGAGTTATTGTTTGTGTATGTCTGTTAGTAGGTGCATGCTGATGTGCTTTGCCTGTTGTCTTATGGCCCGGAACACAGCAGAGTCCAGTTCACTACCCATTTAATGTCTTGAGCAGACACATGGTTGAATAAAGTGATTAATCACATCATGTTGTTTGATGTTGTGAGTGATGATTGAACATAACAGGCCACTTTTCCTCAGTGTGTCAAGAGTGATTCTACCCCATACTGTGTCTCATGTGATAGTGGCCCTCTTATATGTGACTTATCATACAGTACACTTTGAATACAGTCACTGAGTAATACCTCCCCTTTGGAATTGGGGAATATACAGTAACTTGAGATAGCAAACATTACTGGTCCCATCAGTATGGGCATGTGTGCCTTTCCCTTTTGTAGTATCATCTGCACTACTGTTTCACACATGATCTACATGTCTTCATAGGTTGATGTCTGATTCCATCACAAATGTATGTGTAGTCCAAACTGTATTTGAAAGTTTATGTGTGATGGGTATACAGTTCATTTGTTACCACAGACAGTATTGTGTAGACACTGGTGACTGAGTCTCACATACCCTAGGCCATTACTCAATTACATTAGTCAGGTCCAATTGATGAAGCAATGAAGGACATGGCATGTAGACTTACAGTAATTTCTCACAAAGTGAATTTACCTGGCATTGATGTGAAATTATTTAACTATGTGATTTGCACATGTTGAGCTGTGTAGGTCTATTCACTGACTGATGACATGCATCAGGGTGTGATAAGCAGAAATGTGGGAATTGTATGTGAGTCTGCACTCAGTAATACAATGGAATTTGTGTTTGCATGATCAAAAGGTACAGTGTTGTGCCTTCCCAGTCGAAAACAGGTTAAACCATCTCTTCAGGCAATGAAGATTTCCTGAGTCTCAACAACCTTTGATGGACTATTGGCTTTTATGTATGCAGTGTTAAAATGGTGTTCTCACCAGTACCAATCTGGACAGGGGGCTGTCCCTAGGCCTAGCTGATACATTATGATGTGGATATTTGTAGACAAATCTGCCAGATATTTGTCCCAGATTGTCTTCAGTCTACTTTTCTGTGGTACATTTGATACCTAGCAAAGCTACGTAAGTGCACCTTTCATAAGAGTATACTGACAGTGGACATAATGGGAAGTTGCTATTAGGAAGTTTCAACAGTGTGACATGAGCATTTCCATGTCACCTTACTCCTGCTACTGTACATATTGCTGCAACATAGCTGTATTAGTTGACCATCATTTCATAATGATGTGGTATTAGGTATATGGATATTTAATGATTGCAGGGCCTTGTGTGGAATCTGTGGGAATTATTTTGACACTGCCATACTTTTTGATGATATCAGATTACTAAGGTATACTGCAAGAGCCAAACTATACAAGGTGATGTAGTATCATCCTTGATACGAGAGTATGGTCATCAAACAACTTCTCTCATGCAAATGGAGCAGATAGTTGTTATGAATTTACTGTGAGCAACTGTTTACAGGCCACGTACCATGCATGCATGTGATCTTGCTGATGCTGAAGCAACCTCTGTAACCCATACGTAGGGAATGACCCAGTGGGTGTGTATATGAATCTGACCAGCTGCAGTCACTTAACACAATATAATAAGTTAGAAAATCACATCCTCTCAACTAGTATTAGGCCTACATATGTAACAATTATGTCGTTGGACCCCTTGCCCAACCTGAATCCGTGGCACCTTAGATGTTGACATCCACAGCAGCAATACAATATGATGCTGTGTACTCCATGTATGGGACAGGCCAGAATTGTCACATAGTCATAGAGAAATGAGTCTCTAAGTCCAGCCAAGTGTACTCTAAAGCACAACAGGTACAAGTACACACATATGGTAGGTAACACATAAATTGCCACTTTACATCACAACATGTAGTGGTATCCACCTACATTCAAAACACATAACACACACATAAGTAGACTATGCCTGCTGTATTGTGACACATAGTCATACTTCATACTTGTCTGCACTACATCCAGGACCAATATAATAGAGTACAAGGTGACTTTTCCACCATTTTACATGTGATTACATTGGTACCCACACATTAGGCTACTTGCATCCGTCACAACAGACACACCCCCTATGTTTTTTAACACATTCCTGAAGATGTGCTTATTTTAAGCCCAACTTCAGCAAAGCACCACTTATGGCCCAGATGTGTTGTGGCATCCTTCCTACTGATGCATCATTATTTCTGATGCATCCTTGAGACCTTACGCCATGGTGCTCTGTATTGTAATACAATGCATCCATGGCTACGTGACCACTGTTGCCTCAGTGCAAGTATTTTCTTACGCAACTCTGCCTTAGCGCAGCGATGAATCATTCCTTGGTTTACGAGAAATCAGATCATTAAAGCAAAATTTAAAAAGGGTTGTTAAACATGTAAGAGATTTAGGGCCAGATGCAGGAAACGTTTAGCGACTCGCAAACGGCAAAAATTGCCGTTTGCGAGTCGCTAAACGCATTTCCCTATGCAGAAATGCATATTGCGAGTCGGTACTGACTCGCAATATGCATTTCAGAATCGGAAATAGGAAGGGGTGTTCCCTTCCTATTTGCGATTCAGAGTGGAATGCAATACCATTTGCGACCGCATATGCGGTCGCAAAGGGTATCGCAGTTACCATCCACTTCAAGTGGATGGTAACCCACTCGCAAATTGGAAGGGGTCCCCACGGGACCCCTTCCAGTTTGTGAATGGACCCAAAACATTTTTTTCAGGGCCGGTAGTGGTCCAAGGGACCACTGCCTGCCCTGAAAAAAAAACGAAACTAAAGGTTTCGTTTTTTTTTTTAAGTGCAGCTCGTTTTCCTTTAAGGAAAATGGGCTACACTTAAAAAAAAAAAAACTGCTTTATTGAAAGCAGTCACAAACATGGAGGTCTGCTGACGACAGCAGGCCTCCATGTTTGCGAGTGCCTAGACTCGCTATGGGGCCGCAATTAGCAACCCACCTCATTAATATTAATGAGGTGGGTCATTGCGACCCCATAGCGAGTTGCAGACGGTGTCTGAGACACCGTTCTGCATATCAATTTGCGAGTTGCAAATTGCGAGTCGGAATGACTCGCAATTTGCAACTCGCAAATTGGATTTTTCCTACATCTGGCCCTTAGTTTTTTATCTGAAAAAACAAGATGGACCCAAAGTATAGATAAACAGTACAAACAGAAAGTATGGGATGCAAAGAGAACCCACAGAGAATCCCAGTGTTTGAAGATAGTTGAAATTAGTAAATCAGGTTCAATAAATTATTTTTGTCATGTTATAAACAGGCTTGGCATACAGCACACAACAAATCTGGGTAACACCATTGCTGAGTTTGTCCGGATCTCCCACATAGAATCACTGTATGTAGATCAGTTGAAGGGGTGGGCCTGTCCATATACACCCTGTATATACAGTTTTGTGGAGGACAATGAACTGTGTTTGATAATCACTGGTTCCAAATTCGATGGTGCACTGAGTATCAATGGCAATCCTAACTATCTATTTAAATCTTAACTGGCTTACTCTTGCCAAACAAATTTAGGACAAGATTTAAGAGGGCCTAGCGCCATTCTAATGACATATTAGCATCCTTTTTTTTTAACACTACTGTGGCTTTAGATGGGCAAAAACGCGGCACCATATTTACAAAGTGGTTCAATGCATGCATTGCGCCACTTTGTAACCCTTTCCACTACATTATGCCTGCGCCAGGCATAATATATGCGAAGGAGGCGTTCCAGCATTAGGGGGACTGAAAAAATGGAGCAAAGAAATCTAAGAGATTTATTTGCATAATTTTTTTTAGGCCTTTTAACACCTGCTCTAAGCAGGTGTTAAAAGGAGGCTCCCATTGGTTACAATTAGCCTCCAGGTGCTTTGCAGGATTAGCATCAAAGTTTTGACGCTAATCCTGCAAAGTGACGAACTAGCGTAGAAATACAGGCGCTAGTTCCCTAACTATCACCATGGTGCACCGTGTATTAAATATAGTGTACACATGGTGGCATTAGGGGTGCGCTAAGGGGCGCAAGAAAGGTGGCACTGCACTAAGTGCAGAGACACTTTTCATAAATATGCTCCTCAGTTTCATGTGCATTCAAAACACTGTGGCCCTCATTCCGACCCTGGCGGTTTGAAACCGCCAGGGTGGAGGGCAACGGAAGCACCGCAAACAGGCTGGCGGTGCTTCCAGGGCTGCCGCGGTCAGAAAAGGGGAACCAGCGGTTTCTGCCGGTTTTCCCCTGGCCCAGGGAATCCTCCATGGCGGCGCTGCAGCGCCGCTATGGGGATTCCGACCCCGTTCCCGCCAGCCTGTTCCTGGCGGTAAACCCGCCAGGAACAGGATGGCGGGAACGGGTGTCGTGGGGCCCCTGGGGGCCCCACCATGATTTTCACTGTCTGCTATGCAGACAGTGAAAATCGCGACAGGTGCTATTGCACCCGTCGCACCCCTGCAACTCCGCCGGCTCCATTCGGAGCCGGCTTCCTCGTTGCAGGGGCTTTCCCGCTGGGCCGGCGGGCGATCTTCTGGAGATCGCCCGCTGGCCCAGCGGGAAAGTCAAAATGACCCCCGCAGTCATTTGACCGCGGTACGGTCTTTGGGCGGTTTCCGCCCGGCGGGCAGTGCCCGCCGCCCGCCGGACTCGGAATGAGCCCCTGTGTGTCTCTACATAACGGCATCGGTCCATTCTTCATCTGATTTTCAAGAAAGGTAACCTATCTTGCCTGCGAAATACAGGATGTTTGCCCTGTTTGACGTAAAAGCCAAATAACATGCCAAAATACTCTTAAGAAATAAAAACCTGGGCTGAATCCACTAATATATTACCGCCCATACAAACTGGATTTAGTGGAGGTAGTAGCACATTAGATAACATTATTTGCCTCGTATTCATATGCCCTTAACTATTAGGGAAAATAATCAAATGTTTAAGACCAACCTTTCTTGAAAGGCTGCTGTCACAATGTGAATGAGGGTGTGCAGTAGGCCTGAAATGGGAAAAACATTCAAATGTTGTCTGCCCTTGTTAAATTTATGAACCTGGCCTTTAAGTTGTTAACTGTGAAGGATGAAGGGTTTGTCTCTAATGTAGTCATCACTCAGAGAGCAGTTGCAAAGTCTGAATGATCAGCAACACACATGTTTTAGGTAATTTGAATATGTCTATTTTAATTTGGGCTCCTTCCTCTTCAGACTAGGCACTTCATACTGAAAGGTTCAGACACCGGCATGTTTTAACTAAAGGCAAACTCGGAGGTCTCACTATCTTTAAACATTTTATTGTTTGATGTGACCTGTGTTTTTATGGTCTTTTTTGTGACTGTATCCTTTATGGGTTTAATTAACTAAATACAGTTGTTTTCACGTTACTACCATTACCATTCAAAAAGACAGGCCTACTGACTTTTACAGGGTGTCATCACCTTTGAAACAGCCACTTGCTACAATTCACCCACGTAAAACCATTGAAGTCAATAGGGATGGTATAAATCTGCAATCTATTTTACCACACACCAGTGAATTCAATGTGGGTAACACCTTGTTTTGTCAACCTCAACTTTTTCAGTAATGCATTGTGTCTAAAATTATCTGCCCCAGAATCTTTATTTTACTCGTGTTAGACGGGAAACATCCTGAACAACTAGGTCTAAACCACTACTTGCCTGAACCACTACTGCTAAACAACTAAAAAGTCTCTACAACTAAATACTGAACAACTACTGTCTAAACAACAATTGTGTCTGAATAACAATTGCCTGAACAACTAATTTTAAGGTAAGGTTCTCCTTTTGGTTTTTATGGTTTATTAGTTATTTAGAATATATATATATATTAGTTGTTCAGGCAATTGTTATTCAGACACAATAGTTGTTCAGACAGTAGTTGTTCAATACTTAGTTGTAGAGACTTTTTAGTTGTTTAGCAGTAGTGGTTTAGGCTATAGTTGTTTAGGACCTAGTTGTTCTGTCACATATTCGTGTTAGACTGCCATGGCGTTTACAGGACCAAGCAATAGAACTGTCTGCAAAGCAGAGAACAAGAGCCTAAGATTCCGGCACTAGAAATGCTTTGAATGCTTTGAAAATAAGGCAACAGCAACAACAACAGGGCGATGGATTGCTTAAATTAATCTTATCCACTAGTGATAGCTGGGGGCGCATTCCAGTTCATTGTTTTTACTCACTATTCCTCTCTCAGCAAACCCCCGTCTTATGCAAATCAGTACCAACTCTACCCCTCAGAACCGAGCGATTCCATACAGTACGGAAACATTGAAAGAACACACAGCTTTATATATCTCTGAGCAGACTAAGGTTAGAAGATGAAAAAAGAGGGACAGTGTGAAAAACGAACACTCTAGACCAAATGACCATAAAGCAGCCCTAATTCAGAATTATTTTTCAACACAAGGTAATGTCAGTTTAGATAGGCTAGATAATAATTTAAAGTCAGCAATTAAATCAAATAAATACAAATTAACTAGTTGCATTGGCAAAAGGATGTTTGACGAGAATGGCAAGATTGGAAAATGTTTTATATTGGCATAGCAGGAGAACGTAACCATTAGTAGTAATATTTTTAAGACTGAGTAGCCAGTAACTCAGTGAATTGCCGGAGAGGGGAACCTATTGTGGGGGGTTTTAATTTTTTTTATCAAAACGATATAAGGAAAGCATTAGTAATAATAGTATATATAAATGTGGCCCGAGAGCAAGACTTGAGTGTTTGAGAAAGTAGAAGAAATAGATATTAGTAGGTGACTTACAGGTGCAGGAAGTTATTTTGAGTGTTTAAAGCTTATCAACAAGAAGTGTCTCTACATTAAATCTCATAATAGCAAATACAATACTGTGTAAGCACATTCCAACTCTTACAATATATAAGAAAATGTCAAAAAGTTTATTATGAGAACTTTTGAAGTAGAAGGGAGGGAGGGGCAAAGGTAAGAAGGTAAGGAAACATTGCTATAAATCTATATCAGTAATAAGTCAGGTCCTCACTTTTTATGACATGAGAATATAAACATTTGTATAATAAAGAGAAATGCAAAACCGGATAAAAAACCTATTCAGTTAGTGCAGGAAGTTAGGAAATGCATTCAGGTTTTACCCTGTTTAATTCATTAATGTTATTGTGAGCCAGTCCCACCCTCGTTTAATTAGAACATCTTAACTACCTTTCACACACCATCTCCTAAATAATTAATGATAACTTTAGCTATTGGTTTATCTGAGTTTATTGATAATGTGATGAAATCTGGCGAGGATGAATTCATTCTGGGACGGTGCCTCCTGCAAATGAGCTTTATTTGGAAGAATTTTTAGATTTCGAAACGTATGGCAAAACCTCCAGAGCAGCGATTCTTATGGATTGACCTTGTGTACTAGATGTTTCTACGGATATCAATGGAAGGATTAATTTCCCCTCACAAGTGTTTACTCCCGTACTATAAATTATAAGCAATGAGGCTCAATTACAAGATATATTGAATACTTCTTCCTAAGAGTTACTTAGATACTTTTCCGTTGGCGTGGCCCTTGAAATAATAATATTTAGGAGCTATCGAGGAGCTACTACTATTTTTTTAAAGATATTCTTTGAAAGAGTTTGCTCATGTGCCAGTTCTCATATATCATGCCCATACCACAGCTGGGAAATTATACATTACTTATTGTATTGCAAGGCTAATCAAGTTTCAGTTTGATTTCAGGCTTAATATTCGCTTGAATGAAATACATACCTACAGATTGCAGTAATTTCAGTCTAAAACTATTGAAAGATAATAAAATAATTTACAAACACGGAAAGTTTTGAAAACCGCTACCAGCTGTTCTGACTGCTCGCATGGATTTCTTACAAAGAAACTGCCCATCATAGTGCGACAGGGCTGACCAAAAGCCCCTCTCTGTTTATATTGTTGATGACATCATGAGCCCTGGCGCACAGCAAATGTCGTCCACAGGGAGACATAATGGGTATCTGTAGGCCAAGGCCTGTTTAAAAGGTGCCTGTGGAAAACAAAATCTTTTTTTAGAGACTGGGCAGAAGTTCTCACTGCAGTTCGTGATATTTGCCTTCATTAGGGGAGTCAGCATCATTATCTGCTCAATTGAATGACCACATTTAGTCGGAATTAACAACTATGCTACAGATGTTTCTAGTATTGACCTTTGACCCAATGGTTCGCTATCTTTGCCCTTTCTTGGGCCCCCTTCTTGGTTACCACTTGGCTTTTCTTTCTTACAAACCTCAGAGACAACTGCAGTGTGGTCTGCCACACTATGTATTGACACCTATTTGACCTAAGGTTAAGGGCCTTGTTTGCCCCTGTCCTCCTCTCCTGTACCTCTGGTCTACCCGTGCCCCCTTTTCCCTTCTCCCCTGTAAAATCTTTCGCTAGCGGAAGAAAAGCAGACGCTCCAAGCCAGAAGTTCGACTCTTGTTTGTGGCCCTTTGGATGTTTAACATTGCCTCTTGATTATATCATTTTTGGGCAAAGTCTGAGTGAAAGTAGCTGAAAAAGAAACGATTGGATGCTTGCGACAAGTGTGTGGATTAAGGGGGTCATTACAACACTGGCGGACGGTGTTAAAGCAGCGGTAATACCGCAAACAGGCCGGTGGAAAAAAAAAGGGAATTATGACCGTGGAGGAAACCGCCAACATAGACAGCCACTTTAAAACTCCGACCGCCACAGCGGTACAGAGAAGCAGCGCAGCGGTCACCGCCAACAGACAGGAGGAAGACAAAGTACCGCCCTGAGTATTACAACAGGCCAATCCGCCACCTTTTCTGGGGCGGATACTCCGTGGATAAAAACACGGCGGAAACAGCTTTTGCAATGGGAAAACGCTCACCTTAACACACTCCACGGGGAAGGAGGGCACCATGGAGCCGGAACTCCAAACACTCCCTGCGCTTGTCTTCCTGCTCCTCTACGAACATCAGCAACGGCGGCGCCGAAGACAACGGTGAGTACTGCACCTACGACATAGGGGAGGGGGGAGGCAAAAGTCAAGGACACACACACCCCCAACCTGACCCTCACCCACTACAACACACACACCAATTAATTTCCAAACATCACAATAACAACCCCCAACACCCCCGGAAGAATGCAAAGACAAAATGAAATGAGTACAACCATTGTAATGTATCAAAATACAGTAAGCTCATATATACATAAATATATACACATTCCAAATATATACATCACGATTAGTAGTGCAGGTATGCACATTTCAATGTCCGTGGACCACTGGGCCCAAAATGCATGGGTGAGGCCCACACACGATACCTGTCCTGAACCAATGGAGAGAGCACTGCAGGGGCATCAGATAGAAATACAACAGACACCTCAGGGGGAAGGGAAGGGGGGGCACCTCAGCCGGATGACAGCACCACGTCAGATCCACGACGGGGCTCCATGCCCATTGATGTATCCTGGGGAGTGCAAAGCCACAGTCTCACAAGTCTTTGCAGTGGGTGGTTTGCCCACTGTACCATCCTGGGGAGTGCAAAGCCGCAGTCTCACAAGTCTTTGCAGTGGGTGGTTTGCCCACTGTACCATCCTGGGGAGTGCAAAGCCATAGTCTCACAAGTCTTTGCAGTGGGTGGTTTGCCCACTGTACCATCCTGGGGAGTGTAAAGCCACAGTCTCACAAGTCTTTGCAGTGGGTGGTTTGCCCACTATACCATCCTGGGGAGGGCAAAGCCACAGTCTCTCAAGTGGATAACAGTCTCCACTGGTTCTGGAGGGGGACTGGTAACCAGAGTGCATCCCGCTCCCCGTGACAGTCCCAGTTCCGTCACTACCCCTGCCGCTCATGGGCAAACGATGCTTGAGTTGGCGGTGCTTGCCCTGTTCAGCGGTGCTGTCCATAGCGGTCTTTGCCCTGTTCAGCGGTGCTTGCCCTGTTTAGCGGTGCTGTCCATGGCGGTCTTTGCCCTGTTCAGCTGTGCTTGCCCTGTTTAGCAGTGCTTTCCATGGCGGTCTTTGCCCTGTTCAGCGGTGCTTGCCCTGTTCAGCTGTGCTTTCCATGGCGGTCTTTGCTCTGTTCAGCGGTGCTTGCCCTGTTCAGCGCTGCTTGACTTTGCTGTCTCTGACCTGTGCAGCGGTGTGTGCCATGGCGGTCCCTCATTGCCCATTGGGGCTGTGGCTGCCGGGGTCCTCCTGGCACTGACTCCGGTAGTGGTCTCCTGACCAGTGACGATTGTGCTGCCCTCCTGGGCACTGACTCCGGCGGTGGTCTCCTGACCAGTGATGATAGTGCTGCCCTCCTGGGCACTGACTCCGGCGTTGGTCTCCTGACCAGTGATGATTGTGCTGCCCTCCTGGGCACTGACTCTGGCGGTGGTCTCCTGACCAGTGACGATGGGCTGGCGGTGGCGTCTTTGGCAGCTGGGAGGATGGCAGCCTTCTCCGTCGTGCTGCTCTTCCCAGACTTTGGAGACTTCTTCTGCCCCTTCCCCACCTTGGTAGGAGTCACAGCTGACTCAACACTCCCCCCGGGACCCTTGTGGGTGGCTTTGCCGGCAGGTGTCTTCCCCCTCTCCCGTCGGGCACTGTCCAACTTCTGGTGCTTCACAGGGGGTGGACTGGCAGTGCTTTGGCTCCGTGTCACACTGGCTGCCCTGGTGCCAGGTGCACTCCACATACCTCTAACAGGCACCACTGGTACGGGAATCTTTTTTGGCTGAGGTGCTACTATGGGACCTATGAATTGGAGGGGGGGGGTGATGGGACAGAGGTTAAGGTTGCTCAGGAAAAGTTTCTGACGAACACTGGGACGGGAAGCTGTAGGAGGTCTGGGAGTGGAGGAAGAGGAGGTGGTTGTAGGAGGTGTAACTTTTGAAGCTTTGGGTGCAGGTGCATGTTCTGGAGGCTGTAGTGAGGTGGATGGATGTTGGGTGTGTGTGTGCCCGCGTTTGTGTACTTTGGGAGGGGGCGTCACAGACACACTGGGAGAGGACACAGGGGACGTGTAAATGGTAGTGGAGGTGGTGACTGCAGGTGAGCGGGGTGTGGTGCTGGGTGTTCTGGTGCGAGTCCTAGTGGCTGTAGTGGTAGTGCATGCAGGTGAGAGTGTAGACGACACTGGGAGGGAGGAGGGAGACGACAAGGAGGTGTACACAGTGGAGGCAGTGGATGTTGCTGTGTCTGTATGTGTGTGATGCTTGTGTGAGTGCCTGTGGGATGTGTGGTGCCTATGTTTGCCTGAGCTGCCCTTGTGTGTTGACGTGTGTGCAGGCTGGTCTGATGGTGTGCTTGGGATAGGCAGAGGTACAGGGGATTGGGCCTGGGTGGAGGAAGTTGGAGGGGGGAGGCTAGACACAGGGACAATGGCTGCCATCAGTGCTGAGGCCAGAGATTGCAGGGTTCGATGATGGGCAGCCTGACCAGAATGAATGCCCTCCAGGAATGCATTAGTGCGTTGCAACTCCCTCTCTACACCCTGGATGGCATTCACAATGGTAGACTGCCCAACAGTGAGTGACCTGAGGAGGTCAATGGCCTCCTCACTGAGGGCAGAAGGGGTGACAGGGACAGGGGCTGAGGTGCCTGGGGCGAAGGTGATGCCCACCCTCCTGGGTGAGTGGGCACGGGGCGAAGGCTGAGGGGCTGCTGGGAGGGCGGTGCTGGTAGGGGGGGTGGCGGCTGTACCTGTTGAAGTGGGGGGCACAGATGCTGCCGCCACCACAGGAGTGCTCCCATCGGCGGACTAGTCCGTGTCGCTGGTTGGTGATCCCGTGGCCGACGTGAAGCTCCCCTCGCCCTCCGTCCCACTGGTGCATTCGGAGTCCGTGGTGTGGCCCTCCATGGCCATGTGGGGTGCAGCTCCCTTGTACTCCGGTGCTACTGTACCTCGGCCTGTTGATACTGAAAGAGAGTTTTAGTGCATAGCATTCCGCTACAGTTGGCGGACAAGACAGACGCAGCAGCCCCCTGCATAACGCTGTGCGCCTGCCCTCTGCACATGCAATTTCTGGGTTATGGCCTACATGGCAATGGTGGACATCTGCGCACATGGATGCCACGGGGCAACTATACCTCGACTTGGCACTCTGCTGAGGTGGGGTTGAGTGCCACATGGCCTACATTACGGAGGGGCCTTGACTACCTAATTCGCCCTGGCCTAGGGACACCCACTGCCCACCTCCCCCACCCAGACACCTTCACTGCACGCAAAGTCAGCAGAATGAGGTTGTACTCACCCCCTTGTGTCTGCTGTGACGTCCTCAAGCACCCATCCAACTCCGAGTAGGCCACCGCCAGGATCCAGAACATCAGGGGGGTCATGGTGCGACGGGCACCCCTCCGACGTTGGGAGGCCATCCCCAGCTAAGCCTCCGCCGTCTTCTTGCTGCAGCGGCGAATGTCCTCCCATCTCTTCCGGCAGTGGGTGCCCTGTCTCTGGTGGGCCCCCAGGGTCCAGACCTCCTTGGCGATGGCAAACCAAATGTCCCTCTTCTGGTGGGCGCTGACCTACATGACATGCACAAGGGAAGAGGAACAGTCATTACCAACTACACCGTCGTTGTGAGTGGCCCCCTCCCTACTCTGGCCATGTGGCCCATTCATTCCCATGCATTAATGTTCTATGAACTCTGCCCCCTTCCTTCTTCCACCCAGCCCTCTCCACCCAGGCCTAGCCCATACAACGTGCTCGCTGGTACTGACCTGTTGGTCTGGAGGGCCGTAGAGTAGCGTGTACAGAGGGAGGACCCCATCCACAAGTTTCTCCAACTCCTGTGCAGTGAAGGCAGGGGCCCTTTCCCTAGATACAGCAGCCATCGTCGCTTCCAGACCGAGGTCACAGCAGCACTAGCAGTGTAGGTCCTCTCCTGTTGAAGGTCAGGTATCTAGTGATTGAACAAATAGAAAATGGCGGTGACGTCCGCGGCGGTGACGTCCGCGGCGGTGCGCATCATCACCGTCAGCGCACCTGTTCATTGGCTCCTGGGACCCATAGGCTCCAATGTTAACCAATGCAGCATTGCGCCGCGGTCTACGACCGCCTACCGCGACGGTGTGAAACGCCAGCGCAGTTACCCAACAATCCCATTGTCCCAGTTTAGAGGTCAGGCAGCCGCCATTTTAGGGGCCCACATAGCTCCATTAACTTCTGTGTCACACATAGCTAGGCCTACACTCAACACACATACAGGAAGGGTTTTGTGTCTGATGTAGTCTTGTGTGTAACTGTGGGTACATACCTCGAGGAATAGTGACTGGTTCTTCGCTGTTGTCCTTCGTAGGCACCGTCAGGTGGGACATATAAGAAGATGGCGGAATCCTCCGGTGTACCGACTGCTGGTGGACCTGTTGACAATGTAAGAAAGACATGTCATCGTCACCTACCGGTTTGACCGTGCCACTATCCAGGAACTGTGTACCCAGTTGGAGCCAGACCTGTTGTCACCAATCGCCATCCGACTGGAATCCCCCCTGACGTGCAGGTGCTGTCAGTGCTCCATTTCCTTGCAAGTGGGTCATTTCAGACAACAGTGGCCATGGCATCAGGGATGTCCCAGCCTATGTTTTCCAACGTGTTGGCCAGAGTGTTGTCTGCCCTGCTGAAACACATAAGGAGATACATCATTTTCCCTGAGGTGGAGGATTTGGCTACAGTGAAAGCTGACTTCTATGCCCTTGGACATATCCCCAGCGTCATAGGTGCTATTGATGGTACCCATGTAGCTTTGGTCCCCCCCCACAGGAGTGAACAGGTGTACAGGAACAGGAAGAATTATCATTCGATGAATGTCCAGATTGTCTGTTTGGCAGACCAGTACATCTCGCAGGTAAATGCTATGTTCCCTGGCTCAGTGCATGACGCCTACATCCTGCGGAATAGCAGCATCCCTGATATGATGGGTCAACTCCAGGGGCACCGTGTATGGCTATTGGGGGACTCTGGTTACCCCAATCTTTCGTGGCTATTGATCCCAGTGAGGAATCCCAGGACCAGGGCGGAGGAACGGTACAATGAGGCCCATGGGCGGACTAGGGGGGTGATCGAACGCACCTTCGGCCTCCTGAAGGCCAGGTTCAGGTGCCTCCATATGACAGGTGGATCCCTATTCTACTCACCGAAGAAGGTGTGCGACATCATCATCGCCTGCTCCATGCTCCATAATTTGGCTTTGCGACGCCAGTTGCCTTTTCTGCAGGAGGATGATCCAGATGACGGTGTTGTAGCAGCTGTGGAGCCTGTGGAGCCTGTGGACGGTGATGAGGATGAGGCTGAGGAAGAAGAAAACGACAACAGGGAGTCAGTCATACAGCAATATTTCCAGTGACACACAGGTGAGAACATTTTCAGGTTTAACATTACATTAACTTTCACACGTCTACCTCTATCCTGTTCCTCCATTTCAATCACTATTTGTTAACTGAGTTGTACCCTTCAATTTCAGTTTCACAGGTGTGGTAACCTACGTGTCAACTGTTTGCATCCTTCATGAGCTTGTGATATGTGACATAAGTATGTTAGCCTTACAATGGTACAGCCATTATGACACTGTCATTGATAATACAAAGTACAAAATCATAGACTGACTCCAGATTGTTTTGTGTTTCAAGGGTGTATATTTAAGTGCTCAAAACAATGAAGGGGGATTGTAAAATGGTGATGGGGGATGGCGGAGGAATGTCCATGGCAGAGTCCAGTCTATTAGTCTTACAGGTGCACTGCCCATCTGGGCATTGGAAGTGGAGCTGGGGCAGTTCGACTATGGACAGGGTAACAAAGTGGGACAGTGGAAGGACAATCATGGTGGTCTTATTTCCTGGCGGGGGTCTTGCCATCTTGCTCTGTCCTGTTCCTGGATCTCAGGGACCGCTTGCGTGGTGGTTGTCCGTCTGCAGGGGATAGGGTGCTGGTGTGGTGGTCCTGTGGCGGGGCGTCCTGTCCACTAGCGCCGGCGGAGGTGGTGGGCAGTTCATCGTTGTGGCTAGTGTCAGGGGCCCCTTGGAGTGCCACGGTGTCCCTCAAGGTCTGCTGTATGTCCTTCAGCACCCCTACGATGGTGCCCAGGGCGGAGCCGATGGTCCTGAGCTCCTCCCTTAACCCCATATACTGCTCCTCCTGCAGGCGCAGGGTCTCCTGCAACTTGTCCAGGACTGTTGCCATCGTCTCCTGGGAGTGGTGGTATGCTCCCATGATGGAGGATAGGGCCTCCTGGAGAGTGGGTTCCCTTGGCCTGTCCGCCCCCTGTCGCACAGCAGCCCTCCCAGTTCCCCTATGTTCCTGTGCCTCCGTCCCCTGGACCGTGTGCCCACTACCACTGCCCCCAGGTCCCTGTTGTTGTTGGGGTGGTGGGTTAGGCTGGGTGCCCTGTAGTGGTGGACACACCGCTGATTGACCTGACCTGGGTAGGGAGGTTTGGGCCCGCTGGGTGGGTGCTGTGCTGGTGTTACCAGAGAGTGGAAGGTCGGTGTTGGGCTGTGCCTGTGCAAGGGTAACCGACTGTCCTGAGGCCCACGATGGTCCGGGCTGGTCATCAAGATCCAGTAGGGCAGAGCTGCTCTCGTCGCTGTGGGCCTCTTCTGGGGGTGGAGTGGTGTTGTCTGGACCCTCTGGTGTGGTAACGGTCCTTCGGGTTCCTGCAGGGGTATAAGAGCATGATTATTGCATGTGTGTGTGTAATGGTGTGCAATGTGTGGATGTGGTTGTACCCCAGTGCAAGCATTCCTGTGTGGGGGCTTGTGTGATGATGGTTGGGGGGTTGTTATGGGTATGTGCAGTGAGCATGCTTTAGTGATGGGTGTCCATGCTTAGTTGTGTCATGCAGGGCTTGGTGTTGGGATGGGTGGTTAGTGTTATGGTTAGATTAGTAAGGATTCTGAGTGATAGGGGAGGGTGTGAGGGTGGGGGTGTGTGATAGCATGCAGGTAGGGTGGGGGATATGATAGTTGAGATTTGACTTACCAGTGTCCCATCCTCCACCGACTCCTCTGAGGCCCTCAGGATGCAAGATGGTCAAGACTTGCTCCTCCCATGTTGTTAGTTGTGGGGGAGGAGGTGGGGGTCCGCCGCCAGTCCGCTGCACCGCGATGTTGTGCCTGGAGACCGTGGAATGCACCTTCCCCCGTAGGTCATTCCACCTCTTCCTGATGTCCTCCCTATTTCTTGGGTGTTGTCCCAACGCGTTGACCCTGTCCACTATTCTGCGCCATAGCTCCATCTTCCTGGCTATTGATGTGTGCTGTACCTGTGATCCGAATAGCTGTGGCTCTACCCGGACGATTTCCTCCACCATGACCCTGAGCTCCTCCTTCGAAAAGCGGGGGTGTCTTTGGCGTGCCATGGGGTGGTGTGGGTGAGGTGTGGGGTGGTTTATGTGGTGATGAGTGTGGTGAGTGTAGTGGTTTGTGGTGTTTTGTGCGTGGATGTTGTGTGGGTGATGGTGTTGTGTGCCTCTGTGTGATTGGGTTGTCAATTGCTGTGCTGTCTCTCTGGCCTTCTTTCAGAATTTCTGGTCGTAGGGGTTTGTGGGTGATGTGGGTGTGTATTTTTTATTGTGTTGCGTGTGTGGGAGTGGTGTGTGTATGTGTATCAGGTGTGTGTATTTTGAATTGTCCAATGTGGCGGTGTTTTGTAGATGTGTGTGTATTTTGAGCGCAGCGGTGTGTACTGCCAATGGAATACCGCGGTTGAAAGACCGCCGCGTGGATTCGTGGGTCGTAATAGCATGGGCGTGTTTCTGTTGGCGTGGAGGTGGAGGATTTGTTTCCGCCAGTTTATCACTGACCTTTGGAGTGGCGGTGTTGTGTGGGTGTCTGAATTTCGGCGGATTTTGAGATGTGTGTCATAATAGCTGTGGCGGTCTACCACGGCCGCAGCGGTGTATTGGCGGTCTTCTGCACGGCGGTAAGCGCCTTTTACCACCAATGTTGTAATGACCCCCATAGTTGTTAAGAAAGAGTTTACGATAGAGAGAAAAAAGTTTTAGCAAGTTTTTAGAGAAAAGAGAAAAACTTTTCAAACTTTTTAGAACATTTTCAGAAAGAGAGTTAAACTGTTTAGGTTAACTGTGTATATTTTTAAGTATTTGGAATATGTTTTTCTTATGAAAAGCACCAATGACAAAGCGGTAAAACAGTTACAAATACTTATCCCACCGCTGCACCACCAATGTAGGAGACTGGTCTGGCTTATAGTGGGTACCTGTTGGTACTTACAGCTTGTGCCAGGTCCAGTTATCCCTTATTAGTAGATGAGTAGTGTTCTAGCAGCTTAGGCTGCTAGGGGTAGCTATAGCAGAGCAGCTTAGGCTGAACTAGGAGACATACAAAGCTCCTACTATACCACTTATATCATATAGCACTACATCATAAGAATCGCAATACTCAGTTACTAAAAATAAAGGTACTTTATTTTAGTGACAATGTGCCAAAAATATCTCAGAGGATATATTCCCTTAGGAGGTAAGTAAAATACACAAAATATACACACAAACCAAAATCAGGTAAGTAAACAGTTAGAAAAGTAGTGCAAACACTGTAGAACACAATAGGATGCAAAAGGCCTAAGGACAACTCAAACTATATACTAAGAAAGTGGAATGCGAACCACTTAGGGACCCCTAGGCTAGTGTAGTGTGTAGAGGGTCGCTGGGAGTGTAAGAAAACACTAAGGGTGTACAAGATACCACACCCCAAGACCCTGGAAAGTAGGAGTAAAGTACTACTATTTCTCCAGAAACACACTAAAGTTGTGATAGGAGATTCTGCAAAGACCACAACTGACTGCAAAGCACTTAAGATGGATTCCTAGACCTGAGGACCTGTAAAGGAAGGGGACCAAGTCTAAGAGTCACAACAGTGTCCAGAGGGGGCAGGAGCCCACTAAACCCCGGATGAAGGTGCAAAATGGCTACCTCCATGTGGAAGAAGCTGAAGATTCTGCAACAACAGAAGATGCCAGGAACTTCTTCTTTGCACAGAAGATGTTGCACAGTGTTCTGGAGGATGCAGAGTTGTTTCTATGCAGAAAGACTGCAAACAAGCCTTGCTAGCTTCAGAGGTTGCGGTTGTAGAAAAAGGGTACTGCCCGGGCCCAAGAAGGACCAGGATGTCGCCACTTGGATGAGGAGACAGAGGGGGCACTCTGCAACACAGAGAGCCCATGCAAAAACAGGCAGCACCTGCAGAAGTACTTGAACATGGGTTCAAGAAAACTGAGCATGGTGGTCATCTCAACACTACAAAAGAGGGTCCCACGAAGCCAGAGGTCAGCTCAGCGAGTTGAGCAATGCAGAACAGAGTGCTGGGGACCTGGGCTGTGCTGTGCATGAAGCATTCCTTGTAAAAGTGCACAGAAGCCCTAGCAGCTGCAGTTCACACAGTACACAGGATTACTGTCTGGTGTGGGGAGGCAAGGACTTACCTCCACCTAATTTGGACAGATGGACCACTGGACTGTTGGGGTCACTTGGATCCAGCTCCTGTATTCCAGGGAACACGCTTGTTACGATGAGAGGGGACCAGTGAACCAGTGAAGCTAAAGTTTGGTGCCTGTGTTAGCAGGGGGAAGTTTC
This sequence comes from Pleurodeles waltl, assembly GCF_031143425.1. Lineage (NCBI taxonomy): Eukaryota > Metazoa > Chordata > Amphibia > Caudata > Salamandridae > Pleurodeles > Pleurodeles waltl. The sequence continues at coordinate 1,576,811,068 of NC_090440.1, forward strand.
CGTTGACCCACGGGAGATTTCTTCTTGGCTTCCAGTGCAGGGTGAAGGCAGACAGCCCCCAGAGCATGCACCACCAGGAAACAGTTGAGAAAGCCGGCAGGATTAGGCGCCACAATGTTGCTGGTAGTCTTCTTGCTACTGTGTTGCAGTTTTGAAGGTGTCCTGGAGCAGTCAGGGGTCACTCCTTGGCAGAAGTCGAAGAGGGAGATGCAGAGGAACTCTGGTGAGCTCTTGCATTCGTTATCTGAAGAGAAGCCCACAGGAGAGACCCTAAATAGCCCTCAGAGAAGGATTGGCTGCCTAGTCAGGTAAGCACCTATCAAGAGGGGCCTCTGACGTCACCTGCTGGCACTGGCCACTCAGAGGCCTCCATTGTGCCCTCACGCTTCTGCATTAAAGGTGACAGAGGTCTGGGACACACTGGAGGAGCTCTGGGCACCATCCCTGTGGTGGTGATGGACAGGGGAGTGGTCACTCCCCTTTCCTTTGTCCAGTTTCGCGCCAGAGCAGGGGCTGGGGGATCCCTGAACCAGTGTAGACTGGTTTATGCAAGGAGGGCACCCTCTGTGCCCCGCAAAGCATTCCCAGAGGCCAGGAGAGGCTACTCCTCTCAGACCTATTTCCAAAGGGAGAGGGTGTAACACCCTCTCTCAGACGAAATCCTTTGTTTTGCCTTCCTGGGATGGGGCTGCCCAGACCCCAGGAGGGCAGAAGCCTGTCGGTGGGTTGGCAGCAGCGGTAGCTGCAGTGAAAACCCCAGAGAGCTGGTTTGGCAGTACCCAGGGTCCATGCTGGAGCCCCGGGAATGCATGGGATTGGCACCCCAATACCAGATTTGGCATGGGGGGACAATTCCATGATCTTAAACATGTTACATGGCCATATTCAGAGTTACCATTGTGGAGCTACATTTAAGCATTGACCTATATGTAGTGCATGCTTGTAATGGTGCCCCAGCACTCACAAAATCCGGGGAAATTGCCCTGAACTATGTGGGGGCACCTTTACTAGTGCCAGGGTGCCCTCACACTTAGTAACTTTGCACCTAACCTTCACCTAGTGAGGGTTAGACATATAGGTGACTTATAAGTTACTTAAGTGCAGTGTAAAATGGCTATAAAATAATGTGGACATTATTTGACTCAGGCTGCAGTGGCATTCCCGTGTAATATTGGTCTGAGCTCCCTATTGGTGGCAAAATAAATGCTGCAGCCCATAGGGATCCCCTTCAACCCCAATGCCCTGGGTACCTAGGTACCGTATACTAGGGAATTATAAGGGTGTTCCAGTGTGCCAATCAGAATTGGTAAAAATGGTCACTAGCCTGCAGTGACAATCCTAAAGGCAGAGAGAGCATAAGCACTGAGGTTCTGATTAGCAGATCCTCAGTGACACAGTTAGCCAGTACACAGGGAACACATATTCGGGCCACAACTATGAGTACTGGGGTCCTGGCTAGCAGGATCCCAGTGAGACAGGCAAAAACAAACTGACACAAAAGTAAAAATGGTGGTAACATGCCAGGCAAGATGGTACTTTCCTACACTATCTAAGAGGGAAATTGGGCGATAACATTGTGGGTCAGCCCTATCCCCCTTCTTAAAGATGGATACAATAATTGCCTCTCTCCAAGTACCTACTAGGGGGCCTACCATAGCAGCTCTTCAAACATTAGTAAGCAATGGTCCCCAGAATTCTGGGATTGCTTTATATAGATAGGCTGGGATTCTATCAGGGCCTGGGGCTTTATCAGGGGGGCAGTCTTGGATTGCCTGTATTACGTCGGCTACATCTATCATGTCATAAAAAGTTGCACCTACCAAGGCATTTCTTATTGCCATAAAACAATTCATTTCATTCTCTGTAAAAAAACAAATTGAGAAATGGTCCACCCATATTTGGGCTGGTATAACAGTAATAATTGTCATTTTATCCTTATCATTTAATGGGGAAGAATTAACCACTTGTCAAAAGGCCTTTGCATCTCTTTTTTAGCTTGCTTCCATTAACTCATCCCATGCATCCTCCATCAGTTCGGTCTTCCTGGCAGCAAGTGCATCCTTATATGGTTTTTTTTGCCACCTTAATGGCATGTCAATTTCGGGGGAAGATATTGGTTATTTTCCTTAGGTCTTTAAGGGATGAGGTACATGCATGATTGAACCAACAAGGTCCTCTGTCTTTACTGGTACTAGGGGATTACAATTTATCAGCCATCTACCTTGTCAAGGCAGAAAATGCCTCAACAATTTTATATGGGGGCATGTCTTCCCCCCAAGCAATCATGACCTCTTCCATTTTGTTCAGCATTAGGTCTCTGAAAAAACTAGGCTTATCAACTTTCCCCATCTAATGGTCAAACCTTTCTGTGCAGAAGCTTCATACCAGGCGATCGTTCCGCTACCTTTGGTTCCTTTTCCAAACCCAATCTTGTTTCTAGAATTAAGGGACTATGGCCCTCGTAAGACCGCCATGTTTGAAGTGGCGATCGTACCGCCAACAGGCTGGCGGTACAATTCGCCATATTTTGACCACAGCGGTAGTACCACGGTCACACTGCGGGGACCGCCGGTTTTCCGCCATGGTTGTCCCAATGGTTATAATCCGTCAGGGCAGCGCTGCTTGCAGTGCTGCCATGGTGATTATGACTCCCCTTCCCACCAGCCTGTCCATGGCGGTAGAGACCACCATGGAAAGGCTGTCAGGAAGGGGAGTTGCGAGCACCTGCACTGCCCATGCTCTTAGCATGGGCAGGGCAGGGGCCCCTAGGCACAGCCTGTCGCAATTTTCACTGTGTGCCTGGCAGACAGTGAAGAGCGTGACGGGTGCTGCTGCACCCGCCGAACCGCCACATTGCTGCCGGCTCCATTAGGAGCCGGCTGCAATGTTACGGCCGACATCCCCTGCTGGGCCACCAGGTTTCCGGCCTGCATGGGCAGCCGCCTGGCGGTACAACCTTGGCAGTCGGCCTCGTCTGACCGCCAAGTTTGTAATGAGGGTCTATGATCACTAATACAAGTTAACATCACCCTAAACTTCCCTACAAGAGGGGTACGTCCTCTAGAATAAACAATAAAATCAACTGTAGTATGAGCATTCCCCATTATAAACGTGGCAATCCTCTCGACCACTGGTGTTGGAAAGAGCAAAGAATTTGCAGCCATTACACGGTTAAGCGCATTTCCATATGGGGAATGTTTAAAGTGCTGCAAAGGGCAATCATATTCGTCAAGGAGCCCACAGCAGTTTATAAGCTCTGATTCACAAAGCATCAAAATCCACGGGCCAAATTGATTAATTATTATAACAATGTTTTTGATCCATCAGATACTAGTGTAATTGATAATCTCGAGAAATTGGTACATAAGGCATTGAAAATGAGTAAGAAGGATCATAGAACACTCTACTCAATCATGTAGTCTTTTTCCAAGTCCCCATAATCTAAATAGTAGTATAACAAAGAAGGTGGCCAGGGAGAGTACCCGCTACTACTCAAAGTATTTTCTTATCAGATTATGATGTTAAATTGGGGTGTGGATCATCTCGAGGTTAACCGCTGCCAATTGTCGGCGATGTACTGTCATCTTGGCTTGGGGATGTAATGTGCAGTAGTGTAAGGGTCATAGACACCGAAGCTAACAAAACCTCTTGGGCTTTGGCATCTGTCCTAATTTTTCTCAGGTGTGCTTCCTCAGCTTCCGCCCACTCCAGTAGATCTTCCCTCCATAACAGTTCAGTCGGTGGTGAGGACTCAGCCAGTGTATGGTGATACGCCTCTGGGCTACTATGAGGTCAAGTATTGTATAACATCTAGTGAGATTTTTCTTGGGATTTTCAGATAAGAACCCCAGCAGGCAACTCCTAATGGATAATGGGATGGCCCAACCCATTGCCTCCTTTAAGAGACCTATGATCTTGACTATCTTGACCCAAAACTCTGTCACTTTCATACACCCCTATATCATATGAACAAAGTCCGCCCCTCCAGCCCCACATCTAGGACTGGACCTGCGTCTAGAGGGGTATATGTGGTGGAGGCGCTGTGGCAAAAGGTAGGTTACATGAATAACATTATACTGTATTAGTTTAAATATGGTGCAGGTGGCTGTCTTGCAGACCTCCTCATGTATTTTAGTTCAGTCTCAGGGTGTAATCTGTTCCGCACTATTTTGTTGCCAAAGGTCCTCAACCCTCTGTTTGTTGGAAAAGAGCACACAAAATAGATGTGTAATGGGGCGGCATCTGCCGGTCAGAGCCAACAGTGTAACCATAGTTTGCGTGGGCTCAGGTGTGTTAGGGAATGTTGGCCACAATTATCGTGCAGTGTCCGTCAGTTTAGCGTATTATAGGAACTGTCCCGTGCCGAGGTTAAAGGCTGTCTGTGCCTCATGCAGGGTGATAAACAGGCCATTAGGATAATGTTCGGCCAGCCTTATGCAGCTGCCCTCACACCATCTATCTGTGGCCATTACTTGGAATATATGCTGGAAGGGGGATATTATCCAGATATCCAGATCCAAGGCAAAAGGGACTCTTTTCAGCACCTGTTTTACCGCTCTCTCCTAAATCTGACCCATTAAGAATTTTAAGTGTGGGAGTTCATTTGGCATCCTTGGGCCCGCATCAGGAGTTCACTTAATTGGTTTCCACCATGAGAGCTGTCTAAGAGAGTTCTTTCCCAGCTTAGCTCCACATTGAGCCAGGAGGTGGCGTGTTAGAGCTGTGTGGAAAAGTAGTATAGTTCCAAATCAGGCACTTCCAAGCCCCCTTAGCCAATTCCCTCCGGAGAGTGGCCAAACTAACCCAACATCTCTTACGCTGACATGAAAGTTCTACTAGGAGCATGCCAAGCTTGTGAAACACTTCCTTTGGGATCTCATAGTATGACCCCTGCATAATATTTAAGCAGTGTGGTAGAACAATCACTTTTGTAAGAGCTAATTTCCCAAATAAGGAGAGTCAGAGAGTGTTCCAGAATTGTATAGAAGACCGCATCCCTGACATCACCCGTTCCATATTGAAGTCATAGAGCTGTTTCTGATCTTCCGTTATATACATTCCTAGGTATTTAGCTTTAACTATTGCCCGTGGCAGCCCCGTTCTGGGGAGACTATCTGGGGGTTTACCTTCCAAGAGGCCGAGCGGGAACAGGGTGTTTCTTTGTATACAAGTTTGGCTTAATTTATATTAAGGCAATGTGTAAATTACTTATGCAGCACACAAACAGTAATAATGTGAAAAAATAAAACAGGAAAAAACCCAAGCCAGTTGAGAAACTTTAGCAAATTTTAATAAATGAAATTAAACACAATAATAAAAATCCAGTCAGTAGAACCGGAGGTATGCAATTTCAAAGTTGTTAGTAGATACAGTACCTAAAAGGACAAACACCACTTGCTGTCATCTGGTCATGCTAGACCGGGGTAAAGTCACAAGTTCAGGCTGACCTTGGAGCACAGGTTGGATACAGGGACCAAGTTAGTTCCGCTGAAAAATCTACCTCTCAAAGTTCGGTCCAAATAGTTCCATATGTGGTGGAGGAGACTGTCAAGAGTAGGTGGTTGTTGATGTAGCACGAAGGGCACACTGGATGGTGCAGACTGTCGTAACTGCAAGGCGAAGAGCCTGTCGGATGTTGTGGACGGCCATTGCTGGAGCTTCACGTTGAAGGTCACCATGGGCTGTCACTGCTGTATCTAGAACTGCAGATATCATGTTGCTACCATCACTGGGGGTTGCTGTAACGGCAACAGTTGTGTTCACCAGATCTACATGTTGGCAGTCAATGGGGGCAACCAAGTCTTGGCATGAATGGGCCTATATGCAGTTGTGAAGATGCCAAAACTCCAACATTTCACCTTTCTTCACTGAAAGAGCTCAAAGGATGCCAGCCTAGGGTATAGAACCTGGGTATGCACCTCTTAGTGATCAGGAACACAGTCCAGCCGAGGCCAGCAGAGCTTAGGTAGGTCCAGTTGCAGGCCAGGAAGTTCCCATCCAGCAGGTCAGTTGGATCATTTGTAGGGAGGCCTCTGGAGCTTGACAAGAGGGGATGCTATAGGACTTCACAGCAGAAGAGGGCAAGATCAGAATCCTCTACAACAAAAAGCAGTTCAGGTCTGAGCAGCAGACCGTTTTGACATTTGGTTCGCCCACTGGCAACCTTCCACTTTTTGCTACGTTACCCGGAACCGGAAAACATATTCTGCATTGCTGTTGTGTCTTGTTTTGGCAGAGTCAATAGCAATCACACTGTGTTTTCTTAGTCTCATTCTTACATCTGTACTAGGTAAAATCTGTGCACCAACGTCTAAAGCCAGTTAAATAATTATCCAGCTGATGGTAGAACTGGAAAATTGTTGGCGACTTTGCTCAGGAACTGATTGTACTGTGTAGATCACTGGTTTGTTTCCATGAACTTAGAGGCATATTTAAGAGCCCCTATCACCACCAGAGCATCACTTTTCATGATGCTCTGGTGACGCTATCATTGCGCTGTATTTACAAGGTGGCATTAATCCACTTTTTGTGGCTTAGTGCCGCCTTGTAAAAATGGCCCACACACACTCCTTGTGTGGAAGGGGAGTGCAATGGGTGTTGCTGTGGGCATACCACAGCAATACCCATTGCATTTTGATGCTGCCTCAGATTTACGTGTTTTTGTAAATCTGAGGCATTGCCAAAATCTAACGTCACCCCAGGGGTGGTGTTAGCAAGGTGCAACAAGGAGGAATACTTTTATTCCTCCTTGTTTTTTGCTTTTTCTATGTCTGCAGCATGCATAGCAAGAGCAAAATGCCAGACATGATTGTTTATGTGCTGGAAGGTGTCCCACACATAAACATTTCAAAAAGACACTTTGGCACTTCTGTGAATGCTGCATTCTGGAGCACCCACAGAAGTGCCAAATCGCCATTAGTGGTTGTTTATGTGAAGGAAGGGATACCTTCCCACACATAACAATCAAACCCTTCAACACAGACATACTTGCACGATGGTGCAAGGATGCCTGTGTTGGCACTAGGCAGCTCAATTTAGCACCAGCACAAGAGACAACAGAGGGGTGTGTCGTATTCAGTTAAATACGGCGCGTTCCTGCAATGTGAAAATGATGGAGCACGGCGCTGCCAATTTTGGCGCAGTGTCACGCACCATCGTTTTCTGTTAAATATGGCCCTTAATCTGTGACCTTGTGCATAGACAGTTCTGTGGGGGTCTTCATTAGTATCCAATTGAAGGTGGAACACAGAAAACAAAGACCTATCCTTGCCCCAAATATATCTTATGAAGGAAGAGTCCTTGAGATTTTGGGAATAAACAGGAGTTTGGACAGATTGCTTGTCATTTTTTAATGTTAGTAGGATATTGTTGTGACTACTACTTTCTGCAGTGTTTGAAATATATTGTATAGCGTATTTCAAATTTAAGTTGTATTTGTATTTATTACCATTTAAGTGTGACACAAGAATGTTCTTTGTGTAGACTATAATGGAGGCAGCTTCAATTGGCATATAGTCAGTGAAATTCTGTTTTTTGATCTGTGAAACCAGGAACAGGAAATTATTTATTAATTTAATTGTTGACCGTATTGGCTTGTGTGAGTGCCGGATCAGAGGTGTCGCTAGTGTAAGTATAGGGTGAGTATTGTACCTGTGTGAGTGCGGGATGAGTCATATGTCTGAGAGCTCGATATCAGTGTGTATGAGGAAAGGAGAGTTGGTACGAGTGTAGCAAGTGGTATCTCTATGAGTGTAAGGTGTGGGCTGAGCCTGAGTGAGTGCATGGTGAGGGGCATACCTGTGTGAGAGCTGAGTGAGGTGTGTGCATATGTGAGCGTAGGGTGAGTGTTGTGCATAAGTACAATGTTTTCAGTGTGTAATGCAAGTGCAGGGGGAGGAGTATTTCTGTGGTAGCGCAGGATGAGCGTTGTGCTCCATGGTGGTGCAGGGTGAGGTGGGGATCCCATCTGGGTACAGGGTGAGTGTTGTCTATGTGTGAGTGCAGGTTGCAGCACATTGACCTTTTGGCATTGCCAGTGATTGTTTGCTAGAGTCACAATTGCTGTGAACAATGTAGTTTGATTTAGAGCTAAATATAGAATGGGTATTTTAAATTATTTACATTTGCATTTCATATTTATGCTGTTAGGTGTCCTCTTTTTTAAATTTCGTTTCCGAGTTTTATTGATCTGCGTAAGTATTCCTGGCATCTTTGCCTTCCCTTTGAAGGGGTATAGATGCCAGTTGTTGACTACACAGGTGCTCAGAGGCGCCACAGCGCTGAGCACTTCTTTTTTATTGCAAAATTCTAGATTCTAGAACCTGAAAAAAAAATCGCTTCCAGTTAAGTTAACGTTCTCACACTAAGCCTCATCATATTTAAAATTATAATGGAAGACAAAGATTCATGTGCGGTTTTCCTTTCGCTGCACAGTAGGTTCTATTATCGATCGGTTTTGTGTGTATACACCAAGTTATTTTCGTGCCTTCTTTTGTCTTCCCTTAGTTCGCTTTGCTTTGTTTTGCCACGGAAGGGAAGCTAGCAAACACAACTAATATTTGAAAAGCTGTGACTAATGTCGTTTGTAATGCCATTTTAAAAATATTATTATTATTTTAGCACAGCTGTTGCTTTTACAGTTGCAGTAAAATCAATGGCTTCTCAGAGCCCAAGGGTGCTGCTCAGATTTCGGCACTACTAATGTGCAATTTATGTCGTCATTAATCAGTGTTCATTGATTTTCTTGCTTCTGTGTACACAAATGTCAAGGACATTCTATTATATACAGAATACCCTTTGCGTGAGTTCATGTCAGCGTTTTGCCATCCAGTGGAGGATGGAATGATGTGTGGTAACACGATTAAGTTAAAAAAGTGAAAGTTAACTTTATAATCATAAATAGCTAAGAAATATATTCGGGATTAGTCATGGTACGAAAGTGATATAATTTGGATAAGTTTGGGATATTTTGGAAGACATCTGATTTTTTTAGTATAGAGGGTCAGAATCAATCATGCACGTATACCACATAAATCTTTTTTCTTAATGCTGTTAATAATAGAAATGTAATTTCTACTTAAGCACCAGGGGCATGCAGAAAGCATAACTTACAAAATAAGTATTTATCTGAGAATAGTTTGAGCTTTGTCTCCTTAGCACCACTTATTAATACTCTGCACCAGATTGGTGTCATGCATTCGAAATGTGCAAGCCTCTAATGGTGCGGTCCTTTCTTGTCACTCTAGCTTTCCAAAGAATACCTCTCACCAAATTATTTGTGTTTTAAGTTATTTCGCATTTTGGTAGCCCATCTATTACATGCCTATGACCTGCTTTTTTGCTCTGATCTGTTACGTCTAGAAATAAACACAATGTGCCCCTGGCGATCGGTTGAAGCGAATTAGAAGGAAAAAATATATAGAAACCAATTCTGACGACTGTTTTTGTTGAATTGGTTTTCACATTTTTTTCACTTTGAATGGCATCCACCATTTCGATTAAATCCACCTGGCGAATGTATACTTCTTGGCAAAAAGTAATAAAGTATTTTTTTTCTTCCGTGTTTTATCAGGTTTCTTGTTTTCTCACCCCATTAAACCCTTTTGTGGGCTTTCTCCCACCTTTAAACCCTTCTACCCTATTCCCTGTTACATCTGACATCCTTTATGTGGTGTTCCCTCAAACATTTTGTCTCACCCCGTTTTTGCTGAATTTATTTTTGTTACTGCTAACTAGTGGTAAGGGGCTTGGACTATCTTCCTAAATCATGGTAAAATTTGCCTACACCTGATTGGCACATTTAATGTACTTATTAGTCACCTACTAAATGGTGCTACATGTAAGCAGGGCCTGTAAATTGAATGCTACACTAGTAAGCTTCAGCACTCGTGTCACCCACTAAAGTAGCCTTTTCAAACCTGTCTCAGGCCTGTCAAGGCAGACTGTAGTGTAGTTTTAAACTGCCATTTCCACTTGGACAAATAAACATTTTGTCAGGCCTAACCCATTCTTTTTAGGTCAAGCTTGCAGGCAGCAGGCATGTGCTTTCGCTATGACGATGATCTATTGTGTCTGAAAAAAAATCTCTACAAAAGGGGATTTTAGCCTGCTTATCACTTACCATTTGCTAGCATCATTATCACTTTTGCTTGCTGCCTTACAATTTGGCAGCTTGTGGGATGCTGTCACTTCCTTGTCTCTGTGTGGAGCATGGCCTAAGTACAGATTAATTTCACTTAATTGGTCTCCCTCAGCCCCTCTCTCTGAGATTGAGGTACTGGTTCCTTTTTATCATTTTTAAGTATCGTGAACTCAACCTGATTTTGTGATGTTTCACTTGAGCAACAGCTACACTTACACAATTTCGCATTCAGTTTTATTTTTGAGGCCTGGGAGATGAAGTGATTTGCCCCAAATCACAGGATGTTGAGGTAACGCTGAGACTCGAACCGGGTTCCTCAGTTGGTGTCCCCCCATCTGCCTATACTGCCCATGGCGCTGCATCCTTCTTATTGGGCAAAACATGTTGTCTTTGCTAATTCTTGTCTATCTTGCAGGCACAAAGTGGAGACCTATTATTCTAATAAAGAATGCATCTGAGGCGTAGCGTCCAGAAATCGATACAAGATAAACAATTACTGTCTTAACCCCACCTTTCTTTTGCTATGGCACATACACTGCTCTCGTTCACCTGCAGCCAGCCTGACACCAGGGTAAATGAGCGTTCCAGCCATATAGGGGGTCTTTTATTGGTCGTCCCTCTGTGGAGCTGAGTGTTACACCGGTTTCTAGTCTTCTGCCTCCAGCCCAGGGATAGAGTTCTACCGAGCTGCCTAATTAAGCTGCCACTGTCGGCCCTCACCTGACTGCCTTTACGGAGTCATTTAACTAGTAGATATTCCTGGCTCTTGCAAGTCACAAGGCAACAGTCCTGGAGGTAAAATGAACGAAATGTGTTAATCTGCCCTGACTCTGGATTGGGGATGTTTATCTGTGACAGCTCTTAACTCTGTTTCTAAATCTGAGGTCCAACCATTGGCGTAGCGTGGGTTGTCAGCACCCGGGGCAAGGCAAGTAATTTGCGCCCCCTAACCCGGGGCAAGGCAAGTAATTTGCGCCCCCTAACCCGTGGATTTTAGCACTCGAGTCTCTTCCAAGATGTTGCGCCCGGTGCGGCTGGCCCCCCCTGTACCCCCCACGCTACGCCACTGGGTCCAACGAATCTTTTATTTTTCTGTTCAGAGGGGTGAGGAGACAGGCATTAAATTTCCCACTTCAAATTACAGTGCGACCTGTGGCCACACAATGAATTTCAGAAACTAAATAATGTTCATACAGCTTTATTTCAGACTCAGGGCCTCATTTACGAGGCCTTAGCGGCGCTCCGTGCCACCGGAGCGTCATTTTGTCGACGCTCCGGTGGTACAGTGTGGCAGCCCATATTTACAAGGCCACACAAAGCCACCTTGCATGGCATTTCATGGACTTGTAAATATGGTGCAGGGGTGCCTGCATTGGCGCTAGGCAGAAATTTGTGCATCAGCCCAGAGGACAAGGACAAGAATGCGCCACATCTCATAGATACAGTGCATTCCTGCCCTTTTGTTTTGATGCAGACATACTAAATGAGGCCTCAAAGTCAAACTTACATATATGCGTCTCAAAATCATAGTATAGATGTACAAAATAACCAAAGGCGTTAAAGTGTCACACAATATGGAATTTATTCAGCATATATAATCCCACCAATTCAAAAGCGATAATGCAGAAACTAAAGAAAAACGTTTAATGCATCAAGTCAAAATCCAAGTTTTCCTGTTTAAGCTTTAGTTCTGGATTCCTAGCTATTCTAATATGTATGAAATTCAAGACGTCATCACAACAGAACTTCTGTAGAAGTCTCTGTCAAGAGAGGTGAGGCAGTATGAAGCCACATAGAATTTGAAGCTTGAGGTCTGTACCTTAGAAAAGTGAACTCTCAACAAAGGACAGGGGGAATCTGAATATCACCACTAGCTAAACCACACTTAAATCTTGCTTCTTCCAAAGGTGACATCATTACCAAAACGTTCCAGTTAAAAAACAAAGTCACAACTCACAAGTTTTAATTGACTCTTTAGCCTTCTGAAGTCTTTGCCGTCCACCTTGGCGCACCCTGGCACTTTGGAATTTCAAAAGAGTTTCAGGTGCCAACTTAGCATAGTCCTTCCATCCTTGATAAAATGTTTCCCCAGGTTTTCTTATCTTCCCTCATTATGAGCTCACTATTAACCCTGACTGGCTTCCTGACACCTGCAGCTTTAGAAAAATATGAAATAAACAAGCTTTCACAATGATGGTTAAAACACAAAAAAACGGGCCTCCACTCTGGCCAAGCTTAAAATGAACATGAATATACTTCAGTTTAAATGATTTTTAACACGTTTCTCATAAATGCCATAAATATAAAATGACTACAAAACAACATTTCTAAAATAAACATAAACATGCTTGCAGTAGGATGAATAAATGTGATTTCATAAAGTTATATTCATTGTGCAATTTACTTGTATACATTTCCGTGAATCACATTATTATGAAAATTACTTCACATGTTTAAATAGGGAACATAACCACTCCTTTATTCCATGTTAAAACTCAAAGTGGCACAACCGAGTTATGCTCTCTCAGAACTAGCACTGAGGCACCTGAACATATTCTCTGGACAAATTGCTTGTCCTGCCATTGTTTCATATAATAAATTGAGTTAAATTACAGCAGGTATTAAACGATTTGATGTGTGGGCATTGAATGAAATGCAGCATCCATCTTGGGCAAGCTTTCACAGAAGCAAGGCACTCATTCGGCTGCTCAAAAATAGGGTTTGCAGATGGAACACTGGAAATTGTTAGGCATTTCGTATAGCATGTTTATTCTGCCATTACTTAAATTTGATAGGCTGCTGCCAATTTTCAAGTTGGTTACATAGCATTTATAGAGTAAACACGTGTTCAATTAATTTAAAGCCTTTGTAAGTGCGTTGTGGCTATGACTTAAAAAGGGCCACTGGAGCTGAGCCGCAATATTGGAAAACTAACTTATACATCAGGTTTGACTAAATTGTGTATTATAAAGGGAAAATCATGCAGCATAATCTGGCATATCCTGTGGCACTATTATTTTACTATTTTGGCATGTTAATAAATTAACTGGTCAGACAAAGGTTTTATCTTATAGGTACTAGTTTAACACCTGAATACTGGAATCATCCTATGAAAGTTGATGAGTAGTTAACCTTTTCAATGTATATGCCATTGCAAAGCACAACTCGTGGAACTTTAAAAAGATATCTTTCAATTTATTTTGTTATTGTTGCTAGAAACAATATTTTTGATGAAACTTCCAAGATATGCATCATATGAGGGATTTTGTGGAAAGCAGGGTAAATCCATACGCCGTACATATGACTGAAAAATGGCCTAATTCCTGTGGACATGAAAGTAACTTAGTCACTGAGGTGAATGTAAACATCAACAAAGTAAACATACAGCAAAAGGTCCCTAAGCATGAGGTAGTGCCAAAGTCCACTGCATTGGCCTTTTATGTCCTGTTCCTGTCTGCTGAGGATTCAGATAACTGCCACTTTTGAATAATATTGTTATGACATCATCAGTGTTTCCCACCTTTAATGCAGTCTGAGAACACAAACTTAGTTCACTTACGCCACAAAGCAAGCTTTTGGCTTATAGGAACTTTAAGTTCCTAACAACCTACACCTATAAACAAAGGCATCAAATTGAAGAGGACATTTAAAATAATTGGAGTTACAGTTAGCAACTAATGTAAGATAAGGTCTTACTTATGTGTTTTTTTTTTATGAGGAAGTATCACAAACCATTGGTAATGAGCCAAAATATACAATGGTAAAACTATTACATTGTCCCAGGAATTCTCTAATTTTCTTGTAAGGTCTAACTGAATTGTCCTTGTTGCAAGCACTTCCCTGGGGAGTAGGCTGCTCTACCACATTTCATTACAAAATACCTCTTTGCAGGTTTTATTGTTTGCTTATGGTATAGAAGGTGGTACTCCTATGTGAGGGAGGTACAATGTAAACCAGTAGTACTTTTTAGGTCGAGCACGCAAGCACTTTTCAACATGTTGTAAGCATTCTGTGGGCATTTAACCATACCCATTTCACGCCCATCACTTTATATTTTACTGTAGGCAAACTACTTTTTTCTTTTGTGTCTCTCCTTCATGCTCAAGGTGGCCACAACACTTTTAATCAGCTCACACTGCTGCCCCCCTGCACCCACTGCTCATCTCTGAGTTTCCTCTTCAGTCCATCCCCACCACCGCTCCCATGTCATTGTGCGTTTCTTTTGCCTCTCTCCTTCATGCTCATGGCAGCCATGGCGTTTGAATCCGCTTGTACTGATGTTCCACAGCACTTCCTGCCTGTCACTGAGTTTTCTGTTCGTGTCTGCAGTCTTGATCACCCTGTCCAGGTTGCTTGTTGTTTGTAGCCCTTAAGCTGTAGTATTGCAGGAGGAATCCTTGTGCAGTAACTTTGGAAGGGGACTCAGTCGCAAGCTCTCTCTCTGGTGGTCACTGTTTTGACTGTGCAGCACAACAGCTATGATGCGTGGAATGGCTGTTCGCCAGTCGGAGTGGAGGACAGGCTCCGTCTTTCCTCACATGATTATCAGATCTTATCAGAAACAAGCTATGTGCGTCAACTAATCACTGGCGTCTAGTGCATTAGTTTAGGTTGTTCAGTGGAAGTGAGTTAAAACTACAACTCCCAGCATGCATGATTGTTAAAAGGAAGTTGCAGACTGGATCTGTCAGTGTGCTCCGAATTTAGTGTTGATGAATGGTTTTCGTAATTACTTAATATTTTGGGGTGACAGGTAGGCCAGTTTAAGAAACGTTAGGGGGTATACAAGAAGAGGCTGCAACAAACTTTGCACATATGTCTCAGTCTATGTGTTGTACTGCTACAAACTACCTCAAATGCCTCATTATTTATACGCTTCTGTGTTACCTCCATAATAGCTGTTATGTGGTGCCTCCCTTGGAGCATGTCCATCAGTTTCCTGATGTTTTTTAAAACAGGTTTCTTTACCCGTTTGTTGATTGATGTCCATTGATTTGTTTTGTTATTTTTAATTGACAAGTTTAATTTCTTTGCATTTTTGGCTGTCGGTAGGCATATTTACAGCAAATAGGTGTCCAAAATCGCAACTGCTTTTCATATGTCTCTTGATGTTTTAGAGATGTTTATTTTGCCACCCTTAAAATGATGAAAGGCAGAGTATGCATGAGTCATATGAAAATGTAGCCTCATTGCCCACATTGCCATACATATCCCAGATTGCCAAACTTCCCAGACCTTAGGTAAGTGAAGAAGTGTATAGAATGCGTCCGTTCTTAGAAATGGTGTATTCTATTATTCTTATGGTTTAAATAAACAGGAATGCAAAGATTACATTAGATTAAGTTCCACCTGTGACCAATTATTTGTTTTATTTTTTATGCCTATCACATGACTTGTTCTTTCCATTCGGTTGGATAGCTCTGCCTGTCTGGGGATTTTGCTTGGGCAACACGTGTTTTGCCTCCATACAGGCAGCACTCATGGGGCTTTATCAAGACACCGAGGCCCTCATTATGCCATTTGTGGTAAATACTGAATACTGCCGTGCTGACTGCCGCCAACATTCCACTGCGGAGGCGAACATCCATCTGCCAGATAATGACACGTACACACAAAACCGACAGAAACCAGCCACAACCACAAATCTGCCAGACCCACTCCACTGTACTTAATAAACTGTCGGTACTACCAACCATATCGTTTCGCCACCAAAACAACACCCTCCAAATAATGACCCACAAATTACCACAGCGGATATTCAACGGTGGTAAACCATTGGTGGTGCACAGCGCCACAGCGGAAATAGTCACCCAAATACAAAACAAGACAACATTGGCCAGAACCAAAAACCCACACCTGACACAAATACACCCACCCCACACACCCACCAACAGCATATAAAACACCCCCCCACATCACCCACAATCCTTTGCAAACACAAGAAGACTGCCACACTCTGCCACACCAATCCTAGAGAGAACGGCACACACATTTCACAAGTACCCATTCATCTGTCGCACACCGCACACGCACCGCACACCACACACCCCACCACTTCACACATCGCCCTCTGCACAACACACTCTACACAACACCCATGTCCTCACAAAGGCACCCCCAGTTCACTGATGAGGAGTTGCGGGTCATGGTGGAGGAAATAATCAGGCTAGAGCCACAGCTGTTTGGAGCACAGGAACAGCAGATCTCCATTGCCAGGAAGATGGAGCTATGGCGATAAATCATGGACAGGTTGAACGCGTGGAACTACATCTACGCACAAGGGATGACATAAGGAAGAGGTGGAACGACCTACGGGGCAAGGGGCGTCCATTGCAGCAAGGCACCAGCTCACCATCAGGAGGACTGGCTGTAGAATACCTTCTCCTTCCCCACAGCTGATAGCATGGGAGGAGCAAGTCTTGGCAATCCTGCATCCTGAAGGACTCAGTGCATGCCATACCCACTGCATGCACATCCCTTCCAGCCCATCATGAACACCCACCACCAATGCATGCACAGCATGGAGAACTAACAATCCCACAATCTGTCTCCATACACAACCAAAGGTGACAATAACATTGGGAAAGCTAGTGAGGTGGAATATGTCACAGACATGTAGCATAATACACCACTTACATCCCCACAGGTGCCCCAGTCAATGTCAGAGGCGAGAAGGTGCCACGCCTACTGAGTCCCCCACCAGAAGATGCCCCCAGTGATGACAGCAACTCAGGAGCTCTGGATCTGGATGAACTCCCTGGCCCATCTGGGACCACTGGTCAGTCGGCTACCTATCCCACAGCCAGTCTACTACAGAGTCCCCCCTTAGAAATCCAATACCACAGCAGCCACCCAACGTCCCCATACCTTTGTCCCCAGGACACATAAATCAGTAGTGTGCTCACCTGTACAGGGACCCGAGTCCACACCTCACAGGCAAGACAATGAGGGTCCTAGGGTCAGTGGGAGTGGGCACATCATTGAGGGGAAACAGGCACAGGGGGCCAGGGACAGTCGGAGGACAGCTGTGCACCAGGGGAGGACAGGCAAAGGGAACCAACTGCCCAGGAGGCACTCACTAATGTCCTGGGGGCATAGCAACATTCCCAGGACAGGATGGGTCAGATGTTAAACATCATGCAGGAGAACCAGCAGCTGCAGGGGGAACACCACCAGGAGATCAAGCAGGACTTGGAACCAATGAATACCACCATGGCCTCCACTGCAGGGGTGCTGGGTGACATGGCCAACATCACAAGGGAGTACACAGCACACCAGCGGGCCCCTATCACTAGCCAGTGTTCTGAACAGCCCTCCACATCTCCTGCAGCTACTTGATAGGAGGCCCTGCCACAGTACCCGCAGGCCACCAGCACCCCTCCGCCTGCAGAAAGTGAATCACCCCACAAACGTTCCCTGCAAACCAGAGAGACACCAGAGACAGTTGCCAAGACTACCAGCAGGAAATGAGCCCCTCCTGAATGTCCCCCTTGTGTTCCACTGTGCCATCTTGTCCGCTTTGAACTGTCATTGCTCCCCTTCTATGGACCAATGGACACTGGAGCTGTGCAACAAACAAACTGGTGCACTACATTGGACTATTCCCAACCATTACCCAACTCTATTGCACTTTGCACTTTGCACTGTATACCAGAATAACTAATAAACACCCTTGGACATAATTTGAGTAATAGTGCTTTATCAGAAGTAAATGTACAATGTACTGAACTGTATTGAACTGCATGATCCTGTGCAAATGTCCAGTAACATGTTGATCCATCCTATATATGCGTCTCAGCAGTCTGTACACATCACAGAATTAGGGAAGGCATAGGTGACAGTCATTTAGGATGCCAAGGTAGTGACTGGCATTTTGCTACGGCCACACAGCATGCACAACACTTAAAAGGAGAAATGTTTAGTTCAACAGTCTTACCTGAATGTCATTGAAAGTTCTGTTGTATCATGTGTCCTGTTGCCCACATCCTCCTCCTCTTTCTCCTCCTCTTCCTCCTCCTCATTGTCCTCACTGTCTACTGCTGCCACAGGTGCCTTGTCAGCCCCCTCCTCCTGCAGATAGGTCACATGGCGTCTGAGGGCCAAATTGTGCAACATGCAGCACTCAACAACAACCTTGCAGACCTTCTCAGGGGGAGTAGCATAGCGATTCACCTGTCAGATGGAGGCACCTGAACCTGGCCTTCAGGAGACTGAAGGTCCTTTCAACAATCCTTCTAGTATGCCCATCAGCATCATAGTACCTATTCTTAGCCCCCGTTCTCGGATTCCTAACAGGGGTCAAAAGCCAGGACAGGTTTGGGAAGTCGAAGTTACCTGGAAGAAGTGAGGTACACATATTAGCCTTACACAATGGCACGGGCTATGACTCCTGAAGGCACACACTGACATACATTGGAGGGGCTTCACCTATAAGCCACACTCTGTGCTTCTGTAGTTGTATCGACCCAGGATACTCAGCAGTGATGTGGGAGATGTACTGGTCAGCAAGGCACACCATCTGGACATTGAGTGAGTGGAAACTCTTCCTATTCCTGTACACCTGTTCATTGGCCTGGGGGACTAAGGCAATGTGGGTCCCAATAACATGTGATATATGTCCCATTGCACAGAATCCAGCCTTCACAGTGGACAATTCATCTACCTGGGGGAATGTGATGTAGCTGCACATGTGTTTGAGCAAGGCTACCAAAACCCTTGCAAGCACAACAGAGAACATTGGCTGTGACATTCCTGCAGCCAGGCCCACTGTCACCTGCGTGTTGCCAGGAAATGGAGCACAAATAGTAACTGCAC
Organism: Pleurodeles waltl; assembly: GCF_031143425.1. Lineage (NCBI taxonomy): Eukaryota > Metazoa > Chordata > Amphibia > Caudata > Salamandridae > Pleurodeles > Pleurodeles waltl. The sequence goes on from NC_090440.1 coordinate 1,576,830,023, forward strand.
AAGAGGGGGGATTACTGTGGTGCAACGGATAGCAGGTAGCAGATCAGGCTACAATTGTGCACACAGCTCTGTGATTGTGGCCCTGTTCAGACGATAGGTGAGTATGACGTGCCTGTCCTCCAATGTAGCCAAGTCCACAAGGGGTCTGTACATGGGTGCTTGCCTCCTCCTCTTATTCCTCTGAAATGGTTGGTACATAAGGGACCTAAAAGGAAGAAGGGAGTGACAACAGGAGCTATGGACACACTACATCAGTGTATACAGAGGATGTTTGTATGTTGGACACTGGAATTGTCTAGGTGTGTACATTCGACACCAATGACGCAGTTTTAAATCAGTACATGTGTACTAGAAGTAGAAAATGGCAAACACCTGTTCTGTGTGCAGGGACAGGTGGAAGTGACCTCACTCCGCCAGCGTTAGGCATCATGGCGAGAGGGGGTCTGCACCATCGTGCACTTGCTCATTGGCTGACATGGACCACTATAGAGTATAGGAACCAATGATGATCAATGTCAGACGTGACCACCATTTTCTGTCTATCACTCCTCTTGATTCCTGACTTTCCACAGGATCAAATCTCCTCTACATGTGCTGCTGTGACCTGTGTCTGTAACCTGCCATGGCCCGTGCAACAGGGGAAAGGGCCCCAGCCTTCACGTTGGAGGAGTTGTAGAGGCTCATGGATGGGGTCCTACCCCTGTATGAGCAGCTGTATGGGCCTCCAGACCAACAGGTGAGTACATCGTGGGCATGTTACATGCAACATGTCTGCATGTAGATGTGTGTGCGTGCTGCAGTGTGTCATTTGGGGGAGTATGGCTGGTGGTTGTGTTAATGCAGTGGTATGGGTCATGTGTGTGCCTGATGAGGGGAAAATGCAGTATGTAGGCCATATGTGTGACAGGTTGGAATGTCTGGTTCATGGTGTCCCTCTGTCTGTGTTTCCTCTGCAGGTCAGTGCCCATCAGAAGAAGGGGTTGTGGTGTGCCATCGCCAAGGATGTGCAGACCCTGGGAGTTCATAGCCGACGAAGCACCCACTGCAGGAAACGATGTGAGGACCTGAGACGCTGGGCCCGGAAGACCGTGGAGGCCCAGCTGGGGGTGGCCTCCCAACCAGGGAGGGGTGCCCATGGGAACCTGGCACCCCTGATGGCCTACATACTGGCGGTGGCCTACCCAGAGCTGGATGGGCATTTGAGGGCATAAGCCACAAGGGGGTAAGTACAGTGTGTGACAACCATCTTTGTTGCCTGACAGGGGATTTGGGTGCAGGGTTCTAGTCAGTAGATTCCCCAATATGCCAGCGGAGATTTTGTTGCATGGCCCAGTTTAGGTATTTTGGGTGTAAAGCATATTTTAGATGGCTAGGTATCTGGCTTTCCATATCAGAGAGGGCTTAGTTGGTCCTAGTTGGTGTGCAGATGGCATTGTTTGGCTCCTACCTGCTGTGGTACATAGCCAATGGTATGCCAGTGTAGTCCATACTGCCCATGTGTGTGATAGTGATGTGTATGCCATCTGTGCTGTTGGTGCTGTGATTTACCCTGTGCTCCCTTTCTTTCTCCCCCCTCTCCTTTTGTCATCCTGTCCATGTGTGCTTTAGGAGCAGAGGCACAAGTGAGTGAGGGAGCTGCAGCCCACGGGACCCAGGAGGCAGAGTCCACTGATGCCGAGGGGACCAGTGGGACGGAGGGGGGGCAGCACCACAGGGGGGCAGGAGCTGATTCAGCTGACTCTGATTCCTCCTCCGATGGGAGCTTCCTGGTGGTGGTGGATCCCTCTGGGACCATCCCAGCTACAGGTTCTACCACCACCACCCCTACCAGCACCACCCTCCCAGTAGCCCCCCACTGAGTTGCCCACTCACCCAGGAAGGTGGGCATCTCCTTCGCCCCAGGTACCTCAGGCCCTGCCCCAGTCAGCCCTGCTGCCCTCAGTGAGGAGGCTATTGACCTCCTGAGATCCATCTCTGTAGGGCAGTCAAGCATAGTGAATGCCATCCAGGGGCTGGCATCCCAGATGCAACAATGCACTGCCTAACTGGAGGGCATTCACTGTGGCTTGGTGGCCCTACAGAGATCATTTCAGGATCTGGCCTCCTCCCTGATGGCAGCCAGTGTCCATGTTTCTTCCATCCCCCCTCCAGTTACCACTTCCAAGTCCCAGTTTCCTCACTCAAAGCCCATCCCACGCACACATTCTGGCAAGCATGCACCCAAAACAACAGACAAGACTTACATAGATAAAAACAGGCAGCACACTTTGGTCCATAAGCACTCACCCAGTCAGCACACAGATATACACAAAACATCATCCACTGCCTCCACTGTCTCTCCCCCTCCTCCCCCTCACAGTCACTTCAGCACTCACACCTGCATGCATTGTATCATCAGTCCCAGATCCTGCCACCTGTGTAGCCTTGCCTACAGTCACCAGACATGCACACCACATGCGCTGTCACCACAGCCACCCCCACCTCATGCAGCACATCCACCTCACTTGCAGACACCCCCACAACATCCATCCACAAGTCCTATTTGACCTCCCCCACCCTGTCTGCCCTCCTTCAAAGTCACACAAATGCTGGCACTCAGACACCCAACAGCCATCCATCTCACACACACCTGCACCCAAGTCCAGCACACCTACTCTTCCTACAACCACTCGCTCTACCTCCACTCCCATCCCTCCTCCCACACCCCACCCCACCCTGTTGGTCCTAAGAAGCTTTTCCTTTCCTGCCTTGACCACTTCCCTCCCCCTACCCCCTGTCCTGCCCATAAGAGAAAGGTCCCACCCCCCAAGCACAGTACCTCCAGCACCAAATCTAGCCCTGTTCCACCCACAAAGACTTCAGCTGCTACTAAGGGGCACATAAGCGGAACTCCTGTACCCGGATCCAAGCTCACTTCTCCGCCCCCAAAACGAAAGGGTAAAGTACCTCTCCCTCCCAAACCCAAACCCAAGGACCCCCCTCCAAAGAAGAAGCCCCGACCCTCCCTTTGCCCCCTGAGGTGCCTTCCCATTTCCAACATGATGCCCCTGCACAGTGGAGTCCCGATGTTTTCAGGAGTCAAGTTGGGGCTTGGACTTTTCCCTGTGGGCATATTCAGACTTTGAACTGGCTACTGGCCCTGTCTGTGAATATGTATTTCTGCTTATTTTTGGATTTGGGCTCTTCATCCTACTGGAATACAGTGGTTTCAACAGAGGTGTGTTTCCTGGCTTTCTTTGCTCCTGGGTTCAGTTACTGTCGATTAAGTCTGCAGATTGTTCTGGGTGTGTGGTGTGTGTGTATGGTGTGTGTTGTGGGTGTGTGTGTTACTCTCCCCTCCCTCCCTCCCTTGTGTGCTAGGCGGCTGTACTCACCATCGTCATCTTCGTCAGCGTTGGTGCTCCAGGACAGCTATGGCGTGGTACAGCATTTGAAAGACTTGCAGTTTTGGCTCCATGGCAGCCGCTGACTCCTCTGTGTCCCTCGAGGTGAGTGTCTCCTTTTATATGATATGTTTCCACCAGGCTTTTGGTGGTGTTGCTACCGCCCAGAAATCCTGGCGGTGTGGTATGTAATAATATGGTGGGCAGATCCTTGTCTTCTGCCTGCCTGGAGAATGCTGTTGCTGTGTTCAGTGGTTGTACCACACTGGTGGTTTGGGTGGTACATTTGCTGTCTATGGGAGGGATCACCACCATAGTCATTATTTGGTAGACATTACCGCCTGCCTGGCGAATTTTCTATCACCATTGCTGGCAAGGCGGTCTGCTGACTTCCAATGTCATGATGACCACCAGAAAGTCTTAGCTGATCATATGATAAGAAGATGAAATATGTGGCCGTCAGCATCTGCTTCTAAGGTCAAGTTAAACTAACCTGTCAGTCTTAAGCAACTTAGATGAGAAGTGGGTTTTGTCCTGTTGTGTAGCAGGGGCACCCCTAAAGTGGTCTATATTTAGCAAACCCTGATCTGGTGGGCACTTGACACACTACTCAGCTATCTCCTCCCGGACAATACCAAACGAGATGCACAGTGGACTAGCGGCAAAGAGTTGTTTGAGTGCTGCATGAGCAGCAGGTTCACCAATTTATGTGGCAAGAAAAGTCCAATCATGCATTTACAATGCCAATCGCTCTGACTCTCGGAAATGTAAGACTTATTGCATTGCGAATAATTGTTGAGATTGTGAGCCTACTCCTGAGTGAGTGGATGTTTTTTGCCCACTTAATTTTTTTGTTAATAATTATTAAATCCCTTCATAGTTGTGCTGGTGGAATACAGATGTTGCAAATGACCTAGAGTATTAGCTTCAGCACAAAATGAGAAAATTATCAGTCTTAAGTCTTCAATTTATCTTTTAGGGTTCTGACTTTGTGTGAGATCAGTGTCATCTCAAATCAAGTTAGGAGCATCTTCCCATTACATGAACTCCAATACTTTTATAAAATGAGGCCTGTTCGTGACCATCAAAGTAAAACACACCACCTTTACAATCAATCTGTTTGGTGCATTTGATAAATAATGCACATATACTAGCAGAACATACACAAACTGTGACTGACTCTGTCCCTCATCACTCCACATGTCCATATTTGATCAATCATACTGATGCTTCATCCACTCCACCCCCTACCAATTTGTAATACCTTTTTCTCATTTTGGGCAGTGCTGTTGCTCTGAATTGATCAATAATATTGTTTTGAAGCCATATCTTCTAAATTCCTTTCAAAATAAAACATTTGGCTCCCTTTTAGCTCTCAGACTACCAGACAACAAACTTGTCTGGTTTGCTCAAGACATTGTCAGGACTTTCAGTAAGTTGACCCAGAAATGCATTCCACCCATTGATTACCATTGGCTTGTTGGCTTGTAACTTGATTTCTTTTTGCTGCCTGTAGGAAATGGTGTCTTTGGTTGGCAGTCAGGTTACCCCCCTGTCCAAGCAAGGACTATCACTCAAGTCAGGGTAAAGGAGACTCAATGGCAGTTAACCCCCACTGACCTCTTTGGTAGCTTGCATAGGCAGGCAGGCTTAACTTCAGAAGCAATGTGTATGGTATTTGTACCAACAAACACAGTAAATCAGTGAAAACACTACAAAATGACACAACACAAGTTTAGAAAAATAGGTAATATTTATCTAAACAAATCAAGACCAGAACAATAAAAATCTGACATACACAAGTCAAGTTATGAATTTATAAAAGAATAAGAGTGAGAATGCTGTTATTACAGAAAAGTACCTGGGTAGCATCAAAATAAAGCCACATGGGCGAGTGTGCATTGAAAAAGGCCAGTGATGCGTCAATTTCTCACTCACAATAAAGACCCTGCATCATTCCTCCCCCTGTCGGGTCAGCATGCACCGTTTCTTCTCTCCCGCAAGAGAGCGATGCGTCAATCCGGACAGGCACCTCTGGTCCGGCCAGACTTTTTATTGATTTTGTGTGGCCAGCAATGTTGCATTGAAATCCGGTCGCACAGTGTCAAGAAACCACGCTGCGTGGGGGCTTGTGTCATTAACAGCAGCGGCTGCGGGTATTGCGCTTCGTTTCTCCAGCCGTGTTGCATCGATCTCCCAGCCACGATGTAGGTGGAGCATCAATTTTAGCCGCGAGGCCGGCGGTGCATCTTTTATCAGCCATGAGGTGGGTGGTGTGTTGAAAGTTTCCCCTCACGGTGGTCTTTGCATTGATTTCTGTCCTTTCCACCAGCTTTACCTTTCCAGGGCCCAGAGTCAGGTTAGGGCACCACTTGCCAGGCAGGACTCTAAGCAGAGAGCCAGGTGCTGGCAGAGAGAAGTATTTGATGTCCCAGAGTCTTCAAAAATAGGAGGCAAGCTCAGTTAAAGTCCTTGGAGATTCTTTACCAGTGGGAAGTCACACAAAAGTCAGACTTTGTCCTCTCTCAGGCAACCAGCAAAGCACAGTCACAGACAAAGGGACAGTACTCCTCCTCCTCCTCCAGCTTCCAGCTCTTCTCCTTGGCAGAAGTTCCTCTTGGTTCCAGTAGTAATCTAATTTTCAGGGGTTTTGGGTGCTCTTCTTATACTCCTTTCTGCCTTTGAAGTCTCTTTTTTTTCAAGATCCTGCCTTACCCAGGCCAGGCCCCAGACACACACCAAGCGGTTGAAGACTGCATTGTGTGAGTGCAGGCACAGCCCCTTCAGGTGTAAGTGGCCACTCCTACCCTCCCCTCAGCTCATCAGGATATGCAGGCTACACCCTAGCTCCCTTTGTGTCACTGTCTAGTGGAGAGGTACAAACAGCCCAACTGTCAAACTGACCTGGACAGGGAATCCACAACAAGCAGAGTCACAGAAGGGTTTAAGCATTTTCAAACCCACAATCTCAAAACCAACTCCACTAAAAGATGCATATTTAAATTGTGAGTTCAGAGACCCCAAACTCCGTGTGTCCCTCTGCTCCCAAAGGGAATGTGCACTTTAAGGATATTTAAAGGCAGCCTCCATGTTAATCTATGAGAGAGATAGGCCTTGCAACAGTGATAACTGAATTTGGCAGTATTTCACTGTTAGGGCATGTTAAACACAGTAGTACATGTCCCACCTTTAACATACACTGCACCCTGCCAATGGGGCTACCTAGGGCCTACTAATGTGGGTAGCACAACCAGTGCTGCGGGCCCACTAGTAGCATTTGATTTATAGGCCCTCAGCACCTCTAGTGCACTTTACTAGGGACTTACTAGTACATCAAATATGCCAATCATAGATAAGCCAATGTACACATTAAATTTGTACAGGGAACACTTACACTTTAGCACTGGTCAGCAGTGGTAAAGTGTCCAGAGCAAACAAAACTAGCAAAAACAGAGTCCAGCATACAGATGCAACCTGGCAAGTAGAGGTAAAAAGTTAGGGGAGACCATGCCAATTATGCCAAGTCTAGCATTGGCTTTATTTGCTTTAGGCTCTCCAGCTTTAGTTTGTCCCTCCGGTTGCTTAAACTGTGTTTAGTATATTCTTACACTAACTCCATTTCTGTAAACATGCCTTTAAATCCTTTTCTCATCTTGTCACAGTTGCTGTGTGTTAGACCTGACAGCCTTAGAGTGGTCACCCCTAACTTTTTGCCTACTTCCCTCCACTTTTTAGATACTGTTTTTGCTGGTTTTAAGACTCTGCGCACTTTACCACTGCTAACCAGTGCTAAAGTACATATGCTCTCTCCCTTTTAAACATCATAACATTGGATCATACCAAATTGGATTATTTAATTAAGTGCACTATATGTGCCCAGGGCTGGTAGATTAAATGCCATTAGTGGGCCTGCAGCACTGATTGTGCCACCCACTTAAGTAGCTCCTTAACCTTCTCTCAGGCCTGCTATTACAAGGCCTGTGTGTAATTTCACTGCCAATTCGACTTGGCATTTAACATTTAAAAGTACTTGCCAAGCCTAAAACTCCCCTTTTTCTCCATGTATGTCACCCCTAACGTATGCCCTAGGTAACCCATAGGGCAGGGTGCTGTGTAGGCAAAAGGCAGGACAGTGTATGTGTCCTAGTAGTGTAAAACCCCTAAATTTGTTTTTACACTGTTGTGAGGCCTGCTCGCTTCATAGGCTAACATTGGGGCTACCCTCATATACTGTTTGAGTGATAGCTGCTGATCTGAAAGGAGTAGGATGGTCATATTTAGTATGGCCAGAATGGTGATACAAAATCCAGCTGACTGGTGAAGTTGGATTTAATATTACTATTTTAGAAATGCCCCTTTTAGAAAGTGAGCATTTATCTGTACTTACACCCTTCTGTGCCTTAAAATCCACATCTGGCTGGGTTCAGTTGACAGCTCCCTTGTGCATTCACTCAGACACACCCCAAAAACAGGATACTCAGTCTCACTTGCATACATCTGCATTTTGAATGGGTCTTCCCCGGCTGGGAGGGTGGAGGGCCTGACACTTAGAGGTCAAAGGACAGTAGCATGCCCTCACACAAAGGACTGCCACACCCCCTAGTGGAACCCTGGCAGACAGGATTGCACTGAAAGGGGACCTTGTGCACTTCTAAGCCACTCTTTGAAGTCTCGTCCACTTCAAAGGCATGTTTGGGTATTTAAACAGGGCCTCTGCCCCTACCAACTCAGACACTTCCTGGAGAAGAGAAACTGAACCAGAACCTGCATTCTGCCAAGAAGAACTGCCTGGCTGACCAAAGGACTCATCTGACTGCTTTCTGTGAAGGACTACTGCCTTGCTATTGCCCTGCCTTGCTGCTCTCTGCCTGTGGTGAGAAGTGCTCTTCAAGGGCTTGGCTAGAGCTTGCCTCCTGTTCCCTGAAGTCTCAGGACCAAAATCTCTACAAGAAGGACTCTTTGTGTGACCAAATTTATGTACTGCGGTAAAAAATTCACTGCACGCCGAACCGGAATGATGCAGCCGGACTTCGCAATGAGGAGATAGACGCAGCGCCAGCTTAGCAACTGTAAATTTGATGCACAATCCCACTGGATTGATGCATAGCCAAGCTGGTACGATGCAGCCCGACTTCCAGAGAGGATTTGACGCAGTGCCTGCCGTGCAGTAGAAATTTCCAGGCAACGCCCACCGGATCGACGTAGCTCCATGTGGGGCCCGAGAAATCGACGCACATCTCCTTGTTTGCCACACATCTCCTATTCAGTTCTTTGCGGAGATTTTGAATGCAAACCAGGTACTTTGTGCTTGAAAGAGACATTTATTGCTTTTAAAAGACTAAAGACACTTGATATCACTTTTAGAGTGATATCTCAACATATACTAATTGCATATTAATTGTTTTGACCTGCATTTTATCAGATAAGTATTATATATTTTTCTAAACACTGTGTGGTGTATTTTTGTGGTGTCATACTGTGTTATTGCATGAGTTATTGCACAAATACTATACACATTGCCTTCTACGTTAAGCCTTACTGCTCAATGCCAAGCTACCAGAGGGTGGATACAGGATAATGTGGAATGTGTGTGACTTACCCTGACTAGAGTGAGGGTCGTTGCTTGGACAGGGGGTAACTTGACTGCCACCCAAAGACCCCATTTCTAACATTGTGCATTCAAAGACTGAGGTAGTTTTTTTTACCTTTCTTTCTCTGACTTCAAAGTTAAAGTATTTATCTGAAAATCTTGCTGGATACTGGGAGCAGGAAAGGGGTGTTGTCTAGGACACGAGAACAGTTAAGTGAACTGTGTAAGTATTTCAGAATATATCAGAATTAGAAACACAAATGAAACACCCTTTCTGTTATTTCTGTAGTGTGCTGGAAACAATAAATAGAATCAAAACAAATTACACTAGGTGATGCAATTTTCACACATTTTTGTTTGTGCACTGTAAAGATTTATCAGTTAAGCTTATGCCTGTGCAAATGTAATGGGTATTTCAATTGAAAATGTGTTGGCTGTAATGGCAGTGCACTACCATACTATTCAAACTCCAGTCTATGCCAATCTACTCTACTGTGCACAACTCCACAGCACTGCACTGTACTCTGCACCACTCTATTTTACCCCACTCCACACCACTGCAACTCTGCACCACTCCCTTTTACCCTACTGCACTCTATGCCACTTCATGCTATGCCTCTCTACTCTACCCTGTACCACTCTATGTCAATGCACTATTTTCCACTCTGGTCTACACCACTGCACTCTTTGCCACTACACTCTACACCTATCCTGTCTAGGCCACTCCAATCTACTCTGCACAACTCCACTGTACTCTAAGCTACTCTGCAACACTGCACTCTATGTGAGTATACTCTACGCCAATGAACTTTACTCTGTAACACTCAGCTCTATGCCCCTGCCCTCTATGTCAATCTACTGTACGCCACTGTAATCTACTCTGCACCACTGTTCTCTATGGCGGTGCACTCTACACCACTTTACTCTATGCCATTACAAAGAGATCTCTGTGCCACTCTATGCAACTGCACCACTTTATGCCACTTCACTCTATTGTAAAAAATCTACTTTTTGCCACTGCACTCTACACCACTCTACTCCACTCTGCACAACTCAACTCGATGCCACTGCACTCTATGCCACTCCACTCTTAACCATTGCACTCTGAGCCAACACACTCTACAAAACTGCACACTGTCAATTCATTCTATAAAACTACACTCTATTCTGCATCACTGTACTCTGTGCCACTGCTCTCTATACCACTCTGGTCCACTCCACACCACTTCACTTTGAAACTTTACCCTGTGAAACTGCACAGTCCACCATTGAACTCTACTCCACTCTACTCTGCACTACTCCACTCCACCCTACTCCACTCTACACCACTATACTCTCCAACACTATGCTGTACTCTGCATCACTCTGTGCTACTCTACTCTGCACCACTGCAATCCATGCAACTGAACTACTCTGTGCTCTATGCCCCCGCCCTCTATGACACACAACTCTACTCTGTGCCACTGCCCTCTGCGTCACTCAGTTCTACACCACTCCACTCTGCATTACTCTGTGCCACTCTACTCTGTATCACTGCACACTGAACTACTGCACTCTGCGCCACTGCACTCTACTATGCACCACTCCAATCAAGCAACTTCTATGTGCTGCATTGTATGGCGCTGAATTCAATGCCACTGCACTCAGTGCACTGCACTCTATGCCACTATACCCTATACCTGTGCACTCTACACCAGTCCAGTCTACTCTGTGCCACTCCAGTGTGTACCACTCTATGTGACTCCACACAATGGAACTTTAATACACAACACTCTCTGCCACTTCATTCCTCTACATCACTATGTTTAAGCCATGCTGAACAGCAGCTACACTGGTGTCCAAAATGGCTAAAACTCATTGGCAAAGCCAATAACTCTTACATAGGGAAGACCTATTGGCTTTGCCAATGCTTGTTCAAACTTATGATACCCCTTGTTAGAAATGGGGTTTTTGGTTGGCAGTCAGGTTAGCCTCTGTCCATGCAAGAACCCTCACTCTAGTCAGGGTAAGTCACACACAATCCAAATTATCCTTTGCCCACCCTCTGGTGTCTTGGCACGAGCAGTCAGGCTTAACTTAGAAGGCAATGTGTAAAGCGTTTGTGCAATAAATCATACAATAACACAATATAGCACCACAAAAATACACCACACAGTGTTTAGAAAAATATATAATATTTATCTGGGTATTTGTAGGTCAAAACGATCAAAGATGCAATATGAATTTGTAAAGATATCACTGAGAAGTGATATAAAGGGGGTTATTCTAACTTTGGAGGAGGTGTTAATCCGTCCCAAAAGTGACGGAAAAGTGACGGATTTACCACCAGCCGTATTACGAGTCCATTATATCCTATGGAACTCGTAATACGGCTGGTGGTATATCCGACACTTTACCGTCACCTTTGGGACGGATTAACACTCCTCCAAAGTTAGAATAACCCCCAAAGTGTCTTAAGTTTTTAAAAAGTAAACAAAGTCTCTTTCAAGCACAAAGTACCTGGTTTAAAGTGGAAAATCTCCGCAGAGGGCCGCAGAAGAGGAGATGCGTGGAAAAGTGGTGTGTGAGTCGGTTACGCCCCTTCACACACGGACTTGCGTCGTTATTTTTCATGCAGGGAGACATGCGTCGTTCTACGGGAGGAAAAATGGTATGGGCGTCGGTTTTGCCCCTTCACACATGGACTTGCGTCGTTATTTTTCACTCGGGGAAGACGTGCGTCGTTTTCCGGCACGTGGACCGTCTCCTTCTAAGGATCGCGGAATTACCAGATGTCCCAGTATCTGTGCGTGGATTCCTCTGCTTGTTATCCGTTTGCGAGTCGTTCCGGGAGGCTGTGCGTGGAATTTTCTTTCTCACGGCAGGCGTCGCGTTGATTTCCTCTCTTGAAGTCGGGTAGCGTTGTCCATGCGAGGCCGTGCGTCGAAGTTCTGGTCGCACCTCAGGCGTCGCGTTGAGTGGCGTCTTTCTGAATCGGCGTGCGGTGAATTTTTCACACGGAACAAGCTGTGCGTCAAAATGTTCAGCGCACGAGGAGTCCAAATGAAAAAGAGAAGTCTTTTTGGTCCAGAGACTTCAGGGAACAGGAGGCAAGATCAATCCAAGCCCTTGGAGAGCACTTTTTCAGCCAGACAAGAGTTCAGCGAGAAAGCAGGCCAACAGCAACGCGGCAGTCCTTTGAAGAAAGAAGACAGGTGAGTCCTTTGAGCAGCCAGGCAGTTCTTCTTGGCAGGATGTAGGTTCTGGTTCAGGTTTCATCTCTAGCAAGTGTCTGAGGTGGTAGGGCAGAGGCCCTGTTTTATACTAAATTGGGCCTTTGAAGTGGGGGTGACTTCAAAGTGTACCAGGTCCCCTTTCAGTTCAATCCTGTCTGCCAGGGTCCCAGTAGGGGGTGTGGCAGTCCTTTGTGTGAGGGCAGGCCCTCCACCCTCCCAGCCCAGGAAGACCCATTCAAAATGCAGATGTATGCAAGTGAGGCTGAGTACCCTGTGTTTGGGGTGTGTCTGAGTGAATGCACAAGGAGCTGTCAACTAAACCTAGCTAGACGTGGATTGTAAGGCACAGAAAGATTTAAGTGCAAAGAAATGCTCACTTTCTAAAAGTGGCATTTCTAGAAAAATAATATTAAACCCGACTTCACCAGTCAGCAGGAATTTGTATTACCATTCTGGCCACACTAAATATGACCTTCCTGCTCCTTTCAGATCAGCAGCTGCCACTTCAACAATGTATAAGGGCAGCCCCAATGTTAGCCTATGAAGGGAGTAGGCCTCACAGTAGTGTAAAAACAAATTTAGGAGTATTACACTACCAGGACATATAAACTACACAGGTATATGTCCTTTTACCCACACAGGACCCTGCTCTAGGAGTTACCTAGGGCACACATTAGGGTTTGACTTATATGTAGAAAAAGGGGAGTTTTAGGCTTGGCAAGTACTTTTAAATGCCAAGTCGAAGTGGAAGTGAAACTGCACACACAGACCCTGCAATGGCAGGCCTGAGACAAGGTTAAGGGGCTACTGAAGTGGGTGACACAACCAGTGCTGCAGGCCCACTAGTAGCATTTAATCTACAGGCCCTAGGCACATATAGTGCACTCTACTAGGGTCTTACAAGTAAATCAAATAGCCAATCATGGATAAACCAATGAACAGTACAATTTACACAGAGAGCATATGCACTTTAGCACTGATTAGCAGTGGTAAAGTGCCCAGAGTTCAAAAGCCAACAACAACAGGTCAGAAAAAAATAGGAGGAAGGAGGCAAAAAGTTGGGGGATGACCCTGTCAAAAAGCCAGGTCCAACATGACCCCCCACCAGCCTAAAGCCAGGGGAGAACAATCACTATCCTGATGTACTTCCCTGTTTGAGGCGATAGAACAAGGACCCAGGCCCACAACAGCAGGGGCATGCTCCAGTTCTTCGCCTCCCCGACTCCAATTGGATCCCTCTGTCCATACTCTCAGGGCCCACTCAGCCAACCCATGGGGAACGTTTCTCCTTTCCTGCAGATACCATCTGTGCAGCACCTAACCTTACTTTTGCTCACAGACGTATCCCAGGAGCAGGATAGTACCACCAGGACCAACACAGTGGTGTTGCCCACTCTACCCCCGGGGTGTGACACTTATCCCCTCCCCAGGGATAACTCTGTCCACCCGGACAGCAAGCCACAGTGGTTACTGACAGCTGTCAGGGATGAGAGCAAGGCCCCAGGTCTCTCAAAGCTCTCCAACTACTGTGGCTGTGGAGAGTGGGGGGGCGGTAGCCCCAGGTGCTGGGCAACCTTTAACCACTCTCCCTTCCACCAGGTCAGGGATGACAGCCTGAACCTGGTCCTCCCCTCTGGGGCTCTGTACCCTCCCTCCTGGAGCGGTACCCCCAGAGTCCAACATGGTCAGGGTGCTTATACAAGCCGCCCTGCACCATTCCTCCACCGGTGCAGGGCTGTTAACCTGCAACTGGCCCTCCTACCTGGGGTCTGTACCTTCAGGTTGGACTAGGGCCCGGGGTAAGGCTTCCCTCCCCCTGCCCTCCCTTCTGGGGTCCAGCACCCTCCAACTAGGAGTGGCCTCCTCAGAAGACAACATAGTTCGGGCACTGTTATCAGTAGCCCCTCCCTCCAGGTCCGAGGGACACCCTGAACCTGGTCTTCCAGCCCAGGTTCTGTAAACTCAGACTGGATTACTGCCTGGCAAACCAGGACTTTCTGGGGGGCACACCTACCCCCCACCAGGTCAGAGTTTAACCTCTGAACCTGGCCATCCAACCCAGAGTCACCACCCTGAGGTTGAACAATTGCCTGGCACGCCAGGACTTCCTGGAGGGCACACTGGCCCCCCACCAGGCCAGAGTTTAACCCCTGAACCTGGTCATCCAACCCAGAGTCACCACCCTGAGGTTGAACAATTGCCTGGCACGCAAGGACTTCCTGGGGGGGCACGCTCACCCCCCACAAGGGACACACCGTCCCCAAGGGCGACACAAGAGTCTGGTTGGCGCAGGTCTCCTGACCTCTGCCCATCTGGCAGAGTCTGGATCTCCCCCAAACCAGAAACGGTTTCAACTGGGTCATTCCTGGGGGCTCTGCTCTCAGAGCTGACCCCTGACTCTCCAGGACCTCCACTGGCGTCCGCAACCCCCTCTCAACCCTCTGTCTGGACTTCTGCACCCCCTCACTAAGAGTGGTACTGCCAGACACCAGAAATGGTGGGATACTGGCTACAGTCACCCCCCCAAGTTATTCTGACACTGCGGGCCTCCTTCAACAGGTGGCCCTACGGTACAGGCTAGGCTTCCCTCCTGGCGTTCCCTCATGGAACCCTCTAGGACCTGGGACCTACCTGGTACACTACAATCCTCTCCCACCTCACTTGGTTGGGAAACACCTAGACCACTCCCTTCAGGAGCACCCCCAAATGCCTCTTCAGACTCTATGGTATTCACCCAGAAGTCTGCCTCCATTGTAAGCTCCCTGGGGTCAGAGAACTCACACTCCACCTGGTGTTGGCGTAGCTCTGAAAAATAAGGACCAGACATATGCTCTCCAGCAATTACATCACTCTGCCTTTCGCATGTATTAACCACAGTACCCTTCACCCAACCATCCAGTGACTCAGCCTTGAAAAAGCACTCTACATCACCCTCCTGAGACTGGTGAGACAGTATCTGACTGTCCCTGACACTCAACCCATACTCTTCTGGGATGTCTCCATACTCTATATCCAGGACGTCCACCAGGGGGGAACCCTTTTCCATGTCACTCTCTTCTAGAGCCAGGAAAGTGTCCCTCCCCCCAGTAGGAATATGACTCCCTGTGCCAGTTCCCCAAACCTTCTCAGGGACCCTGTGCAGATCGGGAACTACCTCATACTCTTGAACCGCCTGAGGTGTGTCAACTCCCTTCTTCAAGTTGGGCACCACATCTCTGGGCTTGTACCCTTCTTCAGCAGTACTGGATGCAAGATTTTTGCTGCCACCATCTGAACTGGACTCAGCCCTTCCGGATTCCAGTTTCAGCTCTTCACAGCTCAGCTCCTGAGCTGCAATCCTTTCTTTTTCCAGGGCTAAGACTCTTGCTGCCTCAGCCCTTTCAATAAAGTCATCTAACTCCTCTCTCCACCGTTCTGCCTCTAGGAGCCATTCATCTCTCACTGGTTCTCTTTCCTCATCTGAGTAGTCCTCCTCCTCATCTGAGCAGTCCTCCTCCTCATCTGAGGAGTCCTCACACATTTGGTTTTTTGCTGCCTGTTCCTCTGCCCATCTTTCTTCCCCCCAGGCTATGTAGATATCTAGCAGTTCCATCTTAGTGGATCTCCTTGACATAGGAAGTCCCCATTTTCTGCAAAGCCTCCTTAGGTCAGCCTTGGTCAGGGATTCAGTAGGCACAACGTATGACACACAGTAGATACCCATTCCCAATCTGATAAGGTATCACAGACAAAACCAAAATCCAAAGTCCAGAATATCAATAATATATCCAGGAGGACATCAGAGAACCAAAAGCAAAAAGATGAAAAATCAAGTTGACCTTCAACTGTGGGTAGGTAGTGAAATAGTTAGCTACTGTATGTCACTGCACAAATACAAGTCCTATCCTCACCGCTGATCACCAATGTTAGAAATGGGGTTTTTGGTTGGCAGTCAGGTTACCCTCTGTCCAAGCAAGAACCCTCACTCTAGTCAGGGTAAATCACACACAATCCAAATTATCCTGTGCCCACCATCTGGGAGCTTGGCACGAGCAGTCAGGCTTAACTTAGAAGGCAATGTGTAAAGCGTTTGTGCAATAAATCATACAATAACATGATATAGCACCGCAAAAATACACCACACAGTGTTTAGAAAAATATAGAATATTTATCTTGGTATTTGCAGGTCAAAATGATCAAAGATGCAATATGAATTTGTAAAGATATCACTGAGAAGTGATATAAAGGGGGGTCATTCTGACCCCCGCGGGCGGCGGGAGCCGCCCGCCTGGAGGGAGCCGCCATATGGCCGCTCCGCGGTCGAAAGACCGCAGAGGCCATTCTGGCTTTCCCGCTGGGCTGGCGGGCGACTGCCAGAAGGCCGCCTGCCAGCCCAGCGGGAAACCCCTCCCCACGAGGAAGCCGGCTCCGAATGGAGCCGGAGAGTGGGTATGTGCGACGGGTGCAGTGGCACCCGTCGCGTCTTTCAGTGTCTGCAAAGCAGACACTGAAATACATAGTGGGGCCCTCTTACGGGGGCCCCCTGCAGTGCCCATGCCATTGACATGGGCACTGCAGGGGCCCCCAGGGGCCCCACAACACCCCATACCGCCATCCTGTTCCTGGCGGGCGACCCGCCAGGAACAGGATGGCGGTATGGGGTGTCAGAATCCCCATGGCGGCGCAGCCATGGAGGATTCTGCAGGACAGCGGAAAACCGGCGGGAGACCGCCGGTTTTCCTGTTCTGACCGCGGCTGAACTACTGCGGTCAGAATGTCCTGAGGGGCACCGCCAGCCTGTTGGCGGTGCTCCCGCCGACCCTGGCCCCGTCGGTCCGTGACCGCCGGGGTCAGAATGAGGGCCAAAGTGTCTTAAGTCTTTAAAAAGTAAACAAAGTCTCTTTCAAGCACAAAGTACCTGGTTTAAAGTGGAAAATCTCCGCAGAGGGCCGCAGAAGAGGAGATGCGTGGAAAAATGGTGTGTGCGTCGGTTACGCCCCTTCACACACGGACTTGCATAGTTATTTTTCATGCCGGGAGACGTTCGTCGTTCTACGGGAGGAAAAATGGTGTGTGCGTCGGTTTTTCCCCTTCACACACGGACTTGCGTTGTTATTTTTCACTCGGGGAAGACGTGCGCTGTTTTCCGGCATGCGGACTGTCTCCTTCTATGGATCGCGGGATTTCCAGATGTCCCAGGGTCTGTGAGTGGATTCCTCAGCTTCTTATCCGGCTGCGCGTCGTTCCGGGAGGATGTGCGTGGAATTTTCTTTCTCACTGCAGGCGTTGCGTCGATTTCCTCTCTGGAAGTCGGCCGGCATTGTCAATGCGAGGCTATATGTCGAACTTGCGGTCACACCGCAGGCGTCGCGTTGAGCGGCGTCTTTCTGGATCGGCGTGCGGTGAATTTTTCACCGCAGAACAAGCTGTGCGTCGAAATTTTCGCCGCATGAGGAGTCCAAATGAAAAAGAGAAGTTTATTTGGTCCTGAGACTTCAGGGAACAGGAGCCAAGCCCTTGGAGAGCACTTTTACAGCCAGACAAGAGTTCAGCAAGGCAGCAGGCCAACAGCAAGGCAGCAGTCCTTTGTAGAAAGCATACAGGTGAGTCCTTTGAGCAGCCAGGCAGTTCTTCTTGGCAGGATGTAGGTTCTGGTTCAGGTTTCATCTCCAGCAAGTGTCTGAGGTGGTAGGGCAGAGGCCCTGTTTTATACTAAATTGTGCCTTTGAAGTGGGGGTGACTTCAAAGAGTGGCTAAGAAGTGCACCAGGTCCCCTTTCAGTTCAATCCTGTCTGCCAGGATCCCACCAGGGGGTGTGGCAGTCCTTTGTGTGAGGGCAGGCCCCCCACACTCCCAGCCCAGGAAGACCCATTCAAAATGCAGATGTAGGCAAGTGAGGCTGAGTACCCTGTGTTTGGGGTGTGTCTGAGTGAATGCACAAGGAGCTGTCAACTAAACCTAGCCAGACGTGGATTGTAAGGCACAGAAAGATTTAAGTGCAAAGAAATGCTTACTTTCTAAAAGTGGCATTTCTAGAATAGTAATATTAAATCCGACTTCACCAGTCAGCAGGATTTTGTAGTACCATTCTGGCCATACTAAATATGACCTTCCTGCTCCTTTCAGATCAGCAGCTGCCACTTCAACAATGTATGAGGGCAGCCCCAATGTTAGCCTATGAAGGGAGCAGGCCTCACAGTAGTGTAAAAACGAATTTAGGAGTTTTACACTACCAGGACATATAAACTACACAGGTACATGTCCTGCCTTTTACCCACACAGCACCCTGCTCTAGGGGTTACCTAGGACACACATTAGGGGTGACTTATATGTAGAAAAAGGGGAGTTTTAGGCTTGGCAAGTACTTTTAAATGTCAAGTCGAAGTGGCAGTGAAACTGCACACACAGGCCCTGCAATGGCAGGCCTGAGACAAGGTTAAGGGGCTACTGAAGTGGGTGGCACAACCAGTGCAGGCCCACTAGTAGCATTTAATCTACAGGCCCTAAGCACATATAGGGTCTTACAAGTAAATCAAATAGCCAATCATGGATAAACCAATGAACAGTACAATTTACACAGAGAGCATATGCACTTTAGCACTGGTTAGCAGTGGTAAAGTGCCCAGAGTTCAAAAGCCAACAACAACAGGTCAGAAAAAAATAGGAGGAAGGCGGCAAAAAAGTCAGGGGATGACCCTGTCAAAAAGCCAGGTCCAATACCCCTTAATTAGGTTGTAATGCCCATTGGGCAGGGTGCATGTTTTTTAAATAATGGGACATGTGTGTTTATGTTTTTCATGTCTTGTCAGGGTAAAACACCTTAAGTCGTTTTCTACTACTGTAAGGCTATCTCTCACCTAGACTAACATTGGTTTACCTTGTTTCACTCACTAATTGATAACTTCAGTGAAGGACCTGATAGAAAGATGGTGTTCACACTTAAATGTGTTGCAATGTAATATCATCTTTAATGGTGAAGATATTAAGTTACTAATATGAAAATGCCATTTTGAAACAGTTAGCATTTTTCCGCCTAAACCAAATGTGCCTTTCCGGGAGTGTCAAGAATCACATGACTGTGAATGACTCTCATGTATTTTTTGTGTTTTCCTTCCAGACATAGGAACTAAAGGGCCTCAGGTGTAGGGCAGAGGGTTTCTCTACTGAGCAAGATGTACTACAGAGTTGTATCCAGCCATCCTGAGCTTCAAACCGTATGGTTTGCCCACCCCGTCCTGACTTCTAAGGGCTGCCTGCTCTGTCAGTTAAAAATGCAGCTCGCACCTAGGCCTGCCTGTCCTTTGTTACCCCAGCCAGTTTGGATCCATACCAAGTAAAGGCCAAAAGTTAGATAAAGGACACATACCCCTCCACAAACTGGCACTGAGGATAATAGTGACAACTTCATAACCTCTCATCAGAACACTCCTGGACCTCTATAAGATTCAGAAGGATGACTGTCATGCAGACTGAAAAAGGAAGACTGGGCCTGCTTGCTTTGATCCCAGAGTGACTCAAAGGGTCAGTTGACTGACCTCCTGAGCTACAGGAAAACTACAAGCTTCAGAGGCCTTCCTGCAACTGACCAGCCACAACTGTACCTGCCTGGACCTACCTGATCCCTGCTACTGACCTCTGATAAACTGAGTTCTGCTCCCCAAGAGGTGCCTCCTAGGTCCTGGATCATTGGTTGGCATTAGAGTGCACTCCTGCTGAAGAAGAGGTGAAAATCCTAAAATTTGGGCTCTTCACATCCATGAATGGGCCCATTTGTACCAAGACTCTGCCATCTGTGTTGATTGTGCCTGTCTGATCCAAGGATATTCTGAATAGAGGAGCACCTCCCTGCCCCAGCAGCCTAGGCTTGGGGATTGGCTCTCTAGCTCCCAGGCAACTTGAGCCCTCCTCTCACACCTGCACTAGCCCTTTAAGTTTGTGGAGGGCACCCCAAGACACCCATCTCCATTTTGTGAGCCCAGCTTCTCTGCACCCTACACACCCCAGTGAGCAAGATCAAAAGAAGATGATAAGATCACAGACTTTCTGAGTATTCTTATGATTTTATTTTTAAGTGCTTTTTCTACCCATGACTGTTTACATTTGGTTCTCTGTTTTTCTGCAAACTTGGTGGGAGATTTAAGAGCCCCTAGCTCTTTCTTCAGCCTGATTTTACGATAATGTGGCCCAACACGTGCCCTGAGGTAACTATAGCTCGCGCCCTTAACATGCACAGGTTTCAGATCAATGATGTTATTGCAAACCTTGCCGTGATAACAAACATACCATACAAGATCACATCAATAACATAATATATGGAGTATTTAGCTGTGCATTGCAAAGGCATGAGTCATAGTTACCTTAGGGTGCTAGTTATTGTTACTTGAAAGAACTCTAACTATAACTGATGACTTTCTATGGGTTTCGCACAAGTAAATTCAGAACCTAACTATAATGTCCCTGTAACCTTTGTTTTTTCAGTGAATTTCTATGTTTTTTTAAGGTAAAGTAATTTTAGTTACTATGGGGGTCATTACAACCCTGGCGGACGGTGTTAAAGCGACGGTAATACCGCAAACAGGCCGGCGGAAAAAAAAGGGAATTATGACCATGGCGGAAACCGCCAACAAAGACAGCCACTTTAACACTCCGACCGCCACGGCGGTACAGACAAGCAGCGCGTTGGTCACCGCCACAGAGAGGTGAAGGACAAAGTACTGCCCACAGTATTACAACCGTCCAATCCGCCACCTTTTCTGGGGCGGATTCACCGTGGATGAAAACACGGCAGAAACAGCCATTTCAATGGGAAAACGCTCACCTTAACACACTCCACGAGGAAGGAGGGCACCATGGAACCGGAACTCCAAATATTCCCTGCGATAGTCTTCCTGCTCCTCTACGATCATCAGCAATGCCGGCGCCGAAGACAACGGTGAGTACTGCACCTACGACATAGGGGAGGGGGAGGCAAAAGTCAGGGACACACACACGCAACACCCCCACCCCCACCCCGACCCCCGCACAGTACAACACACACACCAATGCATTTCCAAACATCACAGTAACAACCCCCAGCCCCCCAGAAGAATGCAAAGACAAAATGAAATGAGTTCAACCATTGTAATGTATCAAAATACAGTAAGCTAATATATACAGATATATATACACATTAAAAAAAATATACATCACGATTAGTAGTGCAGGTATGCACCATTCAATGTCCGTGGACCACTGGGCCCAAAATGCATGGGCGAGGCATACACACAATACCTGTCCAGAAACGGAGAGAACACTGCTGGGGCATCAGATCGAAATACAACAGGCACCTCAGGGGGAAGGGAAGGGGGGGCACCTCAGCCGGATGACAGCACCACGCCAGATCCACAACGGGGCTCCATGCCCATTGATGTATCCTGGGGAGTGCAAAGCCACAATCTCACAAGTCTTTTCAGTGGGTGGTTTGCCCACTGTACCATCCCGGGGAGTGCAAAGCCACAGTCTCACACGTCTTTGCAGTGGGTGGTTTGTCCACTGTACCATCCTGGGGAGTGCAAAACCACAGTCTCACAAGTCTTTTCAGTGGGTGGTTTGCCCACTGTACCATCCTGGGGAGTGCAAAGCCACAGTCTCTCAAGTAGATAACAGTCTCCACTTGTTCTGGAGGGGGACTGATGCCCAGAGTGCTTCATCCTGTTAAGGACTGAGGTAGTGGATGCTGTTCTCCACTGGTTCTGGAGGAGGACTGGTTCCCAGAGTGCTGCATCCTGTTAAGGACTGAGGTAGTGGATGCTGTTCTCCACTGGTTCTGGAGGGGGACTGGTGCCCAGAGTGCTTCATCCTGTTAAGGACTGAGGTAGTGGATGCTGTTCTCCACTGGTTCTGGAGGGGAACTGGTGCCCAGAGTGCATCACTCTCACCGTGACGGTCCCAGTTCCATCACTGCCCCTGCCGCACATGGACTACCGGTGCTTGAGTTGGCAGTGCTTGCCCTGTTCAGCGGTGCTTGCCCTGTTCAGCGGTGCTTGCCATGGCGGTCTTTGCCCTGTTCAGTGGTGCCTGACTTAGCAGTTTCTGATCTGTTCAGCGGTGCTTGCCATGGCGGTCTTTGCCCTGTGCAGTGGTGCTTGCTCTGTTCAGCGGTGCTTGCCATGGCGGTCTTTGCCCTGTTCAGCGGTGCTTGACTTAGCAGTTTCTGACCTGTTCAGCGGTGCTTGCAATTGGCAGTCTTTGCCCTGTGCAGTGGTGCTTGCCATGGCGGTCTTTGCCCTGTTCAGCGGTGCTTGACTTTGCTGTCTCTGGCCTGTTCAGCGATGCTTGCCATTTCGGTCTTTGCCCTGTGCAGCGGTGCTTGCCCTGTTCAGCGGTGCTTACCCTGTTCAGCGGTGCTTGCCATGGCGGTCTTTGCCCTGTTCAGCGGTGCTTGACTTAGTGTAAGAACATAGGCATGTGAAACCAGGACACAACTTCAAAGGTAGCTCGCTTTCTTTATTCATAAATCCAGTTCTTTCGTAGCGAAAACCATCCCGACCTCCGTCTCTCTCCCAACCGTCATTTACCACTCCTCTCCATTCTCCTCTCGCTCACCATTCTCATTCATCTCCTCGCGCACACACCACCAGACATTCTAACACTCACCTTCTCGCGCTCCCAACCCGGAACTAGGATATAACACTTCTCCCTTCTTTAACCAAAACAACAGTAACAGAACATAAACATTTTTTTTTTTTTTTAACATGCAAACTAATTACAACTAACCCGGAACTAGGATATAACACTTAGCTGTCTCTGACCTGTGCAGCGGTGTTTGCCATGGCGGTCCATCATTGCCCAGCGGGGCTGTGGCTGCCGGGGCCCTCCTGAGACCTGACTCTGGCGGTGGTCTCCTGACCAGTGACGATTGGGCTGCTCTCATGGGCACGGACTCTGGCGGTGGTCCTGACCAGTGACGATTGGGCTGCCCTCCTGGGCACTGACTCTGGCAGTGGTCTCCTGACCAGTGACGATTGGGCTGCCCTCATGGGCACGGACTCTGGTGGTGGTCTCCTGACCTGTGACGATTGGGCTGCCCTCCTGGGCACTGACTCTGGCGGTGGTCTCCTGACCAGTGACGATTGGGCTGCCCTCCTGGGCTCTGACACTTTCGGTGGTCTCCTGACCAGTGACGATTGGGCTACCCTCCTGGGCACTGACTCTGGTGGTGGTCTCCTGACCAGTGCCGATTGGGCTGGCGGTGGCGTCCTGGGCAGCGGGGATGATGTCGGCTTTCTCCGCCGTGCTGCTCTTCCCAGACTTTGGCACTTTCTTCTGCCCCTTCCACAGCTTGGGAGGGGTCACAGCTGACTCGACACTCCCCCCGGGACCCTTGTGAGCGGCTTTGCAGGCAGGAGTCTTCTCCCTCTCCCGTCGGGCACTGTCCAACTTCTGGTGCTTCACAGGGGGGGAGTGGCTGTGCTTTGGCTCTGTGTCACACTGGCTGCCCTGGTGCCCGGTGCACTCCACATACCTCTAACAGGCACCACTGGTACTGGAGTTTTTTTGGCTTAGGTGCTAGTACAGGACCTATGAATTGGAGGGGGTGGTGGTGGGAAAGAGGTCAACGTTGCTCAGGAAAAGTTTCTGACGAACACTGGGACGGGTAGTTGGAGGGGGTCTGGGAGTGGAGGAAGAGGAGGTGGTTGTAGGAGGTATAACTTTTGATGATTTGGGTGCAGGTGCATGTTCTGGAGGCTGTCATGATGCGGATGGATGTTGGGTGTGTGTGTGCCCGCGTTTGTGTACTTTGGGGGGGGGCGTCACAGACACACTGGGAGAGGACACAGGGGACGTGTAAATGGTAGTGGGGGTGGTGAGTGCAGGTGAGCGGGTGTGGTGGTGGGTGTTCTGGTGCGAGTCCTAGTGGCTGTAGTGGTAGTGCATGCAGGTGAGAGTGTAGATGAGACTGGGAGGGAGGAGGGAGACGAAGAGGAGGGGGACACAGTGGAGGCAGTGGATGTTGCTGTGTCTGTATGTGGGTGATGCTTGTGTGAGTGCCTGTGGGATGTGTGGTGCCTATGTTTGCCTGAGCTGCCCTTGTGTGTTGACGTGTGTGCAGGCTGGTCTGATGGTGTGCTTGGGATAGGCAGAGGTACAGGGGATTGGGTCTGGGTGGAGGAAGTTGGAGGGGGGAGGCTAGACACAGGGACAATGGCTGCCATCAGTGCTGGGGCCAGGGATAGCAGGGTTCGATGATGGGCAGCCTGACCAGAATGAATGCCCTCTAGGAATGCATTAGTGTGTTGCAACTCCCTTTCTACACCCTGGATGGCATTCACAATGGCAGACTGCCCAACAGTGAGTGACCTGAGGAGGTCAATGGCCTCCTCACTGAGGGCAGCAGAGGTGACTGGGGCAGGGCCTGAGGTGCCTGGGGCGAAGGTGATGCCCACCCTCCTGGGTGAGCAGGCACAGGGCGAAGGCTGAGGGGCTGCTGGGAGGGCGGTGCTGGTAGGGGGGGGTGGCGGCTGTACCTGTAGAAGTGGGGGGCACAGATGTTGCCGCCACCACAAGGGAGCTCCCATCGGAGGACGAGTCCGTGTCGCTGGTTGCTGATCCGGTGACCGCCGTGAAGCTCCACTCGCCCTCCATCCCACTGGTGTATTCAGAGTCCATGGTATGGCCCTCCATGGCCATGTGGGATGCAGCCCCCTCGTGCTCCGGTGCCACTGTACCTCCGCCTGATGAAGCTGATGCACAAAAGAACAGGGAGAGCACAAAAAGGGGTGGGGAAACAGAAGAAAGACAGGTTGAGTGCATGGCTTACCGCTACCGTTGGTGGACAATACAGACACAGCAGCCCCCTGCACTACGCCGCGCTGTTGGGCTCTCCAGATGCAGTTCCTGGGATATGGCCTTCATGGCGGACATCTGCACACATAGATGACACAGAAACATGTATACCAGTACTTGGCACTCTACAGAGGTGGGGTGGAGTGCCACATGGCCTGCATTACGGAGGGGCCTAGCCTACGGAACTCGCCCTGGCCTAGGGAAACCCACAGCCCTCCTCCCCCAACCAGACCCCTCCACTGCGCGCAAAGTCAGCAGAATGAGAGTGTACTCACCCCCTTGTGCCTCCTGTGATGCCCTCATGTGCCCATCCAACTCAGGGTAAGCCACCGCCAGGATCCGGAACATCAGGGGGGTCATGTTGCGACGGGCACCCCTCCCACGTTGGGAGGCCATCCCCAGCTGAGCATCCGCCGTCTTCTTGCTCAAGCAGCGAATGTCCTCCCATCTTTCACGGCAGCGGGTGCTCCGTCTCTGGTGGACCCTCCGGGTCCAGACATCCTTGGCGATGGCACGCCAAATATCCTTCTTCTGGTGGGCGCTGACCTACATGACATGTACAGGGGAAGAAGAGAAGTCATTACCAACTGCATCGTCGAAGTGAGTTGCCCACATCCCTACCCTTGCCATGTGGCACATGCATTCACAGTCCTTCATGCTCGCAAAACTCTGCCCCCTTCCTTCTTACATCCAGCCCTCTCTACCCAGCCATAGCCCATATAACTTGCTCACTGTGTACTCACCTGTTGGTCTGGAGGACCGTAGTTTAGCGTCTACTGGGGGAGGACCCCGTCCACGAGCTTCTCCAACTCCTGTGAAGTGAAGGAAGGGCCCCTTTCCCCAGACGCACGTGCCATTGTCTCTTCCAGACCGAGGTCACAGCAGCACTTGCAGTGTACGTCCTCTCCTGTCGAAGATCATGTATTGAGTGATTGAACATATAGAAAATGGCTGTCACGTCCACGGCGGTGACATCCACGGCGGTGCGTATCATCACCGCCGGCGCACTTGGCTCCTGGAGCCCATAGGGTCCAATGTTGACCAATGCAGCATTGCGCCGCGGTCTTCGACCACCTACTGCGACGGTGTACAATGCCAGCTCAGTTACCTCACATCCCATTGTCCCAGTTTAGAGGTCAGGCAGCCGCCATTTCAGGGGCCCACATGGCTTCATTTTCAACTGTGTCACACATACCTAGGCCTGGACTCAGCACACATATAGACAACTTTTTGGATTATGTTTCGTGTTCTGTGTAGCTGTGGGTACATACCTCTGAGTTGCTTGACTCTGTGGTCGCTGTTGTCCTTCCTAGGCACCGTCAGCTGGGACATGTGAGGAGCTGGCGGAATCCTCCGTTGTACAGACCGCTGGTGGACCTGTTGACAATGGAGGAGCGACATTTAATCATCACCTACAGGTTTGACCGTGCCACAATGCAGGAACTGTGTACCCAGTTGGAGCCAGACCTTATGTCACCAATTCGCCATCCCACAGGAATCCCCCCTCAAGTGCAGGTGCTATCAGTGCTCCATTTCCTAGCAAGTGGGTCATTTCAAACAACAGTGGCCATGGCATCAGGGATGTCCCAGTCTATGTTTTCCAACGTGTTGTCCAGAGTGTTGTCTGCCCTGCTGAAACACATGAGGAGCTACATCGTTTTCCCTCAGGTGGAGGATTTGGCTACTGTTAAAGGTGACTTCTATGCCCTGGGACATATCCCTAACATCATAGGTGCCATTGATGGGACCCATGTAGCTCTGCCCCCCCCCACAGGAGTGAACAGGTGTACAGGAATCAGAAGGCTTATCATTCGATGAATGTACAGATGGTATGTTTGGCAGACCAGTACATCTCGCAGGTACATGCTATGTTCCCTGGCTCAGTGCATGATGCCTACATCCTGCGGAATAGCAGCATCCCTTATGTGATGGGTCAACTACAGAGGCACCGGGTGTGGCTATTAGGGGACTCTGGTTACCCCAACCTGTCATAGCTATTGACCCCAGTGAGGAATCCCAGGACCAGGGCAGAGGAACGCTACAATGAGGCCCATGGGCGGACTAGGAGGGTGATGGAACGCACCTTCGGCCTCCTGAAGGCCAGGTTCAGGTGCCTCCATATGACAGGTGGTTCCCTATTCTACTCACCAAGGAAGGTGTGCCAGATCATCATCGCATGCTCTATGCTTCACAATCTTGCTTTCCGACGCCAGGTGCCTTTTCTGCAGGAGGATGGTCCAGATGACGGTGTTGTGGCAGCTGTGGAGCCTGTGGACAGCGATGAGGAGGAAGCAGAGAAAGAAGAGATTGAAAACAGGGACTCAGTCATACAGCAATATTTCCAGTGACACACAGGTGAGAACACTTTCTTTACTAATACATTTACTTTCTCACTTCTACCTCCATCCTGTCTGTCAATTTCAAGCAGTATTTGGTAACTGAGTTGTACATTTCCATTACGGTTTCACAGGTGTGGTTACCAACGTGTGTCATCTGCTTGCATCCTTCATGGACTTGTGATGTGTGACATAGGTATGTTGACATTACATTTTCGAACGGATTTTGTCATTCTCATAGCTAATACACATTTTCAAAATCACAGACTGACTCCAGATTGTTTTGTGCTTCAAAGGTGTTTATTGAAGTGCTAATTATTGGAGGGGGTGGTAAAATGGTGATGGGTGATGGTGGAGGAATGTCCATGGCAGAGTCCAGTCTATTAGTCTCACAGGTGCACTGCCCATATGGGCATAGGAAGTGGAGCTGGGGCAGTTCCAATATGGACAGAGTTACAAAGTGGGACAGTGGGATGACAATCAGGGTGGTCTCATTTCTTGGCGGGGGTCTTGCCACCGTGCTCTGTCCTGTTCCTGGATCTCAGGGACTGCTTGCGGGGTGGTTCTCCGTCTGCAGGGGGTGGGGTGCTGGTGTGGTGGTCCTGTGGCGGGGTGTCCTGTCCACTAGCGCCGGTGGAGGTGGTGGGCAGTTCATCGTCCAGGCTGGTGTCAGGGGCCCCTTGGAGTACCACGGTGTCCCTAATGGTGTTCTGTATGTCCTTCAGCACCCCTACGATGGTGCCCAGGGCAGAGCTGATGGTTCTGAGTTCCTCCCTGAACCCCAAATACTGTTCTTCCTGCAGGCGCTTGGTCTCCTGAAACTTGGCCAGGACCATAGCCATTGTCTCCTGGGAGTGGTGGTATGCTCCCATGATGGAGGAGAGGGCCTCGTGGAGAGTGGGTTCCCTTGGCCTGTCCGCCCCCTGTCGCACAGCAGCCCTCCCAGTTCCCCTGTGTTCCTGGGCCTCCGTCCCCTGGCCTGTGTGCCCACTACCACTGCCCCCAGGTCCCTGTTGTTGGGGTGGTGGGTTATCCTGGGTTCCCTGTAGTGGTGGACACACAGCTGATTGACGTGTCCTGGGGACGGAGGTATGGGCCCACTGGGTGGGTGCTGTACTGGTGTTTCCAGAGGGTGGAAGGTCAGTGTTGGGCTGTGCCTGTGCGAGGGGAACCGACTGTCCCGAGGCCCATGATGGTCCGGGCTGGTCATCTGGATCCAGTTGGCCACAGCTGCTGTCATCACTGTGGGCCTCTTCTGTGGGTGGGGTAGAGATGTCTGGACCCTCCTGTCTGGTGACGTTAGGTAGTGGTCCTGCAGGGGTGTAAAAGCATGATTATTGCCTCTGTGTGTATCATGGTGTGCAATGGGTGGGTGAGCGTGTACCCCAGTGCTAGCATTCCTGTGTGGGTGCTTGTGTGATGATGGTTAGGGAGTGTTATGAGTATGTGCAGTGGGCATGCTTTAGTGATGGGTGCCCATGCTTTGTTGTGTCATGCAGGGCTTGGTGTTGGGATGTGTAGTTTGTGTTATGTATACATTACTGAGGATTTGGGGTGATAGGGGAGGGTGTGAGGGCGGGGGGGTGTGATAGCATGCAGGTAGGGTGGGGGATATGATAGTTAAGATTTGACTTACCGGTGTCCATTCCTCCACCGACTCCTCCGAGGCCCTCTGGATGCATAATGGTGAAGACCTGCTCCTCCCATGTTGTTAGTTGTGGGGGAGGAGGTGGGGGTCCGCCACCAGTCCGCTGAACCGCGATGTTGTGCCTGGAGACCACGGAACGCACCTTCCCCCGTAGGTCATTCCACCTCTTCCTGATGTCCTCCCGATTTCTTGGGTGCTGTCCCACTGCGTTGACCCTGTCCACAATTCTTCGCCATAGCTCCATCTTCCTAGCTATGGAGGTGTGCTGCACCTGTGATCCAAATAGCTGTGGCTCTACCCGGATAATTTCCTCCACCATGACCCTGAGCTCCTCCTCCGAAAACCTGGGGTGTCTTTGGCGTGCCATGGGGTGGTGTAGGTGATGTGTGGGGTGGTGTATGTGGTGATGAGTGTGGTGATGTGGAGTGTTTTGTGCGTGGATGTTGTGTGGGTGATGGTGTTGTGTGCCTCTGTGTGGTGGGGTTGTCTATTGCTGTGCTCTCTCTGTTGCCTTCGTCTATGATTTTTGGTTGTAGGGGTTTGTGAGTGATGTGGGTGTGTGTTTTATATTGTGTTGGGTGTGTGGGAGTGGTGTTTGTATGTGTATCAGGTGTGTTTATTTTGAATTGTCCAATGTGACAGTGTTTTGGAGATGTGTGTCTATTTTGAGTGCGGCGGTGTGTACCGCCAATGGAATACCGCAGTTGAAAGACCGCCGCGTGGATTCGTGGGTCATAATAGCATGGGCGTGTTTCTGTTGGCGTGACGGTGGAGGATTTGTTTTCGCCAGTTTATCACTGACCTTTGGTGTGGCGGACTTGTGTGGGTGTCTGAATTTCAGCGGATTCCGAGATGTGGGTCATTATAGCTGTGGCGGAATTCCGCGGCCGCGGCGGTGTATTGGCGGTCTTCTGCACGGCGGTAAGCGGCTTTTACCACGAATGTTGTAATGACCCCCTATATGTTATTCCAACTCCGATCACGCATGGCCCTTATAACCACCCAACCCAGTGTCACACATAGCCTTTGGCTGTGCGCAGCTCAGTTTGGCCCCAGGGGCTGTCTCTGTCAGTGGATGTGTGAATGGGTACATGAGTGTCTGAGTGTGTCTGAAAGAGGGTGTGTGAGTCTCTGAGACGGTCAGAGTGGGTGCAAGAGTGTCTGATTGGGTGTGTGAGTGGGTGCATGAGCCTCTGAGTTCATGTCTGAGTGATGCAATTAGAGTATGACTGAGTCTGTGGTTTTGCTTTAAAATATTTCCACAATCATGACTATTTTGCAAATAATTCATGGAAATGCATGAAAAGTTGTGAATTTTTATGAATATCATGCACTGTGATGCAGAATTATACAAAACTTATAATTTGCCCTTAAAACTTATCTATATCAAATCCCTGAGGTCAGGGTACCTTCACCCTGACCCCTTATGCCACTTTCAATTTCAATTTTCACCTCAGGGGACCGTGTTCCATGAAATAAAATGGTGGTTGCACTTTCTAGTCAGGATGCAGTCAGCTGATTGAAGTGCTTCTTTTCACATGCATATTCACAAATATTTGTGAATTTCACTATTAATCATGGCCAGAGATATACAAATGTATTTGCCCCTAAATATCTCCTAAGCGTCGGAACAGATTTACACCAAATTACAAAAAGCACAATCTGTGTACCGGCAGCTAGCTTTCTGCCAAATTCGGTGTAATTCTGTCCAGTGGTTCAGGCTGTATACCTGTTGACAGGTCCTATGGACATTATCATGGGAAAAGCAATGTGTTCTGAGTCCCCTTTTTCTCAGTCCCCACTTGACACATCACCCCGAAACTTCCAGTCCACAACAAGAATCACCGGACCTCTTTGTTTTAGAAATTTTGTGAAGATTCGTCAAATGGTGCCAAAGATATATGCGAGTCAAAAAAATGTTTTTCTGTGGAAACACAGTCCTAATTATAACTAACTACTGGTGACTGCCAATAGGTAATGCATATATATTAATCTATGCTTAACATGTTCATAGTTAATTGCATAACATCTATATAAGATGTTTGAGGAGATGCTTATGATTCTCTGCTTTTATTTTATCTATCACAACAGGTAAATACTATCTTAACTATTTATGTATACTATTGAAATGTTGAGGAAATATAAAATCATGTTATAAAAGTACACAAATAAATTAACTTCAAATACTGCAGCTCTTGAAGGTCTGTGTTTATACAATACAACCTAAATTTCAATATATTATATTGCTTACACATATATTGCTTACTATGTAATTATGTATCTATATATTTATTAGTTTAGTCCTATTGTACAAGAGGAAAAAGATTAATCTATGCTTAACATGTTCATAGTTAATTGCATAACATCTATATAAGATGTTTGAGTAGATGCTTATGATTCTCTGCTTTTATTTCATCTATCACAACAGGTAAATACTATCTTAACTATTTATGTATACTATTGAAATGTTGAGGAAATATAAAATCATGTTATAAAAGTACACAAATAAATTAACTTCAAATACTGCAGCTCTTGAAGGTCTGTGTTTATACAATACAACCTAAATTTCAATATATTATATTGCTTACACATATATTGCTTACTATGTAATTATGTATCTATATATTTATTAGTTTAGTCCTACTGTACAAGAGGAAAAAAGATTACTCTCTCGAAAGCTTTATTCTCTCACCATCTCCCTATGCTTCTATCTATCCTTTATCTCCACTCTCTAACTCAGCCCAAACCCATTCAACTGCTATGACCTCCAAAATAACCCTTCCTGGACATTTCCCTCCTGTACCCCTCCTGGCTCAATCCAACCTCAGTTTACTACTATGGTCTCCCAAACAAACCTACTAAAATCTCTCTCATTTATCTCTCCTTTGACTCATCCCAAACACTATTTTACTACTATGATCCCTCTAATCCCTTTCTACAGACTCTTCTCTCCTCCATCTCTGCTTTACTCATCCAAACCTCATCTTCTACTTTGATTTCCCAATTAACACTTCTGGATTCTTCCTTCCTATATCCCTCCATTGTTCCGGAGTAGTGTGCTACTCACCAAAAACCTCTTCGACACCTCATGAGGCATAGTAGGTGCTATATAAATACAATTATAATCTGCAGCGAACACCAACATGAAGTCCCAATGAGACCGGCGCTTCACAATGGCAGTAACCGACAGCGACAACCAGCAAAGCTAGCCCCACACTCAGTGCTACAGTGAAGACAGCAGGCTGTGACCACCTACATGAAGCTCTAGCGACGACGGGCTCTTCAAACTACAGCGATGACCGCTAACAACGCTAGACTGGCACTTCATGCTGAAAGCCTCCTTGCAACCTCCTTCAAAGCAAATGGAACTCTTTGTGCCGGACTTAATGAGGTAACATTTCACCAGAACTAACCTGGCCCCTTTATTCGGCTAGTGCTCCATCGCTGTCAGCCTGAGCCAGTGCAGTCAGATGAAACACAGTGCTGATTGTGCTTTTAAGAGATATTGTTATTTAAAAACCTAAAATATCTCCAGCTCTACTAATTGGATTTTTGTTATTTTGGTGTCACTCTATTGAAATTTACTCTATTTTCTAAGTTGGTTCCAAATTTTTCCTGTGTTGTACTTTCACTTTCTTACTGCTTGTGTGCTGCATAAATACTTTCCCCTTTGCCTCTAAGTTAGCCTGACTACTTTTGTGCCAAGCTACCAGAGACTTAAGATCAGGCTAATTAGTGACTTTCAAAAAGTATTTTTATGTTTTCATTATGTTTTCAAAAGAGTAAGCAATAAAGGGAAAAAGTAATGCTGATTTGAAAAATATAAGTTTCTGTACAGAACATACACAGCAAGGTGCTTACTCATCCCATGTGTAGAGTATAATACAATGTCCAAATGTGGATACAATCAATAGGTACATCTTTATGTTTGTTAGGCTATTCTGGAGCTAACAATGAGGTATGTGCGGTTGCATATTCCCTCAATAGCATGAAAAGCTGTGAGCAGGTCAAAACATAAATACAGAAACATAATCATACAGTTCATGCCCTACTTGTTTTACTTCACTCTGTGACTGCACATGCGGTGGAGTCATCAATGTTGTTACCTCACCTTACCAGATACATCTGATAAGGTGTCCATATATTGGGTGGTCTAGATCATGGTGGCATCAGTAAGCTATAGGTCTCTGACACAACACTGCAAAAAGCAAGATTGTGTCTCTCTTATTCTACAGTAAACCATGGCCGAGTGCACCTTCTTTAGCCAGGTGTAGGGCTATAGGGGTGAATTTACTGACTGTTTCAATAACTTTTTTACCATAGCCAGACAGGGCAGTCAGAGGATCAGATGGTACTATGACATTGGCTATCCTGCTTATTCCTGAAAAAATCGTATTCTAAGACTGTAAGAGATCTCGGCAACTCCAAAAGACATTGGCAAATTCTATGTCCTCCACTTGGCGTCTAGCACAGTCTGAATTTTCCCTGAGTCTGTAGCTGTCCAGTCTAGGCGGCATGTAATAGTATCATTGTATTTGACCTATATGAGCCTAAGTCTATTATTCAGTGAGATGCTTTTATTGGAGGAGCAGCAGTATTGCCATTGTTCGTTTGTGATAGGCTGCTGTAGGTCTTTTTTGCCAGCCTTTTCATCTTTGGCACCTTTAGCTAGATCTGCCTGTTTGACAAACACTCATAATCGAAATATGTTGTGCCTCAACTTTACATTTTGAATTGTGTTTGGGAACAGGTAAAAAAAAGAAGGTTCCTCCAGAATTTGCCTCAATGTGCTTCTAAGAGCACACCACAATCCGTTGTATAGACATAGGGCCAGGGGTCTGATTAATTTCTCATCCCAGAATTCTGTCATGAAACTACTGTCTTGGAAAAGGTCCCCCATGATGTTGATCTGTAGTCTATGTAATTCCCAGTTTGTTCCTCCATCACCATATGGATAGACAGCTGCCCCAATTTATTTTCAATGTTGTGGCATACATCAATGTGTGTAGCCTATGATTCATTAGCCACTTTCATGCCTTGATCTTGGATTAAACCTGGTCTATGGTATTGCATTTTCTGGTAGACAGTCAAACAAATATGTATCCAACGACATTGGGCCACTTTCTATCCTAGTGCCTAAGACATTGTTACATACCCTGCTGTAGTTACTTGTCAAACTTGCATGGGCCTGGACATAAACTGAATCAAATGGTCAGAGATGATGCCTCTGTATGACAAGGGAGGCATACCTGTCCCTGATGTGAATTTCTATTATAACATAGAGCAATTCAATTTTGCTCAATATTGGCTGCATGGTTCTAATGATATGCCTCATTCATATATTGAAAGAAAGCGGCAGAATAGAACTCAGAAGTGAAAAGCCCAACCAGGGATATCTGGTCACGCCGGAAAGGGACAGGTTCAAAATTTCAGGCTGACCACGATGGAGTGCGGGCTGGATACAAGGACCAAGTTAGGCACCCTGAACAAAGTACCATAATCCTGTTTGCAGAGCATTGCTTCGATCCGAGTTGAGGATGCAGTATGCAGCCGATGTGATGTGTTGGGTCAGAGATGCAGCTGGGCTGTAGTGCGAGGTATAGGTGCATCATCATCTAGGATCCCACCAATGAGGCTTGCGATGCAAAGGCTGATGTTGCAGATGCATTGTGCAGCTGAGATGATGTGTCGGTTCTGATGCGCGTGAAAGCTGCAATGCAGATCTCTGGCATCATCATTGAGACTGCCTTCAACTAAGAATGCAAGGCCCTGCTCCGGAGAAAAGTCACACATCGGTGGTTCTGAAGGCGATGCCTCAAACCCAAGATGAGGGATGCAGCAGCGATGTAAGTCTTATGAGTTGTGTCCAATCCATGCACCAGCAATGCGGTGTTCTGCTTAAAGATAAGCCACTCAGCTGAGGAGATGCATTGGTTCTGAATGGTGATGTGCTCTCAGCATCGGTTCCACTGGGAAGCAAATTAGGCCCACTTCCAAGGGCTGAGGACTGGAGTGGCACCACTTGGCAGTGTAGAGTCACAGACAACTGTGTCCAGGTGCAGAAGAAGGTTGGTTGGAAGTCTTTTGTGTCTCTGAGACTTCTGGTCAGGAGGCCAGCTAACTAACCTTTGGAATCACTTTGGTCCGGGATGAAGAGATGCAGGTCCAGTCCTTCTCACTGCTTGACTAAAGGGTGGCAGGCAACAGGTCTGCAGAGCAAAGCAGGAGTCAAGCAGAGGGCACTCCTGCAGCATCACAGTCCTTCAGAAGCATAGAAGTCCATCTGCCTTGCAGAGTATCCATAGGTCGATAAGTGTAATGAAGTGGTAGTATCTGAGGTTCTCCATTTGTACACAGTTGTACCTTTGAAATAAGAAGAAACCTATAGAGGCATGCCTTTGCAGTGCACAGATGCCCTGCCTTTCCTACCCTGGCTACAGACTAACTACATAGCATAGGGAACCACTTGTATGGAAACAGGACATAGCCTATTCAGGTGTATGTGAGGCTGGGTCCAGTTTTTCTCTAAAATCCTGACAGTATTGGCCCATTAAGTCACATCTAAGCTCCATTGTATGTGGCTGTCTAGGAGGAATACAGAAAGCCCAACTGTCAACTACACTGAGTCATGGTCATGCAACCAGAGATACGGTGCAGGCACCAAATAGCTAAGGCAAAAAAAATACCAACGTTCTAAAAGTCACATTGTGAGAATTGTAATTTAAAATCTGACCTCACCAAAAGTTAGGATTTTAAATTAGAATTCCGGAAACACCAAACATTAATCAGTTATGTCTTTCCTTTTTTAAATAGCACTTATAAAATGCAATAAGGCAACTTTAATGTTATTCAATTGGTGAGATAGGCCTTGCAGTAGTAAAAAATTATTTTTTCCCCATCAGGTCATGTAAAACTTAAAAGTACATGTCCAACTTGTGAAATACACTACAGCCTACTCTTTGGGTAGTCTATGTCCCACCTTAGGATTGACATATGCATTAAAAAGAAAGATTTGGGCCTGACAAAAATGTTCATTTTGGTTATTTTGCCAGGTCAAAATAGCAGTTTAAAACTGTACACACAGGCTCTGCAATGGCTGCCCTGAGACGTGTTTCAAGGCCTGCTTATGTGGGTGGCACAATCAGTGCTGCAAGCCCACTAGTAGGATTTAATTTACATGCTCTGGGAAAATGTAGTGCACCTTACAGGGGACTTATGAGAACATTGAATATGCCATTTGGATATAATCCAGTGTTACCATGTTTTAAGCAGAGATCACTAGCACTTTATTATTGGTTAGCAATGGTAAAGTGCACAGAGTCTAAAGGTCAACAAAAACAAACTCAGCAAAAAGCTGAGGAGGAAGGCAAAACGTTTGGGGATGACCCTGCAAGAAGGGCCATTTCCAACATTCCTTTTCTCTGACAATACGGTAGGTATAGTGTTATTGCTTTATTTAGGGCGGAGCAAGGGAGCCATAGCTCCAGTCTTTACTCCCTCACCATATATTAATGGTACCACATAATTTCTTTTGTATTTAACCACTCTATCTGTAGTCTCCTCAAACTCAGTCAATTGTGAGTGTGTTGCAGCCACTATTGATTTGTCTACCAAGTCTGCACACAATCTTTCCAATTGAGCTCTTTCACCCTCAAATCGGTCTGGTGTGCCGCACAGGAATCTCAAGACACCAGTATGCTTCAGTATAGGCTCACCACTGAAGAAAACTTTAAAGGCCTCCCACATTGTTGCAAAGCATACCACTTAGCCCATGTTGTGTTCAAAATACTCTTTGATGGCAGTAGGCATTTCCGAGTGAAAAACTGGGTCTAGCAATCATTCTAAGGGAGTTTTTCAGACATTAGTTGGAGTGCATGTGTCTCGAATCTTTAATGCTGCTAAGACTGGGGAGTGGCCGGCATACGTTCAAAGGAGGTGAGAGCAGGAATAGACCCAAGGTACAATTCTACTGTGAAAACAGCTAGTAATCAATGTGGAAGTGTTTGTCATGCACAGCAGAGTAAAATGTGCATTCTTTAGTAGAGAGGTTTCTGTGTTTCCATTCGTCTAGAAGACTCTCTTGATTCATTATACTGTATAGTGTACATACCATAACAGACTGTCATCTTGTGGGGCCTGAAGATCTGTCTAGTACTGGGTCCAAGACACAGTTCAAGTCTCCACCCCATATTTGTGTGTCATTTTTAAAAACCAATACTACTCACTGCAGTTTTAAATAGAATTGGCAGTTTTTGTAGGTAGGCTCATAAGTGCATATGAGAACAGTTAACGCGTCCTTTTATTTTAATTTATTACACATTAGGACTCGCTTTAGGCCAATGAATCTTGTGACCCAGTGGAAAGACACCGTAGGACGAGATAGCTAATCAATATGTCAAGCAATATATCAATAATGTCATCAATATTTATCACAACAATGCACTTTACTTTGGTTAAAGACATTAATCAATTTGTCGACGCAATCATGACCTTTCAGCCATGAATAACCACACCTTTAATAGAATTTTATGAATTTTATTCCTTATTGGTTACAATCTACGAGCAAAAGAGTTAATCTCAATACCAAGAAGCATAACAGCATAGTCACGATATGGGAACTGTGTTAAGATTTCATTAATGCAAGAATCACAAACATCAGAACATAGCACGGCGTGAACATAGATCAGAATACAGCAAATGTCATGTATGTGTCAATTCAGCATAGCGTAATGTGAGTCATTTGTCTATTTGCGTCAGTCTAAATGAACTCCTGTCCTAACCACTGATTAGCATCAGCATGTTGGGCTTCATGCAAAACAATTTAGAACACCAATTTGGAAAACATCTAGCTATGGTCTCTATCAAAATGAGCAGTTGGTACCTAGAAAGGAAAAGCAAACAGACAAATTACAGATTGCATTGTCATAATTACCCTCCAAGGATTAGGTCAGCACACAGGATCAGTCTTCGTCTTCAGGACATCAGTCAAAACGCCATCAGTCTAAGCTCAACTAACGGACATAGAAACACTTCCCTCGTAAGGAGGAGAAGCGTAAAGAGGGCAGTCTATGGGTGAAGATGGTTTTAATGAGTCTTGAAGTCACCGAACAGAGTGACAGAGTTTCTGGATAAAATCAATAGCATTCCCTACCTAGTTCTAACGATCCTTCTGTGACATGGGTTTTTATCCCTTTTTCGTAATACATTCCCCCAAGATTCTATTGGACATTTACTATACCTCACTATCTCTAACCTATCAAATTAAACATTAGGTAATTCCAATTGTCACCCCACATTCAGTCATAACATTTTGATTGGTCTTCATAATTGACGTCTTCGGAGGTGGCACATCCGGGGTTACTTCATACCTTGGCACGTCTTCTCGGGTCAGCAGTTCCATTGTCCATTGGTTTAAACGTCCTTGTACATTACATTAATCTACATTTGTTTCAATTTTGTATACAAAACTTAAACTAAGGCACCAAATATGCGGGTGAGAATGGAATCACAAAGATACATTCATCTTCCAAGTTGAAGAAAAAGAACATTTGCAGGGTCATGGCCCTTTGCGAGTCAGCACACTGGAAAACAGAAAAATGCATTTAATATGAGAGCTAAGCAGCTAAAAACCCACAGCTCACGCTAACTTAAGGCCTATAAGATTTTTCAATATAAATGCAATATCGTAAATGTTAATATAAACTTGATTAACCATAGCATGAACAATTTTACTCATCATTATTAGTTTGCGTATACATTGGTGGCCACACAGCGTGGTCACAATTCAAGTGCACGTTTAAGCAAAATCGCTATTATTATCGTTTTCTGTGTAGCATCGTTAAGCATTGATATAAGCATTTCATTTTAGTATATGTATTATTTAAACTACGCTCTCTTAGAACCATGGTTCTGTTCCCGATCAGGCATATGGTCACTAAATAACTGCATTCTTTGTCAGCAACTGTCTCCTGGACTCTGACTATCCTAACTATGCTAGGCGAGTGTGGTACGTGATAGTCCTCTGGCATGCAAGCTGTATAAAGCAGCATAGCAGCTTCAATACAACCTGTATATCAGCCCTGATCCTAAGTGTGGAGTGAGGTGTGATTCTTGAAAAAACTCAACATCTACAAAATGCCTCCTCAAGTACACTGTGAGTTTCCTTATCTTCTTTTAAAGGCCCAGAACAATCCACGTGATAATGCACAATGTAGAATATGTTGATGTCCCTAGTACTGGAAAGTTAATGCTAAAGCCTCCACTTTGGATATTTTTGTGTTACCGTATGGCGCAGGAAATTAGCACTATTGATCCTTCTGCTTATAGCTTTCTTCCTAAATGCCTTTACAACGCAATCCACCTAGAACACACAAAATTTCCCCCAACTCTTAGTATTGCTATTATCTCACCCTCTCCCTCTCTTCCCCAATTTTTTAAACTCAGAAGCTCTGAACACAGTAGAGCACACCCTGGGGTGAGGCATGCAAGGGCCCACTAACAGCCACACAATGTGGTGGCCGCTCCACATTTGGGTGAAGTGTCAATGTCTGATCCATGAAGCTCTACTTTCTGCTCAAAGTGAGATTCCCAAGCTGACATGTTATGTTGTGTTCTATGAAAATCTACCAAGTAGCGAGAAATATATGATCTTGCTTGTTTTGACTGTTTTGAATCTACTCCCTTTGCATTGAAATTCTACAGTATATTTGCTGCTTCATTTTTCAGTTTCTTAAATGCTTAGTGTGGGTTAATATTGATAAGAGGCTTGCCATTAAGCAGCACCCTTAGACATGTGGGGTATAGCTTGATGAATTCCAGAATAATTATGTGGAGTTCTTTCTTTACTGGGAGAAATGCCTTTTGAGCACATTGTACCTGAATTGTGGAATATAGGTCAAGTGAAATTTCTGCACAAGAATATTTCAGTGTGTTTAATTCATGTGCTTTGCTTAAGGCAGCATCACGATTATCATAGTTTAAAAATCTCAAAGGGTTTCCACAAACAATTCCATGTTGCCCATAGTTTTGGGTTATGGGACTGCCATAAATCTGATGTTATTCCTCTGGATCGCACTTCTAGGTACTCATTTTTGGTTTGTACAGCAGACAAGAGCTCGCTAACTTTTGACAGATTTTACTCTTGCATGGACATTTCACCTTTAAGTTCTGCTACCCTTCTTTCAGCCACGTCTAGCTTTTCGCTTATGTTTCCAACATTCTGTCCATTCTATATGTCATTGCATCTATTTTTCCATCAATAGTTTGCATGCTTTGCTTTATTTCTTGCAGGATCATGCATATGTCAATTTGTTCTGATGCAGCACTCAATCCAGGGGTGGCTTGTTCAGCCTCAGTTTCTCCTTTGTGGGCACATTGCACTTTTTTGGGTCAAATGAGAGTTTGAGAGGCACTTTATCTGTTTTCCCCATGGTTTCTCCCCCAGTTATCCTGCCACTGCCAGCACAGTGTCAGAGTCCTCCAAGAGAGTATTACTGTCTACTAGCATTAGTCTGAGGTTGACAATCCTAGAGCAAATGACCAAGGCTGCAACAGGTGCATTGTGTGGGTGTCAAGCTCCGTCTGTCATGCTTGTGTGGCTAGGGTTCTATTAAGCCTGTAATATTAACCCAACTGCCAAGGGTACTATGTGGTTCCTCATGCGACACAACCTCTTCACCACCAAGCTAACCAGCAGCCAAAGGTGACCCCGGGTTGGGAGATACAGGGTGATGTCAGGGTGCTGTTCCCTCTGCACAAGGGTCAGCCAGTGCCCCCCTGTGTTCCTGTTGGCTGTTCTGAGGGGGTACCATCCATCAATACTCAAGGTCACATGTATCACTGCAGGCCTCGCCGTGTCACTTGCCCTGTAATCAGAAGCAAAGTATATCGCCGTGGAATTCCACCTCGCTACGGGAATACAGCGGCAAAGAAGAGGGGGCTCCATTCTTCATTCCAGCTGCCTCCTCTCATTAGCTGCCCACCCTGGAGATCTGTTGGTCCACCACCCCCTTAGCAACCTGGGGAGTTTAGTTCTGGGCCATCAACATCATCACCTCTTTACCTCTCGGCCAATTCCCTCAGCATACACTGTTCTGGGTGCAGTTCCAGTAGCGTGTCCACAACTGCAGTGTTACACAGGGCCTCCGGCAGCTGCAGTATGTAGGTGGGCATGCCAAATCAAGCAGGTTAATAAATGATTGTTAGTGTGGCCGGAGGAGCAACTCTTTTAGGTGGCCATCTTTAATTCAGGCAAGCGCAGCCTCCAGTTTAGTGTTTTTTATGGTTCACCCTGACAAAGATTGTGGTCGGGCTTCCACTCCTCTCAAGCAACAACCCCACATTTTTACAGGTGTTCATTTAGTTATGGGTAAGA
This sequence comes from Pleurodeles waltl, assembly GCF_031143425.1. Lineage (NCBI taxonomy): Eukaryota > Metazoa > Chordata > Amphibia > Caudata > Salamandridae > Pleurodeles > Pleurodeles waltl. Next base: position 1,576,871,372 of record NC_090440.1, read on the forward strand.
ATAAAAATGTGTGTAATTTTTTATGGTGTGTTAAATCCTGCAGCTAACCCACCAGTGGAATTTCCTCTATCTAGCGTCTTCCTTCAGTGTAGAAACCTTCATCGATCGAATTTACTTTGGATTGCGCATTTCCTTTAGTTGAATTTATTTGCCCACACTAGCACTTTAGTGATGGAAACTCTATTAGAGAATTATTCTCACATTTAGCACTTCATCCACAAATCAGAGACGTGTTTAATACTACTCAAATGTCTAGCAGGTAGTGGACCAAGTCACAGTTTTCACTATTAGTCTGTTACATGCATAGTTGTTTTAGAAAGTTCTGCTATTGTAATTTTTGCTTTAGAGTACATGGAAAAATAGACATAGCTCTATTTTTTACTTTGTTTTCAACTGCACAACCAACCAAGCCCTCTTTCATCTCTGATATTTCTTTACTTAGTCACCAACTCCTTGAAGTAGAAATCAATTTCCTGTCGGATTATTTTGAAATAATCGAATTAGTTGTTTTAATCGTAAAATAATAAAACGTGAGTTAGCATAGCGCGTTAGGATTTCCTAAAGCATCTGTTAACTGATATAAAAATGGTATAACTGTTACCTTTCCTGTCAGTCATAAAAGAGGGATCAAAGTCTTGCCACTGTGCTTGAAACACGTGTTGGAGTGGCATGTCAAATTACAGTACACATGTAAACACACTGCCGGCTTAGAGGCAAAGCCTAATTACTTGTTATCACCAAGGTATTATAGGCCAAAGAAAACTGAAAAATCCTGACAAAGACATGGCTGAAATGCCAACTTCTAAGTCACATAAAGCAGCAAGGATTCTTTCTTAAGTCTGAAAATGGAATTTGAACCATATCTTTCCTCTTTGTCCATTGTGCGTGTTCTTTTTCTTCTAAATCTGAAAAGGACACAGGTGGGAGGAGAACTGCGAGGCCTGCAGAACACTTGAAAACAAATTAAGAGTCAAGCACTGGCAAAGCCAATAGGTCTGTCGTTGATGTGCTATCACATGGAAAAATAATTTGAGCATGAGGACAAAGGTGCGCGTATCGGTATTCAGGCTGAATATCAGAAATAAAAACATTGAGGAAAACAATGTTGTTACAGTACATTTCTATAAGTAAGTAAAGTTTAACTATATATAGCTCAACATATATGTACTTTGACAAACACTAGTAAATCTAGTAATTCTATGCTTACCTATCTCCACTTACCTTCTGGATATTTTGGTCCTCAGTATGTTTGACACAACATTCGGTCCACACTATATTTGTTTACGATATTCTGCCAGTGATCTTTGTGTATCTGCATGTGCTAGCTCATTAAATCCAGATCAACCGGCTTTGCTAGAGTTATTTTTACATGAAAACAGAGAAGACAGAACAATGGATGTGGATCTAATGGAGAAATAAATTAGAACATTCATGCAGGTCCACATATAATGGCAAATAAACACAAATGGAAATTCAATAGGAAAGTCGCAGGAGGGAAACACAGGTTAGAAACACACACACTTGCAGAATATTAAAACACCTGCTGCAGTGAATAAACAAAACAAACTAGGATTGTATCTATGAGATAAATGATTGAATGCGATATATAATGTAATTTTCAGATATAAAACAGTCCCTTGTGTATTGCAATGAAACAGCCAATACCATGATGTGAAAGAGAATTACTTATGTGAGTGAAAACAAAGTCCACTCTACTTCTATTCAAAAGCAGTGGTTCTTAACTTTTGACTTCTGTGGAACCCCACTTCATCATTACTAGAACCATGGGACCCCCATTGAGTCAATATTGGAATCTGGGATCCTCACTGAGGCCCTCACTGAGTAATTACTGGAAGCCAGTGACCACAGCCTAAGTCTTTTCAATCATTTGGAGCACAAACTGCTACACAAAAGTAAAGAAACAAGCATTCTTCAAACAAATATACAACTTTTGAAATATTTCCTTTAATTCACAAACAAATATTTAGAAAATGTAAATTTCAATGGGAAGATTGGAGCTTTTTAAATTCAATTGAGGCCACTCATCGTCCATACTATAGTTTGTTTGATCCTCTTGCACTGCTCCCATGAGTCAATCTGAAAATGCTACCTACGTTTTTAGCTTCCAATTTCAAATTCCTTCATGTTAACAGAATGCTTTAAAATATTCAGCTGTACATCTTGCTTCTTTATTTATATACATGTTATTGATGTATTCACATTTAATTTTAAATAACTTGCTAAACTAAATTTCAAAATACCCAAACTAAATTAGAATGCAAAATATAAGTAAATTGAACAAAAATAAGGTTGAAATACCAAAGGTCAGATATTTGTTCTTCCTAAGTTGATTGCATTAACAGCATGCCTCTTCTCTCCTGACATCAAACGGCACATGACAGTGCCCAAAGTGAGGTACTTGTGTTCTAGTGGTTGAAATTGTCCCTTTGTTTTTGTGGGAGGGCAAGTCATCTAATTGTCGGGCTCAAAGAGGATTTTTGAGACCCAGAAAGTGTGTCCCTCATGTCAAACACCCTTTTTAGTAGAATTCATGGTCAATGTTTTTTTACAACATATACACATGTATATGTAATACTCATTTCAGTTGTGTGGCTTCCAGTGTGGTAGTGCAGACCTAGCTGGTTTATTACTAGGAAGGATAAGATGGAGATCAGCTTATAGCTACAATGAAGCTCCCAAAACAGCCAGATCAAGGAAACCCTACATAAGCAAATCAACATTTCCTGGCAGCTAACATGATGATTATATCTTCTTGCACTCCATTATCAACCAACGCTTCCAGGATGGACAATATGGCAATGATCTACTAGTATGCAAGCTTGCAGACACTAATTAACACATACAAAAAAATAAGGCATATGAGTCAAACAGTACACATACCACACTCCGCACACATGGATAGTGACTCATGGATGACTGCTGATCAACAGATATGCAACATGTATCACTCCACACATCTAAAGCACATCACCCTCACATAGGATCCTATGTACAAGACCATAGCAGCACTGTAGCATCACTTTTATTGATGCTCCGGCGGAGCAGTGCCTGTTCTGCATTTACAAGGAGGTGTTAAGCCACCTTTTGTGTCTTAACGTAGTATAGGAAATGCTGCACCATCACACACAACACTTAGGGTGGAAGGGGAATGCAATAGGTGTTACTGAGGGCATGCCACCACAATACCTAATGTGTTTTGGTGCAGACCCATATTTATAGAAAAATATCAACTTGAATCAGCATAAAGAATAGCCACCTTAGTGGTGGCATTACCGTGGTACAACAATAAAAAATACTTGAATTTCCCAATGTTTTCCCTTTTCCTATGTGAGATGCATTCTGCAGCACGCATAGAAGGAGTGAATCTCCATCATTGATTGGTCATGTGCAGGAAGGGACACCTTTCTGCACATAATCAATCACCCCCTCTAACAGAGGCATCTGTGCACCATGGTGCAAGGATGCCTACATTGGAGCTTGGCAGCTGACTCAGTGCCAGCGCAGGGGGTGCCAGAAATACACTGCATCTAGTAGATAGGACACATTGCTGTCCTTTCCTGGTGGTACAGGGTGGCGAAGAAAGACAATTCCTGCCCTCTCCTGTGCCACAGGGGCTTGTAAGTTAGCCAGATACACGGCAATACATCTCAAGCTGCTATGCCACACTTTGCATGATGTCTACACATACACATGCATGCCAGCAGGAAATATGGATAACAAATCTGTGTGCAAGGAAGCTATACCATGTCCACAGGGGTTCACATGCAACACACAGGGTACAATACTCTTCTAATGGCACACACAACACAAACTTGGTGAAAACTCACACATCATTCCTTATCAGCAGGTCTCATGTTACTGGACACATACAATAATTTGCAACATCACACACATCCCATATAGGTGAACTGTGATGCAACACTAGTCACACAATCACTATGCCTCTGAGCCTGTCTCCTTGACTGCAAGGTGCACCTCCACATACAACTACAATCATGCATGCAAACAGGAAACCACACAATTCCAAATGTAAGTCTGTATCAGCACTCCACAGACAAACACTGTGCAAGGTCAGTTGAAAAGAAATACAAGGGCAAGTCTGACACTTCCTCTCCACTTATATTGCAGATGACAAAGGATATGGTTTCCAGCCGTGGGTGATGACACCATAAGAAAACCCACATAGCTACAGAGGGAAGACATACAATCAGGCACATGTCCAGACCAGAAATATTTCACATTGCAAAAAATTGTAAATAAATCACTTAGGCCCTCATTACGACCCTGGCGGTATAGAACCGCCAGGGCCGCGGCACGCGGGAGCACCGCCGACAGGCCGGCGGTGCCCCGCGGGGCATTCTGACCGCGGCGGCTTAGCCGCGGTCAGTAAAGGGAAACCGGCGGTCTCCCGCCGGTTTCCCGCCGGTTTCCCGCCGGTTTCCCGCCGGTTTCCCGCCGGTTTCCCGCTGCCCCCAGGAATCCTCCAAGCCGGCGCAGCTTGCTGCGCCGGCTTGGGGATTCCGACTCCCCCTCCCGCCATCCAGTTCCTGGCGGTTCTCCCGCCGGGAACCGGATGGCGGGAGGGGGAGTCGAGGGCCCCTGGAGACCCCTGCAGTGCCCATGCCAATGGCATGGGCACTGCAGGGGCCCCCGTAAGAGGGCCCCTACAAGTATTTCACTGTCTGCTTGGCAGACAGTGAAATACGCGACGGGTGCAAATGCACCCGTCGCACCTTCCCACTCCGCCGGCTCTATTACGAGCCGGCATCCTCGTGGGAAGGGAGTTTTTCCCTGGGCTGGCGGGCGGTCTTTTGGAGACCGCCCGCCAGCCCAGGGAAAAACTCATAATACCCTCCGCGGTCTTCTGACCGCGGAGCGGTATTACGGAGGGCGGAATTCTGGCGGGCGGCCTCCGCTGCCCGCCAGAGTCGTAATGAGGGCCTTAATTTCAAAAGTGTCTTGGAGTATCTCTCACATGAAAATGCTACAGCAACTCACATACATCTAGGAAACCAAGACTAGCCCCCAACAGTGGGAGAACAAGCAGGAACACACCCAGGAAGACCAAACAACTGAAGACAAAGCACTGATAAAGGAATGTGCAGTTGTAATGAATGCATTGCCAGTTTAACATACATTTTACATAGCAACACACATATCACATAGGTCTGTCTGGTTGAAATTTGAGAGCAGCTGCATTGGAACTCCATGTGATGAATGTTATCCATATGTCATTGGGCACAACAAGAACCGCAGATGATAACCCGCAGTCAGAGGAAGAACACCCCAGTGAGAATTTAGTTGTCAATTTGACCGCAAAACACTCACTGTAGATGAGAACACTATTTTGAATGAAAGCTTGGGCTTTGTTCCCACCCGACTGATTTTTTTTTCAGATTAATTGTGAATTGTCCCGTCTTTTTAGGAAAATCAGACTATATTTTTTCTTTGAAGACAAACCTACTGACTAACAACAAGAAGACACAGGATTAAGGACTCCATCTACCTTTGTTCCTCCTTTAGCATCTGTGCCTTTTGAAGAACTTGCCTTTGAAAAAGCATTCATGACGGATGTACAACAACTACGCCCTAAACGTGCCTTTTCTTACATTACCACAAAAGAGAGAGCAGCTCTGAAAGCTCTCCGACAAGACCAGACTATAGTCATTAAACCAGTAGATAAGGGCAGAGCTATTGTGATTCTAGACTCTCTAACATATAGATCAGAATGTCTTTGGTTATTGAGTGATTCTACTTACTACACCCATATCTCACATGATCCGACTGAAAAATTACAGCTACAAATTTGTGCTTTGATCCATGAAGCAGTATCAAATTCATGGATATCCCAGAGGGAGGCAGACTTTTTGGATGCTACAAATCCTCGTATCCCTTATTTTTATTGCCTCCCCAAACTCCGCAAGGGTATTACATCTCCCCCCCCCGGACGACCAATTGTTTCAGGCATAGGGTCAGTACTAGAACCCCTCTCCACCTTCTGTGATTTCTTTTTACAACAAATCATAAGAGAATCATCTACTTTTCTGAAGGACACAAAGGAGGTCCTCAATTTGATCCAGTCTATTAACGAGACGGATACAGTTTAAGCCCTAATCACCCTTGATGTCGAGACTCTCTACACTAACATCCCGCAAAAAGAGACACTACGGGTAATCAAGACTCCTCTTTTGAATAGACTATTAAGTACTCCTACACCTGTACATTTTATTATACAATGTGCTAATTTAGCACTTACTGAAAACTTCTTCCAGTTTGAAGACCAAATGTACAATCAGACTCGCAGGACTTCTCTGGAGAGCAGCTTTGCCCCTAGTCTAGCTTGTTTGTATGTGTATGACTTTTAACAACGTTATATCCTTAACGCCCTCAATCCTTTTGCTGATAATATCAGACTTTGGCGATGATATATAGATGATATCCTCATCGTATGGCAGGAAGACACACAATTAGTTCCCTCCTTCACTGATTGGATCAACAGTCTTGACCCCCTTTTAAGATTTACCTCCACAGTATCCACTGAAAGTATTTCCTTCTTGGATTTTACAATCACTATCAATTGTGGCAAGTTACAATCCTGTACCTATCACAAAAAGACAGATTGTAGTAGTTTACTATTATATGACAGTTTTCACCCGAAGTCTCTACGAGATAACCTACAGTATGGCCAATTCTTGAGACTACGTTGAAATTGCAGCAATATTTCTTTTTATGATCAACAAGCTGATGATCTCACCATGAAATTAGTCGAGATACATTAATCAGCTAGAACTATCAACACAGCACGTAGACGAGCCCAGAATAACAATAGACAGGCATTATTGTCTTCTACACCGAAAAATTCTGTATCCCGTTTAACCTGTTATCTACTTTCTCACCAGCTTCTAACTCTCTCAAAAAACTGATAAATAAATGTTGGTCTATCCTCACTAGTGGGGGAGTTAGCAAACCCAAGCCTTTATTCGCTTTCAAACGATCTCCTAATATTAAGATTCTGTGGTGCATACTAGATCACTACTGTACAACAAGGACTCAGAACAAAAGACATTGTGGGGCCTACCGCCTGTGAAAGGCCATTACCCTTGCGGCAATTGTAATGTATGCCCTCTGACCAAGTGCATGTAAACAGTCCACTGGGAACCTATCAGACCTTGGAAACTTCACAAACATACTAATTGTAACACCCGCAACAGTATCTACATGATTTGCTGTCTGTGTGGCCTACGGTATATAGGAATGACTACAAGACCAGTAAAAATTAGAATAAACGAACATCGTAGCAAAATCAGACATGGACGTCTCACTACAAAATTGAGTATTCACTACCGTGATGCACAACATACTCTAGATGATTTATGGTGGATTGTTCTTGAAGTTGTTTTGTCTCCTTTGAGAGTGCTCCTAAAAGTAGAACAAAGCTGGGTTTACAAACTAGGAACTCTTATCCATGGACTGAACGATGATATACCATAGATTAGTGTGGCAGCTTGTATGAGATAATTACTTCCCATGTCATATTCTGACTATAACTGCTTCCATTTTTTGGAATTTTTATTTTTGCTACTCCCACAATAGTGTGCTTTACAAAATGTCTTCACTCGAAAGGCTTTGCTCAATCTCAATGTTATAGGGGACTTATTTAATCCCCTTTCCGTTCCCCTTTTTGTTACATCTCTTTCTTATCCCCCTTTTGGATATACCTTTCAGTTGCACTTTATCTAGGAGTGTTTTACCATAAAAGTAATTGTGAGGAATATTCTTGCAAATTTTTGCCAACTGCCCTGCTTTTACCACAGCACTCCAAACACTAGTGCTCTATTGCGATAACTATTCCTGTTGGCTTTTGGCTGTGCTCCTTTTTTCTATATCTGCAGGCAGTGACTCAAGAGAATTTCCATGGTTACTGCATTAAACACATAAAGGAAGGGACTTTTAGTCCTTCCTTTGTGTTTACGACCTTCCAGGAGGATGTCATCTCATCTCAATTGGGCGCCTAATTTCCGGCGTCTTTAATCCCTTGCCATCTGTGCTTCCCGATCAGTTTGGCAGGAAGGCATCACCCGGATGAGACCGAATCTGGTAGCGGACAACTATTATGTAAGTCGCTCAACATAGGCGGTCCCTCCAAGCGTGATTGTTTATTATTTCCTTATGGCGTTCCCACATAGCCTTTTAGGAACGCAGCCAGCTGTTTCACTGTAACCAGGTACACGCTCCTTGCCTAAGTACTTCAGGGAGGCGGCACCTAGATCAGACCGTTCCCGTATTGGGAGGAGCCTGTTCAACTTGAGCTTCACTTTCCACAGATATGGAACGTAGGGCCAGATGTAAGAAGCGTTTTGCATGGCGCAAACTGCGAAAATCGCAGTTTGCGCCATGCAAAACGTGCTAGCGATGCACAACCCCATTTTGCGAGTCGGTTCCGACTCGCAAAATGGGAAGGCGACTCACAAATAGGAAGGGGTGTTCCCTTCCTATTTGCGACTCGTACCGCAATACAGAATTGATTTGTGACCGCGAAAGCTGTCGCAAAGCAATTCGCAGTTAGTACCCACGTGAAGTGGGTGCTAACTCATTCGCAAAAGGGAAGGGGTCCCCATGGGACCCTTTCCCCTTTGTGAATGTTGGAAAAAAAAAATTTCAGAGCAGGCAGTGGTCCAATGGACCACTGCCTACTCTGAAAAAACGAAACCAAAGGGTTTAATTTTTTATTTTGTATTGCAACTCATTTTCCTTTAAGGAAAACAGCTGCAATACAAAAAAAAAAAACTGCTTTATTAAAAAAGCAGTCACAGACATGGTGGTCTGCTGTCTCTAGCAGGCCACCATCCCTGTGAGTGCAGGGAATCGCAAGGGGGTCGCAAATTGCGACCCGCATCATTAATATTAATGAGGTGGGTCTTTGCGACCCCCTTGCGGTTCGTAGAAGGTGTCTGAGACACCATTCTGCATAAGATTTTGCAAATCGGAATTCCGATTTTCAAAATCCTTTCTTGCTACATCTGGCCCGTAGTTCTTATCCACATTTCCCATTAGTCTATGGTTATGTGGTCCCCAGCTCTTCTTCCTTCACATTTCTAGTTTAGGTGTTATAGATGTAACTCTCACAGTGATTTTTTGGTTCTTTTCCTTTTGGTAGCATTTACGGCCAACTCCTTCACATTTGATATATTAACCACTGATCATGCCCTGAGTGGTCTTTTTATATATATCTCCAGATAAACATTAGAGTATGCTTTTTTGGGTTCCCCACACTGCCCATTTACCTTATGTGATATTATGGGTTAATGGATAGTTGACTACATTACAACATACTGTTTGATAGTGAGTTTTTTGCCCTGATGATTATACTATGCAAGTTCTGTTTCTAACATGTTATTTTAGAAGCAACGAGTGCTTGTAAGCTTGTGCTTCCTATGAAACTCAGTCAGGGATGGTAAGCACACTCTTATTTATTTTGACACACCCTTCCTAATGTAATACTGTCAGTATGGCCATTAATACTAAGTTTTTATTAAGTGACTAACACTAATTGTGCAATTCCCCCGAATACAGTTGGGAAATGTGTTATGTTATTTTGTCTCTCTGTTTTGTACATCCTTTCTACAGGTATGGCTCAGTTCCTCTAAATCAAAGTGAACTGATGTGAGTAGAGTCTCTCTGTTATGTCTTTCCATAAAGTTTGAATACAGCGTATGGTTTTTTTCTACAATTTCCGGAGAAGATTTTGTTTAGTCCTGATGAAGCGCCAAGAGATCTGGTTGGACGTTGGAAGACGCGAAACATGTTGACTTTTTAGAGTGGAAAAATTTATCGCTTATTGGCCACTCATACCTTAGCGTGGAAGACCATTAGTTCCATAACTCTATTGCTGTTTTTAACCTTGACCAGCACTTCCGCATACTAATAAAATTGGTCTTAAGGGAGTGTCAGAGCCAATTTTAATATTTTTCTTTCTCTCCAGCCTTTTTCTGCCCTTTGTCCTTTCTCAAAATTCTGGCAAAGAGGACCCCACAAGGGTCCCATCAGACGCTGCAGTGCCAGTCGGACGTAGGGCAAGCCCAATGATGATACATGAGGGCCTTTGCTTCTGAATTGACTCATACCTTAGACATCTAAAGTTTTTTGCGTCATCTTGTCTTTTTTGGAACAGTGTACTCTGTTGATTTATCCATATGTCAGGCCTTTTGTAGCCATTTTAACTATAGTTTTATACACGTTATTTTAGCAAACTAGGCCTGCCGCTGTACACTTTAACCTAGATATGTTTTATTTTAGCTTTGTTTTATTATTTTAACAGGAGCCGCATTTGTGGTCTTGTTTTATTTTCTCTGTCTAGCTGTATTTCACCTTGGCCAGCACTGAGACTCTTAAACAAGACATTTCGTTCACTCTTGCATTTTTTCAAGGCTGAAGTAAGATAGGTTGGTGGCAAAAGTGGTACACTTTGTCTCTAATGTTCACAGGAATATATGCGCTCTTATGTGGGGATTCTTTCTTGGAACATCAGCTGTTTTATTATGAAAACACTACTTGTATGTAAGAAGGAGATTCCAGCCAGATGACCATGACTGTATGTTGATTGCTGAGTGCTTCGCTGCAGCTGCTTATGTAGACTACGGGCCTCTTGCTTAGGTATGAGGGATGATGTCTTCCCAGGGGAACTTGAAGGGCAGAATTAGAGCTCAACATTCTGTGCTCTAACATAGTCTAGGTAGGAAATATTCCTAAAAGCCATAGTGACAACATGGGAGTGTTATTTTTGTGTTTTACTCTCCTTATCACCATTTTAATCCTGTCCTGCTTCATCGTCCTAGTTATTGCAATACATGATTTATTATCTAAGATGCAGTTACTTCAATAAAACCTTATTGAACTATACTCTGCCTCTGATTGTCCTTGCATGTGTGAGACTAATGTAACTGAGAGAAACAGATGAGTTCTGGGTGACCACGATTTCCCTGAGGAGTGATTTGTGTCATGCTCCCAGTTTCCCAATCATCCCTGCTCCTGGGTGGAGATGAGGCACTGCTGGTTAGCCGGAACAAAACCCGGATTAGGCCGACAGATGTCACTTGGTGTGGGATAAGACTCTGTCCCCCTCAATGCCAGTGATTCTTCGGCCCAAATCCAGTAGTCTCATTAGGATATTGAGAACCTACTCAATATAATGAAGAGGTAGTATCTGAGGTTCTCCATTTGTACACAGTTGTACCTTTGAAATAAGAAGAAACTTATAGAGGCATGCCTTTGAGGTGCACAGATGCCCTGCCTTTCCTACCCTGGCTACAGACTAACTACATGGCATATTGAGCCATTTGTATAGAAAAAAACACAGCCTATTCAGGTGTATGTGAGGCTGGGTCCAGTTCCTCTCTCCCATCTTGCCAGTATTGGCCCATTAAGTCACATCTAAGATCCATTGTATGTTGCTGTCTAGGAGGAATACAGAAAGCCCAACTGTCAACAACATTGAGTCATGGTCATGCGACCAGAGATAGGGTTTGGGCACCAAGTAGTTAAGGCAAAAAAATGCCAACTTTCTAAAAGTCACATTCGAGAATCGTAATTTAAAATCTGACCTCACCATAAGTTAGGATTTTAAATTAGGATTCCGGAGACACTAAACATAAATCAGTTATGTCTTTCCTTTTTAAAATTGTACTTATAAAATGCAATAAGGCAACTTTAATGTTATTCTATGGGTGAGATAGGCCTTATAGAGGTGAAAAATTAATTTTTCCGCATCAGGTCATGTAAAACTTAAAAGTACATATCCAACTTATGAAATACACTACAGCCTACCCTTTGGGTATTCTAAGGCTCACTTTAGGGGTGACATATGCATTAAAAAGAAAGATTTTGACCTGTCAAAAAGGTTTATTTTGGTTACTTTGCCAGGTCTAAATAGCAGTTTAAAACTGCACACACAGGCTCTGTAATGGCTGCCCTGAGACGTGTTTAAAGGCTTACTTATGTGGGTGACACAATCAGTGCTGTAGGCCCACTATTAGGATTTAATTTACATGCTCTGGGAAAATGTAGTGCACCTTACAGGGGACTTATGAGAACATTGAATATGCCATTTGGATATAATCCAGTGTTACCATGTTTTAAGCAGAGATCACTAGCACTTTATTAGTGGTTATCAATGGTAAAGTGCACAGAGTCTAAAGGTCAACAAAAACAAACTCAGCAAAAAAGGGAGGAGGAAAGGAAAACGTTTGAGGATGACCCTGCAAGAAGGGCCATTTCCAACATTCCTTGTTTCTGACAACATGGTGGGTATAGTGTTATTGCTTTATGTAGGGCAGAACAAGAGACCCATAGTGCGTGGGTGTCTTTACTCCCTCACCATATATTAATGCTACCACAAACTTTCTTCTGTATTTAACCCCTCTATCTGTTGTCTCCTGAAACTCAGTCAGTTTTGAGGGTGTTGCAGCCAATAGTGAGTTGTCTTCCAAGTCTGCACACAATCTTTCCAATTGAGCACTTTCACCCTCAAGTCAGTCTAGTGTGCCACACAGAAATGTCAAGGCACCAGCATGCTTAAGTATAGGCTCACCATTGAAGCAAACTTTAAAGGCCTCCCACATCGTTTCAAAGCATACCACTTAGCTTTTGTGTTCAAAATATTCTTTGATGGCAGTAGGCATTTCCGAGTGAAAAACTGGGTCTAACAATAATTCTAAGGGAGATCTTCAGCCATTAGCTGGAGGGCTTGTGTCTTGAATCTTTAATGCTGCTAAAACTGGAGAGTGGCCCATGTACGTTCAAAGGAGGTGAGAGCAGGAATAGACCCAAGGTACAATTCTACTGTGAAAACAGCCAGTAATCAATACATACATGTAAAGTGTGTAAAATGTGCATTCTTTAGTAGAGAGGTTTCTGCATTTCCAGATGTCTATCAGAGTCTCTTGATTCATGAGACTGTATAGCGTACATGCCATAGCAGACTGTCATCTTGCGGGGCCTAAAGATTTGTCTAGTACTGGGTCCAAGACACAGTTCAAGTCTCTGCCCCATATTTGTGTGTCATTTTAAAAAACCAATACTACTTGCTGCAGTTTTAAATAGAATTGAGAGTTTTTGTAGGTAGGCTCATAAATGTATACAAGAACCCTGGTTCTATTCCCGATCAGGCATATGGACACTTTATAAGTGCCTTCTTTGTCAGCCACTGCCTCCTGGACTCTGACTATGCTACCTATGCTGGGCGAGAGTGGTACGTGGTACTCCTCTGGCATGCAAGCTGTAAAAAGCAGCATAGCAGCTTCAATACAACCGCTACATCAGCACTGAACCTAAGTGTGGAGTGAGGTGTATTTCTTGAAAAAACTCAACATCTACCAAATGCCTCCTCAGGTACACTGTGAGTATCCTTATCTTCTTTTGAAGGCTTCTTTTGAAGGCTTCGAATAGTCCACGTGATAATGCACAATGTAGTATATGTTGATGTTCCTAATACTGCACAGTTAATGTTAAAGCCTCCACTTTGGATATTTCTGTGTTACCATATGGCACAGCAAATGAGCACTATTGATCCTTCTGCTTACAGCTTTCTTCCTAAATGCCTTTACAACGCAACCTCCCTACAACACACACAATTTCCCCCAACTCTCAGTATTGCTGTTATCTCACCATCGCCCTCTCTTCCCCAACTTTTTAAAATCAATAGCTCCGAATACAGTAGAGCACACCCTGGGGTGAGGCATGCGAGGGCCCACTAACAGCCACACAAGGTGGAGACCGCTGCACATTTGGGTGAAGTGTCAATGCCTGACCCATAAAGCTCTAACTCCTGTTCAGACTGAGATGCCAAAGCTGACATGTTATAACTAGGCCTCTGGTCCTTGCTAGTGGTTGACCCTGTGTTCTATGAAAATCCACCAGGCAGCGAAAAATATATGATCCTGCATAAGGCATAACTCTGCTGCAAGAGCAGCTTTGCCCATGCACCACAAAAGTCTTCCCATGTTTAAAAAGGCAACATGCAGCAAAGTATATAAACAACGTAAGTAAAGAAAGTCGAAACTAGTAATTGTCGTTAAGACCGGATTCTTTTAAACCTGCTCCCTTTGCATTGAAATTCTGATGCATATTTGCTGCTTCATTTTTCAGTTTCTTAAATGCTTAGTGTGGGTTAATAATGATAAAAACCTTGCCATTAAGCAGCACTCTTAGACATGTGGGGTATAGCTTGATGAATTCCAGAATAATTGTGTGGAGTTCTTTCTTTACTGGGAAAAATGCCTTTTTGAGCACACTGTACCTGAATAGTGAAATATGGGTCAAGTGAAATTTCTGCACAAAAATATTTCAGTGTGTTTAATTCATGTGATTTGCTTAAGGCGGCATCACGACCCTCACAGGGTTTCAACAAACATTTCCATGTTGCCTATAGTTTTGAGTTATGGGACTGCCATACATCTGATGTTATTCCTCTGGATTGCACTTCTAGGACTTCAGTTTTGGTTTGTACAACAGACAAGAGCGCTCTAATTTTTGACATATTTTACTCCTGCATGGCCATTTCATCTTTAAGTTCTGATGCCCTTCTCTCAGTCTTGTCTAGCTTCTCCCATGCTTATGTTTCCAACATTCTGTCCATTCTATATGTCAGGGCATGTCAGGACATCTATTTTTCCATCATGTTTGCAGGCTTTACCTTATTTCTTGCAAGTGGCCATCTGTGACTCAGCCTCCAGTTTAGTGACTTTAATGGTTCATCCTGACAAGGATTGTGGTTGGGCTTCCACTCCTCTCAAGCAACAACCCCAAGTTTTTACAGGTGTTCATTTAGTTATGGGTAATAATAGAAATTCGTGTAATTTATTCTGGTGTGTTGAATCTTGCAGCTAACCCACTAGTGGAATTTCCTCTATTTAGCTTCTTCCTACAGTGGAGAAACCTTCATCAGTAGAATTTCCTTTGGATTGCACATTTCATTGCACACAGTAGCACTTTAGTGATGAAAACTCTACTTGAGAATATTTCGCACATTTAGCACTTCGTCCACAAAACAGAAACGTGTTTAATACTACTCTAATGTCTGGCAGGTAGTGGACCAAATCACAGTTTTCACCATCATTATGCTACATGCATAGTTGTCTTAGCGAGTTCTGCTATTGGAATTTTTGCTTTAGGGTGCAAGAAAAAATAGACATAGCTCTATTTTTAGCTTTGTTTTCAACTAAACAACCAACCAAGCCCTCTTTCATCTATATTTCTTTACTAAGTCACCCACTCCTTGAGGTAGAAATCAATTTTCTGTGGGACTATTTTGAAATAATCGAATAAGTTGTTTTAGTCGGAGAAGAATAAAACGTGATTTAGCATAGCGCGTTAGGATTTCCTAAAGCATCCGTTAACACCGTGATATAAAGATGGTATAACTGTAACCTTTCCTGTCTGTCATAAAAGAGGGATTAAAGTCTTGTCTCTGTGGTTGAAACATGTGTTGGAGTGACATGTCAAATTACAGTTCGCATGTAAACACACTGCCAGCTTAGAGGCAAAGCTTAATTACTTTTTATCACCAAGGTTGTATAGGCCAAAGAAAAGTGAAAAAGCCTGACAAATGGCTGAAATGTCAATCTCTAAGTCTCATAAAGCAGCAAGGATTTCTTTCTTAAGTCTGAAAATGGAATTTGAACCATATCTTTCCTCTCTGTCCATTGTGCATTTTCTTTTTCTTATTAATCTGAAAAAGGCACAGATGGGAGGAGAACTGCGCGGCCTGTAGAACACTTTACAGTACAAATTAAGAGTGTCACTTTTAGTGACAATCCTGTGGTGCTAAGCACAGCAGTGTTTACATGGTTGGGTTAAGCCACTTTTTGTGGCTTAACGCCACCTTGTAAATATGGCCCCTTCCCACACAGCACTGTGAGTGAAAGGGGCGTGCAATGAGTGTTGCAGTGGGCATGCCACAGCAACACCCATTGACGCTACCTCAGATTTATGAAATCTCGTAAACCTGAGGCAGTGCTAAAATCGAACGCCACCCCAGGGGTGATGTTAGCAGGGCATAAAGGGGAGGAATACTTTTATTTCTCCTCATTTTTTGCTTTTTCTATGCGTGCTGCATTCTGCCACACGCATAGAAAAAGCTAAATGCCTGAAATTATTGTTTATGTGTGAGAAGGTTTCCCTTCCTGCACATAAAAATCGTTTGAAAATGACGCTTTGGCACTTCTATTTGTGCTGCACTTTGCAGCACACACAGAAGTGCCAAAGCACCATTAGTGATTGTTTATATGCAGGAAGGGACACCTTTCCGCACATAAACAATCACATCCCTCAATGCAGACATCCTTGCAGGATGGCGCAAGGATGCCTGTGTTGGTGCTGGCAGCTTAATTTAGCGCCAGAGCAGGGGGAAACGCAGGGGTGCGTCTTATTCCCTTAAATACGGCGCATCCCTGCATTTCAAAAGTGACGCAGCACAGCCCTCCCAATTTTGGCGCAGCACCACACTGCACCACTTTTCTTTAGATCTGGCCCTAAGAGTCAAGCACTGGCAAAGCCAATAGGTCTGTCGTTGATGTGCTATCAAATGGAAAAATCATTTGAGCATGAGAACAAAGCGTGCACGTATCGGTATTCAGGCTGAATATCGGAAATAAAAATATTGACGCCAAAAATATTGTGACAGTACGTTTCTATAGGTAAGTAAAGTTTTATTATATATAGCTCCGCATGTATGTACTTTGACAAACAATAGTAAATCTAGTAAATCTATACTTACCTATCTGCACTTACCTTCTGGATATTTTGGTCGTCAGTATGTTTGACACAACACAACATTCGGTGCACACTATATCTGTGTTTACGATATTCTGTCAGTTATCTGGGTGTATCTGCATGTGCTAGCTCATTAAATCCAAATCAACTGACTTTGCTAGAGTTATTTTTACATGAAAACAAGGAAGTTAGAACTATGGATATGGACCTAATGGCGAAGAAAATGAGAACATTCATGCAGGTCCACATATAGGGCCTCATTATGACCCTGGCGGGCGGCGGAGTCCGCCCGCCAGGATGCCGCCCTCCAAAATACCGCGCCGCGGTCAAAAGACCGCGGCGGGTATTACAAGTTTTCCCCTGGGCTGGCGGGCGGTTGCTGAAAAACCGCCCGCCAGCCCAGGGGAAAACGACCTTCCCACGAGGATGCCGGCTCGTAATCGAGCCGGCGGAGTGGGAAGGTGCGACGGGTGCAGTGGCACCCGTCGCGTATTTCAGTGTCTGCAAGGCAGACACTGAAATACTTTGCGGGGCCCTCTTACGGGGGCCCCTGCCGTGCCCATGCCATTGGCATGGGCACGGCAGGGGCCCCCAGGGGCCCCGCGACCCCCCCTACCGCCATCCTGTTCATGGCGGCTTTCCCGCCATGAACAGGATGGCGGTAGGGGGGGTCAGAATCCTCATGGCTGCGGAGCGCGCTCCGCAGCCATGGAGGATTCACACGAGCAGCGGAAAGTCAGCGGGAGACCGCTGACTTTCCGCTTCTGACCGCGGCTGAACCGCCGCGGTCAGAATGCTCGTTGGAGCACCGCCAGCCTGTTGGCGGTGCTCCCGTGGTCGGTGGCCCTGGCGGCCACCGGCCGCCAGGGTCAGAATGACCCTCATAATGGCAAATAAACAGAAATAGAAATTAAATAGGAAAGTCGCAGGAGGGAAAAACATATAGGAAACACACACATTCGCAAAATCTCCTTGGGTGCCCGAGATGTAACGGTTACGTCTTCAATTGCACCGCTTGGGTGCCGAGGATGTAACCATTACATCCTGCTATGGGCCGTAGCGCTCCCCCAATGGCCACGCACCCCCTCAAACCCTCTGTGGCATCGCCAGGGATTTTTGTTTTAGTATCTTATACATAAGGGGAGCGGCCCCTCTGCCTATTATAATTAGGTCGATCTGTCCCTGGGTGGGGGAGGGGGCAGAATCCCCTAGACACCAGGGATCTTTTTTTTTTTTTTTTTTTTTTTTTTTTTATATATAGGGAGCAACCCCTTAGGCAAGGGTCATTCCCCTGGGGAGGAACTTTATTATAGGCCATTTCTGCCCCCCTTGGAAGCAGATTGGCCTATTTTTATTAGGCCCATCCACCCCCAAGAGAGGCAGAAAGCACTAGGCACAAGGGAATTTTTTTTCCGCCATTTTCACACAAGGGGAGCAACCCCTAAGGCAAGGGTTCCTCCCCAGTGGGGGGGACATTTATTTTAGGCCATTTCTGCTCCCCTTGGGGGCAGGTCAGCCTATTTCTATTAGGCCGATCTGCCCCCGGGTGGGGCAGAAACCACTTAGGCACCAGCAATTGGTGTGTGTTCGTGTGTGTTCTGTTTGGGGTGTCAGCCCCTTTAGCATGGGTCTCTCCCCATGGGGGCACATTACTGTTGGCCATATCTACCCCTCTTGGGAGCAGATGGGCCTATTTTTATAATGCCCATCTGTCCCCAATGGGGACAGAACGCCCACTAGAGACCAGGGCAGATTGTTTTTTTTTAAAGAGGGTGGGAGTATGGCTATACCCCCACCCTAAATAAATGGGGACAAAGTTGTTCTGCCCACCGGTGGGCAGATGGGGCAATTATCCCCTATCCACTCCCCAGGGGGGCAGAAAACGTACTAGATGCCAGGGAATAAAAATAAAAATGTGGGGTGGTGGCTACCAACCAGTATCAGCATTGTTATGCCCCCACCCCAATTGAAGGGGGTAACAGTTTTTAAGCTCTCCCTCCCCCCACTAAAACATCTTATTCCACAGCAAGCAAGAGGACATTTACTTATTTTGGGTTATGGTTTTACATTTGGGCCATGAGAGCATTGGCTAACTCTCAAAATCGTCCCACGTGGAATGGTGAGGGCTGCAGTTTTTGGACTTTGGGACACTGCCATGTAGAAAAATCCACAAGACATCTGAAAAGAAAACATCTGGGTGAGTCCAGAGTGGTGTGCTTCAAATGAACCCCACACCATATTTTTACCCACAATGCCCTGCAAACCTTCAACTTTGCTGGAAATCCCACATTTATCCACATTTTGTGATGGAACATTCCAGAATCTGCAGGAATCCACAAAATTCCTACCACCCAGCATTGTCTCATCTATACCGATAAAAATTCTGCCCCACTTGTCAGCCTAAAAATGTTTTTTCTTAAACTGCACTTTTGGACCTGCTTTGGTTCCCCCTCAATTTTGACATGTTTTGGCTCTTCCCTGTCACAGGCACCTGGCCCACCTACACATGTGAGGTATAATTTTTACCGGGAGACTGAGGGGAACGCTGGACTAAAAACACAAGTGCCCCCCACAAAAATAGGTACTTTTGTATTTGATCATGTTGATGTGTTCATGTTGTGTTTTGGGGCATTTCCTGTCTCAGCCACTAGGCCTACCCACACAAGTGAGGTACCATTTTTATCGGGAGACTTGGTGGAATGCTGGGTGGAAGGAAGTTTGTGGCTTCTCTCAAATTCCAAAACCTTCTATCACTGAAATGTGAACAGGAAGTGGTTTTTTTGGCCACATTTTGAGGTTTGAAAAGGATTCTGGGCAATAGAACCTGATGAAAGCCCCACAAGTCAACCCATCTTGGATTCCCCTAGGTGTCTAGTTTTCAAATGCACAGATTTGGTAGGTTAACATAGGTGCCAGCTGAGCTAAAGGCCAAAATCCGCAGCTAAGCAGTATGCAAAAAACAGCTATGTTTTCTTTGGGAAAATGTGATGTGTCCCCGTTGTGTTTTGGGGCATTGCCTGTCGCAGTCACTAGGCCTACCCACACAAGTGAGGTACCATTTTTATTGGGAGACTTGGGGGAACGCTGGGTGGAAGGCAATTTGTGGCTCCTCTCAGATTCCTGAACTTTCTGTAACAAAAATTTGAGGAAAAAGTGGTTTTTGGGTCACATTTTGAGGTTTGCAAAGCATTCTGGGTAACAGAACCAAGTCAGCCCATCCTGGATTTCCCTAGGTGTTTAGTTTTCAAAACTGCACAGGTTTGGTAGGTTTTCCTAGGTTTTGGCTGAGATCGAAATCCACAGCTAGGCACTTTCCATAAAACATGTCAGTTTGCAATGTAAAAATATGATGTGTACATGTTGCGTTTCCTGTCGCGGGCATTAGTCCTACCCACTTAAGTGAGGTACCATTTGTATCGGGAGATTTGCGGGAACACAGAATAGCAGAACAAATGTTATTGCCCCTTGTCCTTCTCTACATTTTTTCCTTCCAAATGTAAGACAGTGTGTAAAAAAGATGTATTTTTGAGAAATGACCTGTAATTCAAATGCTAGTAGGGAGACCTCAGAATTCAGAGATGTGCAAATAACCACTGCTTCTCAACACCTTATCTTGTGCTTATTTTGGAAATACAAATGGATTCTTGATATCTATGTTTCACTCTTTATATATCACCAAATGAATTGCTGTGTACCCGGTGTAGAATGAAAATCCATTGCAAGGTGCAGCTCATTTATTGGCCCTGGGTACCTAAGGTTCTTGATGAACCTACAAGCCCTATGTATCCCCACACACAGAGGAGTTCAGCAGACATAATGGTATATTGCTTTCAGAAATATGACATCACAGGAAAAAGTTACAGAGTAAAACGTGGAGAAAAATTGCTGATTTTTTTAACCTCAATTTCAATATTTTTTTATTTCAGCTGTTATTTTCTTTAGGAAAACCTTGTAGGATCTACACAAATGACCCCTTGCTGCATTCAGATTTCTGTCTACTTTTCGGAAATATTTAGCTCTTTGGGATCCAGCATTGGTTTCACACCCATTTCTGTCACTAACTGGAAGGAGGCTAAAAGCACACAAAAAAGTAAAAATGTGGCTTTCTGATTCAAGTCTGCTTGTTTCTGAAAGCTGGGAAGATGGTGATTTTAGCGCTGTAAACCCTTTGTTGATGCCAGTTTCACGGGGAAAAAAACACAAGCCTTCTTCTGCAGCCCCTTTTTCCCATTATTTTGAAAAAAATGAAATTTTCGCTGTATTTTTCCTAATTTCTTGGTCTCCTTCAGGGGCACCCACAAACTCTGGGTACCTCTAGAATTCCTAGGATGTTGGAAAGAAAGGACGTAAATTTGGCACGGGTAGCTTATGTGGACAAAACGTTATGAAGGCCTAAGCGGGAATTGCTCCAAAAGCCAAAAAAAGGCCTGGCACCTGAGGGGGAAAAGGCCTGGCCGCAAAGGGGTTAAAACACCAGCTGCAGTGAATAGACAAAACAAACTGGGATTGTTCTCTCTATGCAATGCATCTATGAGATAAATGATTTAATGTGATATTATAATATAGTTTTCAGATACAAAACAGTCCCTTGTGTATTGCAATGAAACAACCAATAGCATGATGTGAAAGAGGAGTACTTCTGTGAGCAAAAACAAAGTCCACTCTACTTCTATTCAAAAGCAGTGGTTCTTAACTTTTGAAATCTTTGGACCCCTACTTAGCCATTACTGGAACCATGGGATCCCCACTGAACCAATAGTGGAATCCGGGAACCCTCATGAGGACCTCACTTAGTAATTACTTGAAGCCACTGACCACAGTCTAAGTGTTTTCAATCACTTGAACCACAAACTGCTACCAAAAAAAAGTACAGAAACAAGCATTCCTCAAACAAATATACAACTATTGAAATATTTCCTTCAATTCACAAATAAATATCATTCTCCAGGACCCACACAGCGGGCAGGTCTGTGGCAAAAGGCAGGGCTAATTCTACAGGGGGCGGACCTTCAACATCAGCTGCATATTCAATAGTGAAACCACCCTGTGTGCATGACTTCTGCACAGAACTTGTGGACTAGAAGTATCGCATGGCCAGACTGGAGCACCAGAACAATCAGATCCTGAAAATGCTCATGGAGATCAGGGATCATGCGATGAGGTGCTGAGATGGACAATAGTCATGATAAACTGAATTTCACCTCCCATTGTATATATTTTTGTACATAGCTGAGGTATTTAGATAGTTACGGTTTGATAAGTTAGCATAGTGTAGACTAGTTGTAGGATATAGTAGTATTTTTCTTAGGGGTGGGTTTTTGGGTAACTCTTTTTTGGTATGTTGTGGAGGGGGTGATGTTTTGGGTATGTGTTTTAATTGGAGATAAGTTAGTTTTAGGAATAAGTTAGGATAAGATAGTGTAGTGTAAGTTAGTATAGGTAGATTAGTTAGTTTAAGGTTTTTAGGCTAACATGTATAGTTTAAATAAATCTTGTTTCCTAATGTATAGTCTCCATCATGATTTACTGTGTAGGTAGTAGCATGTCTGCACAGGTCATGTTAGGCACATGCATTTGCATGCAGTAGTTAGTTAGATGTGTGACTATGTGTATCCCCTATGGTCAAGTTCCTGTCAGGTTGGCAATGATGTCATATCAGTAACTCTAGGCATCTTTCAGCAATGTATGTGACACTCTGGATGTGCATGGATACACATCCTAAAACAGGTATTCATACAGCATTTCTCTGTGTTGTGAAGTGAGGTGAGGTATATTGTTAATATGTTGTTCTCATTGCACTCCCCTTAAATCTAGATTTTGTTACTGAGACACTCATGGCTGCATCTCACTGTCTTAAACATGCATCATTTAATTGTCACATCGATGTTTTACTTATCCCAGCAACACAGACCCCCTTGCACCATGGGAGCAAGGGTGCCTGTGTTGCGGGGCAGAGTGTTGCTGTGCATGAAGGAACACCTTCCTGTACAGTCACATACACAAGAGGTGATTGCATCTTGCTCTGGGTGGTGCAGGATACAGACGCAAGAGGTGACAAGGAGGATGCATGTGGACAGGTCTTCCTTCCCTTTGCGTCACTCTTACAACACATGTGGGGTGGCATAGGGACCTGACTCATTATAAAAAATGTCAATGTGTGAATGCATCGGGTTGCTACACTGTCTCAGGGGTGGCATTGAGGTGGTGCTGCATAAGACTAACATTTTTGTGGGCCTATTTTTGCATCTTTCAGTGTGAGTTGCAATCAGCAACAGGCATTTGAAGTGGCAAACCGCATTGCTGATTGTTGGTGTAGCAGGATGTGTCCCTTCCTGCACATGTGCAATCAGACCTACAACACATGACCCCTACAGCATGCCCAATGTGTGCCTGTGTTGGTGTTAGGCATCAGTTTGAGACCCATCACTAAGGTTAGTACAGGGGTGCATTGCATGTTAGTGACAACTACACATTCCAGCACTTTCAAGATGATGCAGCACAGAACAGCAGGCTGAGCTGTTGCACTGCGCTGCATCATTTCATCATACATGGTTAACAATGGGACACATTTCCCAGACACTGACAGCACACTGCCCCACCAGAACATAATTTTTTCTTTACAATCCAGTGGTGCAGTGTGTCAGGTCATATTTACCAGCCAAGGAGATCATCTTGTGTGCCTTTTCATGGCTAGGTAATTATGTGCCCCTTTCATACATCACAGTGCATGTAGGTGGCATTCCATGAGTGTTTCTGGGGGTGTTCCCACACAACACACATGTAACCTACATAGCATTTGAAGCCTTCCCAGATTATCACATCTGGGAATTCTGCAGTTTCATACTCCACCTTCGGGTTGACGTAGAAATGACAAGAAGGTGAGTGTAATCTTTGTTTGTCTAAGTAATGTCATGTTTCTCTGTGTGCTGCATTGTGCATCACACATAGTAAGACGGGAAACACCACTTATGCCTGATGTTGTGCAGGAAGGTGACCCTTCATGCATAAGAGCAATCACCCCCAAAACACAGGCACCCTTGGAAAATGGTGCAGGTGTGCTTGTGTAGGCAGATGGCACCAAATGTTGCACCAGCACAAATGGTAATGATAGAATGCCCCCTATGTTGTGTGCATGTTGCATTTGTGCCCTTTTGCCATGGTGCAGGAAGGCATATCGCAGACCTTTCTGAACCACCCTGCACAACAGGTCTGGTACGTGATGGCCAAAAAAAATGTAATATGGCCAGATGGTTCAGTTGATAGAGTGAAGGAAGTGGTGTGAGGGTTGTGAAGTGGTCTGTGCATATGGTGGGGAGGGTCAGTGCACATTACATGTGTTTGGTGTTTTGCCATTAGTGTGCCCCTCATGCAACCCTTTTGCATAAATACAGTTCCTCCTATGTGCCTCCCTCTTCTGCCATTTGTTAGTTACAACATTGTCCCCCACTGCAACTTGCCCTGTGTTTTTGTTGTTCATCATATCCCATAGTGTCCTGTTACTGGACTCCAATCACCAACTCCTCAGGGATAACCGCTGCCACCATCTCCTCCAGCTAATAAAGCTCCTCCTGGGGAAGAAGGACTTCCACCACCAGTCTACAATGCTGCCTTTCGGTTGTTGGACAGTTTCTCTTTTGTTCTGCACTTGCAGTCACACCAGAGCGTTTTACAATTCATCACAGTCCTCTTCACCTCTGGTACACTGTTGACTTTAACGAATATGGACTGCCATATGGCCTCCTTCCTAGTTATTGGCAATTTAAAGGTGGTGAAGAGCAGGTGTCGGTGCTCTGTTACCAGTGTGATCAAAATGTTGTTCTCCTCCCTGAACCTACACTTCATCTTCCTTTTCCCCTTCTCCTGGGAGTCTGTCTGGACATCCTGGCTTGTACTGGGATTGGGGTCTCTCTGGGTTCTCTCCTGACTTCTCCATTGTATCACCTTGTAGCTTCTGTTTGGCATTATTGCTGGTGGCTTTTTTAATGCTTTAAAGCCCAAAAGTGACGCCAGCATGACTAGCGTCAAAACAGTATCACTAATCAGATTAAAGCCACATTTGCAGCACTAACTCCATTTCACAATGCCTAGCATCATTGTTTTATGCTAGCCATTTCTTACTGCCATGGTGCCCCATTTTGTAAACATGGTGCACGCTTGATGGTACGAAATGATGTTAACTGGTGTTAAAATTTTTGATGCACAACTACGCTAGCTCAGTTGTGAGCCATTTCTTGTAAATAGGCCCTTAGATGTTAGGTACTAGATAGAAGTGGACAGTAGATAAAATATCACTTTTAGTCTGGCTATAAATGTGCAATATAGTAATATTGATAACAGTCTGCTGTAGAAATAACGTTTTACACTTATATTCTACTTATCAAAAACTAACAGATGTTTGTTAAACAAGATATAAACAAAGTGGGATGTATGCAGGAACGTGGAGTGGCTGGGTTCAACAGGGTGCTTGATTTTAGGTATCAGAATATTTTGCAATTCAGTTTTACAGAGATGCCAGGAGCTCCTGGTAGGGTTGCCTACTGGTACAAAATGCCTCTTTGTTCATTGTATCTCCCTTGCCCTACTGGTAAACTTTGACAAGTTCTCTAGATTGGTGTATTATTTTGTAGCTTTGGGTAGCAGCAAATGTTTTTAACCATTGACACTACTCAGTGACTGTTACTTGTCTGGCTTTTACATCATTCTTTGTGATTGGGCTGCTCGGTGGATAGCTCATAGAGATACAAGCTGTCAGTTTTTTCAGGTTTGCAATGTCACTTAACTTCCGATTTTATTTCTTATTTTGTACACAGATAATCACACTGAGTAGTCAGGTAATGTTCAAATTGAATTTCTCAGGAGGCAGTTCTCGGTTTTTGCAGTGGGCTTGTGTCAATGAAACACAGAGTGTGGTGACATAATATATTCTGCTTCCATGACTTACTGGATTATGAGGGAGGCTGCTGGGAAAGGATGTGAGAGCAGGCAAAACGCTGCTTTTGTATCTCTCCAGGTTTTGGGGTAAGTGAATCTTTCAATAAAAATGTGTTGCTTGTTCACTGAGAAACATGCACACCAGTGCATTCTTTCTACCTACCTGGCAGGTACCTATTTAGTTATGAATGTGAAGTTAGCTTTCATTTAATTCTGTTGCACATGAATGGATACAAGGAACCATATTGGTGAGGTTGCCAGAGATCAAGGAAAATTCTGTTCTCAAGTGACTCCCTACTTGTGAGAATTTGGGTTTGTGATTGGTGGGTGTGAACCCTTCTCAAGCAACAACCAAAATCCTTTTCAGGGTGAACCACAAAAGTAACTAAATTAACATTTGCTTAATTCCCTGGTAGCTTGGCAGAAAAGCAGTCAGGCTTAATGTATAGTCAATGTGTAAAGTTTCTGTGCAGCACACAAACAGTAATAAAGGGAGAACACAGCACAAGAAAAATCCCTCACCAATTTAGAAAAAATACAGTACATTTTAATAAATTAGTTGACACCAAAATGATGAAAATCCAATAATGGGAACTGGAGTTATGAATTTTTAAGTTTACGATACAAAATAGTGCCTAAAATATCACAACACCAACTGTGAATTTCTCATTGCTCAAGACTGGGTCAAAGTCAAAAGATATGCCAACCACAATGGAGTGTGGGTCAAAGTTGATTGGAAAAAGCCCATTCTAATTGAACAAATAGAGCAAAGTTTCATAATTAAAATGAGATCAAAACAAGAAAAATCCAATCAGTAGAAATGGAGCTATGCAATTAAAATATTTTAGGTAAGTAGTGCCCAAAACCACAAGGCGCCACTCCCTGTTTCTGGTCTTGCTTGGGTGGGGGAAAGCCACAAGTTCAGGCAAGATACCAGGTTAGTCTCACTGCTAAAGTTACATTTTCAAAGTCCAGCACAAAAAGTCCAATTAGTGGTGGAGGGGGTCGTGAGGAGTGGGGGGGCATCACAGATGGTCATCACTGCGGAGTGAAGAGCAGGCCAGGTGTCACGGCAGTCATTGCTGTAGTGAGAAGATCCTGTTGGACGATGTGGACAGTCATTGCTGGAGCTTGGCATTTTCAGTCACCGTGGATTGATGATGATGTAGCATGAAGTGCAGATCTCATGTTGCAGGTTGTCACTGGCAGTCATGGTAGTGCTAACAGCCAGGTCTACCAGAGTTTTGCATTGGCGATTATCGTGGGCAGGGAGATCTCAATGCAAACATGTTTGCGGTCACAAAGAGCCCAAAACATCAGGACTTTTCCTTTTTCTTCAGAGGAGTACACTTTGATGCCGACCAAGGGCCCAGGACCTGGGGAGGCATCTCCTGGGGACGAGGGACTCACTCTAGCAGAGTCCAGCAGGGCTCAGGAAGGTCATGATTATATCCAGTTACAGCAAGTGAACTGGGCAGTTCCTGGGAGGCCTCCTGGACTTGTTGTTTCCCTGTAGCTCAGAATAGGAGGTCAGCCAGATGACTTTTGAAGTTGTCCTGCCTGTGGTAAATGGAACAGGTACAAGCTTCCTTTTCAGAGAGGGACAGGGAAATCCTCTAGCATCCAGGAAGTTCTACTTCTGTAATATCCACAGGTAAAGGAGTGTACTGAAGAGTGGTTTGTGGGTTATATTTTAATAACTGGTGCAAGCTTTAAAGCGGAAAAAACTTCAGGTGTTTTTCCCCTTCAGATAGATCTGGAATTTCCTTCCTCCCTGCCCTGGTCTGAGGATGTCTGGGATGACAAATGGCTAGTTTGAAGTATTTTGTGAATCTGCTGAGGCAGCTTCTGTGAAATGGAATTGTGGCTGTACATAGCTCCACCCTCCAATCCTAGAAGGATGGTCTGACTTGCCAACAGCTAGTCCTCTTTTGTATAGTGTCCGGGAGGAATACACAGAGGCCTACTGCCAACTACACCTCGTCATGTGACCCAGGATAGAGGCTTTTTAAAATGACAATTCATTTATGTGTAAACATGACATTGCTTCTGTAAGAAATGGGATCTTTGGTTGGCAATCAGGTTACCCCTGTCCATGCAAGGACCCTCACTCTAGACACGGTAAGTCACACACAATCTAAATTTTCCTGTGCCCACCCTCTGGTAGCTTGGCACTGAGCAATCAGGCTTAACTTTAGAAGGCAATGTGTAAAGTATTTGTGCAATAAACCATGCAATAACACAGTAGAACACCACAAGAATACACTGCACAGTGTTTAGAAAAATATATAATATTTATCTGGTTAAATACAGGTCAAAACGATTAAGATTCAATGAGTATATGTTGAGATATCACTGTCTTTAGTCTTTAAAAAGCAGCAAATGTCTCTTGCAAGCAAGAAGTACCTGGTTTGCATTGAAATTCCATGCAAGGGACCGCAGAGGGGGAGTTGTGTGGAAAACGGGAAGCTGTGCGTCGATTTTTCCAGCGCACACAGATGATGCGTTGTTGAGTTTTCATGCAAGGCAGGCTTTGCCTCAACTTTTGGCACATAGACTAGGTACCTCATCGGGTTGTGGAGTTGTCGGACACCCTGGGGACCATGCGTTGAAAACCTGGGCATGCAGGACGAAGTCACAGGGGTTGCGTCGATCTGGTGGGCATTGCATGGAAATTTCTGCTGCACGGCAGGCGTTGCATCAATTTCTCTGAGGAAGTCGGCTGCGTCGTTCCGGTTTGGCTTTTCGAATTTCCGGTTGCAACGCTGGCGCTGCGTCAATCTCCTCGTCAGGAAGTTAGGCTGCGTCGTTCCGGTTCGGCGTGCGGTGATTTTCTCACTGCGAGGCAGGCTGTGCATCATTTCTTACTGGCTGTGCGTCGATTTTCTCTGCACAAGCAGTTCTTTTGCAGAGATTATGTCTTTTTGGTCCTGAGACTTCAGGGAACAGGAGGCAAGCTCTATCCAAGCTCTTGGAGAGCACTTCTCAGCAGAGCCAGAGGACCGCAAGGCAGCAGGGCAACAGCAGGGCAGCAGTCCTTTGCAGAAAAGCAGACAGGTGAGTCCTTTGGGCAGCCAGGCAGTTCCTCTTGGTGGGTTGCAAGTTCTGGTTCTAGGTTTCTTCTCCAGTAGTACCTTGTCCAGAAGTGTCTGACTTCAGACTTCAAAAGTATCTTATGAAGTAGAAGTGCCTTCATAGTGCCTATCTCAGAAGTGTCTTGTGAAGTAGAAGTGTCTACGTCAGAAGTGTCTGAGTTGGTAGGGTCAAAGACCCTGCTTAAACACACAAATGTGCCTTGGAAGTGGGGGAGACTTCAAAGAGTGACTTATGTGTGCACAAGGTCCCCTTTCAGTACCATCCTGTCTGCAGGGTCTCAGTAGGGGGTGTGGCAATACTTTGTGTGAGGGCAGGCTACTGTCCTTTGTCATGTAAGTGTCAGGCCCTCCACCGTCCCAGCCCAGAAAGACCCATTCAATATGCAGATGTATGCAAGTGACTGAGCATCCTGTGTTTGGGGTTTGTCTGAGTGGAATGCACAAGGGATCTGTCAACTAATCCAGCCAGACGTGGATTGTAAGGCACAGAAGGATTTAAGTGCAGCGAAATGCTCACTTTCTAAAAGTGGCATTTCTAAAATAGTAATATTAAATCCAACTTCACCAGTCAGCAGGATTTTGTATTACCATTCTGGCCATACTAAATATCACCTTGCTGCTCCTTTCAGATCAGGATCTACCACTCAAACAGTTATATGAGGGTAGCCCTAATGTTAGCCTATGAAAGGAGCAGGCCTCACAGTAGTGTAAAAATGAATTTAGGAGTTTTACACTAACAGGACATATTAACTACAAAGGTACATGTCCTGCCTTTTATCTATATAGCAACCTGCCCTATGGGCTACCTAGGGCCCACCTTAGGGATCACATATGTAGAAAAAAGGGGAGTTTAAGGCTTGGCAAGTACTTTTAAATGCCAAGTCGAAGTAGCAGTGAAACTGCACACACAGGCCTTGCAATGGCAGGCCTGAGGCATGGTTAAGAGGCTACTTATGTGGGTGGCACAATCAGTGCTGCAGGCCCACTTGTAGCATTTAATCTACAGGCCCTGGGCACATGTAGTACACTTTACTGGCATCTTCCAAGTAGATTAAATAAGCCAATTGGGTGCTAACCAATGTCACCATGTTTTAAGGGCGTGAGCATATGCACTTTAGCTGGTTAACAGTGGTAAAGTGTGCAGAGTGCTAAAACCAGCAAAAACAGTGTCCAAAAAGTGGAGGGAGGCAGGCTAAAAGTTAGAGGTGACCACCCTAAGGATGTCGGGTCTAACAGCTTCCTGCTCCCAAACAAATGTTATCACTTATTAAATGTAATAAGATTACCCAATGTTATCCTAGGGGAGAGGAAGCTCTTGAAGTAGTGAAAACGATTTTGAGAGTTTGTCACTACCAGAACATGTAAAACCTAAAAGTACATGTCCAACTTTTTAAATACATTGTACCCTGCTGTAAGAGCTGTTTGGGGCCTTCCCTAAGAGTGACCTATATGTAGTATAACAGAAGATTTAGACCTGGCAAAGTCGAATTGGCAGCTTAAAACAGTACACAGGTTGCGGTGGCAAGCCAGGGATATTTTATAAAGGGCTACTTAAGTGGGAGGCACAATGAGTAACGTTTACTGTACAGGCCTCCGTACATGTAGTACCACTTTACTAAGAACTTAGAAGTATACTTAATGTGTCAATTGGGTGCGAGCCAATTTTGCCATGCGTACAGCATTCAGCACAAGCACCTTCACACTGGTTAGCAGTGGCAAAGTGCATGGAATGCTAAAGCCAATCAAAAACAATTACAGCAAAAAGGGAGGGGAGAAGTCAAAAAGACTGTGGAAAGACTACCCTAAATATGTTACATCTAACAATACCTCAAAGTTACGTGCATCAATAATGATGGTGAAGATCAAATTTACTGTGTACTCAGTTTCTGGTTGGTAGTGCACGATCCATTTGCTGGTCAATTCGTAGCATTTCTGTATTGTTAATGATCTCTGAAGTCCGCTTTTTTTTGTAATTCACTCTGTCAAGTCCAGCAAGATTATTGATTGTGATAACGTTTGAAGGTAAAAGTCCAAGCAGAGAGTTTCTTTCAAGAAGAGTATTCTGTTTCAGGGTTCTGGTGTATGATCAGCAAGATGAAACAAGTGGTTAGGATGAACAAGCAGCATCTTATCGTATTGTACATTTGGCAGTTAACATCTGGAAAACCACCACTATTTTCTAAAAAAATGTGTAGAGGTGATTTTCTGGGGTAGTTTATTTTAAAATCCGTGGCTCATGCCTCATTTGGATGAGAGACGGTTTGGTGACCCCTCTTCCTTTGTTTCTGTGAATAAACAAACAATTTTGTTCATCCTACTAGGTTGCATAGAATAGTGAGATAAGGAATACAGTACCAGTAGGGCACAGTAGGGTGTAGCACTTGCGTAGCTGGTTGGGGGATATTGGATCAGGTCAAGTCTAAATTACCAAAAGCTCACTCATTGATTTCTGTCAAGAAAGGAGTGGGGTCGATTTTACTATTTCC
Organism: Pleurodeles waltl; assembly: GCF_031143425.1. NCBI lineage: Eukaryota > Metazoa > Chordata > Amphibia > Caudata > Salamandridae > Pleurodeles > Pleurodeles waltl. The sequence goes on from NC_090440.1 coordinate 1,576,902,672, forward strand.
CAATGGTACAAAGAAAGAAAAATTGCTGGATAGGGAAAGTGAGTGAAGCACAGGATTATCTCATATTAGTGTAGTCTTGCGTGCAAGTGCATACATTGTAGGCACGTTCAGAATTATTTCACACAATGCAGTGAAGCACGAGAACTTGCTGCACGTCGTTGTGTGAAATGGAGATAGCAGAAATGTTTCATATTTACAAAAAATGAAACATTTCTGCTCTCTCCTTGTGCTGGCGCACTGTGTGCTGCCTAGTGCCAGCGCATGCAACCTTGCACCACTGTTCAAGGGTGCCTGCGTTACAGGCAGGACTTCTTTGTGCTCAAAGGAATAGCTTCCTGCACACAAAAAAATCTAAAGAGGCCTTTTCCTCTTTCTATGTGTGACATAGAATGCATAATGCAAACAAAGAGGAAATAACCAGGAGAAAAAAATATGTTTCTCCTTGTTAAACTGTTCTTTGGGAGCTGTATCAATTTGATGCAATTCCAGGTTTACAAACTTTGATGCAATTCCAAGTTTACAAACCTTCGTAAATCTGAAATTGCATGGACAGCATTGGTGAATGTATTGGAATGCCCATGATCCACCCATAGAATGCCTCTCAGCTCGAAATGTAACGTAATGCAGTGCAAACCACTGTTGCACTACAGTTCTTAAAAAAAGACACGCAAGTCACAGCAAATCATCACTGGGCCCTTATTTCTTGGTAGTTATTGATTGCATAGAAGAGACATTAGAAGATGTTTTCCTTATTTTGCTGAAGATTAATTGATGGGGAACTGAAGGTAGAAATGCAGTGTAAGAAAAGGAGGTTGCTATAAAGTGTTTGGTATAAATGTGTGTTATGGATTACAGCAAAAGACTCTATCCTTGTCAGTGCAACCAATAGCTGTAATGGGACAAAGGAAAGATTAGAGACGCCCGCTAATGAACCTGTTGCCATCACACGATGCACTTCAAATGATCTATTTGAAGGCTAGTTTCCTTTAGCTCCGTGCCAAACCCAGAAAACAGTAAATGCTAATAAAAGGATACAGCGAAGATACAAAAATCAATTCCTGAAGCATGATGCTGCGAACCTTAACTCACCCAACGCCAGCAATTCCACTTATTACCCCAGAGGACGATTTGAACATTATTTCAATTGTCTTTGGTATTTCCGAATAGCATTATTAACGAGAAACCTAAAAATACATAATTTATCCAATCCCAAAGCAAGAGCTACTTTATACATTTTTGTTAAATATATTCTCCCGCGATGTCTCAGGGAAAGGTTTCATCACTAAATAAGAACGAATTACTACATGCAAAGAAGCTGTCTCAGGTAAAGATTCAATGGTAATTCCTAAATTAGGCTTTATTTTTGGAACGTTGTTAAGTGTTTTGGGTTATGATACATGCCTTTCAAATATTTGCGCCGTTTTTGCGTCAAGAAATGACGCAAATGCGGGCAAAAAAAGTATAAATATGGGCCTAAGTACTCTAAAGTATGCATTGATGTGCGTTTAATAAGAAATATGTTTTTTATAGATTAGAACATAAAGAGTAGTGAATGCTAGGGTATGCAGATTATTGCAGCCGACGGGATATCACAGGTGGGTGTTTTCGAATATGTGCTGCATTGGCAACTGCCATAAGAAAGGCTTGCCCGGGGTTCCCACAGGAGCCTGACACACATACTGAACCAAGCACTACCAGACATGGGGGACAAAAGTACATTTATATCAGGCTTGTATGCTCTTTTTGTCCTGCGCACGGCGGCCTGCATGAAGAAATTGAAGATATTCTGGAAGGGGGAGATAGGCCAGGAACTAGGTGACAGGGTATGGGCCTCTGTGCTGAGCAATTGTAGAAGGGTGACTGGCAACACAGACTGAAGTTAATTCACCACAAGTGCATACATATGGATTATATAACGCCGCAGGAATTTATATACACATGTGTCTGACCGTGGGGGACTTTTTGGAGACAGTAACCCAGACACTGGGAAACTTAACTGATATGCAAGTGTCCCCCACAATACGGATGTGCTTCCTGGGCCTAGTGCCTCAAATCAAGCATGCAAAACCTGCTGAAAAGATACTGGAGCTCCGCTTAGCTTTTGTAAAAAAAAATGCATAACACAGCACTGGATGTCCTGGTGCTCTCCTACCAGGCAACAGTGGTTGTGGGAATTGACAAAATGGGTAAAAGCAGACTGCGGAATACAACATAAGTTGATTTACAGTGGTGGTAATCAGAGTGGTAGAATGGAACGGGATAGGATGGAAATCCGATTACAGCAAGAGTTGAAAGAACTATACTGGAAAGTATACTGGGTCCGGAAGAGGGGTAAGTTAATGGTGATGATGGAGAATACAGTGGGGAACCACTGGGCACTGTTGTCTCTGTAGGTGATACATTCAGTTATACTAATTCAGATTAAGCATTGTGCTCTGGCGTATCACAAACAGTAAGACCAAATATGTGGCTGTTCATTGGCTCTGAAAAGGGGGCGGGGGAGGGAAAAAGGGAATTGTTACCATTGTGTAATAATGGTGTTGACGTGAAACCAATAAAAGAAATATAAAAAAATTGACTTGTCATTTGTTTTGCGGAACAAACATTTTACCTATTTGTAACGTGCAATGTTGGAAATGCCTGTCTACATGAGACCTCAATTTTAAAATGTCTCTATTTTGCTGACAAGATTGAGTGAGCTACAGCATGTAAATTGTGAGTCCAAAAAATGTATGTCTTATAGGCATTAATGATTTAAATGTTATATTTGTAATTTGTACTGTTCCTGGATATTGTATTAATAATTCAGCTTCTTATCTTAATGACCAAATGCTCACTGATTAGTTCATCCCAAATAGCATACAATTGTACATTACATGTCTCTTGGTACAGAAAAGATGCAAAAGTAGGGTAGGAAACATACCCACAATATAAATGTGTAAATGTGCTTATAAATCATGTACGTTACACTTTTGTGCTATTTAATACCCACCTATGGCAATGAGATCATGGATCATTTAATGGATAAATCAAATCAAAAAATTGAAAATTCACATTGCTTTGTGAAGGTTTACTCCCATACAGTATTTACTGTGAACATTTATGCAGTTAAAAATTATTAGTAAGTAACTTGTGTTAAGACACCCTTATAAAGATGATAGCATAATTTATTGAGTGCTCACAATGGAATATGTAGATGCCATGCATAACACTTGCAACCTGGTTGCGAGTCTGGCGATCCAAGAATCGCCAGACTCGCGTTGATGTTCAGACCACCGCAACTGTAGCGGTTCAACTGCCACATTTTAACTCTGGTGGGCGGACCCACCAGGGGACTGCCGTCTACACCGGGAACATGGTTCCTGATGAGGTGACGGTGGCCTGAGTTGTACTCAGCCAGGGTGGAGCTGAACTCAGAGTCACCTGTCTGATTACATTCCCACTTTCTGCTAGACTTTTTGTTGCGGGGAACCCTGCCATGACAAAGCTGGTGGAAAGATAGTGCCGGGGGCCACAGGGGGGCCCTGGTCTGCCCATGCTGATAGCATAAGCAGAGCAGAGCCCCTCACCCAGCGCCCTTGGAATGCGCAATAGTCTGATTTGCTAGCAGTGCACATTCTGAGGGTGCTGGAGTGCTATTTAAAAGTTTTGAATTGTGAATATTCATCAAGTTTTCAAAATCACTGCCAAACGCAAGATTTGCTTAGGGATGCTGCCTTGTCCAAGATGGGAATGGAGAGTGAAGGCCCCCACAATTGTTGGGATCAGGGAATGGGTTTCTCCAAAGGGAAGACTGTTTTCCATGTGGACAAATGCAAAACACATGCCTGCACAAGTGCACATTTCAGTTACCATTTAGATATGTTATGTTATGTGTATTTGTATAGTGCACAACTCATCTGGGAGGATATCCTGGTGCTGAAGCAGGACCTGCATGGGCTGAGCCAGTGTTGGAGCTTGGTGAAGAGCCAAGTCTTAAATTTCTTGCAGAATGTAAGAACTGAAGAGGAGGCTCTGATTACCAGGGGTAGGTCATTCTGGATTTTAGGAGTGAGCTAGAAGAAGACATGACCACCAGATCTGGTTCTGTGTATATGGTGGATGTGTGTCAGTAACAGTCCGGCTAAGTGGAGATGTCTGGTAGGTTTGTGGAAGTGTATGTGATTGTTGAGGTACATGGAGACAATGATGTGTAAGGCCTTGTATTTGTGTGTGTGAGGAATTTAAAGAGTGCATGCTTGTGGATTGTGAGCCAGTGGAGCTCGATACGGGCAATGTGAATGCAGGGCAGAAGGTTTACAATGAGCCAGACAATTGAGCTTTGTTTAGTCTGAAGTCATCTGGTCATTTGAACATTGATTCCAACATAATTGTCTTGCCATAGTTTAGCTTGCTCATGAAGACAACTTGGGTGATACTTCTGTGAGTGCTGATGGGGAGCCATTTGAGGATCTTCTTGAGTGTGTGGAAGCAGGGGATGAAGACTGAATTCACTTGGATGGTCATGGTGAGCTGGTTTACAATTACTATTCTGAGATTCTTTGCATGGGTTATTAGGAGGGATGTGGGTCTGAGTTCAACAGGCCACCAGGTAGAATTCCAGAGTGAGTTGGCTTTGCTGAAGATGGTATTGGCCTCGGTTTGCTTAAGAGAGCCAAGACCAATATCGTAGCACTGTTCCCACCAGTCAGTTTGGCGGGAACATGTACTACAATACTCCTGCTGGTCAGCCCAGCAGTAACATTGTGATACGCTCGGGCTGGATGTCACCGCCATGGCGGTGGCTTCTTCCCTGTGACTTTGCCGGTCCCATGGTGGGACCACCAATGTTGTAATCAAGCCCTAAATTATTGCAGAGTAAAGATAAAATATATGCTGCAAACAGGGATGGTGTTGTGTTCATGCGATGATAGGGCGACAAAGTGAAATGTGTAATTGCATTTTTATGCGCAATTTACTGTCCGCAATCTCTAAAGCTTTTCATTTAATCTGGTGTCTTCACATAAAGACAGGCCCATATCACAAATGCATTTTGAATAATTGCATTCAACATACACGCGCAAGTGGCTTAATGTGCAAGAGAAAATTATTTTTTGAGAAATTTGGCAATTCACACAACATGAATTATGTGGAAGCAAATTTGCTGTCAGGGTCTGCAAGTGGGTTTTACAAGCAGGCTGGAGAAGGCTGAGGGTTATTCCATAGAACTTAATTTAAAAGTTTTGAATTGTGAATATTCATCAAGTTTTCAAAATCACTGCCAAACACAAGATTTGCTTAGGGATGCTGCCTTGTCCAAGATGGGAATGGAGAGTGAAGGCCCCCACAATTGTTGGGATCAGGGAATGGGTTTCTCCAAAGGGAAGACTGTTTTCCATGTGGACAAATGCAAAACACATGCCTGCACAAGTGCACATTTCAGTTACCATTTAGATATGTTATGTTATGTGTATTTGTATAGTGCACAACTCATCTGGGAGGATATCCTGGTGCTGAAGCAGGACCTGCATGGGCTGAGCCAGTGTTGGAGCTTGGTGAAGAGCCAAGTCTTAAATTTCTTGCAGAATGTAAGAACTGAAGAGGAGGCTCTGATTACCAGGGGTAGGTCATTCTGGATTTTAGGAGTGAGCTAGAAGAAGACATGACCACCAGATCTGGTTCTGTGTATATGGTGGATGTGTGTCAGTAACAGTCCGGCTAAGTGGAGATGTCTGGTAGGTTTGTGGAAGTGTATGTGATTGTTGAGGTACATGGAGACAATGATGTGTAAGGCCTTGTATTTGTGTGTGTGAGGAATTTAAAGAGTGCATGCTTGTGGATTGTGAGCCAGTGGAGCTCGATACGGGCAATGTGAATGCAGGGCAGAAGGTTTACAATGAGCCAGACAATTGAGCTTTGTTTAGTCTGAAGTCATCTGGTCATTTGAACATTGATTCCAACATAATTGTCTTGCCATAGTTTAGCTTGCTCATGAAGACAACTTGGGTGATACTTCTGTGAGTGCTGATGGGGAGCCATTTGAGGATCTTCTTGAGTGTGTGGAAGCAGGGGATGAAGACTGAATTCACTTGGATGGTCATGGTGAGCTGGTTTACAATTACTATTCTGAGATTCTTTGCATGGGTTATTAGGAGGGATGTGGGTCTGAGTTCAACAGGCCACCAGGTAGAATTCCAGAGTGAGTTGGCTTTGCTGAAGATTACTACTTCTGTCTTATCTGTGTTGAGCTTAAGGCAGTTTGTTTTCATCAATTTGGTGACTTTGGTCATGCAGGCAAAGAAATTGGTCTGGGTGTTTGGCGTCTTGGAGAGGGAGAGTATGAGCTGGGTGTCTGCAGCATAGCATATTATTTTGATTCCATGGATACAGATGACACTGGCAGGTGGAGTCATCCAGATGTTGATCAGAGAGGAACTGAGTCTATAGCTCTATGCCATTTCAAATTATGAATGTGTAATTGATTATGTATTAAGTTTTTCTAGAAAAACTAGAAAACTGCAGCTCTCACAGTTTCCCCAAAAGTACTCGTGGCAATCTTTGACAATTCTAAAATTGAGTAGTACTAGCACACTTTTATATACTTTTCATACACATATGTATATATGCCCCAGTGTTAATATTCAGGGAATATTCACACCGTATACAGTTTCTACAAATAGAAAGGACTGTGTCCTCATTGCACTTTTACAAATAGGAAGTTGGATGCTTCAGGCAGATTCAAGTAAGAGTACGTAAGAGTACTCCTATAATACTACTTCCCATATTCAAAATAGCACTTGTTAATCAGCCCCACAGATTTAGGATATCCTTGTGAATCAGGTCCAGCTGAACTAGGAGTTTTACACTGCATATGGAGCAGAGTCAAGCCATTCTAATGCATACAATGCAATTTTGATCAGAACGGAAAAGTGATTCAAAGAACGGTAGAAACAGAACAGGAGTATAGAAGCAGTATGCAGAAGGTATATGAGACTGCAATAAGCCCTCACTAATTTGTGTCTGTAAAGATGATGAAACAGAGGCATGCATATGGTCTGGTCAAGGCATTAGTTTGAAGTGTAGTGGCATGTATATTTTCTACTTGAAGCAATGTTTCTCATAATGAATTCAGCATTGTCCAAAGAATCTACTCTCCATTTGGAATAGTATTAAAAATTGCTCTTATAGCTTAGTTTTTAATTGTACAATATTGGAAGTTCACCCATCAATCTTTTTGTGTTTGAGTGAGAAAGATTGATACAATTCAGCATTTGGTAAAATGATATGCACTTAGGACTTGTACAAATGTAAATTGTTAGTTGGTGTGGACTGGAGTCTATTACAATTAATAAAGTCACTAACCGATTAGGTTCATCCAAATGTTTCAGTAATTTAAACCTGAGCTCAATCAATTGTAGCTATGGCATAGAGCAGACAGGCTCAACTTAAAGAAAATGTGTAAAGCTTTTAAAAATTCCAAAACAGTTACGAATACAAACACACAACAGAATAAATTAACACTTCAATTCAGAAAAATAGATTAAAATTGAATAAACAAAATTCCACTAAACAACAAAAATCCAATGAGTGAAACCAGGGAAATTGAGATGTTTAAGGGAAATATATCCCCAAAAGCACTAAATCCTACTGATGGTCTATGAACGTAGTCGACCAGGATCTAGGTGCAATTTCAGGCTGACCACGATGGAGCCCAACCAGGTTTGTCACAATTGGAGACTTTACCTTGGGACTTAACCTAAGGTTGTAGGCTTTATGTGAGAAAGTCCAACAGAAGTATGATAGCCATTCGATGAGGTTTTGCTGAACCCGAGAAAAATCAAATTCATTCTAAAAGTAGTCCTTGTGTTTGGCTGGATACCTTTGACATCTTCTCCCTGTCAATATTTTCACATTTGAACTTAGTGTTTTTTCGGAGCACAGAATCCTGCAGGGTTTCAGGCTGTATCTGATGACAAGTTCCATGAGGCCACATACCTTCTTGCTGAGGGCATGCTGAAATGGATTAGCTGCTGCTGACTAGCTCCAAGTAGTAGAAACCTGTTTCTTCAGCCCAGTGAAGTAGTGCATGTGGTAAATTGGCTTAGGTGGTTGTCCCTATCCGCCTTAGATCTAGGTGTCTAAAATTGTTCTAAGTTCCAACTTTTCAGGGTTACTACCAGACCAGTTAGAGTCAGCCAAGGGTACCATGAGCTCAGGAACAACACTTGCAGGTCAAACTTCACTCCAGTAGAGGTCACTAGCAGGGTCCAGTCCAAGTACAGTTGCTATTGGTCACTTGAACACTCCAGGGAACAGGCTTCTTGAGGCTTGTCATTTTCCTGTAGCACGCTGGAGGTCAGCCAACTGATTCTTGGAGTTCTCTTCTGATTTCAGGGTAAAAGTGGGAACAAGGTCAGCAGTTCATGACTCAAACAGCAGGTACTGGCCTTCTGTTCTTTCACAGCAGAGAGTGTTTTGAGGAGAGTGTGATTTATGATTGGCACCAGCTAGAGGCTGGGAGTGACACTTGGGTCTTTCCTGATCAAATGCTCCCAGGGCCAACTCTACACACTTTGGCTGCAGTTTCTGTTTACCTTATTGTAAACTATGCCACATTGCTCCTTATTCCTAAAATTCAAAATGTGGGAATCTTCCTTCCTTCTGTAGAGTCTGCATGTTCATCCAGTGGTGTGGCCAGGGAAACAGGCAGTCCCCTTTTCTTTTGACACCCAAAACCACTTCCAGTGGCGGCTTTCCTTCCACTATATTTGGTACCAGCATGGAGAGAAATGGTTGCCTTTTCCATTTCTCACTTTACAAATGTTAAACATGCCAATTAGGAGTTAGGTAATTTTAACACATTTTGGGGAGCAGAGCATGTGTGCGGGAGTCTGATTACCAGTGTCCCGTGCACAGAGTCAAACAACCTGCAGCATCAGTCAAAAACAGTGGGTGGTCATGACATAAAGGGCACTTTTTTTCCTTGATGGAAGTTGAGGAGCAACTCAGCTATTCCCTTGGAAGCTCTTATAATCTAAGTGGAAGAACTTGGAAATGCCATCTGAATTATCGTGATCATTTCCAGGTTTGTTTTCCTCTAAAAAACGTATACCCTGTAGGGAAATGGAACAACGCAACCGTTTTTGATTCTCCCCTCCCATCTGCATGAGCCACTGGAGAAGTCCATGATCAGCTTCAACCCTTAACAGAGCTACATGACGTCACAGTCATTTTTTCAGACATGCTGAGATTAAGTGATTTGCCCAGAATTACAGGATGTTAAGCCAGTGCCAAGATTCATACCTTATTACCCAGTTCCAAAGTCAGCAGCTTGAGCAAGAGTAAACACCTGCTGATAAAGGTAATGGGTTGATCATGCCCCTCATCTTTAAGCTGTGATAACACTGGCCCAATACCATGCTCTGAAGCATCTGTTTAGACAACAAACACCTTGCTGAAATCAGGTGCACTGAAAACTGTTCAGTAGGGAATGCCTCTTTTATGGTGTCAAAAGCCTCCTGACACTCCTTGGTTCCTATGGCCTGCTTGACCTGCTTCTTAGAAGTTAACTCTGTCAGGTGCTAACAATGGTGTCATACCCCTTAATAAACCTCCTATAGTATATTTTCACCCAGGAAAGCTCTGACCGGAGGCTGGGTTTTCAGAGACCATTCAACTGTAACAGTTTGGATGTTGGGCAGGAGAGACTGCATATCTCCCTTACAAACATTGTGGCCTGGGTACACCACAGGCCCCTGCACTGTTTGACACTTTCTGGCCTTAATAGTCAGTACTGCCTGGTGCAGGGGTTGAAGCCCTTTCCTGAGATGAGAAACATGTTCCTTCCAGGAGAAGCTAAAAACAGCAATATCATCTACATTTGCTGCACTAATGGTCCCCAAGCTAGACAGTACCTGGTTGCCCAATCTTTGAACATTGACAGGGCATTATTCATTCCAAAAGGCATTATCCTGAATTGGAACTGGCCCTCATTATTTAGGAATATTGACCTCTTCTTCAGTCCTCAGTCAAGGCAACCAGTCAGTGTTCAAAGGTTAATTCAAAAGTGCTGAGATACTTGCCAGCCCCTAACAAAGTAAATTAGAGCATCAGCTCTGGCAACAGGGTGTACATCAGTCTTTGTAATGGCACTGAACCCCTGAGGTCAACACAGAACCTCAAATCTGCACATTCCTCTTGGGGTGAAGCCTTGGGTACTAGCACAATTTGTCTGTAACAGGGACTACTGGAGTGCTCAGTCACCCCAGGGGACAACACCTTAGGCTTTTTGTCTTTGATGCTGGCTGTTACCTTATCTCATAACCTGCAACTTAAATTTTTGACAGATTAGTTGTCACCAATGTCTATGTCATGGACACACCACTGGATTACTCCAGGTGCCAGGAATATAAGTCTAGGAACTGAACCAGCAGTTTGTGACAGTCCCCCTACTGCTGCCCTTTCAGTGTCAGGGAACACATTGTTCTCACCACTGAACCTTATTTTTCTTTGTGCGACAGGAGATCTGGAACTAGTTGACTTTCTTCCATCAGTTACCATCAACATAGCTAGCACTACCCTATCAACGTGGGATTTCAGGTGGTTGATATGGGTTACTGTGTGGGGTATCTAGAGGGACCAAAGTCCACCAAGTAGGTTACTTCACCCGTCTTTTCCAGCACTTGCCCTCAAGGCCCAAGGAGCTACTGACTACACAACTAACGTTTTCTAGCAGGTTGGTGCTCCAAAACTGTTGACTTCTGATTACATCACTTCTTGATGGTTCTTGGCCAGACTCCAAGTTTTCTTAGCCTTCTTCAAGTACTGAGCAATTCAGGATTGTGAGAAAGCGAGTTGGTTGACTGCGGTGTGAAGCCTGGTCATGCAATAGCCACAATCCCTTGCAGGGTGAACTACAAAAATTCACTAAATTAACCTGTGCATAACCCTGGGTAGCAAGCTCAAAAAGCTGTCAGGCAAAATTTAGAGTCAATGTGTTAAGTTTTTATGCAGTACACAAACAGCAACACAGTAACAATACAACACAACAAAAATTACAAACCAATTTAGAACAATAGAGAGCATTTTAATAAACTATTTGACACCAAAACCATGAAAATCCAATTAGTAGAGCCAGAGTTCTGAATTTTTAAAGTTTAAGGTTCAAAGTAGCAAGTCCTCAATTTTAGAAAATAGCCTCCTGTGGACCTTTAGCACCACAACCAAGGGTCCAGGAGTGGAGGGAGACCTTGTGGGGGTGAAAGACTCACTCAGGTTGGGTCTAGGTACAGGTTTAAGATGGTAGGACTCTGTTATGTCCCTGTGTCTCAAAACAGGGATCTGCAGCAGGGGTGTTCTCTGAAGGTCCCCAGCAGGTTCTAGGTATCAAATCAGTCCTTCCAGGTACAGCAGCAGTCTAGTAATGTGTGCAGCAGGTTGCAGAAGCAGGCAGGCAGTCATCTGAGAGTCCTTCCACAGGTCCAGTAGTGAACTGAGGAGCAGGTCTGAGAGCTCTCTTTTTATACTATAGTGCCCTGCTTCTAGAAGTTAGGAGAAGTTTCCAGAAGGGATCTCTGAAGTTCCTGGAATTTCCCACCTCCCCTGCCTTGACTCCTAGCTGACTGTAATGACAATACAGGGCTGTTAAGCCTATTGTGTGGTGGCAGAACCCAGCCTATTCGGTTGCAAGTGGGACTGTGCTTAGCTCCACCCCTCCCATCAAGTCAGTTAATGGCCTATTCAGGCTCTGCTAATCCCCCTATTGTGTGACTGTCTGGGGTGAATTCACAAAGTTCCAACTGTCAGTTATTCCCAGTCATGTGACCTAAGGCATGTTACAGGCACTGAGGGTTAAGGGCAGGAAAATGCCAACTTTTTAAAAGTGGCATTTTAAACGTATGATGATAAATCATCCAACTTCACCATTAAAGTAGGTTTAACATTACATGTTCATAGGTCCCAAACATGATATATCTACCACCTCTGGTTTAGGAATTACAATTTATTAATTTTAATAAGGAATCCACAATGTTACCTAATGGGAGGAGAAGTCCTCTCAGTAGTGAGAAAACAAACTTGGTAGTTTTTTATTACTAGGACATGCAATACTAAAAAGCAGGTCCTACCTTTTAATTACACAGCACCCTGCTCTATGTGCGACTTAGGGCCTACCTTAGTGGTGACTTATAAAAGGGCAAGGGGTTTTAAATGCCAAGTCAACATGAAAGTGCGACACTGCCATCAGGCTGCAATGGCAGGCCTGGGAAACATTTTAAGGTGCCACTTAAGTGGGTGGCACAATAAGTGCTGAAGGCCCACTGGTAGCATTTAATTTACAGGTCCTAGGTATATGGTATACCACTCTATAAGGGACTTACATGTAAATTAAATATGCCAATCAGGTACATGCAAATCAAACTATGTTTAGGTGTGAGTACATGCAGTTTAGCACTGGTTAGCAGTGGTAAAGTACACAGAGTCCTAAGGCCAACAGAGCAAAAATCCAGACACAATTAAGGCAAGCAGGCAGCCAAACGTTTGGGGGAAGACCACCCTAAGGCTGACAGGTCTAATACGGATCTTAGACCCATCACACAGACTACACCCTTCTGCTTGGGTTCTTTGATATGTTTTTCATCCTTCTAGAACCACAGTTAGAAAATCTCTGTCAAGATACCCCTACATAAGCTCAAAAGGGTTGAGGCCCACTACTTTTGCTGTTCCCCATTTAGACAAATAATAACATGATAGCAGGAATTTCCATTTCCATCAGATTTTCTCAAATAATGATGTTCAGGGTCTTGATGAATTTCTACACAAACCAAGTGGTTGGTGATACGGCTGGTGAATGTTTAAGTCACCCCACACTTATCCCACATAGCTTTCAAGAATGCAGATATGAAGTTTGTCACCCTTTCTGAGATCATCTCTTTGAGGAACCCTATTCTGTTAAAGGTATCCATCTGGGCCCTGACACATTCACCATCCTCAGATATATTGCTTCAACATACCTAGTGGCATGGTCCACTAGCACCAAGGTAAACCTGTTCCCAGAAGCTATTATAGGGTCTTTGGGCCCAACAATGTCAATCCCCACCCTCTCAAAAGGCATCCCCACCACTGGTAGTGAAATAAGTGGAGTTTTAGGCTGCCCTCCTATCTGGCCTTTGGCTTGACTAGTGGTGCAGGAGTGACAGAATTATTTCACCTTCTCAGTTATCTGAGGCCAGTAAACGTTGGTGACCCACCTGTGCTAGGTTTAGGTCTCCCCCATAATCCTCAGCCAAGTGGATATCATGGAATAGGTTTAGAAGGAATGCCCTGTAGTGCTGAAGGACTATTTTTTTTTTTTTTGTAAAATTTTTGTTTTGGTCCTCATTTTCATACCATCCTTCCTCACCACGAGAGGATATAAGGCGGGGGGTCAATACAGCTGAGTGTACTATGATCAAACACTGTCCAACTCCACCAGACCTTTACCTGCCCGGAAGTATGGCCTCGCTATACCCACTTCACTTGCCAACGACCGCCAGTGGTAGTATGTTGGAGGCAAGTTTAATTATTGGACCATGCCAAATCCAAATGTGTTCCCATATCCTCACCCAACCTCTCCCAAACCCCACCACTGCTTCAATTGATTCCAGAATCTACTTTTTTTTACAAATCTTACTCATGTCCAGCTTTAAATTATACATCAAAGCATCTTTCCAATCCATAAACGTTGGGGGTGAGGCATCAATCCATTTTTTACAATTCGCTCTCCTTGCGACAAGCATCATATAAAACAACAACTTAGAGCCATCCCTACTTATCCGCTGGGGTCCTGTCAAACATCCAAAAAAACACAAGCGAGGTGCTTACCTTGAGTCTTATAGAGAGTATTTCACTAATAGCATCACCAACCTCTACCCAAAATTTGCTGAGCTTGGGACATTCCAGGAACATATGGACGTCATCCACCGCCAGGGTCCCACACTTCATGCTTCCAACCATATTGCCCTGATCCATTGTACAAAGCTTTGCTGGTGTCCAGAAAAGTCTGTGAATTGAAAACAAATGATTCCTCCTTAACGCAGCAGGCTTGACAATATTGTATAAAAGTGTAGTAGATACTTGACATAAGTCTTTGTGCTGGTGCTCTGGCAAGCACTCTCCCCATAGCTCCACTGGTAAGGTGAAATCCTCGTCCACGGTATCCATAAATAGCCAGTACCATCTGGCCACCTCCTTCTTCAACGGGATATCCAGGAGCCACTGATCTTCCAACTCATTTGTGCCTCCCAACTTCACTTTTAAATCCTTCGCCCAGCTGGTAATCTGAAGGTACATGAATTTAGACAAGTTACCCCCTACCTCCCCATTCAGGTTTTCAAATGATCTAACCTCTCTGAAGGACTATTGATCCAGCCTCACCCTACAGGTCACCCTCTTCCCACTTGACCCTATGGGTTCCAGTAGTATCTCCCTGTTCTTGGACTTAAGCCTGGTGCCAAAGACTTTCAAGAGTTGTGCACTGTTTCTGTGATGGAAAGAATTCTTCCCTGGAGGGTCCTCCTCCCCCATATAACTCAGAGAGTACTACAAGGTCTCTCAGACGTGGACACAGATATCTTTCCCTTTAAGCTTCAGATTTGCACCTTGATGGTCAGATTTCTTCTGCGCCGTCAGAACTTTTGAGGGACTTTTTAACAACCCTTTTCCTTTCTCTTGATGGTGGGAACTTATGGTATTGTTCCAGGCTACGGATCCCCTTAACTTACCTAACAGGCTGTTTGGGCACTTGTAGCCATGCACACCCAGCCAGGCAGCCCCAGCAATTCTGTATGGGTCCTCCTTTCCACCTCACCACAAGCAGAGGTTTCCAGATCATTTCCCAACAGACACTTCACTAGTCTGATAGGACTCACAGCTACCTTCTTAAGGCCATTAATGCCTTGTCATTCAATGGTGGCTATTGCGGTTGGATGGAATCTCACTAAGTTGTCAGCGCTGTTTACCCTATGGAGATACACTTGAGATGATCTGCTCAGGGGACACCAGCCAGTTCACACTGAGGTCATGCTGACCTCTGCATCCCCCAAAGCCTCTACTTTGCTCACTTTGATGGTTGTCCATTTCCTATACTTCATCATGTTGGAAGGTAAGGTGGCCATGGTTTCAACATCCACCCTACCCACAGAGACTAAAGTGGCTTCAGTCCAACCTCTGGTTTCCCCTGGCTGAGCTAACTTCTGTTCCTGTTCCTATGCTGGCAATTCATTGGGTTTGCCCAACTGTGAAGGATGTTTTGAACTGACAGTCTTGTGCCTGGGTTTGTGGCAGTCCAGGCATATTCCAGCCCTAGAAGCATTAAAGTGTCAGTTCTTCTTTTACCCACTCAACCTACTTTTAGAAAAGGTTGGGATTCCTGCTCTCGGGTAAACTTTTAGAACCCTTGCAAGAACTCCATTTTATTTCTGTTGTTTCTCTTTTTCCCCTACAATGAGGTTGAACTCCCTTACTTGGGATTAAGCCCAGGGGACTTTTTTTAGAGAAACTAGTGCACACCCACACATCAACAGCCTTTCCAAAGTGACTGGAGTCAGAGAGTTTAAAAATTCACTAGATGCTGGTCGAAGTCTAAAAGGCAATTACCCAATATTTGCCCCTTCATATAGAATATGGGGCATATTTATACTCTGTTTGTGCTGGATTTGCCTATTTTTTTTTTTTACACAAAATCTGGCGCAAACTTATCTCCATATATATATTTTGGCGCTAGACATGTCTAGTGCCAAAATATTTGACTTAATGTAATTTTTTGCCTGCGGGAAACTACCTTACGTCAATGAGATGCAAGGGAGGCGATCCCGGGCAAAAAATGACTCAAAGGCCCAGGTGCCTTATTTATACTCCTGTGCAAAAATCACGCACTGGAGGGAGGCGGGCCTAAATAATGGTGCTAAGCTTGCTTAGTGCCATTATTTAACGCCTGGGTCAGGGCAGACATTAGGGGACCTGTGGGCCTATTTCCATGGTGGAACACCCAGGCCCTAGGGACACCCCCACCCACAACAGCGGGACAGCAGAGGATGGAGCACCCCATCCCAGGTAAATAGAGGTAAGTACAGGTAAGTCATTTTTTTTTTCTAAAGTGCCATGGGGGGCCTACGTTGGGCCCCCCTACATGGCACTGTGCCCAATGGCCATGCCCACGGGAATGAAGTCCCCTGGGCATGACCATTGGGCTGAGGGCATGACTCCTGTCTTTACTGAGACAGGAGACATGTCCAAGGGGGTTGTCCGTCTAACAATGGCGCTAGTCGGGTTAGAGTCATTATTTTGACTCTTACCTGACTAGCGTCATTCTTTCACGCACAACCTCCAGTTTTCCCTACGCCTCCCCTACCCGATTATTGTCATGTATAATGACGCTAACCGGGTCATAGCGCTGGCTTGCGCCATTCCTTAAATATGGCTCCCGGTTGGCATCCTGGAATGGCGCTAGCCGGCGCTATACTTTTTTACGCAAACCTGAGCTAACGCTGGTTTGCGTCAAAAAGTATAAATATGGGCCTATGTATATAGGCCATCATAACTATTCACTGTAATGCCTTTCATTCAGCCTTCTAGTGCTTTCTGTGAGACATCTACAAAATCAACCAAGGACTGCTTCTTTGGGTATGTCACAGAATTCCTTTCCCATGCTGCTCAGGTCTGACCAAACTTCTGAACTAGTGCATAAATCAATAAAGCTCTCCAGTGTTGCGTGTCTGCCTGCACATTGTCAATGATCTCTTATGAGAGGTGACCCATTTGTCAGTGCCATCCACACACCACAAAGCTAGGCACAGTACCCTTTGGCAAGTGAGGGGTGTGTGGCCCCCTGTTGACACCTCACCATTCTTGTCACCAAATTCATTGAACTGCATGAGTCCTAATCTGCCCTTCCTTTCCTCAAAGCCAGCTTCTTTTATACCAGTACTAGTTTAGTCCCGTCTAGAGCTTGGCTCCAAGTTTGGCCACATCTCCCTTGCTGACTGCCCTCGAATGTGCACCAGAAACCCTTGGGACGGGGTGAAATTAACATGTGAAAGTGAGATTTTTCATTGCCAAAATGATTATTTTGACAGGTCGGATTGCAGGTTTGCATTGCAGCAGTCAGTTTGCACTGGTAGGCCTGTAACCATTTTTTCTCCATCACACCAGTGGATGGAACAATAAGTGCTACAGTTCACAGGTGACATTTAACTTTCCATTAGTGTATTTCTGCATCTATTACTATTGGTTAATGGGAAAATTAAATATGCCAATGTTAGTCAATTTCAACACATTTAATGGGCCAGAGCCAATACACTGAATACTAGCTAGCAGTGTCCCAGTGCACAGAGTGAAAAACAACAGTGGTATCATTAAACAATGGGGGGTGATCATGTAAAAAAAGGAACAATGAGTTACAATGTTTTAAAATATAGAGCATAGGTCCAATAATTTATCAGATAAGTATTTTTATGTTTCAACATTTGGAGTTTGTATATTGTGATAGGCTCTTGCTACTGAAAGTGTGGCTCTTGTTATATTTATTATCCTACCATGTAAGCCATGTATGTGATGCTCATTTGCATTTGCATTAAGAAAAGAAAGGCACACATCTGGTACCCATACTTGTGGACAAATTAGTTGACATATTTTACTATGTGTTAGGGTGGATTTATCCTGCTGTTTTTTAAAACGTTGCTTACACTTTCTGTAAACTGAAAAATTGGAAAATATCTGGCTCATGTAAAATGGCACAAAGCAATGAGAAGTTGTTATTGGTGTTTACCAGTCTATGGCCCATTGTGTTATTCATACCATTGGCACTTTTCACTTCTTGTGGTCCTACATATCTAGAAGGGGTGGAAGGAATGTATGCCTATACAAATAATACCCAGGCGAAACTGGCCAAAAATGATGATCAAATAGGGCATTTTTCAAGTGAGCCCAAACACAAGCATGCTCAACATTTTCAACTTTGCTCAAGCTATCAACTGCTAGTAGTATTTATCCAACTCCAACAACATTCAGCTTTTCAAACACATTGTCCTTACTTTTTGGAGCTTTCAATACTTTAATTAACCAGTTGTTACTGGCAACAATAATGTATGCCTATGCTCCGTGAATCATTAAAGACACTAAACCACCAAGGAGACACACAGTGAAATCTTGCCCTTTCAAAAGGTTGAGCGATTTTCCTACAAGCTGTCTCAATGACTCAAACCCTACTGCCAACCAATTTCCACCTTACCAAGATGATTAGGTCCTTTAAACAATAAATAACAGATGACAAGGACCATGTAAACCATAGGAAGCTTTCTTAATTAGAGATGTCCCTCAGTAACCACCATACCTTAAGAGGTGAATCCCTGCTTTCTATTATGAACAGTGAGAGTGGAAGTGAGAAGGCCAGCTCAAACATTTTAGAAGCAACCAACTTAATTGCAATAATCTCACTTCCAGACCACAAATAGGAAGAACAGGAAAGGTGCCACACAAGTCACAATCACAGCATAAATACATTTAGACATGTAACTGTCAGTGATAACATGGCAACTTTCATTCTCAACAGTCCATTCATCTTCTCACAATCCTTTGAGCCGACATCAGAAAAGAATATACTTGTCTATGCAGCACTAGTACAGCTGTATTTTTCAACATAGGCATTAACAATGTCTCCACATCGAATACAAGCAAATAAGATGTCATGGACTAGTAGGTTAACAAATGATAGTGCATTGCATATCTTAGGTCAAGAATACAAAGCCAATTCTCGACCAATGTCTCTAATGAATTGCGCAACAGAAATAGAGCCAACGTTCTAACTCAAGTGACAACTATTTGCATGGGATGGGCAGAGGAAAATCCACCAGTGGGAAAACGTTATACGTCTGAAGCATGAATCCCTGGCCACACTAAATTTTAGTCCACAAAAATTGAGGTTCAAGTGAAAATAATCCTGAATACAGAAACACAATTGAACACTACTGATAGGAAATTACTTAAAATGCAGAATACTTACCTTCTGACAAAGGCAAAGAAGAATTACTTAGGACAAACAATTATATTGTGGTACACCTTGGAAAGGAATCACTTATAGCTATCAGGGAACCCAGTAAGCTTCATATATTCATTGAATAAGAATCCAACAGTAGGCTGTGCCACTAAGGGAGCTACACAGACTCAACTACCAACAGTGCAGTCAAGGAAGAGTGAATGAGGAACCTGGTGGTCTTCTCATTGGTGGTTAGGCATTTCCTTGTGATACTTGTTAGCACAGACTGTCTCTTTTTCCTGAATAGATTTCTGACTTCAATTTGTTCCTAATGTACCTTGTGTACTTTCTTCACAACAAAGTTTATTGGAATGTTCCAGTTCAAAATCTATCAGTAGTTGGACAGGATATTGGTGTTTGTGGAATACTGTTTTAACAGTAGAGTTGTCATGCTTTGGGTGCTCTGAAAGAGACTCATTGATCAGGTATGTAAGTATGCATGTGTAGGTGGTCGAATAGAGCAAGTCTAGCCAAGGCAGGGAGTGCTGTGCAGTGTGAAATGTATGGGTGCAGCAAATGAGTGATTGGAGAAGTAGCTGTTTGTTTTCTGAGGAAGAATGTGACCTGCTGCTGCATCATAATATGGAGGGGGGGTGTGATCATTTTCTTCAGGCCCTGAATAAGACATGCCACTGTGTGTAGGATTACCTTATTAGGGGACAGACAGTATGATGTATAATAGGTCATAGAGAAGGGCCTTTTTGCCATCCTGATGGGAGGTGTAGCAATTCGGTGGTCACTTGGTTGAAGGGTGGTGTTCTTTAGAAAACATTGAACTATA
Organism: Pleurodeles waltl; assembly: GCF_031143425.1. NCBI lineage: Eukaryota > Metazoa > Chordata > Amphibia > Caudata > Salamandridae > Pleurodeles > Pleurodeles waltl. Next base: position 1,576,922,501 of record NC_090440.1, read on the forward strand.
TACAATATTCTTCTGCAATTGAATAATATTCAATGGTGCACATTTTTATTCATTTGATATTTATTATTTTACTCTTGGTAATGAGAATTTTCATTGCCAAATCAGTTGATTCCATTGTACAAAGTGGACTATTTATCACCACAGCACAGTTATCATTTCACCCTTGAAATGCATAGTGGCCCTCATTATGACATTGGCGGTAAGTACTGCTTACCGCCATGCTGACTGTCGCCAACATACCACCGCCATGGCGGATCACTGCTACCCACATTATGACACACACATAGCAATCCGTCACTATACAGCCACACTCACAAGTCTGCGAGCCCAAAGGTCGGTGATAAACTGGCAGTAGCAAAACCCACACCCTTACGCCCAATAGAACTGCGCTCACAATATTATGACCCAAGAATCTCCATGGCAGACATTCAATGGTGGTAAACCATTGGCAGTACGTTCTGCCGCGCTCAAAATACACACACACATACAAAACAACAACACATTGGACAATTTAAACTACACACACACCTGACACCCATTCACACACCACACGCACACCACTATAAAACACACACCCACATAACCCACAACCCTTTAAGGATACAAGCAAGAGCCACAAGAGAGATAGCAATACTACAGACAAGACCACAGCCACACACCACCATCACCTATACACCATCCACGCACTTTACATCACACACCCCAATACAGCACCCTACACACCTTCACCCACACCACTCACACTACACCCATGGCACCACAACAACACCCCAGGTTCTCAGAGGAGGAGCTAAGGGTCATGGTAGAGGAAATCATCCGGGTAGAGCCGCAGCTATTCGGATCACAGGTGCAGCAGACATCGATTGCTAGGAAGATGGAGCTACGTCAGAGAATCGTGGACAGGGTCAACGCCGTAGGACAGCACCCAAGAACAAGCCAATGTCACCGGAGATGAGGTGCCAGCAACATCTAGTCCCCCACAGAAGAGGCCCACAGTGATGACAGCAGCTCTGGTCGCCTGGATCTGGATGACCAACCTGGCCATTCAGAGATCTCCAGACAGTCGGTTACCCAGGTACAGTCCCATACCACTACAGAGCCTCCCCCCTCAGGAAACACCAGCACAGTACCCACCCAGCAGGCCCATACCTCTGTCGCCAGGACACGTCAATCAGCAGTGTGTCAACCACTACAGGGACCCCAGGCCACCCCACAAACACAGGACAATCAGGGACCTGGGGTCAGTGGCAGTGGGCACACGGTTCAGGGGACAGAGGCACAGGACAACAGGGAAGCTGGGAGGACTGCTGTTCTACATGGGGAGGACAGGCCCAGGGAACCGACTCTCCAAGAGGCACTCACCGCGATCCTGGGAGCATACCACCATTCCCAGGAGACGATGGGCCAGATTCTGGACAAAATGGAGGAGAACCAGTGACTGCAGGAGGGACAGTACCTGGGAATCAGGGAGGACATGAAGGACATCAACACCATCCTGGTCACCATTGCAGGGGTGCTGGCAGACATGGCCAACACTATGAGGGAGGCAATGGAACACCACCAGGCCCCTACTACTAGCCAAACAGATGAACAGCCCTCCACCTCTGCTGCCGCTAGTAGACAGGGGGCCCTGCCACAGGAACAACAGGCCACCAGCACCCCTAACCCTGCAGAAGGAGAACCACCCTGCAAACATTCCCTGTGATCCAGGCGGAAGCCAGAGCCTATTGCCAAGACACCCGTCAGGAAATGAGACTCTCCTGAATGTCACCCTCGTGTCCCACTCTGTCCACCTTGAACTGCCATTGCTCCCCTTCCTATGCCCCCTTGGACAATGCACCTTTGATCCACATAGACTGGAGTCTATCCTGGACTTTCCTCCGCCATCACCCAACCCATTGCACATCCCCCTCTACTTATTAGCACTTATGGAAGTATAAAGTATGTCAAATGATTTAAGTTTGTATTCATTTGACAAGGTATAAACTCTGCAATGCAACTGTACATTATTATCTACATAGGAATCACCTGTAGTTGGCTGCAGTCAACACACTAGGAGCGATAGTGGGGCACAAATATCTGCAAATAGAGATGCCAAAGTGTACAGTGAGTGGCCATAGAAGTGGGAAAATCAGCCTGCCAGTGACAATGTCAAACAAAACTGTCAATTAAAAGTGAAGTTACACTGTCTTACCTGTGTGTCAATGGAAGTATTGCCGAATGATTGCACTTCTATTGTCCTCATCCTCATCCTCTGCCTCCTCATCTTCACTGTCCACAGGGTCCACTGCTGCCACACAGCCATCTCCAGCCTCATCTTCCTGCAGAAAAGGCAACTGGCGACGTAAGGCAAGGTTGTGCAACATACAGCATGCCACGATGATCTGGCAGACCTTCTTGGATAAGTAGCACAGGGATCCACCTGTTAGATGGAGGCAACGAAACCTGACCTTCAGGAGGCCGAATATCCTCTCTATAATTCTTCTTGTTCGCCCATGTGCCTCATTGTAATGGTCCTCTGCCCTTGTCCTGGGATTTCTCACTGGGGTCAGTAGCCATGAGAGGTTGGGGTAACCAGAGTCACCTGAAAATATTAGTGACAGCTGTTAGACACACACTAACCTTTAGGGCCCACACCATACCCATACACCAACATCCACTAGGTGGGAACCAGGGCTCACCTATTAGCCACACCCAGTGCCTCTGGAGTTGAGCCATCACATATGGGATGCTGCTATTCCTCAGGATAAAGGCATCATGCACAGACCCAGGATACTTTTCATTGACATGGGAGATGTACTGGTCCGCCAGGGACACTATCTGCACATTCATTGAGTGAAAGCTCTTTCGATATCTGAACACCTTTTCATTTCTCTAGGGGGACACAAATGCAATATGTGTACCATCAATTGCCCCAATAATGTTGGGATATGTCCCATTGCATAGAAATCAGCTTTCACTGTGGCCAAATCCTCCACCTGGGGGAAAACGATATAGCTGTGCATGTATTTAATCAGGGCAGACAACACTCTGGTCACCACTATTGAGAACATTGGCTGTGACATTCCTGCTGCCAAGCCCACTGTCACTTGGAAGAAGACAGTTGCCAGGAAATTGAGCACAGAGGGGGGATCCCGGTGGGGTGACGAATAGTAGATATCAGGTCAGTCCAATTGGGCACACAGCTCTGTGATTGTGGCCCTGTCCAGTCTATAGGTGAGGATAATGTGCCTGTCCTCCATTGTTGCCAAGTCCACCTGGGGTCTGTACACAGGGGAATGTCTCCATCTCCTATTCCTCTGCAGCAGTTGCAATCTATGGGGCAAAATGGTGAGCAGTTGGTCAGTATCTCATATTTCCAAACACTACACTTCATTACATGTTGTGATTGTAACACTATATTGTTGGATAGGTCTAAATGGTGCTTATGTGTACTGTGACGCATTTAGGTGCCATGGCCTGTCCCCACCCCTGAAATGGCGTTCCCCCTGTCCTGTATGGAGGGACATGTGGAAATGAGGTAATTCTGCTGACGTTGTGCGCTGTTGCAGGAGGCAGTCGAGAAACGCCATGCAACTCCTCACTGGTTATCATTGGGACCTATGGGTTACAGTGGCCAATGGTGATGTACGCCAGCTGAGACGGTACGCACTGCAGCTGACATGACTGCCATTTTCTATCTGTTCATTCACTTGCTACCTGACCTTCAGCAGGAGAGGACCTACACTGCATGTGCTGCTGTGACCTGTGTCTGGAACCAACCATGGCTCGTGTCACTGGGGAAAGGGCCCCTGCCTTCACCGCAGCAGAGTTGGAAAGACTGGTGGATGGGGTCCTACCCCAGTACCGAATGCTGTATTGGCCTCCAGACCAACAGGTGAGTACATTGTGAGCGCGATGCACGGGGCATGAATGCATGGAGTGCTGTGTGTGAAGGCCTTGTGTGGGTGGGGTTGGTGGAAGGGCCCTGGGCAGTGTGTTACATGTATGTTTGGCCATGTCTGTGCGTAAGGGGATGTAAAGGGCTATGTTGGGCCATGAGGGAGTGTAACAGGATGGACTGTCTGACTCATACCTTTACCTACTTGTATTTCTCTGCAGGGCAGCGCCCATCAAAAAAAGGGTATATGGTGTGCCATCACCACGGACGTGCGGACCCTGGGGGTCTACGGCAGGCAGAGCACCCACTGTCAGGAAACAGTGGGAGGACCTGAGATGCTGGGCATGGAAGACGGCGGAGGCCCAGCTGGGGGTTGGCCTCCCAAGGAGGAAGGGGTGCCCATTGAACCCTGACCCCCCTGATGGCCCGCAAACTGGCAGTGGCCTATCCGGAGCTGGATGGGCGCGTGGGGCATCACAGCAGCCACAAGGGGGTGAGTACAGTGCCCCAATATACTACTTGCACATGGTGGGGTGGTATCTGGGTGGGGGATGTGGTCCTGTGGGTGCCCCTAGGCCAGGCCGGACAGGGTAGGTTCCATGTTGGGCAAGGTCTGATGTAAACTTCCTCCAACCGAGCTAGTACGCACCCACTACTGGGTAGGGGTCTGTGGGTCTCAGATATGCTGCAATTGGCATTAGGTGTCCATGTCCATGGGCTGGTGACTAGCATTGTGACTGGTAGTGCATTGCCTAGTGCGTAGGACTGTTCCATGTGTGTGTGTGTGTGTGTGTGTGTCGTGTACGCCAACAGTGGTGTTGTTGCCGCCATTGACCAAGTGTATCCTTTGTCTCTTCTCCCCCCTTTTTGTTTTGTCACCCTGTCCTTATGTGCATTAGCATTATCTGGCGGAGGAGCAGAGGCACCAGCGACGGAGGGAGCTGTATCCCACAGGGCCCAGGAGGCCGAATCCACCTACGGTGAGGGCACCAGTGGGACGGAGGGCAAGGGGAGTACCACGGCGGAGACTGGAGTTCAGACAGTGATACTTCCTTCAATGGATGCTCCCTGGTGGTGGCGGACACCTCTGTGCCCACCCCAACTACAGGTACAGCCGCCACCCCTATACTAGCACCGCCCTCCCTCAGCGTGTTTCCTGTGCCCGCTCACCCAGGAGGGTGGGTATCTCCTTTGCCCCAGGCACCTCAGGCCCTGCCCCAGTGAGCTCTACTGCCCTGAGTGAGGAGGCTATTGACCTCCTGCGATCCATCTCTGTTGAGCAGTCAACCATTGTGAATGCCATCCATGGGCTGGCAGCCCAAATGCAACAGACCAATGCATTCCTGGAGGGCACTCACACTGGCATGGCGGCCCAACAGAGATCAATCCAGGCTCTGGCCTCCTCTCTGATGGCAGCCATTGTCCCTGCTTCTAGCCAGCCCCCTCCATCTTCCTCTACCCAATCCCATTCCCCTCAACCCCAACCTATCACAAGCACACAGGCAGACCAGCATGCACACAAGACAACACACAGGAGTGGTTCAGGCAAACACAAGCAACACACATCATCCCACAGGCACTCACACAAACACCATCGAGATGCAGACATACCAACATCCACTGCCGCTACTGTTTCCCCCTCCTCCTCCTCGTCCAACTCCCTCACAGTTGCATCTACACTCACACCTGCATGCACTACATCCTCATCCACTACCACCATCACACCTATCACTACACACCCCTCACTGGCAGTCACCACCCCCACATCCATGCACACGTCCCCTGTGTCCTCTCCCACTGTGTCTGTGCCTCCTCCTCCCAAAGTACACAAACGGAAGCACTCAAACACCCATTAGCCATCCACCTCACAACAGCATCCAGCACATGCACCTGCACCCAAAATCAGCAGACAGACACCTCCTACAACCACTTCCTCTTCTTCCACTCTAAACCTTCATTCTCTTCCCACCCCAATATCCCTAAGAAGCTTTTCCTCTCCACCGTTGAACTCTTCCCTACCACTCCCCACCCCCCGTCCTTCACGTTGGGCCAGGGTGGTCAGAACCCAGGCGAGCACCTTAGCCACCCAGTCCACGCCCACAGTAGTGTCGACAGCTACTCCAGGTGAGAGAGGATAATGGGCACCAGGCAGCCACACTAAAAGGGAGCCTGTACCAGGTGCTGCAAGAAAGGCCAAGGAGGCAACACCAGCTGCTTCAAGAAAGGGCAAGGAGGCACCCCCAGCTACTTCAAGGAAGGGCAAGGAGGCAACCCCAGCTGCTTCAAGGAAGGGCAAGGAGGCACCCCCAGCTGCTACAGGAAAGAGCTAGGAGCAATCTCTGGCTGCTGACCGGAAGGGCAAGGGGCATGCACCAGCAGGCAGGAAGGACAGGAGGCCTGGTGCTGGGACTCATTTGGAGCCCCCACCACCAACTATGGTGGTTCAGCTGTCTGAGGCTGCAGGGGATGGGCTGGAGCCTCCCCCAACAACTGCCAGCACCGCCACCAGCACCACTGCCAGCATCAGCAGACCCAGTGGACAGCCGTCCTAGGCTGCAGGGGATGGGCTGGAGCCTCCAACCACCACTGCCAGTACCCCCACCAGCACCACTGCCAGCAGCAGCAGCAGCTCCAGTGGGCAGCGATTCGAGGCTGCAGGGGATGGGCTGGAGCCTCCTCCCACCACTGCCAGCACTGCCACCAGCATCTCCACCAGCACCACTGCCAGCATCAGCAGACCCAGTGGACAGACGTCCTAGGCTGCAGGGGATGGGCTGGAGCCTCCAACCACCACTGCCAGTACCCCCACCAGCACCACTGCCAGCAGCAGCAGCTCCAGTGGGCAGCAATTCGAGGCTGCAGGGGATGGCCTGGAGCCTCCCCCCACCACTGCAAGCACTGCCACCAGCACCACTGCCAGCACAGCCACCAGCACCACTGCCAGCAGCAGTAGCCCCAATGGGCAGCCGTCTGAGGGTTGCAGGGGATGGGCTGATGGCTCCCCCCACCACTTCCAGCATCGCCGCCAGCACCACCATCAGCACCACTGCCAGCAGCAGCTGCCCCAGTGCACAGCCATCCGAGGCTGCAGGAGATGGGCTGGAGCCTCCCCCCACCACTGCCAGCACTGCCACCAGCACCGCCACCAGCACCACTACCAGCATCATCAGCCCCAGAAGGCAGCCGTCTGAGGCTTGCAGGGGATGGACTGGAGCCTCCCCCCCACCACTGCCAGTATCGCTGCCACCACTGAGCAGCCGTCACCGCAGGCGGACAGTGTGTAGTCCTGCATCCATGGGCGGTTGTGCGGCCTGGCCAGTGCAAATCCTGTGAGTCTGACACCCAGGTGAGAGGCTGTGACCTTGCACTCCCCAAGATCTGCATCACAGGGCACAATGCCCCCTCCAGAACCAGTGGAAGAAGACATCCACTCACCCCATCCTTCCCAGGATGAAGCACACTGGGCACAATGACCCCTCCAGAACCAGTGGAAGAAGCCATCCACTCACCCCATCCATCCCAGGATGAAGCACACTGGGCACAATGCCCCCTCCAGAACCAGTGGAGAAGCCATCCACTTGAGAGACTGTGGCTTTGCACTCCCCAGGACCAAGCAGTTGGCATATCATCCACTTGAGAGACTGTGGCTTTGAACTCCCATGGACCGAGCAGTGGGCAAACCACCCACTTGAGAGACTGTGGCTTTGCACTCCCAAGGACCAAGCAGTGGGAAACCACCCACTTGAGAGACTGTGGCCCTGCACTCCCCAGGACAGCGCACAGGGCATGTTGACCCCTCCAGGACCAGTGGTGTTGTACCATCTTCCCGCTGAGGTGCCCCCCCAATTCCCCGTCCCCCTGAGGTGCGTGTTCATTTTCAACCTGATGCCCTGCAGTGTTCTCTCCATGTTGTTGCAAGAGTGAGGTGGGGCCTTGGCCTATATGTTGTGGCCCTGTGGCCCACAGACATTGACAACTGGGCAGTGTCCCTACATTTGTAAATATGTATATACGTTTGGATTTTGATTTCTTATTCATGTTATTTTATTGTATTACACTCACTTTATTCAAATTATTTTGTCCTTTCATTATTCCTGAGGCGTAGGGGGTAGATATGTTATGTTGCTGCATCTGATTGTGTGTATAGTGTTGGGGGGGTGTGTGTTGCGTGTATGTGTCACTCTGTTTTTCTTTCCTCCTCCCTTGTGTGCTACGCGGAAGTACTCACTGTGGTCGTCTTCGCCCGGCGTTGGTGTTCAGAATGAAGCAGAAGGTAGACAAGCATGGGGAAAACTTGAAGTTCGGGCTATCTGGCGTTGTGGTTATTCCCTGAGTCTCCACAGGTGAGTCCTTTGACTTCTGAGATCTGTTTCCGCCAGGCTTTTGATGTTGTTGGTACCGCCCCGGAAAAGGTGGCGGATAGGCCTTTCATAATAGAGTGGGCAGTACATTGTCTTCCGCCTGGCTGTTGGCGGTTACCTCCACGGTGCTTGTTGATCCATCCTGGCGGTCGGGGTGTTAAAGTGGCTGTCTGTCTGAGCGGTTTCCGCCATGGTCATTATTCCATTTTTGTTACCGCTGGCCTGTTGACGGTATTACTGCCACTTTATCATCGACCGCCAGGGTTGTAATGAGGGCCAGTATGTTTTAATAAAACAAAAAACACATAGGGGGTGATTCTAACCCTGGCGGTCGGTGATAAAGCGGCGGCCAACCCGCCAACAGGCCGGCGGTCCAAAAAATGGAATTCTGACCCTGGCGGGAACCGCCAACACAGCCCGCCAACTTAACACTCTGACCGCCACAGCGGGACCGACAAACAGCGCGGCGGTCACCGCCAACAGCCAGGCGGCAGACAATGTTCCGCCCACCTTATCATGACCGGCCAACCCGCCACCTTTTCCGGGGCGGGAGCACCGCCGATAAAAACACGGCGGAAACAGACTACGAACGGGAAAACACGCACCTCTACGCACTCCACGAGGAAGGAGGATAGCATAGAATTAAACATCCTACCTGCTCTCGTCTACCTGCTCATCTACCACGAGTACGAACGCCGGCGCAGACGACAACGGTGAGTACTGCACCTACGACACAGGGGAGGGAGGAGGACGAAAGGTTACGTGCACACACATACGCGATACACCCACCCCCCCTCCAAACCATGTACACACCAATGCAGAGCAACAAGTCACAGTGAAACCACCCAAACCCCCGTAAAGAAAACAAGTACATAATTAAATAGTGACTCGAAATTTATGGGAAAGAAAAACCACTGATAAGTCACGGTCAAATAGCAATAACAACTCAAATATCCAAAATCAATATCCAGTGCATACGAAATACCGAGGCAATAAGTCCTGCACAACTAACGAGATTCAAAGTGTCCGTGGGCCAAAGTGTAGCAACACAAGGGCAAAGCACACACAGGAGACCTGAGTCCTTTGGAGAGAACACTGCAGGGGCATCTGATGAAAAAACTACAGGCACCTCAGGGGGAAAGGAAGGGGGGGGGCACCACAGCCACATGAGTCCACGACGCCAGATCCACGAAGGGGCCACCATGCCCACTCGGCCATCCTGGGGAGTGCAAAGCCACAGTCTCTCAAGTCTCTACAGTGGGTGGGATGCCCACCAGGCCATCCTGGGGAGTGCAAAGCCACAGTCTCTCAAGTCTCTACAGTGGGTGGCTTGCCCACTGTTCCATCCTGGGAAGTGCAAAGCCACAGTCCATCAGGTGGATTACAGTCTCCACTGGTCAAGGAGGAGGCATGGTGGGCACAGTGAACCGTTAACAGTGCTTGACAGGAAGGGCCCAGCGGAGCGGTGCTTGACAGGAAGGGCCCAGCGGAGCGGTGCTTGAGACGGCGGGGCCCAGCGGAGCGGTGCTTGAGACGGCGGGGCCCAGCGGAGCGGTGCTTGACAGGAAGGGCCCAGCGGAGCGGTACTTGACAGGAAGGGCCCAGCGGAGCGGTGCTTGAGACGGCGGGGCCCAGCGGAGCGGTGCTTGACAGGAAGGGCCCAGCGGAGCGGTGCTTGACAGGAAGGGCCCAGCGGAGCGGTGCTTGAGACGGCGGGGCCCAGCGGAGCAGTGCTTGACAGGAAGGGCCCAGCGGAGCGGTGCTTGACAGGAAGGGCCCAGCGGAGCGGTGCTTGAGACGGCGGGGCCCAGCGGAGCGGTGCTTGAGACGGCAGGGCCCAGCGGAGCGGTGCTTGACAGGAATGGCCCAGCGGAGCGGTGCTTGACAGGAAGGGACCAGCGGAGCGGTGCTTGAGACGGCGGGGCCCAGCGGAGCGGTGCTTGACCGGAAGGGCCCAGCGGAGCGGTGCTTGACAGGAAGGGCCCAGCGGAGCGGTGCTTGAGACGGCGGGGCCCAGCGGAGCGGTGCTTGACAGGAAGGGCCCAGCGGAGCGGTGCTTGACAGGAAGGGCCCAGCGGAGCGGTGCTTGACAGGAAGGGCCCAGCGGAGCGGTGCTTGACAGGAAGGGCCCAGCGGAGCGGTGCTTGACAGGAAGGGCCCAGCGGATCAGTGCTTGAGACGGCGGGGCCCAGCGGAGCGGTGCTTGACAGGAAGGGGCCCAGCGGAGCGGTGCTTGAGACGGCGGGGCCCAGCGGAGCGGTGCTTGACAGGAAGGGCCCAGCGGAGCGGTGCTTGACAGGAAGGGCCCAGCGGAGCAGTGCTTGACAGGAAGGGCCCAGCGGAGCGGTGCTTGAGACGGCAGGGCCCAGCGGAGCGGTGCTTGACAGGAATGGCCCAGCGGAGCGGTGCTTGACAGGAAGGGCCCAGCGGAGCGGTGCTTGAGACGGCAGGGCCCAGCGGAGCGGTGCTTGACCGGAAGGGCCCAGCGGAGCGGTGCTTGACAGGAAGGGCCCAGCGGAGCGGTGCTTGAGACGGCGGGGCCCAGCGGAGCGGTGCTTGACAGGAAGGGCCCAGCGGAGCGGTGCTTGACAGGAAGGGCCCAGCGGAGCGGTGCTTGACAGGAAGGGCCCAGCGGAGCGGTGCTTGACAGGAAGGGCCCAGCGGATCAGTGCTTGAGACGGCGGGGCCCAGCGGAGCGGTGCTTGAAGGAAGGGGCCCAGCGGAGTGGTGCTTGAGACGGCGGGGCCCAGCGGAGCGGTGCTTGACAGGAAGGGCCCAGCGGAGCGGTGCTTGACAGGAAGGGCCCAGCGGAGCGGTGCTTGAGACGGCGGGGCCCAGCGGAGCGGTGCTTGACAGGAAGGGCCCAGCGGCGCGGTGCTTGAGACGGCGGGGCCCTGTTCAGCGGTGCTCTTCTACACAGCGGGGCCCTCTTCAGCGGTGCTCTTCTGCACGGCGGGGCCCTGTTCAGCGGTGCTCTTCTGCACGGCGGGGCCCTCTTCAGCGGTGCTCTTCTGCACGGCGGGGCCCTCTTCAGCGGTGCTCTTCTGCACGGCGGGGCCCTGTTCAGCGGTGCTCTTCTGCACGGCGGGGCCCTCTTCAGCGGTGCCCGTCCAGTAGGTCAAGGGAGCCAGACCTGGCCTGGACTCCCTGCTCACTCGCCCTCCGACCGTGCTGTTGCTGGACCCTTCGGTGATGGAGTCCTGGGCCCTTTGGTGTCCTTCCTAACACCCGGGATGGGGCTTGTGGGCCCCTCCTGCTCCGCGCTCCTGCTGGCTGACTTTTCCGCCCTGCTGCCCTTTCGCTCCTTAGATGGGGCTCTCGGGCCCCTGCCTCCCCTAGCTGTTGTGGCTGGTGATGTGGGAGAACTTGGCTCCTTGGGGGCAGCCGTGTCAGTCCTCTCACGGCGGCCCTTTACCTTCCTGGTCTTCTTGCCTGGTGGGGGGCTGGCTGTCCCCTTGCTGCTGATTGAGGTGTCACTGCTGGCAAAGGGTGGGCTCCAGAACCCATGCACCACAGTGACACTCGAAGCTGGGCTGGTGGTGGCTGAGGTGCTCTTGGGACTCTTTGCAGATGGAGGGGGTGGGTCAGTGGAGGGAAAGAGGTCAAGATTAGCAAGGAAAACTTTCTTTGGACCAAGGTAAAAGGTAGGAGAAGTGGAGATGGAAGTGGAGGAAGAGGATGTGGTTGTAGGAGAGTCAGGTGTGCTGTCTTTGGGTGCAGGTGCATGTGCTGGAGGCTGTCGTGAGGTGGATGGCTGTTGGGTGGGTGGCTGCCTGCGTTTGTGTGTCTTGGAAGAGGGGGTGACAGACACAGTGGGAGAGGACACAGGGGACGTGTAAATGGTAGTGGGGGTGGTGACTGCACGTGTGCGGACTGGACTGGAGGGTGTGCTGGTGATGGAAGCACTGGCTGATGGTGGTGTGCATGCAGGTGTGAGTGTAGACCTGACAGGGAGGGAGGAGGGAGACGAGGAGGTGGGGGACACAGAGGTGGTAGTGGCTGTTGGAATGTCTGCATCTGGGTGTTGCTTGCATGAATGCTTGTGGCTTCTGTGGTGCCTGTGTCTGGATGAGCTTCCCTTGGGTGTTGAGGTGTGTGCAGGCTGGTCTGATGGTGTGGATGGGATAGGCTGAGGAACAGGAGACAGAGACAGGCTGGAGGCAGTCAGAAGAGGGAGGCTGGAAACAGGGACAATGGCTGCCGTCAGTGCTGAGGCCAGAGCATTGAACGATCGTTGATGGGCAGCCTGACCCGAATGAATGCCCTCCAGGTAGGCATTGCTCCGATGCACCTCCCTTTCTACCCCCTGGATGGCATTCAAAAGGGTAGTCTGCCCAACAATGAGTGTCCTGAGGAGATCAATGACCTCCTCACTGAGGGCAGCAGGGGTAACAGGGGCAGGGGCTGAGGTGCCTGGGGCGAAGGAGACACCCGCCTTCCTGGGCGAGCGGGCACGGAGCGTAGGCTGAGGGGCTGCTGGGAGGGCAGGGCTGGTGCGCTGGGTGGCGGCTGTACCTGGAGAGGCGGGGGGCCCGGATGTTGCCGCCACCGCTAGGGAGCTCACATCCGAGGACGTGTCGCTGTCGCTGGTGTCACCACCGGTCCCCGTTGTGGTGCTCCCCTCGCCCTCCGGATCACTGGTGCCCTCGGTGTCTGTTCCTGGTCCCACCGGGGCCTTGTGACGTGCAGCTCCCTCGTGCTCCGATGCCAATTCTCCTCCGCCTGATGATGCTAATGCACAGATGCACAAGAAGACGAAGAAGGAGGGTGGGGTGAGAAAAACGAAGACCAGGTTGGGTGCATGCAATGTCAACACCGTTGGCGGAGAGGACAGACACAGGAGCCTCATGCACAAAGCCACGCATTCGGGGTACACTACTCAGTACTTCGGACTAGGACTACAGGTCTACAGACGCCAAAGGCGCACATGTGTGATGCTGGACCATCGATAGCTGTACTTGTCACCCTACAGAGGTGGGGTCCGGGAGCACAGGGCCATGCCTAAAGGAGCAGACTACACAACAGAAAGCGCCCTGGCCTGATGTCACCCCCAACCCTCCTCCCCCACCCAGACGCCTCCACTGCGCAGAGAGATAGCAGAATGTGCTGATACTCACCCCCTTGTGTCTGCTGTGATGTCCTCAAGCGCCCATCCAAATCAGGGTAGGCCACCGCCAGGATCCGGGACATCAGGGGGGTCAGGGTACGACTGGCACCCCTCCTAGGTTGGGAGGCCATCCCCAGCAGTGACTCGGCGGTCTTCCTGGTCCCGCGGGGGATGTCCTCCCACCTCTTGCGGCAGTGGGTGCCCCGTCTTGTGTGGACCCCCAGGGCCCGGACTTCCTTGGCGATGGCACGCCAAATGTCCACTTTCTGATGGGCGCTGACCTATTTGACATGTACAGGGTGGGAAGGAAAAAATCATCAATTTTCTGCATGTTAGATGCGATTGGCCCCCCCTCCCCAACCTTGCCATATGGCACATGCTCTCATCTGTCGTGCATTCGCCCCCCACCCCACCAACTTACATCCACCCCACTCTACACAGGCATAGCCCATTCAATGTGCACCCAGTGTACTTACCTGTTGGTCTGGAGGACCGTAGAGTAACGCATACTGGGGGAGGACCCCGTCCACGAGCTTCTCCAACTCTTCGGAACTGAAGGCGGGGGCCCTTTCCCCAGTCGCAGCAGCCATTGTCACTTCCAGACCGAGGTCACAGCAGCACTTGCAGTATAGGTCTTCTCCTGTGGAAGATCAGGTCTCGAGTGATTAAGCAGATAGAAAATGTCGGTCACGCCCGCGGCGGTGCGTACCGCGACCGCCGGCACACCTCATTATTGGCTCCTGAAACCCATAGGCTTCAATGTTAGCCAATGCGGCTTCGTATAGCGGTCTTCGACCGCCTACCGCCACGGTGTGCCACGCCAGCGCATTGACCTCACATCCCATTGTCCCACTTCACAGGTCAGGCAGCCGCCATTTCAAGGGCCCACATGGCATTATTTGTACTGCGTCACACAGGCCTAGGCCTTGCATTGCCACACATACACGCCTTTCAATACATAGATAATCGTGTGCTATGCATGCAGTGGTGAACGTACCTGTGACTTGCTTGACTCTGTGCTCCATGTTGTCCTTCCTAGGCACCGTCCGCTGGGACTTGCGAGGAGAAGGATGAATCCTAGCCTGTACCGCCCGCTGGTGGACCTGTCGACAATGGAAGAACGCCACATCATACTACGATACCGACTTGACCGAGCCACTATACATGAACTGTGTGCCCAGCTGGAGCCAGACCTGATGTCCCCCATCCGCCAACCCACAGGAATTCCCCCTCTAGTGCAGGTTCTGTCAGTCCTCCAATTTTTGGCAAGTGACTCATTCCAGACAACAGTGGCCATGTCATCTGGAATGTCTCAGCCTATGTTTTCAAAAATCTTGTCTAGAGTGTTGTCTGCCCTGACGAAACACATGCGGCGCTACATTGTATTCCCTGAGGAGGTTGATTTGGCCACTGTGAAGGGTGATTTTTATGCCCTTGGACATATCCCCAACATAATTGGTGCCATTGATGGGACCCATGTGGCTTTAGTACCCCCAAAAGACGATGAGCAGGTGTACAGAAACAGGAAAAGTTACCATTCGATGAACGTCCAGGTGGTCTGTTTGGCTGACCAGTACATCTCCCATGTGAATGCCAAGTTCCCTGGGTCAGTGCATGACGCGTATGTGATGCGAAATAGCAGCATCCCTTATGTGACGGAACAGCTACAGAGACAACGTGTGTGACTAATTGGTGACTCTGGTTACCCCAACCTGCCTTGGCGATTGACCCCAGTGAGGAATCCCCGGACCAGGGCAGAGGAACGGTACAATGAGGCCCATGGGAGAACTAGGAGGGTCATTGAAAGAACCTTTGGCCTCCTGAAGGCCAGGTTTAGGTGCCTACATATGACAGGGGGATCCCTGATGTACTCACCAAAGAAGGTGTGCCAGATCATCGTGGCCTGCTGTATGCTTCACAATCTGGCATTGCGACGTCAGGTGCCCTTCCTGCAGGAGGATGGTCCAGATGGTGGTGTTGAAGCAGCTGTGGAGCCTGCGGAGAGTGAAGAGGAGGAAGACGAAGAGGACGACCCAGACAACAGGGACAGAGTTATCCAACAGTATTTTCAGTAGCACACATGTAGGAATCACCCACGCCATTTACCATTTACTGAATGCCCCATGCATCTTTACTTTGTGTATTTCCCCTCAGTTCTTTTAAACTGAAGTTTACTTTTCCCTTCCCTTTTCAGTGCTGTATGACCCACTGCGTGACTTCTGCCTGGTTAGCCCATGGACTGATGCTTATTGACATCGCTATGTTGTCCACACATATATAACAGAACATTATTGATAAGTAATGTGTTATACATTTGTAAATAATACAGGCTGACTCCAGAATGATTTATGTGCAATGAGTGATTTATTTTTAGTGCTATATTTTGGTACATGATATTAAAACGGTGAAGGGTGAGGGTGGAGTTATGTCCATGGCAGAGTCCAGTTCTCGGTCGCACAAGTGCATTGTTCATATGGCAGTGGAAGGATGGAGCAGGGGCAGTTCAAGGTTGGACAGGGTGACACTGTGGGACAGTGGAATGACATCCGGGGGGATATTAGACTGGCGGGGGTCTTGGCATCCTACTCTGTCTTCCTTTGAGATCTCAGGTTCCTCTTGCAGGGTGGTTGTTCTTCAGCAGGAGGTGAGGTTCTGGTGGCCCGTCGTTCTGTGGGGGCCTCCTGACCACTAGCGCCGGCGGAGGTGGTAGGCTGTTCGTCGTCCGGGCTAGTGACAGGGGCCCTTTGCGGTGCCACATGGTCCCTCAATGTGGTTTCAATGCGGTTGAGGGCCTGGACTATGGTCCCCATTGCGGTAGCGATGGCCCGGAGTTCATTGCTGAACCCCATGTACCGTTCCTCCTGCTGTGCCTGGATCTCGGTGAACCTGGCCAGTACCGTCGCCATCGTCTCCTGGGAGTGATGGTAGGCTCCCATGATGGTGGTGAGGGCCTCTTGGAGAGTCGGTTCCCTGGGCCTGTCCTCCCCCCCCTGTCGCACAGCAGCCCTCCCAGTTGCCCTGTTTCCCCGGGCCTCTGTCCCCTGGACGGTGTGCCCACTACCACTGCCCCCAGGTCCCTGTTGTTGTTGGGGTGTTGGGTCAGCCTGGGTGCCCTGTAGTGGCGGACACACCGCTGATTGACGCGTCCGCGGGACAGAGGCATGGGCCCGCTGGGTGGGAGCTGTGCTGGTGTTCCCAGAGGGGTTTGGGTCTGCTGTGGCCTGTGTCTGTGTGTGGGGAACCGACTGTCCAGAGGTCCCCGATGGTCCGGGCTGGTCGTCAGGTTCTAGGTCGACAGAGCTGCTGTCCTCGCTGGGGGCCTGTTCTGGGGGTGGGATGGACATCTCTGGACCCTCCGTGGCGGTGTGTTGTCGTTCGGGCCCTGCAGGGGTAAAGGAGTATGGTTATTGTTTCTGTGTGTGCCATGGTGTGCATTTTGGGTGCCCTTGTCCCCCAGTGCTGGCATTCCCTTGTGGGAGGTGTTGTGAGGGTTTGGGGGGGTGTATGGGTATGTGCAATGGTCATGCTTTGGTGGTGGCTGTCTATGGTTTGTGTTGGCATTCAGGGGTTGGTGTTGTTTAGGGTGGGTTGTGCTGGTGAGACATTGGCAGGGAGGTTATGTGCTGGGGGGTGATATTGGGGGTGAGGGGGGGGGGTTGGCATGCTGGTGGTTGGGGGGGGTGAAGTAGTTGAGATTCGACTTACCAGAGTCCATTCCTCCGCCTACTCCAGCGAGGCCATCAGGATGCAGGATGTTTACCACCTCTTGCTCCCATGCTGTGAATTGGGGTAGGGTGGGTGGGGGTCCGCCGCCAGTCTTCTGCACAGCGATGTTGTGCCTGGAGATCATCGAGCGCACCTTCCCCCGTAGGTCGTTCCATCGCTTTCTGATATCTTCCCGATTTCTGGGATGCTGTCCCACAGCGTTGACCCTGTCTCCGATCCTTTGCCATAGCTCAGCCTTCCTTGCTATGGTGGTGTGCTGCACCTGTGTGCCGAAGAGCTGGGGCTCAACCCTCATGATTTCCTCCACCATCACCCGGAGTTCTTGGTCCGAAAACCTTGGGTGTCTTTGGGGTGCCATGGGGTGGTGTAGATGAGGTGTGGGGTGGTGTTTGTGGTGATGTGCGTGGTGATATGTGGTGATGTGTGCGTAGATGTGGTGTGGGTGATGAAGTTGTGTTCCTGTGTGTGTTGGGGTTTTCTAATGCTGTCCTCGCTATCTCTATTTCTCTCGCCTTCGCTCCGATTTCCAACTAGTGGGGGTTTGTGGGTGATGTGGGTGTGTGTTTTATAGTTGATTGGATGTGTGGGAGCGTTGTTTGTATGTGTCTCAGGTGTGCGTATTTCAAAATGTCCAATGTGGCAGTGTTTTGGAGCTGGGTGTGTATTTTGACCGCGGCGGTGTGTACCGCCAATGGAATACCGCGGTTGAAAGACCGCCGCGTGGATTCGTGGGTCAGAATGGCATGGGTGTGTTTGTGTTGGCATGACGGTGGAGGTTTGGTCATCTCCAGTTTTCCGCGGCCCGCTGATGTGGCGGCCTTCCTTGGATGTCGGATTTTTGGCGGTTTCACAGTTGGTGGTCAGAATGACCGTGGCGGTCTACCGCGGCCGCGGCGGTAGTATGGCGGACTTCTGACTGGCGGTAAGGGCCTTTTACCGCCGAGGTCAGAATGACCCCCTTAATTTTGAGGGATTTTTTTACCATTACACTCAGTATTCACATTTGTACATTCTGACCCAGTACTGCCTCTTCCTTCTAATGTTTATTACACTACTGGCTACAAATTTACTAAAAATGTTAAACACTCTTAGAAGGTTTGGCCCTATTCACATTTTGCAATGTGTAGTATGTTGTTTTGCACTAAAAACATGTTACAAAATGAAATTCACAAGCACTCAGCACTCGCTATACTTATGTATGCAGAATTCTCTAACCTGATTGTGGAGTCTCCAGTTGTGGAGAACTCCACACACATAGGGAGTGTGGAGTTGTAAAACTCTGCACATAGTTTTTGAATACCTAAAAGTGGTAAACGTACACTAAAGTGTAATTTTACCCTTGCGAATCATGCCCTTAGAAAACAACTTTTATCATACCCATTATGAATTGAATACAGAACACATAAGGCAATCGATTTTGGTCTGTTGGAGCAATTGCCTGCTCCTCCTTCTCTCTCAGCCTCTAGTTTCCTCTAGGTTTAAATTGAATTCATGCAAATTCAACCATGTTTAACAATAATGATGCATACACAGAATGTTAAATATGATATTAAAGAGTGGATGGATGCACTCTTGGAATACAATTCAGTTTCAGATGTAAAATCTGCATTTCCTTTATCACAGTGGGACATTTAAACAGAATATGGAAAAACAATCTTTTGCGCCTTTACTCATGTTGAACAAAATAAGTATGGTGAATGTTTTACACCTGGAGTTTGCTACTGAATCTTCATTAACCGTTAAATTTCCTATTTGTGCAAATTTACCCATTTAGTCAAATTTAATGTTGCAGTCACTGTGTTGAATGTTTGTAAAAATGTAATTGCAAAAACTTCCTATTTTCTGGAACATATCTGAATGCTTGTAAGCCGCACAAGTTTTATTTCTTTTCAAGCTGATTTTAAAAGATGCCAACATTGCAGAAGGGAAGAGTCCAAAATTCACACCTTCTGACCATTCATGCCGACGTCTGAATGGTACAAAGCATGGACAACTGCCTTTGACATGCTTCATCTATTGAAGGCAAAGGTTTGTTGCACATTGTACTGAGGCAAAGGGCCTGACTTAGAGTCTGATGGATGGGTTACTCTGTCACAAACATGACAAATTTCCTATTCCATCATTCAGGGTTTGACTCTGAACCCAAAGTAGCCCTGGCAAATTGCTTCAGACCAGTCCCCATTGGGTGCATAGCGAGCAAGCATGACCACTACAATTGTGTTTGTGTGTTCTCCTGCCAAGACAGTTGGGGGGAAATGGCAATTACAGTGCATTCTGCAACACATTTTTCATTATATATTCAATTGTATTAGTTTTTAAAGCATAGTACATGATGGCCTTACAGTGCACCAGGTTACAGCAATCTTTATTGGGGTTCTTCAATGATTCCCTCACCACCTCCTTTTAGCAGTGCCTCTCATCTCTCCATCAACATTAAACAAACATTCACATGAAACTTACTTGTTCCATATGTATGATCAGGCAGGGAGTACTGCTGTTGAATGAATCAAAACAAGCAACAGTTATAGTCCAAATAAAAGGTGGCTTTTCAAATCTGAAGACAGATTGAATCTGTCTGTCTTTTTCAAAAATGACCCCTGTTGTTCATACAGAGGTTGTGTGAACAACTTAGAGGTATTGCCATGCGAAAGGCAACAATAGTGTAACATGGCCTTGTTTACTTCTTGTAACAAATGTTCTATATCCATGCATACTTGAAAGTTAAAACAATCAGTCTCAATGTCACCAAAACCACTTATGTCTAGATCTATCATGGATCATTATTGACATATTCCTATCTCTTTCCAGAGAGACAAACAATTGATGACAAAGCCACCTACCTCCAGTTCGCCTTCAGGCATTGGCACTGGCCTACTAAGAAAGTACTCCCCCCCAGTTTGCAAGTGTTCATTGAGCCTGGTTCACACTATGGTACTGGAGGCCAAACAGATCAATGACTATGTAATTCAAAGCGGAGGGGATACATCTGGGAAAGCTATGACCATGTATGCGAAAAAATGATCTAGTCTAATGCCTGACACAGATACTACTCCCTTTTGGGGTTTTCACACAGGAAGTTAGCATAGAGCACAGTAGAATGGGCCAAGGTATCCCATTGGTGCTTCTGCTAAAGAACCAGCTAGGTGTCTAAAAGGTTTGCAGTAGCAGATGTGAATGAAAACCCAGAAGTGAATTCCTTGGTTGAGAGCTTAAACCTTCACTTGGCTTGTAACGCAGGGCTGCAAGATGGCATCATATTGCCCATAGAGTACATCTGTGCCACGCTACTTGATCAATGATACAAAATATTCTGCCCACTTGCCTTAATTGTTTTGAAGGGTTTTTTTCAAAATACAAGAGGTGGATTGTTGAGCAAGCAGTAGCCCTGGAAGAGGATTGGCTGGAAATTAGAGTCCTACTCCAACTGTTTTGGGGTGCTACCTTTAACTTCCAGAGAGGGCAGTCTTGTCTCACAGCAGCCAACACCAGAATCAAGAACACTGGCAACAACCAGAACTGAAGAATTGGCCCCAACATTTGCATTGGCTTGGTTTCAAGTGGCAGGTCTTATGTCCAGTGCAGAGGAGAAGACAAAAGAAGTTGAGCAAGGGGCAACACCAATGACCATTCAGAGGATGGCCCAACAGTATCTGGGTTACCCAAAAAAGTATATATAGATCAAAATCCATTGATTGCTGTATTGGTATGGGAAGATGCACCAATGGCCAGAGCTCAGCAAGCTGTCCTGTAGCCAGTGTGTCTGCTGAGCATGTGCTTAGTGAAGCTGCCACAGTTGTCACAGTGAGAAGGACCAGGCTGCTGCCTCAAAACATGGAAATATTTACCATCATCAAAATGAACCAACATTTCATACCACATGATTATAATATTCATGAAACAACATAAGAGGAGGAGGAGGATGACTGGTGAGAATAAGAGTGTTAGCTGACCAACTTCTGGGAGAACCTCATGGGTTTAAGGATGAACTCTACTTCCCAGAGTATGCCACCATAGAATGTTTTAATTATTTATTGTTGAACTTCTTACTTGGACACTTTTGTGTCTGATTTATGCCGACCCACCATTTGTTAGTCATATGCACGGCTAGATTGGTTTTGGACCAGTGTGCAGTGAAGAAGTCACCACAATTCCTTCAGGACATTGCAGACAATGCCTGCCTCCATTGCATGCTTATCCTTTTGCATCACCTAGCAGGGCTGCCCCACAAGATCATTGATTTACAAGACTGCCAATGCCAACTTCCAAAATTCCAATGTGTTGCTTTCATCAAAGATACAGTTGTGTATCTACCACTGTGCTTGGTTTGGAAGAGGTAACTAAAACTATTGCACCAGTGAGTGAGTGATTGTCAGTAATGATTGATGATTTATGTGGTTGCAGACAGTCAGAGAGGGTGTTCAACTAATAAAACTTGATTTAAATTGTAAAGTTTGGTGTCTGATGGGTGATCATTTTTCCTGAAGGTGATTGTCCCTTTCACACTTAGGAAAAATGGACCTGCAGGGCAGTTCTTTTTTTCTGGTTCTTCAGAGACCAGACCAGTCACTTTAGTTAACAAACACAAATCCACATCAAATACTGCAATTCTGTTTCTCTACTTGTTCTATCTTGCTCGGGTCGGGACTGGGACAGAGTTACTCAGAGACAGGAGGAGGGTGAAAGGACTCAGGGTGGGACTACCTCAACAGCTAGAAGAAGGAAGTTATCGACTTCAAAGGGAAACATTGATGATGATGACTCTGAGGCCTAGTACTCAGCTATGTGGAATGGAGAGAGGTGGGTTGATTTGGGAAATGCTTCTTAGTGTGTGTGCTGCTCAGCTGGCTAATGTGAAACTCCTCTTGTTTTTGCTCTGCTTCTGAGTCTTCTTCTACACTCCTCATGACGCTTACCTTCCTTCTGTCCTTCCCTCGACCATACAATACAGTTTCTGTTTTACAATCTGAAGGTCTTCTCCTCTCCTGCACAAACCAAAGGCAAAAGCTCAGTTCAACATTCCTGCTTACCTACTGGAATAGTTCAGCTAGGAACCCAAGAGTGACTGATATTCCCGTGAAGAATACAGATGCACTACCCAATTTGGCAATACAGTATCATTTTTCTTTTAACAATCACAATTTTGAGAACTGGGTAGTTTCACTTCACTCCTCCATAATTTGTATTTTCAAACTTAGATGTCAGAACATTTAGATATCTAATAACTTGGGTCTTTGGGGCAGAAGGGCAGTTTGCAATGCGTTTAACTGTGCCTTGTTCATTCCTTCATTTCCTTCCACAACAGATTGATGTTGTGCTCATAACTGTGATGAGTATGTGTTGTGCTAGTCTTTGCCACAACGTTTAACAAATCCCCTTTCTCAGCCATTCATCAAACCGAAAACATTCTTCTCCTGGGCTGTGTGATTTATTGAGGTGTGACTTTATTTACACCAAATGGATCACACACTTGGTAGGGCAGATGTGGTTAAATGCAAATCCAACTCACTGTGGGATCTTCTATTACCTGAGCAGTAGCCTGCACCAGCCCGCTTACCAAACCATGCATAAAAGAATGTCGTTCGTCAATGTCAACATCATCATTCAGACTTTTGTTATCCTTAAACGCTTAACCTTGTGGACTACAGACTTTGAGTACACTTTTCCTGAGTTGAGGACTTTGCAACTTTGGTTTTAAATTCCATACTGGCCATCGCTCAGAATAGTTTCCTATTGCTAGTTCTTGTTATAAAGTGTGATATTTTTTGATGTGTCATGTTGGTAGTAGTCTGTCATCAGTCTTTCTAAAGCAATAATATAAATGTGTATGTGTAACCCACTAACTCTGTCAGAGATTCATCCTTGCCACAGAGGAATCATGATGGTGGCCTTTGCCTAGACACCTGCAATTCTCTTGGCACCTTCTTTGGCATTCACCCACACTTTAGCACTTGCACCCATGTGCTTCTGTGCACACTTGTGGTTCATCATGGTCTGTGGAGTATGTAGGATATACAGTTCAATACCTTAGGTTACCTTTGGGGCAGAACATTGAGCATCTCTCTCCCTACACGTATGTTGGCTTATGCTTTAATTGACCTCTGTCTCAGAGTTTACCCCAAGCCTTGGAAGGGGCCTGTATACTGTTGAGTTATCCCTAGTTGGTAAGTCATTCACAACAACATGAGAAAGGGGGCTGAATACTATTGAGTCATCCTCAGTTGCTGAGTTATCCACAACAATAACATGAGGGGAGTCATCCACAACAGCTGAAGACATCCTCAGCTGCCGGGTCATCACAAAAACAACTTGAGGCTGTCATCTTTGAAACTCTGAGCTATAAGTAGCCTGGCTTCTGAACATTCGATGCTTTGCATCAAGGAATCCAGACTTTACACATCTCCTGCCCAGCCTTCGCATTCAGAGCACATCTCCATCTGGATATGATAAGCAATCTATTTAGAGGTCTTCCTCTTTGATGTTAGTCCTGCGGCTGTTGTGCTCATTGGGAGGGGCTTTGTTGCCTTGCCTGAACCTCTGGCAGCAAACCTGGATAAAGGAAATCTTGGTACCTTTCACCACCAGTGAAAACTCTGCACCTTCAAGGTGCCAAACCTTCTAAAAACAGCTACCTAGGGTTATTTAGCTGTGCAGCTAAGATTGTTGCTTATTGTGTATATTGTGTTCGCTTTCAACCTCCCTAGGAACTCTTTATTTTTGTGCAATTTGGTGTGCTGTTGTGTGAGGAGAAACACTAAATATCGGTGTGCACTTTGTCAGCATACCAGTATAGATCACGCATTTACTAGGTACGAAGGTTGATACTCTACACGCGTTATGTGTTGTGATATATAATGTTGAGCTGTGACATGTAATGTATATATTTGTGATATTCTTATTTGTGTACATTGTCTTTAGGTCATGGTGTGTTGGCCCTCCTCCAATGTGACTGATTAGCAGGTGTTGTATCTTGTTTCCACCCTTAAGAAAACACTAAGGCCCAGATTTAGGAAGCTCTAGCAACACATTAGCATTGTTTTTTATGCTAATGTGGCGTTAGGCTTAAAAAACCATCACACCAGATTTACAAAGTGGTGCAATGCATGCATTGCACCACTTTGTAACCCCTTGAGCCACATTATGCCTGCACCAGGCATAATGTATGCAAGGGGGGCGTTCCCCCGTTAGGGGGGCCACAAAAATGGTGCAGTGGAATCTCAGAGATTCCACTGCATCATTTTTTGTGGCTACTTTTAACGCCTGCAAGGAGCAGGTATTAAAAGGGGGTGAGGAAATTCGATTTTTAATACGATCGTATCGACCCGCCATTTTGTGGCCCGCCGCCATTTTATGTTGCCTTCACTCAGGCAGCACAGCGAACGAAGTCCATTCTGCCTTTTCTGCTTATTCTGCAACATGGTGTTCAAAACAGCCTTCTGCCTCTATCTTTACAAGGCTGGTATTAAGGTCTGACCGAGTACACTAATCCCTGTCTGGTTTTCTAATCCTTGTTTCAACTATCTGTAGGCTCACACTATTCTCCGCCGATCTTATCTTATCGTCTGGCCTTCGCTGTCCTTTGCTAGTATTCTCTCATTTCACAACTGTCCTCCAAACGCACACAAACTTATCACACCACATGCAACTTCGTTGTGGATCGGTTAATGAATTAGTTCAAGGGAGGGGTGACAAACACAGCTGGAGGGGAGGCAACCTTAAGTCACTTGATACTTTGTTTTCCGATTCCTTCTATTGGTGCTGTCTTGTTTTCCGACATTTCTATTGGCTCTGTTCTATCTTTACATTATTCTTACTGGCTCCTTTCTATGTGTTCTGGGAGTGTATGTAGTTAATAAATGGTTTTTATACGGTATATAAGATTGTGCGCCACAAAGTAAAGTGGCAGTCTCCTGAGAATATACCTTGTGTACTTCTTGGACAACTGTACTAGCTGCAGCTAATAAAATCTGATCTTTTACGCCTGACAGAGTGTCCCGTGTCTCTGTTAGTTGAGGCAGGTGAATCCAAGGAGATTTCAGGCGTACCCTGCGCCGCCAGGCCCATAAGGTTCTGGTTCTTCAACTGGCGCCCAACGTGGGGCGGCTTCAGCGGTACCGGTTCTGCCTGAAGGTCGTGAGGAACCCCGCAAGAAAATTCTGGAGGAATCGCGAGCCACGTCAAGCGACCCCTGTATGTCGAAGTGGTCCGAAGGTCTTTTTCAGCGCGGTTACTCCTTCCTGACGGCTACTGACGACTGCTGCCCTGACTGCCGCCCTGCCTTGGCCCTTTCTTTGATGATGTATGGTAAAGCGAGACGATAGACGGGCCTCTGTTGGTGTAAGAAGACATCCTTAGTTAAGTATTTGGTGGGTCGCGCCCACAAATTTTGGTCTTTGTTTTGTCCTTAGGTCCTTAGATTTGGCCATTGCAGTGGCCAAAGCCGAGGGGTAAGTGCATTTGTGCTGTGTAAACTGAAAGTTTTACCCCCTTGATGTTTGTGAACAGCCAGTAAAAATCGTGAGATGTCTGGTCTGATTAAGTTTGGAAAACTTTGTTGCTTTGGTTGTAATAGGGACTCCCAGCTTGAGGACTCCTGTCCGATTCCTTCGGTTGGAACTCCCACATATGAGCTCTATTCTAAACATGGTGTTGGTCCTATTGCCTTTAATAAGACATGGACCCGATATACAAAGAAAGATGGTGTTTTAAAATGGCCAGAAAATGGTAGTTTCGAAACTGATGTGCTAGATAATTTAGAAGCAACGTTATTTAAAAGAAAAGCCCGGCCGGCAATGTTTGACTCTTTTCGCCTTTGGCGTAAGGAAGCCAAACAGAGAGAAATTAAACAAGCGAAACGAGATAGGAAAACACAGGGAATGACGATTATACAGGCTGCTCAGCAATTCAAAGATGATGAAATAGATAATGCAATGGAAATTTCAGACAGACAGCATCGAATGGCAATAGATAAATGCTATCCGACGTTGCCTATCTCTTCCCTTGATAAGAGAAAAGATTTTGAGGAAGATTCCTTAATGTCCCACTTATTGAAATTGCCTCCGCCCTATGTACAAGGTGCTAATGCACCCCCGATGTTACAGCCTGTTCAACCGCCAGTTGTGCTTCCGCCTGCTCCAGCTTTTCCACATTTGCCTCCTCAAGTATTGCCTATGCCAGCTTTGCCTTTAACTCCTTTGCCTTCTGCTCCTTTGGCAATTCCTAATGCTCCTTTAGTTAATTCACCTAATACCTTGTCCCCTATCCTTATGTCAAATTCTCCATCTATGCGTAAGCGATTTGCAGATACTGTCTCTGGTCTCTTATCACCTTTCTTTGAAGCTTTAAATGTGTCTCCAGCTTTTTCTCGAAGACAGTCTCGTAGTCAATTCCCAGACTCCGAAGAGCGAGAAAAATTGGACTCACTTGCTTGTAGATGGATCAAGAAGGGTCCCCAATATAGTACGTCTGATATTATGTCCACCTTTCTGCAATGGAATGCACCTACGCAGAGATATGTTTTTAAAGTTATGTGCGATACTCTCGCTAAAGAATGGGAGGATATGAATTTGGGTTCGGTCCCACAGGATCTGTTAGATGTTCAGGCTGACTTTGACAAAGGACTTATTGTGGGTCCTAAGGTTGAAAACGCTGTCAGAACACTTATTTCTTTCAGATCCCTATTGTTCTCACAGACTTTTCCTGATTCTGATCCTTCAGTTAGGACAGCACTGAAAAACTATCCCATGAGAGAGGTTTCTCCAATATGGAAGGAAGAAGTTGCAGCAGCAGGTGCTAATCCAGCTATTCCTGCGCATTTTCAGCGCATATGGATACATGTCCCCTGGAAAAGGTCTGAAGTTTTAGCACTTAAACAGTCACTACCAGATTCACGCAAAAATCCTGCTGGTTACTATAAAGAGTTGTCGCAAACAGTTGATGCATGTACTATGAATCTAGCAGATATTGACATGTTGATGGGAAATGTAGTTCCACAGACAATATGGGCTAAAATTCGTAGAGAGGATCACGCTCAAGAATTAGGCGGCGATTGGAACACTATTATTGCCGCAGATAGAGGTCAAGTAGGTGGTGCAAAGCCCGACGCTTTGATCTCAGAACTCCCTGGTAGGATTATTACATTAATGAAAACAATGATGCCTGCTTTGAGAGTTAATTGGGATAAGCTAGCAGTATGTAAACAAAAGAAAGATGAAAGTGTTTCCGATTTCTTTACCCGATTCGAGGAGACATTCATTGATCACAGTGGTCAAGATATGGCTACAGAAGGGGGACAGCGATTATTTGTGGATAAGTTCGTATATAACTTGCTTCCTGAACTATCACACAAGCTAAAGGACTCCGAGAGTTCATGGGCAGTTTCTTCTTCCGCCCAGATATTGGCTACTGCACAATATTATGAAAATAGAGACAAAGAAGAAAGGGAAAAACAAGAGAAAAAGACGAAAGAATTAAAAACTAAAGTTCTCTTGCAACAGGCTTATCCTCCTCGTTATGTTCAGCCTCAGTTTCAACAGCCTCCGCAGTTTCAGAGGTTGTATCAAAAGCCTGAACCATTCATTCCAAGACCTTTGCTAGGTCCCAATCAATGTGCTTATTGTAGGGAGGAAGGTCATTTTAAGAACAGTTGTCCGGCATTGTTGCAGCGTAATGGAGCAACATCTGCTTCACGAGGTCGTGGTGGTCTTCAGTCAGCAAATAGAGGTAGAGGTCGAGGTGTGTTAACCCAAGAGCAGCGTTCTTTTGTTCCTCCAAATTCCGGAAATTACTTTGACCAGCAAAATATTAGGTCTACACAGTATTACAGTGAGGATCAGTATATTGAAGGAGGGAATGAAAGTCTTCATTTTGAATAGGACAGCCATGGACAAAGTAAGGGGGTTACGTCAATTCCAGTGGATCAGAATGGACCTTATGTTAATGTCACTACAATGGGTGTTTCAGAGCCATTTCTTTTAGATACTGGTGCCATGAGAAGCTCTATCATTCATTCTAAACTCCCTGGCGCACCTTTGTCTGGCTTAACGAATGTATCTGTAGGATTTTCTGGCGCCCCTGTTCGCAATCCAGTTTCTTGCCCTTTGCCTGTTTCAATAGGCCCTTATGATTTAGAAGCTCCGCTTCTTCTGACGAATGGTTGTGGTGAAAATCTGTTGGGTTTAGATCTATTAAAAAGAATGCATGCTACGATATATTGTTCACCTTCTGGTGTATACCTCACTCTAGGACAGAAAATGACTAGTCCAATGTACTTATCAAAAGATCAATTCCCACCTGAATTGCTTTCTCTTCCCGAAACGCTTTGGGCTACGGGTCCGAATGACGTTGGTTGTCTTGAGATCCCACCTTATGTTGTTACTCTTAAGCCCAATGCTGAAATGCCACGTATTCCGCAATACAGAATCTCTACTGAAGGTGAGAAAGCACTTCTGGAAATTGTCCATGATTTGATTCAGAAGGGTGTGGTTGAGGAAACGAGAGGAAATACATGTAACAGTCCTGTTCTTCCGGTTCTTAAACGCACTGATCCTTCTCAGCCTCCTGTTTATCGTTTTGTAATTGATCTTCGGGAGGTAAACAAGATTGTCGTACCGCAGTTTCCTGTAGTCCCAGATATCACTGCTCTGTTGACGATGATACCTTCTACAGCGACTTGGTTTTCAGTTATTGATTTAAAGAATGCTTTCTTTAGTATTCCCATCGCCGAAGAGAGTAGAGATATTTTTGGTTTTTCCCTCGGAGGCCGAAGCATCCGGTTTAAACGCGCACCTCAAGGTTATTGTGAAAGTCCCTCTATTTACAGTCAAGCTCTAAAATGTCATCTTGATGCCTTTTCCTTACCGTCCGGTGCCGCTCTCATTCAGTACATGGATGACTTATTAGTTGCAGCTGATTCAGAGGAGATTTGCAAAAACGTGACCGTTGCACTGTTGCGTCATTTGTTTGATCTGAATCACAAGGTTTCTCCTTCTAAATTACAATATGTCTGTCGCGAGGTGACTTATTTGGGTCATCTCTTGTCAAAGGAGGGACGACGATTGACCTCCGAACAAATTCAGGCAATTGCACAAATGTCAGTGCCATCCACACAAAGAGAGGTACGTGCCTTTTTGGGCATTACTTCTTATTGTAGACAGTGGATTCCGAGTTTCTCTTTATTGGCTAAACCGCTGTTGGCGCTAACTTTAAAAGATACGCCTCAGCCTCTTCCGTGGACTGACGAATGTCAGAAGAGTTTTACTGATTTGCGTATTGCTTTGTGTTCTGCTCCTGTATTGGGTACTCCTGATTACAGTAAGCCCTTTACGCTCTATGTCCACGAAAGAGAGGGTTGTGCATTGTCAGTCTTAACGCAGCGTTTTGGAGATCAACAGCGACCATGCGCATATTTCTCAGCTACGTTAGATCCAGTAGCTAAAGCATTGCCTAGTTGTCTTAAGGCAACAGCGGCAGCAGCAATTTCTATTCGACAGTCTGCTGGAGTAGTGCTAGATAATACTCTCATTGTTATGGTGCCACATGCAGTGGATACTTTACTAAATAGGACAAAAACGCAGCATCTTACGACTGCTCGGTTGTCCGGATATGAGCTGACGCTTTTTGCTAGTCACATACACATCAAACGATGTAATACCCTGAATCCAGCTACTTTGTTGCCTCTTCCAGAAGAGAGAGATGTCTCTGAACAGCATGATTGTTTTCTCCGTACTGAAGAAGAGACTAAGGGTAGAATTGACCTAAAAGACACGCCATTAGTGAATCCAGATGGAACACTATGGGTAGATGGTTCTTGTTTCAAGCTCCCGAATGGAGATACAGTTTCAGCCTACGCTATTACTACTTTGCATACGATTGTGGAGACAGCACGCATTAGACATAATTCAGCTCAGGCAGCTGAATTGATAGCCTTAACTAGAGCGTGTGTGTTATCCAAAGGAAAAAGAGTAAACGTGTACACTGATAGCCAATACGCTTTTGGTGTAGCGTTTAACTTTGGGCGTTTATGGAAGGAAAGAGGATTCTTTACTTCCCATGGTACTAAGATACAACATGGTCAATTAGTGACTGAACTTCTTGAGTCACTTACAATGCCTACTCAGATAGCGATCGTGAAGTGTAGTGCACACAAAAAGATTGTGGACGATGTTGGTCGAGGAAATGCATTTGCAGATGAGGTAGCGAAAAAGACAGCCAGAGACAACACAAGTCGAATGTATGTTGCAGGTCCCGCAAACTGCGTAAGAGAAAAGGGAATGTGTGAAGATACAGTAGAGAGTGTGAAATCAATTCAAGGAGAGGCTACGGAGAATGAGTTGAGAAAGTGGAAGGAAAGTACAGGAATGTTAGATGAGATGGGATGTTGGGTTGAAATATCAGGACATCAACGTTGGCTGTTACCAGATGCTTATGTACTACCTGTAGTTACTATGGCACATGGTCCAGCTCACCTAAGTGCAAAAGGAATATGTAGGCTTCTGGCTCCAGTGTGGCAAAATGAGGGGATCCCAAAGTGTGCAAATAATGTAGTAAAACATTGTATTGTTTGCTTGATGTACAATCCGGGAAAGGGAACCCCAACTCCAGCAGGTCATTTTGCTCCTCCAACATATCCATTTGAGGTGTTGCAGATCGATTATATTCACATGGAACGATGCAACAACCTCAAATATGTTCTGGTGGTAGTATGTGCTTTTTCTAGATGGGTAGAAGCCTACCCTCTGAAGGACAATACTGCTTTATCAACTGCCAAAATACTTTTGAAAGAATTCTTCCCTAGGTTTGGTTTGCCGCGCATTGTCTGGAGTGACAATGGGAGCGAATTTGTGGGTCAAGTCATGCAAAAAGTTTGTGCAGGTCTTGGCATAAAACAGAAGTTCCACGCGGCGAATCACCCACAGTCGGCTGGTTTAGTAGAATGCTACAATGGAACCTTGAAGCTTAAAATTGCTAAGGTGCAAGCTAGCACAGGACTTAATTGGCCTGATGCTTTACCATTGGCTCTTCTGTCCACCAGAACAGCAGTACACTCTCGTTTGGGGCTTAGCCCTTACGAAGTGATATTTGGTCGCCCAGCTAATGTATGGGGAGTTCCTCGCCCTAAGAAATACTCAGACTTGCCATACCTGATGTTGATTGACTACTTGCATGACCTTACAACTAAATTGCGTGTTCTTCATCAACAGGTTCATAGTGCTCTACCAGAGGCTTCCACAGACCCAGGTCATTCCATCCGACCAGGTGACTGGGTCTTCACGAAAAATTTCCAACGACAGAGAAATTTGGAGCCCAGATGGAGAGAGCCACGCCTGGTTCTTTTGACCACAAGAACAGCAGTTAAAGTCGAAGGAAAGAAAAACTGGGTGCATGCCGTGCACTGCAAGAAAGTGCCTTTGCCCTTGCCTTTCGATCAGTGGGTCCGTAGAGGCATCAGTGACTCTGAAAGTGAGAAAGTTCCGCAATTTGTACCATTCAGTGATGCGCGTCTAATTGGAACACTTTCTGAGAAAGAGGACGACGACATCCTTCAAGAAGCAATACCATCGCATCGTCGCTTGAACACGACAAATCCAGGAACATTGTTTCAAAACCAGACTGCCTCTGGACAGGAACGCTATAATTTGAGACCAAGACCAAAGAATTTGTAAATTTCTCTCCTATGTAGTACTCTATCCCGGTTGCAGGGTCACGGTAGGAGTCTTAGTTACGACCTGAGTAAGTGGCAATAGGCCTGCAGGACCTCACAGTGTCATAGGACGGTAGATAATCGTGACTACAGTGATTGAGGAAGATTGCCGTGAGCATCCACTTAGAAAGATGGAGGCTACATTAGATAAAAGAGAAAGTAAAAATGTAAAGAATAATTGTAAAGAAATATGTAGTCGTTGTAGTATTGCTCTATGCGTCATTATATTGTCGTGTATTCTTTTGGCATCTGTAAACTGGATCATTATTACTCTGCAGCAAAAAGTTGTCTCTTCTCCTACCTCTACATCTTCTTCTACTATCTCTCCGCACCTATTTCACACTCTTCCCCAGCATGAACTCATCAGAAGAACTGAATACTTTAACAATTCCTTCGTCCAGTTGTTACATCAACATCAGTTAGTGATCAATACAACTGACTGTTGGGTGTGTGGACTCATACCACATACGGTAGAAAAAGGAATGCCATATTTAGTTCTTCCATTCTCCTATGAAGGTTCCGCTTGGGCTTATTTTGTCATTTTCAATAATGCATATCAAAGTAAAATTAAACAACCTGTCAGTTCACATAGTGTTGGTTCAGATTTCAGTCATAGTTTATTGATAAAGGGAATGGTAGCTATGGCTAAAATCATGGAAAAAAGTGAAGCTTCCATAGATGAAAGAAAAGCATATACCAATTGGAACATAACTAATTACATTTCCAGCCTCAATGATAAGGTTGAGCAACGAAAATCTCCTCCGATACGGGTCATACCCCAACAAGGAAATTTCTGTCTGCAAATAAATGGTAGAACTCCAAACACCAGACAAAGAGAAAGTTTATGTTCCCATACATATGTTTATTCAGCCCTGAATTCACTGCCGTTAGTACCATCTCAAGGTACATACTTCGTTTGCCACGATAGGGCTTATACATGGTTGCCAGCTGATTTCTCTGGTACTTGTTATATAGCCTTTCTTCTACCCCCTACATACACCGCTCCTGCGAACCATCATAAAAATAGATATGGCAGAGGGATTGTGGATTCGAAAGACACAGCAGGACAAGAGGGAGGAGATTTCCTCAAAGGATTTCTTCCCTTCTGGGGTCCAATGGCAAACAGCAGAAATATAAGGCAATTGGTTCGTGTCGTAGAAACCACCATAGACATCACTGTAGGAGCTTTAAGTAACATTACAGCTGAACTACAGGCTGATCGTCTTATGACCTTGCAGAACCGTGTTGCCTTAGACTTTGTTCTTGCGGACCGTGGTGGAGTATGCAAATTGATCGGATCAAGTTGCTGTATTTTCATACCTAATGACGCTCCGACAGTATACCAAGCTATCTCTAAGTTACACATAATCTCCGAGTCGATTCATCAGGACGAAGGAGATTGGTCCTTTTCAGAGTGGTTTTGGGGATTACTGTCCAAATGGGGTTGGAAGGTATTGACATTCTCTGGAGTAATTTTAGCTTTTATATTCTCTTGTTGTCTTTGTATGCACTGCGGTCCTGCCATCTGCAACCTATGTGCTACTGCATGTATTCCCAAACCCAAGTCACAAAGAGCAGAGAATATCAAAATGATGGTACAGCAACAGCTTGATGACCTCATGGCCATAGACATCGACTCAGATTAACATGAGTTTGTGTATCTTGCCTGAGTTCTGGCAAAAGGAGGGTCTGAGGAAATTCGATTTTTAATACGATCGTATCGACCCGCCATTTTGTGGCCCGCCGCCATTTTATGTTGCCTTCACTCAGGCAGCACAGCGAACGAAGTCCATTCTGCCTTTTCTGCTTATTCTGCAACATGGTGTTCAAAACAGCCTTCTGCCTCTATCTTTACAAGGCTGGTATTAAGGTCTGACCGAGTACACTAATCCCTGTCTGGTTTTCTAATCCTTGTTTCAACTATCTGTAGGCTCACACTATTCTCCGCCGATCTTATCTTATCGTCTGGCCTTCGCTGTCCTTTGCTAGTATTCTCTCATTTCACAACTGTCCTCCAAACGCACACAAACTTATCACACCACATGCAACTTCGTTGTGGATCGGTTAATGAATTAGTTCAAGGGAGGGGTGACAAACACAGCTGGAGGGGAGGCAACCTTAAGTCACTTGATACTTTGTTTTCCGATTCCTTCTATTGGTGCTGTCTTGTTTTCCGACATTTCTATTGGCTCTGTTCTATCTTTACATTATTCTTACTGGCTCCTTTCTATGTGTTCTGGGAGTGTATGTAGTTAATAAATGGTTTTTATACGGTATATAAGATTGTGCGCCACAAAGTAAAGTGGCAGTCTCCTGAGAATATACCTTGTGTACTTCTTGGACAACTGTACTAGCTGCAGCTAATAAAATCTGATCTTTTACGCCTGACAGAGTGTCCCGTGTCTCTGTTAGTTGAGGCAGGTGAATCCAAGGAGATTTCAGGCGTACCCTGCGCCGCCAGGCCCATAAGGTTCTGGTTCTTCAGGGGCACACCATTGCTTTCAATAGGCCCCCATGTACAGTGCAGGATTAGTGCTAAAACTTTGGCGCAAACTCTACACAGTACAACAAAAGCATAAAAAATGTTGACGTTATTGCCCCTACCCTGCGCCAAAGTGCCCTGTATATTGAATACGGCACACATTTGGTGGCGGCAGGGGGGACCTAAGGGGCTCAAAAATCGTAGAGCATCTGGCCCTATGAACCCTTTTAGGTAGCATCTGTAAGTTTCCGTTTTGGGTGATATAACTGGCCTTCTACTGGTACTAACATTTTCCTTATGATTATTTGTTCTGTAGGTTCAATTGGGATCTCTGGAGGATAGTAGATCTTTATGTTTGTTATATTGATAAATTGTTTTATTCTATTATTTTAGCTTGTTATTTTATTTTGTTGTTTGTTCCCAAACCCTTTTACCTTGGGTGCATCCCAATTATCTGCATTCTTCTTCTACCGGTAGTAGTGTGGTTCATGAAGGGGAGAGATGGTGCATGCTGCTCCGGCAAAAGTTGGCCTTGGACCTCATACAACTCTGTGTTTTTCTTTCAATTTTGTTGCCTGTGATGGATAATTCTTTTGATTAATCATATAGTTGGAGATCACCTAAGTGGAAGTGGGACCTTGGTTGTTGTGGTGCCTTCCCTGTTAGCCCACTACCAATACAATTAATAAGGCACCTTGGGAAACTCTCCAGTAAGGTTGGAAAATTGACAGAGGGAGCAGCCTTCACTTCATCTGTTCAGGTAAAAGAACTATGAGGTGAAGTGAATTAGTTTAGTTAGTACATAAATTACTTCTACCACAGATGAGATAAGTAATTGTTTATCTAGGTCTGTAGGCAATATAGGGATTGGCAGCATACCCTCCTAATGGTGAATATTGTTACAAAGGATAGTAGAACAAGAGCATAATTAACTAAAACTAACTGGCATACACTGTGAGAAGTAGATTAAAAAGACAGGATGCATGAAAAGGCATCAATGCAAAGTTAAAGTAAAACACAAAACAATTCCTCAGACAGAGAGTCGAATAGAGAGTTTTTCCCTTTACTAAAAAAATATCAAAAACGAAACCCACCCTCTCCACGCTCAACAGGCCCACCTCCCTGCCACAAC
The DNA here is from genome assembly GCF_031143425.1 of Pleurodeles waltl. Classification (NCBI taxonomy): domain Eukaryota; kingdom Metazoa; phylum Chordata; class Amphibia; order Caudata; family Salamandridae; genus Pleurodeles; species Pleurodeles waltl. The sequence continues at coordinate 1,576,957,887 of NC_090440.1, forward strand.
AAAAGCATCCCATCCCCAGCTAATGTCCAAAATAAATATAAATGTCCAAAGGTCCAAAGATGCCCTGTCCAATTCCCACCCTCTGCACCGACAACAAAATTCCCTCCCAACAAAATTTAAAAAGGGCTTTAGAAGAAGGCATTCTTAATGAGGGTCCACAGGTGTTACATCTATGCCTCGAGGCATGCCATCCTACGGCCCAAGTGCACCAGTTCTCACAGCAGTTGGTAAAGGAGCACTGGTCTGAAGGGGGTATGGCAATGGTGGCTGCCGGCGGCACTGGCAAGGCCTGGAGGCTGTAGATGCAGGTGGTTGGCTGGCGGAACTGGGGCCAGGGCAGGGTCTTGTTCCTCACCCTCTGTGGCTAACAGCCATCGAACCTGTGCCGCCCGAGCCAGGCCATTATTTCTTGCCGGGTCATTGGTGGCGGTGGAGCACCAGTAGAAGCTATACAAGAAAGAAAAAATAAGAAAAAGACAAATTGTAAAGAATGTTCTGTGCAAACACTTGTTTAAAATTATATAGTGGCTGAGTGGATGTGATTACGAGAGTTACAGGGTTATGGTTTTACCAACACATGCCTCACATACTAGCACTGACTGCCTGAGAGAAGGCCACATAACCCCAGATTGAAAAACAGACTGAGAAGATATATTCTTGTTGTGCTAAATGACTAGAGGTGTGCTAGCTAGCGCATCGGGTACACATTTGCTACTCTCTGCATTCTGCAGATAGGGCAGCTGCAGTGAACAATTAATTATCTTTCATTCCAATGGCCCTGCTCTTCTCCAAATACCTTTCAATTTTACTCTGACTCCAAAGAGGCACATGAATAGCATATATCGCACATGTCATGTATAACATGTAGATAATAGATATCAGGTCTACCATAAGTAGAAGATGGGAAAAACAATGCACTACAGTACAGGTAAAGGAACGCGATATATAGATTTTAGTGGACACACTTGTCACATAGTATCCCATCCAAAAAGCATGAAAGCACAGACACTTAATCCCACTTTACTTCCTGGCCTCGCCCTCAAAAACAAATTATTTCAATCAAACACATCTTCTTGGCAGTAAGGAAAGGAAACTTGGTTTAGTCTGCTGCAGGGTAAGGTACAGGAAAAAGGCCAGGTAGGCACGGTAGAGATTTTGCTATAGAATACTAGGGGTGGCACAGATCCTCAGGTGGCTATGCTTAGGCTTAGTCAGTCGCTGTAGTTAAAACTGAAAGTTGATGAATGTCAAAAGGGAAAAGTTTGGAGAGTCGTAAATCCATTATGCAAGCCATATATACCACTTTTTCCATAAAATGTGGCACATGGCAACATGTTTTTTTCCTGAATGTTTTTGGTAGGCTGGAACAGAATTTAGGATTGAATAAAGGAGTGTGGTACTAGGAGGTGATTGAGTGGGCACTGGGAGGGAAGGGATAGACACCTTGGCGGTCATTACAACATTGGCGGTAAAAGCCGCTTACCGCCGTGCAGAAGACCGCCAACACACCGCCACGGCCGCGGAATTCCGCCACAGCTATTATGACCCACATTTCGGAATCCGCCAAAATTCAGGCACCCACACAAGTCCGCCAAACCAAAGGTCAGTGATAACCTGGCGAAAACAAAACCTCCACCGTCACGCCAACAGAAATACGCCCACACTATCACGACACACGAATCCACGCAGTGGTCTTTCAACCGCGGTATTCCATTGGCGGTACACACCGCCGCGCTCAAAATACACACACATTTACAAAACACTACCACATTGGACAATTCGAAATACACACACCTGATACACATACACACACCACTCCCACACACCCAATACGATATAAAACACACACCCACAAACCCCCACGACAAGAAATTCCGAAAGAAGGCCAGAGCGAGAGCACCAGCAAGAACAACAGCATCCACAGGCACACAACACCATCACCCACAGAACTTCCACGCACCTCACACAACACACCACTACATATCACCACACATATCACCACACACTCCACCCCACACATCACCGACACCACCCCACGGCACAGCAAAGACACCCCAGGTTCTCGGAGGAGGAGCTCAGGGTCATGGTGGAGGAAATCGTCTGGGTAGAGCCACAGTCATTCGGAGCACAGGTGCAGAACACCTCCATTGCAAGGAAGATGGAGCTATGGCGAAGAATAGTGGACAGGGTCAACGCAGTGGGACAGCACCCAAGAAATCGGGAGGACATCAGGAAGTGGTAGAACGACCTACGGGGGAAGGTGCGTTCCGTGGTCTCAAGACACCACCTGGCGGTTCAGCGGACTGGCGGCGGACCCCCACCTCCTCCCCTACAACTAACAACATGGGAAAAAATATTTTGCAGACAAGACAGAAAAGCATACAGAGACAATTTTAGATACCACAATGAGTACTACAGTGAGTAATTATACTATCAAAGATATTGCAGACATTGAACTTTTACTCACCTTAGAAAATATGGATGATAACAACATGGACAGGCTAGACCTATTAAATGACCTCAAAATTGTTCAGAATACATCTTTAAATAGTGGCCTCAAACCTAAATCTAGCTTTACCCCCAAATTACCCAGTAACAATGTCATAGAAGTATTTGGGAGATTGGTGAAAGAAGATTTGTGCAAACTACAAAAACAAATTAAAAGTGGCAACTTTCACAAATCGTTTAATATAACAAATAAACAGAGATTGGCTCTCAAGGAACTAGGAAGTAATCACGATATAGTGATTAAAGAGGCAGACAAGGAGGGAAACATTGTGATTTTAGATAGAGCAGACTATGTTCAAGAAATAGATAGACAACTATCTGATAGTAGAGCATATATTAAATTGCAATGTAATCCCATTAAAAAGATTGTTGATGAATTGGAAAAACTATTATTCTTATGGTGCAACCAGGGGTTAATCTCTGATTTTGAATTCAAATATATCTTCAATCCTTATCCTACATCACCTTGTATATATGTATTACCTAAACTACATAAGAGTGCCACTTCACCACCAGGCAGACCCATAATATCGGGAATAGGAGCGCCTACGGAGAGACTTTCCGAGTTCATTGATAGCTATCTGCAGCCTGTTGTGAAAAACATTCCTTCATATCTACAGGACACGAAGGATGTTCTTTGTAAGCTGGAGGACGTGAACTGGACTCCAGAGATGATGCTGGTTACCTTAGATGTATCTTCCTTATACACATGTATTCCTAAAGATAAGGGCTTACAAGCAGTACGGCATTTTCTGTCTGAGAGATCTGCATCATACATGGAACATACTGATATGATACTATGTATGATTGAATTTACATTGGAAAACAATGTATTTTTACATGAGGGGCAGTGGTTCAAGCAAGCACAAGGAGTAGCTATGGGTTCACGGTTCTCTCCTTCATATGCGAATATATATATGGGCTTCTTTGAAGCAATACATGTTTGGAAGAAGGGCCCCTCTGTATTTACCGACAACATTTTCTTCTGGGGAAGATATATTGATGATGTTTTAATGATCTGGACTGGATCGGAACAACTATTAAAGGAATTCTATGAATACATTAATTGTAACATCTTCAATATTAAAATGACGTATGAATTCAGCAAGAACAAAGTCTGTTTTTTAGATCTAGAGATATCCGTCACAGACAATAAGATTCATACGAAAGTTTACCGCAAACCAACAGCCTGCAATTCGGTATTACATGCAGAAAGTGCGCATCCTAAAAGTCAAATTTCAGCCATCCCATTTGGGGAAATGACCAGATTGAAAAGAAATTGCAGCGATCCTAATGTATGCAACATAGAACTAAATAAATTGGAAGATAGATTCACACAGAGAGGCTATTCCAAGCGTGTCATCAAAACAGCAAGGAAAAAGATTGACCAAACATGTAGAACCACCCTACTGGGTCAAAAGACAAAGATGCGAGACAGTTCACCATACAGAGCAATGAGTTTTTGTACGGCATATAGCCAAAACAGTCACAATATATATCACATTCTATGTAAACATTGGAATGTTCTACAGACAGATGAAACACTTGCTGCTTTACTTCCTAAGAAACCTAAAATGATTCATAAAAGAGGTAAAACTATCAGAAATGAAGTCTGTAAAAGTTTCTTACCACCTCTAATGGAAAGTAAAACAACATGGCTTCCGAATAAAATTGCGGGTTTCTATAGGTGTGGTAATTGTAATATGTGCAGTATGGCATTGCATAAAACCACTGAATTCAGCTACAATGGTAGTGATAAATATAAAATCTCCACTTTTATTAACTGCAATACGAAATTTGTGGTATACATATTGGAATGCATATGTGGCCAGATATATGTGGGCAGCACAATAAGGCCCTTGAAGGAACGTATTCAAGAACATATCAGAGCCCTAAGAAATTATGACATAGCATCACCGCTAGTACGGCATGTCAAAGATAAACATCCAGTAACTGAGGTTCCACTAATAAAATATATGGGTATAAATCAAATCCCGGCGAACGCTAGGGGTGGCAACAGAACATTGGACTTGCGTAAAAATGAAGCAAAATGGATTATCAAATTAAGAACGATTGAAATGGGCATGAATTTGGATGATGAGTTGTACCATTTCCTCTGAATATATCCATTTGGCATACTATGAATGTAGAACAACACACAAATGATATGAGTCACTAACTTTGTCAATATCCTTTCTATTTCGTGTCCTTGAAAGATAGGGAGGGTTTTTTCCCTTCTCATTTGAATTTTCTATATGTTGGGAAGACCGGTTACGACTTCACTCTATATGTTCACTGAGGCGACATTTGTGTACATACTGGGGGTAGAAATTGCTTTACCATCATGATATTGGGTGGTTGAAAATGTATTTCTTTGGTTGGCAAATAGGTGACAATTTGTCTTTATTGGGGGGTAATATTTACAAAATATGAACCACTTCAAAATGGCCGCCGCGGTTCCATAGGCAGGTGCTTTTTCTTTCTTTTCCGGCTAATGAATTATGTTGAAGTGCTAACGCGGTGTTTAAAATAACGGCGAAGGATTTGAAGTATTGAAATCGTCGTCTTAGAATGTCTACATACGATATAGACGAGATTTCGTCCTGACTTTGTGTTAGTTTTCACTCAATAGGAACCACTTCAAAATGGCCGCCGTGGTTCTATGGGTAAGCTTCTGTCCGTTGTTAGTGCTAATGAACTTGGTTTGATTCTAATGTGGCGCGCAAAATGCCGGCGAGGGATATACACTTCCTTTGGAAAAGTCGGGGAGAGTGAGACGAGGTACAGAGGCCCTCGATGCTCTCGCTGAGATACATCGGGAAATAGAACAGGGACGAGATTTAAGAACAGAGAGAGAGGCATATAGGTAAGTGTATGGTAGAAGTTTGGGAAATGTATTCTATGTAATTCAATGAAAAATGGAGCATTATTAGAATGCTGGCTCCATTACCAGGATAGTGTGGAGACATTGGTATAAAAAATAATTATATAGGAATTGAGGTCCTTTTAGGGAGGAAATTGGATTTATTGTAATTATTTGAATTTCAATTGGTTCCTTAATACATGAGATTTGCGAATTCAATGAAAAACGGAGCACTATTAGAATGCTGGCTCCATTACCAGGATAGTGTGGAGACATTGGTATAAAAGATGATCACATAGGAATTGAGTTCCTTTTAGGGAGGACATTGGATTTATTGTAATTATTTATATTTCAGTTGGTTCCTCAATACATGAGGTTTACGGTTCCTGGAATTTAGATCCATTTTGAAGACAGCAAGGAAGTGACTGATTATGATTAAAACAGGTCAGTAATTGCACTACAGTACACTTTATTGGCATTCCCTAAATTTTGCTAAGTGAAATGGGAGTAACTAAATTATCACGTTCCCCCTCCTTCTTCATAGAGGATGATAAATGGTATATGATTATACGGACATAGAAGCAAATAAAGGAATATATTTATTAGACTCTCTTTCCTCACCATTACACAATGAGGGGTTATTCTGGGCTATAAGTAGTTTACATTTGAAAGAAAAGAAATTGTAGACATAAATTGATCAAATGCCAACGAAAAAGAAATTCATTTACACTTGGGCTTGCATGTTACATGGCTAACTATCGCTGTGGCTTCAACAGACCTATCCTTGGGGACATGGGTAATATATTGTTGGATACTTCAAATAAACACTTCACCACTGAGGTTGTGGTGGTGGTTTTCTTCCTTTTCTCTGAAGTTTCTTGTTTAGCTTCAAACCAAGAGAAATAGTATAAATAATATGCACTTTTAAGAGCTTGTGTACTTAATTGACCAAAGAATTTATCAGTTTTTTGTATTTTGGAAAGGGAAAGGATAAAATATTGGATGTGTATTTATTTTAATATTTGTATATATTGTATATATATATTTGTTATAATTGATTGTTATATGTTGTGATTCTCTCAGCCTTGAAGAAGTCCAGTCAGGACGAAACACGTGTCGGCTGATGGCTTTTCATTCTTTTTCTACATTTTGTGTATATATGTTTATATGTTTATGTGTAGGCTGATGGCTTTTCATTCTGTTTCTACATGTTGTGTATATATGTTTATATGTCTATGTGTATAATATGATATATTCTTTTGTATTAAAATTCTCTATTTGCATGGACATTTCTGTTTGGTTAGTTTTATATGAGTACATGGTTTTTCTCTTTGGTTAGTTATTGTTTATTTCAGAAAAGGAAGATTTATCAATTAGAAATTTAGTTTGATCATACTAGATTCTCTCATGTCATCTCATTTTGATAATATAATAGTTTAGACATTGATTGTTGATGTGCCCCACTGAATTGTTTGTTCATTATTAAAACGGGTCTACTATTGTAAACCCGGAAGTACATATCAAGGCAACGATGTGTGTCAGTGTATGAGCACTCAAAAGTTTTTTCCTATATGTTTAGAATGTGCATTTATTTCAAGTTATGAGTTGCCTTTTGTTATTGATTGTATATGTTCATATTGATTATTTGCACTTCGTAAAGTACTAGATTAATACTGCAGGGGTTGCTGAATAGGCACTCCGAAAAAATGGCAATGTTTGATGATGAGAGAGACAAGATCTTTCATGCTATGTTCTCACATACTCCAAATACTAGTAATGTTTCCCAAGGAATAGGTAATTGCCCAGAAGGTATGAGATCTAAATATCTACATTTAGAAAAATTGAAAAAACAGGAATTATCTCGATGGTGGGATGCCACAGTTTTACAAAAATACATCACAGAAAAAAAGGTCCCTCGGGGCCTGAGAGTAATTATATTCCCTACTTTTGACGACTTGTCGGTTAAACACATGCTGGAGTGGGAACAATTGCTCTTCGAGACTTCGAAAGGTATGATGACAATTTTAATACAACATGCGGAGGAAAAAAGGGAAAAATTATTAAAAGACATACAGGAATTAGAAAATGAAATCAAGGCCCTAAATTTGCCAGATGTTAAAATAAAAAATGAAAAGATTTTGAAAGAAGTGCTTGATAAACATCAGTTGTATATCAGGAATAAAAAAATGGCAAAATTACGAAGAGATGATAGAGATTATGAAAGTGGCAGAATTTATACGTTCGCTAGGAAATTTGATAATTTCATTCACAAAGGACAAGCTACAAATGAGAAGGGCACATTGGGAGTTGTGACCCATGAATCGGATATTTCAATAACATCAGATGAATCAGATAGCACTAGCATATCAAGTGATAATACCAATTCAAATTCCAATGATGACCAAATGCCCACCAATAGTTTTTTACAGGAAGCAAAAAGGTACAGACTAGGAAACAAGAGAAATGCTTACAACCAGCCTTTTCAAAATGCAAGGCCAAAACACGTAGAGGCAAAAGGAGAAGAGGAGGTCAAAAACCAATCAGCTATAGGGATGCTAACCAGAGCAGCAAGGAGCAGAATCAAGAACAATTGATATTGGCATCTAACAAAAATGCTGCGCAGGATTGTAGCAGCATTTCGATTGTGAATTTATCCAAACATATTCTTACTGAAGAACAACTTAAGGTGTTAGGCAAAGGATTGGGTTTTTGTGTGTCTAATCTTTGTGACATGACGCAAGTACACATTGACTTTTTTAAATTTCTTCGACAGTTGAAACTCAAAAAATATTTTGCAGACAAGACAGAAAAGCATACAGAGACAATTTTAGATACCACAATGAGTACTACAGTGAGTAATTATACTATCAAAGATATTGCAGACATTGAACTTTTACTCACCTTAGAAAATATGGATGATAACAACATGGACAGGCTAGACCTATTAAATGACCTCAAAATTGTTCAGAATACATCTTTAAATAGTGGCCTCAAACCTAAATCTAGCTTTACCCCCAAATTACCCAGTAACAATGTCATAGAAGTATTTGGGAGATTGGTGAAAGAAGATTTGTGCAAACTACAAAAACAAATTAAAAGTGGCAACTTTCACAAATCGTTTAATATAACAAATAAACAGAGATTGGCTCTCAAGGAACTAGGAAGTAATCACGATATAGTGATTAAAGAGGCAGACAAGGGGGGAAACATTGTGATTTTAGATAGAGCAGACTATGTTCAAGAAATAGATAGACAACTATCTGATAGTAGAGCATATATTAAATTGCAATGTAATCCCATTAAAAAGATTGTTGATGAATTGGAAAAACTATTATTCTTATGGTGCAACCAGGGGTTAATCTCTGATTTTGAATTCAAATATATCTTCAATCCTTATCCTACATCACCTTGTATATATGTATTACCTAAACTACATAAGAGTGCCACTTCACCACCAGGCAGACCCATAATATCGGGAATAGGAGCGCCTACGGAGAGACTTTCCGAGTTCATTGATAGCTATCTGCAGCCTGTTGTGAAAAACATTCCTTCATATCTACAGGACACGAAGGATGTTCTTTGTAAGCTGGAGGACGTGAACTGGACTCCAGAGATGATGCTGGTTACCTTAGATGTATCTTCCTTATACACATGTATTCCTAAAGATAAGGGCTTACAAGCAGTACGGCATTTTCTGTCTGAGAGATCTGCATCATACATGGAACATACTGATATGATACTATGTATGATTGAATTTACATTGGAAAACAATGTATTTTTACATGAGGGGCAGTGGTTCAAGCAAGCGCAAGGAGTAGCTATGGGTTCACGGTTCTCTCCTTCATATGCGAATATATATATGGGCTTCTTTGAAGCAATACATGTTTGGAAGAAGGGCCCCTCTGTATTTACCGACAACATTTTCTTCTGGGGAAGATATATTGATGATGTTTTAATGATCTGGACTGGATCGGAACAACTATTAAAGGAATTCTATGAATACATTAATTGTAACATCTTCAATATTAAAATGACGTATGAATTCAGCAAGAACAAAGTCTGTTTTTTAGATCTAGAGATATCCGTCACAGACAATAAGATTCATACGAAAGTTTACCGCAAACCAACAGCCTGCAATTCGGTATTACATGCAGAAAGTGCGCATCCTAAAAGTCAAATTTCAGCCATCCCATTTGGGGAAATGACCAGATTGAAAAGAAATTGCAGCGATCCTAATGTATGCAACATAGAACTAAATAAATTGGAAGATAGATTCACACAGAGAGGCTATTCCAAGCGTGTCATCAAAACAGCAAGGAAAAAGATTGACCAAACATGTAGAACCACCCTACTGGGTCAAAAGACAAAGATGCGAGACAGTTCACCATACAGAGCAATGAGTTTTTGTACGGCATATAGCCAAAACAGTCACAATATATATCACATTCTATGTAAACATTGGAATGTTCTACAGACAGATGAAACACTTGCTGCTTTACTTCCTAAGAAACCTAAAATGATTCATAAAAGAGGTAAAACTATCAGAAATGAAGTCTGTAAAAGTTTCTTACCACCTCTAATGGAAAGTAAAACAACATGGCTTCCGAATAAAATTGCGGGTTTCTATAGGTGTGGTAATTGTAATATGTGCAGTATGGCATTGCATAAAACCACTGAATTCAGCTACAATGGTAGTGATAAATATAAAATCTCCACTTTTATTAACTGCAATACGAAATTTGTGGTATACATATTGGAATGCATATGTGGCCAGATATATGTGGGCAGCACAATAAGGCCCTTGAAGGAACGTATTCAAGAACATATCAGAGCCCTAAGAAATTATGACATAGCATCACCGCTAGTACGGCATGTCAAAGATAAACATCCAGTAACTGAGGTTCCACTAATAAAATATATGGGTATAAATCAAATCCCGGCGAACGCTAGGGGTGGCAACAGAACATTGGACTTGCGTAAAAATGAAGCAAAATGGATTATCAAATTAAGAACGATTGAAATGGGCATGAATTTGGATGATGAGTTGTACCATTTCCTCTGAATATATCCATTTGGCATACTATGAATGTAGAACAACACACAAATGATATGAGTCACTAACTTTGTCAATATCCTTTCTATTTCGTGTCCTTGAAAGATAGGGAGGGTTTTTTCCCTTCTCATTTGAATTTTCTATATGTTGGGAAGACCGGTTACGACTTCACTCTATATGTTCACTGAGGCGACATTTGTGTACATACTGGGGGTAGAAATTGCTTTACCATCATGATATTGGGTGGTTGAAAATGTATTTCTTTGGTTGGCAAATAGGTGACAATTTGTCTTTATTGGGGGGTAATATTTACAAAATATGAACCACTTCAAAATGGCCGCCGCGGTTCCATAGGCAGGTGCTTTTTCTTTCTTTTCCGGCTAATGAATTATGTTGAAGTGCTAACGCGGTGTTTAAAATAACAGCGAAGGATTTGAAGTATTGAAATCGTCGTCTTAGAATGTCTACATACGATATAGACGAGATTTCGTCCTGACTTTGTGTTAGTTTTCACTCAATAGGAACCACTTCAAAATGGCCGCCGTGGTTCTATGGGTAAGCTTCTGTCCGTTGTTAGTGCTAATGAACTTGGTTTGAGTACTAATGTGGCGCGCAAAATGCCGGCGAGGGATATACACTTCCTTTGGAAAAGTCGGGGAGAGTGAGACGAGGTACAGAGGCCCTCGATGCTCTCGCTGAGATACATCGGGAAATAGAACAGGGACGAGATTTAAGAACAGAGAGAGAGGCATATAGGTAAGTGTATGGTAGAAGTTTGGGAAATGTATTCTATGTAATTCAATGAAAAATGGAGCATTATTAGAATGCTGGCTCCATTACCAGGATAGTGTGGAGACATTGGTATAAAAAATAATTATATAGGAATTGAGGTCCTTTTAGGGAGGAAATTGGATTTATTGTAATTATTTGAATTTCAATTGGTTCCTTAATACATGAGATTTGCGAATTCAATGAAAAACGGAGCACTATTAGAATGCTGGCTCCATTACCAGGATAGTGTGGAGACATTGGTATAAAAGATGATCACATAGGAATTGAGTTCCTTTTAGGGAGGACATTGGATTTATTGTAATTATTTATATTTCAGTTGGTTCCTCAATACATGAGGTTTACGGTTCCTGGAATTTAGATCCATTTTGAAGACAGCAAGGAAGTGACTGATTATGATTAAAACAGGTCAGTAATTGCACTACAGTACACTTTATTGGCATTCCCTAAATTTTGCTAAGTGAAATGGGAGTAACTAAATTATCACGTTCCCCCTCCTTCTTCATAGAGGATGATAAATGGTATATGATTATACGGACATAGAAGCAAATAAAGGTATATATTTATTAGACTCTCTTTCCTCACCATTACACAATGAGGGGTTATTCTGGGCTATAAGTAGTTTACGTTTGAAAGAAAAGAAATTGTAGACATAAATTGATCAAATGCCAACGAAAAAGAAATTCATTTACACTTGGGCTTGCATGTTACATGGCTAACTATCGCTGTGGCTTCAACAGACCTATCCTTGGGGACATGGGTAATATATTGTTGGATACTTCAAATAAACACTTCACCACTGAGGTTGTGGTGGTGGTTTTCTTCCTTTTCTCTGAAGTTTCTTGTTTAGCTTCAAACCAAGAGAAATAGTATAAATAATATGCACTTTTAAGAGCTTGTGTACTTAATTGACCAAAGAATTTATCAGTTTTTTGTATTTTGGAAAGGGAAAGGATAAAATATTGGATGTGTATTTATTTTAATATTTGTATATATTGTATATATATATTTGTTATAATTGATTGTTATATGTTGTGATTCTCTCAGCCTTGAAGAAGTCCAGTCAGGACGAAACACGTGTCGGCTGATGGCTTTTCATTCTTTTTCTACATTTTGTGTATATATGTTTATATGTTTATGTGTAGGCTGATGGCTTTTCATTCTGTTTCTACATGTTGTGTATATATGTTTATATGTCTATGTGTATAATATGATATATTCTTTTGTATTAAAATTCTCTATTTGCTTGGACATTTCTGTTTGGTTAGTTTTATATGAGTACATGGTTTTTCTCTTTGGTTAGTTATTGTTTATTTCAGAAAAGGAAGATTTATCAATTAGAAATTTAGTTTGATCATACTAGATTCTCTCATGTCATCTCATTTTGATAATATAATAGTTTAGACATTGATTGTTGATGTGCCCCACTGAATTGTTTGTTCATTATTAAAACGGGTCTACTATTGTAAACCCGGAAGTACATATCAAGGCAACGATGTGTGTCAGTGTATGAGCACTCAAAAGTTTTTTCCTATATGTTTAGAATGTGCATTTATTTCAAGTTATGAGTTGCCTTTTGTTATTGATGATACAACATGGGAGGAGCAGGTCTTGGAGATTCTGCACCGTGAGGGCCTCGCAGGAGTAGGTGGAGGAATGGACTCTGGTAAGTCAAATCTTAACTATTACAACCCCCACCCTACCTGCATGCTATCACATACCCCCATCCTCACCTCCAGCACCCCAACTCCTCACATATGTCCCAACATCACAAACCACACATGCCAAAACCAAGCCCTGCATGCAACAACAAAGCATGGACACCCATCACTAAAGCATGCCCACTGCACATACCCATACAACCCCCTAAACCATCCTCACACAAGGTCTCAACCAGGAATGCAAGCACTGGGGTACACGGTCACCCACCCATTGCACACCATGACACACACAGATGTAATAACCATCCTTTTATACCCCTGCAGGACCCCTACCCAATGTCACCGGACAGGAGGGTCCACACATGTCCACACCACCAAAAGAAGAGGCCCACAGTGATGACAGCCCTCTGTCCAACTGGATCTCGATGACCGGCCCGGCCCATCGGGGAACTCGGAACAGTCGGTTCCCATCACACAGTCACAGGCCACTACAGACCTTCCACCCTCTGGAAACACCAGCACAGCACCCACCCAGCGGGCCCATACCTCCGTCCCCAGGACATATCAATCAGCAGTGTGTCCACCACTACAGGTTAACCCAGGATAGCCCACCACCCCAACAACAACAGGGACCTGGGGGCAGTGGTAGTGGGCACACGGTCCAGGGGACGGAGGCCCAGGAACACAGGGGAACTGGGAGGGCTGCTGTGCGACAGGGGGCAGACAGGCCAAGGGAACCCACTCTCCACGAGGCCCTCTCCTCCATCATGGGAACCTACCACCACTCCCAGGAGACGATGGCAACGGTAATGGCCAAGTTTCAGGAGACCTAGGGCCATATTTATACTTTTTGACGCTAAACTGCGCTAACGCAGTTTAGCGTCAAAAAGTTTTGCGCCGTCTAACGCCATTCTGAAGCGCCATGCGGGCGCCGTATTTATAGAATGGCGTTAGACGGCGCAATCAGACCGGCGCTGCCTGGTTTGCGTGGGAAAAAACCACGTAGACCAGACAGCGCCGGCGTAGGGGGAAAATGGCGCATGGGCGTCTTAAAATGGGGCAAGTCAGGTTACGTCGAAAAAATCGTCTTAACCCGACTTGCGCCATTTTTTAACGACGCCCATCCCCCATCAACATGACTCCTATCATTGTAAAGATAGGAGTCATGCCCCCTTGCCCAATGGCCATGCCCAGGGGACTTCTGTCCCCTGGGCATGGTCATTGGGCATAGTGGCATGTAGGGGGGCACAAATAAGGCCCCCCTATGCCACCAAAAAAAAATATAAAAAATAAAAAATTATACTTACCTGAACTTACCTGAATGTCCCTGGGGTGGGTCCCTCCATCCTTGGGGGTCCTCCTGGGGTGGGCCAGGGTGGCAGGGGGGGTCCCTGGGGGCATGGGAGGGCACCTGTGGGCTCATTTTGAGCCCACAGGCCCCTTAACGCCTGCCCTGAGCAGGCGTTAAAAAGTGGCGCAAATGCGCCGTTTTTTGCCACGCCAACTCCCGGGCGTCTCTTTTGCCCGGGAGTATAAATACCACGTAAAGGCCTGGGAGTCATTTTTTAGACGGGAACGCCTCCCTTGCATATCATTAACGCAAGGAAGGGGTTCACGCTAAAAAATGACGCACATTCCGGGAACTTTGGCGCTATTCGCCTCTAACGCCATAGTATAAATATGGCGTTAGTTGGCGTTAGTTTTGCGTCGAAATTGCGTCAAAAAAAACGACGCAATTTCGGCGCAAACGGAGTATAAATATGGCCCCTAGCGCCTGCAGGAGGAACAGTATATGGGCTTCAGGGAGGAACTCAGAACCATCAGCTCCACCCTGGGCACCATCGTAGGGGTGCTGAAGGAAGTACTCAATACCAGGAGGGACACTGTGGCACTACAAGGGGTCTCAGACACTAGCCTGGACGATGAACTGCCCACCACCTCCACCGGCGCTAGTGGACAGGACGCCCCGCCACAGGACCACCACACCAGCACCCCACCCCCTGCAGAGGGAGAACCACCCCGCAAACGGTCCCTGAGATCCAGGACAAAGACAGAGCACGATGCCAAGACCCCTGCCAAGAAATGAGACCACCCTGATTGTCATCCTACTGTCCCACTTTGTCACACTGTCCATATTGAAACTGCCCCAGCTCCACTTCCTATTCCCTTTTGGGTCAAAGCACCTGTGAGACTAATAGACTGGACTCTGCCATGGAAATTCCTCCGCCATCACCCCTCACCATTTCACTACCCCCTCCAATATTGAGCACTTAAATAAACACACTTAAAGCACAAAACAATCTGGAGTCTGTCTGTGATTTTGAAATAGTGTATTAGCAATTACAGTGACAAAATGCTCTTTCAAGTTTAATGTCAACATACCTATGTCACACAGCTCTAGTCCATGAGGAATCTAAGCAGATGTCACACAGTGGGACCCACATCTGTGAAATCGTAAGGGAAAGTGACAACTCAGTGACCATACACTGGGTGAAAACGACACACAGTAGAGAGGTAGTAGTGTTAAAGTACATGTAGTAGGCAGGTTTGTATTCTTACCTGTGTCTCACTGGAAATATTGCTGGATCACTAAGGGGGTTATTCTAAGTTTGGAGGAGTGTTAATCCGTTCTAAAAGTGACGGTAAAGTGACGGATATACCACCAGCCGTATTACGAGTTCCATAGGATATAATGGACTCGTAATACGGCTGGTGGTAAATCCGTCACTTTTCCGTCACTTTTGGGATGGATTAACACCTCCTCCAAAGTTAGAATAACCCCCTAAGTCCCTGTTGTGCATGTCTTCTTCCCCTGCTTCCTCATCTTCACTGTCCACAGGCTCCACAGCTGCAACAACACCGCCATCTGGACCATCCTCCTGCAGAAAAGGCACCTGTCGTCGCAAAGCCAAGTTATGAAGCATACAGCAGGCCACGATGATCTGGCACACCTTCTTTGGTGAGTAGAATAGGGATCCACCTGTCATATGGAGGCACCTGAACCTGGCCTTCAGGAGGCCGAAGGTCCGCTCGATCACCCTCCTAGTTCACCCATGGGCCTCATTGTAGCGTTCCTCTGCCCTTGTCCTGGGATTCCTCACTGGGGTCACTAGCCATGACAGGTTGTGGTAACCAGAGTCACCTGCAAATGGTGAGGGACAACTGTTAGACCGTACTAACCTGGAGGGATATCCCCAGACCCAGACAACCATTCCCACTGACTTGCTTCCAGGTGCTCACCTAATAGCCACACACGGTGCCTCTGGAGTTGACCCATCACATAAGGGATGCTGATATTCCGCAGGATGTAGGCGTCATGCACTGAGCCAGGGAACTTGGCATTCACATGGGAGATGTACTGGTCTGCCAAACATACCATCTGTACATTCATCGAATGATAACTCTTCCGGTTTCTGTACACCTGTTCACTCCTGTGGGGGGGTACCAAAGCCACATGTGTCCCTTCAATGGCACCTATGATGTTGGGGATGTGTGCCAAGGCATAGAAATCCCCTTTCACTGTAGGCAAATCCTCAACCTGAGGGAAAACGATGTAGCTCAGCGTGTGCTTCAGAAGGGCAGATAACACTCTGGACAATACGTTGGAAAACATAGGCTGGGTCATCCCTGATGCCATGGCCACTGTTGTCTGAAATGAACCACTTGCAAGGAAATGGAGCACTGACAGCACCTGCACTTGAGGGGGGATTCCTGTGGGATGGAAGATTGCTGACATCAGGTCTGGCTCCAACTGGGTACACAGTTCCTGGATTGTGGCACAGTCAAGCCTGTATGTGATAATCAAATGTCGCTCCTCCATTGTCGACAGGTTGACCAACGGTCGGTACACCGGAGGATGCCGCCATCTCCTCACATGTCCAAGCGGACGGTGCCTATGAAGGACAACAGTGAGCACAGAGTCAAACAACTCAGAGGTACGTACCCACAGTTTACACACAACACCTATCATACACAAAAGGTGGCCTGCATGTGTGTTGAGTCTAGGCCTAGGTATGAGTGACGCAGTTGGAAATGAAGCCATGTGGGCCCCTGAAATGGCGGCTGCCTGACCTGTAAAGTGGGACAATGGGATGTGAGGTAACTGCGCTGGCATTGTACACCGTCGCGGTAGGTGGTCAAAGACCGCGGCGCAATGCTGCATTGGTTAACATTGGACCATATGGGTCCCAGGAGCCAATGGCGATGTACGCCGGCGGTGACGGTACGCACCGCCGTGGACGTGACCGCCATTTTCTATCACTTCAATCACTCGATACCTGATCTTCGACAGGAGAGGACCTACACTGCAAGTGCTGCTGTGACCTCGGTCTGGAAGAGACAATGGCTCAAGTGTCTGGGGAAAGGGCCCCTGCCTTCACATCGGAGGAGTTGGAGAAATTCGTGGATGGGGTCCTCCCCCAGTACACGCTACTCTACTGTCCTCCAGACAAACATGTAAGTACACAGGGAGCATGTTGTATGGGCTATGCCTGTGTGGAGAGGGCTGGATGTAAGAAGGAAGGGGGTAGAGTTCTGCGTGCATGAAAGACTGTGAATGTATGTGCCACATGGCAAGGGTAGGGATGGGGGCCAATCACTTCGACGGTGCAGTTGGTAATAACTTCTCTTTTTCCCCTGTACATTTCATGTAGGTCAATGCCCACCAGAAGAAAGATATTTGGCGTGCCATTGCCAAGGACGTCCGGACCCTGGGGGTCTACCACAGACGGAGCACCCACTGCTGGAAAAGATGGGAGGACATTCGCTGCTGGAGCAAGAAGACGGCGGAGGCTCAGCTGGGGATGGCCTCCCAACGTGGGAGGAGTGCCCATTGCACCATGACCCCCCTGATGTTCAGGATCCTGGCGGTGGCCTACCCGGAGTTGGATGGGCGCTTGAGGGCATCACAGCAGCCACATGGGGGTGAGCTCTCATTCTGCTGACTTTGCGCGCAGTGGAGGTGTCTGGGTGGGGGAGGAGGGCTGTGGGTTTCCCTAGGCCAGGGCGAGTTCCGTAGGCAAGGCCCCTCCGCATGTCAGGCCATTTGGCACCCCAGCCCACCTCTGTAGAGTGCCAAGTACAGCTAGTCATGCCCCTGTGTTATCTATGTGTGCAGATGTCGTCCATAGCCTTGTAGGCCATTTCCCAGAAATTGAACAGTGGAGCCCAAGAGCGCGGCGTAGTGCAGGGGACTTCTGTGTCTGTCGTGTCCACCAACGGTAGCGGTAATGCATGCACTCAACATGTCTTTCTTCTGTCTTCCCCCCACCTTTTTGTGGTCTCCATGTTCTTGTGTGCATTAGCATCATCAGGCGGAGGAGCAGTGGCAACGGACCACGAGGGAGCTGCATCCCACATGGCCCCGGAGGGCAACACTACGGAGTCTGAATTCACCAGTGGGACGGAGGGGAGCTCCATGGCGGGGACAGGAGCTGACACCAGCGACATGGACTCGTCCTCTGATGCGAGCTCCTTTGTGGTGGTGGCAAATTATGTGCCCCCCGCATCTACAGGTACAGCCGCCACCCCCTCTACCAGCACCGCCCTCCCAGCAGCCCCTCAGCCTTTGCCCCATGCCCGCTCACCCAGGAGGGTGGGCATCACCTTCGCCCCAGGCACCTCAGGCCCTGCCACAGTCACCCCTGCTGCCCTAAGTGAGGAGGCCATTGACCTCCGCAGGTACCTCACTGTTGGGCAGTCTACCATTTTGAATGCCATCCAGGGTGTAGGGAGGCAGTTGCAACAAACAAATGCATTCCTGGAGGGCATTCATTCTGGCCAGGCGGCCCTTCATCGAGCTTTTCAGACTCTGGCCTCATCACTGATGGCAGCCATTGTCCCCATCTCTAGCCTCCCCCTCCAACTTCCTCAACCCCGACCCAATCCCCTGTACCTCAGCCTATCCCAAGCACACCTACAGACCAACATGCACACACGTCAACACCCAAGGGAAGTTCAGGCAAACATAAGCACCACACATCCCACAGGCACTCACGCAAGGATCACACACATGCAGACACACCAACATCCACTGCCTCCACTGTGTCCCCCTCCTCCTCGTCTTCCTCCTCCCTCCCAGTCTCATCTACACTCACACCTGTATGCACTACCTCTACAGCCACTACGTCCCTCTCCAGCACACCCACCACCAAACCCCGCTCACGTGCAGTCACCACCCCCACTACCATTCACACGTCCCCTGTTTCCTCTCCCAGTGTGTCTGTGACGCCCCCTCCCAAGATACACAAACGCAGGCACACACCCACCCAACAGTCATCCACCGCACGACAGCCTCCAGCGCATGCACCGAACGTACACCTCCTACAACCACCACCTCTTCCTCCACTCCCAAACCCCCTCCAGCTACCCGTCCCAGTGTGTCCCAAAAACTTTTCCTGTCCAACCTTGACCTCTTTCCCACACCTCCCCCACCCCGTCCGTCTCATAGGTCCCGAGCTAGCACCTCAGCCAGAACATCTGCGGGACCGGTGGTGCCTGTAGTCACCGTAATGTGGAGTGTACCGGCCACCAGGGCAGCCAGTGTGGCACGGAGCCACAGCACAGACAGTCCCCCACCTGTGAAGCATCAGAAGTTGGCCAGTGCCCGGCGGGAGAGGGGGAAAACTCCAGCCACCAAAGCTCCCAGGGGTCCCGTTGGAAGTGTGGAGTCAGCTGTGACACCTTCCAAGGTGGGGAAGGGTCACAACAAACCCAGCAAGTCTGGGAAGAGCTGCACGCGGAGAAGACCGCCATCATCCCCGCTGCCAAGGAGGCCACCGCCAGCACCAGCCCAGCTGCCCATGAGGCCACCGCCAGCACCAGCCCAGCTGCCCAAGAGGCCACCGCCAGCACCAGCCCAGCTGCCCATGAGGCCACCGCCAGCACCAGCCCAGCTGCCCAGGAGGCCAGCACCAGCCCAGCTGCCCAGGAGGCCACCGCCAGCTTAGCTGCCCAGGAGGCCACCGCGAGCACCAGCCCAGCTGCCCATGAGGCCACCTCCAGCACCATCCCAGCTGCCCAGGAGGCCACCGCCAGCACAAGCCCAGCTGCCCAGGAGGCCACCGCCAGCACAAGCCCAGCTGGGCCATGAAGGACCGCCAGAAAAAGGCCCGCTGGGCCATGAAGGACCGTCAGCAAAAGGCCCGTTGGGCCATGAAGGACCGCCAGCCCCGCTGGGCCATGAAGGACCACCAGCAGCTGAGACCCTGCATTGGAGACCGCCATCTGAAGCACCGCTGAACAGGGCACCGCCATCTCAAGCACCACTGAACAGGGCACCGCCATCTCAAGCACTGCTAGCCCATGAGCGGCAGGGGCACTGACGCAACTGAGTCCGTCACGGGGTGAATGATGCACTCTGGGCACCATGCCCCCTCCAGAACCAGTGGAGACTGTCATCCACTACCTCTGTCCTTAACAGGATGAAGCACTCTGGGCACCATGCCCCCTCCAGAACCAGTGGAGACTGACATCCACTACCTCTGTCCTTAACACAATGAAGCACTCTGGGCACCATGCCCCCTCCAGAACCAGTGGAGACTGACATCCACTACCTCTGTCCTTAACAGGATGTAGCACTCTGGGCACCATGCCCCCTCCAGAACCAATGGAGACTGTCATCCACTTGTGAAACTGTGGCTTTGCACTCACCAGGATTGAACAGTGGGCAGACCACCCACTGTAGAGACTTGAGAGACTGTGGCTTTGCACTCCCCAGGATTGAACAGTGGGCAGACCACCCACTGTAGAGACTTGAGAGACTGTGGCTTTGTACTCCCCAGGATTGAACAGTGGGCAGACCACCCACTGTAGAGACTTGTTAGACTGTGGCTTTGCACTCCCCAGGATGTAACAGTGGACATGTGGCCCCCTGGTGGATTTGTTGTCGTGCACTCAAGCGGCTGAGGTGCCCCCCCCTTTCCCTCTCCCTGTGGTGCCTGTTTTCTTGGTATCTGATGCCCCTGCAGTGTTCTCTCCGTCATGGTTGGGGATCTTGTGTGGGCCTCGCCCATACCGTGTGGTCCCAGTGTTCCACATACTATCTTAGTGCACTACCTGGACTACTATGCTTGGTATATATTTTGTACATGGTGTATATATATATTTCTGCCTACTTGTTTTTAATATATTACAATGGTTATACTAATTTTCTATTGTCTTTGAATTCTTCCGGTGGGTTTGGGGGGTGTAACTGTGATGTATTGATATGCATTTGTGTGTGTTGTAGTGGGTGAGGGTGGGGGTGTTGCGTGTGTGTGTCCCTGTTTTTTCCCTCCCATAACACATTTTAGATGCCGGATACACCTCCCCTTTTTATTTCTTTTAACAAAATACAATCTCAATATAGTTTGGTTCGCAGTAACTGCTCTCACAACTAAAATATCACTATGAGCATCTTGTTGGTTGACAATATTGGTAAAGCCCGTAGTCAAGCCAACCATAATGGAAGGGCAGATATATGATGATGACTGTGAGTCATTTGAATCGCAATGAAGGGGTAGAATAAATTGGTGAATGAAGGACATATGGTTTGGGTTGGAAAAAACAATGGGACCACCCTTATACTCTTTTCCTGCCATGCAGCATTGTCATACATACTGCTTGGATACTGAATAATACATACAACACAACATGGGGTGTGTCACCATAACTATGGCCACTCTCTCATCATTTGAGCATAGGCAAGAAATAGAAAGCCTTCTCAACAAACAAGCATAGAAAAGCTTGCTTTCATCTGCAAACTCTGCAATCTCCGCACAACTCATAGTTATTCTAGACCTCATTGTCTGCTGCACTACATAAAAGATTCCAAAAACACTCAATTAAATGTGGCCCATGTGTCATTGGTAATGTTGCAAATCTGATTTTTTTTGTTCAACAATGATTCAACTAAACTTTAACAAATGCTCTTGTTCTGAAATGTAAAACCATGACTTCCATTTCTTCTTGGTGATATTGAATTCTTCTGTCTATTTACTGCCTTTAACTATTCCAACCGCTAAACAAAGCCAATGTTTTTATCAACATTTTAAACTATTTAAAGAAATTAATTTGAAGACATGCCTAGCAGGAAAAGCTGAAAAAGGAAAATATCTAGTAGTTTTTGTTTTATTTTGTAACTTTTAAGAATATATACAACCCTGGCAGTCGGTGTTAAAGCGGCGGTAAGACCGCCAACAGGCTGGCGGTAAAAAAAATGGAATCACAACCATGGCGGAAACCGCCAACATAGACAGCCACTTTAACACTCCGACAGCCACGGCAGTACAAACAAACAGCATGGCGGTCACCACCAACAGACAGACGGAAGACAATGTACCACCCACACTATCATGAGAGGCCAATCCGCCACCTTTTCTGGGGCGGAACCAATGCGAACAAAAACACGGCGGAAACAGGACTTGGAAGGGAAAACACTCACCTCCACACATTCCACGAGGAACCAGGACGCCATGGAGCCAGAACTCCAAATACTCCCTGCGATAGTATTCCTGCTCCTCTACCAGGCGCACGAACAACGGCGGCGATGACCACGGTGAGCACTGCACCTACAACACAGGAGAGGGGGGAGGGAAAAGAGAGTGACACACACACGCAACACGCAAAACCCCCACCCCCACCCTCACCCACAACAACATACACACAAATACATTCTGCAACATTACATTTACCCCCCCATTCCCCCAGAAGAACGCAATGACAAAAGGAAATAAGTTGAACGAGAGTAATCAATAAAAATCCATTAGTCAAAACTTGAAATACAGTATGAACAATTATGTACACCAACTATACAAGTCCGGATAGTGCACCATTTATAGTCCATGGACCACTGGGCCCAAAAAGCATGGGCGAGGCCCACACTCAATACCAGACTTCAAACGGAGAGAACACTGCAGGGGCATCAGATCGAAATGAAACAGGCACCTCAGGGGGAAGGGAAAGGGGGGCACATCAGCTGGATGAGTGCACAACGCCAGCTCCACGAGGGGGCTCCATGCCCACTACTGTATCCTGGAGAGTGCAAAGCCACAGCCTCACAAGTCTCTCAAGTGGGTGGTTTGCCCACTGCTGTATCCTGGGGAGTGCCAAGCCACAGTCTCTCAAGTGGATGCCTTTCTCCACTGGTTCTGGAGGGGGCTTTGTGCCCAGAGTGCTTCATCCTGCCAAGGGCTGAGGTAGTGGATGTGTCTCTCCACTGGTTCTGGAGGGGGCTTTGTGCCCAGAGTGCTTCATCATGCCAAGGACTGAGGTAGTGAATGTATCTCTCCACTGGTTCTGGAGTGGGCTTTGTGCCCAGAGTGCTTTAACCTGCCAAGGATTGAGGTAGTGGATGTGACACTCCACTGACGGTGGTGCAACATGCAAGCTGCCCAGGCTCCTGGAACTGACAACCAGCCTCGGACGACTGACCACTGGGGATGGCAGCCATGCCTGCGGTGGTGCCACTGGCTCAGGATGTCGCGGGCCGCTGGCGGTGCTGGCGGCGGTGTCAGTAGAGGCGGTGCTTGTGGTGGACTCTGTGGCATTGGTGCTTGCGGCGGACTCCGTGGCATCGGTGCTGGCGGTGGGCTCTGTGGCATCAGTGCTGGTGGCAGGCTCTGTGGAATCGGTGCTGGGTGCTGTCTTTGTGGCTGCGGTCTTTGTGGCAGCGGTGCTGGTGGCGGGCTGATTGACTGCGGTGCTAGTGGCGGGCTCAGTGACTGCAGTGCTGGTGGAGGGCTCAGTGACTGCGGTGCTGGTGGCGGGCTCAGTGACTGTGGTGCTGATGGCGGTGCATGTGCCGGAGCAGGTGGCAGTGTTGGTGGCGGTCTTGTCCGCCGTGCAGGTTGGCGTCGATATCGACCTGCCCTTGATCTTCTGGCCCTTCCCCACCTTGGATGGTGGCGCAGCTGTCTTGCCACTATCCACTTTTGTTTTCCCTTAGCCCTTGATGGCAGGGGTTTTTGCCTTCTCCCTCCGGGATGTGGGCAACGTTTTGACATTTGGAGGTGGCAGAATGTCCTTGCCTTTGCTCCATGGAACACCGGCAGCCCTGTTGCTTGGCACACTCCAAAAGCCTGCAATTGCTGGCACCACTGTGCTCGGTGATGTGGTGGCTGAGGTGCTGGGTTGGGACCTGGAAAGGCGGGCCCTAGGGGACGGACGGTGGGGGAGGTGTAGGGAAGAGGTCAACATTAGATAGGAAAAGCTTTTTAGACACACTGGGACGGGTAGATGGAGGGGGTTCGGGAGTGGAGGAAGAGGTAGTGGATGTAGGAGGTGTACGTTTGCTTTGGGTGAAGGTGCATGGGCTGGAGGCTGTTGTGAGGTGGATGGCTGTTGGGTGGGTGTGTGGCTGCGTTTGTGTACTTTGGGAGGAGGGCTCACAGACACACTGGTAGAGGACACAGGGGATGTGTGAATGGTAGTGGGGGTGGTGAGTGCACTTGAGCGATGTGTGGTGATGGGCGTGCTGGTGATGGAGGTAGTGGCTGAAGATGTAGTGAATGCAGGTGTGAGTGGAGACGAGACAGGGATGGAGGAGGGAGACGTGGAGGAGGGGAACACAGTGGAGGCAGTGGATGTTGGTATGTGTGCATGGGTCTGATGCTTGTGTGAGTGCCTGTGGGATGTGTGGTGCTTATGTTTTCCAGAGCCACCCTTCGGTGTTGAGGTGTGTGCATATTGGTCTGATGGTGTGTTTGGGATAGGCTGAGGTACGGGGGATTGGGTCTGGGTGGAGGAAGTTGGAGGGGGGAGGCTGGACACAGGGACAATGGCTGCCATCAGTGCAGAGGCCAGATCCTGAAATGCTCTCTGTTGGGCTGCCTGGCCAGAATGAATGCCCTCCAGGTATGCATTTGTTTATTGCAAATGCCTCTCGACACCCTGGATGGCATTCACAATGGTAGACTGCCCAACAGTGAGGGATCTCAGGAGTTCAATAGCCTCCTCACTGAGGGCAGCAGGGCTGACTGGGGCAGGGCCTGAGGTGCCTGGGGCGAAGGAGATATCCACCCTCCTGAGTGAGCGGCCACAGGACACACGCTGAGGGGCACCTGGGAGGGCGGTGCTGGTAGGGGGGGTGGCGGCTGTACCTGAACAGGGAGACCACAAAAAGTGTGGGGGGGGGAAGACAGAAGAAAGACATGTTCAGTGCATGCAATACCGCTACCGTTGGCGGACACTACAGACACAGCAGCCCTCTGCACTACGCCATGCACTTAGAGTTCCCTAATTAATCACAGGGACATGGATTACAAGGCCTATGCCCGATTGCTGCAAACATGGAAGTCACAGGAGCCTGACTAGGTGTAGTTGGCTCTTACCCCTGGTAGGGTTGGGGTCCACATAGCCTGCCTCACAAAGGGTCCTTGCCTACAAAGGTCACCCTGGCCTAGGGGAACCCACAGCCCATCTTCCCCACCCAGACACCTCGTAATGCGCGCAGAGTCAGATGGATGTGACTGTACTCACCCCCTTGTGGCTGCTGTGATGCCTTCAAGCGCCAATCCAACTCTGGATACGCCACCGCCAGGATCCGGAACATCAGGGGGGTCATAGTGTGACGGGCACCCTTCCCACGTTGGGAGGCCATCCACAGCTGGGCCTCCGCCGTCTTCTTGCTTCAGCGGCGAATGTCCTCCCATCTTTTCCGGCAGTGGGTGCTCCGTCTGTGGTGGACCCCCAGGGTCCAGACGTCATTGGCGATGGCACGCCAAATATCCTTCTTCTGGTGGGCGCTGACCTAGAGGAATAGTACAGGGGAAAAGGATAATCTTTAACCGTCCGGACCGTCACAGTCATTGACCCACGTTCCAACCCTTGCCCTGATGCACATACACTCACCGTCCGCTCATGCAGGCCTCAGTCCTCCCCGTACCTTCCAGCCACACCACTCCAAACAGACATTGCCCATACAGCATGATCACAGTGTACTCACCTGTTTGCCTGGAGGACCGTAGAGTAACGTGTAATGGGGGAGGACCCCATCCACTAACTTCTTCAACTCCTCTGAAGTGAAGGCAGGGGCCCTTTCACCAGACACATGAGCCATCATCGCTTCCAGACTGAGGTCACAGCAGCACTTGCAGTGTAGGTCCTCTCCTGTCGAAGGTCAGGGATCAAGTGAGTGAACAGACAGAAAATGGCAGTCACGTCCGTGGCGGTGCGTACTGTCACCACCGGCGTACATTATCATTGGCTCCTCGGACCCTTAGGGTCCAATGTTAACCAATGCAGGATTGCGCCGCGGTCTTCGACCGCCTACCGCAACGGTATGCAACGCCAGCACAGTTACCTCATATCCCCTTGTCCCACATTACAGGTCATGCAGCGGCCATTTCAGGGGGTCACATGGCATTAATTTTAAATGTGTCACACCTATCTAGGCCTTGCATACACACAGTGACAGTCACATTGCGGATTGACAATGTGTGCAAAAAATATTTTTTTTATACCTCAGTGTTGGCTGACTCTCTGCTCGCTGTTCTCGTCTGTAGGGCACGTCTGCTGGGGCAGGTGAGAAGATGGCGGCATCCTCAGGTGTACAGACCGCTGGTGGATCTGTCGACAATGGAAGACAGACACATCATTATCACTTACAGACTTGATCGTGCAGCAATCCATGAACTGTGTGCCCAGTTGGAGCCAGAGCTGATGTCAGCTATCCGCCATCCCACAGGAATCCCCCCTCTAGTGCAGTTTCTGTCAGTATTCCATTTCCTTGCATGTGGGTCTTTTCAAACAACAGTGGCCATTGCATTAGGGATGTCCCAGCCTATGTTCTCAAGCGTGTTGTCCAGAGTGTTGTCTGCCCTGCTGAAACACATGTGCAGCTACATCGTTTTCCCTCAGGTGGAGGATTTGCCAACAGTGAAAGGTGACTTCTATGCCATCGGACCTATCCCCAACATCATTGTTGCCATTGATGGGACACATGTGGCCTTGGTAACCCCCGCAGGAGTGAACAGCTGTACAGAAACCGGAAGAGCTACCATTCAATGAATGTGCAGATGGTGTGTTTGGCCGACCATTTCATCTCCCATGTGAATGCCAAGTTTCCAGGCTCAGTGCATGAAGCTTACATGTTTAGCAGCATCCCTTATGTGATGGGGCAACTCCAGAGGCACCGTGTGTGGCTAATAGGTGAGGACAAGGACCCTATACGGTGTGAATGATTGTCTGGGGTTGGGTTGTCCCTAAGGTTTAGTGAGTGTCTAACAGTTGTCCCTCGACATTTGCAGGTGACTCTGGGTACCCCAACCTGTCATGGCTACTCACCCCAGTGAGAAATCCCAGGACAAGGGCAGAGGAGCGCTACAATGAGGCGCATGGGTGAACTAGGAGAGTGATCGAACAGACCTTCGGCCTTCTGAAGGCCAGGTTCCGGTGCCTCCATATGACAGGTGGTTCTCTCTACTACTCACCAAAGAAGGTGTGCCAGATCATCGTGGCCTGCTGTATGCTGCACAACCTGGCTTTGCGATGACAGGTGCCTATAGGAGGATGGTCCAGAAGGAGGTCTTGTGGCAGCTGTGGAGCCTGTGGACAGTGAAGAAGAGGAGGCAGAAGAAGAGGATATCGACAACAGAAACAATGTTATCCAGCAATACTTCCAGTGAGACACAGGTAAGAAGACATCACTGCCTCCCACTTCTCTTACAATTGTTAGACCTATCATATGTCTGTCACTTTCACCCAGTGTATGGACCCTGACTTGTCACTTTGCCTTTCCATTTCACAGATGTGGGTCCCACTGTGTGACCTCTGCTATATTACCTAATGGACTAGAGCTGTGTGACATAGGTTGGTTGACAATACAATCGACATTGTTATTTTCCTTAGTTATAGCAAATACACATTTGTGAAAGCACCTACTGACTCCAGATTGTTTTGTGATTCAAGGGTGTTTATTTAAGTGCAAATTAGTGGAGGGGGTTGTAAAATGGTCAGGGGTGTTGGTGGAGGAATGTCCATGGCAGAGTCCAGTCTAATTGTTTCACAGGTGCATTGTCCAAAGGGGCTTAGGAAGTGGAGCTAGGGCAGTTTAAGGATGGACAGGGTGACAAAGTGGGACAGAAGGATGACATTCAGGTTGGTCTCATTTCTTGGCAGGGGTCTTAGCATTGTTCTCTGTCTTGTGCCTGGATCTCAGGGACTGTTTGCGGGGTGGTTCTCCATCTGCAGGGGGTGGGGTGCTAGTGTCGTGGTCCTGTGGCGGTGCCTCCTGTCCACTAGCGCCAGTGGAGGTGGTGGGCTGCTCATCATACAGGCTAGTGTCAGGGGCCCCTTGTTGTGCCACAGTGTCCCTCCTGGTGTTCACAAGGTCCTTCAGCACCCCTACAATGGTGACCAGGGTGATGTTGATGGACTTGAGTTCCTCCCTGATCCCCAAATGCTGTTCCTCCTTCAGCCGCTGGGTCTCCTGAAACTTGGCCAGTACCGTTGCCATCGTCTCCTGGGAATGATGGTACGCTCCCATGATGTTGGAGAGGGCCTCGTGGAGAGTGGGTTCCCTGGGCCTGTCCTCCCCCTGTCGCACAGCAGTCCTCCCACTTCCCTGGTTTTCCTGTTCCTCTGTCCCCTGAACCGTGTGCCCACTGCCACTGCCCCCAGGTCCCTGATGTTCTTGGGTTTGTGGGTTTGCCTGGGTTACCTGTAGTGGTGGACACACTGCTGCTTGGCCTGTCCTGGGGACAGAGGTATGGGCCCGCTGGGTGGGTGCTGTGCTGGTGTTTCCTGTGGGGGGAGGCTCTGTGGTGGCATGTGCCAGTGTGTGGGGAACCGACTGTCCTGAGGTCCCAGATGGGCCGGGCTGGTCATCTTTATCCAGTTGGACAGAGCTGCTGTCATCACTGTGGGCCTCTTCTGTGGGGTGAGTGGACATGTCTGGAACCTCCTGTCCGGTGACGTTGGGTAAGGGTCCTGCAGGGGTGTAAAGGCATGATTATTGCATCTGTGTGTGCCATTGTGTGCAATGGGTGGGTGACCGTTTACCCCAGTGCTTACATTCTCTACATTCTTACATTGTCTAGGACCTTGTGTGATATTTGGTTTGGGGATCTGTGTGGGTATCTGTGGTGGACATGCTTTGGTGTTGCATGCAGGGCTTGGCATTGGGATGTGTGGGTTGTGATAGTGGGGCATATGTGAAGTGTTGGAGTGATGGGGGTGAGGGTGAGGGTGGGGTATGTGATAGCATGCAGGTAGGGTGGGGGATGTAATAGTTAAGATTTGACTTACCAGAGTCCATTCCTCCTGCTACTCCTGCGAGGCCCTCAGGATGCAGTATAGCCAAGACCTGCTCCTCCCATGTTGTAAGTTGTGGGGGAGGAGGTGGGGGTTCGCCGCCAGTCCTCTGAACTGCAATCTGGTGTCTTGAGACCACGGAACGCACCTTCCCCCGAAGGTCGTTCCACCTCTTCCTGATGTCATCCCTAGTTTTTGGATGCTGTCCCACTGCGTTGACCCTGTCTACGATAATGCACCATAGCTCCATCTTCCTAACTATGGAGGTGTGCTGCACCTGTGATCCGAATAGATGTGGCTCTACCTGGACGATTTCCTCCACCATGACCCTGAGCTCCTCCTCAGAGAACCTGGGGTGTCTTTGCGGTGCCATGGTGTGGTGTGGGTGATGTGTGAGGTGGTGTGTCTTGTGATGTGTGAGGGGATGTGTTTGTGTGTGTTGTCTGAGGTGCGTGGATGTTGTGTGAATGATGGTGTTGTGTGCCTGTGGATGCTAGTGTTGTTTCTGGTGGTGTCTCTCTCTGGGCTTCTTTCTCAATTTTTGTCGTAGGGGTTTGTGGGTGATGTGAGTGTGTGTTTTATTATTGGTTTGGGTGTGTGGGAGTGGTGTGTGTATGTGTATCAGGTGTGTGTATTTGGAATTGTCCAATGTGGTTGTGTTTTGTAAGAGCGTGTGTATTTTGAGCGTGGATCCGTGCGTCGTGATAGTGTGGGCGTATTCCTGTTGGCGTGTTGGTGTCGGTTTTGTTATCGCCAGTTTATCACTGACCTTTGGTGTGGCGGACTTGTGTGGGTGTCTGGATTTTGGCGGATTCCGGCCTGTGGGTCGTAATAGCTGTAGCGGAATTCTGCCGCCGCAGCAGTGTGTTGGCGGGCTTCTGCACGGCGGTAAGTGGGATTTACCGCCAATGTTGTAATGAGGGCCATAGTCTTATTAAAAAAAAAAACTAAAGGGTGCATTGACACTTAGGCCAATATTTATACTTTTTTAGCGCTGCATTTGTGTCTTTTTTCACGCAAAAACGGCGCAAACTTTCAAAATACAATTATATTTATACTCTGTTTGCGCCGAATGTGACGTCAAAATTCCTCCGTGTGCGTCATTTTTTGGATGCAGGAAACCGCCTTGCGTTAATGACATGCAAGGTAGGCGTTCCCGCCCAAAAATGACTTTAAGGCCTGTGTCCCTTATTTATACTCCTGCGTCATTTTGACGCACAGGAGGAGGTGGGCCTTAAAAAACTGCGCCCAGCCTGATGTGAGCCATTTTTTAACGCCTGGGTGAGGGCAGGTGTTAAGCAGTCCAGAGGTGCCCTTTCCTGCCCCGAGGGACAACCCCTGCCACCCTCGCCCACCCCTGGAGGACACCCATGGAATGGTGGGACCCAACCCAGGTAAGTACAGGTAAGTTCAAGCATTTATTAACTTTTTTTTTTTTTAAGTAGCATGGGGGGCCTAATTTGAGCCCCCCTACATGCCACTGTGCCCAATGGCCATGCCCAGGGGACAGCATGGCCATTGGGCAAGGGGGCATGACTCCTGTCTTTACTAAGACAGGTGTCATTTCAGTGGGGGCTGTGCGTCAAAAAATGGCGCAAGTCCGGTTTAAGCCATGATTTTTGACTCAAAACTGACTTTCACCATTTTTTGACGCACAACCCCCGGCTAACGTCAATCCTTAAATATGGCGCCCGCATTGTGCGTAGGAATGGCGTTAGCCGGCGGTAACATTTTTTATGCATACCAGCGCCAGCGCTGGTTTGCATCAAAAAGTATAAATATGGGCCTGTATTTTTTAAGTTTGCGCCATTTTTGCGTCAAAATGCGGCGCTAAAAAAGTATAAATATGGGCCTTAAACTCTTATTATGAATGTGGACATTAAATCAAAAATCTCATGCTCCTGCATACCGTTTGTCACTTGCATTAACAAACCCACTAAAAGCATTATTCCCCTAACCGCACAGACCACAATCTATAGTTTATTATTAGTCACACAGTCACTCTACTTTTTGATCAATGCCCTGCAATATAAATAGAACTTTTCTTTGTACTTACGGTGACTTTTCCAGCTCTGTAAACATTTCAGAACAATCTTAGATAAGTGTCTGAAATCAAAGGTATTGAAGCATGTCTTGGCACCTAATTGAACAAGAAACATTCTACATTTTCAGTTGGGTAAACCTAAGATGTTCAGTATGTTTCTATTTTGTATCACTGAATTGGCCTCCGCATAATTCAATGCGAAAATAAGTTGAATTCTTGATTTTACAGAGGAAGAATCCCTTAGGTTGCAGATGTGTCTTCCTTTTCCACTGTGTAAATCAACTTTTGTCATTTTATATCTAACAACAGAATATATAAGCATTCATTTATGTAATTATTTAGCTGTAACATGCAGTCCAAACGTATGGTCTTCGAGCTATTTTAGGGTCGAATGTTATATAATTCATATACTTTGAACTGGTGATGTAATGTGGGTGGGTTAGTGATTGTCTAGGTAAGCAGTCGTGCCTGTGGGGGAGGTGGCAATCATATGGATTCCTATTAAAACTCAAAATAAATGGGTAGGAGTATAGAGGTGGAAGGAACAGAGAGAATACAGGGTGCATTCTGCATGTCGAGGACAGTTGTAATCTGGCCAATAAACAGCTAAAGGCTACACTTCAGAATACTAGCTGCCGAGTTTCTTGACACCGCTGCCGAGTTTTTTGACTCCGTGTATAGGTGGAAGGATCCGCATCTATTCTTCTGAGGAGCTGGTGGGTTATTTTTGCTTCGAAGAATTAATTAAAACCGTTCTATTGAGTGAGACCGCCAGTACAATACGTGAGATGTCCTTTGATGGTTTCCTACTTAAATCTCTGCTGACAGGTTAATAATGTGTTGCTCAGTTGTATGTTTGTTGTTGGTACATCGTAGGATCTAGTTTCTGAAGGTAACCTGGATATTAACTTCAGAAGGTATGGGCATGAACTGCAGAATTATTATAATTTCATGTTGGGGCAATATATGGACCCCTAGTTTTGAACTCATTGCAGGTCACCAACTATTATATTTGTCATGTTGGTGTATTGAGCTACCCGTGGGAAATTGTTCTATATAGGTATAGTTTGGGAAGTTGGATGCAGGTGTACTTTACCACAACTTATATGATGGATGAAAATGGTTAGGCCTTATAGAAGGCTATGCCTACTCTATTGTTTAGTTCATTGTCTGTTTTATTCACAAGGAGATGGATTATTTAGTTATGATTCCACTGAATTATAGATGCTATTTTTCAGGTACGGGTGTCAAAAGAGATACCTAGTTGTTAAATTCTAATGGTGAAAAAATCACTCATCATTGCACGCTATGGTTGTTCCCATAAAGTCCCAAACTTCTCACTTATGCATTCAGCAATATGAACTCGTCTATTGTTCATGGAAAGCAGGTGGGTTGAGTAGTGTCAAAGTTGCATTGTAGCAGTTGTGGGTTAGGTTGTGATGATGTGCAGGTGACATCTGGTCTTAGCATTTTGATAGGGTACATAGGTATAATAAAGAGTACCATTTGGCTTGGTATTTAGGTTGGGCTATCAGATTCTTATAGAGTCTTTATTAAATGCATGTTTCAGCAGGCCGGATACTGCACTCTTGAGGAAGGTTTGTTCAAGGAGCTCTGCCATATCAAGTGTAAGGACGGGGAGGTATGTATGATGATGATGCTTTATTTACAGGTGTCAATAGCGATGCGTTTGAAGATAGATTATAATAACTATATGGGTATTGGCTGTAAGAATACATTTCATTTCTGCTGTTCCACCGGTGTTTTTGTTTTTAAATATCTTAATCTGTCTCAGCTGACTTGGGAGGCCTGGAAACCTCTATGTATTTCTGAACCATTGATTTATACAGTCTGTAATTTCTCTTCTCGAGTGACAAAAGCAAGATTATTTGTAATGTTTACAGATGTTGATATCTGTGTTTTAATGAATTAATTTACGTCACCTGCTACACCAAGATTAGCTTGAAGCATTAAGGGGCAGATTTAAGAAAAGTGGTGCTGCACCAATTGCAGCGCTACTTTTCTTGCACCCCTTAGTGGCCCTCCTACCTCCACCATGTGTGTGCCGTATTTAAAATACGGCACACCAGTGTGCAGGGTAGGAGACAATAGCGTCAGAATTTTTGATGCTATTGATGTATTCAGGGTTAGCGCACCAACATTTTGGTGCTAACCCTGGACAGTACATATAGGCTCATTGTAACCAGTCATGTGCCCCTTTTTAATGCCTGCTCTGAGCAGCTGTTAAAAATGCAAAAAAAGGCACAAAGAAATCTTTTAGATTTCTTTGTGCCATTGGTTTGGACCCCCTAACGGGGTAATGTCCCCCTTGCATACATTATGCCCGGCTCAGACATAATGTGGCACAAGGGGTTACAAAGTGGTGCAATGCATGCATTGCATCACTTTGTAAATGTGGAGCGCCTTTTTTGCCATAATATCACCACATTAGCGTAAAAAAATGACCCTAATATGGCGATATATGGTGCAAGGGGCTCTTAAATCTGGAGACCTAGTGTAAGAAGCAACTAGGTACGAATGCAAACCCAAATACTTATCTATTACTCCGAATCCAGAGCAAATAGTCTTTTTGCCCAATTAATACATGCTTTCCCATTGCAGAGACGTATGGTTGGTCAACATGTTCAGAGAGGTGTCAGGTGGTGTACAAATAGGATACTTGTGCATTTCAGAATTTAGGCACCTCTGTTTGTGGTATTTAAAAACATTGCAAATTCCTGAAATACACCCTGTTTCTTTAACCTTACGGGTTTGCAGTCTCTGTGCTGCAGAGATTCAGCAGATACAGGGTCAAAAATACTGAATTTCAAAAACGTTTGCTCTCACGTGGACATTGGATTGATAAGTATAAGAGGAGGAGACAGAGGCCTCGATCTTGCTGTGGCTGAGCTTTATCAAGGCTAAAACATTCAGGGTCTAGGGATAACAGCATTTTTAGGTCTAGCTTAGACAGCGCACATGTGCTGTCTGCAAGACTTGTTGGATGAAGTATAGGCATTTGTTCCCGCCTACCGTTGCCTGCCACTTACAATAGGTTAAAGGCAGTGTAAATCTTGTTGTGCTGCCTCCTAACTGGTTTGGCAGCCGATACATCACCTCCTGTAATTGGCTGAGGAGCACCGGCCAAGTACAGTTTAATTACGCCTGGAATGTTTTTTTGTTGTTTCGATGGCCTCTTTCCTCCCTCTTGTGTTTGTCCCTGGGTACTTGTGTTCACACGCACGGTTCGTTTTCCATGTTTGCCCATCACTTGGTCCTTACTTTACATAATCAGTAATTAAAAGTAGTTGTGTTGTGCGTGTGTTTTGTACTTTTTTCTGTTGCTTAATATAGCATGAAATGGACCCAGAAATAAATCCTCAACAGCGGCTCTCCCAGCACAGCGGGAGAGCTGATACTACAATATTAACTGCACTTGGGTAAATTCACCCATAATGCTTTGCAGGCATTACTTTTTCAACACATTATTGACCATAACTCAGCCTATGGTGGTCCTAGGGCAATGGGACCACCACCAAAACATTCAGAACAATGTGCTCTTCTGGTTCAGGCCATTTTGTGAGTCAAACTAGGTGAGAGGGGCCCCACAACTCATAACCTCTTCCACCATTCAATGCATATTTAAATTCTCTTTTAGTTGAAACTTTAGTTTATACAGTTGAGTAGAGTTTGTGTTATTAGGGCTTTGTTTATAATAGTATTTTGATAGTTCTGCTTAGCTTACAAATGTGTAATGTGCAATTTTCTCTGAAGGCTGATGGATGATAATTGATCAAAGCACTACTTTCTCAGTTGTCTTGACAGGGGCATTTAGCTACTACCAATGGCATTGCATGTCCTGCTAATGCACAAACACAGTTTATTTTTGATAACGGTTTAATGTATGCATGAAAGCTCACCCCATAATGCTTTGCAGGCATTCCTTTGCAACACATGTTTTGCTATAACTCAGCCTGTGGTGTTCCTACCAAAACATTCAGAAGAACATGCTCTTTCTGTTCAGGCCATCTTGTGGGTCACATAGGTGAGAGGTGGCCCAAAAATCATAACCTAGTCCATCATTCATTGATTATTTAATTTTCTTGTGTTTGGAATTTTAGGTTTTATAGCTGGGATGAGTTTGTATTACTATGCTGACAGTACAGCTTTTTGGTCTCTAAGGGCTGAAGGATGGTAATTGTTCCAAAGCATTACTTATTTGGTTGACTTGACAGGGATATCTAGCCACCAGCAGTGGTACTTGCACCTTCTGCTGTTGACTCTACAGGGACATCTAGCTATAACTAGTAGTACTGCACCTCTTGCTGTTGACTCTACAGGGACATCTAGCCATGAGCAGTGGTACTGAACCTTCTGCTGTTCACTCTACAGGGACGCCTAGTAATGACCTGCAGCACTTCACCCTTGTGCCACTGACTCCACAGTGTTAAATCATATTTAAAATGTCTGCTACACCTGAAAATGTGTAATATACCATGCCGTCAAGGGGCTGATTATATGATTACACTGCAATATTATTTATCATTCTTTTTTATGTGATTATGCTCTCTAGGGACTGAATATATGTTGACATGACCATGTTTCTTCCAAATGTTATTTTTACTGTTGTGCTTTGTAGGGGCTGTTCGGACCATTACATTCTAATGCCAATTGTGTGAAGGAGTGCACAAACACAGTTTATTTCTGATAAAGGTTTAATGTGCTGCATGGATAAATATTTATAAGGTCCCAAATGCGAGGCTGTCATTATCTTTTACAATGCCAACAGCTCTAACTCTTGCTAATGCGAGACCTATTGCATTGCAAATGCTTGTTTTCATAGATATCTCAAGCTTACTACTGGTAGTTTACTCAAATAGCAGGCTTCCTCCAGAAAAAATGGATGTGCTATATCAAAACAGAATGCTATTTAACAAAGAAAAACAGCATATTTCCTAAATAAATTAGTTAAATAGAAAAACTTTAGTGGCTACGTTGACACAAATAAAATGTAGAGGTTAGGAGAAAAAAAATAAGGTGGGTGTTTTTAGCATTGAAAGTTATTTCTTCTTCTAACACACTTTTGGGTTGTCCTTCTCAAAAAAGCTTTTGGGACAGAGATTCCCTTCAAATATGCTACTTTTTTGGAAAAAGCATTCCTCCCAGGCTGCACCAAATGTCCATATTTAGAGGCATATTTACAACAAAGTGGTGCATCGGTCCTGATGCACCATATTTCTTGCATCACCCCGCCCCACCTAACCACACCATCAAAAAATGTTATGCTATTGTGGTGCTTTGCTGCACCAGGGGTTGCAAAATGGCGCAATGCAAGGATTGTGATACCTTGTAAATGCGGCACAGGGGAAAAGCCACTGTAGCACCAGCTTAGCGTAAACAAAATGATGGTATGGAAGTGCAAGGTGGTGCTAGCGGCTTGTAAATATGCCCCTTAGTTTTGAAAAACAAATGTGTAAAGGTTTAGAAGCTGTAGTAAAAGTTCTGTATTTCAGTTCTGGTGTTCCAGGAATCCCTTGACTCTTCAGCAACTGTTCGTTGAATGCCAGGGCGTGGATTGAATATACAAATGCTTTTCATTCATTACCTAGAGGATGACAGTAAAAAGTTTTTTTCCAATGTGCCATGCTAGACTTTGCCTAGATATTGCACCACCTCTGGTCCTCTAGACACTCCATGCGTCCCAGCTCAGGAATTGTGCATACACAGCAAAGGCCCTCCTGAAATCATCCTGGTCTCCTTTTTACCACTTGGGGTGGCAAGGGACCATTTCCCTTGTCCCTAGAGTAGCGTTAGACCAGAGATTTAATGACATGCTGGAGGCTGGCACCCCACAGTAATTTTTCAGGCAGTCAAGAAATCTTTCAGGCAGGTCATCTTACCTTCTTCACTTTTCCAGCAGCATTCTGCCTTCAAGATGGTAACAACAATTAATTTAGCATTACCCCACTAGTGATTAGTGAACTGGTCTAACTATCAACTTCTCAGAAGGACATTCTGACAAAATGCCCTCCAATCCAGGGGTGCAGCATGGGGGGGGCTATCACCCCCCCCACATAATTGTATCATCTGGTACATAGTTAGGTACGGGGGCTTCCAGTCGGGTAAGGTGAAGTGACTATCGGATTTCACCAGACCCTTTTCCATACATAGGGTCGAAAAAACACACAGAGTTTTGATTGCTTTCTGTTTTGAAAGTCTTCAAAAATTAAGTTTGTTTACAAAATAGTGTGTTTTCTCTCACTTAGGGGCAGATCTATGAAAAATTACTCACAAGTGCGCTAGTGCAGTTGTGCATCAAAAATTCCACTGCGAGCTACCATCATTCCCTAGCGTCATCAGTGTGCCATATTTTTTAAAATGGTGCACGATGGGGCTAAGGAATGGTTCACGTAAAAACAAATGATGCTAACCATTGCAATATACCATCAAAAAAAATTATGCTAATGCTGCAAAAGTGGTGCTAGAACGTTAACGCCACGTATTTTTGACGCAAAATGGAATAGCACCATATTTATCCACATTTGCGTAAAAAAAAATATAAGCAAGAAATAAACATTTGGGAAGACAAGATGGAGAATAATGGCCAGGAGAAACCCCAGGGAGACCCCAATCACCCAAGTACCAGCCAGGAGGGTCCATCAAAGTCCCAGGAGAAGGAGAAGAGGAAGCAGAAGTGTCACTTTAGTGAGGAAGAGCATGACATCCTGGTCAGAGAGGTGATGGAGCACCAACACCAGCTCTTCGTCACCTCCAAATTGCCAATAGGTAGGAGAGAGGCCATATGGCAGGCAATAACAGACAAAGTCAACAGCGTGGCAGAGGTGAGGAGGACTGTCACCGTTTGCAAGAACTGCTGGCACGATTCCAATCACAGGACTAAGGAGGAACTGTCCAGGAACCAAACGGCAGCACTGCACACTGGAGGTGGAAGTACTGCACCACAGGAGGTGATATCCCAGAGGAGCTGGTCACTGGAATCATAGGACAGGACAGCGCACACTACCAAGAACTACCACAAATGCAGAGTAAGTTGCAGGGGGGGACTATCTGGAATTTCACAAATGGCAGAAGGGGGAGGTACATAGGACACACTCAAAGCATGCTAAAGGGTTGCATCAGGACACATCGGCCCTGAATCAAAATGTCCCATCGCCACCCAAGCCACACTTGTAGTGACTCTCTGGTTGTGCAATGCATATACACAACGTGGACATAAGCCACTCACTATGGCTTTACACCGCCATGTAAATATGCAGCACATTGAAGGGACATGCAATTAGTGTGGTTGTGTCTGTGCCATAGCAACACCCATTGCATATTGTCATTGCTCCAGATCCAACACAACATGTACATCATAGACTGGGACTTAAGTCAATATCACCCTAGGGGTGGTGTCAGGATGGCGTAAAAAGGCAAAATGCTTTCCTTCCTCATTGTGTCATTGCCCTTCTCATGTGTGCTGCATCCTGCAGCACACATTAAAATGCCACTTTGCCAAAATAGCTTGCACATGTGTAGGAAGGGACACCCCCTTGAACATAAACAATCCATCCCCTCAACACAGGCACCCCTTCATCATGCTGCAACAATTCCTGCATTGGTGCAGGGAGAACAAATCTGCACAGACGCTGGGGGAATTGCAGGGGTGTGCTGTATTCCAGTAAAGATGGTGCATCCTTGCGTATCAAAACTGGTGCTGCACCATGCAACTCACATTGCTGCTGCACTGAGCTGTGCCACTTAAGAAAAAATAAGGCCTTAAGTGCGCAACCTGTGGAACACAAACCGCACAGGGTGGATCAACAACAACTCTCACACAACTTCATGCGCCATTTGGGAATGGCCACAAAAGTCAACTCATACACATGGGGCATGTCTGTGAACATCATTTGTGCAGCTGTACAAGTAGCTGCAATCTCACCATCTGACAATATTGAGTGTGTTGTGTGAATGGTTGGTATACTGCATAATGGTACAATCAACATGCATAAGAAGTGGCACAAGTGGCATCAAAGTTGCACTACCAGAACACTATCACTATCCTGTAATGCAACTGTATAACCATACAAATAGTTGTCCATGTGGATCCAAGCTGCACATTTCCCTTGTGCCACATTAACAAGGTCTCAAAATGTATGCTTTGATTCACATTCTACATCCTTACACCAACATATGCCTGTTTCGGATATGTTGTGTGCAAGGAAACGTCCCAAATTTAGGGAGGGACAAACTAATGGGGCAAACATTCCACATTGGTTGTACTGTCACTTCCAATTAGCACATGTGTGGGGCCTGCTACACGCAGTTGAGAAGGTAACACAGGCACTGTATGCAATGGACCTACCTGTTCTATGCTGCACTAGTGCCATCATTCATGGTGGCAATGCATCATAGCACCAAAAGAGTGACAGCACGCATTACACTACTTTGGCAATGTGCACCATGGTGAATAGAAAGGCA
Source organism: Pleurodeles waltl (assembly GCF_031143425.1). Lineage (NCBI taxonomy): Eukaryota > Metazoa > Chordata > Amphibia > Caudata > Salamandridae > Pleurodeles > Pleurodeles waltl. Next base: position 1,576,997,516 of record NC_090440.1, read on the forward strand.
AATTACATGCCACTGTGGTGTCAATGGCAGGGATATGGAGCCTGCACGGAAGTAGGTGGTGTGGGATCAAAGCACTAAGGGCCAGATGCAATAGAAAATGATGGTGCACGGCTCTGCCCCAAGTTTGGCAACAGTGTGCACCGTCATTTTCAAAACACAAGAATGCACCATATTTTCAAGAATACAACAAAATCCTCTCTTTCACCCTGCGCCGGCACTAAATTAGCTGCTGTTTGCCAACACAGCAACCCTTGCACCATAGTGCAAGGATGGCTGCGTTGAGGGGTAGATTGTTTTTGTGCAGGAAGGAATACCTTCCTGCACAAAAACAATATTAAATGGTGATTTGCTCTTTCTATGTGTGCTGCAAAATGCAGCACACATAAAAAAAGCAAAAAACAAGGAGAAATGAAAGCATTTCTCCTTGTTGTGCCATGCTAATGCCACCACTGGGGTGGCATTAGATATGGGCGCTGCCTCAGGTTTACGAAAATTTTTAAATCTTTGGCAGCATCAAAATGCAATGGGTGTTGCTGTCACCCACAGCAACACCTGTTGCACTCCCCTTCCATGCAAAGTGCTGCGTGTGAAAGGGCCGTATTTACAAGGTGGTGTTAAGCCACAAAAAGTGGCTTAACCCCACCTTGTAAATACGGTGCTGGTCATTGCGCCACCGGAGCTTCACAAAATGTGACGCTCCGGTGGCGCTAGGGGCTCTCAAATATGCCTCAAAATACCTTGTGAGCTTGCCCCATGTGTGATACACAATGCTACACATAATATAAGACTACAAACTGGGGTCTGTAACATGTCACTGAGCCTCCAGTAGCAAGTAAATGATATGCCATGTCAACAGCCACCACAATCAAAGATTGACATATTACTATCTTATTGCAGAGCATGATTCCTTACCTCCTTCCGACCTGCCTGTCCTGAATTTTACAGATGACATGGATGACCAGCTGCCGACCATCAATGAAGAGACTCTCTCCCCAGGATGTCCTAGGTTCCCTCCAGACACCACCTTCAGTCCCAGGGAGGACACACAGCATTGCGGGTTCTCCACATGAACCGCCCAGCTACCAACACACAGCACCAGGCATTACTGACACAGCCCTGGAGTCTGAGGATCCAGACATCACATTCCAGAGGACAGTAGTAGGAGCCCACCGGGAGCTGGCCAACAGGTGCAGGTGGGGATGGAGACCATGGCAGGCAGCCTAGAGGGAGTGCAGAGGTGCCTCAGTCCAATTAAGGACAACTTAGCTGCAATCAGAGGCACCCATTCCCCCCTACATGGACTCCAGCAGTCCCTGGCCGACATAGCTGCTGTCATTAGGCAGAGGCTTCAACAATTGCCCTCCCAAACTGGCAGCAGCATGACAGACAACAGACCAGGGGCTATACAAAATACCCTGGAGTCCATACAGTGGGACGTAGCCTCCCTAAGAGGAAACCATGGCTGCCTACCACTGTGATGTTGCTGAGGTATTGAGAAATCAGCAGTGCTTCCTTGCTGCAGTGTTGCCTTATGTGTTCCCACAAATGACAGCTGCTGGACCTTTGACTCCACATCTCTATCGCCTGATGTGTGTGTGGCCCCCTCAACCTCAACAACAGCACCACCCATGGCACAGGAGGCACCACGTACATCAGAGGATGAAGATGTGGAAGGAACAAAATTCACAAGGAAAACCACCTGGTAGCACCAGTCTGTGCCACTTGGACAGTATCTCCTTAGTTCTGTGCTTAAGATCATGCCAGTGTTGTGACAGCAGGCAATGTGCCCCTTTCACTCAACCACTGTTGACTTGTCTGCTACGTACTGTCATTGTCTCAAATCTTTCACTCAACCACTGTTGACTTGTCTGCTACGTACTGTCATTGTCTCAAATCTTAACTATTGGCCATTTGAACACCTCCTCACTAATGCACAATTCTCCTAACCATGTCTCATGACATGTCCCTCACCCTTGGACTCTGAATGCACAATACATGGCTCTGGATCTCTCATGGGTTCTGCAAACAGAAAATTGTATAGCATTGGACTATTCCCCTGTAAATAAATCTCCTTGTTCATATGTAACATTTCTACATTTACTGCAATCTATCAACTCATCTAAATGTATGCATCGTGTGAAACAATGACAATTAGAACAGGACCTATTTACATGTACGCATAACTGTCAGACACAAAGCCACACACTAGGATCATAACATGAAAAAGATGAATGCTGGTGTTGTGGCCTAAAACCAGCTTTCAGAGCCTCAAATACATGTACTGAACAGCTATCAATGGAAGTTGACATATGGCATGTATAGATCAGTACCAAGTGTCAGATAAATTACCCAGATGGGAGCACCTCTACAACTAATATGGGTAGTTCAGTAGAGGTGAATTTCATCAGTGATGGGCAGATGTCAGTGTTGCAGTACACAAACCTTAAAATGGCTGATGTCATATGTGCTCACTTCCCAACTATAAATCTGCCTGAACCCAGCAAAGACAGTTGAAGTTCCGTATCTACCTGTCAGAGTTTGTATACATACACAATTTGAATGGCTGGAACTGTTGATGACAAATGTTTTGAGTAGCTGAAGTCATTTAGCAGGCTATCTGACAGCTGATTGGTCATGGGGGATGTGCATGCTCATTCATGGAAATCAAAACAGTAAACATACCCTAAGGCATTCCTCCTACTTGGCCAGTACACACATGAGAACACCCAGACACTCAGTCAACATGGAGAGATAATTGTTTAATACTAACAGGATTTAGTAAAACAAATTAAGAACATCATATATAAACCTACCCTATACACTACCCTACATTAAACTAACCTACACTAACTTTTCTAAACTTACACCTGCACCTATCTATCCTATTCTAAACTTATTTTACACATGTAACGCCACACTCTAAACATTGTCCCTCTACCCCCTTAAGAGACAAGATACGAGTAGGACAACATAAACCAAGGATACACATGTACTAACTTAACCTACGTCCTAAACAAATAGATATTTTTAATGTATTTTTTTGATTTTTAAATGCTTTTATGTTTTTATTTTTTAAATAAAAACCCCAACTAAACCCCCACCCAAACCCCACAAATCTAAAAATGTACTAAGATTCACCTCCCAACTATACTTACTCTAACCTATGCCTACCCTACACTATTTTAATAACCTAGTACTACCCATCTAAAGCCCACTATACCTATTTAATATCAGTAAAAGGAGAGGCACAAACAGTTCACAGCTTTTTCATTTTTTTCTTGCAGTACTTGAGCATCTTATATTTCTTTTCAGAATCTTTGACCAAATTGTTTAATATGGCCATCATGGTGGCCATGTCCTGTCTCATGTCTGACTCAAAGCTAGATGTTGTGGCTGGAGCAGGTGGTTGTAGAGGTGCCTGGCTAGAGACAGGTCCAGCAGATGTCGAGAGGGTCGGACCCGCTGAAGCCCCCTAACCCAAGATTTCTTCCTCGATGTGGTCCGCTTTGTTGTTGGCTGTTGCAGAGATCCCCATGTGTGAATGTACACCAAGCCCCAGTGGCTTTCTCTTTCCCAAATCTCCTCTCCATCCTTTCACCTTCAGGAAGGCCCGTCTGTCTGCTTGTTGAAAGCATGTTTTTCTGTTGGGGTCATATTGGCAGTTGAAATAAGCAGAGAATAAAGCATTAAATACAGCATTGGGTGGGGGTAAAACATACATGCAATGTACATAGCATCCTCACATGGCACATGCAGTCCACCACACATTCCACAGCACTGACTGACTCAAAATCTATACCAAATTCCTACCAGCCATCTACAATATCATTACATGTCACTGGGGTAATGGCTATCCATTGTTGATCACCAGGGCCCAGAGTTAAGTGGACTACTGCATCCTTGCTCAACATTTGCATGATCAAACTAGTGAGGATCAAGTGGCCCAACAAGTCCAGGATCCCTGTGCCATTGTCAATACACTGCGCTTTGAATGCAATCCACCACTTTGACACTCCTGGTGCTACACCAAGCCTTGCCCAAGCATCATGGATGCAAGGTGGGGAGTCATCTGATAGTGGGGCAGGAAACTTCCCACCGGCAATTCTAAGGTTAGGTAAAGCTTCATTCATGTGTCCTTGGTTAACACCTGCTCAGATCACGCGTTACAAGGGGGCACATCATTGCTCACAATGTGCCCACATATTCAATTCAGGTAAAGTGCCCATATAGTTTGGGCAAAGCCTGAGCAGCACATCAAAGTTGTCTACAGATTTTGTAACTATTGCCCTCTACCCTGTTCTATGTTGTGCAAAATGTGTAATGCGGTACACACATGGTGGCTGTATGGGGGCCCTTAGGGGCACAGTAAGATTTGTACTGCACTGGGTGCAGCTATAGTATTCCTATCTATTGAACAACATGTGCACATGCAGGCCAGGCATCTCCTAAGTACCAGGTACACACTGAGCATTCATATTATATGCACATGTGATGTCACCAAGACCACTCACAAATATCATGATGCGTAGACTATGTTGGTAAATCTGCAGAGATCTAGCTTTCTACAATCCGTAGACATTTCCCACAACCATCTGGAGCTGAGTTGTATTCTCATTGTGTACTCTACTGACTGTTAGCCAGCACAATAAGGCTCCTTGCACGACTACAGCCTCAATTAAAATCTGAAGAGTATTGAGGCGCCAGTGGTGCAAGTATTTCCTACATACTCCCCCTAGAGACCTCAAAACATTTACTTCGTTTGTACAGTTTCATGAGTAACTGAAAGCTACATGTGGCACTCAGTGCTGCCAAAAGTGCAGTGACAAATTTGTTGGCAACAGGCATGCTAATCAGATAAACAGCAGCTCTGACACCTATCATGACTGACATCAATGTATATGTGGGCATGCTTTCAATTTCCTAACACCCACAGTTCCATAGCAGCACACGTTGCCACTTGTGCAACAATTAAGCCATTCTCAGTCCTCAACATTGTATCAGACATGATGTCAACATCCTTGCTCAGATGATTTCATATTACTAGTAACACATTACATTTAATCATTGCATTGCACACATCAGACTGTCTGACACAAAACCCTGGAATGCCACATGTGACGCCCAAGATGACACTTACTGGCAGCACTGGGACTTTCGAATGTGGACACCTCTCCACTGGTGTAGGATGGAGGCCCATCTGCAATACTTGAAAGGAAAGCATAGCTTAGTGATATTTGGACTTTTCTGTGCTTGGCGACAGTTTCAAAATAAACATGTAAAGCTGAGTGAGCAAGTCAACCTAGTGGTAGATCTGAACAACTGTCAAACATATATAATCTGTCTGTGAGACATAGGGCCAGATAATGGAGACCCTGGCACCAACAAAACATCACTTTCCCTGACACTCCTGTGGTGCGTTTAGCTGCACATACATGGAATTGTCAAGCAGGTGTTTTGTTGCTTTATGCCTCCATGACCATAGGGGGCTGCATGACACAGTATTCTGCATCTGAGGGGCATGCGATGGTTGTTGCAGTGGCCATACCATTGTATCACCCATTGCATTTGACCCTGCCCCAGATTTTAAAGACACCTAGGTCATTCTCAGCATAAAAAGACTGCCAACTGCTGAGGGGTTGTGTGAGTATTGCAAAGTGTTGAGGAATGCATTGATACATCATTGTTTCTACTATGTGTGTGCCATTACAAGGCACACATACTTGAGCTATTATGCCATGGCCGTTTACTTTTGTTCTTTTAGTTGTCCCTACCTGCACATTAACTAAATAACATTACGGATGTCTTTCCAATACTGTGTGGCCAGTCATTGTTGACATGGTAACAATTTTTTGTCCAGGAATCAATACCAGACTGCACATATCCATTCCCCTCAACACAGACACACTTGCTCTGTGGTCCAAGGATGCCTGTGTTAGTGCAGTATTGTGCTAGTGCTAGCGCAGAAGCAGGCGTGTCCCATACTGTCTGTAAGATGCAGCAGGCCTGTGGTACAAATTCAGCACATATGTGTAGGGTAAAAGACACATTATGGGATGTATATGATACACAATGTGCAGGAAGAGGAATGTGCTAGTAGTCTGGAGCCACAAAGGGGCTTATTTAAGGAAAGTAATGCTGCACCTTGTGCATCATTACTGTCCTAGTGCCTCTTAGCACCCGCCCTTTCCTCCACAATGTGTGTGCCGTAAAAAACATAAGGCACACACATGGTGCAGCTAGAGGGCAATTGCGTCAATTTACATGGATGCAAATGATGTACTCAGCAGGAGTAGCACCAAAACATTTCCACAACTTCTGCTGTGTATATAGGGGCCCGTCAGATACAATGGTATGCCTCCTTGTAACACCTGCTCTGAGCTGGCGTTCAAAGTGCAGGAAATATGGCACTAGAAATATATCAGATTTCCCAGACCTATTTACCTTAGCTTCTCATACAGGGGTAGGCCCCCTCCCATACATGATGCCTGGCACAGCCATAATGTTGTGCAAGGCTTAACTGAGTGGCGCTATGCATGCATCACATCACTTTTTTAATATGGCACAGGGAAGATGGCACTTCTGCCCTATGTCAGCTTCATTAATGAAAATCACAATGGCAGCCCTAACATGGCGCTGGACCTCTTTAATCATGCCTGTTTGAAAATGGATTATTGGTAAGGGCAGGTAAGTACCTACACTTACCAATAGGCCACTAACACTAGGTTCAGTTAGGTCTCAATAAATTAATCCTAGCTCAGCCCTTGGTAGATTGGCAACAAGCGACAAGGCTTAACCTAGGAGACAAAGCATAAAGCATTCAAGTATCCCACAACAGTAATTAAATAAAACACAGAAAACAGTTTAAAAATCCCAGACCAATTCATAAAAATAGGGAATACTTTTATGTTTAAATGACACCAAAACAAATATAATCGGATAAAGGGAACTGGAGATATGAATTTTAAAGAATTGGGTCCATATTTATACTTTTTTAGCGCTGCATGTGTGCCGTTTTTTGATGCTAAATCGTCGCAAACGTACAAAATACAATTGTGTTTTGTAAGTTTGCGCCGATTTTGCGTCAAAAAACAACGCACATGCAGCACTAAAAAAGTATAAATATGGGCCTTGGTGTTTTTTAGCACACAGAAACGAATAGCGCCAATCTGGTAATCTGGTCGCACCTCGACCGGACCAAAGTCAAAGTTTAAGGCCAACCGCAATGGAGCCCTGCTTGGCTACAGCCAGTGAGAGGCATCGATCAAAAGTTTATCTTTGGACTTAGTTGTTTTCTTGAAGATTTTCTTCAGCGGGATGAAGTCGCCAGTCAACCTCATAGAGCCCATCCTCGGATTCGCATCGTGGTAGCCCTTGGAGAAGATTTCTATGTTAGGACTTTGACGATTTTTCGAGATGAAAATCCTTCGACCGGGGCAAACCCGAATCTTCATCTGACGTCCTTGGAGCCCTCTTTGGAGGCCCTGTGGGGGATCTCCTGGTCAACTTTCTATATTCGTCACTTTTCCAGAGATTTATTTTACCGGGATGAATCTGCAAGTCAGACCGGGTTGCGGTTGAGGCAAGCTGGCTAGAGTTGCTGCAGCAGGTCGGTCCCTTTATGGAGCTTTTTCCAAAAAGTTCTCCAAACTTCTCCAAACTTCTGGATCTTATTCCAGAAGGTCTTTTAGTAGTCCACAGCTCACCCCAAGGTTCTAGAGGCTCTGGTTGCTCCTTGAGGGTGCGGCCTACAACTCCAAGAATGCACTTGGTGCAAACTCCAAATTGGCTACTGGACAGTGGTCTGCTGGTCGGTTTCTTCAGGAGTTGGTGCAGGAGGTTCTGGTTAACAAATTTGTCACCTGTTGCAAACAGAGAGTCCATCTTTGAACCAGTTGAAGCCAGGCAAAGTTCTTCTCTTCTTGTGGTGAAGCCCAAGTGTGCAGCTCAGGCAGTCCTTCTGAGTGCAGTGTCCAGGTGTGGGTCAAGAGTCCAGCAGGGCAGTCCTTCTTCTTCTGATGTTCTTCCTTGTAGGGATCTGAGGTGTGGGTGCAGCTCTGCCATATTTATCCTTCCTCCTGGGTGAAAAACAGGAGGGTCCTGATTCTCCAATCAGATGCAGGGTCCTCCCCCCTTTGATGACCACTTCCTGGGAAGTGTGACAAAAATCAATCCCAGGGAGCAACATTCTTCAAAAATCCATCATGGATAAAACTGTTTTTCGGAGGTTACATCTGGCTGAGCCCACCCACTGGTGTGGCTAAAAATCCCAAACACACCCCTCTCCTGCCCTCTCCTAATCTAATCAAGAGGGCACCTACTTGTCTGGGGTTGCAGGATGTGAGGGAGGTCCAAGGGTGCTCCAAATGTCCTCCCCTGCCTTTGAAGATGAGTTTGGCAGCCCTTCCCCTTCCTGCTTTCCCAGCTACTAAGGTAGGTTTCCTCCCCCAGGCACATCTCTTTGTGTTCAGCCCAGGCCACTTCACACCTCATCAAGGCAGCCTGGCTAGGCTGCCAGAGGCTGGCCAATCAAAGAAGGGCACTACAGAGCTGAAGTTGGCAACTTTTCAGGTAGACTTTAAAACTCTTTACCTGAACAGGTTATATTAAATCCAACAATTGTAAGTAGTGGTATTTATTATAACAATTAATTTGATACCAAACTTGAGGTATCTGACACTTTGTTAATTAAAATAAAGTCTCCCTATGTCAGCCTATGGAGGCCATTCACTACAGTGAGGGAAAACAAATTTGGCTATTTGACCTCACCAGGGCTTCTAAAACAATTTTCATGAGGTCCCTGCTTATAGTAACATGGCACTCAACCCTAGGGGTACATAGGGCACACTTAGGGGCGACTTATATGTAAAAATAAGGTAGTTTAAGACTTTTTAAGTACTTTTAATTCCAAAGTCGATATTGCATATAACGTTAGTTTAAAAGCAGCCAGCAAGGCAGGCCTGCCTTTAAAATGATACTAGGCACCTCAGCAGTGCACCTATGGGTCCACTACCTAGGCTGGGGTCCATAAACCTACATGCCCTACCATATACTAGGGTCTTATAGGAAGGTTACTATTGCCAATTATAATTAGCCTATTTTGCATATCCACTTTACACAGAGCACTGGTCCTAGGACTGGTAGGCAGTACCCAGGGCACAGCCAAGAGTTTGTAACCACCAGTATCTGTCCAAAAAGTTTGGGAGTGACCAGGGCAAAAAGGAGGACTTTCCAACAAGGCCCAAAAAAACCTGTCCAGATCCCTTGACAAAACATGTTGCACTCAACCGTATAACCACCTGTCATGCACATGCAAATAATGGTGTCGCTATGCAAATTGGATACTTACCAACTGATCCACCAGTCTGAATCCCCAGGTGATCCAGTAGGTTTTTCTCCCTTGATATCAGGTCAGCCCAACGGAGTTCCAGGTGGTGGTCATTGTGTCCTCCTTCAAATATTCGGGTTAGGTGGTGGGGCACCTTGCCCCACTGCAGCTTCCAGGCCTCTGTGGTGTAGCCCTGGATCATCCGGCCACCCAAAACCAAGATTATCGGAAGGTAATGCTGCACCAGCCATATGAACCCTTCCAGTTCCTCTGCCGTCATCTTTGTGATCCTCCCTTTACAGACATAATAGGAGGCTGCAAATGTAAGTGCCCAAAGATAAATTTACTATAAAGCTACCCCACCTAACCCCAAATACCCCATCAAACTATGCTACCCCTAGGCAAACACCCCACAATACACTGACAAATACAGTACAAAACACTACAAAACACTAAGGAAATGACAAATATAGCACAACAGCAACAGGACACAGCACAAAACTCTTCTACAATTCCAATCCTCCAACAGCACCAGTTCCATACACCCTCACACAGTCACAGACATTAAGACTGTGAAGTGAAAGTGAACTCACTGTACATGTTTCATCATGTTCCGGGCCTGTACATCACGTTTTCAGATATGCATCATTTTATTTACTGCATAACGGCATCGCGTTGCTTTTTTCCTCAAGCCTCATGACTTGTGATTGACACTCAGGGGCAAGCGTCATTTTTCTGAATAGGAAAGTATGAACTTTTGGCCTTTGCGACTAAAATTTTGACGCATGATGATTATGTGGTATTCCTTCGCATGAAGTCTGACAACGCCTGTGGAGTTGAGATTGATGCCCATAGGCCAGACGTAATTTTTTGGGCCTTTTGGAGTATGGAATATTGCCATTTGTGTTTTGTGCACCCTAATTCACATACCATGTCACGGGCTGTGCATGTATGTTGTCAGTATGGTATGGCTACCTGTGTGTGCATGTCCGTTTTACAGTAACATCAGTATGTGTTGCCAATATGTTTGTATATGTGTGTGATGCATACGATGACTGATACAGTGTGCATATGTGCATGTGTTGCTAGACTGTGTCCCCATACATGTTACCACATGTGTACTAGGTGTGTACATATGTGATCTAACACATATTTGTGGGTCTACCACATTGTAATGTCTGATGTACAAATGTACTTTTACCAACAACATAGTAGATTTGCTATTGGTGCTGCCAGAGCTTGAACACCATGACTAATACGGGGCTGTGCCTATGTGTGACTTTCTTCCCTTTGACCTATGCCATTCACATAGCTGAGCTATTCATTGTTTAGTATAGTGTGTGTGGGATCTGTATTTAGTCGTCATTCAGTGGACACTAGCAGTGGTTTGGGGCCAGCTTCTGAATGCAAAGGGGACATAGCTCCACCTGTCCTCACGTGGTGTGCCAGTCAGGTTGTAGCTATTTTATGTACATGTGGGTGTATGTGTGTGTGATGTACAATGATTGCGGTGTAGTATGGCATATGTGTTGTTGTCTGTACATCTGTGCTCTTCTGCCCATGTGTGTTTAGTGAGGTGTATGTCTTGTTTGTCCTACAAGGTTGGTGTGTTGTCTGTATACTGATTGGTATGGTGACTTACCTACGAGTAGCCCATTGCCATATTGTCCATCCTGGAACTGCTCATTGATGGTGGAATGCTGGAATATGTACACATCCGGGGTATTTGGAAAGGAGGTTTGAGAAGAACCACCAGTTGTCCGCAATGGCCTGCACATTTATCGAATGTGTGTGCTTGCGGTTCATGTATAGGTGTTCTGCTGCTGCCCATTGTACCCAGCACATGCTGGAACCCAGCAATTAGATAGACACCTTGCTTGTTCTCCTGCTACAGTTGCTGGGTGTTGGGGAAGCAGATGTAGTGGGGTGTGAGGAAGATGATTGCATCAAGGACCTTTAGTAGGAGGGCTGATATGGATGGCAGGGAGATACCAACCACTTGTGTGCCCATTGTCTGGAAAGATCCTGATTCCAGCATATGGAGGACAGTTAGGAGTTTGGTCATGGGTGGTATATTGTTGGAGTTTCCACCCTTACAGTGATGTCTAGCGCTATGTGGTACAGCAGGCATTTAATTGACTCTCAGTTCAGACGGTAAATCCTAATTACATCTTTTTCCCTGTGCCCAAGGATGTTTGTACTCTGTCGAAAGATCCTCTCCCACCTTCTGCACTACCTTTGGGGCTGCTGTGGTGGGGTTTAGGGTTGCTGCGGTCGTGCTGGAGGGACCTGTTGCCGTTGCTGACGTCTGGGGCATATGCCAAGCTGGTGCAAAAACAGTTTCATGTTGTCCAGGAGGTTGCCAGTGCTCCTTCTGTGTGTTTTCCTTGAGTAGTGGTGTGTGGGCCTCATTTTAATGCTTGGTCTGACAAGGCGTAAAAATTTTACGCAAGTCAGGGTTTGTATCATTTTTTGGGACCGGTTCCTTTCTGTGCATCGTTTTAGCAACGGGGTGTAAATATGGCGCTGGAGGGCTAGCATAATTTGTTTTGGAAGGGAACGCCTACCTTGCATGTCATTGTCTCAAAACGATGCAAGGTGTTTTGGTGCTCCCAAGAAAATTATGCTAACAATGATATTTTGATGCTAGACAGGTCTTGCACTAAAATATAAATATGACAGTAGGTTTGCACGGCTTTTGCATTAAAAAAATGACACAAAGGGGCTCAAAGCTTTCATAAATATGGGCCTTAGTACTTCTATGAATCCACATTCCTCTCCCATTCCACTTCCCCCTCTGCCTCTCTCATGCACCCTGTTTGGCGCATAATGTATTTTGATATTATATGTGAGCGTAATTGTGGGAAAATCCAAAGCTCACCCTCCCATCTAAATGACAAAGATACGCCCCTGCTCCAATCCTTCTTAACACAACCTTGGTTTTCTGCAGAATCAATTCCATAAAGTACTGCTTCTCACATTTTCATGTCTGCTACATAGAGGCCTAAGCAAAGTTAATCCCCGCTCTATCTTGCTATACTCTAGGTCTGCCTAGGCCAGCCCTCATCCATCTCCTTCCTGATTAAAGTAAAACAACACACGTCTTAGTCAAACTTCATCATTTTTCCAATGGAGAGAGGTGTCTGAATGTCATTTGGGTACCGTTCTATCAAAAGATTACCTGCTGTTGTCCCTTTTTGTGTGTCTGCTATATTAAAAGACAGGATGCTTCTTTGTGCAGTATGAGCTGTTGCACACATTTACCTTTCTTGAACAAGTATTTGCTAAATATAAGGAAAGACTGACCTGATGCCCAGTTCTGTGTCCTGTCCTTTCAACAATAGGCTTTTTTCTTACCTTATAGCTGTCACCTTTAATGAGTTCTGCGACTCAGGAGCCCATTGATTTTGAGAGAGCCCTAATTATGTGAGCCAATCACTCTCCATCTCACATTCCTAGACCGGAAGGAAGTGGGAAGTAATCTAACTTAGGCCCATATTTATACGTCATTTTTTTCACGCAAATCCAGTGCAAACTTAACTCCATATTTATAGTTTGATGCTAGACACGTCTAGCATCAAAAATATGGAGTTAACATTATTTTAAGGATATGTGAAACCACCTTGCATCAATGAGATGCAAGGTAGGCATTCCTGTCCCAAAAATGACTTCAACACCCTAGCGCCATATTTAACCAACAGGGCAAAAATGACGCACAGGTGGGAGGCGGACCCAAAAACTGATGCTAACTCCGCTAACTGACTGGGTCAGGGCAGGCATTAAAATGAGGCGAACACTTCACTACTTAAGGAAAACATACACAACATTACAGACCAACAGAACAACATGGAGGTGTTACTGATGCAGCTTGCAAGACAATGCCAAGCACAGGACCAAGCGCAGGAGAGACTTTTCAGAAACAGGACAGCCTTCCATGGCCTCAGGGAACAGGACATCATTCGGAACTATCGACTCAACTGGCAAGCAGAAGGAAGCAGCAGGAGATAAAACAGGGGTGTTATCAAATCCATGGCTTGCCGCATGTTCTCAGTGCAATTGACTGCAGCCATGTCTGGATCGTCCCACCTGCAGCAACAGAGCACCTATTTAGGAACAGAAACCACACACATTCTTTCAATGTGCAGGCCATAGTTGACCACCGTGGACTGTTCACAAACATTTTGGCCAAGTATCCTGGGAGTGTCAATGACTCCTTCATATTCCGGCACAGAAGGATCAATGAGCACTTCCAGGATGGACAATATGGCAATGGCCTTCTTGTCGGTAAGTCAACAAACCTATCAATATATACACGGCACAACAATCCTGCAGGACACACAAGACATACACCACTACATTGACACGTGGGCCGGTGACACTGAGGTGTGACACTGGTAGTTATGTTGTACACCCAGACACAACGGGATACACACCTCTGGACAAACGACGACTGCCACAAACATTAGCTGCCACTCAAGAGCACCAAGGAACCAATGTCAAAGCCCACAGTGATAATCACATGGTCTGCACTGTAAGTACAATTTGTAAGATGAACTATTTACAATTACATTAGGCCACATAGTCAATTGGCCACCCTCCCAAGCAATATGTAGCGTGGAAGGGGTGTGCAATGTGTGTTACAGCAGGTCTAACACCGTGAGACACATAGCATGACGATGCTGACTCAGATGTAGGTGACACGGAAATACTGAGGCAGTCCCGACATCACACACCACTCCTGGGGTGCCGTTTGCAGGTTGCAATAAGGAAGTGGACTGTGCAATGAACACATATTGATGTGCCACCAATGGAAACTGCACACTGCTGCAAACACTGAGACCCTGATTTACACTTTTGGGTGTAAAACTGCACCAATGCAGTTTTGCACCAAAAGCTTTAGCACTGGCTTGCACCATTTCTGAGCACCAGACGGGTACCATATTTATGGAATGGTGCAAGCCGGTGCAAAGGGTAGGCTAGCGTAAAAAAAAATGATGTTACCAGGGTGGGGCTGGCGGTATGGGGTTTTGCACCAAAAAATGACGTTAGGCAGGTTAGAATTAAAAACAATGACTCTAACCAGCCTAGCATCATTTTCTGATGCAAAACCATCCATACCACATGACTTCTGTCTTAGAAATGACAGGAGTCATGCCCACCACCCCAATGGCCAGCACAGGGGACCAGGGTCCCCTGGGCATGGCTATTGCACCCAGTGCCTTGTAGGGGGGGGGCATTTCAGGGCCCCCAATGGCACTTTAAAAAAATATATACATACCTGTACTTACCTGGGATGGGGTCCCCATCCTTCGCTGTCCCTCTGGAAATACCTACTTTGCATCTCGTTGACGCAAAGTAGGTTTCCACGTCCAAAAAATGACTTTAACTCCATACATTTGGCGCTATACAGGTCTAGCTCCTAAGTATAAATATGGAGTTCGTTTTGCACCAATTTTGAGTAAAAAAACGAGGCAAATGTGGCACAAAGCAAGTATAAATATGCTCCTGAAAGAGCCAATTGTCCATCAAAACAGCACATGTATAGTGAGATGGCCCTTCCTGCACAGATACATCCACCTCCACAAGGCAGTTAGCCAGGTTTCCTGGAAGAAGTTCGGTAGTGTAGGTGCATAGTTGCACATGAGCAACTGGCAGAGAGAACAACAAAGGCTTGCCTAGAAACAAGTCACACATAGGACCATCGTGCATTGTCAATACTGAACAGCTCAGTGCTTCCACCTTATAGAGATGTGTTGTGCATTGTCACCTACCCAGTTCAAAGGGGCTCAGTGTCACATTTCATCTGCAATGACATGTCTAAATGGATGGGATGTCCAGGCCATGTAGTGCAACCATGTTACCACCACATCTGAACCCATTGTGTGTGTGAATGTATCATGTCCCCTCCAGTGAAAGCACACTGACACATATGGGACACTACACAATGCATGGTACATACATACTGACCAACAGTTGGAAAACCAAAGATCCCACTCCATGAGCCAAACATAAGCTGTCATGTACAACAACCAGGTGTTGAGAAGATCTCACAGAAGCCCAGGAACTCACACCATATCACAAACACATTTGAGTCACAGAAAACACAAGATCCCAACTGCCATGCTACAAGACATTCCTGTTGCAAGCACTAACAAAATACTCACTCCTACTATGTTTTGCAGTGGATCAGGGATATGGGATCCAGCCATGGATCATGACCCCATTCCCCAACCCATGCACAGCAGCAGAGCGTGCCGATATTGAGGCAAATCGGAGGACACGCACCATTGTGGAAAGGACTTTTGGCATCCTGAAGTACGGATTCAGGTGCCCGGACATCACAGGAGGCAGCCTCCTACATGCCCCACACATTATGTGTAAAATTATACTGAGCTGTGCTATCCTGCACAACATTTCTGTGAGGATGAACATCCCATTACATGAGCCGAACCAAGAACTGCCTGAGGAGGAGGATGGTGGCAGGGAAAATGAGGGGGAACAGCAGGACACAGCTGCAGGAATGCACAGCAGACAGCAAATTGTACACAACCTTTTTTACTTTATAATCACTCTGCACACCTTGTTCAGATATTTAAATAAACACCTTACTTGATCACACAGTCCTGATCTGGTGCTTTCATTCTCCATCACATGTACCTTAGAAATGTGAGTATTACCTCAGGGAGAATGCCACAAATAGAAATCTGACTACTTCTAATTCAAAATCACATGTGATGCGTATGATTGTACAGCAACCATCACACACATACCAAAAAGACTCATCTCTTGAATGTCACAAATGAAGGACACAATCAATGGACCACAACATATGAGTCACATCCACGTTGCCAACATGTTTAACTGTAGCACATGACACACAACTATGACATCTCCAATCATCAGGTAAATAAGGGCCCCATACATGAGGCAGTGGATGTGAAATATCAGAAGTACAGGAATGTATGAGCAGACCCCTTACATTACTAAGTGTGACACTTGCAATGTCTGCAAGGAGCTTGTGTGACAAGGGGGGGGCATCATTTGTTACAATGGATAGCATGATTGTCCCAGGTATGACAAGCAATGTTCACAACACTTGCCCGGCACAGTCCATCCCTAGAAATAAGTCTTGCCACTGCCATGGAGCCCAATCCTGACACAGGGTACACATGCCCACACACTTGGACTGGACACTTCTGTGGAATGCACATCTGAAATTATGTGAACACATGCATCTAGGTTAGCAGGTCCACCACAGCAACACAAGTAACTTAGCTAATTGTAATGAGTCAAACTGACATGTACAAAACATTTTATGGGTGGAATCAAGGCACAGTGTCTCAAACACAGTACGTGCCAAACATGTACACATGTCAGACATTTGTGTAGTCCACACACAAGTCACCATGAACTCATAACCAACAATTAGTGACATGTGAGGAGTAACATATCCTACATAGCACTCGTCAACCATCCTTAATGATGCCTGAGTTGTGTTTGTCGGCTATAATGTATTGCCCTCTAAGTCAAACAACTACACACATCACATGAGTCAACACATTTCACAAACAAATACCATGACTGTTGTAGATCGCTAACCGTCATCAAATGTGGCTACACATTTGGCACACATTCATACATATGCATGACGTCCAAAGTACTGCATGCCGCTCATTCAGAAACACACACACATCGTTGTGAGAGACCATACACACCCAACTCACAAAGTTGCATGCTCTACCACATGTGGTCATACACTATGTTACACACTTCAGCCCATACCATCCTATTTGCATGTTGATACAGAGTGCATCCATGGTAAATATAATAAAATCACACAATCACAGATAGAGTCAAAAATGTTGACGCTAATGTGTCAAAAAGGCCTGCAAACACAAACTACTGATACATGGGCCCTTAGCGTGAATTCCACCCGCGCACCACACTCAAGCAGATATCCAGTGAAATCGAAGTCTACAGGTAAGGCATTGTATATTGCCACCCAGGTAGTTAATGCGTCAAAAATAGTCACACAAACATCTTATGCATCAATAAAATACACGCATGATGTAAAACGTGTTGCAAGGGGACAGGAAGTGATGTAATAGGAAATCCTGTTTACAAGCATGGTACAGTGGGTGTACTTTCATTTTCACTTTACAGTCTGTGCCTTTGTTGACAGCGTGGCTGTGTCTCGGTGTTGCTGGTGTGTTGTAGGCGAATATTGTATCTTGTGGTGTCTCTCTTGTTGTGTCTGTCATGAAATCGGTTTGTTACTTGTACCATTGCATGTAATTTTGTGTAGTTTACTATATTTCATATTGTATTTGTACTGTGTGGTGTATGTCTGGGTATTAGGTTAGTTGGGTTAGTTGGGGTTCTTCAGTTTGGGCAGTAAGTTTCCTTTATTGTCATTTTTCTTTTCATTATTTACTGTTTGAAATTGTGGTTGAGGGACATGTCAGGAAGGGCAAGGCTGACACGGATGGGGGAGAAGGAGCTTGGGGACTTTGTGTGCCATTTCCTACCTATGATGGTCGAGATGGGTGGAAGGGTGATACAGGGGTATCAGCCAGAGGCGAGGCGTCTGCGGTGGGGCAAGGTGCTCCACCACCACAAGAAGGTGTACCACACCAGCCGTAATGAGCACCAGCTAAAGCATCGCTGGGCTGACCAGGTGGCCAGAGAGCAGGATCTGCTGGACCACCTGCTTGTGGTGATCGGTGGCCATGTTGGTAAGTATCACATTGACATATGTGTACAATAGAATGCTCCTGAGTGGAGTGACAGTAGCAGATGTGTTGGCGTGCTGCATGCAATGTTTTTGGTCAGGTTGAATGCAACCATAACGAAGTATTAGTGTCCCAGTACTGAGATGGAGTTCACATGTCGGTAAATGTTAACAATGCAGGTCAGAGGTTTGCTGAGTCATGTACGACTATCTCTTAGGGCCACATGTACGAAGTTCTTTTTTTCATCGCAAATGGCCCAATTTTCTGATTCAGGCCGTTTGCGATGAGAAAAAAGCTGTTTCCAATGCAGAAACCCAATTTTGCAATTCGGTAATCACATTACTGAATAATTTTTGTTTTTGAAATACATTCCGTTTTCCCTTAATGAAAAAAAAAAAACTGCCTTATTTAAAAGCAGTCACAGACATGGTGGTCTTCTGACCCCAGCAGGCCACCATCCCTGTGAGTGCCGCCATTCCCAATGGGTTTGCAAACTGAGACCTAACTCATGAGTATTCATGGAGTAGGTCATTTGCTACCCCATTGCGAATTGCAAACAGTGTCATTGACACTGTTGTACATCAGGTTTTGCCACTCGAAAATTGTGAGTCACTAAGTCTCACAATTTGCGACTTACAAAACCTTATCTTCGTACATGTGGCCCTTAGTCACACATTTCAGGTGCCATGGTAACACCTGTGCCCATGCATTCTGTCAATGATGATCAGGCAAGACACCAGAAACATACCATATTTCACTGGATCCTGACAGCAAATTGGGCAATCCATGTTTAGCACTACATTGTCATCATCACACACACATGATCCCTGCCATTATGTTGGCAAAGGGGGCGTACCTGCCTTAGGAGACACTTGCAATGGGGCACTTGTTACCAACTTACAACTGTGCCACATCAGTCATGGACCACTGAACGCATGATAATTGCAGCCTGAAAATTGAGCCCCATGTGTATCACACAGCTACTCAGTGTGCCTTGATCCACAAGCAACAATACCTGAGTCACTTGTATTGCAGTGCACCAGGGAAGTGCCATGGATTGTTCACCCAAATACAAATCATGCCATGGAGAACCATCTTAAATGGATTAGACACATATTGTTGCTGTAGGGTTTAGCACCACATCAGTGCATGTGTGCAGATGTGTGGCTCTCAATCACCGGAGTGTCAGTGTCAATGTGAGTTTACAGTGGTATGTCTGTTGTACTGTCTTCATGCAGGATCACTAGCTCACTCATGTAAAATGTCACACACAGTGATATGTTGTCCATTCGTATGTATAGTGATATGACATTGAGCATATATTTCCCTCCATGTGTTACAGGTGGACCTGCCCCCTATACCATTTGAGAAGTGGCAAGATTTCAGGACCCAGATGCATCCAGTAAGGGTGATAATGTCTGCCCCATGTAGTGATTGCGGCTGTTGTGTGAGTGACTCTTGTGTGTTACACTCAATGCTAGATATGATGAGCTGGCACGTGATCAGATATCAAAGTAGGCTGGACGGTGACACTGTGTCCCATGCAAGGGTTACCCATTCACAAGCAGAGAGTCATATCTTGGGAGTCGTGTGCTGCACAATGGGTAGCAACATGTGAACAAGGTGATTTGTAGCCACATGTAGGCCCACATGTGACTTGGAAGTGCACCAGTGTCAGTATATTGGCATTGGGTCATACCTTCATTCACACAACACAGTGATGTACCAGTTTTCCACAAAAATTGGTGCATCACTTTACTGTAATGTACATGTAGGACTGGGTGGGTAACTGTCCCCCAGCATGTAGCCCCATAAGTTGTACTCCATTTACGTGACACTTATGTTGTATGCATGCAGGTCAAGGCCAGACGTGTGTTGGCATCAATGTGGGTGTTTAGGGAATTGTGTTGGCAGATCAGGTGTTGATGGGTGTCCACACCTGAACACATAAATGTAGATGTGAATGACCCATGGATACCTGCTTCCTAGGTGGCAGGCCTCCTCACATATGTTCCACTCCCTAAATCCATTTATAAGTGGACATGCCTTCGTGGTTGACCTCAACAGTTGGGATGATGAATTGCATGCCCATCCCCCATAGGCACAGGGGTATGGGAACAACATATATGTAGGTAGATGTGATGGTCACAGTGTAGATGACAGCCATCTCATTCAGGTTTGCATGTGTCCCAGAAACACTGACCCCTTATGATTAGCAACTGCATACCATACACTCAATGACATCTACTAGTTATTGGTGTTGTGTGCTTTAAAGTTGACTCAGATGATGAAGAATAGTGGGCCTCGCCCATGTGAAGTAGTTGCTGCCTTTGCATTGTGACACGTTGCACTAAATCAGTGCACAGATTAGCTTATTTAGTTCCAACTCTTGTTGTGCATCACTTTGGTGTCAATGACATGATGGGTAGGCAGCGATGCTGTTACATTCATCAGGGACATTGTATTATCTGGAATGTGATTAGGAGTGCATGTGCAAATCGAGGCAGAGTGTTAGAGTATCATCTGTACATACATCACATAATGATGACACATATGGTTTCTTGTCTCAATTTAACAGCTGCTAACATTGATGTTGCGGAACTCAGGGTGTTACAGAAGAGGGCAGTACGCTATTGCTACATATTGGATGTGGAGTCTGGGTACCGCAAGATGGCACAAAGCTATCAAAAAGAGCGAGCCACTGGGGAATGGCGGGCATTGAGCCAGGTAGGACCCGCATTGGCCACAAAGAGTGGACCGAGCACCACACCTACACAGGGGGCCACAACCGCCACCACCACATCTGTCCCACCTGCAGCACCCTCAACATCTGCTGCAATGGACATGTCAGCAATAAAGGACCTACAGAGGGACATGAAACATGTCCTCAAGAGGCTGGACAGCCTAAAGAAGTAGGTGGACTGCAATACAAAGAGACTGAAGGCCATCAAGAGGACACTCAAGAGGGCCAACCTCTGAACTGATGCCTCCCTTCACCCGTAGGTCAGTCCGCTCCCTCCTCCTTCCTTATCATGTTTTGTAGTGGGATTAAGGGGGTTAGTGATAGGTTAGATTAGCGTAGTTGTTCAGATAGGATAAGTAGGCTTGGGGTGGCTTTTCATATTATTACATGTTAGTTTGAGGGTGGGTCGGTGGGTTGTAATGTTGAAGCATTTGTGTTAAAAAAATATATAAAAATATGATAAAAATATATATATTTATTTGTTTATGATTAGATAGTATATATGTAGGTTAGTATATGTTGTCCTGCATGTGTCTCGTGATATCAAGGGTTTGAGGGGCCAATGTTTAGAGTGTGTTGTTAAATGTGGTAAGTAAGCTTAGCATAGGGTAGTTAGGGCCAGTTGTGGGTAATGTATAGGTAGGATAGATAAGGTTAGGATAGGTGTTTAACATAGTTTTCAGGTCAGTTTTCTACATATATAATACAAGTTTGGGTACTCCCTCACTGCTTGTGTCACATGCTTGGGTCTCAGGGTCTTCGCATAAGTGTACAGTGCCAATTGTCTGTTGGCCAGGGGATTCCGTCCTGCATCCAGATTCTTCTCTTGTCACGTTCATTCCCACTTCCATCAGAGCTGTCACATTGGCAGCTACAACTCATCTACTTCTCAATGTATCTGCCATCCAATTTACCCATCACTCAAGGTGACTATGGTTCCCATGTATTGGACAGGTAGGTGTGGTTTTTAAGCTGTCATTGTTTGGGTCCTGTGTCAGAATGTTGGGCACTGTGAGATGTCTGCCTGAAGCCTGAAGTTCATGTCAATACTACTAAACTGAGCAGTGCCAATTTCAGATGAGGTCAAGTATAACTATTTCACATCAGTGTGTTTCACTGGTACTCCCAGTTGACGTTATTGCCCGAGCACTCTTACACATCCATTCCTGCTGTATGTAGTGGGTGAGGCATACATGTGTTAAACAAATGTCACAAACACAGTGACTTGCTTGTAGGGGATGTGGCCAGCATTGACGTTCATCATGTTGGTACCTTGTGCGTAGATATGTTGCCACAATATTTCTGTACTCTTGTACTGACACTCTGTGACTATAGACATGTTACATGCATCACAAATCAACAGCAAAGTAGATGTGTCACATTACACAGAGGCAAAGTGGTTGTGTAGGTGCTGTTTATTTCAAAGTGCTGTAGTGCAATATTTACATTGTCCAGGTCTGTGACCCCATTAGTGAAAACCATTCTATTGTGACACAACACAAGTCCAGGGTTGAGGGACATGTCATTGGACATGCTGGGGTGAAGTGTTGTTCAGTGCAGGGGGACATGAATTACCACTGGAGTAGTGAGAGACAATTCCAGTCCATAGTGGAAAGGTTAACAGTGTGTTGGTGAAGAGTGCATGTCACCAACTGTAGCGACACTGGAATGATGTCAAGCACAGGACAAAGGGAAATCTCTGCCCATGTGGCATGGGCTGGTGCTACTGGGCACTCCTACGGGTGAAGATGATCTGTTACACATCTTCATCCTTTGATGTGTTTGTTGTCTCCTCTGCCATGGATGGTGGTGGTGGTGGGTTAGAGGGGGCCACACATACTTCAGTGGTTAGAGAAGTGGACACCAAATTCCCGGCAGCTGCCATCTGTGGAACTACATATGGATCACTGTAGAAAAGGATAAGCTGCTGAATATTGAGTATGGCAGCAACATCCCTTTGGTAGGCAGCCATGTCTGCCCTGAGGGAGGCCAGTTCCCAGTGCATGGAGTCCTGCTTGTTGTCATGCATGCAGCAGCAAGATTGGAGGGCAGGCGTTGTGTCAACTCCCTCACACACTGTTGGACTCCTTGCAGTGGGGTTTGTGTGCCTTGTTTGGCTGCTGTCTGTTCAGTGGCCATTATGATGCACATGCGCATACCCTCAAGGCTGGCTGCCATACTTTGGATCCCCACCTGTACCTCCTTGGCCAGCTCCTGATACTGTCCTCTCAAAGATGGTCCCTGTGACATCAGAGTCCTCAATTGTGTTTGAGCTGGTAAGTCGTACTATTGGGTTGGTGGGTGGGGCCTCTGGAATGGCTGCTACATGAATGCTCCTCCTTGCGACTGGAGGTGGTGTCTATTGGGTTCCCAGGACACCTTGGAGGGTGTCCTGGCTGATGGATGTAAGCTGGTCATCCAGGTCATCAGGGTAGTCCAGGACAGGGACAACCACAGGAGAGCCATCATCCTCTGCAATGAGATATTGTACAATTAGTGTGTCTGTGTTGTGGCAGTTGATATGTGTCGTCACTGACTTTCTATTGGTGGCACATTGGTATCTTGGTTCCCATGCATTGTTACTGTACTTAATCTTTGCAGTCTCTCAGCCCTATGCCACACCTGCATGTCACATGTAGGGGGCGGCAGTTTGCACAATTGTCTGCGTCACATCTTCTAGGTGTGGGTTCTGCCCAATTTGTGGTTTGCCACCTTCTTGTCCTCATCAACCCTCCCTATGCTCCATTTGCATCGTGAGGCCTTGCAATGGGTGTTGGTGTGCTGATGCCACAGCACCACACATGACAATATGGCCTTGTCCCAGTCTTTCATTTTTCAAATACACCTACGCGGTGCTGAGTCCAAGCACCACCCTGTGCATGGCATTGCCAGAAGACAATGCACTTGTTACCATTGGTAGTTCCTCATGGTGATGTTTGTGTATGTGTGCTATATTGCATTGCCCTGATGGACCTGGCAGAGTTCCAATTCCTCTTGTGACTGTGTGGGTGTGTTCGCCTTCCTACACACATATGTCCTCCCCCTCAATGCAGTCGTCTTGGCTCTATGATACCTGAGATGCTGCATGGTGGCATTGCAGCTAATGTGACACAGGCACAGAGGTAAACACCGGGATGGCCAGCATTGGTATGAGATTACTGCTGTGTACATAATTATGTATGTGATAGTGCCTGATGGTATTGAGTCTATGGACATGACCAGTTGACAGGAGTTGCACTTGGATAGGGATTGATAAGGATTGATCGCGTACCCATACTGAACCCTCATTTCGAGTGTGTTTGTTCTATGAGCACCTAACTGCCATTTCCTAAATGACCAGCGCCAACAGCACAGGTGGTAGTGACAACTGTTGTCAATGGGGAATGCCCCTTGGGCCAATGGCCTGAGACTGGGCAGTTTCCTGCAGTTTACATTCTGGCATTACCATCTGTCCTGTGACACCAGATCAGTTTTACGTTCTGCCCTACCTTCTTGGGTGGCTTCAGCATTTCCACCAGCCTTGGCATGGTGGTGTACCCCCATGCAATGGTTGTTGGTGTTGTGTTGTGCTGTGCCCCTGGATGCCCCTGCACAGCCCATGCACCTGGCATGGACAGTGAAGGGGGTCCCATGCCCTGCCTATTTGCCCTTTCCACGGCCTGATTTGCAGTAGCTATATGCCTCCCTCTTCTTGCACTTGACATTTTGGCATATTTGTCCCCCATGCAACTTATACCGCATATGTGTTGTTTCCTGGTAGTCTGCTCTGTCCTGTCCTGCGATACCAGTGATGATTTCTTCCGGGATGACCGCTGCAACCATCTCCTCCATCTCGTCCAGGTCCTCTTGTGGTGCTGGACTCCCACCTCCGGTCTGCAGGGCTGCCTTCCTGTTCCTTGTCATTTTCTCCTTTGTCCTCCGCTTGCAGTCATGCCAGCGTTTCTGGCTCTCAGTGATAATTCTCCTGCTAAATTGCCTCTCTCCTTCCAATTGGCAATTTAGAGGTGATGAAGAGTTGATGTTTCACCTGACAGACCTTTCGGGAGCCTTACCAAGGCCCCAGAACAAGGGATTTTGGAGCTGAGTACTAAGGCCCTGATTTATACTTTTTGGTGCAAAACTCCACCAAAAAAGTTTGGCACCGGCTTCCACTATTTCTGAGCACCAGCCGGGCACAATATTTATGGAATGGTGCAAGCCGGTGCAAAAGGTAGACTAGCGTAAACAAAAACAAAAAAAAGATGTTAGCCGGGCGTGGCTGGTGGTATGGAAGGAGGGGGTTTTGCACCAAAAAATCACTTTAGGCAGGTTAGTGTAAAAGAAAAAATACTCTAACCAGCTTAACGTCATTTTCTGATGCAAAACCATCCATATCACATGACTTCTATCTTAGAAAAGACAGGAGTCATGCCCACCACCCCAATGGCCAGCACAGGGTACCAGGGTCCCCTGGGCATGGCCATTGCCCCCAGTGCCATGTAGGGGGGTCCACGTCAGGGCCCCCAATGGCACTTTATAAAAAAATACTTACCTGTACTTACCTATACTTACCTGGGATGGGGTCCCCCATTCTCTGCTGTCCCTCTGGTGTAGGTGGGGGTGTTGCTGGGTCCTGGGGAGGGCACCGGCGGACTTATTGCCTGGTGTTCCACCATGGAAATAGGCCCACAGGTCCCCTGATGCCTGCCCTGACCCAGGTGTTACAAAATTACCCCTCCTCCCCCATGCATGATTTTAGCAGGAGGGATAAATATGGCACTAAAGCCATAGAGTCATTTTTTGCACAGGAATGCCTACTTCACATCTCATTGACACAAAGTATGTTTCCACTTCCAAAAAATGACTCTAACTCCATAAATTTGGCGCTAGACAGGTCTAGCGCCAATGTATAAATATGGAGTTAGTTTTGCACCAAATTTGCATCAAAAAAATAATGCAAATTAGGTGAAAAACAAGTATAAATATGCCCCTAAGAGCCCTGAATCCAAATGAGACCTTGCAGGTACATGGACATCATACACATTGCCAAGAACAGGAACTGCAATAAGCCATTTTGAAAACTATGAACATCTCATTGTGCAGCTCAATTTCTCCACTGCATATTGTGCATTCTCTGACTGATGTACTGTATCTGTACATGCCCCTTTAGAGAGCTCTTTTCAGCCTCACTTTCAGTGATCTGATCTTCGCCACCTCTCACACTGGCTAACATACATTGACTTGCATCTTTCCTTCCCACGATTGTCCCTTCATTATTCCATTTTCCAACATTGCCCCTTTCTGCTATGCATGTCTCCTATTTTTATGTGTACTTAAATACTTAAATGTTTATTAAAAATACAATACAAATGCTTAACATACAAAAGAAAATTTTAATTGTGAGGCTTAGCGGCTTTAAAGAGATTTAAAGTATTTGTGTATGCTGACGATACTCAGCTTATGATGAATAAGTGAGCTATGGCCAATCGGTTTGGGAACTTTGGTTGTTCTGGCCAAACAGGACAAGACTCTTGTCTTTCTGTTTAATTCTGAGATGGTTTTAAGTCTCCAATCGAAAAGGTATTGTCCTCCTCTTTTCTCTACACTTGTCTCCTAAAAATTATATTTCCATTCAAGCCATTTCAGCTTGTGACACAGTTATCAGAACTAGGGTTCTTTTGTGTCCCTCTAATGGGTGCATTTTAAATTTTGGTCACCCAAAGCTCAAAATGGCAAGGTACAGTAGACTCACAAGGTTGGCAGGTAAGCTTAAGAAATGTGATCACATCTCTGCTGCATGTAGATCTCTTAACTATCTCCCGGTGATGCAGCATACATATTTCTATCTATCATCCACTGTTGTTAGTACAAAAAAATCCTATCTTCCTAATTGATCTTCTGCAGCTATGTACCACAAGGAATAATCTGAGATTTGTCTGTCTCTTTTCTCAACGTTCACTATTCCAAGGCATAATGTGTTAGTTGCAATTTGTTTGCATATTTACCCAGAAGCCTCACATCTTTCGCCTGCCCCAGCAGTGTCCCATTAAAAACTATTTGACATTTTTGAAAGGCTCAGAAAATACACAATTTCTGTAAAGTGCTTAACTCAAATCTTCCTTTTCTGCACGGCCTTAAGCTCAGCTTCCTTTTTATGGTGTATGTTTGTGTGAATGAGTATCATATCTATTGTTCAATTTCTCGAACTAAGTATTTCTACCAGCTTCGTCTACTTTGGAAAGTGTTCATTCTTATTTCCAAGGCAGAATGCTTGGCTTTCCAATCCCTGATGCTATCAAAGGTGAGATACTGCAATGCACTTCACCTGAGACTGTCTCACAAATCACTGTCTTGACTACAACAAGTCCAAAACTGAGCAATTCATCTAATCTTCAATGTTCCTTGGAATTCTCATATCTCCTCGTTCAGGATTAGTGTTCATTAGTACTCTATCTCAAAGCTTAGTCTTTTTTAAAATATTATGCATTGTACATTACACAATAATGGCACCGGATCATCCTATCTTCGTGGAAAGATGACTCACTATAAACACCCCAGTACTCATAGATCTTTATCTACACTTTAACTTTTGGTTCCTCAGATTCATCATCATAAACTAGGTGGTTGAACCATTTCCTATCCAACACCTTAGCACTGATATTTGTTATCTAGATCTATTCAGTTAAACTCTGGTCATTCAGCCTTCCAGAAAGGATGTATGACAGTGCAATGCCTTTACCATTCATTGCCTTTACCACTCTAGTCTTTACTATGAATGAGCCTTTACCACGCATGCCTTTACAATTAAGTAGTTAATAGTAAGTATATATCAGGTAAGAAAAACTACTATATATATATATATATACCTATCTAACTATATATATACATATATACCTATATATATATATATATATATATATATATATATATATATATATATATATATAGGAAACCCAGAAAGGGAGCACCCTGCCACACACTCCAACATGATGCAGTCAGCCCCAATGCATCCTGGTAAATACAGTCAAAGTTTGTTTTTTATTCATAAAGTAAACTGAGGTTTTTTTACCTTAGTAGGTGTAGAAAGTGCTGTAAATCTCTGGGCACATGTTTCTGGGTTTAGCCCTTCATCAGCAGAGAGCAGCTTTGTCTGTGGGGTTGCTGTAAATGCTGCTAAAAGTCCTCTCAGGTTTATGTACCACTCACTGGTGCTCAACCAGAGCTTGTCAGCACATTGGTTCAAGGGAGCCTTCTTAAACAGGAAAAACAGAAAGGAAGCACCATCCCTCACACTCCAGCAAGCAGTCAGCCCCAATGCATCATGGTAAATGCAGACAAAGTTAATTTTTTATCCATAAAGTAAACTGTCGTTTTTCACCTTCGTAGGTGCAGCAAGTGCTGTAAATCTCTGGGCAAGTGTTTCTGTTTTTTTTTTTTTTGATTATATTTACATAGGCGAACATTTTAACCGTACCGAAACATAGAAATTCACCAGTTATAGTTAAAGTTACATCAAGTAACTAAAGCTTGTGCCCTAAGGTAACTTTGACTCGCGCGCTTGCGATGCACATTATTTCCTCAAAAATGTTACTGCAAATATTACATTGATATTATGAAGGATGTTATTAGCAGTGGATGGGAATGTTTTTTCCATAATCACAAATATTTTGCAGATAATTAATGGAAATTCATGAATCTTCACCAATATCGCACGCTGTGACACAAAATTATATTAAATCTATAATTTGCCCCTAAAACACACCTGTTTCACACTCCTGTGGTCAGGTACCTTCATCTTGACCCCTTATGCCATATGCTCACCCCCAGGGACCGTGTCCCGTTAATTTCAGTCAGCCAATTGCACAGCTTCTTTTCGCATGCATGTTCGTGAAAAACTCACAACATTTTTGTGAATTATTTGTAACCAGAGATATACACATTTATTTGCCCTTAAATATCTTCTAAACTACTGAATGGATTTACACCAAATAACAAAAAGTACAATCTGCATACCAAAGCTAGCTTTCTGCCAAATTTGGTGAAATTCCATCCAGTGGTGTGGGCTGTAGACGTGTTAACAGGTCCAATAGGAAATAACAACGGAAAAACAATGTTTTTTTAGCCCACTTTTTCTCAGCCACTGCTTGACAGATCACCCAGAAACTTCCTATGCACAACAAGAATCACCGGACCACTTTTTTTTTGGAAAATGTCATGAAGATTTGTCAAATAGTGTTGTTCATTTGTTCCTGCACTGGAGGATGCTATGAAATAAAATACAATTGGTTTGGATTCTGGTTGTGCTGCCCATTCATATTTCATGTATATTTTTTATGACATTATAGAAGTTGTCATGAGTCCTGTAAATCTGGGGTAATTAGCAGTGCATGAAATAACTCTAACTATAACTGCTGAAATTTTATGGTTTTGTGCGGGTAATTCAGAACCTAACTATAACGTCCTTGTAACTTTTGTATTTTCCAGTGAATTTCTATGTTTTTAAAAATTCTATTTCCTAACTATAACGTCCCTGTAACCTTTGGTTTTTAAGTGAATTTCTATGTTTTTTTAACATAAAGGATTTTTTATTACTATATGCTAATCCAACCACTGCCACATGGCCAAGCTCCTATAACCACCCAAACTGCACTGCGCACGGCCTTTGGTGGTGTACGACGTGGAGTTAGCCTACAGCCAGTCTCTGCGGCCAACCTCCATAATGACCCAACCCCCAGCAGGAGTTGGCCTCAGGGTCTGTATCTCTGGGTTTTGGAAAATGGCTCTCTCTTAAGGGTGTCCTCAAAAGATTTTGCCTTCCTTCTCCTCTTTTTCTGACCTCATTTTTGTTGGCTTTAGGATTCTCTTCACTTTACCACTGCTAACCAGTGCTAAAGTGCATGTGCTCTCTCCCTAAAAACATGGTAACATTGGCTCATACCCAATTGCCATAATTAATTTACCAGTAAGTCCCTAGTAAAGTGCACTACATGTGCCCAAGGCCTGTAAACAAAATGCTACTAGTGGGCCTGCAGCACTGATTGTGCCATCCACATGAGTAGCCCCTTAACCATTTATCAGGCCTGCCATTGCAAGGCCTGTGTGTGAAGTTTCACTGCCACTTCAACTTGGCATTTAAAACCACTTGCCAAGCCATAAACTCCCCTTTTTCTGCATATAGGTCACCCCCTAAGGTAGGTCCTTGGTAACCCATAGGGCAGGGTGCTATGTAAGTAAAAGGCAGGACATGTATTTATGTGCTATACATGTCCTGGTGGTGAAAATCTCACAAATTCATTTTCCACTACTGTGAGGCCTACTCCTCTCCTAGACTAGCATTAGAACTGCCTTCATATATATATATAAATAGTATATTCTGATCTGGAAGGAGCAGCCCTGTCATGTTTAGTAAGGCCAGAATGGTAATAGAAAATCCTGCTTACTTTTGAAGTTGGATTTAATATTACTATTTCAGAAATGGAATGTTTAGAAAGTGGGCATTTCTCTGCACTTACTGCCATCTGTGCCTTAGAGCTCTGTCTCCAATCCAAGTCTGGTCTGTGTTGGTTGACAGCTCCACTTGTGCATTCCACCCCGACAACCATAAGCACAGGACACTCAGTCACATCTGCATTCATCTGCATACAGATGGGTCTCCCTGGGCAGGAAGGGTTCTCTCTTACACTTCAAAGGTCAGTGGCATGCCCTCACAGAAAGGATTAATAACTCCCCACAGGGATCCTGGCAGGTAGGATTGGGCTGAAAGGGGAGCTTGTGCACTTCAAAACCACTCTTTGAAGTTTTCCTCACTTCAAAGGCATTTTTGGGTATATAAACTGGGTCTCTGACCCCACCAAATCAGACACTTCTGGACCTATACCTGGACTCTGTCAGAGAGGCTGCCTGGCTGCCCAAAGGAATCATCTGGACTTTTTTGTTTAAGGACTTCTTTCCTCCTAGTTGCCCTTTTTCTTGGTGCTCCTGACTCTGCTGGAAGGATACTGCCTTCCCCCAAAAGTGCTCTCCAAGGTCTTGGATTGAGCTTGCCTCCCGTTTCTGAAGTCTCAGGACCAACAAAGGCTTCACCCCTTTAGGAAATCCTTGTGAGTCGGAAATTCAATGTAACACCTACATAAATCTACGCAGCACCTGCATTGCAGCTGGAAAATCACTGCACCGCTGACCAAAATGGCACATCGCTGGACTCAAAACTGGAAATCTGACTCAGTGCTTCCCTCGTGGCTGAAAAATCACTGCAACACCTACCGGATCACCACAGCACCTGCTCCTTTTTACCAGTGCATCCAGGATTTTCGACGCATTGTCCCTGGGTGTCAAAATATCCCCGCATCGCAGTGAGGAACCAAGGCTGCCCTCCTGGAAATCGATGCATCACCTTGCAGTGTGGAAAGGAACAATGCATCATCTGAGCCACACCGGAAAATCTGATGCAGCCCCTTATTTTTCAATGCATATCCTCCTCTGGGGCCCCCGTGCATCATTATTTTTGATGCATCCCAGGTACTGTGTGTTACAAGGATAAAACAACTCGTTTTTAATGATTGAGACTCTTTTAAGCCTTTAAAAAGTGATATCTCAACTTGTGCATATTGGATTTTTGTTGTTTTGAGCTTATTTTAGTCAGATACATATTATCAATTTTTCTAGACCTGTGTGGTGTATTTTTGTGGTGTTTTCACTGTGTTAGTGTGTGATATTGCACAAATACTTTACACTTTGCCTTCCACGTTAAGCCTGCTTGCTCCGTGCCAGACTACCAGAGGGTGAGCACAGGATAATTTGTGTTGTGTTGTGATTTATGCTGACTAGGACTGTGGTTTCTACATGGACGGGGTACATAGCTGTGAGACGGAGTCTCTGGGTGTGGGAGTGGCTGTGAGAGTGTCTGTCTGGGTGTGAGAGTGGATGTGAGAGTGTCTGATTGTGCTCCAATAGATGAAAGATGCATTTACCACCACAATGGATTTCAGATCGGTTTTCAATATGGAATCTCAGAGTAGACACACTTGCTTTGCCTTTGCCAAAGCCAGGAGTTAGAATAATTTGTCCTTTCCAGAAGCGGAGCTTCAACTGGGGAACCTCCTACATTTATATTTGAAAGTGCTTCCTGTTGAGATTTAATTTCTGTGAAATTAGCATCATGGCCAGAACAGAAGCTCACCTGCTCGTTTATCTAACAAGTGTCCACAGTTTTGCACAAAATGTCTATCCAACTTGAGTAATTTCTACTGGTTAGTTAGTAAGGGCTACCTTGTTAGGTGAATGGCCAGTGTGGGGGAGGGAGGCCATGCTGCCCCTCTCCCCAGGCCGATTTCGGCTACGGGGACCCTATCTCCCAAAGCCCACTACAATTAAATGGAGGTTGGTGAAAGTCCCTCTCCAGGGACCCCATCCCCCAGGGCCCAGCCTTTATTAAATGTAGAATAAAATTTATTAAATTGGAAAATTTTGTGAAGATTTGTCAAATAGCCCCAATCAATCAAAGATATAGGCAAGTCAAAAGATGATTTCTCTATGGAAACATGGTCCTAACTATAATTACCTACTGCCCACCACCAGTAGGATATATATATATATATATATATATATATATATATATACATATATATATACATATATATATATATATATATACATACATATATATATATATATATACATATATATTTATATATATATATATATGTATATATATATATATATATATATATTTGTTTTTAATGCTATTTCCTAACTATCAAGTCCCTGTAACCTTTAGTTTTTTTAGTGAATTTCACGTTTTTTAAATATAAATTGAGCTACAATTCCACTTATAAGTTACATTTATTGATATACATTTTTACAAGTTTAGAAATACATTTTATGAATACATTTATTCTTGTTATACTTTTTAAAAGTAACAATTAACAAATCAAGGTAAGGTAATTTATGTAACCTTTCTATAAATGCAATAAAGCAAGTCTTTCTCCTTTTTGTATTCATTTCATGAATCCACATGTGTGTGTGAGTGTGTAAATGAGTGTCTGAGTCGGTGTGTGAGTGGGTGTGTGAGCATATGAATGGGTGTGTGATTAAGTGTGTGAGTGGGTGTGTGAGTGGTTGTGTAGGTCTTTGAGAGGATATAGTAGTGGCTCTGTGGGCCTGTGAGTGGGTGTATGAGTGTTTTAATAAGTGAGTGAGTGGGTTTGTGGTCTGTGGGTGGTGACGCGAATGGCTGTTTGAGTTTTTGATTGGGTGTGGCAGTAGTATTGTGCATCTGTGAGTGTGTGTGTGTATACATGAGTGTTTAAGTGGATATGTCAGTGTATGGATGGGTGTGTAAGTAGGTGTGTGAATGACTGTGTGGGCCAGTTAGTGGGTATGGTAGTGGTTTTGTGGGTCTATGTTGTGGGTGTGTGTGTGAATAGGTGCAGGAGTGGGTGTATAAGTGGCTCTGTGGGTCAGTGAGTGGGTCTGCAAGAGCCTGCTTGGGTCTGTGAGTGGGTGTGGAAGTGATTTTATGGGTCTGTGAGTTTGTGAATGAGTGTCTGAGTGGGTGAGTGTGTGTGTGTGTGTGTGAAAAGGTGTGTGAGTAGGTGATTGAGTGGCTGTGTGGGTCTGTGAGTGGGTATGGTAGTGGTCTGTGAGTGGGTGTGGGTGTGGTAGTGATTTTATTGGTCTGTGAATGGGTGTGTGAGTTTGTGAATGAGTATCTGAGTGGGTGAGTGAGTGTGTGAAAAGGCGTGTGAGTGGGTGTTTGAGTGGCTGTGTGGGTCTGTCAGTGGGTATGGTAGTGGACTGTGAGTGGCTGTGTGGGTGGGTATGAAAGTGGGAGTGTGGGTCAGTGAGTAGGTATGTGAATGGCTGTGTGGGTCTGTGAGTGAGTATAATAGTGGATTTGTGGGTGTGTGAGTGGGTGTGTCAGTGAGTGAATGAGTGTCAGAGTGGGTGTGTGCATATGTGAATGGGTGTGTGAGTGGGTGCGTGAGTATGTGAATGGGTGTATGAGTGGGTATGTGAGTGGTCCTGTGGGTCCGTGAGTCGGTGTGTGAGTGTGTGAATGAGTGTCTAACTAGGTGTATAGGTGTGTGAATGGGTGTGTGAGTGTTTGAATGGGTGTGTAAATGGATATGTGAGTTAGTGAATGGGTCTGCGAGCAGGTGTGTGCGTGTGTGAATGGGAGTGTGAGTGGGTGTGTGAGTGGTGATGTGGGTCTGTGAGTGGGTGTGTCAGCGTGTGAATGAGTGTCGGAGTAGGTGCGTGAGTTAGTGAATGTGTGTGTGAGTGGTTGTGGGTCTGTGAGTGGCTGTGGTAGTGGTTTTGCGGGTCTGTGAGTGTGATTAGTGGGTGGGTGAATGGGTGTGTGAGTGAGTGTGTGTGAATGTGTGTGTGTGTGGATTTGTGAGTGTGTGAATGGGTGTGTGAGTGGTTGTGTGAGGCTGTGAGTATGTGTGGTATTGTTTTTTGATTTGTGAGTGGGTGTGTGAATAAGTGTGTGAGTGGGTGTGTGAGTGGCTGTGTAGGTCTTTGAAAGGATGTAGTAGTGGCTCTGTGAGTTGGTGTATGAGTGTTTTAATAAGTGTGTGAGTGGGTGTGTAAGTGGCTTTGTGGTCTGTGGGTGGTAGCGTAAATGGCTGTTTGAGTATTTGAGTGGGTGTGGCAGTAGTTTTGTGCATCTGTGAGTGTTTGTGTGTATAAATGAGTGTTTAAGTGGATATGTCAGTGTATGGATGGGTGTGTAAGTAGGTGTGTGAATGACTGTGTGGGCCTGTGAGTAGGTGTGGTAGTGGTTTTGTGGGTCTATGAGTGGGTGATTGTGAATCGGTGCAGGAGAGGGTGTGTAAGTGATTGTGTAGGCCTGTTAGAGGGTATGTGAGTGCCTGTGTGCATCTCTGAGTGGGTGTGTAAGTGTGTGAATGAGCATGTGAGTGGGTGTATAGGTGGCTGAGTGGGTCTGTAAGAACCTCCTTGGGTCTGTGAGTGGGCGTGGTAGTGGTTTTATGGGTGTGTGAGTGACTGTGTGAGTGGATCTGTGAGTGGTTGTATTGTTTTTGTTTTTTTTAATCAGGATCTTCAGATCAGTTGAAGATTCACACAGGGGCCCTGATGAGCACTGTGGTAGATCTGCAGGTCCTCATGCATCCCCCAAAAAAGATTAGGGGCAATTTCTTGCCCAGGAGTGGTCCCTCACTGACACCTCAATCAGGCCTATGGAGTCAGGATAGTTCTATGCTGCCCCCTTATATCCTATTTTATTTGTATTCCCCCCCCTTGGGAACCGTGTCCCGATTCACAAAATGGCAGATGCAACTTTGCTCTTGCGACCAGTCCACAAAATTATATTAAAATTCTGCAGAATTCAGCAGAATTTTGCTAAGGGCAGAGTGAGCATGCTGCAGAGTCAAGCAATAGATACCCATGTGCCGCAGTATATGCAGTGCCATTAACAATATACAGACTCCTGTGGCATGGTTTACTCGCACAGTCGGCACTGCAAACCTAAATGAAAGGCCTCCAGCCTCCCTGGTCTGCCATAAGGTAAGGGAATTGGCCATGCGTGCCACAGTTCCCGGGCAGTGAAATATATGCTCCTTTTGTACAAACCATGTCACTCACCTGTGAAAAAGCAGTAACCTTTCCAGCACTGACTGACTCGGGGGATCATGGTGGGCCCTGGTCAGAGTCCTTGCGTGACACTGAAGGAGGCTGTGCCACCGTCTTTTTCTCCCTTCTTTATTACAGGTGCCAGTTTGATTTTACGAGCACACAAACAATTACACAACCTCGACTTCACCCTATCCGCATTCCCTATTGGGCAATCTTTTAGAGCTTTGGTGATTGGACAAGTTTCCTCATTGCATGCTCCAGGGATGTGCACTGCTGCAGCGCTGCAGTTGCACAGTGTGACAGTAACCGTAGGATAGCAATATCGCATGCCATTATCCTCCTAAAACATTTTAGGAAATGAAATTGCATGTCATGCACGTCATTCTAAGAGGGCATTGTATATATTTTACTATCCTTATTGAAAACTCGAGACTGAAGCATTTTGAGAGGCGGGGACTGAAAGGTGGCATGCACAGCCAGCTGCTAAACTAACAGATTTATTTTCCTGCAGGAAATAGGAGCAAAAGCATAGTGTATTTACCTACCATTAGATGCCTTCCTGTCTCTGATTTATGAGCTTAGGATTGCCAGGCACTCTGACTTCATCCTGTTACTTCAGCTGTAATGCTTGTTCTAAATAAGGTGGTCATTTAAACCTCGGCACTTAAGTTGGACACAGAAAATCCTCCTTGCACATGATCTTTGAGCTCCCTAGGTTTTGGTACCTGATTTAGAGTTCCCCTTTCAAAATGAGTCATCATGGACACATATGTTTTTGCTTCTGTTTAAGGCTTTTTTTTTTAATGTACTTTTGCCCTACATTTTACCATCAGCAAATGATGGGTGCAAAAAATATGATGTAGTAGTGCTACCTGCTGTAGTGCCACATGCGCAGCACTGAATTTAAGGAGGTCCAGTTGAGTCCTTTAGAGGCAGATTTATGGAAAGCGGCACTGCCAACATATTGGCGCTACTCCTGCAGAGTAATTAGGGCCCCATTCTAAAGAATTGCAGCCCCTTTTAAGGCCTGTTCTGCATATTCTTCTATTCCATTAAATAATACTTAACTCATATGTCTTTATTTTGATTTATTTAAAGGTTTCATGAAGCTTAGACAGCAAACATGATTAGCCATAAAACAAACTTTAAAAGAATGTGAAATATTAAAGTGTCACACATGCAAACATTTGGCACACCCAAGAAAGAGATTTTATTAAAGCATGAAAGAGGAAGACTTGTATTCATCCAACGTTATAGTGGTGCGTAATTTAGAAATGAAAAATTGAAAAACGAAGAGAAAAAAGGTCTACATGTTTGGCTAAACAATAGTGACTCTCCAAAAATAGTAAACATTGCTTGTGTGGTAATAACCTTACATTTCACTTGTTATGTGACGAACTTCGGCGCCGCAAGATGCCAGTCAATGGGGTAATTCATTATCAAGTAAGGATGCTTTTTACAGCCCAACTACGTGCACAAACTCTGAGCGAGCGCGAGCACATTAAAGCAAACTTTTATTACAATGCAGGCTAATGAACAAGGATAAAAGAGAAGAGAGCACCACTTTCAATAGTCTGTGGTGATTTTTAAATCCGCCAGTGAACCGGCTGTATTTCATTAGTAATTCCATGATACATGAGTAACACAACATTACTAAATTCCTCCAATTCCACCGTCATATTTAAACAAGCATTGGCAAAGCCAATAGGTTTTGCCTTCTTCTTTTTTTCTATCTAACTGGCTTAACAATATTTGAAAAGTGTTATAATATTATTTTTTTTATATTTCGTAAAACAAACATTATTATAACTTTGTTTTATTATTAGTAAGCCAGTTAGATTGGAAAAAAAGACAACAGCGACACCTCCTGGCTGTGGCTTAAAAGAAAGAAGATGGCATGCGGTACAGAAAACAGAAGACAGGAGCGAAAAAAGTAGCCATGTGCAGGCTAAACTGAAAAATCACCCACCCCTATAGCCGATCACATCATTGCTGTTGGTACGTGGTTCAGTGGATCCACCCCGATGGATCTGCATCTCTAGATATGCATATTTTATCTTTAATAACTCTAAAACCACTGATTATTTTTACACAAAATTACAAAAAGCACTATTTCTGGACCAAGATCTAGCTTTCTGTCCAATTTGGTGTAGTTTTGTTCAGCGGTTCGGGATTTAGTTGTTCAAAATCCCTAAGGGAAATTGCATGGGGAAAACGCATTTTGGGACACCTCATTTTTTTCGACCCCGCTTGATGAATTACTCCAAAACTTTCCAGCATTTTTAAAGCTCCCCCCAAGCAAAAGCAAACACAAAGTCTTGCAGTGGACGGGAGATTGAAAAATTCTCCTGCCAGCCAGAAGCAGATTCCAGGTCTGTTTCCCTGCACACAGTGATGTGGGAAGGAAAACAGATATGAATATTCCTCCCACCTGCAGAAAGCAGCTTCATATGCTGCTGGATGCGGGGACTCTGCTGGGTTTATGGGAGCCTTGGGACTCCCCCGGCAGTCCTCATAGATGATGCAGTGGGTGCCCTGGGTGGGCTCCAGGTCACCCACACTATCTTGGCACAGGTCCCAGGGCCCTGAATTCCACCCGAGGAGGGTGGGCCATGTGCCCCCCCCCTCGAGTAATTGACCTGGTCCTGTGTGATGGGTTCCAGGACCAAAATCAGCCCAGGCAGGAGGCCATGTGGCCCCCTCCCGGTCTAGTAATTGGCCAGACCCTGGGGGCTGGTTTCTGAGGGACCAAATTGGGTCAGGAGGGGCTGCGTGCCCCAACCCCCTTTACCATATGGCTGGGCTCCAGGAGATTGCGTCACCCGGGGCACAAATCGACCCAGAAAGGGGGGCTACATGCCCCCTCCCCCATTAATCCAATTATAGGCCCCAGAGGATAAGGTTCCCATTGCCAAAAATGGCCATAACCCCTAAAATAATGTGTCTGTTGGGGTCCACGGGCCATAATGGGCCCTAGGAGGGGGCTGCATGCCTCCCTCCCTGGTTGGCTGACTTTGGATGGTTGGCCACAGGACCTGGCAGCAGGCCAAGCCTTGTGGCTAACTCTGCACTGCACACAAATGAAGGCCGTGTGTGGCATGGGGTTAGCTGCATGTGGGGAGTTGGTTGCATGTGGGGGGTTAGCTGCAGAGCCTGTCCACAATGATGTCCTTTGAGATGTCATAAATGATGTAATCAGCGTAGTTATCAATGATGTCATTTGAGATGTGTTAGAAATGGGGTCTATGATTGCCAGTCAGGTTACCCCTTGTCCAAATAAGGACCCTCACTCTAGTCAGGGTAAGTCACACACAATCCAAATTATCCTGTGCCCACCCTCTGGTAGCTTGGCACTGAGCAGTCAGGCTTAACTTAGAAGGCAATGTGTAAAGTATTTATGCAATAAATCATGCAATAACACCATATAGCACCACAAAAATACACCACACAGTGTTTAAAAAAAATAATAATATTTATCTAATAAGATGCATGTCAAAACAATTAAAATGCAATAAGTAAGTGTTGAAATATCACTGCAAAGTGATATAAAGTGTCTTAAGTATTTTAAAAGCAAACAAAGTCTCTTCCCGCAGAGGAGGAGATGCGTGGAAACAAAGGTGTGTGCGTCGATTTCTCGGGCCGCACATGTCGATGCATCGTTTAGTTTTCATGCAGGGATATCTGTGCATCAATTTCCGGCTCTTGGTCGTGGATCCTTTTCGGGGTGCAGGGTTTTCAGATGCCCCGGGGACAACGCGTAGATTTCCTGCACTGGCAGGATGAAGCAATAGGAGCTGCGTCAATCTGGTGGACATTGCATTGAATTTTCTACCACACGGCAGGTGCTGCGTTGATTCTTCTCTGGAAGTCAGGCTGTGTCGTTCCGGTTCGGCTGTGAGTTGATCCAGTGGGCCATGTGTTGAATTTCCGGTTCCTACGCTGGTGCTGTGTCGATCTTCTCGTTGCGAAGTTGGGCTGCGTTGTTCCGGTTCAGTGTGCGGTGAAATTTTGACAGCGTTGTAGGCTGTACACCGTTTCTGGCAGGCTGTGCATCGGATGTCGCCACA
This sequence comes from Pleurodeles waltl, assembly GCF_031143425.1. Taxonomy (NCBI): domain Eukaryota; kingdom Metazoa; phylum Chordata; class Amphibia; order Caudata; family Salamandridae; genus Pleurodeles; species Pleurodeles waltl. The sequence goes on from NC_090440.1 coordinate 1,577,036,966, forward strand.
CAAGGAGTCCTTCTTGTAGAGATGAAGTCTTTTTGGTCCTGAGACTTCAGGGAAAAGGAGGCAAGCACTATCCAAGCCCTTGGAGAGCACTTCTTCACCAGAGCCAGAGAGCAGCAAGGCAGCAGGGCAACAGCAAGGCAGCAGTCCTTCACAGAAAGCAGTCAGGTGAGTCCTTTGGGCAGACAGGCAGTTCTTCTTGGCAGGATGCAGGTTCTGGTTCAAGTTTCTTCTCAAGGAAGTGTCTGAGTTGGTAGGGGCAGAGGCCCTGTTTAAATACTGAAACGTGCCTTTGAAGTGAGGGAGACTTCAAAGAGTGGCTTAGAAGTGCACCAGGTCCCTTTTCAGTTCAATCCTGTCTGCCAGGGTCCCACTAGGGTGTGTGGCAGTCCTTTGTGTGAAGGCAGGCCCTTCACAATCCCAGCCAAAGAAGACCCATTCAAAATGCAGATGTATGCAAGTAAGGCTGAGTATCCTGTATTTGGGGTGTGTCTGAGTGAATGCACAAGGAGCTGTCAACTAAACCCAGCCAGACAAGGATTGTAAGGCACAGAAAGATTTAAGAGTAGAGAAATGCTCACTTTCTAAAAGTGGAATTTTTGAAATAGTAATATTAAATCCAACTACACCAGTCAACATGATTTTATATCACCATTCTGGACATACTAAAAATGACCTTCCTACTCCTCCAGATAAGCAGCTACCACTCAAACAATGTATGAGGGCAGCCCCAATGTTATCCTATGAAGGGAGCAGGCCTCAGAGCAGAGTAAAAACTAATTTAGGAGTTTTACACTACCATGACATGTACACTATACAGGTGCATGTCCTGTCTTTTGCCTACACAGCACCCTGCCCTATGAGTTACCTAGGGCATACCTTAGGGGTGTCTAATATATAGAAAAAGGGGAGTTTTAGGCTTGACAAGTACATTAAATGCCAAGTCAAATTGGCAGTGAAACTGCACACACAGGCCTTGCAATGGGAGGCCTGAGACAAGGTTAAGGGGCTACTTAAGTGGGTGGCACAATCAGTGCTGCAGTCCCACTAGTAGTATTTAATCTGCAGGCCCTGGGGACATATAGTGCACTCTACTAGGGGCTTATAGGTCAATTAAATAGTCCAATTGGGTGTGATCCAATGTTACCAGGTTTAAAGGGAGAGAGCATATGCACTTTAGCACTGGTTAGCAGTGGTAAAGTGCGCAGTCTTAAAACCAGCAAAAACAGTATCTAAAAAGTGGGGGGAGGCAGGCAAAAAGTTAGGGGTGACCACTCTAAGGCTGTCAGGTCTAACATGATGTCATCCGTGATGTCATAAATAATGTCATAGAACATGTCACAAGTGATGTCATATGTGAGGTCCTAAGCAGTGCATGATAGGGGTGCAAGTTATAGCTAGTATAGCTGAAAAATGACAGTTTTATTTTATTTTAGACGAAATAATAATGTTTCCACTGAGAAATTCACCCAACTATAATGTTACTTTAACCTTTGTTTTTTCAGTGAATTTCTATTTTTTTCTTTAAATGAAAACAGATATTTTTATTGCACTTAACTAAAATGCTACTTTAATTTTTCTTTGCTGCTGTCAATTTCTAGAGTTTTCCAAAAATAAATTAATTTAATTAGTGCTGATCTGCAATAGAGCAGTGAATAAAACATAATGCAATATTTTTTTATCCTTTTGAAGGGTGATGGCTCTCACAAGACGCTCAGGGGAGCCGGATGTACAACCCCCAGTGGGTGCACTGAGAGGGCTATACTTCTTGTTCGGCTATCATTTACAATTAGGTTATTTACTGTGTTTTACTGTAATTTTGAACAAAATAGAACATTACACATGTTGTTTAAGGTAGCAAATTCATTGTGTACTGTTCTATGGAGGGTATAAAGGAGGGGTGTGTAAATAGATTGGCCTCTACTTTAAAACAGTGCTCTCGGATGATGGTTGTGCACAGTAGGGTGTGTGCATCAACTGGCCTCTCCTTTCAGACTTTCTATCAGATAATTAATGTTTGTAATAGGGTGTATGGATGGACTGGCCTTTTTTTAGGACCTCTCACTCAGATGACAAGTGTACGCAGTAGGATATGTGCATGGACTTGCCTCTCCTTTCGGATCTCTTCCTCAAATGACGAATGTTTGTAGCAGGGTGTGTACATGGACTGGCCTCCCCTGTCAGACCTCTTTCCCAGATGACAGGTTATCGTAGCAAGGTATGTGCATGGACTGGCCTCTCCTTTCAGACCTCTCTCTCAGATGATGGGTGTGTGTATTAGGGTATGTTGCAAGAGACTTGCCGACCTCTATCTCCGATGAAGAGTGTGCATAGTGGTCGTAGAGAGGAACTTTCCTGTCTGCTAACATCCCTCTCTCTCAGAAATGGTCTACATTGTAGGGTGTGGGAAGAGACTGTACTCTACTCACAACCCTTACAAAGCAGATGAGCATAACAGTAGGCTCTGATAAACCCCATCTCCAGTAAAACTCCTTCCTACAGTAGCGAGTGTGCATATTACAGCGTAATCAGAGATCACCTACTCCTTGCTGCTTTTCATAATCCTCCAGGTGTCCCTCGAGATTGTAACTTTTTTTGAAAATCGGATTTCACCATCTGTTCATAACAGTACTCAGCTCTTACACACTTCCTCTCTCAAACACAATGAGCACAATATGCATTCCTACTAATCGAGTGTATACAGAACACATCTACTCCTTTTTACTAATCACGATCCCTTGAGATTTTAAAAAATAGTTAAAAACAGTGTACTTTTTTATCACAGAAGTTCAGTTCCACAGCACTTCAAATTTTTCATGGTAAACTGAAATGGCCACTGTGATGTTTGCGCTTCAAGAGAACAGCGCGTGCCATCTCCGTGGTGATCGGAGAGAGCGCAGTGTTCTCGAGACGCGAAACCGGAGGAGAAGACGCATTGACGGTTGAGGGAGCGGATGGCTGGGGCGACAGAGAATAAAGAAGATAACATAAAATCAGCATTGCCTTGCACGTTTATTTGTAGGGAACGGATCTTCACATTGGCGACGAGGATGGCTGTCTCCTCAATATCGTTTTGGCTCTCGTACTAAAATTTAAAGGTCTGCTGCTAAAGGCTCACTTATCTAACATCGTTTTGGCTCATAATCACATTGGAAATGTCTGCTGCTAAAGGCTCACTTACCTGGCAGTGAAACTTCTCCTCGTCTCGACCCTTGATATCGGGTGGTTCCGGGTCCATGTAAGGCTGTTTTAACTCGGAATAGAAACTGTTTGATTCACAGAAGGCGTGGCTTCCTGTATTTTCCTTAAAGGGATTGTCAGAAAGAGTTTTACTTAAAGGGATTGCCACCCAGGAAACTGCCTTTCAGCTTAAAGGGATATTTGAGTCACAGTCTTAAAGGGGAGGAATTTTCTGAATTTATTCATAAGGTGAACTTATTTTAAAAGAAAAAAGGAAAACTAAAGGATGAAAACAGGAATTCAGGATTCTTATAGTACTAAACTTGTGTATAAAATGACATTGTGATTGGAATGCCTGCTGGATTGGTGATAGGCACACCTGAGCTAAGTTAATTCGCCTGTCATACAAAGTGTGCGGTGACAGGAACACCGGAAGTAAGATCTTGTGCATCAAGAAGAAGGGACTTCAGGGCCAGCGGAAGAACGTCACTTACAGGAGTACATTTCTAGATTGTGACTGTAGTTCAAATAGGAATTATAATGCAGAATGTAACACCTCCTCTGTTTTTTTTAAGTAGTCCAGGAGATCCCACATATCCTTGGACTAAGTGGAAGAAAATGTTTGTTCATTATGCGAGAGTGTGTGGACCGACTCTGAGTGCAGAGAGGAAGCATGCATTATTAATGCATTGTTTAGGAGGTGAGGGACAGGAGGTACTTGAAAATTTACCAGAGTTAAGTGCTGAAGAGTCAAGAAATTTGAATGAATATGAGGTGTGTATTAAAAAAATGGACAAACATTATGTACCTAGAGTAAGTACAATAATGGAGAGATATTATTTTGGGAAAAGAGAGCAAGGAAAGGACGAGTCGGTAGAGGAATACATAACCAATTTAAGGAAGCTGGCAGCATCGTGTAAGTTTGGTACATTGGTGGACGAAAGAATTACAGACCAATTTGTATTGAAGTGTTGTAGCGACAAAATCAGGGAGGAGCTGTGGTTAAAAGATGAACCACCATTAGAGGAGGTGGTTATAGTGGCAAAGAGTGTGGAACATATGTTAAAGTGTGTTAAGGAGCTAAGTGGAAATAAAGTTGTGAGTGGAGAGTGTACAAAGGTTGAAGAGGTGGTTTGCGAGGTGAAAGTCAAAGAAATTGGGGCGGAAAAAAAGAAAGAGGAGTTTTCAAAATTTAAAGGGGAGTGTTTTCGGTGTGGGAAAGTCGGACATAAGGCTAACGCGAGCAATTGTCCAGCATTAAATGTAATATGCAATGGGTGTGGGAGAAAGGGACACTATTTTAAATGTTGTCGTAACAAAAAGAAGAAGTGTAGCAATAATAACATGTTAAAAGAAGTCAAGGAGGTATCCCAAGAGGGGATTTTTCAAGTGAAAACTCAGATAGAGTGTGGTGAGCATCCCAGTGAGATAGTGAGAGTGGAAGATGTTGATTTATTGATGAGATTTGATTCCTGTTCACATTTGACAATAATTTCTAAGAAGAGTTATGATCTCATATCAAGGAGGAAGAGTGTGTTACGGAAAATGAATGTGTGTCCTGGTGGTTATGGGGGACAACCGATAAAAATGTTAGGGTATTTTGAGGGACGTCTTGAGTTGAAAGGGAGACATTTGGTTGGGAAGATTTATGTGTCTAGTCAGGGTGATAATCTTTTAAGTTGGACACATCAAAGATTGTTGGGAGTGGTGTTAAATCCCAATGCACAACCACAAGTACAACTGCAGAGTGTGGAGAGTGAAGAAAATAATTTGGTCGCTAAATTTCCTAAAGTTTTCTCAGAGGATTTAGGATGTTTAAGAGGTTACAAACATAAAATTAAGCTCAATACTGGTGCCATTCCGATAATAGCGAAGGTGAGGAGAATTCCACTAGCTGTACAAGAACCAGTTATGAATGAGCTTAAGAAGTTACAGGATTTGGACATAATTGAGGAGGTAGAAGCAACAGAGTGGTTGGCGCCCATTGTAGTGGCAAGGAAGAGTAATGGAGAGATCAGGTTATGTGTGGACCTTAGAGCCTTGAACAAAGAGGTGGTAGTCGACAAATTTCCTCTTCCAAATATTGAGGAAATTGTGTCCACGCTTGGGGGAGCGAAGTATTTTTCTACGCTGGATTTAACCTCAGCGTACCACCAGGTAGAATTGGAAGAGTGTTCTCAAGAGTTGAATGCGTTCATTACACCTTTTGGTGCTTTTAAATTCAAAAGGATGCCGTTTAGGCTGGTTTCCGCAGCTTCTGTGTTTCAACGTATCATGCACAAAATTTTAAAAGGAGTGTGTGGTGTAAAATGTTATCAAGATGATGTGTTGATTTATGCAGAGTCAGCAGAAGAGCATTGGAGATGGGTGAAATTAGTGTTGGGATGTTTAAGCCAAGCTGGTCTCACTCTTAAGAGGAAGAAATGTCATTTTGGTCTAACTGAAGTTTAGTATCTGGGACACTTGATTACGGGTGATGGTGTAAAGCCTAAACCTGAGTTGGTCAAGACAATAAAACAGTTGACGACTCCTCAAAGCAAGGAGGAAGTGAGTTCATTTTTAGGAATGGTAGAATATTATGGGAGATACATAGTAAACTTATCAGAGAAAACAGTAAATTTGAGAGACTTGTTAAAAAAAAAAAGAGAGTTCCGGTGGAATAACGAATGTGAAAAGGAATTTTTCCTAATCAAGGAAGAATTGGATAATGCCCCTTGTTTACAGGCATTTAAGCCAGACAGACCGACTGTCATAGTCACAGATGCCAGTGCGAAAGGGCTAGGTGCTATTTTGATGCAGGAGAATAAAGGAAAGAAAATTATGATTGCCTGCGCATCTAAGGCATTGAATTGTGCTGAGAAAAATTACTCTGTGGTAGAAAGGGAGTCATTGGCCATCTTCTGGGCTCTTAGGAAGTTTAGACAGTTTGTGTGGGGCACAGAATTTCTGTTGTTATCAGACCACAAACCTTTGGTGGAAGTTTTTGGCAGTAAAGGTTTAAATTGCATTTCTGCAAGGATTAGGAGGTGGGTTATCGGTCTACAAGACTTCAAATTTAGGGTGGAGTATTTACCAGGCTCATTGAATGTGAGTGCAGATTGTCTGTCCAGATTAGTGCGGGAGGACGCTTTGGAGGGTGAGAAAGATGGTTTATCGTTGCAGGAGGGTGATGTTTGTGAAGTTTTCTGTAACGTGAGTGAGATTATGTATGGTGCAATAACTGAGCAGGAGTGGAAAGAGGCATTGAAGGAGGATGTTGAACTGAGTGAGATCTGTGTGGCGTTAGAAGATGGGAAAATTAGTACCCTTGGTAAAGTGTGGGGTTTGATAAAAGATGAATTGGCGGTGGAAAGTGGTATGTTATTGAGGGGTACTAGGCTGATCCTGCCAAGTGTTTTGAGGAAGAGGGTTATGGATCAAGCTCATGAAGGCCATTTAGGTATTGTCAAAACTAAGGAGAATTTAAGAGCAAACCTTTGGTGGCCTGGCATGGATCTGGAAGCAGGGCGAGTGGTCAGAGATTGCATACAATGTTCACGGAGTGACAAGATTTTGAAAACTCGTAATGCACCGATGCATTGTAGGAATCTACCGAGTAAACCCTGGGATGAAGTTGCGATAGATATTGTCGGTCCCTTATCAGGCGAACATTCTACCCCATACTTGATTGTATTGATTGACTTATATTCCAGGTGGGTGGAGGTTAAAAATGTATGAGACGTCTCTTCTTATAGTATGATAAGCTTTCTGGAAGAGATTTTCAGAAGAGAGGGTTTCCCTAAGTCATTGTTATCTGATAATGGTCCGCAATTTTGTTCAATGATGTTTGTAGAATTTATGAAGGAATGTGGCATTACACACAAAAGGTCAGCTGTATATCATCCTGAAACGAATGGTGCAGTAGAACGTTTCAACAAATATATCAAAGAGAGCATTCAGCTAGCAAAAGTGAACACTTTGAATTGGCGAACAGAACTATTGAAAAGGATTACTGCTTATCGGTTTTCACCACATTCTACCACGGGAAAATCTCAGTTTGAATTGTTTAAGAGAAGATTACCCAACACCAAATTATCCCCAGCTTGGATGGGATGGAGGAAAAATGAGTTTAATTTGACAGATACAACATGGCGTAATAGAGAACTAAGACTCATGGAGAAAAGAAAGCAAGAGTTCAATACTAGGAAGAAGGTGTCCAAAGTGAATATAGCTGTGGGTGATGTGGTGAAGATAAAGGCTCCCTTAGGGTGTATGGACGGATCAAAATTTACAAGACCCTTAACAGTGGTCAAGGTATTTAAGAATGCCATAAAAACCTCTGATGGCAGGATTTGGAATCTGAACCGAGTTGTGCGGATGAAGGAGGTAACAGAACCGCGTATCGAAAGAGAAATGATGAACCAAAGTAAGGTATTGTCAAGATCTCCAAGTCACAATCGAGGTGGAAATGATAGGTGTGAAGGAACAAGGAGAAGTAGTAGGAGGAAAGTCAGTCCTAAACGTCTTAAAGACTATGTACTTGGTTGAAGGTTGTATGAGTCTAAGTTTGTCAGTTAATTTCTCACTGTGTTATGTGAAATTTATTTCATTCCGTTTAGAACAAATTGTTGTCTAGGGTCAAATATATATTTTTTCTCTTTATGTTTGTTAAATATAAAAAGGGAGATGTGTGATGTTTGCGCTTCAAGAGAACAGCGCGTGCGATCTCCGTGGTGATCGGAGAGAGCGCGGTGTTCTTGAGACGCGAAACCGGAGGAGAAGACGCATTGACGGTTGAGGGAGCGGATGGCTGGGGCGACAGAGAATAAAGAAGATAACATAAAATCAGCATTGCCTTGCACGTTTATTTGTAGGGAACGGATCTTCACAGCCACCATATAATTTCAAACATTCCAACAGCCAGCCAATCAGAGAGTTCTCTCTTGCAAGCCTCGCAGGAGCCTCTTGAAAGAGCGTGGTCCTGTGAGAGCATGAAGGCTCATGGAAAAAACGGGTCTCTCAACCAATCACAGGTCTTAATTTTGATATTCATGGTCTTGCAGGAGGCTCGTAGGACTTTTGCAAGCCCAACCGTCTGAATATACAATTATTTTTTGCCTATAATTTCTCAAAACAATACTGAACAGATTTACACCAAACCACAAAAAGCAGAATCTTATGACCAAGATCTAGCTTCCTGCTGAATTTGGTATAATTCTATTCAGCAGTTTATGCTGTATGCATGTCTAAAACAATCTATGTAAAATGCATGAGGATTTTACATTTTTAGGCCTCCTTTTATTCTTATCCCCCGCTTGATGGATCACCTCAAAACTTTCCAGGAAGAAGCTGAGGTGGATGAACTTTTTTTTGGAACCTTTCATGAAGAGTCATCAAACCCGGCTCCACGCTGTACACAATTACTTAGAAAAGTAATATGGTATTTTTCCGTCACTGTGTAATCTGTAAAACAATCTAGCACACACATTGGATGATGTCATTAGTAATGTCATCAATGATGTAATTTGAGATGTCGTCAATGATTTCATAGAACATGTCATGAGGGATGTCATATGTGAGGTCATGAGCAGTGCATGCCAGGGGCACAAGTTATAGTTAGCACCGCTATTAATAACTGGCAAATTTGTAAGCCACTCATGAAGTGTTTCTTTGTTTTGTGGAGATGAGATCGTATTCCTTTACATCAAGAATGTGTCTCCAAAATAAGGGGGAAATGCGCTCACAGAGAGTCCTTTTAGTAAGCCGTCTATCATCCTGGGAAAATGTCAGGAAGACATTGCATGCCATTAATTTATATGGGATGGGGCCAAAATGGTGGGGCTTTTAGGCCATTTTACATACTTGTAGTTTTTAAATGGGAGAACATGGACTCTGGTTTAAGCAGCTAATAACAAGAAAGAACCCACCCGTCATGGTCACCTCATGAGTTATTTCACTTGAAAAAAGCAAGGATGTATACACCTTTGTCAAGGATTACAGATAACTTTTCAAGTTGGAAATGCAGAGAAGAAATACTTGCTTTGCCTTGAGCACGAGCAAGAAATTAGGATGATTAGTACTTTACAGAAGAGGACCTTCAACTTGGGCTCCAGCTTTGTTTAGAGCTGCAAGCGCTTCCCATTGAGGTCTAATTTCTGTGAAATGAGCATTATCCCAGAATGAGTCCTACCTTGCAGATATATCCAAGAAGAGGTCGCTGTTTTGTGCAGACTGTCTACCCAACTGAGTATCTTCTACTGGCTAATCAGTAGATGTCTTGTTGGGTAAATGTATAGTGTATCTCCTACACTATAACTGTGTAAAGGATGCTAAGGTAATCTCACCAGTGACCTTGTGTGTCTGTAACTTTGCCAGTGTGATTGTTCCTCGAGTCTCTTTGTCGGATAACTTTTCGAGGTGGAACTGCAGAGAAAACACACTTGGATGATTTGTATTTTACAGAAGTAAGTACTTCTTTGGTGGAGATGTGATCCTATTCCTCTCCATCAAGAATGTGTCTCTAAAAATGGAGGGAAATCCGCTCAAGGGGCCTTTTAGTAAGCTGTCCATCATCCTGGTAAAAGGGCAGGAAGACGCTGGATACCTCTAATATATATGAGGATGGTAAACGAGTAAGACTTTTAGGCCATTTTACATACTTGTAGTTTTTAAAAGGGAGGACACAATTTCTGGTCTCAGCATCAGAAAAAACCCACTCATCACAGTCACTGCATGAGATATTGCGCTTGAAAAAAAGGAGGCTTCATCAAGGATTTCAGATAATTTTCATGGTGGAAAAATACTTGCTTTGTCTTGGTCATGTGCAGGGACCATGGGAGGAGCCTCAAAGCCCCCTCAGACCCGGCCGGTTCCCAGACTCCAGCGGGAGGTGGCATTGCTCACACATTCAGGGAGCTCCTCTCTTTTGCATGGGTCAGTTCTTGTGAGGTGGAGGTCACTGAGGCTGTATATAGAGGCCCGACTGTTGGGGGGGTCCATGCGGCTGTCATCAAAAATGTTCTGTAATAATTACTTAGGGCAGGTGGTGGTCCCTGGGGCCCAGATGAGTCTGCACGGCCCTCCCATGTATTTATTTTAAAGTAGCCCTGGGAAGGTAGTGGTCCCGGGGGCTTAGGAGGGGGACCTCATGCGCCTGTGGGACCAGGCCCACCTGAGGGCTACATTAAAAGCAAAGGGCAGGACACTGCTCTTTTTGCTCTTTTTTTTATTCATGTCAAAATTTGCAAATATTCACAAATTTCACTGTGAATTTAAAAAAATGCTTTTTGCCCTGGTGGGTTCCCGGGCGGCCCCAGGACCAAGGCTAGGGGGTTAGGGTATTCGTACCCTGCATACATTTCCTTTTTTTTGCATTTATTTTTTGAAGCTGAAGCTGAGTCACAAAATGGCTGCCAACACTTCTTAGGTCAAGTGTTGGCAGCCAATCAGATTTCTGCACTTGATCAGGAGTATTTGCAGTCATCACAACCCTAGATATACAAAATTGGATTTCCTTTAATTTATTGAAAACTACTGAAAGATTTACTCCAAATAGCTAAAAGGGTGCTTTCTGGACCAAGAGCTACCCTTCTGCTAAATTTGGTGTAATTCAGTCCAGCAGATCGGCCGAAACCTTTTGTGTACAACAATACCCTAGAGGACACTTTCATGAAGATTCTCCAAACAGTGCTAAAGATATAGCCAAGTCAAAAAATGATTTTTTTAAGGAAACTTGGTCCTGACTATAACTATCTACTAGTGGCCGCCAGTAGGAGGAAATATATTGGGGTGATCCGTAAGTAAAGGCTTAGAAAAAGGGGAAGTCACAAAACACTTTTTCCTCATGCATTTTTCCATAGGGATTTGAACAGAAAAAGCACCTAGACCACTAGACTGAATTACACCATATTTGTCAGAAAGGCAACTCTTGGTCCAGAAAGTGACCTTTTTTAGTTTTTTGGTGTAAATCCGTTCAGTAGTTTTTGAGAAATGAAAGAATATCCAAATTTGTGTATACAGGGACACGAAGGCTCCCGCAAACCCTCCAGATCTCGTACTGAGATCTGATTGGCTGCCAACACTTCAACAAGGAAGTGTTGGTAGTCATCTTGGAACTCAGCTTCAGCTGAAAAAAAGATAAAGATAAGGAGCCAGTGTAGGGACACCCCGACCTCTTAGCCCTGGTGTTGGGGTCCCAAAGGGGACCCCTCAGAGCAAAAAAGTATAGTTTTTCAATTTTCAGCAGAAGTTGTGGCAGGTCCATGGATCCACTGAATATCTAAAAGAAACACAAGAGTGGGCTCCCACACTTATTTAAATGCAGACCTCTGTGTGGGCCAGGTTCCAGGGGAATTTAACATTTGAATGCTAGGGGGCACCCGCCCCCCCTACAGCCCCAGGAACCACCACGTCCCTGCAGCTTTATAGTACATCAATACAGGGGGTGCACAGCCCCACCACAGTCCAAGGGACCACCACCTCCCTGGGGCTTTACACTAAATCAATACAGGGGTCCCCGCGGCCCCAATGCAGCCCCTTGGTCAGCCACTTCCCCAGGGCTAAAGTAATTATAAATGCAGGGGGCCTGGACAAATACAGCTCTGAATGCGGGGGTGCATAGCCCCTGCAGCCCCAGGAACCACCACCTCCCCGGGGCTAAAATAAAACAATGAGGGGCCCCATTTCAGAACCCCGGCCCCAGGGACCTCCACTTCCCCCGGGGAATACATGTTGGAGGGTGGCCATGCGGCCCCACCTTGAGGAGCCAATGATGGCCCTGGGAACCACTAGGTAGGTAGTTATAGTTAGGACATAGTTTCCATAGAAAAATCATTTTTTAACTTGCCTATAACTTTAGCACTCTTTGACGAACCTTCACAAAATTTTCCAACAAAAGTGCCTTGTTGATTCTTGTTGCAAATGGAAAGTTTGGGAGTGATCCATCAAGTGGTGGCTGAGAAAGAGGGGGTAAAAAAAGTTGCATTTCCATAGGACCTTTAGACCCAACTATGGCTCGAACCACTGGACAGAATTACACCAAATTTGCCAGGAAGCTAGCTGTTGGTATGCAGATTACACATTTGCTTATTTGGTGTAAATCTGTTCAGTTGTTTTTGAGATATTAAAGGAAATTCAATTTTTTTTTAAATAATTTGCGAATATACATGAATTTTCGTGAATGCGCATGGTAAAAGAAGCACAGTATTGTGCTGACCACAACCTGACTAGAATGTTGTGGCCACCCTTTTATTTCACGGGACATGGGCCCCAAGGCAGAACATTTTAATTTAAAGTGACATAAGGGGTCTGGGTGGAGGTACACTGACCCTGGGGGTGTGATATAAGTGTGTTTTAGGGGCAAATTATGGGTTTCAAATAATTTTGCGTCACAATGTGTGATATTCACAACAATTCACGAATATTCGTGAATTATTCAAAAATATTTGTTAATATAAAAAACATTGGAAGAGAACCCACAGACTAATTCATAAACTACTCACACATCCACACAGACAGTGACACACCCACTTACAGACCCATTCAGGCCCTCTTGCACCCAATCACAGACCCACTCAGACACTGATGCACCCACTCACAGACCCACTGAAACACTCATACACCCACTCACATACCATTCAAAGCCTCATGCACCCACTCACAGACTCACTCAGACACTGATGCACCCACTCACTGACCCGCTAAGACCCTCACACACTCACTCACAGATGCACACAGTCCCTCGTGCACCCACTCACAGTCCCATTCAGACCCTCACGCACTCACTCACAAATCCACTCAGACCCCCATGCACCCACTCAAAGACCCACTTAAACACTGTGGCACCCACTCACAGACCCACTCAGACTCTCACACACACATACACAGACCCACACAGACACTGAAACATCTACTCATAGACCCACTCAGACACTGATGCAACCTCTCACAGACCCATTCAGACCCTCATGCACTCACTCACAAATCCACTCAGACCCCCATGCACCCACTCAAAGACCCACTTAAACACTGTGGCACCCACTCACAGACCCACTCAGACTCTCACACACCCATACACAGACCCACACAGACACTGAAACATCTACTCATAGACCCACTCAGACACTGATGCAACCTCTCACAGACCCATTCAGACCCTCATGCACCCACTCGCAAATCCACTCAGACCCTCACACATCCACTCACAGACCCATTGAGACCCTTATGCACACACTCACAGACCTACTCACACACTGATGCATCCACTCACAGACCCAATAGTACACTGATACACCCACACACAGACCCACTGAGAAATCATACACCCAATCACAGACCACTCAGAGCCTCTCACACCCACTCACTGACCCACTCAGACAAAGACACATCCACTCACAGACCCACACAGACACTGACACAACCACTCGCACACCCACACAGACACTGACACAACCACTTGCAGACCCACTGAGCCACTGATGCACCCACTCACAGACCCACACAGTCCCTCATGCACACACTCACACCCCCATTGAGACTCTCATGCCCCTACTCACAAATTCAATCAGACTCTCATGCACCCAATCACAGACCCACACAGACAGTGACACATCCACTCACGGACCCACTCAGAGCCTCATACACCCGCTCACAAACCCATTCAGACCCTCACACACCCACTCACAAATCCACTCAGACAGTAGCACCCACTCAGAGACCTATTCAGACCCTCAGACACCCATTCACAGACCCACACAGACACTGACAAAGCCACTCACAGGCCCATTCAGACAGTGATGCACCCACTCACAGACCCAGTAGTACACAGATACACCCACACACAGACCCACTGAGTCACTCATACTGATACTCAAACTGAGACCCACACATCTCCTTCGCTCCAGGCACCTCAGCCCCTGCCCCAGTCAGCCCTGCTGCCCTCAGTGAAGAGGCTATTGACCTCCTGAGATCCCTCACTGTTGGGCAATCTACCATTTTGAATGCCATCCAGGGTGTTGAGAGGCATTTGCAGCAAACAAGTGCATACCTGGAGGGCATTCATTCTGGCCAGGCAGCCTAACAGAGAGCATTTCAGGCTCTGGCTTCAGCACTGATGGCAGCCATTGTTCCTGTGTCCAGCCTCCCCCCTCCAACTTCCTCCACCCAGACCCAATCCCCTATACCTCAGCCTATCCCAAGCCCCAAGCACACCATCAGACCAGCATGCACACTCATCAACAAATAAGAGTGGACATGGCAAACATAAGCACCACACATCCCACAGGCACTCACACAAGCACCGCCCCCATGCAGACACAGCAACATCCACTGCCTCCACTGTGTCCCCCTCCTCCACGTCCTCCTCCTCCCTTCCTGTCTTGTCTTCACTCACACCTGCATGCACTACATCCTAAGCCACTATCTCCATCACCAGCACGCCCATCACCACACACCGCTCATGTGCACTCACAACCCCCATTACCATTCACACATCCCCTGTGTCCTCTCCCAGTGTGTCTGTGAGCCCTCCTCCCAAAGTGCACAAACACAGGGACACACCCACCCAACAGCCACCCACCTCACAACAGCCTCCGGCCCATGCACCTTCACCCAAATTCAGCAAACGTACACCTCCTACAATCACTCCTCTTCCTCCACTCCCAAACCCCCTCCATCTTCCCGTCCCAGTGTGTCTAAGAAACTTTTCCTGGCTAACATTGATCTCTTCCCTACACCTCCCCCTCTGTCCTTCCCCTAGGGCCAGGCAGTCCAGGTCCCAGCCCAGCACCTCAGCCACCAAATCCGCAAGCAGAGTGGTCCCAGCAACTCCAGTCTTATTGCATGCGCCACCCATCAGGGCTGCCAGGGTGCCACCTAGCTAGGCCATTCCGCCACCTGCCAAGGTGAAGAAGGTGCCCACATGCCGGAGTGAGAAGCCGCACCTATCAGCAAGCAAGGGCTCCTCCAAACCAAAAGGGGACAGTGGCAAGACACCAGCAGCAACATCAAAGGTGGGGAAGGGACACAAGCCGAAGAGCAGGTCAGGACAGGGCACGGAGGCTCCGGCTGAGGGACCAGAGTCACCCCTTCTGTCAACCACAACACCAACCTGTACAGCAGTGGACACTGCCACATGCACGTCTGCTGCCTCAGCAACAGTCCGCAGCATCATCCCCAGTGGGCAGCTGTCCGAGGCTGCAGAAGACATCCTGCTGTGTGCCTCAACAGGTGCAGACACATGCACCACCGCCAGCACCACCGCCACAGACACTGCCGCAACCACTGCCACCAGCCCCGCGACATGCTCAGACAGTGCCACCACAGCTGACATGGCAATCATCTCCAGTGGGCAGCCATCCGAGGCTGTAGGAGACGTCCTGGACCATGCCCAGAGTCCATGAGGCAAGACTCCCAGCACTGTTTGTACCTGCAGGTGGCAGGCGAAGTTGTAGCAGGGTGGAGTGTGTCTCTTCCTCCATGGCGTATCATGCTACCTGTTCCCAGGCAATCTCCTAGCACACACACCCAGGTGAGGGAATGGGGCCTGTCACAGTGCATGTGAAGCAATCTGGGCACCAAGCCCCCTCCAGAACTAGTGGAGATTGACATCCACTACCTCAGTCCTTGGCAGGATGAAGCACTATGGGCACCAAGCCCCCTCCAGAACCAGTAAAGAATGACATCCACTACCCTAGTCCTTGGCAGGATGAAGCACTCTGGGCACCAAGCCTCCTCCAGAACCAGTGGAGACTGTTATCCACTTGAGAGACTATGGCTTTGCACTCCCCAGGATACAGCAGTGGGCAAACCACTCACTGGAGAGACTTGAGAGACTGTGGCTTTCCACTCCCCAGGATACAGCAGTGGGCAATCACCCACTGGAGAGACTTGAGAGACTGTGGCTTTGCACTCCCCAGGATACAGCAGTGGGCAAACCACCCACTGGAGAGACTTGAGAGACTGTAGCTTTGCACTCCCCAGGACCAATCAGTCTGCATGGAGTCCCCTCGTGGAGCAGTGGCGTCGTCCGTTCATCTGGCTGAGGTGCCCCCACCTCCCTCCCCCTGAGGTGCCTGTTTATTTTCCATCTGATGCCCCTGCAGTGTTCTCTCCGTTTCGAGTCTGGTATCTTCTGTGGGCTTTGCCCATGCATTTTGGGGCACTGATACAGAGACAATGATTTGATTAATATCCGGACTTGTGTAGTTGGTGTACATATTTGTATATACTGATTTTTTAAATTGCCCTATTTGATTTTTATTGATTACACTTGTTACAATCATTTAATTTTGTCCTTGCGTTCTTCCAGTGGGTGAGGGGTTGTATATGTAATGTTGCTGCATGTATTTGTGTGTATGGTGTTGTGGGTGAGGGTGGGGGTGGTGCGTGTTGCGTGTGTGTGTCACTCTCTTTTCCCTCCCCCCTACCCTGTGTTGTAGGTGCAGTACTCACCGTGGTCGGCGACTGCGTCTTTCGTGCTCCTGATACAAGAGGAGGAAGACCAGCATGGGCAGGACCTGTAGTTCGGGCTCCATGGTGTCCTGGTTCCTCGTTGGGTATCGAGAGGTGAGTGGTTTCCCTTCCAAGTCCTGTTTCCACCGTGCTTTTGACAGCGTTGGTACCGCCCCAGAAAAGGTGGCGGATACGCGTGTTGTGATACAGTGGGCGGATTCTTGTGTTCCGCCTGTCTGTTGGTGGTTACCACTGCGGTGTTTGTTTCTACCGCCGTGGTGGTCGGAGTGTTAAAGTGGCTGTCTATGTTGACGGTATCCGCCATGGTCGTGATTCCATTTTTTTTTCCGCCTGCCTGTTGGCGGTATTACCGCTGCTTTAACACTGACCGTCAGGGTTGTAATGAGGGCCTAAGTGATTTGTCCAGAATCACAGGATGTCGAGCTGGCACAAAAACTCAAACCTTTTTCCTCAGTTACAAAGTCAGCAGCTCTGGCTGTAACGCCACATTCTCTCCCCTAAGTGTAACAAATAATCAAGTGATCAACTGGATAAAAAAATAAAGATAGCAAATAATTTAAAAATGCTTTGATGCTATTTGAAACCTCAGAAAATATGCCCTCATTTCAGTTTTTTAGAACACTAACCATAATTTCTATAGGAATCAGACCTTCTAATTTTTTTAATTTCTAAAGGAAATGCTTTAGGTATTGCACTTTTGATTACATCAAGATGATGTCAGGCTTGCAAAACTTTTGTAATAAATACATAATGTCAACAATCTAATTGTTCATTAGAATACTGTGGGGAGGCAGATGTCAGGGGCACAGAACCGGATAACTGAGGGCAGGTAGGAGGATGCAGAGACAACAAGTTGAGCATGCTGGGCAGGTGGGATTGGCAGTGGCACCACAATGGACAATGGAGGGCAGGTGAAAGGGGGTCAGGGGCAACAAACCAACTATGCAGGACAGGCCAGAGAGGCTGTGGCAATATAACAGGTCATGGAGGGCAGAAGGAAGAGGCAGTGGCAGTACATCCATACAAGCCAACAAACCTGATTCATGTGTGAGACCCCATGATGTTTATTTTATCTGTTTCCTACATAAAATCTCCTCTTTTTCAATGTAAGTCAATGGGGGAAATTGATTCCCCAGGAATTTTTAATTGACCATGAATAGCAGGATGGAGGGGCACAACAATGGAAACGACACAGGAGGAGGGAGGGGAAAAGGGCCTGCACATGGAAAATAGAGGGCAAGTGGGAAGCGCAGGAGCAGCAAACTGACCATGGAGGGCAGGCAGGACAGGCACTGGAATCACATACACCATGGAGGGCAACAGTGAGATTATAATGGCATACACATACAGTGAACGGAAGGTGGGCAAGGTCAGGGCAGCAAGCTGACCCCACAAGCAGGTAGGAGGGTTTGTGGCAGTAGAGAAGACCATGCATTGCAAGCGGGAGGGTTAGTGGCAGCATAATGGCCAAGGTGGGCAAGACAGAGAGGGAAGGGGCATGCACAAAGGACCATAGAGGACGGAAGGCAGGGGTAGGGGCTGGACTCAACCAATAGACGGTAGGGGAAGGGACTTCACAACAAACCACACAGGGCAGGCAGGAGGAGCAGTTGCAGTACAACAGAGCATGGAGGGCAGAAGGGAGTGGCAGCAAAATGGACCATAAAGGACAGGAGGGAGGGGATAGGGGCATGGAACTTGGACAGGCAGAGTGGAGGTGGCAGGGACAGGTGACTGCCATCTGATCACGCTGGGCAGATGAGAGGGGCCATAGCAGCTCAACAGAACAGTCAGGATTGATGGGAGGGGAAGTGGCAGGTCCATGGAACATGGTGGGCAAAAAGGAGGGAGCAGGGTCATGCACACAAATATCAGAGGCAGGGGGAAGGAGGTTAGGGGCAGCAAGCTAAGTACAGAGGCTAAAGTTACAAACTTCAGCCCTATAGTGCCCTTCTCTGATTGGTCAGCCTCTGGCAACCTCAGCCAGTCTGCCATGAAGAGGTGTGAAGTGCCCTGGAGTGAAATAAAGTAAGCATCTGGTGGGTGGAGATCTGCCTCAGCAGATGGTAGAACAGGATGGGGGGAGAGCAGCCAAACTGGCCTTCAAAGGAGAGAAGTACATTTGGGACAGCAACTCTACCTACCCCATTTTCTGCAAACCCAGACAGCCAGTTACCCCCTGATTAGATTAAGGAAGAGGTGTGCTACGGGAAACTTAGCCACACCAGTGGGTAGGCTCAGCCAGATCTAAACTCTAAGATTGAATTTTTGCTATTTTAGAAGAATGTTGCTCCCTGGATTGATTTTTGCCACACTTCCAAGGAAGTGGTCACTCAAGAGGGTGATGGCCTGCATGTAATTGGACAAGGCCTCCACCCTGCTTTCCACCGCAGAAGCAATGATACAATTGGTAAAGCTGCACCCCCACCTCAAAATCCTACTGGAACAAGAGGGACTGACCTGCTGGACCACTGGACACTGCACCCAGAAGGACTGCATCAGCTGCACACTTGGGATTCACAACTGAAAGGCCTTTGCCTGGCTTCTACTGCTTCAAGCAGGGACTCCCTGTATGCTATAGGTACAAAATAGCTTACCAGAGTTCCCTGCAATAAGCCCTGGAAAAACTGACCTGCTGACAGGTGACCAGTGGTCATTTTTGGATTTGAACCAGGTTCATTTTGGGAGTTGGAGACCTAATCCGCAAGGAGCAACTCAGGGCTTCTGGAACTTTGGGATGGGTTGTGGACACCTAAAGAACTTTGGAAGAACTTCTGGAACAAGATCCAGAAGTTTAAAGAAGTTTGGAGCAACTTTGGAAAAAAGCTACATAAGTAGACCTACCTGATGTTGTGAGTCAAGCCGGCTTACATCGACCGAGACCTGGCCTGACTTTCAGGTTCGTCCAGCTTAAAAGCTCCAGAGCCCCAGATTTTCAGGATTTCACCAGGGACTTATAGAAATCGGCTTGCTGTGGAGGGTCATCCGACATTGGAGAGAAAAAGCTCCAAAAAAGTTTCTAAGTCTGAACTTAAAATGTTGACCGGAGATTCCCATGCAGTGGATCCAAGGAGAGCTCAAGTGAGGTCGGCTTCAAATCCAGCTTGGTCCCGGATGAAGATTTTACGTCCCCAAAAATTGCCTAAGTCCAAACGTAGAATCCTTCACTGAAGTCTCCTGTGACGCAAATCTGAAGAGGGCCCCAGGGATGTTGGATTCAGCTTGTGATTTTGTCCCGGTCCAAAAAATCTTCAAGAAAACGTCTAAGTCCGAAGATAAAACTTTAATCAAGGCCTCCCACTCACTGTAGCCGAGCAAACCTCCATCGTGGTCGACCTCAAATTTTGACTTTGCCCCAGTCCAGTCAACTCCAGATTGGCACTTTTAGTTTCAATGCGCTAAAAAACATGTACATTTTAAAAACTCAGGTTCCCTTTATTGGATTTTTGTTGTTTTAGTGTCATTTTGAAGATAAAACTATAATCTATTTTTTCAAATTGCTTTTGTGTTTCTATTGTGATTTATATTGTACTTGTTTGCTGTTTAGTGATTTTTAAATGCTTTACACACCTATCTCCTAAATTAAGCCTAACTGCTCATTGCCAAGCTACCAAGGATTGAGCTTGGATTAATTTATTGTGACCCTAACTGGTCTTAGTGGGGTTTTGTGGCTTATTGCTAATTGCATGGACTTACCTGCCCTTGCCAAAAATCCCATTTGTTTACAGAAATAACCCATGCCTCACTGTAGGATAACCCTACCACTGAACCGATTGTGTAAACACATATTTCTCCTTCTAAATATGTGCAATTATGTGTGTTTGTCAGTGCCACCATGTCTTGGTTTTAATTTGCTCGTTGTTCTATTGGGAACAATATATCATAGTGTCTCCAAGCACGGATTACCCCCAAAACAAACTAGGACACAAAATGTACTTATACATGTACATCTGTCTCGTTTCTAAATATAAACACGTGCATTGGATGTTAGTCAAAATAAGTGAAGCTGATGAAAGATACTAATATTTTATTAGTCCTCCGTGAATGCTTGCACTCAGGATATCGTGACCCATTTTATCTGATTAAATAATTTGCATTCCATGATTGAATCCAGTCTCCCATTCCAAAAATTCACATCTGCTGAAGAAGAAAACTAATGAAATGCCTTGAATAGCCACATGGTCATTCAAGATTTCGCATAGTTACTATTGCCAGGGAAACCACTTCCCTTGTTTCCATGCATTCAGTGCAGCAGCCCGAGTTTAATTAATTTCTGAGACAGACCGATGCACACAAATACTATATATTTGTGTGCAGCAGTGTAATTAAATGTGATGGGCCCATGGTGCAAAATTTGGTGGCGGGCTCTTGCTATTCTAAGTAAACTAAGGGTCAGATTTATGGAAAGTGACGCTGCACTGAGTGCAGCACACTTTCTCTGCACCTCTAGCACCCCCCTACGGCCACCATGTGTGCGCCGTATTTAAAATACAGCGCACCATGGTGCAGGGTAGGGGGCAATAGTGTAATTTTCCATGACGCTATTGATGTACTCTGCAGGAGTAGTGCCAAAATATTGGGGCTACTCCTGCAGAGTACATAGGGCAACACTCTAAAGAATGGAAGGCCCCTTTTAATGCCTGCTCTTGAGTAGGCATTAAAAGTGCCGTACAAAATGGTGTAAGGAAATCTCATCGATTTCCTTATGCCATTTTTCCCACCCCCCTAACGGGGAACACCCCCTTTGCATATGTTATGCCTGGCGCAGGCATAATGGAGCGCAAAGGGTTAGAGTGGTGCAATGCATGCATTGTGCCACCCTGTAAATAAGGCACGGGGATCTCGGCCTCGTTGGGCCACACTAACTTCAAAAACAATGATGTTAAAGTGGCACAAGGTGGATGTAGGCTACTATAAATATTCCCCTAAGTACCTCACAGATAGAGAATGGCTGTGAACTGAGAAGGAGCCCCAAATGGGAGTGGTCCCTGCACCACAAAGGGTCAGAATCTATCAGTGCTTCCCTTTTTGGTTTTTCCCAAATATCTTTACTGCACATTTAGGCCCATATTTACACTCGGTTTGTGCTGAATTAGCCTCATTTTTTTTACACTAATACAGCGCAAACTGAACTCCATATTTACACTTTGGCGCTAGACACATCTAGCGCCAAAGTTATGGAGTTTACGTCGTTTTTCTGGATGGGAAAACCTACCTTCGTCAATGAGATGCAAGGTAGGCGCTCCAGTCCAGAAAAGGACGATATGGCCTTTGCGCCATATTTATCCCCCCGATAAAATCCAGCACAGGGGGATGGGGCCTTACAAAATGATGCTAAGCTTCCTTAGCGCCATTATTTAGAGCCTGGGTATGGGCAGGCGTAAGGGGACCTGTAAGCAGATTTCCATGGTCAGAGACCATGGAAATTGCCCACAGGTGCCCTTCCCTGTGCCCAGGGACACCTCCACCCACTCCTACCCACACCAGGAGGTCACCTACGGATGGGGGACCCATCCAAGGTAAGTCCGGGTGAGTAAATTATTTTTTCATCCAACACTGCTCGTGACTGGAATTGGTGCTCCCTGCATGGCGCTGGCCCCATTGGCCATGCCCAGGGTACATTCGTCCCCTGGGCATGGCCATTGGGGTGGTAGGCACAGCTCCTGTCTTTACTAAGACAAGAGCCATGTCCATGGGCCTTGTGTGCCAGAAAATGGTGCTACACTGCCTAGAGGCAATTTCTTTGCCTCTAAACAGTGTAGTGCCATAATTTGGCACAGAAGCCCAGGGTACCACTATGCCTCCCCGGCCCTGTTAGCGTCCTTTCAAAGGACACTAATAGGGCCTTAGTGCCAGCTAGCACCATTCCATAAATATGGCACCTGGCCGGCATCTAGGAATGGCGCTAGCCGGCGCTATTCTTTTTAGCGCAAACCATAGTTAGCGCAGGTTTGCACCAAAAAGTATAAATATGGGCCTAAGTGCTACAATGAAAACGCTAAACAAAACACATTTGTTATTTTCTGTGTACAATGCACCTACGAGTGAAACACTTGAAAGTGTGCTGCTTCAGTGCTCTTTCAAGATGTAAAGTCAGTGCTTAATTTGTGCTTGTTGTTTCCGGTGCTGAGTATCAGCACTTATTTTTGAGGGCCGGGGCTTATTCTTCTGCATCAAGCATTTGCTGCGAGCAAAAGCCACATATGGGAAAGACAGATAAAGGGAAAAATGAAAAAGCGTCACAAAGAGGGAAAGTAGAAAGCTGCAAGAGTGAGCTGAAGGGGCAGGGAGTGGCTGTAAATGGATTAAAGAGGCCCGAGGTGGCTTCAGGATTACACTGCCTCAGTATTCTGTGTTCACACATTTAATTGCAGCAGCTGTGTGTTTGAGGAGGGCTTTGGGCACTGGCACCTTTTTATTTACAAATTAAGCACTGCGTAAAGTGTATGTATAAATATACTAAATATTTAATGCAAGCACTTCATAGGAAGGCTGAATGCCACACTACAGCCAATAGCATGAGGTAAGTGAGAAATACTCCTCTGTGCAGTCAAACCCCTCTCTATATATATTTAAGGAACTGGAAACAGTAGGTCAACAGGCAGCTGGGCTCTCAAGCCAGATCTAACAAGGACAAATCTACCTGGAGTAGTTTTGTCCCTAATATGACATGGAATGGAGCAAATGGTATTTACTCCAGACTAACCTTTTACACAAGAGCAAAACATGGAATAAACTGATTACAGACTTTACTTGATACGTTTCAAGCTAAACACAATGAGAAATCACAATTTTACACTTTTCAAAAGTTTCATTATTGAGCTAAACTCAAGGCATAATCAGTTTGTTTCATTTGTTTTGCATAAAAGACAAAATATTACAAAGTCGATATGTTTTATGTTTTAAGTGCCATCTCATGGTTTAGATCTATTTAAAATATATATTCGATGAATTTGATATGACTCTTAAGCAATACACGTGCTTATGAATTTCTCTTCAATCAGTTTCCTCCATTCTTGCCTTAGTACAAAAATCTTTCTGAGGCACGCAAGCAGAAACTATGATGCAAATGAATATGCACTGTTGCTACCCGTGTGCAAGACGTCTTAGACACAGCCCATGTGTTTTTAAAGGAGCCTGCTTTAAGTACCTTTGCAGCATACAATACAATGCTGATGCAATGAGATGGGCTGTAAGATTTCGGAACGTCAACATTCCCCTACTGCCGCACTTTGTCATGCTGTTAAATTAATGACTTCTCCATGCCCGCAGGGTTTTTTGCCATTGAATCGATATTGATAATGTAAAACGTGGCTTTTGTTCAATAGGAAGCTTGTATTACTTGGCAGGAAGGTATTCCAGAATTGAAAACACATCTTCTTCTCCATGCATCTAACATCAGAGTCCTGTAAGCAGCATGTTGTTCTTCTGCTGCGAAACAACTTATATGAAAGCAACACACTCTGAATAGCAAAGGCAGATTTAAGTTTAGAGCATACCCTATGCCTCTAACTAAAGTAGAGTGCTGTATGACCGGCCCTTATCACTGAAATTTTCCTTCCAAATATTTCAGTTTTCTGCAAAGTTAAAAGAAGATGATATTAAAATAAACAGCTCCGAGAAAGGCCTGCTTGTTGCAAGAAATATCAAACTATTATGTCATCACACCTCCGAATTTTCCCTGAGGCATTAATTAAAAGAAATTGCTACCTGTAAACTGGTTGGCCTTCACTTGTATGTGGATGCATGTGCAAGGTGAATGTGTTTAAGAATAATTCTTGAAAGCCGCAGCGTCATTCACAGTCACAAGTCAAGTATATCTTTATTCGGCCACCGTGCATGACCATAAAAGCACAAAATAAAATCCATTTTACATCGTATAAATTAAAAACTAAAAACAATTAAAACCAATAAATCACAGAGTATATATATTTTTTCAAGACATCATAGTAAAGCCCATATAATGAGCAATTAAGGTATGTGAGTTCTTCTTGATACAATAATAGAATAACAGCAACAATAAAGCTAAGGATGTAGGACAGATTCCAAGAACAATCATCCAGCAAACAGTTAAAGTGTATATGTCCTTCTGAATGTATTAGCACCAGTAACTTAGCTAAGGACAGCAGTGCAAATCTAAGCAGATGATAGTTTTTGCAGGTAAATCAGCCCCTCTTCATAAGATGTAAAGTGCTTATTTAACAGAATAGGATGCAGAGAGCGCAGGCTCAGGGAATCGTACAGTGTGCAAAAGAGCATATTTACAAGTCCCTAGTGCCGCCTAATGTCATTTTGTTTAGGATAAGGCAGTGTCAAGGAGGCCTTTTCCTCATGTTAAATTTACAAAGTGGCACAATGCAAGCATTGTGCCACTTTGCAACCCCTTGTGTCACATTATGCCTGCAACATGCATAATGAATTCAAGGGAGGCCTTTCCCCGTTAGGAGGCCCAGAAAAATGGTGTAGTGAAATTTACGAGATTTCACTAAGCCATTTTTCCCGTCATTTTTATTGCCTGTCAAAGTGACTCTCCCATTTTTTACTATGGGCCTTCCCACGCATTGCTGGACCAGGGCCATCATTTTTTACCAGGTTGGCCAATGTGCGCAATGTAGCATGAAAAATGTTGACACTATTATGCTAATGTGCGCCATGGTGCACCTTATTGTAAATACAGCGCTACCATGGTGATGTTAGGGGGCACAGGGGGGTCAATAAAATTGGCCCATCATAGCTGATGTGCCACTTTCTTGTAAATATGCCCCAAAATGCAGAGTTGATTGGGCAGTGACAACATCGTAAGGGTAGCATGGAAGAGATGTATGCCAAGTACTACCTATGGGAAAGGCCCCAGAGAAATGGACTCTGTTCAGTCTCAGCCTAGTGAGATTGAATCTGTGCTCCAGGTTAGTTATCCAAATTAAATGGGGCTCCATGCCTGTAGATGTAGAGAATTGGACGCACCTGATAACTAATGGCATATCAAGAGATCTCTCAACTCTGGTTTCTTCTCCCCCTTGATTATCTTTTAACCCAGGCCATAGAAAGTATTTTTATATAAGCCAGCCATGGGATAGTGGTCATGTTGTCTAAGCTTAAACAATCCGCTAACAACTGTCTTGAAAATTGTGCGTTTGGGATATTCCAATTCTTGAACCATAAAAGAAGTGGTGCCAAACTGATTTGATCCTCCATGAATCCTAATCCCTGTTCCATGTGTAATAAAGTTTGCATAGGTTTTAACATTAGCTAAAAGGTCTATACGGAAAGCTGTTTTCAGCTCTGTGCAGTTTCCCTGAGGCAGCATAGTTCCATACTCCAGCTCTATAAATGCCCAATGACAGGCATTTGCTTTTATAGAGCTGGACCACCTCCCAAACTAGCTTTTGCTGCTGCCCCCATTTTTTGCAATTTCAGTCATTCACCTATCCAATCAACCATTTTCTTTCACTACTTAAAGAATTAAAAGTAGGTACTTTATCAATAGGTCTCCCCCATAAAAATACTTAAACCTTGTCTCTCTGAGTTCCATAGTGGTGTGTGGGGTAGTATTGGTGGCTGCCCTAAGGGCTTTAAGTGCTGCTGTGCACCCAGGGGTAAACCATGAGTGGCCAGCTCACTCTTTTGATGATTTACTTGAGACAACCCTAACGGATATAGCTCTGCCAATCCCTAAAATACTGTCCATGGTTTTTGCAGAATCATTCACTGTAGAGAGACAGCCCAAGATCTCTTTAGGGTTTGCAGGGACCAAATCATTAAAAAACTTTTTTGGATCAATAAAGCCCCACTTTAAACACAACTAATATAGGGTATGGTCTTACCAGGCTTACTCTGCTAAAAAAAGAATCAACATTTTAAGATAACAGGGTTGTGGCCACTGTGCGGAAGTGGGCACAACTCGTGGCCCACAAGATGTGGAGTCTGTTAGGTCTCCTAATAGCAGGACAAAAATCTATTGTAGTGCCCTCACCCCTTTCTGTAAATGTGGGTAGGTTTTCTTTACCATTTCCCTGGACATCAGACGAAAAGATTTGAGTGTGCGATAAAGTCAATTAATTTGAGGCTTCGCCATCACTTGAATGTGCAAAGTGACCAATATCATCACCTTGAACATTAGTGAATCCACATGTGCAGTCCCCACTATACAAACATTTGGAAGTATTGAAATCACCCACCCGTATGATTGATGTGTGACTTTTTCTCTTTTCTGCATACTCTGAGAATAGCTTCCCCAACTCATCAGTGATGCCTATTGGGTGTGCCAAAAACAAATTAAATAAAAATGATTTAAAAGAATATTAAACTGTTTTGTCAAACAAATATTTAAAATTTGATAGCATGGCCTTGATGCTAATATATTTTGACTAATTTTCTTACAACTTTCCGACATGCCACAAAAATAGCCAGTCTCCCTTTTCCTCTTCCAGCAACAGATGGAGTTGCATTAATACAGTAAGATTTGAACCCATTGATGGCTATAGCATCAAAGGCCCAGGTCTCTTAGCAACAAATTAAATCACATTTCTGAACTAAAGTAAACCAATCTTCATTTTGAAGTTTGTGGCAAGTCCCCGCAATGTTCCAAGATGAAAGTTGCATGCCTTGACCACCTCTATTGATTCTTGGCAGGTGGATATTTGATCCATGCCAATTTGATGGATGAGCATTTAGATCATGGGTATGTGCCCCTGGGTCTGGTGAAATTGATGCTGTTGTTGGTTCTAAATGCCTATAGAAAAGTCCAAGTGGCAATATCTTCATGGGGCTATGTTTTACCACACCATCTCTCACTTGGTCAGAAATACCCCCCACAATCTTAGACTTGCAAACATTTATAATAGCAGTGTCACCTGGATCATTCCTTTCTAGGAAGGAATGTGATTGAATGATTGTGTAGCAGGCTGTATAATAAAATTGAAAGAGGCTGTTAATGAAAAAGCTCACACTCAGCATGTGATCTTTCTTTAACACCAGGTAGGATTCTTTCATAGAAGGGAAAGGCATTAATGACTTCTGGGACAGGTTCGACAATTACCTCACAGAATCTTTTGATAATTGTTTTATCCCCTTCCTGGTTCTCCTGTGAAATAAGATAGGAAAGGAACAGGGCAAGTGGAAAACATGAGGCTCAGTGCCTATTCTTAAAAACAATATGTAGCTTTCTGATCTCAAGTAAGTTACAAACACTGTCTTATGAAATCCATGTCTACGTTTTTTAGCAAATCAAGGAACTAGTCAATCAACTTGCTGAGAAACCTTTTTTAAGGAAATGTCACTGCTCATTTCTCTGAGTACTACTTCCTTAGTGACCTCTCCCAAACAATCTTTATGTAATTATTTGGCTAATTGTTTGCAAAAAGTGGGCACTGATATTATACAAGACAGCATCTCCTGAATCACCGATCAATTCCACATCTCAGACGTTCAGATGTTGTCCTCTTCTATGTCACTGAATACTCTATCTCCAATTTATCAAGGATTTTCTGACCCTTCTCTCTGGCCTTAAGTCAGGTTCCTTGGATGACATCTGCCTGTTAGAAATCTTAAAACCATGTTTGAAGCCACAGTTACTGCATTTCCAGAAATGAAAAGGAGCCGTGCTCAAAGACTTCTCAAAAAGCCTAGTTTGAGTCCTGAGATAAAAGATTATTCTAGATCTATATTACTTCTCCTTTCCAATAGTCAGATGCATGTAGCACAATTCAAATGCCTCACCCTGCTAGACCTTTCAACCTAAACTGATACTGTTTATCATTCGATAGTGACCTATCGGATGGAGGAGGTGGGTATATGTGCCTCTGCAAAACTGTGGCTGGCATCTTTTTTTGAGACAGAAGCCATTCATTTTTTCTCCATCTAATTGGGTCTAAACCACAGCAGGTGGTGTGTGGTGTGCCTCAAATCACTTCTTTCTCCCTAATTTTGTTGAACATTTATCCCTTAGCCCTCATGATCAAGACCTTTGTTGTAAAGTACTATCTTATGATGATGACATGCAAATTAGTTTCAGAGTTGATAAACCTTGTTTTGCAGCCCAAGAAAATATCAGTTCTTACCTCTCTTCAACGTATTGCTGGATGACGAACAACTTCATAAAGCTCAACCCTGTTAAATCTTGATGCTTGCCAATAGCTTGTGATGATGTCATGCTTCGTGCCAGCTTGTTTGAGTACCCTCTTCTAACATCTGGAAAGGTTTGACCTTCAGACTGGATAAGCACCTTTCTTTAAACCTACAGAATAATTACATAGCATCTTATTGTTACTTACAGGTGAGGCGATAGAAAAAGTCCCTTTCATTTATACCTGCCCACGTCAGAGCATGTGTTGTCTATGCATTGATTATGTCCAGGCTGGGCTGTGCTAGCACTTGCTACTTCAGTCTTCCTTCTTTGCTCATTCACTGCTTAGAATCTCTTTAGAACATGGCAGTCTGGTAGGTCTGTGGCCTGTAGTACTGTGACAGAGTCAAACAGCCCCATTGTAATATCCACTGGCTGCCTATTGCCAACCTGAATGAATCCAACCCCTCTGCCTGGCGCATAAGGATTTTCAGGCCTCTCATTCTACCTCTGTGATTCATAAACATGAAGGCCAAAACCTGGTTCATTTACACTTTACCTGTTCTCGGGGTGGTCAGACCCTCCCGGTTATCACATTTTCTTTCTGGAATGCTTTAAGCCAAACTCTACATCAAACTGTTAGTTGTTCTTCATTTCATTAAGGTCTTTAGATTTATGAGCTATGTAGTAGACTGTTTCAGCTCTCAGCACCATTAAGCCCTGAGCTGTATGTTTGTGCTTTATGAATTAATTCACTGGTGGTATAGAAACGTAAAGGTATGTTGTGATGTGAGTGCTTGTAGTTGAGTCATTACTATAGTAAGAGGGATCACTTGTGGTAAAACAGTGGTTATATAATAAAATATGGGCAACAAAAATATTGTTGACAAAAGTATTCCCAAAAAATATCAAGTACACAATTATCGACTTTACATGCTTTGGACTACAATATTGTCAAAGGAGAGGCATCCATATCCAGTTTTAAATACTATATACTATATGCAATTTAAAATATATATAAACTTCAAAGATAATATAACATTTAAAAATATGTACATATATAAAATATATACAAATTATAACTTCAAGCATTTTAAATAACTGAAAATAATAAACACAACTAAAAATATAATTCTGTTTTAAATATACATGAAATGTGAATAAAATGAATAATAAAAAGCATAACAAAAATTAGAAACACTAGAAATTAAAATAACAAACTGTACAAACGCAGTATCAAAAATTCCTTAAAAACCTTAGTACAAAAAAAACTAATGATAAAATAATGTACATGAAACTAATTTGGAGGTGTGAAATTCACTGGTTCCTCTCCAATCTGAACAACATAAAGAAAAGTGCTGGACTTTGAAGGGGTCCAATTTACTATTTCCACTCCAGTGTAAGCAACTGGAGGGAAACTGTTGGATGTTTGAGGAGATATAGTTGTTATTCCTGCTCCCATGTAAGCAACAGTAGAGAAAGAGATGGACTTTGAGGGGGGGCAAATTTGCTATTTCCTGTCCAACATAAACAACCATAGGTAAAGTGCTAAACCTTACTGGGGTTAGGTTTACTATTCCTACTTCATCATAAGCAACAGTAGGGAAAGTGTTGGGGTCAGTTTTAGTATTCTCCAACCTGAGCAAGAGTACAGAAAGTGATAGAATTTGGGGGTGTCACAATTACTATTCTCAATTCAATATAAGCAACAGTAGTGAAAGTACTGGACTTTGTAGGGGGTCATATTTACTATTCCCCATCTAACATGAGCACCAGTTAAGAATGCGTTAGACTTTGGAGGCGTCCTCCCTCTTGTCTGGCCCCCAGCCCTCCAATACCAGCCACCAGCCTCAACATGATGCCTGCCAACCCACTTCTGCTGCCTGGGGAAGCTCCATCCAGTCTGACACAAAGATACAGCCATTATGCGGCTCCCTAGCCTAATGGACTTGGATGGCTGCTGTCAAGAGCTTTAGTGGTGTGTGTGTTGTGGCTGCCAGCTACTGTGACCCACAGCCTGGCCTTTACCGGTCAGTGAATCAAGCGAAGTGGGATCCAGCCCTTGCATGCACCCTTCAGTCCCACCAGCTGTCCCAGTTCTCTGGGGCCAGAGCGTGTGGTGAAACGCCAGGCCTATGGGGTGTCTGCAGGCCTCAGGAGCCAAGAAAGGCCCTTCATACATGTGGGTGCCTTGCTCCGAGCCCCACTGGGGGCTGATACAGACTGCTTTAAACCTCCCTGCTTCAGACTCTTTCACCAACTGGGGACCCCAGGAGAAACTGGGACCCATGCCTTATGGATCAGCAGCCACTGCACCCTTCTGCCTGCCAAACACCTAGAGACTATGCATGTGGAGCATGGGAGGGGGGAGATGACCAGGGGCCCCATGACAGCACACTGGAGTAACTCCTGACCATGGCACCATTTATTGAACTGTCTCAAACAGCCCACCTCCCATTCGGTGCAGCTTGATAGATTGCCCCCACCTTGTGGGACTCAAGGGATAGCTCCTTTTGGTGAGTGAGCCCCAGGGCTTGTGGACCTTTGCACCAGCTGTGGCCTTTTAGCCTGCCCCTGTTGTACATCACACACTTCGACTATCAGGCACAATATTGTGTGGTGGCTCTTGAGGGCCCGACACCTTGCCCATGAGGGAGATCTTACCACTTTCATGCCCTGCACTGTTAATCCTAGCTGCCGGCACTTGCACCATGTCTGGGGTTAAATGCAAGAAGGACTCAACCATTAATACTTTTCTCTAACAGTCAGCTCAGCACCTCAGGGAAATGGACTCCCCCCTGCCCAACACAGTTGAGCTGGACAATCCGCCAGACAGTCATTCACATCAGGTCACTAGAGACCTGCTCCTTTAACTGTTTCAGGAACTTCGAGACAACCTGAAATGTGTGAAAGCTGGCCTACAGTGAGACCTCCACACCCTCCAGAGGGATGTCGACAACATCGAGAGAAGATGACCCAAACTGAAACCTTCACTGGCAAACTCAACAAAAAGGGTGAGGCCATTCAACAATGACTCGTCGAGCTGGAGGATCGGTTCCCCTCCTCTAAGTGTGACGCACTGGAGATTAGGTTCTGCTGCTATGAAAACAACATCTGCAATTACTGCCAACTACTCCTCCTAGCTCTCCAAATACCTCTTTGACCTGTTTCACATTGTCCTGGAGCACCCAGGAGGGGACCAGGCCCACATAAATGCAAGACACATCCTGGGGATGCCATCAGAGTCGATTGAGTTGGAGGCACCTGCAGCTGGTACAAAACTCCAAACATCAGCCTCTGGGTGGTAAACTATCTCCAGTGGGTGGTGACAACTTTGACCTAGTACCACTGGCATAGATTCAAGCAGATCCCAGGTCCTGGAATACCTACGTTGTTCTACTGATGATGCGGCTCAGCCCTGTGACTAAGATCCTGCCCCCTAATTCTAGCTGGCTGCATAAACCTACTCAGGGCACTTCTGCTTACTTACCCTAGCACAAGTCAGGGAAGGCTGGGCACTGGCTTTAAGTCAACACAGCCACTTAACCTCCATTTCCTGTTCCACTCTTGACAGTGCCACAGTCAGATAGACTGGATTTCCACTATTTGTGGCTTTGTTCTTCTTTGTTCTGTTGCCTATGGGCATGTTTGTAGTTACCATTTGGGGTTTGAGAGGTACAGGAAGGTGGATTAAACCTCATTAACCCCTTTAGTACACCATAGGACCACACAGCAATCACCCCTTATCCTTCTCCACTGCCATTACCCTCCCCACTTTATGGGTAGTCACATACAATGTCAAGGGTCTTAACCCCTCTAATAGGCCCACCATTCTGATCGAGCTCCGCACAACTGGAGCGTCTATTTGCCTGCTTCAAAACACTCATCTTCTGCGCTCCAATACACATTGAATCTACTCCTGCAATTTCCAGCTCTGATACCATGTCACCTCCAAGGCCAAAAAGGCAGGGGTGGCAATCTTTATTTCCCAACCCCTACAGTTCATTTAGCATGATCACAGATCCAACAAAGAGTGCAGGCGGGTGTTAGACCTGTCAGCCTGAGGGTGGACTTCCCCCAAACATTTTGCCTGCTTTTCCTCACTGTTGCTGATCTGTTTCTGGGCTGTTTCTGTGGGCCTTAGGACTCTGGGATCTTTGCCAATTCCAACCAGTGCATGTGATCACTACCCTAAAACATGATAACACTGGTGTATCCACAACTGGCATATTTAGTTTACTTATAAGTCCATAGTAAAGTGCATTCTATATGGCCAGGACCTGTAAATTAAAGGCTACTAGTGTGCCTCCGTCACTGATTGTGCCATCCACTTAAGTAGCCCTTTAAGCACGTCCCAGGCCTGCCACTGCAGAGTCTGTGTGTGCAGTTTGACTGCCATGTCAACTTGGCATTTAAAGCACTGGGCCAACCCCAAACCCCCATTTTATTACATATATATTATATATATGTCACCTCTAATGTAAGCCGTATGTAGCCCACAGTGTAGGGTGCCATGTAATTAAAAGGCAGGGCATGTACATTTAAGTTTTAAATGTCCTGGTGCTGAAAAACTCCCAAATTTGTTTTTCACTACTGTGAGGCCTACTCCTCTCATAGATTAACATTTTGGGGTTACTTATTGCATTTGATAAAGTGCAATTTCTGATTGAGAAGGAGTAGGCATGACATGTTTAATACCTATGGAATTGTAATGATAAATCCTCTTTAATGGTAAGGTCTGATTTACTACTACAAGTTTTGAAACTCCACTTTTAGAAAGTTGACATTTTCCTGCTCTGTGTGCCTGCAGCTTGTCTCCAATACATGTCTGGGCTAAGTTACAGCTGGTTTCCTGAATTCCCTCTAGACAATGTCACACTAAGGAAGGGCAGGTGTAGCTGAGAGGCCATCTGCATGCTGATGGGCCATCCTGGGCAGGATAGGACGGAGGAGCTGACATGTACACCTGAATAGGCAATGGCCTGCTCCCACACAGAGGACTGCTTAATCCCCTGTAGTAAGCCTGGAGCCAGGGCAGGAAGGTAGGACCTCCATGCACTTCAAAGACACCTCTTTGAAGTCACCCCAACTTCAAAGCACAATTGGGAATAAGAACTGAAAATCTTTCCCTACCAAACCAGTACCCTTCCGGACCTGTGGATACCAGGAAGAAGGATTGCTGTGCTTCCATGACTTCTGCTCTGGAAGAACTGCTGTTGTGCTGTGATGACATGCCTGCTCCCTGCTGCCTTCTTTGCTTAGGTGTGAAGGACTGGATCTACACTTCTTGAACTCAGAGTGACTGAAAGGGCTTGTCTGCTTACCTTCTGTTCTGAAGTCTCAGGGACATCAAAGACTTCCTGCAACTCTCCACCATTACCTGGGCTCTGCCAACTGTGAGCCCTCCCTTCCGAGTGGTGCCAATCCAGTCATGGGCTCTTGAAAGTGGGATGCTCTTTGCTGAAGTAGCAAAATCCATGCATCACCACTGTACCATTGGTTGAAAGCAAAAAATCTCCTTTGATGCACTGCATCACTTCTCGAGAACTTTGTATCACCAGCTCCATGGCTCGATAACAATGCTTCACCTTTATCACCAAAGGACTCATCAACGATGCATCCCTGACACAATGGATTGGAACCGATGCATCACCTGTGCATCATCACCTCTGCTCTTCGCATCAGGGGTTCAGAGTTGACACATCCTCCATCCAAAGGTACTTTTGCATGAGGACATGGTTGGTCCCTATCTCTGACCCACGCGCCATGGTTTTCAGCTTGATTATTCAGATCTGACTCAGTCTAGGACGACCATATAGCCCTGATGGCGCTTTTAGCATGTAAGCACTATATTTGCCAATAATCTTTAAAAATTCATATCTCAACTTCTTCTGACTAGATTTTTTTTGTTTTTTCTTTGTTTTACTCAGAGGAATATGGTGTGGAGTTGTGTGGTGTTTTCTTTGTGTGGCTGTTTTAAGTATTGCACAAATACTTTACACATTTCCTCCGAAGTTAAGCCTGCCTGCTCTGTGCCAAGCTACCAGAGGATGACCACAGGTTAATTTATGGTGTGTAACTGACTTACCCTGATTAGGATTGTGGTCTCTACTTGGACCGGGTGCAAACCTTTGCCAACTAGAGATCCACTTTCTAACAGTGGGTAGCACTCAACAGTACCTGTGATGGCCAACTTCTTTGTATCACCACTATATATGTCCCCAATACTGCCCAGGATGCCTTCCTCCAATCCACGCTGAAAACTATCACTAGCTTGTGTGGGGCCCACTGATCTTATGGGGGGACTTTGAGTTGGTTCTCCATGCATAACAAAGA
This sequence comes from Pleurodeles waltl, assembly GCF_031143425.1. Classification (NCBI taxonomy): domain Eukaryota; kingdom Metazoa; phylum Chordata; class Amphibia; order Caudata; family Salamandridae; genus Pleurodeles; species Pleurodeles waltl. Next base: position 1,577,071,992 of record NC_090440.1, read on the forward strand.
TTGGCTACTTCCTCTAGTCTGCAGCCCACCGCACCTATGCCAGGATTGATCTTGTGCTCATAGACTTGAGACTCAAGGGTGAGCTTCTCAAGGCTGATCACTTCCAATTGACTCTCTTAGGCCATGGCCCTGTGGTGATGCTACGCTGGAACCATTCTTCACCTCTGCACTCCAGGGCCTTCTGGTGCCTGAGCGATAACCTTCTCCACAACTCAGTTGTGTTTGATGCAATCACATCCACTCTCATGGAATATGTAGCCCTGAATAGCACCAGGAAAGTGGATGAGAGAGTGGTCTGCGATGCTCTGAAGACATTGGCCTTTATTGAGGAGGCTGCCTAAATTAATCCCATGCAAGACCACACTAGAGCAACCTTGCTTTGGACCTGACTGACTTCACACAACAGCATAAATGCTCACCCTTGAACGACTCTTTGCAGTGGATTTTGATGATTCAAGGTCATCTCCCCACTCTAGAGAAGGACAAGGCTAATTGCCTCCACACCAAGCTCAGGGATCAGTTTCAAGAGAAGTGTAATAAGCCGGGTGATCTTCTCACCTGACTGCTCTGCGTCAAAAAGTGGTAAATAAGCCCCCAAGGTTTAAAGCAGTAAGCAGCTTGTGAAAGGAGTGATGGTGTGACTGTTTACTAAAAGGAATAAAATACTCTCTTCTGTGTGTTAAAAGGATGATGCAAATCCATTACGTGTTTTCCTATTTCCTCTATAGGCTGATGTGACGTCTTGGTTACTTTCAATATCCTTATAAGGGATGCATAGAGTATGTTATCCCTTATCAAATATTATATAATGTGGTCTTGTATTATGCGTAGGACCGATATTAGTCGCTGACTGGCAAATTGAGGATGTTGATGTGAAAGATAGTTACAAGATTTGTATTTATTATTATCATTTCCTGACTCAATGTTTACCTTCAAATTGACAGAGATTCCTACGTGTAATCAGAGCAAACTATACTCTGCTAGTCAATGCTCTGCGTAGTGTAGTAAACTGATAGTTAACTGCAAAGGTGGTCCTTTGGACTAATATAATTATTCATGTCAACTTGTAACTATATATTTGTGATATATTATAAATGCTGTGGCCTATATAGTAATAATATCTTATTTACATATAGGGAAGGCAGAATTTGCATATTTAAATGCAGTTCCTATGTCATGTAGGTCACAGGCACAGATAGCTTCAGCTGTTCTCCAGCAGATTTATTGTTCTGATACATAACATATCCTTAGAGTGGGCTTTTAGTCAGTCCTTTGCTGCTGATTGGATGGCATTTTGTCTATCTCACTGCTCTTGATTGCCTGGCTTTCCTTTCTGTTTTTGTCTTGTCAGGAGTATTTTAGTCTCACAGTGTTTTCACTGGAAGGCTTTTATCCTTCCACCACTGACTAGAGGGACTATTTTTGTTCTTTCCCATACAGCACTTCTTGAGAGTACGTTTTCTAGAGCTTCCTAACTTCCCTGCCCCCTCACTCTCTCTTTCTGCTTTCTCCTGCCACTCCATTGACTTGTTAATTATCACTAGCACCTTTTCTTGGTGGAGTGATATACAGCTTCCATCATTATCCTGGAGTCCTGGTGGCTAGTCTTGAAGAAACAGCGCATGGCCTTTCTAAGTATGAAAAATCTATTGCATGCATCTTTTAATGCTAGTGAAAGTCGTTTGTTTCTTAAAGTGTTTTTAATGTGTAGCTATTTTGGAAACACAACTAATGGCAACAGGGGGCTTGCTTACATTGTTGTTATTTAAATCATTCTCTTTCCAAATGTTTTGCACGTTAGGGGAGGAAAAAAGAATAATTGCTGTCATCCTATATTGATGCCTGCATACCAGGCATCAGTGTTAGGAGTTCGCTTTTGTCTGTATATTGTAGCTTTTAATAAAGCAAAATCAAACATTTTTAGAAAACGTTTGCTGCAGTTCAAGGTCAGTCAATCACCGATGACCTGCAGATCACAGGCACAGAAAAATTAAAGGAATCTCATGTATGGCAGGCATGCGGAAAATGGTGCATTGCTACATCTGGAGGCCAGCCCCAATAAGGTGAAGTTGAGAACCAAAATCTTACGCTCTATAGCTTGGATCAAATTGGAAGCATTCTTGTCCTGAACTTCAGCAGAGTTTGGGATATAGCAGGTGTAAACATTTCTTGCTAACTTTGCCTAATGGAGGCCAAGGAAGGTCCCACTGCATAGTAATAGGCAGTCAGTGAACTGTGGTTTAGTCCTACATTTCTCCTTACCCTGATTCAATGTTGAACCTTTTTTTGTTCTTGTTGTTAGTCGTCCCCTCGTAGCCTGTCAGTTTGAATGGCATCACAACCTATGGAAAGCTCTCTCCTAGTGGGAGCATCGCTAAATTTAACCCATATTGGTTGAGGCCTAGTCCTCATTGTTCTCACCACCAGCACTCTTACCCAGTGCAATAGTACTGTTCTAGTTTCCTATAATTTATTATCTCCCAACAGTCAATGTTGTATGTGGCAAGAAGCCCTGGCTCTATGCACAGACATGGTCTGGTTCACTCTCCAGTGATAACAAAGAAATTAGGCCCTCATTATGACATCGGTGGTAAGTCCCGCTTACCGCCATGCCGACTATCGCCAACATACCGCCGCCACTGCGGTTTACCGCTACCCATATTATGACACACACATAGCAATCCGTCACTATACCGCCATACACGCAAGTCTGCCAGCCCAAAGGTTGGTGATAAACTGGTGGTAGCAAAACCCACACCGTTATGGCAACAGAACTACACCCACAGCATTATGACCCACGAATCACCGCGGTGGACATTCAACTGCGGTAAACCATTGGCAGTACATACCGCCATGCTCAAAATACACAGAACCTAACAAAACAACACTACATTGGACAATTCAAACTACACACACCTGACACACATACACACACCACACCCACACCCACACACCCACAACACTAGAAAACACACACACACACTACCCACAACCCTTTATGACTCAAATAAATTGCAGCAGAGAGTGAGAGACACCAAGAGCACCCACAGAACCAGAGCCAAAGAACACCATCACCCATACACCATCCACGCACCTTACAGCACACACCCCAACACATCACCCCACCCACCCTCACACACACCACTCACACTACACCCATCGCACCACAAAGACACCCCAGGTTCTCAGAGGAGGAGCTAAGGGTAATGGTGGAGGAAATCATCCGGTTAGAGCCACAGCTATTTGGATCACAGGTGCAGCAGACATCCATTGCTAGGAAGATGGAGCTATGGCGGAGAATCGTCTACAGGGTCAACGCCATGGGACAGCACCCAAGAACAAGGGATGAAATCAGGAAGAGGTGGAACAACCTACGAGGAAGGTGCGTTCTGTGGTAGCAAGACACCAGATAGCAGTACAGAGGACTGGCAGTTGACCCCCACCTCCTCCCCCACAACTAACAACATGGGAGGAGCAGGTCTTGGCAATACTGCTTCCTGAGGGCCTGGCAGGAGTAGAAGCAGGACTGGACTCTGGTAAGTCAAACTCTATTATTATCACCACGTCTACCTGCATGCCATCACATACCCCCACCCCTACCCTCACCCTCATCACCCTACCACCTCACATACACCCCACCATCACAACCCACCCATTCCAATACCAAGCCCTGCATGCAACACCAATGCATGGACATCACTTACAGCCCTGCATGGACACCCATCACTAAAGCATGCACATTAGAGAGAATCACCTAGCCCACCAAATAACAAGTCACACAAGGCAAATGTGACAGGGCAATCACAAACATACAGGGCAACACACCCATGCACAAGATGTCAAACGCAGAAACAATAACACTGCATTTACATCCCCACAGGTCCCCCACACAACGTCACTGGAGAGGATGTGCCAGCAACAACTAGTCCCCCCCAGAAGAGGCCCACAGTAATGACAGCAGTTCTGGACGCCTGGATCTGGATGACCAACCTGGCCCATCAGGGATCTCCAGACAGTCGGTTACCCAGGCACAGTCCCATACCACCCAGAACCTCCCCCCTCAGGAAACACCACCACAGTACCCACCCAGAGGGCCAATACCTCTTTCCCCAGGACACGTCAATCAGCAGTGTGTCCACCACTACAGGGACCCCAGGCAACCCCACAAACACAGGACGATCAGGGAACTGGGGTCAGTGGCAGTGGGCACACGGTTCAGGGGACAGAGGCACAGGGCAACAGGGAAGCTGGGAGGACTGCTGGGCGATAGGAGGAGGACAGGCCCAGAGAACCGACTCTCCAGGAGGCACTCACCAACAACCTGGGAGCATACCACCATTCCTAGGAGACGATGGGCCAGATACTGGACAAGTTGGAGGAGACCCAGCGGCTGCAGGAGGGACAGTACCTGGGGATCAGGGAGGACCTGAAGGACATCCACACCACCGTGGTCACCATTGCAGGGGTGCTGGCAGACATGGCCAACTCCTTGAGGGAGGCAGTGGCACACCACCGGGCCCCTGACACTAGCCACACCGATGAAGAGCCCTCCACCTCCACTGCCGCTAGTGGACAGGAGACCCGCCACAGGACCAACAGGCCACCAGCACCCCTCCACCTGCAGAAGGAGAACCACCCCGCAAACGGTCCCTGCGATCTAGGCAGAAGCCAGAGAACATTGCCAAGACCCCTGCCAGGAAATAAGACTCTCCTGATTGTTACCCTTGAGTCCCACTGTGTCACCCTGTCCACCTTGAACTGCCATTGCTCCACTTCCTCTGCCCTCTTGGACAATGCACCTGTGATACAAATAGACTGGACTCTATCCTGGACTTTCCACCACCATCAACCCAGAACATTCCACTATCCCCTCTACTTCTTAGCACTTAAATAAACACCATTTAAAAGATGCAAGTATGGAGTCTGTCAAATGATTGAAAAACGTATTCATTTAACAAGCTTTAAACACTGCAATACAACTGTAAAGGAATAAGTACATAGGAATGACATGTAGTAGGCTGCAGTCAACACACCAGGTGCCAGAGTGGCACAGATATCTGAAAATAGAGATGCCAAAGGGTACAGTAAGTGGCTATAGAATTGGGAGAATCTGCCTGCCATGTACAATGTCAAATACAAAACTGTCAATGCAAAGTGAAGTTACAGTGTCTTACCTGTGTGTCACTGGAAGTATTGTCGTATAATAGCTGTACTGTTGTTCTCATCCTCATCATCTGCCTCCTCATCTTCACTGTCCACAGGGTCCACTACTGCCACACCCCCAGCTCCAGCCTCATCCTCCTGCAGAAAAGGCACCTGGCGTCTCAAGGCAAGGATATGCAACATGCGGCATGCCACGATGATCTGGCACACCTTCTTTTGTGAATAGAACAGGGATCCACCTGTTAGATGGAGGCAACGGAACCTGGCCTTCAGGAGACCGAATGTCCTTTCTATAGTTCTTCTTGTTCGCCCATGTGCCTCATTGTAACGTTCCTCTGCCCTTGTCCTGGGATTGCTCACAGGGGTCAGCAGCCATAAGAGAATGGGGTAACCTGCAAATATCAAGGGATACCTGTTAGCCAAACACTAACTTTTATGGCCAACACCATACCCATACACCAACATCCACTGAGTGGGAACCATGGGCTCACCTATTAGCCACACCCGGTGCCTCTGGACTTGAGCCATCACATATGGGATGCTCCTATTCCTTAGGATAAAGGCATCATGCACAGACCCAGGATACTTTGCATTGACATGGGAGATGTACTGGTCCACCAGGCACACTATCTGCACATTCATCGAATGAAAGCTCCTTCAATTTATGAAGACCTGTTCATTTCGCCGGGGATGGGGGGGACAAATGTAATATGTGTACCATCAATAGCCCCAATAATGTTTGTGATATGTCCCATTGCATAGAAGTCAGCTTTCACTGTGACTAAAACCTCCACCTGGGAAAACAGTGTCGCTACGCATGTGTTTAATCAGGGCAGACAACACTCTGGTAAGCACTATTGAGAACATTGGCTGAGACATTCCTGCAGCAAAGCCCACTGTCACTTGGGAGGAGCCACTTGCCAAGAAAAGGAGCACTAATAGGACTTGCACCAGAGGAGGGATCCCAGTGGGCTGACAGATAGCAGATATCAGGTCAGGCTCCAATTGGGCACACAGCTCTGTGATTATGGCCCAGTCCAGTCCATAGGTGAGGATAATGTGCCTGTCCTCCATTATTGCAAAGTCCACCACAGGTCTGTACACAGGGGGATGTCTCAGTCTCCTATTCATCCGCAGCAGTTCTAATCTAGGGGGCAAAACGGTGAGCAGCTGGTCAGTATTCCACATTTCCAAACATTACACTGCATTGCATGTTGTGATTGTAACAGTATGTCGTTGGATAGGCCCAAATGGTGCCTATGTGTACTGTGATGCAGTTAGGTACCATGGCCTGCCCCCCCGAAATGGCATCCACCTGTCCTGTGTGGATTGACATGTGGAAATGAGGTAATGCCGCTGACGTTGTGTGCCGTTGCGGGAGGCAGTCGAGTACCGCCGTGCAACTCCTCATTGGTTGTCATTGGGCCCTATGGTTTACAGTGGCCATTGGTGATGTAGGCCGGTGCTGAAGGTACGCACCGCAGCGGACGTGACCGCCATTTTCTATCTGTTCACTCACTTGCTACCTGACCTTCAACAGGAGAGGACCTACACTGCAAGTGCTGCTGTGACCTGTGTCTGGAACCAACCATGGCTCGTGTCACTGGGGAAAGGGCCCATGCCTTCACCGCTGTGGAGTTGGAGAGACTGGTAGATGGGGTCCTACCCCAGTACCGAATGCTGTATGGGCCTCCAGACCAACAGGTGAGTACACTGTGAGCACGATGCATGGGGCATGAATGCATGGAATGCTGTGTGTGAGGGCCACGTGTGTGGGGGTGTTGGTGGACCAAGCAGTGGGCAAACCACCCACTAGAGAGACTTTGGCTTTGCACTCCACAGGACCAAGCAGTGGGCAAACCACCAGCTTTAGAGACTGTGGCTTTGCACTCCCCAGGACCAAGCAGTGGGCAACCACCCACTTGAGAGACTGTGGCCTTGCACTCCCCAGGACAGAGTGATGGGCATGTTGCCCCCTCCAGGACCAGTGGTGTTATACCATCTTCCGGCTGAGGTGCTCCCCCAGTATTTTCGACCTGATGCCCCTGCAGTGTTCTCTCTGTGTTGTTGCAGGAGTCAAGTGGGGCCTTGGCCTATGTGATGTGACCCTGTGTGTATGGTGTTAGGGGTGGGGGTGTTGCGTGTTGCATGTGTGTGTCGCTCTCTTTTTCCTCCCCCCTCCCTTGTGTGCTAGGCGGCAGTACTCACTGTGGTAATCTTTGTTTCCGCTGTGCATTTGATGTTGTTGGTACTGCCCCGGAAAAGGTTCTGATAAGGCCTGTTGTAATACTGTGGGGGGTACATTGCCTTCCGCCGCAGTGCTTTTGCTACCGCTGTGGCGGTCGGTGTGTTAAAGTGGCTGTCTGTGTGGGCGGTTTCCGCTGTGGTCATAATTCAATTTTTTTACCGTCAGCCTGTTGGCGGTATTACCGCCACTTTATCACCGACCACAAGGGTTGTAATGAGGGCGTTAGTATGTACCTAGCAATGTGCTGCATCCACATGCTGGAGCCCTTGTTGCCCGGTTCTCCCTTATCTACACTCATTCTTTAAAGTTTGCACTGAGGTCCCCAGAGATTCTGAATGAACTAAAAGCCTTTGTTGCTCATGTGACAATGCACAGGTGATTGCCATATCGTTTACAAAGTTATTGAAGTCTTTCCTTCTGAGCTACTCTGTAAATGCTACCAAGCTTTTATTTTAAGAACCTGCAGGAAGATTTGTTTACCACATAGCCTCAATGTTCGATGTCAAGTAATTGAGTAAAGAAAAAAGAGCAATTGAAAACATTTAACTGGGCCAGATTTTGTTTCAAATGTATTACATATATTTAGAGTGGGTTTTGTGTTAGCCCATTGCTCACAATTCAATGGCTTTGTTGTCTAACTCAGGTCTCTACTCTTGATTCAACTGCTTTCCTATGTTTGTTCTACCCAGTAGCATTTAATTCTCACAGTGTTCTAATTTGTTGAGGTGTAACCTTCAACTGCTACCTTGAGGGAGCTTTTTTTCTTTCATTTTAGTGCTGCATGGAAGTGAATGTGAATGAGTGATCCTCCTAACATTCCTGCATCCCATTGCCCCCACTCATCTTTTAATCTGTCCCACCTCCCACACGTGCTTTATTTTGTGCGCTCTGCTGCTCATCCATTGCACTCGGTCCTGCTCCTGTTTTTTATTTTATTTACTTATTCTAAATATATGCGTGTATATATATTTATATATATATATATATATATATATATATAAATATATATATATGTCATTGCTTCTATTTGTTTTATTGTTTTTATGTGAGGTTGTTGCTGAGTGGTACTGTGCTGCTGTGCCCCTTTCACGCTCTTGTCCATTTTTGACAACTTTAATTTACAGCACATCCATGAGCATAACTGGCTGTCTTTTTTTTAATTGAACTCTCACTCCAAGATGCCCATTCATGAGTCCGGATGTGAGTGCATGGGTAATGACATATGCATGTTCCAGCATTTTGACCCCTGACAGCCAGTTTAACATTAGCAACGCAACAAGCACTGACAAACCCAATAGATAGTCCGTTTACAGCTAAGAACTATTGGCCTTGCCAGTGTTCGTCATATGGGTAATATAAGTATAAATACCATGGGTCTATTGGACCACAGTTGATCCAGAATACACTGAGCTAAGCACAGCCCTCAATACAGGGCTGATATGTCAAAAAATGGATGCTCATCTTAAATACATTGCGAATTGTGATGACTTATTAGGGTTGAATCCCTATCCAATTCATTTACAAAGTGTATGTTTTATTAAATTTAAAGTGAAAGCAAATACTGAGAACCTGGTACGGGCATCAGCAGTCTTCCCATAGAGTTGTGCTCGCCGCTTGTCTGCACTGATTAGTGCGAGTAGCTCGCTCCACAGTGCAAAGCGAGTGTGAATGTCACCAGTTAGTCACATGCACGCACAGCAATTTTGTTTTACCTGTTCTGTGCAGTACTGGGCCTTCGGATTAATCTACCCTAAATCTTTGCAATCCTCCCCCTATCATACTCCCCCACCCCTATTTTACCTGTATTATATTAGTGTGTGTATTGGTGTTTGTGTAATTTACGTTTTTGTCAGAGTCACCACATCCTCAGATCTGTGCACGTTCCCAACACGTCAACCACAAGACAGCTCCAATACTATGATTAGAATGTCACAGAGTCTAAGAGAGTCCAAGTGGGGAAAATGGGAATAGGTAGGGAACAGCTGGGAAGGAGACCTGTAGGAAGCAAAAAGGTAAAAACACACAATATCAAGATTATATCATATTAATCATTACTAGACTATGATTCTAAACATTTCCATACTGGAAGCATTGATAACTTAAGCATGGACTAAAATAACTAGGCCTCAGGATGTCTGGATACCTGTGAAGGAGTCAAGAAAGATTAATACAACTTTCCAATGAACCTCTCAATGAAATGTTACACATGGATTTTTGCATGAGGACCAGGAAAAAATCTGAATGATTTCTATAACACCTTTTGAATTGTACTTAAGGGACTTATTATGCACATCCAATATAACATCTAGAATTCTAACACTTTAGTTTTCTTAAATTGCAGGAACAAGAATTGCGCACATTGCGGATTTCCACAAGGGTTAATAAATGCCATGAAATGATTGTGCACAATGAATAACATGAGTTAGACACAGAAATGAATTGCGCGTCTTGCCGATGCGAAGGCCACCAAGCAAATGCCATGAAGTGTTTGCGCACAATGAACATCGTGATTTAAGCACAAGTAATGAATCGCGCGTCTCGCCGATTCAAATACCACCATGTGAATGCCACGAAATGGTAGCACACAATGAGTAACATGAGTTTAGCACAAGAAATTAATCGCGCGTCCTGCCGATTCAAATGTCACCACGTAAATGCCAGTAAATGGTAGCGCACACTGAATATCATGAATTAAGCACAAGGAATGAATAGCGCGTTTTGCCAATTCGAATACCACCATGTGAATGCCAAGAAATGGTAGCGCACAATGAGTAACATGAGTTTAGCACAAGAAATGAATTGCGTGTCCTGCCGATTAAAATGTCACCACGTAAATGCCATGAAATGGTAGAGCACAATGAATATCATGAATTAAGCACAAGAAATGAATTGCGCATTTTGCCAATTCGAATGCTACCTTGTTAATGATATGAAATGGTAGCACACACTGAATATCATGAATTAAGCACAAGGAATGAATCGCGCATCTTGCTGATTCGAATGCCACCATGTGAATGCCAAGAAATGGTAGCACACAATGAATAACATGAATTAAGCACAAGAAATTAATCGCGCGTCTTGCCAATTCGGATGCCACCATGTGAATACCACAAAATGGTAGCGTACAATGAATAACATAAATAAAGCACAAGAAATGAATTGCGCGTCTTGCCGATTCGGATGCCACCATGTGAATGCCATGAGATGGTAGCGTACAATGAATATCAAGATTTGTACACAAATAAAGAATCGCAAGTCTTGCCGATTCGAGTGTCAGCATGTAAATGCCATAAAACGTCAAGCGCACATTCACACGCACAAGAGCAAAATTGTTTTATCATGCAAATTAGGTCCAAGAACTCGAAAACCTTCGAGAACGGAATCGGGGACCAGCCCGACCTCCGTCTTACCGCCCGGATCAAGAATCACCAACAAAGTGAAAGGGCAAGGCCTGGAAGATCAAAGTAGGCCTCTGGAACAGGAGCTCAGGAAGTTGCTGCTGCTCTGCACTGTGACCTCTGACTAGTGAGTTCGTGGAGCTGGGCTGGCTCCCTTATATAGAGTCTTGGCCCAGCCCACAAGCCACACCCAGGCATGCTGCAGGGAAAGCTTCTAGAAGGCCCTGGAAAGGGACCACACCCTGACACACTCTGAAAGCCTGCAGTAGTGCATTGCAAATGTACAGTATTTACAAGCACCTTGAACATAAGTCTTCAGGATTAAACTCTCCAATGCAAAAGGTTAAACAACAGCATGTCAGCACAATGCATAAATTACGTTATCTTGAAAGTGCTGGGTTTTTGCATTCTAGTCGCCTGTAGAACGCACACTGCCCTGATGTTGACAGTTTTTGTCTTCTTTTTATTTTTCTGTGACTTTTGTACTTTTGTTTGGTTTTCCCCCTAATTCCTTATTTCTTCCTATCCCTTCCTTTTTCCTAGGTTTTTCCCCCACTCAGCGTCATGGCACAGCATGGGCAAGGTGGCGCCAGCCTGGCTGTTCACTGAAAGCCTTGCGGTTGCCGGTACCACCAGAGGGTGCAGTCCCCTGCCATTTGTTCCGAGGCGGGGGTGGCCGCACTTTTTGTTTTGTGCAGCGCCATCCCCCCTCTATGCTGACAGCAGTCAGCAAGGCTGGGAGTGGGTACGGCCTGCAGGTGCATCAGCGGCTGTGGGAGAGGGTGCCCCGGTGTATGCAAAGGAAACAGGAGTCAGGCACATCCCAGCAGTAGTTGACACTACTGGGCCAACATCTTTGGCCGGGAGCAGGAACTCCTGAACCTTGCTGGGGGTCCAGGTTGTGGGGCTCGGTGAGTAATTATTTACTTGTTGTGTCCTACAATGCTAATATTTTTTCAAATAGCATGGTCACACTCAGAGGTAAGTTAATTTTACGTAATATTACGAATATGATGTAATCCAATTTGAGCGAGACAGGTGCTTGGGGCTACCTAATTGTACATGTAGCTGTAGGTGCCCGCTTGGGCTGATTATTTAAGAAGTCATGCAGACTCCTTTGTCATGTCATAGTCATGATTAAAATATTAGTGATTTAGGGGCATATTTATACTCTGTTAGTGTCGAATTTGCACCATTTTTTCAAAGCAAACTTGGTGCAAAATTAACTCCATATTTATATTTTGACGTTAGACACATCTAACGTCAAGATATAGGAGTTTCCACCATTTTTTGGATGCATGCACCTCCCTTGCATCAATGCGATGCAAGGTAGGCATTCCCAACAAAAAAATGGTGCTATCCCCTTAGCCCCATATTTATTCCCCAGTGCTAAAATGATGCACGGGTGGGAGGAGGGGCTAAATAATGGGGCAAAGCTTACTATGCACCATTATTTAATGCCTGGGTCAGACCAGGCATTAGGGGACCTGTGTACCCATTGCCATGGTTAAACACCATGGAATGGGTCCACAGGTGCCCTCCCCAAGCTCCAGGAACACCACCATCCAGACCAGAGGGACACCAGAGGATAGGGGACCCCACCCCAGATAAGTAGGTAAAGTATCAGTAAGTATGGTTTGATTTTTTTTTAAATGCCATAGGAGGCCCTAACTTGGGGCCCTCTGCATGGCACAGGGTGCAATGGCCATGCCCAAGGGACACTCGTCCCCTGTGCTGGCCATTGGGGTGGTGGGCATGACTCCTGTCTTTCCTAAGACAGGAGTCCTGTTTTTGGTAGTTGTGCCCCTGGAAAAGGCGCTAGTCTGGTTAAAGACATTTTTTTGGCCTTTAAACAGGCTATTTTTTGGTGCACAACCCCCTCCTTCGCAACCGCCACGCCCACCTGGTTAGTGTCTCTTTTAAAACGCTAGTCCCAGTTTAGCACTGGCTTGCGCCATTCCTTTAATATGGCGCCCGGCCAGCGCTGTGGAATGGCGTCAAACTGGCGCTATACTATTTGCCACAAAACTGCTTGAGAAGTTTTGCGGCAAAAAGTATAAATTTGGGCCTTAGCGTTCTCCGTGTCTTTGTCTGTCTTTGCCTTTGTCTGTGTAGCATGCATCTATGTATTTGAAAGGGAAACTGAGCTGGCCCATCAATGGGGGTTGAGAAGCAAAGATCATTCATTGCAGTGCATTAGTAGTTCCAAATGTAGTTTAGGAAATTTAAAATACGGCTTAGGTTTAGGAAATTAGGAATATGTCACGTCGATATGTAGGTGATCTGGTTTAGAAAAGTACAATGTCACTATGTTCATACATTTGTCTTTGCATGTCAAAACATTTTCTAGGAGATTAACAGTACCGCTAATCTATTTTTATGTTCTTTATTTCTTTCTTCAGCACCCAAGGGCAAGACAAGGGCATCAGAGGGTCAGGCAGAGGCTGCCACCACCAGTGTCGTGGCAGGTGGAAGTACCACCGCCACCTCCAGTGCTGTAGTAGCAGCAAACAGCTCTGCTGGCTCCAGTAACTTTCCATTTATATGCTCCCACACAGATGAATACTGACCATCAAATGTTAAATCTAGCTACATACCTAGGACCAAGGATCAATTGTGTGACTGGAAGGGTACAGTCACCAATAGAAGATACACAAGGTGGGTGGGACCCAAGCAGTACTCAAAGGTACGGCAAACCCTGGGGACAGAAGCCACATAGAGTGCTACTCAATTAGGGCCCAAGAGACCAAGAAAGAGGACTGGGTACCCAGATATATATGATGAAAATCCCTAAACTGACAACCAGAGCTAGCACTGGATCCAGTAGGTCAGACTCTGCAGACCAATTATGAGATCAGACGATTTAACTGTGACGCACTATTACTACAACAGGAATTATGACTACTTAACTCTTCAGCTAATTCATGATTTACTTGGGGCTGGACTGGTTAATTTAAACCAGCAAACTCTACATTTTAATGGCTCCAATATCCAGTTTAAGTTCAACCTACCTGAAGAGAGTAGTTCACTAATTACTAGTGATACTAGGCCCTTTGTCGATCAGCTGGAAATTGTTCAAGGGGGCTCTTCTGATCAGAATGCTGTGAGAGATGTACCTTGGAGGAAGGTCTGACAAGATGAGGGATTGTCAGAAGTTAATTTCTAAATTGGCAGTGGATGGTTCAAAACTCAACAACATCAAACACCTAGAGTCTCATACTACCCCATTTATGATCAATACTGAAGTAGGGCAATCACTATTAGCACCAGCTCCAAGGGTAATCCATAATAGTACTAAGCTGAAGGTAGTTTCCTGGAATTTAGTGGTGTTGACAGTTAAGTAGATAGTGTGGAATGGGGCAATTTTACTGGCACTTTTCATATCTGTCTCCTACCAGAGATGTGGGCTACTATGCCAGTTTATAGAGCAGGGTTTTCTTTCAAAAAATAGTTTTGAAGCCCTCCCCTCTCCACCTGCACACCACCTGGAGGACTAATCATTTGGGTGCAAATATCTTTAAATTGTACCATTAAAAAGCTGGATATTAAATCTGCTGACATATTAGGCTTCAGACTTATGATAAACAATGGGAAGCAGCAAATTCTTTTGAATAACATTTAAAACAGGTTTTCTTTAAACCAAGACTCTCCTATCCTACTAGATTTAGATGACTATTTGGAACAGGTTGAGAGGGAAAGTTACTTACTCCTACCATGAGACCTCAATTCAACACTTGACCCTTTCACCCTATATGAGGGACATACCTGTAATTGAAATATTAGATAGTGATCATAATGCCCTAGCATTATACTTGGACCAAATGTCTATCCTCTCCTGTAACCAAATAAAACAAGAAATACAGATACCAATCATAGTGAGTAACAATAGGAGGAGGATAAAATAGGCCCTCATTATGACATTGGTGATAAATCCCACTTACCACCATGCGACTGCCGCCAACATAACGCCGCTGCCGTGGATAACCGCCAACCATATTATGACATACACATACCAATCCATCACTATACAGCCACACACACAAGTCCGCCAGCCCAAAGATCAGCGATAAACTGGCGGTAGCAAAACCCACACCATTACGCCAACAGAACTATGCCCACAGCATTATGACCCATGAATCACTGCGGCGGACATTCAACGGCGGTAAACCATTGGCGGTACATACCGCTGCGCTCAAAATACACACACACAAGCAAAACAAGACTACATTGGTCAATTCAAACTACACACACCTGACACCCATACACCCACACACCCACACCACTATAAAGCACACCCACACTACCCACAAGCCTTTATGACTAGAAAGAATTGCCACCAGAGAGAGACAGCAAGAGCACACACACAACCAGAGCCACATAACCAACATCACATATACACCATCCACGCACCTTACATCACACACCCCAACACATCACCCCACACACCCTCACCCACACCACTCACTACACCCGTGGTACCACAACAACATCCCAGATTCTCTGAGAAGGAGCTGAGAGTCATGGTGGAGGAAATCATCCGGGTAGAGCCACAGCTATTTGGATCACAGCTATTTGGATTTGCAGCAAACATCCATTGCTAGGAAGATGGAACCTTGGCAGAGAATCGTGGGCAGGGTCAACGCCACGGGACCACAGCAGCAAGACACCAACTAGCTGTACAGAGGACTGGCGGTGGACCCGCACCTCCTCCCCCACAACTAACTACATGGGAGGAGCAAGTCTTGGCAATCATGTCTTGGTATCATGCATCTTGAGGGCCTGACAGGAGTAGGAGGAGGACTGGACTCTGGTAAGTCAAATCTCTATTACTATCACCCCCCTTCCTGCATGTCATCACAAACCCCCACCATTACCCTCACTCCCATCACTTCACCACCTCCCACATTCCCTATCATCACAACCCACTCATCCCAATACCAAGCCCTGCATTTAACACCAATGCATGGACACCACTCACAGACCTGCATGGACACCTATCACCACTGCATGCACACTGGAGAGAATCACTTAGCCCACCAAATAGCTACTCACTCAAAGGCAAATCTGCCAGGGCAACAACAACCATACAGGGCAACACACCCATGCACATAATGTCACACGCAGAAACAATAACACTGCATTTACATCCCCACAGGTCCCTCAGGCATAGTCACCGGAGATGAGGTGCCAGCAACATCCAGTCCCCCCCCCCCAGAAGAGGCCCACACTGATGACATCAGCTTTGCTCGCCTGGATGACCAACCTGGCCCATCACGGATCTCCGGACAGTCGGTTACCCAGGCACACTCTCACGCCACCACAGAGCCTCCCCCCTCAGGAAACACCACACAGCACCCACCCAGCGGCCCCATACCTCTGTTCCTAGGACACGTCAATCGGCAGTTTGTCCACCACTACAGGGACCCCAGGCAACCCCACAAACACAGGACGATCGGCGACCTGGGGTCAGTGGCAGTGGGCACACGGTTCAGGGGACAGAGGCACAGGACAACAGGGAAGCTGGGAGGACTGCTGAGCGACAGAGGGAGGACAGGCCCAGGGAACCAACTCTCCAGGACATGGCCAACACTATGAGGGAGGCAGTGGCACCCCACCGGGCCTCTGCCACTAGACAAACAGATGAACAGCCCTCCACCTCTGCTGCCACTAGTGGACAGGAGGCCCCACCACAGGACCAACAGGGCATAAGCATCCCTCCCCCTGCAGAAGGTAAACCAGCCCACAAACTTTCCCTGCGATCCAGGCAGAAGCCAGAGACTATTGCCAAGACCCCTGCCAGGAAATAAGACTCTCCTGATTGTCACCCTTGTGTCCCACTCTGTCACCCTGTCCACCTTGAACTGCCATTGCTCCCCTTCCTATGTCCCCTTGGACAATGCACCTGTGATACACATAGACTGGACTCCAACCTGGACTTTCCTCCATCATCTCCCCAGCCCATTGCACATCCCCCTCTACCTCTTAGCACAGAAATAAACACTCTTTGAAAAAATATGGAGTATGTCAATGATTTAAGTATGTATTCTTTTAACAAGGTTGAAACATTGAAAATCAACTGTACAGAAATGTATACATAGGAATGACCTGTAGTTGGCTGCTGTCAACACACCAGGAGCGATAGTGGGGTACAATTATCTGCAAATAGAGATGCCAAAGGCTACATTGAGGGGCCATAGAAGTGGGAAAATCAGCCTGCCAGTGACAATGTCAAACACACAACTGTCAATTAAATGTGAAGTTGCAATATCTTACCTGTGTGTCATTGGAAGTATTGACAAATTATTGCACTTCTGTTGTCCTCATCCTCATCCTCTGCCTCCTCATTTTCACTGTCCACAGGGTCCACTGCTGCCGCATGGCCATCTCGAGCCTCATCCTCCAGCAGAAAAGGCACCTGGCGACGTAAGGCAAAGTTGTGCACAATGATCTGGCAGACCTTCTTGGGCGAGTAGGACATGGATCCACCTTTTAGAAGGAGGCAACAAAACCTAGCCTTCAGGAGGCCAAAGGTCCTCTCTATAATCCTTCTTGTTTGCCCATGTGCCTCATTGTAACATTCCTCTGCCCTTGCCCTGGGATTGCTCACAGGGGTCAGTAGCCATGAGAGGTTGGGGTAACCAGAGTCACATGCAAATATAGAGGGACAACTGTTAGCCACAGACCAACGCTTAGGGCCCACACCATACACCAACATCCACTGGGTTGGAACCAGGGCTCACCTATTAGCCACACCCTGTGCCTCTGGAGTTGAGCCATCACATATGGGATGCTGCTATTCCTCAGGATAAAGGCATCATGCACAGACCCAGGATGTTTTGCATTGACGTGGGAGATGTACTTGTCCGCCAGGCACACCATCTGCTCATTCATCGAGTGAAAGCTCTTTCAATTTCTGAACACCTGTTCATTTTGCCGGGGGGGAGGGGTAAAGGCTAAATGTGTACCATCAATTGCCCCCATAATGTTGGGTATATGTCCCATTGCATAGAAATCAGCTTTCACTGTGGCCAAATCCTCCACCTGGGGGAAAATGATGTAGCTTGGCATGTGTTTAATCAGGGCAGACAACACACTTGTCAGCACTATTGAGAACATTGGCTGTGACATTCCTAGTGCCAAGCGCACTGTCACTTGGAAGGAGCCAGTTGGCAAGAAATGGAGCACTGATAGCACTTGCACAAGAGGGGGGAGCCCGATGGGGTGACGGATAGCAGATATTAGGTCAGGCTCCAATTGAGCACACAGCACTGTGATTGTGGCCCTATCCAGTCTATAACTGAGGATAATGTGCCTGTCCTCCATTGTTGCCAAGTCCACCAAGGGTCTGTAAACGGGTGAGATGTCTCCATATCCTATTCATCCGCAGCAGTTGCAATCTATGGGGCAAAATGGTGAGAAGCTGGTCAGTATCTCTTATTTCCAACCACTACACTTCAATGAATGTCGTTTTGGAGAGGTCCAAATGGTGCATATGTGTACTGTGACGCAGTTGGGAGCCATGGCCTGCACCCCCTCCTGAAATGGCGTCCGCCTGTCCTGTGTGGAGGGACAGGTGGAAATGAGGTAATACTGCTGACGTTGTGCGCCATTGCGGGAGGCGTTCGAAAACCGCTGTGCAATTCCTCATTGGTTAACATTGGGCCCTATGGGGTACAGTGGCCAATGGTGATGCACCGCCACGGATGTCACCGCGATTTTCTATCTGTTCACTCACTTGCTACCTGACCTTCAACAGGAGAGGACCTACACTGAAAGTGCTGCTGTGACGTGTCTGGAACTGACCATGGCTCGTGTCACTTGGGAAAGGGCCCCTGCCTTTACCTTCGGCGGAGTTGGAGCGACTGGTGGATGGGGTCCTACCCCAGTACCAAATGTTGTATGGGCCTCCAGACCAACAGGTGGGTACACCATGAGTACGATGCATGGGGCATGAATGCATGGAATGCTGTGTATGAAGGCCTCATGTGGGAGGGGTTAGTGAATGGGCCCTGGCATTGTGCTGCATGTATGGTGGGCCATGTCTGTGCTAATGGGGATGGAAAGGGGTATGGTGGGCCATGAATGTAATAGGCAGGACCGTCAGACAAATACCTTTCCCTGTGTCCATTTCCCTGCTGGTCAGCGCCCATCAGAAAAAGGGAATATGGCGTGCCATCGCCAAGGACTTGCAGACCCTGGGGGTCTACGGCAGGCAGAGCACACACTGTCGGAAACGGTGGGAGGATCTGAGACGCTGGGCATGGAAGACTGCAGAGGCCCAGCTGGGAAAGGCCTCCCAACAAGGAAGGGATATGCGTCGAACACTGACCCCCCTGATGGCCTGCATACTGGCTGTGGCCTGTCTGGAGCTGGATGGGCGCTTGGGGGCATCACAGCAGCAACAAGGGGGTGACTACAGTGCCCCAATATACAACTTGCGCCTGGTAGGATGATATCCAGGTGGGGGATGTGGGCCTGTGGGTGCCCCTAGGCCAGGCCTGACATTGCAGAGTAGGCCCCATTTTGGGCAGGGTTCTGATGTGAAATACCTCCAACCAAGTTAGTAGGCATCCACCACTGGGGAGGGGTCTGTGGGTCTCAGGTATGCTGCAATTGGCATTAGGTGTCCCTATATATGGCCTGGTGACTTGCATTGAGACTGGTACTGAATTGCCTAGTGCGAAGGGCTGTTCCCTATGTGTGTGTGTCATGTATGCCAACGGAGGTGTTGTTGCCGCCATTGACAAAGTGTATCCTTTGTCCCTTCCCCCCTTTTTGTTTTGTCACCCTGTCCTTATGTGCATTAGCATCATCTGGCAGAAGAGCTGCGGCACCGGTGACGGAGGGAGCTGCATCCCACAGGGCCTAGGAAGCCGAATTTGCCGACAGTGAGGGCACCAGTGGGACAGAGGGCGAGGGGAGCACCACGGCAGAGACAGGAGGGGACAGTTCGGACACGGATTCTTCCTCCTCTGGAAGCTCCCTGGTGGTGGGGACACCTCTGTGACTACCCCATCTAAAGGTACAGCCGCCACCCCCGAACCATCACTGCCCTCCCAGCAGCCCCTGAGCGTGTTGCCCTGAGTGAGGAGGCTATTGATCTCCTGCCATCCATTTCTGTTGGGCAGATAACCATTGTGAATGCCATCCAGGAGCTGGCAGCCCAAATGCAACAGACAAATGCATTCCTGGAGGGCATTCACACTGGCTTGGCTGCCCAACATAGAACAATCCAGGCTCTTGCCTCCTCTCTGATGGCAGCCATTGTCCCTGTTTCTAGCCTCCCCCTCCAACTTCCTCTACCCAATGCCATTCCCCTCAACCCCAGTCTATCCTAAGCACACAGGCAGACGAGCAGGCACCCAGGACAACACACAAAAGTGGACTTGGCAAACACAAGCACCACACTTCATCCCACAGGCACTCACACAAACACCATCCAGATGCAGACATACCAACACCCACTGGCTCGACTGTGGCCCCCTCCTCCTCCTCGTCCACCTCCCTCCCAGTTTAGTCTACACTCACACCTGCAGGCACTACATCCTCATCCACTACACCCATCACCAGCACACCTATCAGCATACGCCCCTCAATGGCAGCCACCACCCCCACTTCCAAGCACACGTCCCCTGTGTCCTCTCCCACTGTATCTGTGCTCCCTCCTCCCAAAGTACACAAACGCAAGCACTCAGACACCCAACAGCCATCCACCTCACAAAAGCATCCAGCCCATGCCCCTGCACCCACACACAGCAGACAGACACCTCCTACAACCACTCCCTCTACCTCCACTCCCAAATCATCTCCCTCTTCCGGCACCAATGTCCCAAAGAAGATTTTCCTCTCCACCTATGACCTATTTCCTAGCCCTTCCCTGCCCCTGTCCCTCACGTCAGGCCAAGGTGGTCAGAACCCAGCCAAGCACCTCAGCCACCCAGTCCAGGGGCACCATAGTGTCCACAGCTACACCAGGTGGGAGAGGATCCCGGGCACCAGGCAGCCACACTGATAGGGTGCCTGTACCAAGTGCTGTAAGGAAGGGCAAGGAGGCACCCAGAGCTGCTGCAAAGAAGGGCAAGGATGCACTCCCAGGTGCTGCAAAGAAGGGCAAGGAGGCACCCTAGCTGGTAAAAGGAAGGGCAAGGAGCAATACCCGGCTGCTGCCAAAAGGAGCAAGGAGCCATCCCCAGCTGCTGGCAGGAAGGGCAAGGGGCCTGCACCAGCAGGCAAAAAAGACAGGAGCCTGGTGCTGGGACTCAGTCAGAGCCCCCACCACCAACGATGGTGGTGCAGTCGTATGAGGCTGCAGGGGATGGGCTGAGCCTCCCCTCACCACTGCTAGCATCAGCACCAGCACCGCCACCAGCACCACTGCCAGCAGCAGCAGCCCCAGTGGGCAGCCATCCGAGGCTTCAAGGGATGGGCTGGAGCCTCCCCCCACCACTGCCAGCACCGCCACCAGCACCACTGTCAGCAGCAGCAGCCCCAGTGGGCAGCCGTCCGAGGCTGCAGGGGATGGGCTGGAGCCTCTCCCCACCACTGCCAGCACCAACACCAGCACCACCACTGTCACCACTGAGCAGCTGTTACCGCCGGCGGACAGTGTGTAGTCATGCATCCATGGGCTGTTGTGCAGCCTGGCCCCTGCAGATCCTGTGGGTCTGACACCCAGGTGGGAGACTGTGACCTTGCACTCCCCAAGACCTGCATCACACGGCACAATGCCCCCTCCAGAACCAGTGGATAAGCCATCCACTCCACCCATCCTCCACAGGATGAAGCTCACTGGGCACAATGCCCCCTCCAGAACCAGTGGAAGAAGCCATCCACTCACCCCATCCTCCACAGGATGAAGCTCACTGGGCACAATGCCCCTAACCAGAACCAGTGGAAAAAGCCATTCACTCACCCCATCCTCCACAGGATGAATCTTACTGGGCACAATGCACCTCCAGAGCCAGTGGAAGAAGCCATCCACTCACCCCATCCTTCCCAGGATGAAGTTCACTGGGCACAATGTCCCCTCCAAAACCAGCGGAAGAAGCCATCCACTCACCCTATCCTCCACAGGATAAAGCTCACTGGGCACAAAGCCTCCTCCAGAACCAGTGGAAGTAGTTACCCACTAGAGAGACTGTGGCCTTGCACTCCGCAGGACAAGTCAGCGGGCAGGTCACCCACTAGAGAGACTGCGTCCTTGCACTCCCCAAGACCAAGCACAGGGCATGTTGCCCCCTCCAGAGCATGTGGGCAAGTCACCCACTAGAGAGACTGTGGCCTTGCAGTCCCCAGGACAAGTCGGTGGGCACGTCACCCACTAGAGAGACTGTGGTCTTGCGCTCCCCAGGACCAAGCACAGGGCATGTTGCCCCCTCCAGAGCATGTGGGCAAGCCACCCACTAGAGAGACTGTGGCCTTGCACTCCCCAGGACCAAGCACAGGGCATGTTGCCCCCTCCAGTGCATGTGGGCAGATCACCCACTAGAGAGACTGTGGCCTTGCACTCCCCAGGACCAAGTACAGGGCATGTTGCCCCCTCCAGAGCATGTGGGCAGGTCACCCACTGAAGAGACTGTGGCCTTGCACTCCCCAGAACCAAGCACAGGGCATGTTGCCCCCTCCAGGACCAGTGGCGTTGTACCATCTTCCGGCTGAGGTGCCCCCCATTCCCTGTCCCCCTGAGCTGCCTGTCTATTTTAGACCTGATGCCCCTGCAGTGTTCTCTCTGTGTTGTTGCAGGAGTGAGGTTGGGCCTTGGACTTTGCAATGTGGCCCTGTGGCCCATGGACATTGAGGACTGGGCAGTGTCCCTTGCATTGTAAATATGTATATACTTTTAGATTGGGATGCACAAATTTCACCTATATTTATCTGAATACAGCCTTTTTAAACTATAGTAGTTGTCCTTGCATTATTCCTGAGGGTTACAGGGTGAATATGTAATGTTACTGCATCTGCTTGTGTGTATGGAGTTGAGGGTGGGGGTGTTACATGTGTGTGTCACTCTCTTTTTCCTCCCCCCTCCCCTGTGTGCTAGGCTGCAATACTCACCTTGGTCATCTTCGCCAGCCTTGGTGTTCGTAGTGGAGCAGAAAGTAGAAGAGCATGGGGAAGACATGCAACTCGGGCTCCATGGCAGCATGGTTTTATCTTGAGTGTCCAGAGGTGAGTCGTTTCCCTTCTGTGCAGTGTGTCTGCCAGGCTTTTGATATCATTGGTACCACCCCGGAAAAGGTGGTGGATTGGACTGTCATTATATGGTGGGTGATACATTGTCTTCCGCCTGGCTGTTGGCGGTTACCGCTGTGGTACCTGTTGGTTTGGCCCTGGCTGTCGGTGTGTTAAAGTGGCTGTCTGTCTGAGCGGTTTCTGCCGTGGTCATAATTTCATATTTATTACCGCCGGCCTGTTGTAGGTATTACCGCCGCTTATCACCGACCTTAATGTCTGCCATTGAAAGTGGATGTATGGGGAGTGTCTTGGAGAAGCTGAAAAATATATAAAATGACCCAGGAGGAAGCTAAAAGGAATTGGGAAGAGGGGGTACAGAGAGAATTAACCAAAGCTACATTGGTGAAGGACAACAGGCAGTTCTGGCATTTGTTATTGAAAGCAACACTGTGCCAGGTTAAGGAAGAAGACTATCATATCCAGCCGCTTACCTGAGTAGTACATTTTATTGTACTTTATTCAGACCAAGCTGACCGAGAGACTGAGATAAAAGGTTGTGTGCACAAAGAGTGAAGCAGTTGGATGGAGAGGCACAACTATTTATCTTTACTATGGAGGAAAGATTGCAGACCCTAGGTAAAATATAAAGGAAAATCACCAGGCCTTGATAAATTCCTGGGAGACCTCTGTGTCTCTGAACCAGTGGTATGGGGCTACATTCTGAACCAAAAGTTTAATGATATAGCCAACAGTGCTGATATACCCGATTCATGGTTGGGTGCATAAGTAGATCCTATTTATAAAAAGGGGGATAAGGGAGATCCAGCAAACTATAGGCCAATTAGTTTGATCAGTGTCTGACAGAATTTATTCTGCT
Source organism: Pleurodeles waltl (assembly GCF_031143425.1). Taxonomy (NCBI): domain Eukaryota; kingdom Metazoa; phylum Chordata; class Amphibia; order Caudata; family Salamandridae; genus Pleurodeles; species Pleurodeles waltl. Next base: position 1,577,095,852 of record NC_090440.1, read on the forward strand.
GACAGTTATTAGCGAGGATCAAATTATGGATGGAATTTGTTACACTTTCTAGTGAGGCTCCACAATAACAGCTATACTCAGGTGAGGTGGGGAAGGAGTGGTGAACTAACTGAACATGTAGCGATGATCAGAGGAGTTCATCATGGATGTGTACTAGCCCCTACTCTGTTCACTCTAAAGACATTATTCAGCTGCAATGTAGACCCCCAGATGCAATCATTCTGTGAAATAAGAGCACTCGATACAGGGGTGAAAATACCTTGGTCTAGTTATGTTAAAACATCACTGCATAAGCTAAGGATGGATGAATTTTGGACTAACTCCGAATGTATTCAGAAAAATACTTTGATTGGTCTAAAAAATAGATATTGGAGTTACATCAATGAGAATTGGCACTGCAGTAATGCTGTGGGGACATTAACAGGGAAGTTCCTAGATGTCAAGGACAATATGCAGCTGGAAGCCTTTTTGGACCATAGTGAACATACACAAGTGAAAACACTGTATTTAGGGGTGGAGTACCAATGACTGGAGGAGCAGAAAGGTGAGGCACATGCCCCCTGCCTCGAGCCACAGTTCCTTCAGCCAGTCATCTTCACCATCATCCACCGGGCCACATCATTGCCAGCGTCTCTGGTAGCCACCTATGCCCTTACCAACCTTGTTGCCCCCCCATCAGACCACCTGTTTAAATACTGCATTCTTCATGAGCTGGTGCACTTGGGACGTCAGATAGCATGCACCAAGGCCAAGCAACAGGAACTGTGGGCCCTCAATAATAATGTCTGAGCCCTTTTTTTATTTTTTGTTTTGGTGGGAGGAAATTTTGTTGTGGTTTGAGAAGGTGGGAATTGGGTACAAACTTTGGTAGTTTTGTTGGACTCTTTGTACTTTTTTGGACATTGGTTGGGGACGGGGTGATTTTTGGGGGAGAGGGGTGGGCCTGTTACGTGCAAATAGAGTGGGTTTTCTTATAATAAAAATGAAAGCTGATAAAAGGAAAACTATTTTATGCCTTATGCCTGGAACAGTTTTATTTTTAATTTTACTTTGTACTGATGCTTTTTTACGCACCATATTTTACTCCGATTATCAAAGTGTATACCAGTTAGTTATAGTTGGTTATACCCATGTCTTAATAGCCTTTGTAACTATATTGACCATTGGGTTAATGCCTATATTGCCTACAACAAACTAGATGAACACGATCTAATATATCTGTAGTAGAAGTTAGTTACTCACTAGCTAAAACAAATCACTTCACTTTTAGTTCCCTTACCTGAATAAATGCAGCAATGGCTTTACTGCAGTGTTTCCGAAGGTGCCTTCGTAATCGTGGTGGTAGTGCGCTAACAAGGAAAGTGTTACAAGCGATGTCTCACTCCCACCTAGGTGAGCTCCATATGTAGGATTAATTAGAAGTATTATCCATCACAAGCAGCTAAATTGAAAGAAAAATACAGTTAGTGGGCTACATATTTATATCACAACTTTAGAAAGACTGATACCAGACTATTACCACAATGACACAACAAAGAATGTCAGGTATTATAACAAAACCTAGCAATTGTAAATTATTCTGAGCAATGGGGAACATGGAATTTAATTAAAACTAAAGTTACCAAATCCTCAATTCAGGAAAAGTGTACTCCGAGTCCGGAGTGGACAAGGTTAAACGTTTAAGCAACACAAGGCCTGAATGATGATGTCAACATTGACGAATGATGTTCTTCTACATCTAAACTATGGATCCCTTTTATGAGAGGTTGGGTAAGTGGGGTTGGTGTGTGCCATTGCTCCTGTAATAAAAGATCCCACAGTGAGTTGGTGTTGCATTTAATCACATATGCCCGAACAAGTATGTGATCCACTTATGGTGTAAATTAAGTCACATCTCAATAAATCACACAGCCTGAGGGAAGAGGGATAAGGGTATGTCCCGTATGAGGGCTTTAGCTGTGACTCAATTAGCACACTGAATAATCCTCAACTGATTCCGGGCTTTGAAATAATGGCTGAAATGACTGCAGATTATTTTGGAGGTGGTCAGTATGTTTCTAACTATGTCTTCCTTTTTGAGAAAGCCCTGCACAACCAGGTTAATGCAATGCACTAAACATAGGAACCTGAAATAGCCACAATATTCTCTGGTCTGGCCTTGACTATATTACTGCCATTGTCCATGGCAACAGATCCAATTTTGAGACCTCTGTGTCACAGCCATTCACACACCTTGGTGTTAAAATCTTCCAAGATGTTTGCAGCTGTATGGGATTTCTCCATTCCAAACATGTCTACTGTTGCATGCCGCTGAAGGCCCTTAAAAGTATCTTCAGTGCTGAGAACTGTAGATAGCCGTTGTCTAACCTCTGCAAAAGATCAAGTGTGCAGTGATACACATGTAATCAGTTGCTTAACAACTGGTCCTGATGTCTGTAGTCATGTGGATAATTTGAGCAGAACTTTGCTGCAAAGCTTGTCCAACAATTGCAACACATCGGTGGAACAGCAACTCTGGCAAAATAGGTCTGAGTTAAGACCTTGCATTTCAAGCAGATGGCTGCCACAATTTTTAAAAATCCCACTCCTTCCACCAAAGTAAAAGGGAGGAGGTTAAGCGCTAACACTTCAGTCAGCTTCTCATTGTACAAATGTGGCCTTGGGGGGGTTATGGTCGTAGGTTTCCTCCTGCCTAAACAATCCCATAAAAGTAGACTGGATTTTCTTCTTTTCTATGGATACTGCTGCAGGTGACTTCTGAGAAGTAGGAGGGAGTAGACTCAATGCGTGTCTTGGGGTTGTCATTGTATGCCATGGTCTCTACATCAAACTCTTGTGCCATTTTGAGGTTGATGAAGTGGGTGATACTGGTGCACTGCTGGGGACAGGGCTGCTTTGCATAAAGATGTCCCCTTCTTCTTCCTGATCACATCCCACCATGAGTGGAGCTGATGATTCCCTGATATCCTCAGCTTCAACACCACCACTTGCAGTAATCTTTTAAGGTGCTCCTCCCACAGGATTGCATGATATTTTTTCATATAGGTTGCTTGGCCTCAAGTACCATAGTGTGAACCAGGCAGGCCTAGGCAAATACTAGTTGAAAATGGAGCATATTTCAATGCTATCCTCCTGCTTGCTAAATATAAAAAAGTCCCAATCTGGGGAGGAAAATCTTCTTAGTTGGCCAGAAGTTCCAATGCCTGAAGCCAAACTGGAGATATGTGGCTGTGTCGCTGATTGCCTCTCTGAAGTGCATACTTCTGAGGTAGGAGTTAATGCAGGTCTCAAAATGGGCCTTACGAATATGGTAGCTGGAGCTGGTGGTGATAGCTGTGCCACACCTCTCGGAGCAGGTAGAATATGAGGGGTAATGTCACTCCTTTTTGAGACAACTTCCATAAGAATGACTGGCTCATCATCTTGCTCATCCTTTTTCTTAATTCTAATGCTTTTAGGAACTTTTCTTTTCCCTTGCCTCTCTTGCTGTGTCTCGGACTTTCCATGGTCCAATCCATGCCCTGATCATCACCAGAAGGGGTTCTTGGAGAAGATAGTGTAGTACCCTTCCTTTTTCTTGCTGGAGATCTGAGAGCCAATAATTCTAAAAGTGGAGGTTCTTGCTCAGCAGGAAGCTCAACCGCATGTTCTGTTCCAACTGCAGGAAGATGTACTATTGCTGATTGTGGCTGCTGTCCACTTTGCCCTGTTTCCTGAAATTATTGGGTACTACTTTGCGAAAGGGACAAATCTAATTCAACATCACTGCTAGTTGCTGTCACCATGATTGCAGTGGCTGCCTCACTGACAGACATGGGCTTGGGATTTTGTTGTGGTGGTGCAGTTGATGCAGAGGTTCTGCTACTAGTTTCCTCCCCAGAGGCTGGTGCAGCAGGCACAAGCTTCTGGAAAAAGGTTGTGGGTGCCATGCCAGTAGTAGAAAGCTGCTTCTTCTCACAGGCCACTTTCTTGGCAGCACCTCTCTTTGGGGCCATATTCAAGCTGTCAGTTGGCAATGGCATTGAGCTGCACAAGCATGGGAGATTGGGGACTGACATCACGTGTTGTGTGGTCATGTGTCTTTGGACAGGCCTTCCCTCTGGCAATACTGCAGGTGATGTCTCTTCTCTTGTGCACCTAAAGGCAAACAAGCAAGAAAAACATTTAGTGAAACTGGCATTGTTGCCGTTTGGATTAGTACCGACAAAAAAAATATACAACAATGTATCCAACCATTTTAAAAGTCAAGCCACCATAACATAAAATTGCATTTCCAATCAGGATAACACAACATACAGATGTAACTCTTTGCTTTCTGTGCATCTATTATAAAGGAGACACCTGTAGCAGTCAGAGAGGTTCATGGGAAAATGGAATAATCTTTAAAAAATGAATGATGTTGGTGTGTGTGCAGTGCACCTACTATGGCAGACAGATGGTCCGGGGGAATAGAATAATACCTAAAAAAATAAAAGATGTTGTGTGGCAGGCACCTATGTCAGTCAGGGGGTCTATTGAAGGAGGCAAAATACAAAAACATTGGAAAAATAAACAATAAAATAACAAATTAAAAAATAATTAAATTAAAATAATTTAAAAAAAGGAACATTAAAAATTTAAAATAACATTTTTTTTAAATGAATTGCTGATGTTTGTACTACGGGAGTAAGAACAAAGCACTGGGAGGCAAGGAGATGCAGGTGACTAATGAAAACAAATGCATGCAATATAAAGCATTGTTCATCATGATCATATTCATAATTTACATATACTATAATTATCCTCAAGCATATTACTAATCTGATGTCAGTGAAAAGTAAAAAAAAAAAGGAAACGAACAAAAATAAAAAGACATATACTGCTCCTATAATAAATCTCCCTAAAAATGGCTTTGGAAACTGGAATAAATAAAGAGAGGCTGCACAAAATGGCCACTGGCCACATGGTTAACCAGCAGCAGCAAGCAAGGAGTCATGGAGAACAAAGAACAAATGTAAGCGAATGGCAAAAGCATATTGACTAACTGCACAAATGGATGCCGACCAGACCGTCAAACCACAAGAGTGAGCATGGAGACAGGGGGAACAAAGAACATATGCAAGTCTATGGGAAAGCATATTGGCAGGCTACAACAAATGCCACCGGCCACATGGCCAAACCAACAACAAGAAGCATAATGCATGGAGAACAAAGAACAAATACAAGCCTATTGCAAAAGCACACTGACTGGCAGTACAAAGTGGCCTCTAGCCACATTGTCAAACAACAATAGCGAGCAAGGAGGCATGGAGAACAAATAACACATGCAAGCCCATGGCAAAACACACTGGCTGGCTACACAAAATGGCTGCTGGCCACATGGTCAAATCAATAACAGCAAGCAAGGTGGCGTGGAGAGCAAATGCAAGCCTATGACAAAAACACACTGATTGGCTGCACAAAAAGGGCATTGGCCACATGGTAAAACAACAATAGTGAGCAAGGAGGCATGGAGAACAAAGAACACATGCAAGTCTATTGCCATGCGCGGATGGCAGAATTTATTGGGAACTCCACGTTACTTGCAAGCAGATTTAATTTTTCCAGCCACAATGAGTCACAGGATATCTCAGTCAACAACTGTGCATGCTGGTAAAACTATCCATTGTTTTAAGAACAGAAAATCTAAAAAATAGGTAGCTGTATGGCCTTCTAACTAGACAGAACCTGATAGAAGCATAAGTGTGGAACTTGCGTTTTTCCTTTCGGAGAAAGAGGGTAAACCTCAAAAGAATGTTTTTATTGTTCCATCTTGCATTATTCCAGAGGAGAGTGAATCCAGTCATGATAACAATAGAATAAATACACAAGGCCTACTTGTACACTGTGTGGAACCAGAGAGAAACAAAGCCATCAAGGTTATTCTTTTTGCATGCCTTGAGGGTTCACCTATGATGCTCATAAGTCGGGAAAGTCATGAAATGGGTCACTGCAATCACTAAAGAATAGCTTTGGTGGTCGCATAGAATGAGAGTGATCCCATTGGTTTTAAAGCCATCTCTCTTGGCAAAGTGTGTATTTTGGGGCACACCCACTTGAGACTAGGGGTAGTTGTAGATGATTATAAAGAAGGTAGAGTGGATTGGGAAATTAAGCAAGTAAGACTGAAAGAGATACTAATTGCAATTCAATGTGGAGGGACTGCAAGGTTTGAAAAATGTGGGCCCAGTTTTAGGCTGAATAAAGGTTTAGGTTAGGGAGGCTGCACTGAAAGGGGAGATTATTTCATTGGTTATGAGTACTCTTTTACATACTCTTTCACTCCTTTGTGAATTGAGCACAAAATAAAATGGTAAAATTCAGAGACTATTCTAGAATGGGGTGAAATAAGTTCACGTCTGCCTAATCTTGCATAACTCCGGGCATTTTGTGCTACACTTGTTATACCAAACATCTGAAATTATGCCATTATGGAACACAGTAAAATTGAGATTGTTTTCAAGTAAAATTCATATTGGGCGAGGTTCGGAACAACACCACCAAACAGAACACAAGCAGCTGCTGTTTACGTCACATGTCATTTCACATTCTTTTTTAGCGTGAAATGTGTCCTTACATCCAGAATAGCATTGAGGATGCATTTTGCATTTAAAAATAGCACAATGCAGATTGTCATTTGTTGTATTTTTTGCCACTTTATGTGATTCCTTCCAAAGAAATTAATCAAATTTCACTGACGTCTGAAATATTCATTTGCAAATAGTACAACTAAAAATGACTGTGCCGTGTTTACTAACAGAGAGTTGGACATTTTGGGTCCAATTCTCTAAGGTGTGTAAGACTAGTAAAAGAGTACACTTACAATACTGTTTCCTGTATTTTATGAGTGTTTTTGTGAATTAGCCCTAAAATTTGTCTTTGAGATTTCTGCTCTACACCTATCCAAAGCAGATAATTTATTGTTTTTGCTAAAGACTGAGCTTTTAAGTTCAATTGAAGGCATATTCCAACTGTGTCAAGCTAATTTGATATCTAAGCAGATTTCATAAAATATTGTATAACCAACGAGATTGGCCTACATCTCAGACTGGCTCAACAGTCACATCCCATTTCCATCAGTTCTTAGCATGACAATTAGGCAACATGCCGATCAAACCTAAAAGCCTTCTGAGCTTTTCACTTGATACGGATTCCTCCACATCACAGATAAAGGAACTGACAAACAGCCCAAAAAGGGAGCAAAGAGGTTCTCAATCAACTTTTCCAGTGGAGACACCCCAGTGATTAATGATTTTCTTCTGCTCTCTTTTTGCTAAGTTTACCACTTTGTTGAATAGTGAAATAGCTTTCTATGATACACTGGGAACTGTTCTGAAAGCTATCATGAATTTGACTGCACCCGATGCGCATACCCGTAGTCCTCTGGGAGTTGAATCATGGACTTCCTCCTCCAACAAACTATAAGCAATGTGGGGCAAAGCTGACTGGTTGAGTATACCTAAAATGGTTCTGCAGTCAAATTGACAAATTTAGTGGCATATGCTATGTAGAATATGTATGCTATGATGCAACATACAAGTATATTATTTTGTATGTTCAATATATTAAGGTAGACTTTGAGGTCATCATTTTTTATGCAAATTTCTTGACATTTTGTGAACATTCGTACCACAGCCTTTTACCATATGGACACTTGGGCCTATATTTTTACTTTTTTGAGCCGCAGTTGCGTAATTTTTTTACGCAAAAGTGGTGCAGACTTACAAAATATAGGCCCATATTTATATTTTTTTAGCGCCGCATTTGCGTAAAAAAACTACGTAAATGCAGCGCAAAAAATGTATAAATATGGGCCATAATTGTATTTTGTAAGTTTGCGCCGCTTTTGTGTCAAAAAGTGATGCAAATGTGGAGCAAAAAAGGTATACATATGGGTCTTGGTATATAGAGCTCCACAGTTCTTAACATTGTAACAATATCCCCTTTCAGTCTGCCTAAACTTTAGGATAGCACTCTATATGTACATAGGAGCAGGGACTCCACTTTTGTCCCATCAAAGCAAACTCCACCTGAGCTGCAGAATACAATTATTCTATCTTGTGAGGGCTCACATGCAGTGCACAAATGCAAATTTAGTCAGTCAATCAAACTTTATTTGGCATTAGTGCCATAAACGAGCATCAGAGGAGAGTTTCAAACAAACAGAACAATTAAGAATAAAAAACAATAAATAAAAATTGTCTAAAAATCACCGGATCCATAATTCATGGTTATTTTAAACAATCAAAACTAGATAATCAGTCCTAAAATGTACCACTGACTGTATAAAATGCAAGGAAATTAGATCATAACGAACATAAAATAATATAAACATGCACTGGCTAAGCATCTTTCTTCTAAGTATTAATGACATCTAATAAAACTAATATCAGCACAGCAAACTTAAGTCAAACCTTACTACTGTAAGTACGAGAAGCACTTAGTTTTTATACATAGGTTAGACACAATTCTAGTTAATATCTAGGGGATATTACGCAATAATTTGTCATTAAAGACAGCTGGTGAGCCTTTTTTCAGTGCTCACTTTGATGCTAGTCGAAAAAGAGAGACCTTATCCAGGCCTAGGAACCCCTATTGTACATGTGTTGGTAAAATAATCTGGAACCCTCCAATCTTGCGAAAGTGTCTTTCACATAAGCAACCCATGGAAATTTGCCATATTATCCTAACAAAACAATCTGTTAGGATTAATTTAGTAAATCATAACAAAAAGGGGTCAGCCCAAGTAAGTCTTCCAAGTAAGTCAATTCGACCTCAGAAGACAAAACAGGTGGCCATACCAGCAGGGACCGCCAATAATATGTGAAGTAAACTTTTTTGTAATTTTTGAAGAATATAACAGTTTCCGTAACCCCACACACCAGTCCCATAGGTGACAACCTAGATGCATTTGGAGTTAAAAAGATTTAACATCTCCCTCTCTGGCCTATGCCCCAATTTTCATGGAAAACAGAATAATGCTTCGATTGTTCTCGAAAATTGTTGTGATCATTAAAGCTGCCTACTCTAACAACTGATGCAAAAAAAAACCACACACAAACACACAACAAAAACAGATGATGGACAGAATGCTGAACAATGTCAAACATGCAACCCCAGTCACAAATGTGGGCCTCAATCTATTTTTTGCTTGCTCCGCTATTCCTGTTTGGACCCAGCCATATGAAAACCGGTCTTGTCCCTGTTCCCCATGGTAACAATCCGGCCCGAACTGCCAGGCAATGGATTGGGATGCAGCCTCAAGCCATTGCCAGTGACAGATTAATTTAAGCCTCCTATCCATCACCTTGTTGTTTTTGTACTTGCTGCCCTAAGTGCGCCGGGTATGCCAAGATGTGAGTCCCATGCTCACTGTGCCTCTGGATTTAAGCTAGCCTGGCTAATGAGGGGGTAATACCTCGAAATCAGTCCCAGGAAGCTTGTTGCTGGTCCAGAAAGGACCTGGCCTGGCAGTTTGGGCTGGACTGTTCCCATGAGAAGCAGGGTCAAGACTGATTTGCTTCTGGCTGGGTTTAAACAGGGATGGCACTGTGGGCAAAAAAACAATGGATTGGGATACGGCCAGAGTGATTGCCAGTGGCTCAGATAATTCAAGCATTCCATCCATCAACTTGTTGTTTTTGTACCCTAGCAACCAAGGGCCCTTGCTCCAAACAGAACTTTGGCCAGGGTATCCAAATGGAGGTGGTGTAATAGTGTGACCAGTGCTTTTTTCCACCCCCAATTTTCTCACATTGTCCATATTTAGGGCATTTCACTCTGTCTAAAACATTCCACAGATCCATAAAAGCTAGATGCAGAGCACTTTTATTTACTTGAACATACTTGCCTATCAAGAGAGAAAGGTTTAAACATTGTTCTACTGTGCTGATTGGGCATCTGAAAGGATATTATTCGCTTCAGCTCACTTATTAGTCTCGCAAGAAATTCCCTACCCAGAATTTTCAACATGGAGTCTAATATGGAAATTCAGCGCTAACATGCTGGGTTGTTTCTATCACCTTTTTTACAAATAGGAACAATAATTGCCTCTTTTCATGTAGGTATTAGTGGGCCCATGATAATAGCTGTAAACAAGTTTGTAAGCAGAGGGGCTCATAAATATACTTTTTCAATAAAAATGTCCACAAGGACTTCATCAGGACCAGGGGCCTTTATGGATTGGCTCTTCATTATTGCTGCAGCAATGTCCTCCTGCCCTAGGGTATTGCTAAACCGAACAGCCACATCCCTGTCAGGCTTTAACCTTTCCCCATCATCTAAAACTCTCAGGAGTAGATTATTAGATTTAAATACTTGGATAAAATGAAAGGCCTAAGGCCCATATTTATACTTTTTTTAGTGCGCATTTGCGCCGCTTTTTGACGGAAAAGCGGGCAAACTTACAAAATACAGTTGTATTTTGTAAGCTTGCGCCACTTTTGCATCCAAAAAATGACGCAAATGCAGCGCTAAAAAAGTATAAATATGGGCCTAAGTGTCTGCTGCAATGAAACAATCTACCTTTCAGGAAGGTCCTTCAGGAAATAAAGGGTGATCAATTATCTCCCAAAAGAGTCTAGGGTCACTTGCACTCCCAGTTACATGCAAGTCAGCCAAAGCAAAATTCCCAGTTCTAACTTCCTGGCCTTGAGCACAGCTTTATACATGTAACGGGTGGATTTAATATTCTCTCTATTTCCTGAATGGCTATATAAGGCTACCCTAAGTGGTTTATGGGCTTCAGTGCAGGATTTATTAAATCAATAGTGCAGGGAAGGACTAGTTGGCCTATATTTTAATGTTAATGATTAGGACATTGATTGGCAGATGGTAGCAAAACTATTTTTTATGGAACAGGCTGGAATGTCGAAGGAAAAGCACTCTTAACTGCTTCTAAAATTTCAAGCATTTGATTTAGTGTGAACTCTGTCTGTTTCACTGAGTCCCATTTAGTTCCGAGACCCTTGTTTTCAAAAAATACAATTGAGGCCATGTCCAGATTTTCCCTCTCAATTTTCTGATCAATGTTCAAAAACAATGCAAAGGTATTATGATCGCTAATTCAATTAGCAGTAATTTTAAAATCTGATTATAAGTAACTAAACTCTTTTGACATCAGAATAAAATCAGTATTGATACAATTTTCTCCCCATATATAAGTTGGATGATCCCTTGAGGTGGCCAATACACACTTGCTTACAAAAGATAAAATTGTTATTACAATCATTTTATTGAAATCGTCCCATACTTTGTGTTCTTAAAATGTGCAACCTCATTGCCATCTAGATCTTCTATCCCACATACTGAGACAAGGTACATACACATAAAGCACAATTAAAGTTAAGATTTGAAATGATTTTTAAAATACAAAACAAATTAATCTAGCGTGTCTACTACATTTGAACAATGATGGTAAATATTAATAATCAGCAGATCAACAGGCCCTGTGCCAAACAACATCAATAGCTGGTATCAAGGGGAAGTGCACAGGTACGTTACTTTTAGTCACAGAAGCTTAACAGAAATAAAAATTGCTAAACCACCCTTTGCCCTCCTGAAGGGTGATGGGGCAGTGGAGTTGCAGAATGATTGATAACAGTGTACATGAAAATCATCAGTTAACCAAGTTTCTTTGAGACAAAATATATTGTACTCTTTTATAACTATTAGCTAGTCTTGATTAAACAATTTGGAATGTACTCCTGCGATGTTCCAGGATAACAGATAACAAATTGGTGACCACAAATGTGAATTTGTAATAGTCAAACATAATAACTGTGCTTTTTGCTATCCTACCATTGTGCCTACACTTGGTCAAGGATTCTAGGGTGTCTAAATAATGTTAATAGGCAGAAATATTCCTGTTTTATGCTTGTTACTTTAGTTTATTTTACATTGCATAGGATTCTGTTATTGTAAATTGTGAGTTATGTTTTCCTTTGAATTCCTTGTAACTGTGCTCTGGCTAACTGCTTGGAATTTGAAATGTGCTGCAACACATTCCAGTATCTGCCAAGACAGCTGGTCCAAAGATACTGATGTATATCAGGAAGCTCTTTTAAGGTTGGAACTTATATTCAAACCCACAATAAGGGCCTGATTACAACTTTGGAGGAGGTGTTAATCCGTCCCAAAAGTGACAGTAAAGTGACGGATATACCACCAGCCGTATTACGAGTCCATTATATCCTATGGAACTCGTAATACGGCTGGTGGTATATCTGTCACATTTGGGACGGATTAACACCTCCTCCAAAGTTGTAATCAGGCCCTAAATATTTTGTTAAATACATTTAAATTCTTCACCTGGTTACAGAAAGAAAACAAATCTTTTGATAAGTTTCTTACAGAACTAAGGGGACTTTCAATGACAAGTAATTTGGACTTATGATGGATGAAATGATCAGGGCTCAAGTCTTAGTATATTTTAAGAGCAAAAGAATACAAGAAAAGTTGTGGGTCATGGGAGATCCCAAACTACATGATGTGATTGCTAATGCAAAGGCGTTAGAGCAATCAGAAAAATGGATTTCAGTAGAGAACAAAAATACTATTAGTATTGAAGATATATGCACAGTAAATAATACTGATGCAAATGTGTGCAGTGTGAACAATGCACGCTCAAATGTAAGGAGAAGTGAGAAAATGACAGCATGTTGTAGGTGTGGTAGTACCAACCACCAACCAACCACATTGCCTCTTTTCCCAGTGTCCTGCTATTGGCAAGGACTGTAAAAAATGTGGATGAGTGGGATACTTTTTCCAAGTGTGCAGGGATGTAAAGAAGAATATTATTTTTCAACATGGAAAAGTGTCTTGTGCAGGTGACAGTGGGTAGAAGAAAACCAAATGTGAATGTGACAAGACAGAAGGCTACAGTAACAGTGTGGTGTTGTCTGTTTAGAATTTCAGTACAAATGAGGAGGAGCGAGAAATGAAAGGTCCACCTAAGTACATTGTGAAAACTTTAAACATCGAACTGGAGCTTATGGTTGATTCAGGTTCTCCGTGGACCATTATCACTCAGAAGTATTTCCTTGAAACATTTCCAAGAGTATTGGACATACACAATTTAATGGCCTCTGACATAATTGCCGAGAGCTTTGATGGCTCTACCACTGACATTGTGGGATTTGTGTAAGTTGATTTGGGGTTTAAAGGGAGACTGGTCCAGATCAAATTGTATGTTGCTGAAAGAGACGTGAATGTACTCAGTTGGAAAGATCTATAAAAGTTAGGAATAATTCTTAATCCAAAAGTAAAGAGCCTGTGTTGCTGGTAGTGGTTAAATGTGATGGGCAGAGTATATGTCACCATTTTCCTAAGATTTTTATTAATATGTTAGGTAAGTTGAGAGGATATTCATGCAGAATTGAAATAAAAAAGGAGGCTAATCCTGTGAGACAGAAATTAAGGAATGTCCCTTTTAATGTCAGACAAGAATTAAGAGTGATGTTGGATGACATGGTGAGAGATGGAATCATAAAAGAGATTGAGTATTTGGAATGGGTGTCAACCATAGTTTTGGTGCAGAAAAAGGACAAAACTTTGAGAATATGTGTTGATGGGAGCGGTGAATGCCAATATCATAGTGGATTTTCATCCCCTCCCCAATATAAATGAAGTTGTTGGGATGCTAGAGGGAGCAATGGTATTTTCCACATTGGATTGAAGATCAGCGTATCATCAGATAGAATTGACTGAAAATGTCAAACATTATACCGTCTTTCTTATGCCACTGGGACTGTATCAGTTTAAGAGGATGCCTTTTGGTTTAGTCTCAGCGGGGTCGGTTTTTCAAAGAGTGATGTACCTCATATTTAAAGACATGCACTAATTTGTCAAATGTTTCCGGGATGACATTCTAATATATTCCAGGAGTCATCAGGAACATTTGACTTATCTTGGAAAAGTGTGTAAGAAATTGGAAGAGTGTGGGATAACTCTAAAGGAAAGTGTACATTTTTCTGAAGTTCTGTGGAGTAGTTGGGACATACATTGTCTAATGAAGGGGTGGTACCTAAAAAATCCCTTGTGGATGCCATTGCGAAAGCACCTGCACCAGACACTAATGGGAAATTGTTATCTTTTGCAGAAATGTGTGAATGTTATAGCAAATTCATTAGGACTTTTGCAACTAAGATGGAACCTTTAGGAGCATTGACAAAGAAAGATGCTCTGTTTGTTTGTTCTGGCAAACAGCACCAATCCTTTCAACAAGTCATTAATGACATACTGGAAGGACCTACGTTGAAACCCTTTTGCATGGGAAAGGAATGTATAATTACGGTGGATGCCAGTATGTATGGTTTGGGTGGTATATTATCCCAGAAATGTGGAAAGGAAGAATGGAAGGTGGCATTTGCTTTAAGGACTTTAAGTGACACTGAGAGGAGATATGCTTTAACAGAGAAAGAGTTACTGGGGTATGTTTGGGCTATTGAACACTTTTGCAACTATGTGTGAGGAAGTTATTTTCTTTTGAGAAAATATCACCATCCACTTGTCTATATTTTGTCTCCAAAAAGTGGTTGAAATGCCACTGCTCACATTGCAAGGCTAACACCAAGATTACAAGAATACAGTTTTAAAGTTGAATATGAACAGGAAAAAAATGTTACAGGGGATTATCTCCCTAGGTTGGCATGTAGTACTGATCATGAAAATGATGGGAAGAAAGAACTGGACATGATTACACAAATTAAGGATGTTGTGGGAGACAAATTTGAAGGTATTGATGAAGGGTTATAGATGGAGAGTCAAAGAAAGGATGAGTTGTGGCAAAAAGTGAAAGAGTATGATTTAGAAGGATGGGTTGAAAAAGAAAATGTGAACCCTGAAATTTTGCCATTCTGGAAAGTATCTGATGAGCTGGAAGGGGAATTTCTTTTCAAGGATGGTAAGTGTGTCCCACTGTCTAAAATGCAGCAGGTTATTCTTTAGTTATCTCAAAAACAACATTTGGGTTTGTCCCCCCTGAAGAAACTCATTAGGACCAGTTTTAGTGGTCAGGATTGGATAGGACGGTGGACAGAATGGTCAAAGATGAGAAAGGGCACATAAGGTGCTTCCTGCTCATCAGAAACCTGTAAGGTGGCCAGAGTTCCCTTGGAAGAAGGTTGCTATTGATATTTCAGGACTACGTTATTCCTTGCCAAAAGAGGCCCAGTTCGCTTTAATGCTAGTGGATTACAAAGAGGCCAGAGATCAAGTTTGTGACACAGACCACTACTAAGGTAGTTATTGAGTTTCTCAAAGAAATATGTGCAAGAGAATGGTACCCAGAAGTATTAATCACTGACAATAGTGCTCAACTGAAGTCTAAGGAAATGGAAGAATTTCTCAAAAACTGCAGGATCCAATATATCATCCTGACCTTAATTGAACCTCAAGGAAATGAGCAGATTGAGATTAATCGAGGATTCAAGGATTGGGTGTCTGAAGCACGTAAGTTTGGATGTTAGTGGAAGAACATATTGAAGGAAAAGTTGTGGATGTATCGGGCAATACCTCATACTGTTACTGACAGTCAGTCCTTTAAAACTGCTTAAAGGAAGAAGTCCTGTGACAAGTTTGTGTCCATGGTGGTTCAGGACAAGATGGGAGAAAAGAAGTGCTGCAGTGGATGTAGACCAAATGTGCAGAAAAGTGGAAAGTAAGCAAAGTAAGGTGAAGGAATGGTACGATGCCAAATGGAAGATCGAGAAACCTAAGCCCTGATTTATACTTCTTGTTGCAAAACTGCACTAATGCAGTTTTACACCAAAATGTTTAGCACCGGCTTGCACCATTTCTGTGCACCAGCTGGGCACCATATTTATGGAATGGTGCAAACTGGTGCAAAGGGTAGGCTAGCGTCAATAAAAATGACATTAGGAGGGTGGCACTGGCAGTATGGAATAAAGAGATTTTGCACCAAAAAATGAAGTTAGGCAGGTTAGAGTAAAAAAAATCACTTTAACCAGATTAGCATTATTTTATGGTGCTAAAACTACCATGCCACGTGACTCCCGCTTTAGAAAAGGCAGGAGTCATGCCCACCACCACAATGGGCAACAAAGGGGACAAGGGTGCCCTGGGCATGGCCATTGCACCCTGTGCCATGTATGGGGGCCCATTTCTGGGCCCCTTATGGCACTTTAAAAAATAAAATGTATACCTACCTTTACTTGTACTTACCTGGGATGGGATCCCACATCCTCTGCAGTCCCTCTGGTGTGGGAGGGGGTGTCCCTGGGGCCTGGGGAGGCCACCTGTGGGCTTATTCCATGGTGTTCCACCATGGAAATAGGCCCACAGGTCCCCTAATGCCTTCCCTGACGCAGGCGTTAAAAAATGGGGCAAAGCACAATTTTTGCACATGAGTATAAATATGGCGTTAAGAACATAGAGTCATTTTTTTGCACAAGAATGCCTATCCTGCATCTCATTAAGGCAAGGAAGGCTTCCACGTCCCAAAAATGACTTTAACTCCATAAATGTGGAGCTAGACGGGTCTAGCACCAAAGTATAAATATGGAGTTAGTTTTGCACCGAATCAGAGTTAAAAAAAAATGAAGCTAATTTGGTGCAAACAGAGTATAAATATGCCCCCTAGTTTCCAAGTGGGTGATGTGGTGAAGATTAGGCTACCGGATATTGTAGCAAAAGGTATGCCTAAGTATAACAAAGCTTTGAAGGTGTTAAAGGCTAACACCAATAGCATGCTTACTCAGAATGGTAAAGTGTGGAACATCAGACTTGTGTCAAAATGCAAAGAAGAATTGATTGGTAAATTGAATGCGAGGGAAAAGTATGACTTTAAGGAAGTGATACAAGGAAACAGGGTGCTGGGATGTTGTGTTGGGACCAAGGGAGGAAGCTAGTCTTTGTGAATCTTTGGCATCCTAGGTTAAGAGAGCAACTAGAATGAGATGTACTCCAGACAAGTACAAGGATTTTGCATCAGAGTTACCCATTTCTTTTTTTTTCCTTTTAGGGGGAAAAATTACATTATATTCTTATCACTGCAGTTTATTTTACATTGTATAGGATTGCGTTGCTGTAAATTGTAAAAAGTTATGTTTTCTTTTGAATTCCTTGTAACTGTGCCCTGGCTAACTGCTTGGAATTTGGAATGTGCTGCAACACATTTCCAGAACCTGCCAAGACAGGTGGTCCACTGATGCTGTGCTGCTCTAATAAATCCTCTCAGGAGTATCTCTATGCTTTTCAAGAATTCCCACACATAAAATGAGTTTAAACTACAAAAAGTAAGCAGAGAGCTGGGAAACCAAAAGCTTCACTGGAAAATTGCTTACACCAGCCCCACCTCCTTTTTTTTTCTTCTGCACTTTCTCTCTTTCCATCCATCTATTTTCTTCTTCGCCCTGACTCCTCTATCACTTCCCCCTTTCTGATTGGTTTTGTTTTACCTCCACTACTCCCTGCCTTTCTCTCTCATTGAAACCCCAATCAATTGACCTCTGGAAGCTGAGAAAAGTGACCAAGACACTAGGAGTGACTCTGGGCTTTACAAACTGGCCTAAAAGGGCTCCAGCCAACTGGGGAAATACAAATAAAAAGTCTGCCTAGCCCTGAGAAACCAGTGCTCCTAGATGCATGCTTACTTTCTATGCTAGCAGCTGGCCTCAATGCCTCTGAGACCAGGGTAGCAGGGTGCATTTCAGTGGTGCCAATGGGCAGGCCAATGGTAACAGCTGTAAAAAATGTTGATCCCTCACTGATTATCCCCCACTGATTACAGCTGACTAATCATTACCCCATAATACCCTCATGCTCTCCTACTCTTTTCGCCTCTGTTTTAAGTGTCTCAAAAGGGCATCGATGAATTGCAAATATGTAAATGTACAACCTAATTTGTGAATTACTATTGCTTAACTTCCTACTCAGTTGGCACCATAAAATCATGAGCTAAATATTGTCTGAAGAAAACATTGTGTCCAGAAAAATCAAACCCATTAGAGTTAATAGTAGAATGTCCGCACCCACAGGGATGCAATGTTTTAATGATAACTAGGACACAACATATATGTCACTGGATGATATTCTGATTTACAGCATACTGCTGAACTTTTCTCTGACCTACCACTCTTTAAACTAACCACCTTTGTTAGTATCCACAGTCCCATATGATACTTTACCCCTTTGATTTGTCAGACGGCCTTGAGTTCTCCGACGCCAGTTTTATGTGCTGAAGCAGTTGTAGGCATGGCGGTGTATGGAGAGGCGGCGATGGTGGCAGAGCAGCATCCAGGAAGCCTGTTCCCTCCCGGAGCAGCGTGATGGAAAAGGTAAGTGCGGTCCTAGAGGGAAGGGGTGATGGGTGTGTGTGTGTGAGTGTGTGAGTGCGTGGGGGTGTGCGTGAGTGTATGTGTGGGGGGATGTTTGTTTGAGTGCATTTATGCATGTGTGCATGTAAATGAATGGGAGCATTTGGATGTGGTGGGTGGAGTTTGGGGGGACCTGTATGTAGGGGTGGGGGGGTGGGCAATGGTGAGAATTGGGGGGACCTACATAGGGTTCTGGGGGTGGAGGGTTGGGAGGGTCAGTCTTTGGGGCTCAAGGCGTAGGGGTGGGGACTGTTCTAGGGATGTGGGGGGTGGGTAGGTGTTGTGAGAAGGGGGGATGGGCCTTGCGTGTCACAGACAGGTGACAGGATTGATTATTCCTGTCACCCTTATGCTTTCCACCAGGGACTACCTGGCGGGGTAACTCGCCAGGAAATCCTGGCAGCCCGGCGGTCGAATCTGACCTGGTGGTGGGTGGTAGTAAACTGCCTGCTTTGCAGCCAATTCCATACTGTGTTCCGCATGCCGTTGGCAGTAATGACTGCCACCACCGGCGTGGGGGTCCAGACAGCCATGTTCATTATGATCACCTAAGAGTTTTTTTTAGAAAAGTCCAGAAGTGGGGGCTGCCCAGAGTGGGTATGGCAGTTCTCCCAGCATCCCCAAAATAAGTACAGTCTTTCTGCCTGTCATGGGGGCAATTGGGATTATTACTCCTTATCTGCCCCTCAGGGGGGTAGAAAGCCCACTAGACACCAGGATTTTTTTTTTTTTATAAAGGAGAAGCGGCAGCTGCCTGTCATGGGCATGTCCATGCCCCCACCCCATTTAAATGGAGACCAAAGTCTTTCTGCCCCCCAGGGGGAATATAGGTTAATAACCCCTGATCTGATCCCCTAGGTGGCAAAAAGTCCACTAGTCACCAGGGATTTTTTTTCTTTAGAAAATTCTAGGGGTTGGGGGATGCCCAGAGTGGGCACAATAGTGCCCCCACCCCCTCAAAATAGGTGCAGTCTTTCTAATACCCTCAACCTGCCCCTGGGGCCAAAAGCCTACTAGACACCAGGGAGTTTTTTTTTTTATAAAGGAGCGGTGGGGCTGCCCACTATGGGCATGGCCATGCCACCATCCCATGCCGGGGGCAGCTAGGGTAATTACCACCTATTTTCCCCCTCCCCCGGGAGAGTAGAAAGCCACTATACACTAGGGAATGTTTTTTGTTTTTAAAAAGAGGGCTGGTGGCCGCCCACCATGGGTATGGCCATGCCAATACCCCAAATAAATGGGGACACAGTCTTTCTGACCCCCTGGGGGAGCAAATGGAAGTAATTACCCCCAATTACCCCCAGCGGGGCACACAGCCCACAAGAAAGAAGGGAATTAAAAAAAATAGAGGGGTGGTGGCTACCCACCACCATGTGCACAGTTATGGTTCCTGGGCAACCGTCTTCCTTCCAACAGACTAAAACATTTCATCCGAATGGCAAACAAGAGGACATTTGACTCTTTTGGGTTTTGATTTTACATATGGGTCAAGCAAGCTTGCGTAACTCCCAATATCGTCCCATTTGCAATGGTGAGCCGCTGCACATTTTGGGCTTGGGTACACTGCCACTGGGAAACACCTATTAGACCCAGACACATCTGAAAAATAAACATCTCATGGAGTTTAGGGTGGTATGCTTCACATGTGCCACACACCATTTTCTTACTCACAATGCCCTGCAGATCTCCAACTTTGCCTGTAATCATGCATTTTCCATAAATTTCTGTGATGGAAACATCTGGGATCCGCTGGAATCCACAAAATCCCTACCACCCAGCATTGCCCCATCTCTACTGATAAAAACACTGCCTCACTTGTGTTAGTTTCCAAAGCAGAGTCAAACTAAAAACATATGAAACAAAAACCTGCCCTTTAGGACAAGTGTTGGTTTCCTCTCAATTTCTACAAATTTTTGCCCCTTCCTTGTCTCAGGCACTTGGCCCACCTACGCAAGTGAGGTGTCATTTTTTACTGGGAGTTTGAGGGGAACTCTGGATGGTAGAAAATTTGTGTTGGCATGGTTATCCCACACAGAAATGTAAGGGAGATATGATTTTTTAGCTGAATTTGAGGCTTGTGGGGGATTCTGGGTAAGAAAACCTTGGGGGATCCACAAAATCCATACCTCCCTGAATTTCCGTGGGTGTCTAGTTTTCAGTAATGTCTGGGTTTGATAGGTTTCCCTTGAGGTTTGCAATGGATTCTGGGTAACACAACCCATTCTGGATTTCCCAGAGTGTCTAGTTAAAAAAAATATACAGGTTTGCTAGGTTTCCCTAGCTGCCGGCTGAGCTAAGGCCCAAAATCCAAGATCTGTGACTGGGGGTGAATGTTTGATTGGTTCCGCATTCCGTCCATCCAGTTACACTATCCCACAGCGTTTGTGTTTTGCTTTGCTTTTGCCGCCCTGAGTGCACCGGGTATGCCCAGACGTGGGTCCCGGGTTCACTGTGCCACTGGATTCAAGCTAGCCTGGCTGATGAGGGGTGAAACCCTGAAACCGGTCCCAGGATGCTTGTTTCCGGTCCAGGGAGAACCTGGCCTGGCAGTTCTGGCTGGACTGTTCCCATGAGGAACAGGGTCAAGACTGATTTGCATATGGCTGGGTTCAAACTGGGGTGGCATGGTGAGCAAAATAATGGATGGATTAAACCCAGATCTGTGACTGGGGGCGAATGGTTGATTGGTTCTGCATTCCGTCCATCCAGTTACGCTATCCCACAGCATTTGTGTTTTGCTTTGCAAAATCCACAGCTAGGCACATAGCAAAAAAGGTTTCTTTTTGGGTGGAAAAATGTGATGTGTCCACGTGGCATTTTGGGCTGTTTCCTGTCGTGGACACTAGACCTACCCAAACAAGTGAAGTACCATTTTTAACATGGGACTTGGGTGAATGCTGGGTGGAAGGAAGATTGTGGCTCCCCTCAGATTCCTGAACTTTCCATCACAGATATTGGAGGTAAATGTGCTTTCTTAGACAACTTTTGAGGTTTGCAAGGGATTCTGGGTAACAGAACCTGGTGAAAGCTGCATATGTCACCCCATCCTGGATTCTCCAGGGTGTCTTGTTTTTTAAAAATGTACGTTTGCTAGGTTTCCCCAGTTGCTGGCTGAGCTGGGCCCCAAAATTCACAGCTAGGCACAAATCAAAAAAAGGGTACAATTTTTATCAGGAGACAAAGGGGAACATTGAATGATAGAACGACTGTTATTACCAATGGTCTTTCTCTGCATTTGCTTTCCAAATGTAAGAGAATGTGTAAGAAATGACTCCTTGCTGAGTTCAGAACTTTGGCTCCTCCTCAGAAATGTGTTGTTTTCCAGGATCCACCATTGGGTTCAAACCCATTTCTACCACTAACTGGTTTGAGGCTGAAAGCACAATGTATGGGATATCTCCCGGTAAAATGCAGTAACTGTGTTGAAAAATTTGGTTTTCTGATTCAAGCCTGCCTGTTCCTGAAAGCTAGGAAGATGGTTATTTCAGCACTGCAAACTGTTCATTGATGCCATTTGCAGGGAACAAAAACTGCTTTTTTATTCTGTAGCACCTTTTTCCCATTTGTTCCAAAAAGACAAAATTCTGATATATTTTGACTAAGTTCTTGCGCCCCTCCGGGGAAATCCATAAGCCCTAGGCATACTTAAAATCCCAAGTATATTAGAAAAAACGATCCAAATTTGGTGTAGATACCTCATGTGGACAAAACATTATGGGAGCCTAAGCTAAAAAAGGGCTCAGCACTTGGAGGTGGGGGGGTGGCTAGCAGAGAAGGGGCTCAAACATTAGTGGTAGACAGACTTCTCATACAAACTGGAAACCTTGAGCAGAGAATTTGTCTTGTCTTGAACATTCTCATTGCAACTTTCTCATTTCTGGGTTTATTTGGAAAAAAAAATGCATAATATATGTTTCTGCTCCAATAAAATGAACATCTCTAGTTCAGAAAACATTTTGTTTTGGGGATCAACAATTCTTGATGACTGTTTCTCTGGTTTTCATGTGTGTAAGCCATGCAAAAATTACAAGTTTGTTTATGTAAATGAAAAATTGTTAATGAAAGAGAGACATTTCATAAACGGCAACAGAGAATGCATACTATCATTAATTCATTTCCAACTCAGATTTGTAAGCACTGAAAATTGAAATAAACAAAAGCAGGGTCAAGACTGATTTGCATACGGCTGGGACCAAACTGGGGTGACATGGCAAGGAAAATAACAATGAATTAAACCCAGATCTGTGCCTCGGTGTGAGTGTTTGAAAAGTTTGAAACACTGTCCATCATTTTATTTTGTACTGATGTTATGTTCATCCTAAGTGGCCAGAGTATGAACTGACGTGGGTCCCTTGCTCACTGCACCACTGGATTCAAGCTAGCATGGCTGATGAGGGGTGATACCCCAAAACCGGTCCTAGGATGCTTGTTTTCGGTCCAGGGAGTACCTAACGTTATAGTTTGGGCTATACTATTCCCATGGGGAGCAGGGTCAAGACTGACTTGCACATGGCTGGGTCCAAACTGGGGTGATATGGCGAGCAAAATAATAATGGATTAAATCCAGATCTGTGACTGGGGGTGAGTGTTTAAAAAGGTTAACACTACATCCATAATTTTATTTTGAGGTGTTGCTATGTTCACCCTAACCGGTCCTAGGATACTTTTTTACGGTCCAGAGAGGATCTGATTTGACAGTTCATGCTGGACTGTCCCCCTGGGGAGCAGGGTCAGAAGTGATTTGCATACGGCTGGGTCCAAACTGGGGTGACGTGGTGAGCAATATAACAATGGATTAAACCCAGAGCTGTGATTGGGGGGTGAGTGTGTGAAAAGGTTCAACATTCTGTCCATCATTTTATTCTGTGGTGTCGAAATAAAAACCTGACATTTTTGTCATTTCTAGGTCACCAGTTGAAATGAAGCCTAATGACAGCACGTAGCAGTGAAATAAAGTCATATGTAATTATAACAGCTGTATCTCTTAGCAGCATTTTCACCTTTACAGTTGTTCATGTTTAAATTAGGCAGCAAAATATGTGTTAGAGCAATGGACTTGTAAGGCATATCCTGTGAATATTACATTTAATACATTTGTTATTTGACCTATTTACTACTGGAGGTAAGAATTTATTTTCTTTCATTTTTTTTTTTTTTTTGCCCTTTGTCAGGTAACCGAAAGAAGATTTGTACAGCATAGATTTATAAAACATATATCCAAAAAGAATGGCAGCCTATAGTGTGTTTACCAAAGCATAATACACATAATGCTTGTATTACAATCACTTCAATACAATTCAGACTGAAAAAACCCTTGAGAGAGATTCTATCTTTCATAGGATGCAGACTTTCCTAGCCGCTAGTGTAGGAAAGTCTGGAATTTATGATAGACAGAGAGACAAGTGATATGGTTTATTTTCTCATTTCATTTTATTCAACAGCCATGATGAAGTAATAACCCCTGTGATGCTTGTCAAAAAAACAATGCAAAATATGTTGTTGTAGGGTAATAAACCATACAGATTACGCCTGCGAGTACCAAGTACTCTTTTCTTGTGAGAGTCATTAACCTTACCAAACTAAAGGGATGAAAAGGAGTAAGTAGAATAACAATAGAAAATGAAAATCTAGCAACAGAACAAATAAATCCTGAAAAATGTCCATGGAAGGTCTGAAAACAGTTTGATGATATCCAAGAGTCATTGTATTTTAAGTGAAAGTCAAATACCCGAAAGGGTTTAGGAAGTCCTAGGATATTTGGTCATCTGATGTAGTGACCACACAGTATACTTTTGTAGTGTATGGAGGATGAGGTGCTCAAAGGTAGGGAATGATTAGAGTATTGAAGCATGATAATACTGTGTTTTTAATAAAATCTAGACTTTAATAATAGCTAGGAATTCTACATTTTATGGTGAGACGGTAGATTCATATTATGCTCATTTAATGCATATTTACAACATCAGAAACAACATTAGATATCAGTTTACAATAAAAAGTATGAAGACTGAATCATTAGACCCATTTGTTGATCCAAGAATGTCCTCCAATGTGAATCCATCCCCAAAGGCTTTAACGAAGCTAACAGAGTTTTTGGAACTTTGCGCTCTGACAGGGCCAGGGCCGTAGGCAGCAAAAGAATCCTGCTATTTCAGGCCTATTGCACACCAGCCTGCCACGCATGCACTGCACGCAGGACAAGCCGGTGCACAAGAGCCCTGAAACAGCAGCTTCACTGCCTATGGCCCTTTCCTGAATGCACCCAATATCTGAAACATTAAACAGGGCCCGACCCTGCTAAGCCCTTCTGAGATTGGGTGCATTCAGGACTCCGTGGATCACAGAACTCTGCTCTGGGGAATTCCACAGAGTTTTTAATCAATTCCACGGAATTCTGCAGAGTGGAACTCCATGAACTCCACCCAGGCCTACTTTAGATGTCTTGGCTCCCCTATTAGAATTTAAGCCTGGGCAGAGTTCGTGGAGTTCTGTCACACTATGCGGAGTTCTGCAAGTGGCAGAGGGTGTTAGGTCACGCTGTTCATGCTGATTCTTAGCACATGGTGTTCGTTCTGTGCTGAAAAATCAGTGTGATGGGCACCACACACACTGCATGAGTGTGACGCCTGAGCAGATTTTCTACTCAACCTGCAGCTTCCTCAATGTGAACAGAAGGTTCTCAATTCAAGCGGTAGCGACCATCCATGACAGCCCACGTTGAGAAATCTCATTGGGTGGTGGTTCTGGAGAAGGATTTTCCTCACTTGCACTCACCAACTTAATATTGGCGGGCGTGAACAAGGAAAAACCTCCACTCCACTATATAGAGTTCTCCTTACTCTAAGCGGAGCGCTGCGTGGGAAAAACTCCGCAAAAACCATGAGCGTAGCGAAGTTCACCACCCACCTCTAATTAGAATGAGCTTCAAAAGAAGTGGAAACATTTTTGGCTAATGTCTTAACTCATCTTACCCAAAGGGCCAGAGTAGAAGAAGAGACAGGTTTATGAGGCTTTTAAAAAGAATCAGTAATTAATAGGAGGAGGTTTTTCCTAGGGAAGTGTCGGACCTGACATTGTTGGAGTAATATTCCTCCAACTCTTTGCTTCCCAGACTTGTGTTCATGCTGATTTTGTGTTTGCTGACTTTAGAACTCTACAAACATTTCCACTTCTAACAGTGCTACAGTTATTGTGCTCCTTTAAACATGGTAACGTTGGCTTATATATAATAGGCACATTTGTGTACTTGTAAGTCACTAGTAAAGTGGTACTACATGTCTCCAGCCTCTAAATTAAATGCTACTAGGGGCTGGCAGCTCTCATTGTGCCACCCAATTAAGTAGCCACTTTTATCATGTCACAAGCCTCCCACTGCAGCCTTGGTGTTCAGTTTTCAACTATCTTTTTGACCTGATAAAATGAACCTTTTGAAAGGCCTAAACCTTCCTTTTTAATACACGCAAGTCAGCACTAGAGTAGGCCGTACACAGTTCAAAGGGCAGGATATTGGTGGTCATTATGGCACTGTCGATGACTGTTAAAGTGGCAGTAATACCGCCAACAGGCTGGTGGTAATTACTTCCAAATTAAGATCATGGCGGTAATAACTCCCATAGACAGCCAATGTACCACACCATCCCCCAGGGCATTAACACCACGCACCACAGCAGTAGCCATCAACAGCCAGGCGGAAGACAAGGACTGCCTACCATATTATGACACTGAAAACCGACAAGATTTCCAGGGTGGTACCAACGCCATCAAAAGCCCGGCAGAAACACATCACAGAAGACCAAATACTCACCAGCAGAGACACAGACAAGATCAACGCCGCCATGGGACCGGAAGTGCAAGACTTCCCGATGCTCTACGCCATGATCTACCTGGAACACCAACGCCGATGAAGACGGTGAGTACAGCTGCCTAGCACACAAGGGAGGGAGGGAGGAAAGGGAGAGTGACACACACCCGAACAACGCACACCAGACACACACACACCATACACACAACCAGCTGCAGACAAAAACCAATGCCACAGGACACACGGCATAATAATACAAGGGCTAGAGGTCAGCAGTACTGAAATTGTAATAACAAGGCAACAACCACCATATGAACCAATTTTAGAACAAAGATACATGAACAATTGTCCAGAAAGGCCAATGCCCAGGCCAAAGTACATAAGGCCCACATGGCCACAGGGCACAGTCTAAGCCCCAACTTGATCCTGACTAATTCCAAACAAAACTGTGCAGGGGCAACATCTCGGAAGTAGACAGGCACCTCATGGGGGAGGTGGGGGAGGGACACCTCAGCTGAAGTCAGGAACTTTCCCACTGCTTCTGGAGGGGGCTCCATGCCTATTGCCCAATGCTGGAGAGTGTAAGGTCACAGTCTCTGAGGTGGGGAACTTGCCCACTGCTTCTGGAGGGGGCTCCAAGCCCATTTCCAAATGCTAGGGCGTTCAAAATCACAGTCTCTGGGGTGGGGGGCATGCCCACTGCTTCTGGAGGGGGATCCTAGTACAACAGTCCCTGGAGGGTGGCCTACATGCCCTCTGCAGGAAGTGAGAGCTGCATTGTCTCAGCTGGGGGAGGTGTCTCCTGGGCATCCTCTGCTGGAGATGAGGGCTGCATTGTCTCTGCTGGGGAAGGTGTCTCCTGGGCAGCCTCTGCTGAAGGTGAGGGCTGCATTGTCTCTGCTGGGGGAGGTGTCTCCTGGGCAGCCTCTGCTGGAGGTGAGGACTGAATTTTCTCAGCAGGAGGAGGTGTTTCCTGGGCAGCCTTTGCTGGAGGTGAGGGCTGTTGTGTCCCAGCTGGAGGTAAGGGTTTCTTGCCTGTCATTAGTGGTTGAATGGAAACCTCTTCTGTCATTGGTGGGTGAGTGGGAAAGATTTCTCTCATTGGTGGTTGAGTGGGAACTTCTTCTGTCATTGGTGGTTGAGTGGGAACCTTACCCCTCCTGGCTAGTGGAGTGGGATCCTTCCCTTTCCTGGCTGGTGGAGGGGGATCCTTCACTGTCTTGCCTCCAGGACTAGGAGATGCCTCCACTGTCCCCGTGGAATGTTTGGCTGAGGTGCTGTGCTGAGTCATTGGGACCCTGCTCTTATGGGCAGGACGGGGAACGGGTAGGGAAGAGGTAAAGTTGGGCAAGGGAAAGCTTCTTAGGGACGGTGGGGTGGGATGAGGGAGGTGGGATGGGAGTGGAGGTTGAGGGAGTGGTTGTTGGAGGAGTACGTCTGCTGGACTTGGGTGCAGGTGCATGGGCAGTGTATGATGTGAAGTGGATGGCTGTTGGGTGTCTGAGTGCCTGCATTTGTTTCCATTAGGAGGGGGGACAGACAGGGTGGGAGAGGACACAGGGGATCCATGGATGGATGTTGTGGAGGTGTCTGCTAGTGAGGTGTGTGTGTGCTGCTTGGTGTGGTAATGCTGTTGGTGGCTGTTGAAGCAGTGCATGCTGGTGCGAGTGTCAACGTGACTGTGAGGGGTGTGGAGGAGGAGGAGGAGGAGGGGGAGACAATGGAGGCAGTGGATGTGGATGTGTGTGCAACCGTTGTTGTTTGTGTGAGTGCTTATGGACTGAAGTGTGGTGCCTGTGTTTGAATGTGCCACTCTTGTGCGGCCTTGTGTGCATGCTTGTATGTATGTGTGCATGGGATGGGTTGGGGTTGAGGAGATTGGGACTGGGAAGTGGTAGTAGGAACAGGGACAATGGCTGCCATCAGAGAGGAGCCAAGAGCCTGAATCGATCTCTGTTGGGCCGCCAATCCACCGTGGGTGCCCCCCAGGAATGCATTGCATTGCTGCATCTGGTATGCCAGCCCCTGGATGGCATTCACAATGGTTGACTGCCCTACAGAGATGGATCTCAGGAGGTCAATAGCCTCCTCACTCAGGGCAGCAGGGCTCACTGGGGCAGGGCCTGAGGTGCCTTGGGCAAAAGAGATGCCCACCCTCCTGGATTAGCGGGCACGGGCAACTCGCTGAGGGCCTACTGGGAGGGCGGTGCTGGTACTGGGGTTGGCAGCTGTACCCGCAGCCGGGGTAGTCACAGAGGTGTCCATCACCACCAGGGAGCTTCCATTGGAGGAGGAATATGAGTCAGTGTTGTCACCTCCTCTCTCCGCTATGGTGCTCCCCTCGCCCTCAGTTGGTTCCATCGGCGTTGGTGGACTCTGCCCCTCCACCAGATGATGCTAATGCACACATGGACAGGATGACAGAAGGAGAAAGGGGGGAGGGAGAGAAAGGGAGCTCTGGGTCAATTACAGTACAGACACCACAGTTGGCATACACAGCACCGTCACACACAGGGATCATGATTGAACACTATGTATTGCACTGGCATTGAATTGGCTAGATGCCACAGCAAGATGAGGGCCAAACACTTCCAACTGCACTTCTCCTGTGACCCACAAAACCCTGGCTGAGGTGGAATCCAAATTAGCTAGGTTATCTGTATTTGCCATACACCCATTACCCTTGAGCTGGATCACGCTGCAATGTCTGTCCTGGCATTAAGGGGCACCCGCTAACTCGCATCCACCACCCGGATCCCATGCCACCTACCAATTATTGTAGTAGTGCCCACTGTACTCATCCCCTTGTGGCTGCTATGATGCCCTCAAGCGCCCATCCAGCTCTGGGCAGGCCACCTCCAGTATGCGGGCCATCAGGTGGTCAGGTTCGGACGGGAACCCCTTCCTCATTGGGAGGCTTCCTCAGCTGGGCCTCTGCGGTCTTCCGCGCCCAACATCTTAGGTCCTCCCACGGTTTCCCACAGTGGGTTCCCCGCCTGCTGTAGTCACCCAGGGTCCGCACGTCCTTGGCAATGGCACGCCACAATTTTGATGGGCACTGACCCCTAGAGGTAATACACACAAGAGGACAGCATTACACATATAATTGAGCCTGTCAATCATGTGGCCCACAAATCCTATTTCCAAATCCATTCGCACACACATCGCCCGACGAACATCTTGTACTCTACCACCAGACATACCACCCCACATATGACACGATGCCTGCACACACATCTACATGCAAGCCTCCCACATGCATCGTGCTTAACATGTACTCACCTGTTGGTCTGGAGGTCCATATAGCTGTCCATACTGGGACAGGACCCCATCCACCAAGCGCTCCAATTCCATTGAAGAGAAGGCAGGGGCCCTTTCCCTGGTCACGCGGGCCATGGTAGGTTCCAGACATAGGTCACAGCAGCACACGCAGTGTAGGTGTTTTTCTGTGAAAAGTCAGGAATCAAGTGAAGGTATAGATCGAAAATGGTGGTCATATCCGCCACTGCGGCCGCTGATCCCCATTGGCCACTGTACTCCGTAGACCCCTATATTAGATAATGAGGAATTGCATGGCGTCACTTCCACCTGTCCCTAGATACAGATCTGGTGGTCGCAATTCCATGATGGGGGACAACATACAGATCGTCCATAACTGTATCATTGCCAAAAATTGCACAGACATTGCCATTCCCACTGCCCCATCACATTAATGCTGTATGCACACTGAGGTGGTGGGTCCATTGTTCAAATTGTGACAGCCTACTTACCGGTGTACAGACCCTTTGTGGACTTGGCTACACTGGAGGACAGGCACATTATACTCACCTATAGACTGGATAGGGCTACAATCACGGAGCTGTGTGACCAATTGGAGCCTGACATGATATCCTACTGGGATCCCCCCTCTTGTGCAGGTTCTATCAGTGCTCCATTTCCTGGCAACTGGTTCTTTCCAAGTGACAGTGGGTTTGGCAGCGGGAATGTCACAGCCAATGTTCTCAATCGTGCTGGCAAGGGTATTTTCTTCCATGGGGAAACACATGTGTAGCTACCTTTCTTTCCCCCAGGTGGAAGATTTGGCCACTGTGAAAGTGGGATTCTATGCAATGGGACATATACCCAATATTATTGGGGCGACTGACGCTACACATATTGTGTTTGTCTCCCCCCGCCAGAAGGAACAGGTGTTAAGGAATCGGAAGAGTTTCCACTCACTCAATGTGCAAATGTTGTGCCTGACGGAGCAGTATATCTCCCATATCACTGCCAAGTATCCAGGGTCGGTGCATGACGCCTTTGTTCTGAGGAATAGCATCATCCCAAATGTGATGGCCCAACTACAGAGGCACATGGTGTGGCTAATAGGTGAGCCAGAGTCCCCACCTACTGTATGTCAGTGTATGCCTTCAAGTGTCATCCCCATAGCATTGTGTAAGGCTAATTTTTGTCCCTCAATACTTGCAGGTGACTCTGGCTACCCAAACCTATTGTGGCTCCTGACCCCTGTGAGGAATGCCAGGACAGGGGCTGAGAACCGTTATAATGATGCACATGGGCAAACCAGGAGAATAATCAAGAGGACCTTCGACCTCCTGAAGGCCAGGTTCAGATGTCTGCATTTGACAGACAGATCCCTGTGCTACTCACCTGAGAAGGTCTGCCAGATATCAGTGGCATGCTGCATGTTGCACAACCTGGCCTTCATGTGCCTTTTCTGCAGGAGGAAGGGACTGGAGATGACCCCGTGGCAGCAGTGGACCCTGAGGACAGTGAGGATGAGGAGGCAGAGGATGAGGACAACAAACATCAGTTATTTGACAATACTTCCAATGACACACAGGTGAGACAGTGAAACTGACCATTACTCTGACTATTGATGTCTTCTGTGCGGCTGTAGCATGAAGCCATTCACTTCCTTTGCATCTCAACTTACTGTCACCTGTGGCTTGTCCTTTCACAGATGTTGGTGATATAACAACAGTGTCCTGATATGATTACTGCAGACAGCTACAGGTCATCATTTGTATGCTATCACAGTGTTCATATCATTTGCACTAGATGTGACTGTTCCCATAAATGCACATTTTCACCACATAAAATGGTGTCACTCAAGTTGTGTTCAAAGGCGTTTATTGTAGTGCAAATAATTGACAGAAAAGTGCAATGGAATGGGGTGATGGTAGAGGAAAGTCCGGGGTATTGTTCCAGTCTGTTTGTAGCACAGGTCCAGTGTCAAAGGGGCCATAGGAAGGGAAGCAAAGGCAGTTCAAAGTGGACAAGGTGACAGGATGGGACACAAGGGGGGCAATCAAGAGAGTCTCATTTCCTGGCGGTGGTCTTGGTCTTGGGAAGTGTCTCTGGCTTCTATCTGGGTCGCAGTGAACATTTGCCAAGTTGTTCACCTTCTGCAGGGGGAGGGGTGCTGCTGCCCTGTGGGTCCTGTGGCGGGGCCTCCTGTCCACTTGCTGTAGTGGAATTGGAGGGCTGGTCAATAGACTGGCTAGTGGTAGAGGCCCGCTGGTATGCTGTCGATTGCCTCATGATGTTGGCCATGTCTGCCAACATCCCTGCTATGGAGATCATGGTGGTGTTGAGAGCCTGAAATTCCTCCCTGATCTCCTGATGGTGTTCCTCCTGCAGCCACTTGTTCTCCTGCATGTTGTCAAGGATCTGGCCCATCATGTCCTGGGATTGTTGGTAGGCCCTCTGCCAGGACCTTGGTGAGTGGCTTCTGGAGAGTTGGATCACTGGGCCTGTCCTCCCCCTGGTGCACAGCAGTCCCCCGAGTGTCCCTGTTGCCCTGTGCCCCTGTCCCCTTAACGGTGTGCCCTCTGCCACTGTGCCAAGGTCCCTGATTGTCTTGGGGGTGAGGTGTGGACTGGGGTCCCTGTACAGGTGGGCACACTGCTGATTGACGTGTCCTGGGGACAGAAGTGTGGGGACGATGGGTGGGTGCTGTGGTGTTGGATACTAATAGGGGAGGCTCTGTGGTTCAATTGGAGTAGGCTGGGGTGGCCGACTGACTAGTGGTCCCTGATGGGCCAGGTAGTCCATCCAGATACAGAAGTCCAGAGTTACTGTCATCACTGGGGGCCTCTTCTGTTGGGGGACTGGTTTGTCGTGGCACCTCCTCTCCACTGAAATTGGCTGGGATACCTGTGGGGATGTAAGTGATCCCTTATATCGTTGCTGTTGCCCTGCCACCTTTGATTGTCTACAGTGATGTATTGTGGGATTGTTAGTTCCCCTATGCTGTGCATGCTTTTGTGATGGGTGTTCATGCAGGGCTGGGAGGGCTGTCCATGCATTGGTATAGCATGCAGGGCTTCGCATTGGGGTTAGTCATATGTGTAGGTACAGTGTGTGGGATGGAGTGGTGTGATGGGAGTGAGGGTGAGGGCATTGAGGTATGGGGGATTAAAAGTAGTAAATGTAGACTCACCAGTGTCCAGTCCTCCAGCAACTCCAGTGAGTCCCTCACAATGCAGGATTGCCAAGACTTGTTCCTCCTATGCTGTGAGCTGTGGGGGAGGAGGAGGAGGTCCACCGCCAGTCCTCTGTATGGCAAACTCTTGCCTTGCTGCCACAGAACGTACCTTATCCTGTACTTAGTTCCACCTCTTCTTGATGTTGTCCCTTGTTCTTGGATGCTGTCCCACGGAGTTCACCCTGTTTACAATTCTCCACCATAGCTCCATCTTCCTGGCAATGGATATTTGCTGTACCTGTGCTACAAACAGCTGGGCTTTACCCCGACTATTTACTCCACCATGACCCACAACTCCTCATCTGTGAAACAGGGGTGTCTTTGTGGGGACATGGGTGTTGTGTGGTGTGTGTAAGTGTGTGGGTGTTGGGTACTGTGGTTGGTGTGTGAATTGGGGTGCGTGAGGGATGTATGGGTGTATGTGGTGTGTGTGTCTAGTTGCCGCAGTGGTCTTGATATCAGTCTGGTGGCAATACTTTGTATCCATAAAGGGTTGTGGGTAATGTGGGTGTGACTTTTATAGTGCTGTGGGTGAGTGAATGTGGTGTGTGTATCAGTTTCTTGTGTGTGTTTTTGGTATTGGCCAATGTTGTGTAGTTTAGTATTTGGGTGACCAGTTTGAGCGTGCCGCTGTGTACCGCCAATGATTTACCTGCTTTGAATGTCTGCCGTGGTGATTTGTGGGTCATAATGTGGTGGGCGTTGTTTTGTTAGCATAACGGTATAGGTGTTCGTACCACCACTTTAGCACTGACCTTTGGGCTGGAGGATTTGTGTATGTGACAGTATTCTGTTGGATTGGTGTGTGTGTGTGCCATAATTTCGCGAATGTATGTTCACCACCGTGACGGTATGTTGGCAGGCGTATCTGCGGCGATAAGCGGGATTTATGGACAATGTCATGATAGGGCCATAGTGTCTAAAAAATTGGACATGTACTTTTAAGTTTTACATGTCTATGTAGCAAAAAACTCCTAAATAGGATAACATTGGATTACCTTATTACAGTGAATAAGTGTTAACTTCCAATTGGGAGCAGGTGAAGGGGTCGAGTTTGCTGTCCATGGAATTGGGAATTAAAACCCTTTCAATGCTGATGTCGGATTTTAAATCACAATTCTAAAAATACCACTTTTAGAAAGTTGCCATTTTCTTGTATAACCATTTGGTGCCTACAAACTGTTCCTGAGTCACATGACTTGGTGTATCTGGCAGGTGGTTTTTATGTATTACTCCATGACAGTGAGACAAAGGGAAGCTTGGTGTTGGCAGCATGGGTCACTCTGACTTAATGAGGGGGGGAGCTATCACCTACCACACTTGGGAGAATTAAGGAAGATAGCAGACCTACTATCTGCACTAAGCTTCTGAGAGAAACTGGGGACTTATGTAGAACCTGACTAATTGCTCCTGGATACCTACCACCTTTGATTGATGGAGTTGTACAATTGATTCCTCAGAAAATCAGCACAAAAATTCAAAAAATCTGTTGTATATTGAGTTAGAAGATATAAAATCTGGCCTTGAATGTCATAAAGTAATGTATTGTTATATGCATTTGATATGTACATTCCTGAATATAAAGTCTGTGATGTAGCTACAATACGTGAGAGCCTGCAATCCATTCATAAAAACCTTCTCTAATTTCCTTAGAGTAGTGACATCTCTCGTTGTCTGTAATTAAGTAACTGCTCAGTTGCAATAACTTGTTAGTCTCAAAACAGACCAATACCAAAGATGTTAAACTTTAAAGTAAATAAAGTTAAATCTACTCCTTCTACAAATATGTACATCACAAAGGCTCTCCTTGAGCACTCCCACAAAGACTCTGTCACTAGAGTGTTATGACTCCAGGGAAGCCACGGCCAGGGCAGGGAGGTAGGGAATGTTCAACACCTTAGGGGACTGGAAGCCTCTAGAACCTTCTATTAAATAGGCACCAGGTATAAATATTGGACTTCAGACCCCCAGCTCCTCTATACATTTCTGGACATGGGGAAGTCTCAGAAGAAGGACTACTATGCTGCTCTGCTACAAGAAAGATTGCTACCTGGTGTGCTACGCTGCTTCCCTCCTGCCTGAGTGAGAAGGACTGGAACTGCATCTTGATCCCAGGATCACCAGATTTACTGCAAGGGCTAGATGGCGAGCCTCCTGACCAGAAGCCTAAGGGAAAGAACAGGTGTCCTCCCACTTCAGCACAGCACCTGGATGTTGTGAGTCCTGCCCCCCCATGTGATGCCAGTTGGAAGGGGGCCTGAAGGTGCTCTGCCAACCTAACGGTGTCACAAGCAGAACTGATACATTGAGATGCATCACATCCCAGAAACTCCATATCAGAGCTGCTGTGTGACCACCAAATTCTGCATCGGTACTACTGTGTGACTCATTCCTGGTGCAGAACTTCGTATCACTGCCTGCAGCCTTCTAGGAACTGCCACTGCATGCTGCATCTTTGATGCAGGCCTTCACATTGCAAGCCCCTTGTCAACAGCATCCTCAACAAAGCAGTGCATTGCATCGCAAGCCCAGCAGCTTTTTAGAACCAGTAGGTTAGCAACGCAAGACCCTTACTAACAGCATCCTTGATGATGATTCAGGACCTCTCATTGCAGCCTTGCAGCTCCAAGGAACAGCAGCTGCATGACATTTTCCTGGAGCAGGACTCTGCATCGCTCCCCAACCAGGATTTAATGTACTCTTGTTCATCTGGCCAAACTGTGTCCCTGTAGCCTGATCCAAGCTTCTAGGAGTCCTAGAAACAAAAGACTGTGGATTATGCTCATAGACAAGTTTTGGGAATTATGAGATGGGGCAATAAAAGAAGATAAATATCATCCCCACTTGCAATCTATCATCCTTTTCTGTGTGGCGGAGTAAGAAGGAAAGAACATGCCACTCCTGTAGAATGCAATACTATGGCTGTAGTCCACAGTATATTTGAATTTCAGACACACTTCTGAAATAGGTCTAAGCAGTCATTGTTCAGCTTTTCTGTGTGGACCAGATGCATTCCAGATGTTTCATAAGCATTGTCAAGGCTGCAAACACATCAGTGTCAGAACTTCTTTCAGAGAGCCACAGGGAACGCAGAGGTTACTGGGCCCAAATGCGGTAGTTGAGGCCTTTTACTCCTGATGTGGTGCAGTTCCTATTATGAAATGAGACTGCATGTGTAGGATGGCAGAACTTCAGAATGTCGGGGCTGGGCCCTTCCACACCATCTGAAACTGTTGGCCTAGTTCTTGGCAAGTTTGCAGAGCTCACTTGAACCCCTCATCTTACAGGGAGAAGATGATTTGTGGCAATCCGAAACATGACACTATGACTCCCAAAGCAAGCTGTGGAAATAGATCTCTCCCTTTCATCATATTACTCATGCATGCAAAAGCAAAAACAGAAAGAAGATACTTGATGAGTTTTTAATGCATTTATTTGATATTAAGATAATCTTTTAGAGGGAGAGTGAGATGAGATAATTAGGCAAGAGCAACATAAACAGAGTTAGGAACAGGGTGAAAACAATGAACATTGCCACCATTGTTAGCTGGTTCTAGAATGTCTAGATATTCCTACATGCCCTGAATAACCTAAAGAGAGCATTTTTGGGTGTGCCTCTGCCTTCCCAATCCCAGGGCCTGTGTGATGAATGTCAGCCCTCATTAGGAGGCTGGTGGAACAGAGACATTAAAGGTGCATTTTCTTGCACAGCAGTCTCATGAAAGTTGCATCTGGAATGCCCCTCTGACCCTCCTGGTCAGTGCAATGCTTATGTAATTAAACTGCACTATGTTAAAAGATACAGCTGTGATGTGATGTGATGCTTTGTTTTGGCATTAGAAGTTGGCACCCAGAATATCTTATTCTGTATGTGTTCCTGAATGTGTGGTAAGAAAGCTTACTATAAACAAACATCATGTTCCCTGCCTTCTCAGAATAATATTTTGCAAGCTAGTACATAAAAAATACTGCTAAAATGTGATGTAACTAAAATGTACATCATGTAAAGTGCAAGTGGGAAAAACTAAAAAAACAAAGGGAACCAACTCTGTCCAAGATGGACATCACTACATGCTCCCCTTGAAAGTGACAGCGACAGATTTGAAAATGTTATAGGCTAAAAGCATGTAGAACTAGTAAAATGATAAAATATGCACTCCAACAAGCAAGGCAAACAGACCAAATTAAATAATGGCAATTTAGAAGAGTAAACATTTTGATAAAAAACAGGCAAAATGAAAACGTTCATGGAGGCATCCTAAATGTCAATTTCAATGGAGTCCAGGATGGATCCCGCTTCCGCAGATGACAGTACCACCAGAGCCTCAGTGAATAGATCAAAGGAACACACATGGTCATTGGGCTCAGCAGCCACGAGACAGTAGCATCCTGTGTAGTGCCAGATGATGACGGACAAGCAGGTACCAATCCTGAAGTTGTATCCACATGGAGTGGCTCATAAACAGCATCTTAAAGCAATCCTATTCTCATAGGACAACATCAAAAATGGGCCCGTAACGAGGACATCTACACATTCATTCCTGTAGAAAGTATCAATTGTATTGTGAGGCAGATATCCACTGCATTTTCATAAGGGCACCAAAGACAGCAGAAAAGAGGCTGGATGCAAAAGAAACATACGGGTCAAAAGGAAAGAGAGCTGTCTTCTTTCAGTACCTCCAATAAAGATGCACCAAAGTACTGTATTATACACCTACAACACAGGTTGATGTGTGGTAGTTATATCACCCCTTGGTTTCAATATGGGACATCCACTGCAGAGCAGAGAAAACAAGACCAAAATGCCCCCTACTACAGCCAATATTAGTGGCAAGTCTCCTGAGACACTTGAAAATAAAGAGAGAATTACTGCAGGAAAACTGTCTGAAAGGTACAGACAAAGCCAGATCCTACCACTTTAATATGGTGCACGATTCCAGTAGTGTTTGACACATTAAAAATGTGATACACAAGTTCACAAAATGTGTCAGAAAAATGGTGTTTAAGAGTGTCTGTATCTCAGAAGACGTCTTTGCAACTTGCTATTCAAACATCTCACGGGTGGATGTGAGAGCCTTGTTCATCTGGAACAATATTTCTTTGAGTCAGCTCAACTTGTCAAAGCTAGCATTAAATGTTGGAATGAAAGGCCAAAAGCTGGCTACTCTAACCTTATGCACAGGAGGTAAAAGTAAGTTTCTGAAGCAGGTCACTATTTGAGAGACAGAAGCCACATAGGGGACACCTGCCCTTATCCTACAATAGCTTGACCATTCAGTATCAAATAACCTCTATATGAAAGTAACTGAAACACTGGGTAAATCAAAGAAACTGATACTCCTGTCAAGTAAAAAGCCAAATTGGTGGCTGATGCATTACAAACACCATGCAGTGTCACCTGTTTCCAAAATAGAGTGGCTTAGTGAAGCTTCACATTTGTTTCCCCTTAGAAACACTTCCCTTTTCCACTCATACATTTGTAATCAAAAGGCAGTTCCCATACCTCATGGATGAAACTTTCCCTTAAAGCCTCATAGCTGCCTACTGGAAAATGTTTCAAAGATGCAGTGAATTGAAATAGGAAACAGGCAATGAGATAACTTGTTTTAGCCATATTGCTGAAGTTCTCTCTGCCACAATGAAAGGCAATTCATCTAACTTTTTTATGTAACGTATTGGTGTATGTGGTATCCTTCTTAGGCATTACTAGCTGATTCCTTGTCAGATTCAAGGGCAAAAACAACTCTGTACAGTTAACATGCTTCCAGGGCAAAAAGTTCCCTTCAATACTTGCAACATCCACCCCAACAGCATTATAGACCTCAACTGACTCTGCCCATGTTGTAAAAAATACGTCATATTATATGATGTCAATTGTCAAAGATACAATGTTATTTAATATGTAAATGCAAGTGGATAATGTGTTCATTCCATTATCAACCACAACCAATCCTTTGTCTAAATTATCCTGATCTATTTGCCTTAAATGTGCAGGTGCTTCAATTTGAGAAAGCTTCCATATTTAATTGTAGATGGCATGCAGGAATATTTTTGAACTCGGTGACCTAGGACCTAATATGAAATCTTGCCAGTCAATTTCCTCAGAGAGGAGACAGAGGTGCTCTTTTAAGGTGGTCATTGTGGAGTGTTGCAAACATTGCTGATATCACTTCCCCATGCTGTAAGTTGTAACTACTACTTTAGGTTGAGAGATGTAACTAGGGTCGAGTCACTGTGAAGAGTCACAAAAACGAGTATGACATCCATTTATGTCCACAATAACCACCCGTTGAGACCTGACATTGTAGAATTGAATGTACCATTTTGACCCATCCCATTGAGCTGTCCCTTAGTGTAATTAATTAACTGTTGCCAATTATCAAACTGGGAGATGGTGGGAAAGCACATTAATTTCCTTAACTTTCTCCAGACCTAGGCAAGTAATCTGCTATATTGTCTCATTCAAAAAATTAATCTGTAATGGAGTCAGACATGACTTAAACAAGGCATCCATGCATTGTACCTGCCAGTCTTTTGTTCCCAAAATTGATTTTAAATCAATTGTATCTTCCTAATAGTCATAGACTTTGACAGATATATGGGAAACAAATAAATTTGAATACATTAAGATAGTATTGGTCAACATGTTCTTCCTTCCTTGTGAAGGTGTCATTTTAAAATAATAGTACACAAGATCTGATGCACAGAAAAATAGGTAAATTTCTCTGAATGTGCTTTAGAACTACCCACTGATTCACTGATAGAGTTGAGCAGTATTTCCATTGTGTATAATTTAAAACTGTGCATGAAACGCTAGACCTGTGCAAAAAATGGTGTCCATAATGATGATAGCAGAACATTTCTCTATGATTGGCAATGTTCATATACATATCTTTACTTTCAAATACAATATAACATTCAAGTTCAGACAGCATTAAGTTAACTGTACATCCCAATCATCTGACAACACACTATGTGTAATTAAATCATCCATTGAAATCTTTAAGACTTAAGGGCCCTCATTACGACATTGGTGGTCTTTTTGAATAACTCCTGTTTTCGTGGGCTCCCAAAGACCGCCAGTGTTGGTGGTCCAAAGACCACTGTATGTGGAGTCACCCAAGGATTTCCATCTACAGTATTTAAGGGTGAAAATCTGACAGTGTCGGCCTGACCAACAATGGGTGAAAGATGATTCCACCACCTTCAGCGCCACACCAAAAGGACTCTGCCTGCAGATTATGAGACATAATACGGTTTGGCGGTTCCTGCATGGCGGTGGTAATGCCGACACCCATCCCATCCTGGACGAGCACCTCGACCAGACAGGTAAGTGGAGCGACTGAAAGGGGGCATGTGTATGTGTGGCAGGTGAATGTGTGTGGTGTGTGTGTATGTGTGCGAGCATGTGTGTGTGTGTCGGAATGTTTGTGTGTGCATCTGTGCATGTATGTGTATGCGAAAGGGGATTGTGTGAATGAATGCATATGCGGAGGGGGTAATGTGTGAATGAATGCGTATGCAGGGGAGAGTGTGTGAATGAATGCGTTTGCAGACGGGGTGTGTGAGAATGAATGCGTATGTGGGGGGAGTGTGTGAATGAATTCATATGCGGAGGGGGAGTGTGTGAATGAATGCATGAGTGGATGGGTGGGGGTGTGAATGAATGCTGGGGGGGATGTATTTGTGAGTGCAAGTGGGGGGTGTATGTCAGTGTGAGAGCGAGTGGCGGTGTTTGTATGTATGCATGCAGTCGGGAGGGGGTGCTTGTATGGATGTGTGCGGTTGTGTGTGTGGTGTTTGCAAGTGTATGGACAGGTGGTGGGGGGTCATCAAGTGTGTGGGATTGTTGGAGTGCGTGTGCCAGTGACAGGAATGGGGATTCCTGTCTCTGGGTTCGTTACCACCAGGATTTTCGTGGCAGGGCGACCGCTGCAAAAAGCCTTGTGGTTTGCTGATTCCTAATACGGCCGGCAGTCTTAGGCCTGCCGCCGGCCCGGAGGAGCTCGTTGCGGCGGTCTGACCGGACCGGCAGGACTGTCGGCATTGTAGCAGTTTAGCTTCGGCCAAATCACACAACTCATAATGCAGCAGTCTTTACAGCTGAGTCCACGGCAGTTAGACTGCAACCGCAAGTTTGGCGGTCTCTTGACCGCCAAACTTGTAATGAGGCCCAAGGTGTTTGAATTGTTCTTGTAGGACCAAATATATCATAAGGAATGTTACCCCATAAAATTCCATCAGGAACTGGAACAGCAGAAATGTTCACAAGGGACAAGTCTCTTCGTGCTTTGTGATAAGATAAGTGCAGCTTTAACACCTCAACAACAAGTTCCACTGTTGATCTTTCAGGAAGGTAATGTCAGTTTAGAAGCAAAAAGAAAACAGTCACAAATCCAGTCCATAAAAGTACTGCAAGCAAAGCAAGAATAATCCACAATTAGGTCAATGGGTGGGCCAGATAGGTATGTTTTATCCAATGAAGAAAAATGTATGCCTTAAAATTAAATGGCAGATGAATCAGAAGAAAAATCATCAATGTCAACAAAGTAATTAGAAGCAGTCTGGATCAAAACTCGAGCATCGCAGGTGCAAGGGAACTGGTAGAGACCTCCAGAGGTGATTCCTCATAAACAACTCTGTTGCTTTCAGTAGTACTAGTAGAAAATTGTAGACTTATGTAAGGTGTTGTAGTTTCAGCGGTGACAGGAATCACACAAAGTTCATTCTCCTCCCTTCCCAGCCTAGGGGAAACAACATTGGTGTTGTCCATTGCTTGAAGAGGTATTTCTTGTATGGTAGTGAGGGGGATTGGGGAACTACCCAGGAAGCCTCTTGGGTTGCTATTCAATATTGTTCATTTGATGAAACAATTTGATCAATGGAGACAAAGCAGACATCTCTGCAGTCATCAAACAGAGGTGGTACCAAAGTTCTGGTACTGAAAATTCGAAGAACTTGCACTGGTGTAGAATATGAAGGACCAAATTCCTTCTTTACTAGTATTTTTGCTCGAAACAAGTGCTGAACTTTTGGAATCCAACTAGTAGATGTTGGCTGCTCCTTTACTCCATCAGCAGCAGCTTCTAAAAGTAGAGCTTGTGTCACGAAATGCTTGTAACTCCTGTGTAGGAAAGTAGCCTCTTACTAGCAAGGTTACCCCCACTTTTGGCCTGTTTGTGAGTGTGTGTCAGTGTGTTTTTACTGTGTCACTGAGATCCTGCTAGCCAGGACCCCAGTGCTCATAGATAAAAACCTATATATCAGTGTGTTTTGCCTGTCTCACTGGGATCCTGCTATCCAGGACCCCAGTGCTCATAGATTGTGGTCTAATTTGGATGCCTGTGTAGTGCCTAACTGTGTCACTGAGGCTCTGCTAATCAGAACCTCAGTGCTTATGCTCTCTCTGATTTTAAATTTGTCACTGTAGGCCAGTGACTAAATTTACCAATTTCAATTGGCATACTGGACCCCCCTTATAAGTCCCTAGTATCTGATACCTAGGTACCCAGGACATTAGGGTTCCAGGAGATCCATATGGGCTGCAGCATTTCTTTTGCCACCCATAGGGAGCTCAGACAAACCCTTGCACAAGCCT
The DNA here is from genome assembly GCF_031143425.1 of Pleurodeles waltl. Taxonomy (NCBI): domain Eukaryota; kingdom Metazoa; phylum Chordata; class Amphibia; order Caudata; family Salamandridae; genus Pleurodeles; species Pleurodeles waltl. The sequence continues at coordinate 1,577,138,097 of NC_090440.1, forward strand.
GCCATTGCAGTCTGCGTGAAATAACGCACTCATTATTTCACAGCCATTTTCACTGCACTTAAGTAACTTATGAGTCACCTATATGTCTAACCTTCACTTGCTGAAGGTTAGGTGCAAAGTTACTAAGTGTGAGGGCACCCTTGCACTAGCAAAGTTGTCCCCACATAGTTTAGGGCCATTTCCCAGGACTTCTCGCTGAGTTGTTCTCCAGCAGCGAGGGGCCTTTTTTTGTTGTGCTGCATCAACTTCATTTTGCACCTCCTTTAAACTCAGATATTGCAGCTTTTGGGGGTGCTGGCTGGCATCCTGAGGGCTCTTTAAAGTGCTGAGAGCCCCCTCTTCCACCTCACACAGAGTTGAGGCCCCCAAGCTCCTCCTGGGTCCACCCAGTGCCATTTTGATGAGAAACTTATTTTTGCCGTAGCCAAGGCTTGTTGGTGCCTTCCAACATGAAATCTGATCTGCAACAATCTTCATGCCATAGGACATCTTTTTCATCATGTAGGAACCCACTGGCATCTTCCTCGGGTGCATTTCTGTTGACTTTGAATAACAAGGGACTCTTCTTTTGCACCCTCTTATGGGTTGTCAGGTGCTCCTCTCCTTCCTGGAACTTCTTTTGACTTCTTGACTTCGTCACCTTCCTTTGCTGGTATTCAGGTCCAATAATCCAGTAGTTATTCTTTGCAGACTTGGTTGGCTGCTGCAAAATCCTAAAAACGAGGTGCAGTGTGTCCTAAGGAAACTTGCAGTACTTTACTCCTGCTTTTCTGGGCTCTGGGGTGGGGTAATTTACTTACCTTTACTGTATTCTTATTATCCCAGCGATTCTGCACACCCTACACTTGTCTAGGAGGAAATTTGTGATTCACATTCCACTTTTTAGGGTCGAGCCTGCGTTGCATGCGCTCGCGCATGCGTATCACAGCAAGGCTCTTTAGTGTTCAGAAAAGGGCTAGGAGCCCTGTCAACTTCACATCAGTGTTTTTTATTGGTTCGTGGGCTTGCTTAATAAAATCTGCTTGCTTTCATTAGTCTAAGGCACGCATATGTCATGCCTTTTCCGGTGGCTAGCCCTCCTCGAGCGCAGTGACCAAGTACAGAAAACATGCGAGGCTTCCTGTTTTCCATCGGGCTCGTGGACTTCTTTTTCTCTAATTTACGAGCGCTATCTCGCTTGGCAGAAGTCGAGCGCTTTACATAGTTAATTTCACTTTTTCGGGTTACGTACATAAATGCGCTTTTGCCCGATAGGTGAAAAGTCGGGTTAGGAGTTTACAATGCGATCAGCTCTAACATGAGCAAACGCGAGACCCGTTGCATTGTAAATGCTTGTTTAGTATATGGTTTGTGTTGCCCCTAGACCTATTTTCTCCCATTGCATTCTATAGGATCTCCTACTGTTTGCATTGTTGTATGACTATTTACTTGCCTACTTTTGGTGTCTATTGTTTATATTGTGTACAATACTTACCTCCAGAAGGAGTATTGTCTCTAAGATATTTTTGATACTGTGTCACCCAAATAAATACCTTTATTTTTGGTAACACTAAGTATTGTCTTTACTTGTGTATACGTACTGTGTAACTATAAGTGGTATTGCATGAACCTTGCATGTCTCCTAGTTCAGCCTAAGCTGCTCTGCTATAGCTACCTCTATCAGCCTAAGCTGCTAGAACACTAAAACATTCACTAAAAAGGGATAACTGCACTTGGTGTAAGGTATAGGTACCCAAGGTACCCACTACAAACCACGCCAGCCTCCTACATTGGTGGTGCAGTGGTGCGATAAGTACTTGCAATTGCTTTATCACTTTGATACCTGTGCTTTTCACAAAAAACGCTTGCTCCAATACTTAAAGCATATATAATATATACCTAGAAACAATTTTCTAACTTTCTTAAAAGTTCTTTAAACTTTGTAAAAGTTTCTACAAAGATCTGAAAAGTTTTCTTTTTTTCTCTAAAAAGTTAGCTCTGTTATTCTACTAACTTTTTACTCACTTTCCTAAACTTTCTTCTTTCAATATGCCTTCTGTAGAAGCCAACCCTAGAGCTGACAAGAATACCTATGACAATGTAAACTATAAAAGATTGAAAGGACTCTGTATTGAAAGAAACTTAGGGATTGGGAAGAACCCCAATAAGGAGTACCTCTTAACTCTCCTCCTCCAGGATGACCAGGGAATCAGCACTGAAGAAGAGATAGAGGATAACTCCAACCAGGAAAGCCCAGAGGAGCTAGATGACAATCCTGGGGAGGGTCCTTCTACAGACCTATCTGACAACAAGCCCCCTAGTATAACTGGTGTTGGTAAGGGTTCAGACTCAAGTAGGGCTCCCTTCACCACTAGAGGCCAGGTCACTAGAGTGGTCCCTGTTAGAGATAGGTCTGCCTCTGCACACTCTCATCTTATCTCTGTTTCAGAGGCTTCACATTATTCTAACCCTGAGGACCAGTCCCTAGATAGGGAACTCTGCCGACGATGGGCATTGTGGCGGAAGGTGGTCTTGCACCGTCATGCAATTCCTCATTTGCTAATATGGGGCTCTATGGAGTACAGTGGCCAATGGGGATCAGAGCCGGCGTGACGGTGTACACCACCGTAGACGTGACTGCCATTTTCAATCTAAACCCTCACTTGTTTACTAACTTTCCACAGGACAACACCTACACTGCGTGTGCTGCTGTGACTTGTGTCTGGAACCTAACATGGCCCGTGTGACAGGGGAAAGGGCCCCTGCCTTCACTTAGATGGAGTTGGAGCAACTGGTGGATGGGGACTGATGTATGGGCCTCCAGACCAACAGGTGAGTACACCTTGGGCATGAGGCATATGGGAAGGATGCATGAAGATGTGTGTGCAAGCATCGTATCATTGGGGGGGAACTGTCTGGTGGTAGTGTACATAGTGGGCGCCGGGCGATGTTTGTGCCAATGGAGATGGAAACAGGATTGGTGGGCCATATGTGTGACAGGTTGGATTGTAAATGTAATGGTGTCCTCCCATCTGTATCACCTCTGTGGGTCAGCATCCATCAAAAGAATGGATTGTGGCGTGTCATCGCCAATGCCGTGCGGACCATGGGAGTCTAAAGCAGGCAGAGCACCCACTGTCAGAAAAGGTGGGAGGACCTGAGACGCTGGCCTTGGAAGACCGCAGACTCCCAGCTGGGGATGGCCTCTCAACAAGGAAGGGGTGCCGGTCGGAACCTGAACCCCCGATGGCCCGCATACTGGTGGTGCACTACCCAGATCTGGAAAGGCGCTTGAGGGCATCACAGCAGGCACAAGGGGGTGAGTACAGTGGGCGTTACAACAATAACTGGTAGGTGGCATGGGATCCGGGTGGTGGGTGTGAATTAGTGGGTGCCCCTTAAAGCCAGGTCAGACATTTCAGCATGATCCAGCTCAAGGATAATGGGTGTATAGCAACTCCAGGTAACCTAGCTAGATTGCATTCCATGTCAGACAGGTCTTAGTGGGTCCCAGGAAGGGTGCAGTTGGTGGTGGTTGGCCCTCATCTTGCTGTGGCATCTATCCAATTCAATGCCAGTGCAATGCTTAGTGCTCAATCATGATCCCTGTGTATGACGCTACTGTGTATGCCAACTGTGGTGTTTGTGCTGTAATTAATCCAGTGCCCCCTTTATCTCCCTCCCCCCTTTCTCCTTCTGTCATCCTGTTCATGTGTGCATTAGCATCATCTGGCAGAGGAGCAGGGGCACCAGTGACATAGGGAGCTGCATCCCACAGAACCCAGGAGGCAGAGTCAACAGACGTGGAGGGAACCAGTGGGACAGAGGGCGAGGGGAGCACCACAGCGGAGATAGGAGGTGACAACACAGACTCAGACACCTCCTCCGATGGCAGCTCCCTGGTGATGGCAGACACCTCTGTGACCACCCCAGCTGCAGGTACAGCCACCACCTCCCATACCAGCACCACCCTCCCAGTACACCCTCAGCGAGTTGCCCATGCCCACTCACCCGGTGGGCATCTCCTTCGCCCCAGCACCTCAGGCCCTGCCCCAGTGAGCCCTGCTGACCTGAGTGAGGAGGCTATTGACCTCCTGTGATCCATCTCTGTAGGGCAGTCAACCATTGTGGATGCCATCCAGGGGCTGGCATCCCAGATGCAGCAATGCAGTGCATTCCTGGAGGGCATCCACAGTAGATTGGCGCCCAACAGAGATTGATTCAGGCTCTGGCCTCCTTCCTGATAACAGCCATTGTCCCTGTTCCTACCACCCCCCCTCCAACTAACACTTCCCAGTCCCAGTATCCTCAACCCCAACCCATCCCATGTACACATGCAGATGAGCATGCACACAAGACATCACACAAGAGTGGCACAGTCAAACACAGGCACCACACTTCAGTCCACAAGCACTCACGCAAACACCAGACAGTTGCACAAACAACCACATCCACTGCCTCCACATCCTCCTTCTCCACCTCCCTCACAGTCAAATCCACACCCACATCCACACCTGCATGCACTGCTTCAAATTCCACCACCAGCATTACCACGCCAAGCAGCACACACATCTCACTAGCACACCCCACCACAACATCCATCCACGAGTTCCAGAACCAGTGTGTCCTCTCCCACCCTATCTGTCCCCCCTTCCTAAAGGACACAAACTCAGACACCCAACAGCCATCCATCTCACATCAGCACTCTGTCCATGCACCTGCACCCATGTCCAGCAGACATACTCCTCAACCACCACTTCCTCAACTTCCACTCCCATCCATCCTCCCTCATCCCGCCCCACCATCCCTAAGAATCTTTTCCATGCCCATCTTGACCTCTTCCCTCACCCACACTCCTGTCCTGCCTGCAACAGCAGGGTCCCAACGACCCAGCCCTGCACCTCAGCCAAAGAGCCAAAGGGGACAGTGGAGGCACCTCCTAGTCGTGGAGACAAGACAGTGAAGGATTCGACTCCACCAGCCAGTAAGAGTGAAGGGTCCCACTCCACCAGCCAGGAAGGGGAAGGATCTCACTCAACCAGCTAGGAAAGGAAGAAGCCCTCACCTCCTGCCAGAAAAGGGAAGAAGCCCTCACCTCCAGCTGAGACACAGCTGCCCTCGCCTCCAACAGAGGCTGCCCAGGAGGCCCCTTCCCCTGCTGAGACACAGCAGCCCTCACCTCCTGCAGAGGCTGGAAGGGTACCAACAGCACCACCACCAGCGGGCACGGAGCCCTCACCTCCAGGTGAGACAATGCAGCCCTCTCCCCCAGCAGAGGCTGCCCAGGAGGCACTTCCCCTGCTGAGACACAGCAGCCCTCACCTCCTGCAGAGGCTGGCAGGGTACCAACACCACCACCACCAGTGGGCACGGAGCCCTCACCTCCAGCTGAGACAATGCAGCCCTCATATCCAGCAGAGGGCATGTAGGCTACCCTTACTGTACTGCTATACAAGGAGCACCTTCCTGAACAAGTTCCTCACCTCAGATACTGTGACCTTGCACACCCCAGCAATGAGTAATGGGTATTGAGGCCTCTCCAGGAGCAGTGGGCAAGTTTTCCACCTCACAGACTGTGACCTTGCATTCCCCAGCAAAGGAAAATGAGCATGGAGCCCCCTCCAGAACCAGTGGGTAAGTACCCCACCTCGGAGACTGTGATCTTGCACTCCCCAGCACTGAGTAATGGGCATGGAGCTCCCTCCAGAACTGGTGGGCAAGTAGCCCACCTCAGAGACTGTGACCTTGCACTTCCCAGCAAAGGCAAAAGGGCATGGAGTCCCCTCCAGAACCAGTGGGCAAGTTCCCGACTTCAGCTGAGGTGCCCCCAACCCCTCTTCCCCCTGAGGTGCCTGCCCACTTCCAAAATGATGCCCCTGCACAGTTCTGTGCTAATGGTGTCAGGAAACAAGTTGGGCCTTGGACTGTGCCCTGTGGCCATGTGGGCCCTTTGTACGTTAGACTGGGCATTGGCCCTTTCTGGACAATTGTACATATTTCTTTGTTATCCAATTGGTTTATTTGGTGGCTGTTCCCATTTAATACATTCTCAGTACCTCCTTACTGTAGTCCTTGCATTATGTGACGTGTGTCCTGTGCCATTGTTTTTCGTCTGCAGCTGGTTGTGTATATGGTGTGTGTGGATGGTGTGTGTTGTGCACGTGTGTGTCACTCTTCGTTTCCTCCCGCCCTCCCTTGTGTGCTAGGAGGCTGTACTCACTGTCGTCTTCGTTGGCCTTGGTGTTCCAGGTGGAGCATGGCGTAGAAGAGCATCGGGAAGACTTGAAGTTCCTGTTCCATGGCGGCGTTGATCTTCTCTGTGTCTCTGATGGTGAGTCTTTTGTCTTCTGTGATGTGTTTCCGCCAGGCTTTTTATGGCGTTGGTACCACCCCGGAAATCATGGCAGATTGCAGTGCCATGATATGGTGGGCGGTGCCTTGTGTTCCGCATGGTTGTTGTTGGATACCGCCGTGGTGTGTGTTGTTAACGCCCTGGCAGATGTTGTGGTACATTGGCTGTCTGTGGGAGGGATCACCACCATGGTCATAATTTGATGGTAATGACCACCATAATCTACATAAGCGGCAGTGAAAGAAGTGTCCCATTTTATCCATTGTGGATGTAGTGCTTTAGCATTTGGGAGCATATTTATACTTTTTGATGCAAAACAGTTTTTTGATGCAAAACTGCACTAACACAGTTTTGCATCAAAAAGTTTAGCACCGGCTTGCCCCATTCTTGAGTGCCAGCCGGGCTCCATATTTATGGCTGGAATGGCGCAAGCAGGTGCAAAGGGTGGGCTAGCATAATTTTTTTTTAACGTAAGGTGGGTGGGAGTGAGGGTATGGTAGAAGGGGGTTTTGCACCAAAATATGACGTTAGGCTGGTTAGAGGCAAAAAAGTGCCTTTTCTGATACAAAACCATCCATACCACATGACTCCTGTCATAGTAAATACAGGAGTCATGCCCACCATCCCAATGGCTAGCACAGGGGACCAGTGTCCCCTGGGCATGGCCATTGCACCCTGTGCCATGCAGGGGGCCCCAAGTTGGGCCCCTGATGGCACTTTAATTAAAAAATAAATGCTTACCTATACTTATCACACTTACCTAGGATGGGCTCCCCATCCTCCGGTGTACCTCTGGTGTGGGTGGGGGTGTTCCTGGGGCTTGACGAGGGCACCTGTGGACTCATACCATGGTGTTTCACCATGGAAATGGGCCCAAAGGTCAGCTAATGCCTGGTCTGACCCAGGCGATAAATAATGGTGCAAAGCAAGCTTTGCACCATTATTTAGCACCCCCACCCATACTTCATTTTAGCTTGGGGGTATAAATATGGGGCTATGGGGTTAGCACCATTTTTTAGAGTGGAAAGCCTACCTTGCATCTCATTGACGCAAGGTAGGTTCGCGCATCTAAAACATAGTGCACACTTAGACGGGTCTAACATCAAAATATAAATATGGAGTTAATTTTGCACCAAATTTGCGTTAAAAAAAATGGTGTCAATTCGGTGCAAATGGAGTACAAATATACCCCTTGGTACATTAGCTCTAGTAACAGCCTCTAAAGCTTGGAAGGAAATAACAACAATTATGCATTTCCCTTGAGCAAATGGTCTTCCCTTTATGACGGCCATCTGTGCTGCAGTCAGTATTTTTTCAGTGGATACAAAATGCATTTCTGCTGGTCACCGCCAACAGACAGGCGGAAGACAATGTACCACCCACACTATTATGACATATTATGACATGCCAATCCGCCACCTTTTCCGGGGCGGATTCAACGCGAATAAAAACATGGCGGAAACAGGACTTGGAATGGCAAACACTCACCTCTACACAACCCACGAGGAACCAGGACGCCATGGAGCCTGAACTCCAAATATTCCCTGCAATAGTATTCCTGCTCCTCTATCAGGAGCACCAAAGACGGCTGCGATGACCACGGTGAGTACTGCACCTACAACACAGGGGAGGGAAAACAGAGTGACACACACACACAACACGCAACACCCCCACCCTCACCCACACCAACATACACACCAATACATGCTGCTACATTACATTTACACCCCCTCCCCACCCCCCTTGAAGAACGCAAGGACAAAAGGAAATCGGTTCAACGATTGTAATCATGAAAAATCCATTAGTCAAAACTTTATATATGGTATAAACAATTATGTACACCAACCAATCAAGTCCGGGTGGTGCACCATTCATAGTCCGTGGACCACTGGGCCCAAAATGCATGGGCGAGGCCCACACTAGATACCAGACTCGAAAATGAGAGAACACTGCTGGGGAATCAGATCAAAATTAAACAGGCACCTCAGGGGGAAGGGAAGGGGGCACCTCAGCCGGATGAGTGCACGACGCCAGCTCACGAGGCGGCTCCATAACCATTGATGCATCCTGGGGAGTGCAAAGCCACAGTCTCTCAAGTCTCTCCAGTGGGTGGGTTGCCCACTGCTTTATCCTGGGGAGTGCAAAGCCACAGTCTCTCAAGTCTCTCCAGTGGGTGGTTTGCCCACTGCTTTATCCTGGGGAGTGCAAAGCCACAGTCTCTCAAGTCTCACAAGTGGGTGGTTTGCCCACTGCTTTATCCTGGGGAGTGCAAAGCCACAGTCTCTCAAGTCTCTCTAGTGGGTGGTTTGCCCAATGCTTTATCCTGGGGAGTGCAAAGCCACACTCTCAAGTCTCTCCAGTGGGTGGGTTGCCAACTGCTTTATCCTGGGGAGAGCAAACCCACAGTCTCTCAAGTCTCTCGAGTGGGTGGGTTGCCCACTGCTTTATCCTAGGGAGTGCAAAGCCACAGTCTCTCAAACCTCTCCAGTGGGTGGTTTGCCCACTGCTTTATCCTGGGGAGTGCAAAGCCACAGTCTCTCAAGTCTCGCCAGTGGGTGGTGTGCCCACTGCTTTATCCTGGGGAGTGCAAAGCCACAGTATCTCAAGTGGATGACGTTCTCCAGTGGTTCTGGAGGGGGCATTGTGCCCAGAGTGCTTCATCCTGCCAAGGACTGAGGTAGTGGATGCCTTTCTCCACTGGTTCTGGAGGGGGCTTTGTGCCCAGAGTGCTTCATCCTGCCAAGGACTGAGGTAGTGGATGTGAATCTCCACTGGTTATGGAGGGGGCTGTCTGCCCAGAGTGCTTCATCCTGCCAAGGACTGAGGTAGTGGATGTGATACTCTACTGGTTCTGGAGGGGGCATTGTGCCCAGAGTGCTTCATCCTTCCAAGGACTGAGGTAGTGGATGTGATACCCCACTGGTTCGGGAGGGGGCATTGTGCCCAGAGTGCTTCATCCTGCCAAGGACTGAGGTAGTAGATGCCTTTCTCCACTGGTTCTGGAGGGGACATTGTGCCCAGAGTGCTTCATACTGCCAAGGACTGAGGTAGTGGATGCCTTTCTCCACTGGTTCATGCAAGCTGCCTAGGCCCCTGGAACTGACCACCAGCCCCGTACGAATGACCACTGGGGATGGCAGCCATGTCTGCGGTGGTGCCACTGGCTCAGGATGTTGTGGGGTTACTGGCGGTGCTGGCGGCGTGGTCAATAGCGGCAGTGCTTGCGGCGGGCTCTGTGGCATCGGTGCTGATGGCGGTCATTGTGGTGGCGGTGCTGGTGGCGGGCTCACTGACTGCGGTGCTGGTGGCGGTGTCAGTAGTGGCGGTGCTGGTGGCGGGCTCACTGACTGCGGTGCTGGCGGCGGTGTCAGTAGCGGCGGGGCTGGTGGCAGGCTCACTGACTGCGGTGCTGGTGAAGGGCACAGTGTCTGCGGTGCTGGTGAAGGGCTCAGTGTCTGGGGTGCTGGGGGCGGTGTCTGTGGTGATGGTGCAGGTGGCGGTGCCGGTGGCGGTCTTGTCCGCCGTGCAGGTTGGCGTCGACGTGGACTTGCCTTTCATGTTCAGGACCTTCCCCACCTTGGTTGGTGGCACAGCTGTCTTGCCACTGTCAACTTTTGTCTTGCCTGAGCCCTTGGTGGAAGGTGTTTTTGCCTTCTCCCTCCGGGATGTGGGCAACTTTTTCTGTTTTGGAGGTGGCGGAATGTCCTTGCCCTCGCTACTTGGGACACTGGCAGCCCTGTTGCTTGGCGCACTACAAAATCCCGCTATTGCTGGCACCACTGTGCCCGGTGATGTGGTGGCTGAGGGGCTGGTTTGGGACCAGGAAAGGCAGGACCTAGGGGGAGGATGAGGGGGGGAGGTGCAGGGAAGAGGTCAACATTTGATAGGAAAAGCTTTTTAGACACACTGGGAGGGGTAGATGGAGGGGGTTGGGAGTGGAGGAAGAGGTAGTGGTTGTAGCAGGTGTTCATTTGGTGACTTTGGGTGAAGGTGCATGGGCTGTAGGCTGTTGTGAGGTGGATGGCTGTTGGGTGGGTGTGTGACTGCGTTTGTGTACTTTGGGTGGAGGGCTCACAGACATACTGGGAGAGGACACAGGGGATGTGTGAATGGTAGTGGGGGCGGTGAGTGCACGTGAGCGGTGTTTGGTGATGGGTGTGCTGGAGATGGAGGTAGTGGCTGAGGATGTGGTGCATGCAGACGTGACAGGGAGGGAGGAGGGAGACGTGGAGGAGGGGGACACAGTGGAGGCAGTGGATGTTGGTATGTTTGCATGGGTATGATGCTTGTGTGAGTGCCTGTGGGATGTGTGGTGCTTATGTTTGCCTGAGCCACCCTTGTGTGTTGAGGTGTGTGCATTCTGGTTTGATGGTGTGCTCGGGATAGGCTGAGGTACTGGGGATTGGGTCTGGGTGGAGGAAGTTGGAGGGGGAGGCTGGACACAGGGACAATGGCTGCCATCAGTGCTGAGGCCAGAGCCTGAAATGCTCTCTGTTGGGCTGCCTGGCCAGAATGAATGCCCTCCAGGTATGCATTTGTTTGTTGCAACTGCCTCTCTACACCCTTGATGGCATTCAGAATGGTAGACTGCCCAACAGTGAGAGATCTCAGGAGGTCAAAAGCCTCCTCACTGAGGGCAGCAGGGATAACTGGGGCAGGGCCTGAGGTGCCTGGGGCGACGGAGATGCCCACCCTCCTGGGTGAGCGGCCACGGGACACACGGTGGGGGGCTGCTGGGAGGGCGGTGCTGGTAGGGGGGTGGCGGCTGTACCTGTAAATGCGGTGGGCACAGAGGGGCCCGCCACCACAAGGGAGCTCCCATCAGAGGAGGAGTCGTGTCGCTGATCTCTGCTCCTGTCCCCGCTGTCGAGCTCCCCTCGCCCTTCGTCCCACTGGTGACTTCAGACTCTGTTGTCTCGCCCTCCAGGGCCATGTGGGATGCAGCTCCCTCCTGCTCCGGTGGCACTGCTCCTCCGCCTGATGATGCTAATGCACACAAGAACAGGGAGACCACAAAAAGGGGGAGAGACAGAAGAAAGACATGATCAGTGCATGCAATACCGCTACCGTTGGCGGACACTAAAGACACAGCAGCCCTCTGCACTACGCCATGCACTTAGAATTCCCTAATTAATCACAGGTACATGGGGTAAATGGCCTATGACCGATTGCTGCACACATGGAAGTCACAGGAGCCTGACTAGGTGTAGATGGCCCTAACCACTGGTGGGGATGGGGTGCCACTTAGCCTGCCTCTCAAAGGGTCCTGGCCTACAAAGCTCCCCTTAGCCTAGGGGAACCCACTGCCCACCTCCCCCAGCCAGAAACCTCTTAATGCGCACAGAGTCAGATGGATGTGAATGCACTCACTCCCTTGTGGCTGCTGTGATGCCCTCAATCATCCATCCAACTCCGGATACGCCACCGCCAGGATCCGGATCATCAGGGGGATCATGGTGCGACGGGCACCCCTCCCACGTTGGGAGGCCATCCCCATCTGGGGCTCCACCGCCTTCTTGCTCCAGCGGCGAATGTCCTCCCATCTTTTACAGCAGTGAGTGCTCCGTCTGTGGTGGACCCCCAGGTTTCGGATGTCCTTGGCGATGGCACACCAGATATCCTTCTTCTGGTGGGCGCTGACCTAGAGGAATAGTACAGGGGAAAAGGAAAAACTTTAACCTTTAACCCATAGGGTCCAATGATAACCAATTCAGGATTGCGCCATGGTCTTCGCCTGCCTACCGCGACGGTGTAAAACGCCAGCGCAGTTACCTCATATCCCCTTGTCCCACATTCCAGATCAGGCAGCCGCCATTTCAGGTGGCGACATGGATTTATTTTTAAATGTGTCACACATATCTAGGCCTTGCATACACACAGAGACAGGCACATAGCGGATTGACAAATGTGTGCAATAAATCCTTTTTTTACTACCTCAGTGTTGGCTGACTTTGTGCTTGCTGTTCTCGTCTATAGGGCACATCCGCTGGGGCAGGTGAGGAGATGGCGGGATCCTCCGGTGAACAGACTGCTGGTGGACCTGTAAACAATGGAAGAGAGACATGTAATAGTCACCTACAGACTTGATTGTGCCACAATCCAGGAACTGTGGGCCCAGTTGGAGCCAGACCTGATGTCAGCTATCCGCCATCCCACAGGAATCCCCCCTCTAGTGCAGGTCCTGTCAGTACTCCATTTCCTGGCAAGTGGGTCTTTTCAAACTACAGTGGCCATTGCATCAGTGATGTCCCAGCCAATGTTCTCTAATGTGTTGTCCAGAGTGTTGTCTGCCCTTCTGAAACACATGCGCAGCTACATCGTTTTCCCTCAGGTGGAGGATTTGCCTACAGTGAAAGGTGACTTCTATGCCCTGGGACATATCCCCAACATCATAGGTGCCATTGATGAGACCCATGTGGCCTTGGTACCCCCCGCAGGAGTGAACAGGTGTACAGAAACCTGAAGAGCTACCATTCAATGAATGTGCAGATGGTGTGTTTGGCCGACCAGTACATGTGAATGCCAAGTTTCCTGGCTCAGTTCATGATGCTTACATTCTGAGAAATAGCAGCAGCCCTTATGTGATGGAGCAACTCCAGAGGCACCGTGTGTGGCTAATAGGTGTGGACAAGGATCCTATACCGTGTGAATAGTTGTCTGAGTCCGGGGTTGTCCCTAAGGGTTAGTGTATGTCTAACAGTTGTCCCTCGACATTTGCAGGTGACTCTGGGTACCCCAACCTGTCATGGCTACTGACCTCAGTGAGAAATCCCAGGACAAGGGCAGAGGAACGCTACAATGAGGCACATGGGCGAACTAGGAGGATTATAGAAAGAACCTTTGGCCTCCTGAAGGCAGGTTCCGGTCCCTCCATATGACAGGTGGTTCTCTGTACTACTCACCAAATAAGGTATGCCAGATCATCGTGGCCTGCTGTGTGCTGCACAACTTGGCTTTGCGACAACAGGTGCCTTTTCTGCAGGAGGATGGTTCAGAAGGAGGTTTTGTGGCAGCTGTGGAGCCTGTGGACAGTGAAGAAGAGGATGCAGAAGAAGAGGATATCGACAACAGAAACAACGTGATCCAGCGATACTTCCAGTGAGACACAGGTAAGAAGACATCACTGCCTCCTACATCTCATACAATTGTTAGACCTGTCATATGTCTGTCACTTTCACCCAGTGTATGGACCCTGACCTGTCACTTTGCCTTTCCATTTCACAGATGTGGGTCCCACTGTGTGACCTCTGCTATATTACCTCATGGTCTAGAGCTGTGTGACATAGGTATGTTGAGAATACAATGGACATTGCTATTTTCCTCAGTTATTGCAAATACACATTTGTGAAAACACAGACTGACTCCAGATTGTTTTATGATTCAAGGGTGTTTATTAAGTGCAAAATAGTGGAGGGTGTTGTAAAATGGTCAGGGGTGATGGTGGAGGAATGTCCATGGCAGAGTCCAGTTATTTGTCTCACAGGTGCATTGTCCAAAGGGGCATGGGAAGTGTAGCTAGGGCAGTTGATGGATGGACAGGGTGATGAAGTGGGACAGAAGGATGACATTCAGGGTGGTCTCATTTCTTGGTGGGGGTCTTGGCATTGTTCTCTGTCATTGTCATGGATCTCAGGGACCGTTTGCGGGGTGGTTCTCCATCTGCAGGGGGTGGGGTGCTGGGGTGGTGGTCCAGTGGCGGTGCCTCCTGTCCATTAGCGCCGGCGGAGGTGGTGGGCAGTTCATTGTGCAGGCTAGTGTCAGGGGCCCCTTGTTGTGCCACAGTGTCCCTCCTGGTGTTCACAAGGTCCTTCAGCACCCCTACAATGGTGACCAGGGTGGTGTTGATGGACTTGAGTTCCTCCCTGATCCCCAAATACTGTTCCTCCTGCAGCCGCTGGGTCTCCTGAAACTTGGCCAGTACCATTGCCATAGTCTCCTGGGAATGATGATACGCTCCCATGATGTTGGAGAGGGCCTCGTGGAGAGTGGGTTCCCTGGGCCTGTCCTCCCCCTGTCACACAACAGTCCTCCCAGTTCCCTGGTTTTCCTGTTCCTCTGTCCCCTGAACCGTGTGCCCTCTGCCACTGCCCCCAGGTCCCTGCTGTTCTTGGGTTGGTGGGTTTGCCTGGGTTCCCTGTAGTGGTGGACGCACTGCTGCCTGACGTGTCCTGGGGACAGAGGTATGGGCCCGCTGGGTAGGTGCTGTGCTGCTGTTTCCTGAGGGGGGAGGCTCTGTGGTGGCATGTGCCAGTGTGTGGGGAACCGACTGTCCCGAGGTCCCAGATGGGCCGGGCTGGTCATCTTGATCCAGTTGGACAGAGCTGCTGTCATTACTGTGGGCCTCTTCTGTGGGGGGGGTGGACATGTCTGGAACCTCCTGTCCGGTGACATTGGGTAGGGATCCTGCAGGGGTGTAAAGGCATGATTATTGCATCTGTGTGTGGCATTGTGTGCAATGGGTGGGTGACCCTGTACCCCAGTGCTTACATTCTTGTGTAGGACCTTCTGTGATAATTGTTTTGGGGTCTGTGTGGGTATCTGTAGTGGACATGCTTTGGTGATGGGTGTCCATGCTTTGTTGTTACATGCAGGGCTTGGTGTTGGGATGGGTGGTTTGTGATAGTGGGACATATGTGAGGTGTTGGAGTGATGAGGTGAGGGTGAGGGTGGGGGTATGTGATAGCATGCAGGTAGGGTGGGGAATGTAATAGTTAAGATCTGACTTACCAGAGTCTATTCCTCCAGCTACTCCTGCGAGGCCCTCAGGATGCAGCATAGCCAAGACCTGCTCCTCCCATGTTGTTAGTTGTGGGTGAGGAGGTGGGGGTCCGCCGCCAGTCGTCTGAACTGCAATCTAGTGTCTTCAGACCATGGAACGCACCTTCCCCCGTAGGTCGTTCCACCTCTTTCTGATGTCATCCCGTGTTCTTGGATGCTGTCCCACTGCGTTGACCCTGTTGACGATTCTGCGCCATAGCTCCATCTTCCTAGCTATGGAGGTGTGCTGCAGCTGTGATCCGAATAGCTGTGGCTCTACCCGGATGATTTCCTCCACCATGAACCTGAGCTCCTCCTCAGAGAACCTGGGGTGTCTTCGCGGTGCCATGGGGTGGTGTGGGTGATGTGTGAGGTGGTGTGTGTTGTAATGTGTGAGGGGATGTGTTTGTGTGTGTTGTGTGAGGTGTGTGGATGTTGTGTGAGTGATGGTGTTATGTGCCTGTGGATGCTAGTTTGTTGATGGTGTTGTCCCTCTCTGGCCTTCCTCAGCAATTCTGGTCGTGGGGGTTTGTGGGTGATGTGGGTGTGTGTTTTATATTGTATTGGGTGTGTGGAAGTCGTGTGTGTATGTGTATCAGGTGTATGTAGTTTGAATTGTCCAATGTGGTTGTGTTTTGTATATGTGTGTGTATTTTGAGCGAGGCGGTGTGTACCGGCAATGGAATACCGCGCTTGAAAGACCGCCACGTGGATTTGTGGGTCGTGATAGCGTGGGCGTATTCCTGTTGGTGTGACGGTGGAGGTTTTGTTATCGCCAGTTTATTACTGACCTTTGGTGTGGCGGACTTGTGTGCGTGTCTGGATTTTGTCGGATTTCGAGCTGTGAGTCGTAATAGCTGTAGGGGAATTCCGCGGCCGCAGCGGTGTGTTGGCGGTCTTCTGCACTGTGGTAAGCAGGATTTACCGCCAATGTTGTAATGAGGGCCATAGTCACTACAAGGGTGTACTAGTATAGTTGACTCACTCGTCAACACCCTGATTTTGCAGCTGCAGCAGGAGTTAAGTAAGTATTGGGCTCTTCTATCTGCAACTCTGTAGATTAAGGGTTATATAATGAACTTCAACTTTGTGTTTTGGAAAATTGAAAAAAGAATGGAAGTAGAATGGATGGGTGAAATATGGTATGAGTGGAAGAATGTGTGTGTGAATGAAAGGGTGCATAATACGAATCATATAGGTGGGTGATGAGGAGAATGATAGGATGCATGTGTGGGTGAAGGATGGATGAAAGGGTATATCGGTGACTGATGCCAGCCCAGGTGGGTGAAAAGGCATGGGTGAAAGAATTCCTTGCCTGGATGGGTGAAAAGGCTTCTCGTGTGGTTAGTCCTCTTGGACGGGTGAATGGGTGAAAGGATGAATCAGTGGTTATTGGGTAAATGTATGTTGGTAAAAGGTTAGTAGTAAGCCATGTTTGGAATTTGGAAAATGGCGAAGGACTTGATGAGAGAAGCTTAGCTGAAATGGTGTGTATCAAAGCCAAGGGCGAAGAAGAATAAGAGTACTAGACGAAGACATTTGCAATGATGATGAATAGATAAATGCTTGGAATGAAGAAACAAGGGAGGTCTTCTAGATAAGGGCAATCTTCTCATCTACTTGACTTGCTTGGAATGGTTTTTATCAAAGTTTTGATGCAAAGATTTGGATGGTATTTCATAATATTTCCTTGACTCACAGACGTTTTCAAACGAGGTAGGTAATATGTATCCCAGCATCAACCAACCATCGCCTCCCTCCCTCGCTATGACCTTTCACCAGTGCCATCCATGATGAACTAACAGCTGCATGGTTCAGTTCAGCAGAATCAACACTGCAATGTTGGCTGTGCAATGTGCATCTGTCAGCTTAAGCTAAGTTAATGTTTCAAACGCTTTTCAATGCATGGCAATGCTATAAAAGTATGTTTCCCTTTCCTCCCAGTGCCCACTGTGTCAGACACTTCCTAGTATTTAACTCTGTTAATCTTTCTTAAGTTCTGTCCCAGACTTCTGAATAATAATTAAAAAAAAATCTTTGGTTGTGCCACACTTTTCAAGCCAAGTGATAAATATAATCCATTATGGCTTCCATATTGGACTTACTTCTGTTCAAATGTTTCCCTTTCAACATTTGTTAAACATAGTGAGTCACACAACTATGTTAAGAAGATTCCTTTTCTTACTGCAAAGTAAATGCATTTTTTTACAAAAAAGTAGTTATTGCAATGTGTGGTGGAGGAGGAACCTGAGGATAGTGAGTAAACTGGTCAATAGGTAAGTGCCTTGATTTTCCTGAATGGGATTGTCTATGACGATGCGAATGCGCCACATACAATCTAAATCCCATTACGTGATCCTTTCCCTCTACTGCAGTGCATCGCTTTTCTCACCACCTACTTATGGCAGACAGGATGTCTGCATGATTGATTTTATTATGCAGCGTGTTTCATTCTTAGTATTCATCTGCCTTGTAGTCCAGGGCCATTGGAATAAAATAACTTTCTAATACAGCTGCCCCAGCTGCAGACAGCAACAAGTATGACTATGGCGCCAGCTGAGCTAGCAATGCCACCATTAATATGCACAAGAGTAGAGAGAAGAATATTTGAACTCCATAATGCATATTATGGCTGTGACAGTTATTGCCTTAAAACTGAATGGCCTGAGGAGACCACCAAATATACTGCTACTGTGCCGCTACACTACATGATTTTAAACAAGTGCTTTGCTCAGAGCATTGTTTGCCATTTCTCTTTTTTCTTTCTTGATGTAGCTATTCCTGCTGTTCCACCATCACAGCAGGAAATAGCAGCCCAGCTGTGGTGGATGAAGCTGGAGGCCATACGGGCTGAGCTCCGACGTGGGTGGTCCTCGAAGAAGAGGAAGAGGAGGCAGCAGCAGTTGCTGGTCCCGGTACTCAGGGCTCCAGCCAGGTACCAGTGCCTTATCATTGCCAATTATATTCCCTAAACTAAAGGAACAACAATGCTCCATAATTATCTTACCTGAATAGTTGAAGCAAGAGCTGCTTGGTTTCTCAAGGTACCAGGGTGGGGTAGTAGTAGCATGCTAGTGTACTTACAGTGAAGACATTGGAAGCAAGGTCCCTCTCCACCTAGGTGAAATGAAATGAAGATCCACTGAGCTGAGGTTGCTTCTACCACATCTGCCCCACCAAGTGTGAGATTAACAGTGGTGTAAATTGTGAGGTAACACCTAAATCAATCACACAGCCTGGGGGAAGAGGGTTAGGGATTTGATGAATGGATGGGAAAGGGATTTTGGGAAAGTTGTGACAAAAAGACAAACACAATATTCACCTGGGAAATGATCATCAGCCTGTTGTGGGAGGAATAGAAAAACATGAATATGTATGACACAGATATCTTAACATTCTGCCAACCCCAGTGAGACACAAGTTGTATATATCTAAAAATGTTCAGTCACCTATGTTTGTAAAATAGTACATATAATAATTAATCTTGGGGTGAAGGTAACACATACAGTTCTAAATAAAAGAATATTGAAAGAAAAATTATACTTGTCTGTATTGCCAAATTGGGTGGTGCATCGGCAATCTTCTGGGATTGCCCCGTCAATCTTCTTTGGTACCTGCCTGAAGCAGTCCGATAAGGTAAGCATGAGGGTTATGGTGCAGGAGAAGAGAAGGCCTGTGGATTGTAAAACAGAAATTATTATCATCATGATTTCATAGAAGAAAGGAGTATGGAATGAAAGGTAAGCTTCAGGAGGAGGAGTGTACCAAAAAGACTCAGAGGTGGCAGAGCAAGAGCAAAGACCTTTGCAATCATCCAGCAACAATCAAAGATAGGTGTCAGCGTGTATCGAGATGATCTAACTTACAACTGTCATGCTCATCATAACATTTAGCCTAGAGTACTGCATAATGTGACATTATCATCCACACCATGTCTGTCTCCTCCAGTTTCCTACAAATATTGAAAATCAATCACAGCACATACACAAGCCAGTGTACTACATTTAAACAATATAAAGACCCACTCTCACTTTCTACCACCACTAGACATGATGAGTCACACCACCATCTCAATTCTCAACATTGAAACAAGTATCCTTCATATCAATCATTCGATTCAGGAAATGAAACACACTTTGGTCAGTAAGTTGCAAATAAAATATCTGGGGCAGTCCTGCTAGGGGACAAAAGTAAGCATAGGCACAGAATGGAGGCAGACATTGTCTCTCAAATATCGCTGAAGTGAATTTGGTGAGTTTGGGGCTTCTTCAATGCACAGTGGTCCAACTACAATTTGGCCATGCATGTGCCTAAAACAGTTGTGGTTCATTTGTCATTTTAGACAGAAACAAACAATATATACTAATAAGGTTCCCACAGCTAGCTATTTTTTTTTCTCAAAGCTGTTCATAGTAGAAAGTAGAAAGCTCTGTGGTGCCCCAGGTCTAGTCAGGGAACTAGAGTTCTTCCTCACTCAGGTGGTTCACCCAGAAGTTGGTTAGCAAACACACTAGCATGACCTAAGTCTGACTAATCATCACCCTCATTCACCTCCTGTTGTACTTCAGGTATGCCGTAATTCAGTGGTATAAAGTGGTGATTCATCTTGATCATGGGCAATCTCTCGACATTCTGGTATGAGAGAGTGGTCCTTCTCACTGTCACAACTGCAACAGCTGCAATGAACACACACTCAGGAGACACGCTGGCTACAGGGCAAGCCGGATACTTCATTGCCATCCTGCTGAGCACCGTCCATTGGTGCCTCTTTCCATACCAATACACCAATGGGTTTTGATCCAGATAGATCTTCGTTGGGTCATCCAGGTAGACCTGGATCATCTGCTCCATAGTCATTGGTGCTCCACCTTGCTCGAGTTCTGTTGCCTTTGCCTCTGCAGTAGACTTAAGCCCTGCCTTTAGAAACCAGTCAAATGCAGATTTTGGGGCTGCCGCTCCTGTTACTGTTGTTGTTGCTGGTGTCGATTGTGGCTGCTGTGAGCCAACAGCACTGTCCGCAGGCCCTATGGAAGTTGTAGTCTGCACCCGAGGACATCCTTCTGTGAGTGGGCCTCTAATTTCCAACCATTCTTTTTCTAGGTCTCTGGCTTGCTCAGCAATCTATGTTTTGTAGGTTGAAATGTTCCCATCAGAAAAAGGAATGAAAGTGGCGAGTAATTGTATGTACCCTGGGTCAAGAATTGTGACGATGTTTGGATGACACAATGTCTCTTTGAAGCCTTTTGTTAATGGATAAGCAAAGGATCCAGCTCTCCAACAACGCCTGCACATCTGTTTTTTCATCCACACCTGCGTGTGTTTAAGACACCTCCTTTAGCTGTTTCTGCAGCATATGCACCAAGGGGATAGTTTGACCAATGGTACAATCCTTCTTGGTGACTTCTCATGTAAAAATTTCAATTGGAAGCAGCATCTCTGTCAGGCATTTGACCGGGTCCCATTGGCCCATCTCAATGATAATGCCTTTCACAGTCACATCCTTTCTTTGCATGACATATTCATTGATCGGTCTGTACTGCTCAAATAGACGTTGTAACATGTAATAAGTAAAATTCCAATGTGTTGGCTCCTCCTGTATGAGGGCTTTAACTGGCATTCCATTATCACACTGAATAATCCTCAACAGCTTGTAAGCTTTAAGAGAAAGGCTAAAATGAGTGCATATTCTTCTGCATGTGGACAGTAAGATACTGACTCAAGATTTTCTTTTAGGAAGCCCTGTGTAATGATGTTTATTAAATACGTCCAACACAGGACCCTGAAATAGCCACCATTTGACATGGCCTTAACTACATTACTGCCATTGTCAGAGGCAGCAAATCTAATGTTAAGCCCGCTGGGGCCCAGCCATTCAAAGACCTTGTTGTTAAAGTCATCCAAGATATTTGCAGCTGTATGAGATTTCTCCATGGCTAACATAGCTACTGCTTCATGCTTCAGAGCACCATTAAAAATCTCATCTGTGTCAACACCTGCAGATAACATGTCTCTAAACCCCACAAAAGAGATACAGTGTGCAGTGATGGACATGTAATCAGTGGCTTGGCAACTGGTCCACATGTCTGTCATCAGGTGATTGTCTGGACAGCACTCTGCTGCAAAGCTTGTCCTACCAATTCCAGCACATCGTGATGTAGCACTGGAAGAACAACTCTGGCAAAATAGGTCCGGCTGGGAACCTTCCATTTCAGGAAGATAGCTGCCACAAATTCTAGAAAACCCAATCCTTCCACAAAAGAAAAAGGGAGGAGGTCCATTGCTAACATTTGAGCCAGCTTCCTGTTGTACAAACATGACACTGGGTGGTTGCGTTTGTACTGTCCCTCCTGCCTAAACATGGCAGGAATAGTAGCCTGGATTTTGTTTTTGCTGGTGCCACTAATGTAGGTGACTTAAAAGGTTGTGGTAGGCTCAGTGTGCGTCTCGGGGGGCAGCCACTGTAGGTTCTTGCTTTGGTGTTTTGACCTGACTCTGAATCTTCCTGTGCCATTGCGATGTTGCTGATGTGGGTGACAATACTACTGCACTGTTGGGGACAGGACTGATTTGTGTAACAAAAATGTTTGGATGATCGGATCAGATTCCCTACTTTCAACACCTTCACTAATACCTCTTGCAGGCTTTTCCTTATTACTGTTATGGTGTGCTTCCCAGCTGATTGTGTGGTGTTTTCTCAAATGGGTTGTTTGGCCTCAGGTTCCATAGTTTGTACCAAGCTTACCCCGACTAACACTGCTCAGCAAATGGATCATATAGCAATGTTTTGCTCCTTTTCGCTAACTGTAAAGAAGTCCCAAACTTAGGAGGTCAACTTTCTAACACTGGTGCCACAGCCAATGTCTGACGAAGTGGTGGTAGGTGGATGTTGTTTTGATGATGGTTGCCTCTCTGTGGTGCCTTCTTCTACTGAGGTGGGTGTGGATGTAGGTCACACCTGCGGCCTTGCAAATATGGAAGCTGGTGAAGGTTGTGGTAACCCTGCCACATCTCTCAGAGCAGGTTGAGAAGATGGGGTAATGTTTGCCTCCACTGGGGCTGGGCTAACATCCATGATGTCTGGCTCATCATCAGACTCATCATCCTCCTCGTCTTCATCCATAACTCTAAGGCTTTCAGGAAACTTTCTTTTCACTCCTTGCCTCTCCTGGCATGTCCCAGACTGAGGTTGCATTCAAGTGGAGTCTTGATCAGAAGGGGGGCTTAAGGACGAAGATGGTGGAGATCTGGAAGACAATGGATCTTGTGACAGATGGGCTTCTTCAGCTTCCTCTGCATGAAGCTCAACATTCAGATTTGCTCTTACTTTGGGAGGAACTGCTATTGCTGCCTGTTGCTCTTGTTGTTCACTGGCCTGAGTTTCCAGTAACTATTGGGTACTACTTTCAGAAAGAGATAAGTCCAAATTCAACGTCACTGCCCTTTGGCGTTCCTATGATTACAAAGGCTTCCTCTGTGCAAGACATGGGCTTGGGCCTGCTTTGTAATGGGGCCGCTGATGAGGGAGTGGTGCTCCAGCTTGCTCCCCAGAGGCTGGTTCAGCAGGCACAAATCTTTGCCCAAAAAAGGTCTGGGGCAACATACCAGTGGTGGGAAGCTCCTTCTTATCACTGACTTTCTTGGTAGCAGCTTTCTTTGGGGTCATCTTGAAGCTGTCAGTTAGTAGTAGCACTTAGCCTCAGCAGCTGAAAAGATGTTTGTATGGTCATCAGTGTGGTCGAGCATCATGTCGAGCACAGGTCTTCTGTCTGGCAGTAATACTGTGGGTGATGTCTCTTTCTCTTTGTGCACCTAAAAGCAAACATGCATGAAGGATCAGTGAAACGTGACATTGTTGTTGCATTTGCATTAGTAGTAGAAACAAACCATATCACAGAATGGTTACTTAAAAAAATGTATAAATAATTATCAAATACAGTGTATCCATTCGTAAAAACAACACACCAACATTACTTTTCATTAGCATGTAAATCATGAAGGATAAGAAAGAGCAACAACTACAACATACAGAATGTAACTGTTAGCTTTATCTGTCTTCATCAAGTTGGCATGTGGCACTCAGGGAGGTGCTGGTGATAAATAGAATAATAATAATCCCGGAATAATGTAATGTTATGAAATGTAGTGCAACTGTGCACCCATGTCAAATACGGGGCTAATGGGAAAAATTTGAAGAAAAAAATAATTTATGTAAAGAAATTCAAAAAGCAAGAAATTAAAAATAAAAAATATATATATATATATATATATATATATATATATATATACATTGTTATTAATATTAAACTAATATTGTAAAATTGAATGAAATAAAAACTGTGATACAAATTAAAAGAAAAGGATAAGCATTTTTTTAAATAGATTCTAATTGCTGATGTACTTGGGGCAGGGGACTAGCATGAAAAACCACAGGGATTTGGGAGGCAAGGAGTGGTGGAGGTGAAAAATGATAAAAAGGTATATCAATATAAAGAAATCTGCTCATATACTACATTTAATAATAAGCACCTTTGACCTTCTAGACCTGAATAAACAACACACAAAATGGCTGCCAGCCACATGATCAAATAAGAACCATCAAGGAGGCATGGCCACCACAACAAAGAAGAACACATGCAGGCCTAAATCACACTAGCTGCCTAAACAAAATGGCCACCAGCCACATCAAACAACAAGCATAATGTATAGAAAAAAAAAACACATATAGGTATATGACTATAATTTTGACTATACAAAAAGGGCCCTTGGCCACATGGCATGGGGAACAAAGACAAATGGTGGCCTATCGCAAACACTTTCACACACTAGCCAGACAAAAAAGGCATTGGTACAGGGGAAAAAAACAGTATTAATTCAGCATTAGTAATTCCAAAAACGTAAGGTAAAGGGGCTAAAAAACTTTACAACAACAGCGAACATCATAAAAAGGCATCAAGTACTATATAAACCCCCATACACTGTTTGAAGAAAAAAATGGGAAATACAGCAAATCAACATTTTGTCCAATGCCATCAATGGTGTTTCAGTTTCACAGACACCACAAACAGTTGTTTTTCATCATGCGCCCATCACTAGTACTGGGCCTACAGCTTGAAGGCCTCTTACATTAGCAGATTAAGCCACTTTACATTAACATTCAATTTAATAAATATTGAAAATTAAATTTACCAAACAGAATATGGAGCAAATGTATTGCACTGTAAAACATTTTTCCTTTGTAGAACAAAAATTACAAGTAAAAATATAACTAGGCCACAAATGCAGGCCACCCACCAACATAAATGTAAAAAACAAACAAATAAAAGCACAGATAAATCCTGGGGCATGCCTCCATCAATCAAACAAACAGCTGTACAACACCCTTATACAAGTGTTTTTTAACTTACTTGTGACAACTTAAATACAACTGTCCTTAAATCCAATGATATCTCCAGGAGACGCAAAAGTGATCCTTCCAGCTCAAAATCCAAATGAAAAGTGGCCAGGAGACAGACAAAGCAGTGGGAGGAGCCTGCTGGACAGGACCAGCAAGTTGGAGTCTCTGGGGCACTTCCTGTTGTTAGGGAAATAAATTGTACTCCTCGCACAACAATATCAACACGAACGGTCAATGAAACAAGATTTTTCACTCAGAATTGTAGATTTTAGTTGCCTCAGCTTCTCCAGGTTTCAGCAGCAGTCGATAGCACTCACTTGCACTCCCCTGCATCAAAAAAGACACGCCGGAAGCCGCTAGCATGGCGCTTACTCTCACGAGGAGGTAAAAAAACGTGTTTGTGATTGCAAGAGAGCAGAAGTCTTACGTCTCACATCACATGTGCGTGAAATGACAGAACGCCCCTGGGGGAAAAACTGAAAAAAAACCTGCGGAGTCTATCCGAAACTCTGCCTTCCCCAAGGAACGCAGAGTTCCCAAATTCCGCAAACTCCACCAGCAGAGCAGAGTTTATCACCCAGCCCTAATCTTCTCTAGAGGTGTGCAGAACTTGTAGAATTCCATGGAGCTACATTGAAAATCTGCAAGATTCCAAGGAGTTCTGCCCACTCTAGTAATCATAGGCCCTCCTCAAAGCCAGGCTTAGTTTCTCCTGATGTTCACGTTCAGCAGGTCTATCTCAGACTACATAACTGCCTGTGCAGGCTGCTCTTTCTACGCACACCATGTTTCCAAATCCTGCTCCCCAATGATAAAGCAGGATTGTGCGAGGAAGGGCAGGAAAACCGTAACCGTCTGACTACTAAAACGCTCTCTGTTTCTATAGTAGACGTGCCCATCAGAGGGTCAAGCAACACCTGCATCTGAGCCTGGGCCTACATCTTAGAAAGCTCCCCAGCCTGGCCAAATCTGAAGCTCTATAAGAACACACATGTGCAAATCCACAGAGGAAATGAAGGCAGCTCCAAGGCCTACAGGTACAGAAGAAAGCAGTTGAGAAACTACACCTTGAAGTGCATGCTCCTAACCTTCTCAAATCAACTGAACTCTTCAGTCCCTCCTCTGTATCTATGATTAACTTCTTACTTAGGAGCAGCATGATTTTGATGATGCACACGTTATTGAGAAGAGAGATAAAAAAGGGTAAACAAAATTGAAATGACTATGAATCAAGTGTTGTGTTGAAAATGCCCACAGCAATTGTTATTTGTACTTCTTTACATTGAGAGCACTGTTTGAAAGTGATAACTTTTGGGATGTGGCTGGCAAATTAGACCTTAGTACACAATCTATGTCATTTCATAAAAGAATGTATATGATAGGTCATCCCAAAGTTAAACTGAAAATTACATTTGCCTATTAAGTAGTTTGAATTTTGTGTGCTGCTTTCAACAGGTTTTATATTTCCAACAGAGTTGTTTTACATATTTGTTTCTCTTTCAACTTTAGGGTGTGACTATTTGACAGTGCATGTGAACTCGGATTGTACAAGGCAATGTTAGAGACTACTGCCATGTGGACTGGACCAGCATGTTGGTTAGTGTACACTTTACAGCCTGAGCTTGCGGGCTTGTGCTTGTCGAGAGAAGCAGGGGAGGATAAAGGCAGATATAGGCTCAGGGAGGTGGTTGCTTCTGCCTTCACTTGCATGGCATCTGCTGCATCTGCTGACATGCTCACACACACCCCCTCCAGGCCAGGGTTATCTAGTAGCTCTGCCGGTCACCTGCACAGTCTCCTGGAGAATGTCCTCTTGTGCCCCATGGCAGTGAAAATAAATTTACTTGACTATCCATGGGTGTCCCAATTGGAATGGAGTGATTGGCTGGATTTTCCAGTCAGAATTAATCTTCTAAAACCAACGTGTGCTTTTTTTGTAGTTACAGACCATTTTGCTGACATTAGTTGAATGAACTGAAATACACTTTAGTGACTGACCATTTCAGACCCCAAACACATGCATGAGCACCATGAAATACTAATCAAAAGACATGAGCACAGTGTGTTGTAGCGCCTACACACATAGGCTGTAAAATACTACTCTTTGGGCATGAACACTAATCAATATGTTACTCCTTTACACCTGCGCAGAGCTTAGGAATAGAGAGTAGGTGTTGGTTGCGGTAAACTCTGCCATGCGGTGGTAGGCAGAGTTTTTGTTGAACTCTGCACTCCAAGCGGAACACAGAGTAGCAAAACGTCCTGAACTCCACCGCCAGAGCGGAGTTTACTGACCACCCCTGATCTCCCCCTGTTTAGTGGGTACCAAACCCTTAATAGCATTTATTGTTACTGTGTTTAACCCAAGCATAGGCAATTGTGGTGGCACAGCTTGAACAGTCATCAGTAGTGCTGTAGTTAGTGGGTGCCTTACAAATTGTGTTAAGCACCTACATATGCTAACTAAATCAGTATATAAGGGACATAAATTGGCTGCTTCCAAGTTTTGCATATTAGGATATGGTGTATAGCCAGCTAACACTGGCCATGTGGTACTGTCATTGCTTAAGAGACCCAGTCTAATGTGTTCTATGACACATGGTAGGGAGCCTTGAAACCCATGTAGGTGTTTTAATGCGGGTGTACAATGGTCCAGCAAGAAGTTACTCCCTGATTCCGGTTCAACAGCCACTGTTGCGCTGGTGAGACACCATTACCAATCTTACTTACTGAGGTCAACTGAATCTTTAGGCTTGGTGAAGAGTATAGTAGTCAGAATCATTCAATAACAAATCAATGACATTATACCATAAACAATATTGAACAACTTAATACTAAATCAAACTCCAAACCGAGTAAAGTTTCTGTTGAAAACTGTGCTATTAATAAGGGCAGGTATGTACCTACACTTACCAACAGGCCACTAACCTCCACTTAGGTCCAGTTAGGTCTCAATAAATTAAACCCAGCTCAACCCTTGGTAGCTTGGCAACGAGCGACAAGGCTTAACTTAGGAGACAGAGTGTAAAGCATTCTAATATCACAAAACAGTGATTAAATAAAACACAGGAAACAGTTTAAAAATCCAAAACCAATTTATAAAAATAGATTATATTTTTATCTTTAAAATGACACAAAAACAAATAAAATCAGATAAGGGGAACTGGAGATATGAATTTTTAAAGAACTATTGTTTTCTAGTGCCTATAAACAAAAAGCGCCAATCTGTTCATCTGGTCGCACCTCGACTGGGGCAAAGTCAAAGTTTAAGGCCGACCGCGACGGGAGGCCTCGGTCAAAAGTTTACCTTCACACTTAGTAGTTTTTCTGAAGATTTTCTTCAGCGGTACGAACCTGCCAGTCCAATCTGACCTCCTGGAACCCTTCTCTGGATACGCGTCGCGGGAATCCTCGGTGGAGATTTTTACCTTCGGACTTTGTCATTTTTTCGAGGTGAAAATCCTTCGACCGGGGTAAACCTGGATCTTGATCCGACGTCCTTGGAGCCCCCCTCGGATACGCTTGCTGGGTGGTCCCGGTCAACTTTGTACGTTCGGACTTAGTCTCTTTTTTGGAGATTTTCTTCACCGGGACGAACCCGCAAATCAGGCCGGGTCACGGTTGAGGCAAGCCGGCTAGACTTGCCGTGGCGGGTTGTTCCCTCTATGGAATTTTATTTTCAAAAGTTCTCCAAACTTCTCCAAACTTCTGGGTCTTCTCCCAGATGTTCTTTTTAAGGTTTTGTAGGGGGGCCACAGCTCACCCCAAGGGTCCAGAAGCTCTGAGATGATCCTTGGGGGTGTGGTCTACAACTCCCAGAATGCACCTGGCGCAAACTCCTTTTTGGCCACTGGGCAGTGGTCAGCTGGTTGATTTCTTCAGGAGTTGGTGCAGGGGACTCTGGTTAGCAATTTTTCACCTGTAGCAAACAGGGAGTCCATCCTTGAACCAGTTGAAGCCAGGCAAAGTCCTTCTTGTGGTGAAGCCCAAGTGTGTAGGTGGTGCAGTCCTTCTGAGTGCAGGTTCCAGGTGCAGGCCAGGGGTCCAACAGGGCAGTCCTTCTTCTCCTTTGGTTCTTCATTGTTGGAATCTGCTGGGGATCTGGAAGGGAACTGTGGTGTGGGTGCAGGTCTGCCAGTTTTAGCCTTGCTCCTGGGTGAAAAACAGGGGGGTCCTGATTCTCCAATCAGGTGCAGGGTCATTCCCCCTGTGATGACCACTTCCTGGGAAGTGTGGCAAAAATCAATCCCAGGAGGGAACATTCTTCAAAAATCCATCATGGCTGAAAATTATTTTTGGAGGTTACATCTGGCTAAGCCCACCCACTGGTGAGGCTAAAAATCATAAACACACCCCTCTCCTGCCCCCTCCTAATCTAATCAAGGGGGCACCTAGTTATCTGGGGTTGCAGGATGTGGGGGTGCCTTTGAAGACCAGTTTGGCAGCCCTCCCCTTCCTGACTCACCATATGCTGAGGGGAGATTCCCTCCCACAGGCACATCTCTTTGTGTGAAGCCATGCCACTTCACACCTCATCAAGGCAGCCTGGCCAGGCTGCCAGAGGCTGGCCAATCAAGGTACAGCAGCAAAAACAATGCAGGGCTGAAATTGGCAACTTTTCAGGTAAAGTTTAAAACTCTTTACCTGAAAAAGTTATATTAAATCCCACAACTGGAAGTTGTGGGATTTATTATAACAATTAATTTGATACCAAACGCTTTGTATCTGTCATTTAAGAGGACTTTTAAAATTAAAATAAAGTCTCCCCATTCTAGCCTATGAAGGTCATTCACTACAATGAGGGAAAAATAAATGTGTCTGTTTTTATCTCACCAGGGCGTATAAAACTATTTTTATAAGGTCCCTGCTTATTATTACATAGCATCCAGCCCTAGGGGCACATAGAACACACCTTAGGTGTGACTTATATATAAGAATAAGGTAGTTCAAGGCTTTGGAACTACTTTTAATTCCAAAGTCGAATTTGCACATAACTTTAATTTAAAAGCAGCAAGCAAGGCAGGCCTGCTTTTAAAATGACACTGGGCACCTCAGCAGTGCACCTATGGGTGCACTACCAATGCTGGGGTCTCTAAACCTACATGCCCTACCATATACTAGGGACTTATAGGTAGGTTGACTTAGCCAATTATAATTAGCCTAATTTGCATACTGATTTTACACAGAGCACAGGCCCTGGGACTGGTTAGCAGTACCCAGGGCACCATCAGAGTAAGGAAAACACCAGCCAAAAGTGGAAAATGGGGACAAAAAGTTAGGGGGCCTCTGCAATCAGACCTGTATTCTCACAGTTTCAAATCTTTATTACAATCCCAAAATCAATATCACATAAATGGTGCGCAAAACTAAGGCCCTCATTACGAGTTTAGTGGTCTTCGGGCAAGACCACTATGCAAAATCCCGCCACTATCCCGCCCGTACGGGTGCAGTGCCCAACATATTACGAGTCAAAAATACCAAGCCGACGAAACACAGCCAGAAATCCAACATTGCCAGTGCCACTGTCGTTGAAAGAGCGACTGTCCATCCGCCGGGCCCGCCATGCCGACACCATATTATAAGTCACAATTCAGCACAGCGGAACATGCACGGCGGGAAACCATTGGCGGTGCACACTGCAGTGGGTTAGAAAATCACCACCAATAGAAGACACAACCAGATTTGGCAGCTCGAATACCCCACAACTGAAAGATATACACAAACATGTTCAACGCACTATAATACACATTCCCTAACACCCCTAAAAACCCTTGCGAATATCACCATGAGACACAGAGACCGAAACCACGAATCACTGCACATTAAGCAATAATTTGCACGTTGCACACACCCCCACAACAATCAGCCACCAGCACTACACCTCATACTCATTGCACGCACCCACACAACGTGTCACACCACAAGCTCCCACGCTTCACCAACAATGAGTTGCAGGTCATGGTGGACGCAATCGTCAGAGTGGAGCCACAACTGATGGGAGCACAAGTCCAGCAAACATCAATTTGCCTAAAACTGAGCTATGGCAAAGGATGGTTGACAGGGTGAATGCAGTCAACAGCTACCCATGCACAAAGGAGGACAGCAGAAAGAGGTGGAACGACCTCAGGGGGAAGGTCCATTCCATGTCGTCCAGGCACAACATTGCCCTCAACAAGTGGACCCCTACCTCCTCCCCTTGACCTGACATCCTGGAGGAGAAGGTCTTGGACATCATGCATCCTGAGGGCCTGACAGGAATCATTGGAGGGATAGATACTGGTAAGGATCCTACACCCCGAGCACTAACCACTCCAATCCTGCATGTCTCCCAAGCACCTACCACTCCCTATCATGCCACACCAACCCTCTCCCACCATCCACACACCCATCCTGCACAATGCATGCTAAACCTTCACTATCTCCTTAACTACCACTCCTACAATCCATCTGTAGACATGCCGGATCCGAGTCACACTCACACCTCACAATGGCGCACTTGCATGGACATTCATCCCACAGCCCACCCAACACCACCTCACTACCTATGCCAATTACAGAAATGTCAAACAGGAAACCCACAAGTACAATTGATATGACAAGCATGGCCCAAAGGCCTTCACCATGCAGTGTCAGCATTGCTGTAAATGTCATTTCCATCCCTGAGTAACGATTCCACCCGCTGCAAGCAGCACACCACGACACTACAACAACATTTCCACATACTAACTCTCACCCTTTCCATCCACAGCTAACCCTGCTAATGCCATCCAGCAGAAGCTGCCAGGGACAGACAGCCCACCCCAGGATGAAGGCCCCAGTGGATGTCTGGAGGACGACGAATTGCCTGGGCCACCTGGGGTGACTGGCCAGTCCACCTCCTGCAGCCCCAACCTGTACACCCTGAACTCACCCTCCTGTGTGGCTACAACACCACACCTACCCCCTCCACCCCAAACCTGTGCATCAGGGACCACTCAATTAGAGGTGGGCCCCACAGTACAGGGGCCTGAGTCAAGGGCACCAGCCCCAGACAATGAAGGCCTTGGTGCTACTGGAAGTGGGCACACTGTGCCAGGTGCACAGGCATAGGGGGCCAGCGCTAGTGGGGGGGATCTGTGGTACACGGGAGGGGGAAGCAATAACATCAGACTGGCCAGGAGGCCCTCAACTAAGTCCTGGGTGCATACCACCAAACCCAGGACACCATGGCCCAGATCCTCACTACCCTGCAGGAGACCCAGAGGCTACAGAGGGAGAACCATCAGGAGGCCATGCAGCAGTGGCAGACCAACAATGCCGCCATGACCTCCATAGCAGCAGTGCTCACGGAACTTACCACCATCCAACGTCAGTCCATCTCCCACCACAGGCCCCTACCATTATCCAGATCACATCTGAGCCCTCCATGCCAGCCGCAACCAGTGGAATGGAGGCCCGGCCACAGTACATGCAGGACACCAGCACCCCTTCCCCTGTAGCTGAGAAACACCCCAAACAAGTGAGGACGTCCAACCAGACATCCAGCCTCCACTGATGCCAAGACCAAGACCACAGCCAGGAACTGAGCCCCTTCAGAACATACCCCCTTGTGTGTAACAGTGACACCTTGTTGACTGTCCACTGTCATAACACCTTTTTTCACATGGCCATCATACTGAAAATGACTCCCAATAGTTGGGTTAAGTACTCTGATGATCCCACTCGCCTTGACCCCACTCATCAGCCCTTGCACTTGTATTATAAAAATAAACCCCTTTGAGCACACTTTCTGTCTACGTCTTTATCTATCATGATTACAAAATATACAGCCATCACATATGTAAGAGGAAGACCATTGGCCTACCAATTTATGTGACAGTGCCAGAAGTGGGAACAATCATTTAAAAGTGCTATAATAGAGTTAACAGCACCACATCTAAAGTAATGAGTCCACCCTGTACCCACATTGAACACACAATCCTGGTAGCAGCCCTGCATGTGCCAGACATTGCTACTGGTTACATAGCAGGGCTCTGACACATACCTGTATGTCAGTGGAAGTATTGTTGTATCAGCTGTGCTCTGGAATCAGCTGCATCCTCGTCATGCTGCTGCTATAGTCGGATGCCTTAGAGGTGTCAGTAGCCATTCCAGGTTGGAATAACCAGAGTCACCTGTGTGCACAGAGATAATAGGCATATTGGAAACTGTAGGTAAATCTGGAAGGTGGTGTAGAGTGTGCAGAATACAGAGGCACACATATGACACAATACATACCGATGCACCAGGCACAATCCCTTTGCAGAGGTGCCATCAGGTGTGGGATACTGCTGTTCCACAGTATGTATGCATCATGCATTGACCCTGGGAACCAGGCAGTCATACCACCTGAACATTGGTTGAGTAGAAGATTTAAGGTTTCTAAACACTGGTTCACTCCTCCTGGATGGCACCATGGCAATGTGGGTCCCATCCATAGCCCCGATCACATGTGGCACATGTGGCACAGCGTAGAAGGCTGCTTTCACAGTGGGTAGATCATCACGTTGGGGGAACGTGATATAGCTACCAATATGTTTCAGTAGGGCACATTCTTCAAGATGTTACTGAACATGGGCTGGGACTGGGACATTCCAACAGCCCAGTCCGCTGTTATTTGAAAGGACCCTGAGGCAAGGAAGTGAAGGACTGCCAACGCATGTACTGTGGGTGTGATGCCATTGGAATGACGAAAACAAGGCTGCAGATCCGGCTCCAACAGCCTCACATGATCCATGATAGTCTGACGGTTGAGCCGATAGGACTGGATGACGTGCCTCTCTTCAAGGGTGGCAAGATCGACCAGGGGCCTATAGACAGGAGCATTCCTCACCATCATTCTTCCACCCTACCTGGGAATAGGAGGGAGTGGCCATCCTTATGTGCATAAAGGACTGTGTGGACGCAGTGGAGCTGTGCACAGGTCACTATTAAACATGCATGACGCACCTCACAAACCCCCTCTGTATGCATTGTAGAGGTAAAATTCATGCACAGGACAGATGGAAGTGAGCAAATTCTGCCGGCGTAAGATGTCATGGTGGTAGGCGGTTGCAACTGCCGTGCAACTCTTCATTGGTTAACATGGTTGCTGTGGGAGACATGAGCCAATGGCGATCACCGCCGGCGCGGCCGTGACTGCCATTTTATGTGCTCATGTTCACTTTACTCCTGGCAGTCATGCTGAGAATACCTCCACTGCGTGTGCTGCTGTGTTCTGCCACTGGTAGACAGGATGCCTTGTGCTGCAGGGGATAGGGCCCCAGCCTTCTCACAGGAAGAACTTGAGAAGCTTGTGGAGGGTTTTCTACCCCTGTATGTCCAGTTGTATGGGATACCAGGCAGGCAGGTGAGTGCACTATGATTGTACTGTCTGTGAGTGGTAGGAATGTGGATGGGAGCCTTGGGATGAGGATGAGTGACTTGTGGAAGGACCTGGCTGTGAGTACAACTGAAAGGTTGAAATGTCCGTATGTCCAGGGGATGTGTTGTGTCCAATGCAGTCCCTAAGATGCCATGCTGCATGGCTATCTCCTTTTCTCTGTCTTATCCATCCAGGGGAGCACCCATCAGGCGAAGCAGAAGGGACACTGGCAAGTGGGGAAGCTGCATCACATGGGACCCAGGAGGATGATACCAGCGTGGGGGTCCAGTGGAACAAAGGTCGAGTGGAACACCACGGGGGAGACAGGAACATCTACACCATCATCTGATTCTTCCTCTGATGATGGCTCCCTGGCGGTGGCAGAACCTTCAGGCCCTATGCCTGCACCATCCTTGTCCCCCACCCACTTACCAGCACCACCCTCCCTGTAGCTCCTCCCCCAGTTGCCCGTGCCAGCTCACTCAGGAGGGTGGGCACCTCTGCCCCTTCCCCAGTCAGCCCTGCTGCCCTCAGTGAGGAGGCTATTGACCTCCTGAGGTCCATTTCTGTTGGGCAGATAACCAGCATAAATGCCATCCAGGGACTGGCATCCCAGATGCAACAGTCAAATGCGTTCCTAGAAGGCATTCACACTGCCCTGTCTGCCCTTCAGAGATTGTTTCAGGCTCTGGCCTCCTCATTGACAGCAGCCAGTGTTCCTTATTCTTCCGTCCCCCCTCCAACTACCTGCTCCCACTCCCACATCCCTCTCCCATTTCCCATCCAAAGCACACTTTCATACCAGCATGCATCGCCTCCAACAGACACAGAGTGCAAGGACAATCACATGCACCACAAAGGCCACCACCGCCATGCACACACCCACCATTCAGATGCACACACAACAACATCCGCTACCTACCCTGACTCCCCCACTTGCTTCTCCCTCACAGTCACATTGCCACTCACACATGCATACACCACATCATCAGTCCCAGGTGAAGACACATGTCCTGTCACTGCCACTGTCACCACAACAGCAGACCCCCATGCATGTACCCCATACACCGCACGTACCACAACAGTCAACACAACCACATGCAGCACATCCACCCTACCTGCACACACCACCCCGACATTCACTCACACATCCCCCTGCTAGCTCTCTGTGCTTCCTCCATTCCTCCTCCTCCCAGTACACCTTTACACCCACACTCATCCACCCAACACACACTCAGCACACACATATCATACACCACCCACCCACCAGCACCAAAACCACATCCATGTACACACCTGTCAACCATACACTCTCCCTCCACTCCCAAACGCCTAACCCATGACCTACCCGCTGCCCCTAAAAATAGATTCCTGCATGAGTTTTCCCTGTTCCTGTCTCCTGGTCCAGTCCCTGTCCCTCCCAAACACCCTGCTACCCTGCCTTCCACCTCCCTGCCCCCCTCTGGGCTGAGCCATGCCCCGCAGTCTGCAGTGCTGCCACAACAGGCATACCTGCCCCTCACACCTCCAGCCCTGTTAGCACTCCATCTGGGTCTCCTGCTGTGGAGGCCTCCACAGAAGAAGGCAGGAAAGGAGGACAAGGCTAAGGCGTCCCCCCGAAAGCAGGACAGTAAGGGGGGAAGCCTGATAAGAAGAGGATTGACCCCCCCATACAAACCCTGATCACACACCCCCAACCTATCATCCCTGAGGTGCCTGCATGCCCCATAGATGCCCCTGCCCTGTGGAGGTCAGGACATTGCAGTCAGGAGTCAAGTCGGGCATTCCTCACATGCCCAGTGTGCCCGGGACATTTGGACAACAATGCACTTGCGGCATTTTGTAAATAGTTGTTATCATGACATTTTTTATATTTCCAATAAGATTTGCCTACAACGGCACGATTGGTGTGGATGCACCGTAGCTTGTCCTGGCTTTCCTTGCACATGTATGTATGCATGTATGGTGACTGTGCATTTGTGTGTGTGTGTACTAATGTCCTTCTCTCCAATGTGTGCTAGGATGGGGTACTTGGCCAGTACTTGGATGTCAATGGCCAGCAGGAGCATTGTAAATACCTGAAATTCGCGTGCCATGACGCCTACGGACGTGCCTGTGCTCCAGAAGGTGGGTGCTTCCGTTTATGTTGTTAATTTCCACCATGGTTTTCGCTGCGGTTAGACCGCCCTGGAAGTCCTGGTGGTGTGCAAGCCTGTAATCCGGTAGGTGGAAACTGTCTGACCGCCGGACTGAAGAGACCCGTCCACAATGGCTGTTCACATGGAAACTTGACTGTGTTCTGCAGGTGCCTTCCCAGTACTCGTAATATGGAGGTCTATACCGCCAGACCCTCTGCGGTGCAACCGCTATCTCCACCGTGGCGGTCCACTGACAGCCAAACTCATAATGAGGTACCTAAGTTGTAAACATACATGATAACCATAGGCTGAACGAAACGTCAGAATAGGTTTAACCTACTAAACATCAATACTGTTAAACACTCCAAAAGAATAATATAAATTAACAACAATACAATATGCGCATGATTATTAGCATTCAAAGCAGATGATGGTGACATCAGTAAATCATCAAAATACAGATTAACATTCAATTTTAGATTTCAGGTTTCAGAGCTGGGCCATTCCTAATATTAACCAGAATTAGGTCTTGCATGTGTGGGAACAGGCTAACACGTGCAGACAAAAGAAAAAATAAAGGAAATACAAAAATAATTTAGAAAAACATCTAACTAGGGCAACTTACTGAAAAAAATGATGTTGTAAGTAACTAAATAATACAAGACACCACAGTTAATTATACCTCTTCTCACGGGACAGCAGAGAGGAGCAGTTCATCAGGCAGGGCGGTCACTTTCTTCCTCCGTCAGTTGACAGCAGCATCAGGACAGTGCAGAAGACGAGCTGCACATTGGACAGATCAGCAGTTCAGAATTAGTTGGCCTTATTAGTACTGAACCACATAACAGAATAGGGCAGTTAAGACTTTGATGATGAAACTCATCAGGAATTTCAGAAAAGAGACTATGACAGCAGGCTTAAGACATATATGGACAGAGTTCTAGAAACCAAATTCTGATAGGTTTAAGAATCTTCTCAGCAAAAGTGAGTTGGCAGCTGAATGACTTCACATGTTACTAACAAAATATTACATTATCTGGTTATTTGTTACTTGGGATCCTTCCGCACACAATAAACTAAGCAAATTAATTTTACATGAGCACTACAAATTTCCTGTCCTGTTCAACAGCTAAAACAAATAATATAGCGAATTCAAGTCAGAGGGGACAGAAAAATCAAGTGATTTTCTATTACTGCGGCAAAATGAATCTTTTCTCAGGCTTAGTGAAGTCAAGGAAGCCCTAATACACATGAATACATTAATACATTAATGAACCTATTGCGCACCTTACAATTTATATATGCAAAGCAAATTATTTAATTGCAAACATTATTCAAAAAATGTTAAAACAAAATTTAAAAATGCATTTATTTTTCTGCATACACTTTAATTTACAATAATAAAGTCCATTTATTCAAATGTAAGTACAATTAATTCATATTCATTTTAACACTTCAATCATTAATCTACATTTTAATAAAACATTTTAACGTTAACTCATTTTAGTACTTTCATTTAATATGAATACAAAACTCTCATGCTAAAATGTGGTGCACAATATGAATGGTGACTACATGGTTCACCATATTTCAAATGTGCACAACTTACAACTCATTATTTTCTCTGTTAGGCCTTTAAATGCAGGTTAATTTTTCACCATATGCTAACTTCTATGCCACTAATTTATGAATAAACAGTTCTCTCTCTCAGTAATATGTCAATGGTATTACTAAATTTTGATAAGTGCTAGATTGTTGTGGCACATTCGCCTGTGAGAATGTATGAAATGTTCAAGTGTTAGGGTCAACTGCTGGAAAAGTAACCATGAAAGTAATATCACCACCCCCATTTGCTAGCCCATTTTAAAGCAAATGCTGCAGGAATATTAATTGAATTTGCTACTTCATGTGGAATTCAGACAAGGGAAGTACTACAGTGGGGAATGCTTTTAATGGTTCAAGTTTCAACAACCTACAGCTCCTTATGTAGCTGAGGAGGATATGTCATTTACATCATGGATGTCTCCATTTTACAGTGTATAGGGTGCCTTAGGTGCACAAGAGAATACTACTCATGAAAAGACTCATTAAATAAGTACCTGACCAAAAGTTGTTAGCTCCATGTGGTGCAGTTCCTTTTATGAAAAAGGACTGTGCGTGTGAGACAGCAGAACTTCAGAATGTGGAGTGCTGAGTCCTTCCACACCCTCGGAAACTGTCAGCCCTGTTCCTGGCTAGCTCGCAGAGCCTCACTTGAACCACTAAGCTTACAGGTAGAAGGTGATTTGTGGCAACCTGAAACATGACACTCTGACTCACCAGGGAAGCTGTGGAAACAGATCACATTCTTTCGTCATATTACTCATGCATGCCAAGGTGAAAACACAAAGAAGATACGTAATGAGTTTTCAATACATTTATTCAAACTGATATAATTTAATATAGGAAAAGTGAGAGGCGATAATAAGGCAGATGAAACAGAACATAAATAGCGTTATGAACGGGGTAAAAACAATGAACATTCTCACCATGTTTACCTGGTTCTAGAAATTCAAGATATTCCTAGTCAGCCCTAATACCCCAAATAGAGCATGTTTAGTTGTACTCTTCTGCTTGCCCAATCCAAGGGATCAGATTTAGCCTTACACCTGAAACTGTTGCCAGGAGTTTGTCTGTGAGATGAATGGCAATCCTCTCAGGAGGCTGGTGGATCAACATCATTAAAGCTGATTTGTCTTGCACAGCAATTCCAAGATGGTCAACACATTGATTATATAACAAAACTGCACTGTGTTAGAAGATTCAGGTCCGACATGATGCTTTGTCTTGGTTTTAGAAGCTGTTGGTGAAACTGGCAACACAGCACCCAGAATATCTCATTTCATATGTAGCCTTGCACAAAGTGTTCCTTATTGTGTGGCAAGAAAGCTAACTATAAACAAATGTCATGTACTCTGCCTTCTCAGAATAGTATTGTGTAAGCTACTACATAAAAAAGTAATTTTGCTAAAACGCTATGTAGCTAAAATGTACAACATGTAAAATGTGAAAAGCTAAAAAACAGGGGGATCCAACTGGCTCCAAGATGGACATCACTACACTGATATCCCTGGTCTCATCCTACTATGAATCCTGCTCATCTGAGCCAAGTACCAATACTGCACTTGAATCTCAGTGGTAGCTGTAGTCAAGCAGTCGAGGCTCCATCAGGTTGGATGTAGATACAGAACATGATTCATAATATAAAGTGCACAGAGTATGAACAGTAAGTTAATGTACAGCCAAATCCTTGCTTTTATAATAAAAATAGTATTTTATTTAGAAATGTACACATGTAATGAAGTACAACATTCAGAAGTAACAACAGAATTCCCCTTGAGGTTGTGGCTCTAGTAGTTGTCAGGCAAATCTCTATCCCACCCTCCCTCATGTAATGTGTTTAGGATTATTCATCCTTCCATGGTACCTTCATCAGGGAATGTAAACTATTAGGCTGTACTCCTCTTTGTCTTTGTAGGGCCTGATTTAGATTTAGGCATACAGGTTGCTCTGTCACAATGGTGATAGATATCCCGTCCACCAAAACATAAGTCCCATAGAAAATAATGGGATTTATATTTTAGTGGACGGGATATCCGTCATCATTGTGACGGAGTAACTGGTCCGCAGAAATCTAAATCAGGCCCTTAGGCAAAAGTGTCTACTGTGCTGCAGTACCATTATCAGTGAATCCCCGGGGGACTAATGAATGAATGACCCAATTCATGCCTTAACTGTTCCTGCAGCATGGAAAAGTTCAGAGATGCTGCGGGCACCTGTGACGTGCACCTGGGAGTCCTGTTCAGTTTGGAGAAGTCGGGCTGATTGCAGCAAATGCAACAGGAACTGGTTGCACAGGCTCTCTCTCCTGTCGGAACAGCACCATGCTTGAGAAGATGTGCTAATCTGACTTTTCTCAATGAGGGACTGGGGATCCCTTCTTCAGCTTCAGCCAGCCAGAATGCAACATTGTCCACAGAGTCTTCTGTAATCCTATGTGGTGAGTCAAGGAGTGCAGGTCCAATCCACAGATCATAGCCCCAGTCTATTCTTGGAGTGGCGGCTTGAATCCTTTAGCAAAGTTGGTAACTGCAGCCCCTCCTGGCATATGGGGTTGCCAATGTATATAGTTATAAGGGCATAGGCTTGTCCATCCTAAGCACTCTGGCCCAGACTGTCACAAGTTTTGGCACTCCTTGAAGTGGTAACTTTACTGTGGTCTTTAAGTTGGCACTTCTCCTTTTCTTCATTCTTCTTAAAAGATGCCTGTCACAGCAGGCATGACTCAAAACCGGAATGTCCACAACATAATTAATACGAGTGACCAGACTTCATACCTGAATGTCAGCCACAGTGATATG
Source organism: Pleurodeles waltl (assembly GCF_031143425.1). Taxonomy (NCBI): domain Eukaryota; kingdom Metazoa; phylum Chordata; class Amphibia; order Caudata; family Salamandridae; genus Pleurodeles; species Pleurodeles waltl. The sequence goes on from NC_090440.1 coordinate 1,577,178,499, forward strand.
TACATCAAAAGCTTAATCCTATATGCCCTCCCTAATCTTTATAATTCCCTTATCAGCCCCATCTCCCGTCCTGAGATGTGTCCTATTGTGGACACAAAGAACCTACCCTTGTGATCAATCTCTGAATCAAAGAGCACCCTCTTGAAGTGTAAAGAAAGACTCTTCCTTTTCCCTCCTGTGTGTCCGCATTGAGCTCAGAGGAATACAACAATACACAAACCTGTCTGGGGGATTTCTTTCTTCCTTATGGCTTCACCTGCCATAAAGCCTAGGCTTCCCAAAAATAGATCTAGGGTCCTCCATACAATGTACCATTGCAGAACAACTCACTCAATGGACATTCATCACACACTCTCTATTTAAAACTAATACCTCTAAGATGTGTACCCATAGGATTTGATGCAATGCCCAATCTACTATGATAGCCAGACCTACATTTACACAAAAAACTAATACCTCCTTGACACAAACATTAACCTCTCAAAGTGCTTTCATTTCTTAAAGCAACCCACAGATTGTGTGTGTGCTGCAGTGATGCATCTGATTCATGTGATTTTTTCTGAGAATGTCTAGGCATAAAAAAGTTATACTGGAAGGGCATGCTTGCAGTACTAATTTTACGCTAGACAGTGCACACTCTGCACAATGTTGCAAGGCTGCACATCATGCAAGGCAGCCTAAATGTGCACCAGAGCATTCAATGACACCAACAGCAGGCCAAAGTTTGCAGATATGTATCTGTGCTGTGTTTTACTCCATGTATAACACAGCACAGCAATGCTGCACTACATTGCATCCCCTAAGGAGTTACTAAAATCAGACTGTTAGACTTGGCATCATTGGCATGGTCTCCCCTAATGTTTTGCCTCTACTTCCCAGGTTATTTCTGTGTGCTGGACTCTGTTCTTTTGCTCTGGACACGTTACCACTACTGACCAGTGCTAAAGTGTAAGTGTTCCCTGTATAAATTGTATGTGTACATTGGCTTATCCATGATTGGCATATCTGAGTTACTAGTAAGTCCTTAGTAAAATGCACTAGAGGTGCGAAGGGCCTGTAAATCAAATGGTACTAGTGGACCTGCAGCACTGGTTGTGCCACCCACATTACTAGCCATGTAAACATGGCTCAGACCTGCCACTGCAGTGTCTGTGTGTGAAGTGTCAATTTGACATGGCAAGTACCCACTTGCCAGGCCTAAACCTTCCCTTTTTATACATGTAAGGCGCCCCTAAGGTAGGCCCTAGGTAGCCCCATGGGGAGGGTGCAGTGTATGTTAAAGGTGGGACATGAACTTATGTGTCTTACATGTTCTGACAGTGAAATACTGCCGAATTCAGGTTTCACTGTTGCAAGGCCTATCTCTTTCATAGTTTTAACATGGGGGTGCCTTTAAATATTATTAAAGCACAGATTCCCTTTGGGAGCACATAGACATGTAGATTTTGGGGTCTCTGAACTCACAATTTAAAAATACATCCTTTAGTGAAGTTGGTTTTTAGGTTGTGTGTTTGAAAACTTTCTGTGACTCAGCTTGTTTGTGGATTCAATGTCTGGGTCAGTTTGACAGTTGGGCTGTTTACACCTCTACCCTAGACAGTGACACAGAGGGAGATGAGGTGTAGCCTGCATATCCTTATGGGCCATCTAGGCTGAGGGGAGGGGAGGAGTGGTCACTTACACCTGAAAGGGTTGTGCCTGCCCTCGAACAATGCAGTCTCCAACTCCCTGGTGTGTGTCTGAGGCCTGGCCTGGGCAAGGCAGGATCTTGAAAACAACAGAGACTTCTCTTTGACTTAGGCCTACTTCAAAGGCAGAAAGGCGTATCGGAAGAGCACTCAAAACCCCTGAAAATCAGATTACTTCTGGAACCAAGAGTAGCCTCTGCAAAGGAGAACAGCTGGAAGCTGGAGGAGCAGTACTGCCCCTTTGCCTGTGACTGTCCTTTGCCGGGTTGGCCTTCAGTAGCTGATTCTACCTGAGAGAGGACTAAGACTGACGTTTGTGTGACTTCCCACTGGTGAAGAATCCCCAAGGGCTTGAACTGAGCCTGCGTCTTGTTGTTGAAATCGCAGGGACTTCAAAGACTTCTTTCTGCCTGCACCTGGGCTTTCTGCTGATAATCTTGCCTGCCAAGCAGTGCCCTAACCTGTCTCTGGGCCCTGGAAAGGTGAAGCTGGTGGAAAAGGACAGAAATCCACACAAAGACTGCCGTGCGGAGAAACGTTCGGCACACGACCCGCCTCGCGGCTGATAAACGACACGCCGCTGGCCTTGCGGCTAAAATCAATGCTCCACCTGCATCCCGGCTGGGAGATCGATGCAACTCAGCTGGAGAAACAACACGGAACAACCACAGTGACTGCTATTAATGACACAAGCCCCCAAGCAGCGCGGTTTCTTGACACAATGTGACTGGATATCAACGCAACATCAATTGGCACGGAAAATCAATGCAAATCCTGCCCGGACCTGAGGTGCCTGTCCGGATCAACGCATCGCTCTCTTGCGGGAGGGAAGAAATGATGCACGCAGGCCCGACCAGAGGAGGAACGACACACGTTCTCGCTTGCAAGTGAGAAATCGATGCATCGCTGGCCTTTTTCGATGAACACTCACCCGTGCAGCTTTATTTTTATGCTACACAGGTACTTTTGTGCGCTAACAGCGTTGTCACTTTTTCTAAGGATTTAAGATTCATATTCTTTTTAAAATTCATATCTTGATTTGTGTATGTTGGATTTTTGTAATTTTGGTCTTGTTTTGTTTAGATAAGTATTACCTATTTTTCTGAACATGTGTTGTGTCATTTTGTAGTGTTCTCACTGGGTTACTGTGTGTGTTGGTACAAATACTTCACACAGTGCTTCTGACATTAAGCCTGCCTGCTCGTGTCACATTACCGTGAGCGGGGGTTAGCTGATAGTGATTCTCCTTTACCCTGACTAGAGTTAGGGTCCTTGATTGGGCAGGAGGTAACCTAACTGCAAGCCAAAGACCCCATTTCTAACACAGACTAGCTACATAAAAGCAATATAAATTTGGTGACACTCACCTCCATTGATTCAAACACATAGGCGGTCATTCTGACCCTGGCGGTCTTTGACCGCCAGGGCGGAGGACCGCGGGAGCACCGCCGACAGGCCGGCGGTGCTCCAATGGGGATTCCGACCGCGGCGGTAAAGCCGCGGTCGGACCGGCACCACTGGCGGGCTCCCGCCAGTGTACCGCCGCCCCATTGAATCCTCCACGGCGGCGCAGCTTGCTGCACCGCCGCGGGGATTCCGACCCCCCCTACCGCCATCCAGATCCCGGCGGTCCGACCGCCGGGATCCGGATGGCGGTAGGGGGGGTCGCGGGGCCCCTGGGGGCCCCTGCAGTGCCCATGCCACTGGCATGGGCATTGCAGGGGCCCCCGTAAGAGGGCCCCTACATGTATTTCACTGTCTGCTGCGCAGACAGTGAAATACGCGACGGGTGCAACTGCACCCGTCGCACAGCTTCCACTCCGCCGGCTCGATTCCGAGCCGGCTTCATCGTGGAAGCCTCTTTCCCGCTGGGCTGGCGGGCGGTCTGAAGGCGACCGCCCGCCAGCCCAGCGGGAAAGTCAGAATTACCGCCGCGGTCTTTCGACCGCGGAACGGTAATCTGACGGCGGGACTTTGGCGGGCGGCCTCCGCCGCCCGCCAAGGTCAGAATGAGGGCCATAGTGATAGAAGCACAAGCAGATATAGGGCCTGATTCTAACTTTGGAGGACGGTGTTAAACCGTCCCAAAAGTGGCGGATATACCACCTACCGTATTACGAATTCCATAGGATATAATGGACTCGTAATACGGTAAGTGGTATATCCGCCACTTTTGGGACGGTTTAACACCGTCCTCCAAAGTTAGAATCAGGCCCATAGACAGCTTAGATCCAAATGTGTGACCTTTTGTTTTGTGATTCGCAATTTGTGACTTGTTTGGGAATTGCAAATTGCGAATCGCCAAACAAAATGTACAACAGTGTTAAGTACACTATTTGCGATTCTCAATGGGGTCACAAATGACCTACCTCATCAATATTCATGAGGTATGTCACAATTTGCGACCCCATTGCGAATGGCCGCACTCATAGGGATGGTTTTTCTTTAAAGGAAAATGGGATGCATTTCACACAAAAAACTGAGAAGTTTTCTTTTTCATTTTTTCAGAGTACACAGTGGTCCATGGAACCACTGCCTACTCTGAAAAAATATTTCTGCTTCCATTCACAAATAGAAAGGGATCCTTTGGGTACCCCTTACCATTTGCGAATGCGTTAACACCAATTTTAAATATGTGTTAACTGCCATTGTTTTGCAACTGCATCAACGGTTGCAAAATAATCATACATACCATTCAGATTTGGTATTAGAAAGGGACGCCATGAACACGCCCTTTCCCAATAGCGAATCGCAATGTGGGCTTTGTACATCCCCAAAAATATTTTTCTAGTCGCAAACGGAGCGATTCTGTGAATCAGCCCTTTTGCAACTAGAAAAATGTTTTGTACATATGGCCCTTCGTTTTTTTGGACTTCCATTGGGAAGAATGAATGAGAAACCATGCTGATTCATCTAATCTTTAAATATCCTTTCAAATTTGTGTACAATCAACATCTTTACCAACACGTTTCTTCATTAGTTTAATATGGTTTTAAACACTTCCAGTTGAGAAACAATTTCTCTGGATTTTGTTCCTGCCTGAATTACATATGTTTTTATCTGACTAAAATAGAGCAAACTAAGGAATATCAATTAGTTTATGCACGAACGTAGTTCCATATTTAACACCAGAAGAATCAGCGTTATTTTCTCACGCGTTCAAAGAGACAATCTTTTCTTTCTCCCCTCAGACTCTGTAGTGGGGTCTTCCTTGCAACCCCCTGTGGTCGTTGAACAGTCACATTTCAAGTCAGGATCTGTATCACACAATTCGGTGACGTTTAGGACTTCAAAACTGTAAATTTAGTAGGCTATTTTCAGATTCTGAAGATTTATTATAATTAGTCTCGTTTGAGGTGATGCTGTATATGGCTGAGAAATATCTAAATATTGCTTCTTAATTTAGATGAAGCTAAGAAAACTATGTTTATAATTTTGGAAAACACACATTTGAAATCCTGAAATGTATCCAACATTGATGGGAGACTCGTGCTTGTAACTGAATATTTCATTACTGTACGCTTCAACACTAGAATAAAGTTTGTGAGATATAGTATTATAGAAATGCCAGCAAGCTCATTATTTTATTGGTTTAACTTTTGTTAGACCTAATGACAGAACTTGTAAGTTGATTAATTTTTTTGTTTTAAAAAAATCATAAAATGTGTGAATTGTAAACTGAGATGGGAAATGTAGAAAAAACAGGTTGACGCAGTGGGACTTAGGATCAGAAGGTGCACTGTCAAAATGTGACATAAGGCTTTGTTAGTCTACCATGGTTGTGACTTTGATGTCATTAATGATATTAATGATCATGTTCCCCTCTAAAAGAAGAGAATTTAAAAAGAATAATACGCAGGTTGATCGCTGTTGGAGCAATCATTTCCCACACCTGCTTTGGAAGTGTTGATTAGCTGCTGCCCATTAATTGGTAAAAATTAATCAAGGAAAACTAATTCAATTAAAACATAAAATACCAAAGACACCCTGTGTTTACTATGAAAGTAGAATTTGAAGCTCTAATGTATAAAATAGTACTGGTTTACATTGGGCAGAAACCACTTTTTTTCAGCTGCTTGAAGCATATTCTAAGGTGTTTTGCACTACGAAATAGTGCCTGTCCCAGCCCTCCAGATGTTCATCCTTTGTTTAAAGACTGTTATGTTTAGCAATATCTTCACAAATCAAATTTATCTGAAAATTCCAGTAAGAAATAAGACCTAAGATTATGTTAAATGTATTGCTTCTGTAAAGTGCTGCAAGCTAACGGTAGCCGCCTCATGTATTTTGCATAGTGACAGGGGCTAAAAAATATATAATAAATAATTGTGGTGTTGTATTGGGGTCAATGTCTAACTTGTAAAAAGATAAGTGCCAGGACCAAATTTATACCTCAGAAGGCCACTGCAGCTGCGAAATCAACTGTCCCTGGCAAATTGGCTGTATCAATGTTATCTACTAACCCATCCCTCTGCAACAAATGTGATATTTTGCAACACCCCAAGTCACCCACAGATACAGAAATGGCCTGGGTGCACTGTATATCATACTCCCCAGCCCGGGTAATCGTAAATGACTACACCACATACAGAGATTAGTCTTATGCATATTTATTGCTCTGCGTGTAACCACAAACTCAACATTCTAAACATGAAATCTATTCACAACACCCAAACACTTATGTCATAGCTCTACGATTCCGTCAAGAACCAAAAGGGTCTTGTCATCAATAACTCACAAGAAACTACATCTCCTCCTTGTTAAATAAGAAATGCACATTTTTACAGATATTTATATTACAACTCCTCTATAAGTCGTGGTGTAGCTCCGACCAAAAACCCGGATCGTGTCCTCTGAGGCTGCAAAGAGAGAAGAGAAGTGTCCATGTCTGTCACCAGTGATGTAGGGACATATGTAGTCAAGGAGCTCTCTATAGTCTCAATCAAACCAGTCTCATCACTGACATCAGGAACTGGCAAATGATGAGGCAGATGCCTCACCATGTGTCCTTTGCTAGTTACAACTTCAAAAGGTTCAGCATCAAAGTGAGCATTGGATTGTGTTTTCTCCAATACTCAATCTCCTTCATTGAAAGCAATGTTATTAGCACATCAACGCTTGTCGGCCTATACTCTCATCTTTTGTTTATAAAACAAGTCTGTTCCACGAAGTTCACCATCCATTGCAGATCTTCTGTTGGTCCATTGTGGTAACTTGGTCACCTTGGCTTCCCTGAATATCAGGGTGGCAGGACTTTCACCTGTCGTTGAATGAGGAGCCGAGCAATAAGCGCAAAGTGTATCATGGAGACCTGACTTCAGATCAAGCTTCTCCAATTTAGCACGGTGAACAGTTTTTTTGAGTTTGCTCAAGAAGCATTCGACAATGCCACTTGCAACCAAAGAGGTATGCTTTACTGATGCTGCACTTTAAGATGATCAAGAACGTCTCTGGATTCTCGACTGCTGAAAGATGTGCCATTGTCAGACTTCAGAACTGAAGGAATACCCCATATTATTGTATAATGCCATCTAATTTTTCGATGACTCTTTCTTGAGTAATGTATGAGAGATCTTCTACTAGTGGAAAACTGGTAATTCATCAATAATCATCAGGTGAGATCCATTATCAAGACGAGCAAAGAAATCAAAGGTTATTCACTACCATACATGTTTTGGTAAATCTGACATGTTCCAGGTATGTTGAGTGACTTTGGGAGATAAGCAATTACACAAATGACAGGCCTTCAACTCTCAACACTCAAGACCAGAAAACCAAACTTGGTATGGTAGAGCTCATTTAGTGGCAATAATTCCACAATGTCCTTCATGGTCCACTTGCATTGCTTGTTGTCCCAGACTCTCTAGTATGACAATTCTCGCACCTCAAAAGACAATACAGTCTTGAGAAAGGACAGTTTGTCTTACACATCTTTGAACTTCTGGTATTCACACTCACGTGTGAGAGTTTGAGTGTGCTGTTCTCAATATTGATGTGCAATAATGTCTTTTAGCATCAATATTCAGCACCTTTGGAATGGGTACTGTGACACTGTTCTGGCACTAGTGAAAAGTAGTCAGCAGGGTTTTCATCTTTTTCTGGTCGGTTCACGATAGTGTAGTCATATTCCTGTAGTCCCAAACCCCAACATTCAATTCTAAGAGCCATCTTGACTTTTGGATTGCCAAAGATGGTAAGCAATGCTTGATGATTGGTTACAAGAGTGAAAGGATTCCATATAAAAATAAGTTGAAATGTTTACAAGCCCACACAACTGCTAAACTTTCTTTTTCAGGTTGTTAATGGGCATGTTCAGTTTGTGGCTAAGTCCTGCTTGCATATGCCACAATATGCCCTTGAGCATTTCGTGTCCATTGTGTTGGGCAAGGATCATGCCCAACCCGACCGTGCTTGTGTCAACAACAACCTCTGTATGAAGCTCTGGATTAAAGTAAGTAATTTCCGCAGCGTTCTCAATTGCATTCTTGATTTTCTTAAACATTTGTTCATTTTCATGGGACTAGTAAAATGAAGCATTTCTTTTTGTTAAGTCTCTTAAGAGAACACTTTCTGTGGCAAAGTCATGTATGTACCTGAAACAGACAAAGATTTAGCTAACGATTAACCATGATTTGTGTTGATTTGCCTCAGCCTATATTGCCACTTAGCCTTGTGGACATATGTAAAACATTGCTTCTAGAAATTTTGGGTGTCCATTTTGTGTTCTCGTTTTGACACACAGCTTTTCCGTCACCTTGCAGATGGTCACAAAATGGCTACTTAAAATAGCCTTTTCATACTTGTCCAATGGTGGGACATTTACCTTAATGTGGAAATGAAAATCCATATTTAAAACACATTTTCTTTTTGTTTAGAGACGTCACTTTGTGTCCTTCAGCTTTGTGTTTCTGCTTACCTGTCATGTTCCTGACTGACTCAATCTTGAAACCTCCAGCCTTTATGTCAGCAGTTTGCTGATCAGCACATTCCTCAGCTCTGGCAGCCATGAGAACTCGCTTCAGACTAAGGGTTTCTCTCAGCATTTGTCATCTGAATGAATCTGACAGACATTCACAAATAATTAGAAGGTGTGTGCCTTCTTCATCATTGACTTCATTGAACTTACAGTGTTTGACGAGCCTATCAAGTCCCTCAACAAATTTATGAGGTGTTTCACCAACTTTCTTTTGTTCCTGAATGAAAATACAATCTTTTGTAATCAAAATTCAGCATTGGATTGAATTTGAGATTAAACTCTTCTTTGATTTGATGGTATGTGACTTCTTCAGTTCACAGCAGTTTCTTTTTTAACTCTTTTGATCCTTCACCTGCAAGATTTGTAATGTATTTGACAAACTTTTTATTGTCTGTTTCTTCAAGTACATACATTTCTTTCCAGGTAGTCAATTGATCACCAATATTTTGATTTTTGGTGTTATTGAAGGGAGTTGGTGGTTTCATAAAGGCAGCAGCGTCATATTTGGACTCTTTTAGCACTGTTCTAAAAGTCACTCATGGACTTTCTGTCAGTATGGCATGATTCATCAGCCTCGTAAGCACAAACCCCATGCTTCTGCTTGGGTTGCAGTGCCTGGTGCTGAGGTCGGATGGCTCTCTTTCCTCAGGTTTTGATAAGTGTGATCAGATTATTTGTATTTTGGATTATCACCACCTCTGCTGTTTCTCTGCATTTATGTGCTTCTGTATGCTGAGTTTGACTCAACCATGTAAGTAATATCACTACCCCCATTTGCTAGCCCATTGTAAAGCAAACTAGAGATGTGTATAGGTGCTCCTTAGGTAGCTGAGGAGGAAAATGTCCCTTAAACCGTGGATGTCTCCATTTTACGGTGTATAGTGTGTCTTTGGTGCACAAGAGGATACTACTCATGAAAAGACTCATTAAATAAGTATCTGACCAAAAGTTGGTAGCAACATGTGGTAAGGTTCCTTTTATGAAATAGGACTGCACGTGTGGGACAGCAGAACTTGAGAATGTGGGGCACTGAGTCTTTCAAAACCATCAGAAACTGTCAGCCTGGTCCTTGGCTAGCTTGCAGAGCTGCACTTGAACCTCTAACCTTCCAGGGAGAAGGTAATTTGTGGCAACCTGAAACATGACACTCTGACTCGCCAAGGAAGCTGTGGAAACAGATCTCATCCTTTCATCATATCACTCATGCATGCCAAGGTGATAACACAAAGAAGATGTGTGATGAGTTTTCAATACATTTATTGAAACTAATATAATCGTATATAGAAAGAGTGAGCTGCGATAATTAGGCAGATGAAACAGATCATAAATAGTGTTAAGAACAGCGTAAACACAATGAACATTCTCACCATTTTTAGCTTGTTCTTGAAATTCTAGATATTCCTACCCAGCCCTAATACCCTAAAAAGAGCATATTTATTTGTAACCTTCCGCTTGCCCAATTTAAGGGATCAGCCTTAGCCTTACACTTGAAATGGTTGCCAGGAGTTTGCCTGTGTGATGAATGGCAATCCTCTTAGGAGGCTGGTGGATCAGCACCATTAAAGCTAAATTGTCTTGCCCAGTAGTTCCAAGAAGGCCGTGGCTGGAATGCCCCTCTGATCCTTCTGGTCAGCACATTGATTATACAAGAAAACTGCACTGTGTTAGAAGATGCAGGTCCGCAATGATGCTTTGTCTTGGTTTTAGATATCGTTGAAACTGGCAACACAGCACCCAGAATATCTCATTTCAGATGTAGCCTTGGACAAAGTGTTCCTTATTGTGTGGCAAGAAAGCTAACTATAAACAAATGTCATGTATTCTGCCTTCTCGGAAAAATATTGTGTAAGCTAGTACATAAAAATTAATTCTGTTAAAACGCTATGTAAAAGGTGGCAGTGTGAAAAGCTAAAGAACAGGGGGAACCAACTGGCTCCAAGATGGACATCACCACACTGATGTCCCAGGTCCCAAACTACTATGAATCAAGCTCAATTGGGCCAAGTGCCCCTACTGCACTTGACTCTCAGTGGCGGTTGTGGTCAAGTAATCGAGGCTCCATCACATTGGATGTAGATACAAAACATGACTCATAATACAAAGTGCAAACAGTATGAACAGTAAATTAATGTGCAGCTAAATCCTTGCTTTTATAAGAAAAATAGTGTTTTATTTAGAACTTTACACATGTGACGAAGTATGACATTCAGAATTAACAACACAATTCCCCTTGAGGCTCTAGGGCACTAGTAGTTGTCAGGCAAATCCCTATCCCACCCTCCCTCGTGCAATGTGTTCAGGGTTATTCCCCAATCCATGGTGGCTACATCAGGGAATGTGAGCTATTAGGCTGTACTCCTATTTGACTCCTTAGAAATTTAGGGCCTGATTTAGATTTTGGCAGACAGGTTATTCCGTCACTATGGTGATAGATATCCCGTCCACCAAAACATAAATCCCATAAGAAATAATGTTTTTTTTATTGGAGTGGATGGGATATCAGTCATGGTTGTGATGGAGAAACCGGTCTCCCGAAATCTAAATGAGGCCCTTATGAAAAAAAGTCTATTGTGCTGCAGTACCATAAGCAGTGAATCCACTGGGGACTAACTGGCCCAATTCAAGTCTTACCTGCTCCTCCAGAATGGAAAAGTTCAAAAATGCTGCGGGCACCTGCGACGTGCAACAGGGAATCCTACTCATTCTGGAGAAGTCGGGCTGAATGCGGCCCATGCATCAGGACCCGGTCACGCAGGCTCTCTCTCCTAAGCAGCGCTGCCGGCGGTCTCTTAGATGTCGGAACAGCACCATGCTTGCAAAGATGTGCTAAGTTGACTTTTCTCAATGAGCGGTTGGGTACCCCTTCTTCAGCTTCTTCCTAGAGCCAGCGAGAATGCAAAATTTTCCACAGACACTTCAGTAATCTTCCGTGGTAAGTCAAGGAGTGCAGGTCCAATCCAGAGATCATAGCCCCAGTCCATTCTTCGGGTGAAGCTCGAATCCTTTGGCAAAGATGGTAACTGCAGCCCCTCCTGGCATATGGGGTTGCCTCTGTACCTGTTTATATGGGCACAGGCTTGTCCATCCTAAGTACCCTGGCCAAGACTGTCACAAGTTTTGGCATTTCTTGAAGTGGTAACTTTACTGTGGTCTTTAAGTTGGCACTTCTCCTTTTCTTCATTCTTCTTAAAAGATGCCTGTCACAGCAGGCACAACTCCAAAGCGGATTGTCCACAACACAATTAATACAAGTGACCAGACTTCATACCTGGATGTCAGCCACAGTGATAGGTGCATCAAAAGCTTAATCCTAGACCCCTCCTGCCCTACTCTTTATGATTCCCTTATCAGCCCCATCTCCCATCCTGAGATGTGTCCTATTGTGGACATAAAGAACCTACCCTTGTGATCTATCTCTGAATCAAAGAGCACCCTCTTTAAGTGTAAAGAGAGTCTCTTCCTTTTCCCTCCAGTGTGTCTGCATCAAGCTCAGAGGAATACAACAATGCTCAAACCTCTCTGGGGGATTTCTTTCTTCCTCATGGCTTCGTCTGCAAGGACTGGGCTTCCCAAAAATGAAATCTAGGGTCCTCCATACAATGTGCCATTGCAGGACAACTTACTCAGTGGACATTCATCACATACTCTCCTTTTAAGACTAATACCTCTAAGGTGTGTACCCATAGGATTTGATGCAATGCCCAATCTACTATGATAGCCAGACCTACATTTGCATAAAGAACTAATGCCTACTTGAAGCAAACATTAACCTCTCAAACTGTTTTCATTTCTCAAAGTAACCCACAGATTGCGTGTGTGCTGCAGTGATGTATCCGATGCATGGGATTTTGTTGAGAATATCTAGGCATTAAAACGTTATACTGGAAGGGGATGACTGCAGTACTAATTCTACACGAGACAGTGCACACTCTGCACAATGTTGCAAGGCTGCACATCACACAAGGCAATCTATTTGTGCACAAGAGCATTCAATGACACCAACAGCAGGCCAATGTTTGTAGATATGAATCTGTGCTGTGTTTATTCTTTCCATAACGCAGCACAGCAAACATGTATGCTGCCCTGCATTACATGCTCTAAGGAGTTACTAAAATCAGATTAGCTACATAGAAGCAATATAAATTTGGTGACTCTCATCTCCATTGATTTACACCCATAGTTGTAGAAGCACAAGCAGCTATAGACAACTTAGGACCAGATGTATGACCTTTTGTTTAGTGATTCGCAATTTGCAATCCATTTTGGAATTGCAAATTGCGAGTCGCAAAACAAAATGTACAACAGTGTTTGTACACTATTTGCGATTCCCATTGGGAATGGCCGCACTCACAGGGATGGTGACCTGCAGGGACAGCCGACCACCATGTCTGTTACTGCTTTTTAAATGCAGCAGTTTTTTTTCAGATGCAACCTTTTTCTTTAAAGGAAAATTGGATGCATTTCACACAAAAAAAATGAAAAGATTTATTTTCATTTTTTCAAGGTACACAGTGGTCCGTGGGACCACTGCCTACTCTGCATTTCCGCTTCCATTCAAAAGGGGAAAAGGGTTCTTTGAGAACCCCTTCCCGTTTGCGAAAGGGTTAACACCAATTTTGAATTGGTGTTAACGGCTATTGATTTGCAACCACATTAACGGTCACAAAACAATCGTACATAGCATTCAGATTCGGTATTAGGAAGGGACGCCATGAACACGCCCCTTCCTAATACCGAAACGCAAAACCCACATTTTGATTCTGTAACAAGTTACCGAATCGCAATGTGGGCTTTGTACATCCTAAAAAACATTTTTCTAGTCGCAAACGGGGCGATTCGGTGAATCTGCCCTTTTGCAACTAGAAAAATGCTTTGTACATGTGGCCCTTAGTTTTTTTGGACTTCCATTGGGAAGAATGAATGAGGACCTTGGTGATTCATCTAATCTTTAAATATCCTTTCAAATGTGTGCACAATCAACATCTTTATCAACGTGTTCGTTCATTAGTTTAATATGGTTTTAAACACTTGCAGTTGAGAAACAATTTCTCTGAATTTCTTCCTGCCTGAATTACATATGTTTTATCTGACTAAAGTAGAGCAAACTAAGGAAGATGTATTTGTTTCTCCACGAACGTGGTTCCATACTTACCACCAGTAGAATCAGCGTTATTTTCCTTCTCGTTCAAGGAGGCAAGCTTTTCTTTCTCCCCTCAAACTCTGTAGTGGGGTCTTACTTGCAACCCTCTTTGGTCGTTGAACAGTCACATTTCAAGTCAGGGTCTGTATCACATCATTCCGCAAAGCATAGGACTTCCAAAACTGTAAATTCAGTTGGCTATTTTCAGATTTTGAATAATTATTATCATGAATCTCGTTTGAGGTTGTGCTGTGTATGACTGAGAGATATCTATGTTGTTACTTAATTTTGATGAAGCTAGGACAATTATGTTTATAATTTTGGAAGACACACATTTGAAATCCTGAAAGTTATTCAACACTGATGACCTAGGGAGACTCGTGTTTGTAACTGAATATTTCATTACTGTACGCATCAACACTAGAATAAAGTTTGTGAGATATAGTATTATAGAAATACCAGCAAGCTCATTTCACTGGTTTAACTTTTGTTACACCTAATGACAGAACTTGTAATTTGGTTCATATTTGTTTTTAAAAACTCATAAAATCTGTGAATTATAAAAACTGAGATGGGAAATTTAGCAAAAACAGGTTGGCGCAGTGGGACGCAGGATCAGAAGGTGTATTGTCAAGATGTTACATAAGGGTTTGTTAGGCTACCATGGTGGTGACGTTGATGTCATTAATGATATTAATGATCATGTTCCGATCTAAAAGAGAAGAGAATTTAAAAAGAATAATACGCATGTTAATCGCTGTTGGAGCAATCAGTTCCCACACCTGCTTTGGATGTGTTGATTAACTGCTGCCCATTAATTGGTAAAAATGAATCAAGGAAAACGAATTGAATTAAAACATAAAATACCACAGACACCCTGTATTTACCATGAAAGTAGAATTTGAAGCTCTAATGTATAAAATTGTACCGGTCTACATTGGGCAGAAACCACTTTTTTAAAGCTGCTTAAAGCATATTCTAAGGTGTTTTGCACTACGAAATAGTGTCCGTCCCAGCCCTCCTGATTCTTGCCTTCACCCTTTGTTTAAAGACTGTTATGTTTAGAAATATCTTCACAAATCAAATGTATCTGAAAATTCCACGAAAAAATATTAACTCTTATTAGGTGTTGCAAGCTAACAATATCCGCCTCATGCAATTTGCCTATTGACAGGGGCTATAAAATATATATAATAAATAATAATAAATAATTGTGGTGTTGTATTGTGGTCAATGTCTAACTTGTAAAAAGATAAGTGCCAGGACCAAATATATACCTCAGAAGGCCACTGCAGGTTGCAAAGTCAACTGTCCCTCCCAGCGCTGGCAAATGCCTGCATCAATGTTATCTATCAACCATCTCCCTCTGTTACAAATGAGATATTTTGCAATACCCCAAGTCCCCCACGGATACAAACATTTCCTGGGTGCACTGTGTAGCATACTCCCCAGCCAGGGTACTAGTAAACGGCTACACCACATACAGGGATTGGTCTTACATGTATTTATTGTTCTGTGTGTAACTGCAAACTCTACATTCTAAACACAAAATCTATTCACAACACCCAAACACTTATGTCATAATTCTACGATTCGCTCAGGAACCAAAAGGGTCCTGTCATTGCTAACTCACAGGAAACTACATATCCTCCTTTTTAAATAAAAAATACACATTTTTACAGATTTTTATATTACAACTCCTCTATAAGTTGTGATGCAACTCTGACAAAACACCCATATCTCGTCCTCTGAGGCTGCCAAGAGCGAAGAGAAGTGTCCATGACTGGCATCGGTGATGTAGGGAAATATGTAGTCAAGGGGCTCTCCATGGTCTCAATCAAATCAGTCTCATCTCTAACATCAGAAACTGGTGAATGATAAGGCACATGCCTGTAATGCAAAGAATCTTATGCAATATACTTTACAGGACAGTGAGCAGTCACCATGTGTCCTTTGCTAGTTACAACTTCGAAAGGTTCAGCATCAAAGGGCGCATCAAGTTGCGTTTTCTCCAATACTCGATCCCCTTCATTGAAAGCAATGTTCTTGGCACATCAACGCTTGTCGGTATAAACATTCATCTTTTGTTTACAGCACAAGTCTGTTCGACGAAGTTCATCATCCTTTGCAGATCTTCTGTTGGTACATTGTGGTAACTTGGTCGCCTTGCCTTCCCCAAATATCAAGGTGGCAGAACTTTCACCTGTCGTTGAATGAGGAGCCGACCAATAAGCGCAGAGTGTAACACGGAGAGCTGACTTCATGATCAAGCTTCTCCAATTTAGTAAGCTGAACAGTCTTTTTGGGTGTGCTCATAAAGCCTTCCACAATGCCACTTGCTTGCAACAAAGAGGTATGCTTTTCTGATTCTTTGAATTAGGATGATCAAGAAAGTCTCCGCATTCTTGAATGCTGAAAGGCGTGCCATTGTCAGACTTCAGAACTGAAGGAACAGCCCATAAGATTGCAAAATGCCATCTAACCTCTTGATGACTCTTTCTTGAGTAATGGATGAGAGATCTTCTACTAGTGGAGAATGGGAGTATTTATCCATAATCATTATCAGGTGAGATCAATTATCAAGAGGAACAAAGAAATCAAAAGTTATTCCCTCCCATACATGTTGTTTTGTAAATCTGACGTGTTCCAGGTATGTTGAGTGACTTTGGGAGATAAGCAATTGCACAAATGACAGGCCTTCAACTCTCAACACTCAAAATGAGGAAACCAAACTCAGTTTCATTGAGCTCATTTAGTGGCAATAATTCCACAATGTCCTTCCTGGGCCACGTGCATTGCTTGCTATCACAGACTATCTGGTATGACAATTCTTGCACCTCATAAGAGAAGACCGTCTTGAGTGAAGGACTGTTTGACTTTCACATTTTTGAACTTCTAGCATTCACTGTCACTTGTGAGAGTTTGAGTGTGCTGTTACCAATATTGATCTGCAATAATGTCTTTTAGCATCAACATTCAGCACCTTTGGAATGGGTACTGTGACACTGTACTGGCACTAGTGAAAAGTAGTCAGCAGGTTTTTCATCTTTTCATGGTCAGTGCACAATAGTGTAGTCATATTCCTGTAGTCGCAAACCCCAACATTCAATTCTAGGAACGATCTTGACTTTTGGATTGCCAGAGATGGTTAGCAATGCTTGATGATTGATTACAAGAGTGAAAGCTTTTCCATATAAAAATACATGGATATGTTTATAAGCCCACATCACTGCTAAACTTCCTTTTTCAGGTTGTGAATAGGCATGTTCAGTTTGTCACAAAGTTCTGCTTGCATATTCTACAATATGCCCTTGAGCATTTGGGTGTCCATTGTGTTGGGCAAGGATCGTGCCCAACCCGACGGGCTTGTGTTAACAACAACCTCTGTGTGAAGCTTTGAATCAAAGTAAGTCATTTTGGCAGCGTTCTCCATTGCATGCTTGATTTTCTTAAAACCTTGTTCACCTTCATGTGACCAGTAAAATGAAGCATTTCTTTTTGTTAAGTCTCTTAAGAGAGCCTTACTGTGGCAAAGTCATGTATAAATTTGGAACAGACAAAGATTTCATTGACGATTAACCT
This sequence comes from Pleurodeles waltl, assembly GCF_031143425.1. Classification (NCBI taxonomy): domain Eukaryota; kingdom Metazoa; phylum Chordata; class Amphibia; order Caudata; family Salamandridae; genus Pleurodeles; species Pleurodeles waltl. Next base: position 1,577,195,885 of record NC_090440.1, read on the forward strand.
TGATTAGTGTTGATTTGCCTCAGCTGATATTGCCACTTAGCCTTGTGGACATACGTAAAACATTGCTTATGGAACTTTTGGGTGTCCATTTTGTGTTCTCGTCTTGACAAACAGCTTTTCCGTCACCTTGCAGATGGTTACAAAATGGCTACTTAAAATAGCCTTTTCATACTTGTCCAATGGTGGGAAATTTACCTTCACATGAAAATGAAAATCCATATCTAAAACTCATTTTCTGTTTCTTTAGAGTCATCACTTTGTGTCCTTCAGCTTCAGCCATGAGAACTCGCTTCAGACTAAGGGTTTCTCTTAGCATTTATCATCTGAATGAATCTGACAGACATTCACAAATAATTAGAAGGTGTATGCCTTCTTCATCATTGACTTCATGGAACTTACAGTGTTTTACGAGCCTATCAAGTCCCTCAACAAATTTATCCGGTGTTTCACCAACTTTCTTTTGTTCCTGACTGAAAATATATCTTTTGTAATCAAAATTCACCTTTGGATTGAATTTGAGATTAAACTCTTCTTTAATTTGACGGTTTGTGACTTCTTCAGCTCACTGCAGTTTCTTTATTAACTCTTTCTATCCTTCACCAGCAAGATTTTTAAGGTATTTGACAACGTTTTTATTGTCTGTTTCTTCCAGTGCATACATTTCTATCCAGGTAGTCAATCTGTCACCAATATTTTGCTTATTGTGGGTATAGAAGGGAGGTGGTGGTTTAATTAAAGAAGACAGCAGTGTCATATTTTGCACTCTTTCCAGCAGCTATTGATAAAGTTCACTATTCTAAATGCCACTCACGGTCTTTCTGTCAGTATGACATGATTCATCAGCCTTGTAAGCACAAACCCCATGCTTCTGCTTGGGTTGCAGTGCCTGGTGCTGAGGTCGGATGGCTTTCTTTCTTCATGTTTTGATAAGTGTGATCTGATTTTTTTGTATTTTGTATTATCACCACCTCTACAGTTTTTCTGCATTTTTGTGCTTCTACTCACAGCGTTCTCTTGCACCTGGCTGTTGCTGATCATTGTTTTTTCTGTATCTGGTTGTTACTGGCTTTAGCATAGTCGTACTGTATGATTTATAGCACAGTGTGGATAAGTGGTGCAGTACCTCTTTCACCACCTTACCAGCAAGTTTCTGGCCAACGATGCTTAAACTTCTCAATGAGGCCTTCTTTATCTTCAAAAGATTCATACTGGCTGGATTGATGCTTTGAATTGGCAAATGCAAGGAGTCGATCTTCACTTTGAATGAGGTACGTGTGGCACACAAGCAGATTGATGGATCATAGAAAAGTCTCAAGGACAGCACAGTAGATCTTCTGTCTCATTGCCAGATGTAGCGTCTTCCTCAGCCTGAATAGTCATAAATGACTATGCCACCCACAGAGCTCTTAGTCTCACATGTATTTATTGCTCAGCATGTAAGTGCAAACTCAATACTCTAAACATTCAATCTATCCACCACTCCCTAACACTTACCTACAAGTTACTACATCTCCCCCTTGTTAAATAAAAAATACACATTTTTACAGATGAAATGTACAAAAAATGGTTGGTGCAGTGGGACGTGGGATCAAAAAGTTTATTGTCAAAATGTGACATAAGGCTTTGTTAGTCTACAGTGGTGGTGACTTTGATGTCAATAATAATATTAATGGTCATGTGCCTATCTACTGTAAAATAAATGAGAATTTTAAAACAATAATGCGCAGCTTCATATTTGTTGAGGTAATAAGTTTCGACACCTGCTTTGCTTCATTAACTGCTGCCTAGTTATTGGTAAAAATGAATCACAGAAAACTAATTGAATTAAAACATAAAATACCAGAGACTCCATGTGTTTAACATGAAAGTGGAATTTGAAGCTCTAATGTATAAAATAGTACCAGTTTTCATTGGGCAGAAACCACTTTCTTCAGCTGCTTGAGATGTATTCTAAGATGTTTTGCACTATCAAATAATGTCTGTCTTAGCCCTCCAGATTCTTGTTTTCATCCTTCATTTAAAGATGGTTTTGTTTGGAAATATCTTCACAGATCAAATGTATCTGAAACTTCGAGTAAGTTTTAAATAATAATTATTATTATGTTAACTGTATTGCTTCTGTAAAGTATTGCAAGCTGATGGCAGCACTAATGCAATTTGCCTAAAAAGTATTACATAAAGAATTGTGGCGCTGTCTTTGGGACAATGTCTAATTTGTAAAAAGATAAGAGCCAGGAACAAATATATGCTCCAGAAGGCCACTGTGGGATGCAAAATCAACTGTTCCTGCCAGAGTCCATAACTGGCAGCAGTGATATAGGGATATATGTAGTCAAGGAGCTCTCTACAGTTTATATTGAACAAGGCTTATCTCTGACATTAGGAACTGGTAAAACACCTATGTCACAGTTCTAAAGAGTCCATCAGAAACCAAAAGGGTCCTGTCATCGCTAACTCACAACACACTACAAACTGGCATTATTATTTTTATTATTTATTTTATATGTATTGGGACATATTCATAAATTACACTTTATATCATGTTTAGTAGTACTACAATGCTACTACTCATGTACTAAAAAACCTAATTGTGGCTACCTCGTCTGTTCCTTTCTTTTCCGGAGAGGCAAAAGAACCACACAGGTACCACTGCCATGGCTCAAGGGGAGGGTCATGGTCACAGGCAAGTACCTCTACAATTTCTCTTTCAATTGGGGTGATGATAGTTCAAGCCTTCTGCTCACTGGTGAACCAACCAGAAAGAAGAGCCAGCCGGGGGGAAGGACATAGACCGGAATCAGGCCTCTAAGCAGAGAACCAGAATTCCAAGAGATTGGCACCCTGCTGTATTTATTTCTTGTGTCATCCTTAGACTGCATACTGAAGTAGCAAATTAATAGAGAAGTGTGTCAAAGGCAACATGAAAGCCTGGATTACTTATATCACTTGACCACAAGGGCCAAACATTGTGTATGTATTTTAGGAATTCATATGTAGTTTTATTACAAGGTTTTTCCTTTTCTAATGTCTAATATTTTTAAAGTTCATATCTTTGAAATTTATACCAAGGCTTACACTCTTGGAGCACATCTGGAAATGGAAGGAGTGATGGTTCTGAAAACTACTATTGTGTTCTCCTCATCCTGGGAGCACACCACACACAAAGCCCTGTCGTAGACGTCTTTATTCCTCAGTATATGACCACACACTACTCTGATCATATCATAACCATTAATAACCACACCTTAACACTTCTCTGTAAGTTACGTAATTCCTCTATTGAATCTGCATGGAATCGTGAGGGCCCTAGCACACATAATCTCAGAACACTACATCTACCACCCATCAATAGGTGAAACAAATGTCAACACCAACCAATCACAGCCGTGTTGACACACAGGAAATGAACTCACACATCAAGTAACTTTTTCTGCCTTCACTGTGTCAGTGAATGTTTGTTGTTTTGCTCCTTGTTATGAGGAATACATATTTGAGGAGGAGCGAGAGGGTTTCCAGACAAATGGTCAACATCTTTGTGGTCACACAGCAAGCAGTCATTATCAAATACTGTTAATCATCTGACACAATCCTTGACATTGACTTTCAAAGTAGGTGCCAGATCTTTATTCCTCCACAGCCCATTGCAGGCTACCTGTGCCCTTGGTAAAGTATAGGCTGCACTCCATTTCATGGCCACTGAATTTTTTCAGAATGACAGCTCTCCCAATGTAGACATCTCACAGGCAAGCCTGTCTTGCTGATTGCATCAAGTACTGAGGTGCATCCTTCGACAAGTGCTCTAGTTCATTGCCATGCAACAGTTACTAGTGGAAAGGCAAAGGGTAGCAAAGGAATTTTATGCTTTCTCCCATTTTGCTCATTTAGTAGGTGACATTGACTGCACCCATATAGTACTTTGGCCACCTCACCGCAGAGCACACCTTTTCCACAACAGAGATTGCTAGCACTCAATCGATGTGCAAGCTGTCTGTGTCTGTAAGGGACTGCTTCATGGGGTGTACTCTGTCTTTCCTGGCAGCACACACAACTACATCTTTTGTGAGTCATTTTTTGCACACCACTTGGGAGCAGGCGATTTCGGTAACAGGTGGCTCATCTCACACTGGAGCTACATGTGCATCTACGTGGGTGGCATATCCAACATACTCATCAATCATTACAATGCAATACACATTACCCTGACACACACTGGAGGAATGATGCACTATGTTTAGAACAGTGACTCTATTTGATCCCTTGTCTGCTAGGCTTTTTCCCCTTAGAATAATAAGCCATTTTTTGCTGTTTTAGGTAAATCATGCTTACGCCTTCATAACATTTTTATTCACACCAAATTGTATTTTTTTCCAGCATCCTGGCATTTTAAATGTTCCCAGGGTTGTGGATTCCACCGGATGGGAATGAGAAAATAGCCAAAATATAATAGAATATATATTTTTTTTTTCAAAAAGTGTGAAAAGGGTGCTCTTTCTAAAAATAGCAGTATGAAGAGGTTTGCTGTGCTTGGACCACAATCTTCCCAACTTTCAGAAACAAACCAGGTGTTAGGAATTTTGCGGATCTCTGCCAATTCTGGAAGTTTACATCATAGGCATATAAGGAAACTGCACAATTTGAGACAAAGTTTGAGGTTTACGTTGTGGCAGCCAGATGAGGCACACCACCCTGGACTTCCCCAGGTGTCCATTTTAAAAAAAAAGGTCTGGTTTGGCAGGTTTTTCTAGGTGGCAGCTGAATTGAGCCTGAAAAGTGCAGCCATTCGGAATGGCAAGCGTCAATGTTGAGTTTTATCTCTTCTCTGTTGGCCCATTAGAAAAACAATACCCAAAGCACTGAACTAACCTCTCTCTTGCCATAGGGATGTTTTAGTCCCCAAGAGACCAGACAGACTGTTGAGGTTTTAGGGGTAGGACTTAATGTGAGAATGGGCCAGGCCGCGACCCATTATTTTATAAAGAAATATTCCTGGTATCCAGCAGGCTATCTACTTTTACACATGCAGGGCTAGTTGGGACAAATCCTCTCTCAGCTCCCTGTTTTGATCATTTGGGTAGTTGTAGTTTGGCCCGATTCCTGCATGAACTACCCACATCCTTCTTTTTTCTAAAACAGAACCCTAGTGTCTTCTGCGCTTTCTGCCTTAAGGGGCAGATTGACGGTAAAGATCTCCTAAATTCCCCTTGGAAGACAGAAAGACTCTGATGGCCTTGGGTAAGGGAGGATCACTAGTTCATTGTCAGGGTGGTTGCTCCCTCTCCAACCCTATAAATAAACTCCCTTGAGTCTAGTAGGCTTTCTTCCCTATGGGCTAATTGGATAGAAACACCTTCTAACTGCTGAGGAGGTGAGGCAGAAAGACTGTTGTGGGTCACTTTTTAACTCCTAAAATCATCTTTGGTATCTGGGCTTTCTGTTACCTCTGGGGGCAGATTGAAGATACTAACCTCTAATCTGACCTTAGTGAGGGGTGGAAAGAGATTTGGGACTGGGGGACCGGGAGGCTGGGCTGAAAGGAGAGACCTAGACCATTGCCCCCTCCAAAACTACTCTCTGGTGTCTAGTGGCTGGATCCCTTCTTGAAGATCACCCTGCTGTGGCGATCATCAAGCGGGGATCCACTAAGGAGAGATACCATTGGCATCTGTACATAATGGAAATATTTTTCAAGTTCAATAACATATATATATATATATATATATATATATATATATATATATATATATATATATATATATATATAAAACAATTAGATAAAAAATTCAACATTTTGAATCTGTTACATTTCAACTTTGTCAAACCTAGTTTGTGTAAGGCTCACATTGGGCACCTTTGCCTTACTGCCACACTACCATTTTTTCCATTTAAACATTTTTAAATTCACACCATTTTTAAAACATAGTCATAAATGTCACTCCAAAACTACCAATAAAATATATTCTTGGGAATGCTTTGTTACCTTGTACATATACACTGTAATGTAAGATATGCAATGTGGTGAAAATGAAGCAAATCATATTTGAAAGTTATAATCATGGCATTATGCAAAAAAATCCTCTTTAACAAAACCTTTCTCCTCCTTTGAATGCTTGATTCAAACACATTTTTGGAAGTTATCATTACTACTATTTGGAAAATTAAAATTTAAAAATTTGTATCTCAACATTGGCTTGCTACTAGTTGGGTAAAGACTGCACAATGGGAGTTCTTGTATTTAAGGAATATTATATCCCTTTTCAAATAAAACACATCGGAGGCAAGATTTATTGGGGAGTTGCATTATTCTTACACTACACAAGGTGAATCAGGCAGTGCAGTTCCCTAATTCAGACTTGTAAAGCCATGAAAGATGTGATCTGTGCTGCCATCGGTGGCTTTGTAAAGAAATTTAGCACAACACAGTTACTTGCATTGGATTGTGGTAAATTTTGAGCTAGGAGGCTTTTAATTGTTGGAGCATGGGCATTTCAGTGCATCCACCCGCAATTCCAGATTTAAAAAAGTTGTAAACCTGGGACTGCATGAATCAGTATACCTCCCAGATTATGAAATCTTGCTTTCCCTTTGTTATTTCCTCTTTCTATGCGTGATACATTCTGCATCACAAATAGAAAGAAGAAAATACCTCTTTGGGTTGTTTTTGTGCAGGAAGGTATCCCTCATGGTGCAAGGGTGCCTGCATTGGTGCTAAGCAGGACACAGTGAGCCAATGCAAGGACAAAGCAGAAATGTTCAATATGTTTGTATATATGAAGTATTTTGGTCTCTCCTTTTCACGCAGAGAAGCGTGAAAGGGAGACATTAAGTTCCTTTGTTCCACCACTCTGTGTGAAAAAATAGTAAATGTGAATTCATCATTCCTTTTAAGAGGATCAGGCTAGCCAAAGATCAACAGATCCTAACCTGGTGCAAAGAAGATACTCCTCGACTGCAAAGCATATGCGTGAGCTATCTACTGTCAGAGAGGAGAAGACAAACAAGATCTGTTACAAAAAGACTCCTGGTGGATGTTTTTAAGCCAGATATGAGGGTGGGGAATGTAGACACCACCAGGCAGGAGGAGGCAGATATTGGAGCACTTCGAGGCCTTGAGCAAGACTAACCATTAGTATCTGAACCGTGGTCCCACCACCATCTGGGTCTCTAACCACTCTTCCTTAACTCCAAAGGCCCTTACAGCATAGAAGCTTCCAGGTACACCCCTTGCACAGGCATCATGTCCTCCTCCAAGTGCTCTCCAACAACACATGCATGTGAGGGACATTTTTGCCTCCACCAGCCAACACTTCTCTTGTGTACCCCATTCTATTTCCTCAAATATTGCATCTCTGGCTGCTCTCAAGGAGGTTCTAAGGCCAATCGGAGAGGTTCCGTGAGCGATCTCTCAGGAAATATGGGACTTAGTTGGAGAGGTCAGGATACTCAAAGAGGTGGTCACTGAATATCTCATTGTTCTCCTTATGTGATGTCCTTGATAGCAAGTCTAACATTGCATTTGTCTCCATGATAGCAAGTATAACATTGCATCTATCTCCCCAATTCACTGCACCTCTTGTCCCATCTTGCAGTTTATGGGGGTGATTCTGACCCCGGCGGTCTCTCGGCGGGAGCACCGCCGACAGGCCGGCGGTGCCCAGCAGGGCATTCTGACCGCGGCGGTTCGGCCGCGGTCAGATGCGGAAAACCGGCGGTCTCCCGCCGGTTTTCCGCTGCCCATGTGAATCCTCCATGGGGCCGGAGTGCGCTCCGCCGCCATGGGGATTCTGACACCCCCTACCGCCATCCTGTTCCTGGCGGGAGACAGGATGGCGGTAGGGGGTGCCGCGGGGCCCCTGGGGGCCCCTGCAGTGCCCATGCCAATGGCATGGGCACTGCAGGGGCCCCCGTAAGAGGGCCCCACTTAGTATTTCAGTGTCTGCTATGCAGACACTGAAATACGCGACGGGTGCCACTGCACCCGTCGCACCTTCCCACTCCGCCGGCTCAATTCTGAGCCGGCGTCCTCGTGGGAAGGATGATTTGCCCTGAGCTGGCGGGCGGCCTTTTGGCGGTCGCCCGCCAGCCCAGGGCAAATCCCAAAATACCCTCAGCGGTCTTTCGACCGCGGAGCGGTATTTTGGTGGGGGAACTCTGGCGGGCAGCCTCCGCCGCCCGTCAGGGTCAGAATGACCCCCTATATCTCCTCTGCTAACCCTGTATTTTCTTCTTTATGGGGGTGTCTAGTCACAACACTCCCAGCCACTTAACATCTGGACCAGTAGAGACCTCGTCATTGGTGTTATAAAAAGTAAAGAAGACTCTTGCTAGGAACGTTTGGCTTCAAGCCAGGAACATGAACGACTTGCAGGGAGGACTCTTTATGCTTTAAAACATTCGACTTTGACTATGAACGTGATTTTTTTGCATAAAGTTAAGACATTTTTTATGGACCGATTTTTATTCACTCATTATGTTTAGTTTTTTTTTTAATAGTTCCCCTTTGAATATAGACTTTTTCACTTGATGATCCCGGATGTGTTTTTGTAAATTGTCAATCTTTCTCCAAGTTTGCATATTTCCTATGAAGTAATACTCTATTGGATTTTTTTTTGCACATTCCGATGAACAGTTTATAATTTTCCCCAAAATTTCATTTTTGAAAAAATACTTTTTTAATTAATCTACACATCTATAAAAAATCTAACATTTAAAGCATAAATGAAGTTTCATTATTGAACTTTTTGATATTTACCGTATTTGCAGATGAATGCATTGTAAGTCAGGCAAAAGAGATCTAAAATTTAAAGCATTAGTGAAGCTTCCTTATTGATGTTTTTGATTTCTAACAAATCTCCAGATTGCACTGTATGCCAGGCAAAAGGAATGGTTGGTGTTTTAGTAGCTGCTTTCAACAGCTTAAGCCATTTAAAAAAAAAAAAAACAATGCTCGTAGTAGGAAGACAAAGAACTGAATTTCCTATGTGGAAACTTCAACATTAAGCATTCAACACACATAAAAAAAATGTGTACAGTATTTTATTTTTCCAAACAATTTTCAGTGAGTGTGTTAGAGCCAGAGTTAAAATAATTCACAACAAAAACTTTTATTTTGTTGGGGGGTTTCCTTACTACTCCCCCACTACAGTACTAGAGGTGAGATTGTTTGAAAGTGTGCCTATCTTATAGTTGGCTGAGTTGGTGGTGACTGGCTTGATGGTGTAAGTTGTGGTAGATGTGTGAGGTAGGCAGGGGGATTGTTCCTCCAAGGATGAGGTTTCTCAGTGGAATCTTGTGGAGGCATTTGCCAAGAAAAATGATCTTGGTGGGATTTGCTTATTGCCTCCATCATATTCACGGGCAGGGTGTTCTGCCTTGCACACTCTTCCCTAAAACTTTGAAAATGATCTCATTGATCCATGTCTTGGTAATGTTTCACAACTTTATGGAAGGTACAGGTCTGCCTGTCAATCATTTGATGGAGTCACTCCATCGAATTGAACTCCAATGGACCGACCCCCGCTGCATTCACTTCACCTTCAACAAACCCATTGGTTGCCACCACGCCCTCCAACTTCCACGCAGAAATTGGAACAAGTTCACTGAAGCCCAGCTCACCGTCAGCCTCAACGCAACACCCCCCAACCCTACGACGACATAAACACTGCTGCACATAACCTCAATGAATGGCTCACCGGCTGCGCCAACAGTCTTGCCCCCCTCAAGACACCCCACTACTGAAGCACAGCCAAGAAAGCAAACTGGTTCACCCCCGCACTCAAAGAATCGAAGCAGGTCTGCAGACGTCTAGAGAGAAAATGGCACACCGCAAATCACAAAACATTAAAAAACACCGTCAAACATCACCACCAGCTCATTAGGACCACCAAAAGACTCACCCTGCAACAATGCATCAATAAAAAACACCCACAACAGCAAGGAACTTCTCACCGTCCTCAAAGAGTTCACTAACGGCAACTCCGCTGACATCTCCCTGTCGCAAGAACTCTGCGAAAACCTTGCCAACTATTTCCTTCGCAAGATCGCAGACTTTTATAACAGCTTCACCACCCAGGGCACCCCCCTTGACTCTCAATACCAGCCTGTTGACTGAAGCGTCACCACACCTCCCACCCTCCTCCGCTGGAGCAACATCACAGACACAGAGACTCGCAACATCAAGGCAACCATCCACTCAGGAGCACCCACAGATCCCTGCCCTCACCACATCTTCAACAAAGGCAGCAACATCATCACACCCTGACTCCGACATACCATCAACCGCTCCTGCGAAACTGCCACCTTCCCAGAGAGTTGGAAACACGCTGAGAACAAACCTCTACTGAAGAAACCCACCGCCAACCCGACAGACCTCAAAAACTACCGGCCCATTTCCCTGCTCCCCTTTCCGGCCAAAGTCATTGAGAAGGCAGTCAACAAACAACTCACCACCTTCCTGGAAGCCAACAACATCCTGGATCCCTCTCAGTCAGGATTCAGAAGCAACCATAGCACCGAGACAGCCCTCCTCGCTGCCACAGATGACATCTGCACCCTCCGCGACTGAGGCAAGACCGTCGCCCTCATCCTCCTGGACCCTTATGCCCCCTTCAACTCTGTTGCATGCAACACGCTATTCACCTTCTTCCACAAAGATGGCATCCGAGACTAAGCACTGCAATGGCTCTCCTCGTTCCTCACCGGCAGAACACAGAAGGTCCGACTCCCCCCCTTTCTCTCGGAAGCCACCAAGACCAGCTGTGGCACACCCCAAGGATCCTCAGTGAGTCCCACTCTCTTCAACCTCTACGTGACTCCACTAGCTGCCATCGTCAGAACCCATGCACTCAACATCGTCTCCTACACCGACGACACCCAACTGACAGTCTCCCTCACCAACAACCCTACCACCACCAAAAACAATTTCCACAAAGGAATCAAAGCAGTCACCCCTTGGATGAAAGATAGTTGCCTCAAACTGAACTCGGACATAACAGAAGTCCTCATCCTCAGCGCCACACCCTTTGCCTGGAATGAGTCCTGGTGGCCCACTGCCCTCAGAAACGCCCCCACCGACCACGCCTACAACCTTTGCGTCATCTTAGACTCATTGCTTTCAATGGACCAACAGATGAGCTCAGTCTAATCAAGTTGCTTCAACACCCTGCGCATGCTTTGAAAAATCTACAAGTGGATCCCCACTGAAGCCAGAAGGACAGTCACCCAGGCCCTCGTCAGAAGCCGCCTCAGCTACAGCAATGCACTCTACGCCGGATCCACCGCCAAGACGCGGAAAAGATTACAATGCATTAAGAACGCCTCTGCTAATCTCATCAAGAACGCCCCACGACACAGCCACACCTCTGCCCTCCTAAAAGACCTACAGTGGCTGCTTTTGGACAAGAGAATCACCTTCAAGCTCCTGACCCACGCCTCAAGGCCCTACATGATGCCGGACCAGCCTACATCAACCACAGACTCTCCTCCTACACTCCCGCCAGACAACTCCACTCTGCCGACCAGGCCATCGCCAACGTCCCCCGCAACCGGAAAACCACAACTGGAGGAAGATCCTTTCCTTACATCACCGCCAAGACCTGCAACACCCTCCCCATCCACCTCAGGCAATCTCCCACCCTGTCTCAGTTCAGGAAGGACCCCAAGACCTTGCTCTTCGACTGATCCACAGCTCCCCTATCACCTCCCCCAGTGCCTTGAGACCCTCACAGGTGAGTAGCCGTGCTTTACAAATCCCTGATTGATTGATTGATTGAGTCCTTTAAGCCAGAAAGAACATTAAATATCGTCCAGAACACAAGATTGTTAATGAAAAAAATGATGTCCTGAGAAAGCACCATTAGACCATGCTAACTACTGCCCCATCATGATTGTCTGTTCGATATGACCAGCAGATTACCAGTCACAGAGAGGGATGCCATCTGGGCTGTTATGGGGGGACACTGATGAATAGAGATGTCTGTTCTTCCCCTGGAGTAATTTTTCCTTCAGATGAATAGGAGTAGACCAGAAATGCACCTTTATGGGAGGAGTATGTAGGAGACCGTGCAGATTGGGCAGGAGGTTTCACCTGTTAGTTGAGGGTTATGCAGAGCTGATTCTTAAGTAGGCAGGACAAGCATCCCTGACTGCTTAGCTTATGGCAGGGCACTAACTATCCCCAGGACTAGGCTGGGCATAATTTTCATTATGCCAGCATAATTTGGAATAATTTTATATATTTGGCATAACAAAATGTATGTGCAATGTCCAGGATTATGCCACTACTTCATGTCATGTAGCAAGAAGACTGTGAGCTGCATTTTTCAAGTGCAAAAGGCAGATCTCTAACATAGGCTTCAGAAATGAACTCAAACTTATATTTTTGAGCTGATTTTTGCTCAAGTGGATTTTTTGGGTAATTGTTTTTGAGCGCAAAACAATTTTTTTACAGGAAGTGTCAGACTGAGACTGAGAGGCTACTGTATAGACAGTAGTAACTTCCTCTTCTTCTCCTGAAGACTTCTTCCTCTGCTTTGTTAGACCTTAGCCATTTTGGATTTGGATTTTGGAGGGAAAACATCATTCTGTTTTTGTCTACAATCTCAGCAGTATTCACTCCTTTGGAATCTTTACTTTTGAGAAGAAATCAAGTGAGTTCAATGTAGTACTATGCAAAAGGCTGGTTGTTTGAGGAACGGCAGGCACCCCTATTTTGTTCCTTTTTTTCGATTGTTTTTTGCTGGACAGCTAGATGTTTGGAGCAGAGGCCCGTATGAGATTACAATGTTTTAAGGGATAATGTTTGTACATTTTTGGGATTAGTGGTGGCCTTGGGTTATGGAATACATTTTCTCCATTCCATTGCCATTGTTTGTTCATTTTGAACAGCTTTATTAATCAGTTGATTGTGTTGTAGTTTTTGTGTTTTGAGCCTCGACTCTTCTGCAGTAGACTTTAGGTATATTGTTTTTATGTATTTTTCACATTTTCACTTTTGCTGCTCTATAGGTATTGGATATCATTGTAGGGGCTTGTGTATGGCCTTGGATTCATGCAAAATATATGTTACTTTTTGTCTGTATGTGTCTTTTGTTGGCTAGTGTAAGGCTTTAGAATGCTCTTGGAGGAGTTCCTATGACCCCACTCTAAAAGCGGCTTATAAAATCCTACCACAAATCTATTATGAATTCTAAGGCAGAAAACTTAGCTAGCAATATAAATACAAGGAAGAATCCTGCCAAAGAAATTTTCATTTTGGTCAATAGCCTCACAAAACCCTGGATTCCAGCGGACCAGACCATAAGCTCCAGTGCACATTGTGATAAATTAACAATTTTTTTGTGAACAGGATCAAGGACATCTTTTCACACTTCCCCCCAGCTTGCTTTGCAACCAGGGTGAAGAACAGGATGCCAGCAGGAGGCAAGGCCTTGATGACTGCAACACAGGTTGCGAACATGGCTGAACCAGCCCAGCTCACATTGTTTCCTCCTTTAGGTCTGCCCACTTTCTCTACTCTCTGTAGCCATGTGAAATATGGATCTCCTGTCAATCCTCTTAAACCAGATATTTTAAAATTCAGGAACAGCTTTTCCCTCCCAGTCTAGAACTGGTCAAACTCTCTTTGTCTACCTCCTCTATACCATTCCTTGGAAGCATGCTAAAGTTATTCCGCTACTTAAGAAACTGTCTTTAGACACTTCTAAACATGAATATTTTTGCCCTATTTCTATTCAACTTTTTGGCAAAAGTTATGGAGCATTTTGTTAATGTTATTTTAACCAGTTTCTTAGAGAAGAATCACATCCTGGATTCCTCTCAAAATGGCTTCCGACCAATGCATAGCACAGAATCTACACTTTTGGCAGTCTCTGAGCATCTTTGTAGTGCCTTGGATAAAGGCAGATCATTAGCCTTGATTCTAAACGATCTTAGCGCTTCATTTGATATGGTGTACCATCAAATCTTACTCGCTTGCCTGCAAAACATTGGCATAAGAGGCACTGCACTTTCTTCATTTGCCTCCTTTCTTTCTGAGTGCTTTTTTCAGGTTTTAGGCTCTCAATCCCATATGCTCCAGAACAGTGTCCCTCAGGTGTTCGTCATTAAGTCCCACATTGTTTAATGTATATATTTCAGCCTTTAGTTCAGCTGGTGAAATCAGTTGGGCTCACGCTGATATTTTATGCAGACGATACGCAGCTTGTACTTTCTATATCAGACAATCACATGTAAGACAAGGCCAAATTCTTTAAAGGTATACTTGCAGTGGCTGAATGAATGATGAACAATTGCCTTCATCTTAATGCTAATAAGACCAATATTTTTCTCCTAGGCAATCATTTGCTTGCCTGGGGTAAAAACTGGTGGTCCTCTTCTCTTCGGCCCCCACCCAAACCCAGCTCCTGTATCAAAAACATTGGTGAATAGATGGATAACACCCTGGCTTATGAGACACAAGCCAAATCAGTGACTGGAACCTTTTTTGCCCTTCTGAGATGCCTCAGACCATTTTAGTGTTTTTATTTTTATTTTCTCACCCATCAAACTATCATCCAGGCAGCTATACTGTTTTGTCTTGATTATTGTAATACTCTTTACCTGGGCGCTAATAGATCTGTTGTTAAGAAAATACAACTTGCACAATATGTTGTGGCTAGGCTGCTCTTTTCTATCCCTAAAGTATGCTCTGCTCCGGTCTTTTGCGCTGGCTACACTGGCTCTTGGTGGAGAAGCATATCCACTTCAAAACTCTTTGCACTGCTCATAAGATCCTCTAATCTCAGGCAGGGCCCATTTTGAGCCATCTCATTTAATCTTATCACCCTACTTGTCCCTTTGTTCCACCAACCTCCGCCTGGCTTTCTTTCCTTAAGTGAGGAGAGCCAAGGCAGCGGGTCAGCCCTTTCATGCCCTGACTCCTCTCTGGAATACCCTTCCATTGTCTATGAGAATCACTCAACATCATCTTCTCTCTAGGAAGACCCTTAAGAATTGGATGTTTTTGTGTACCCTGCGGCAGAATCCAAAACAGTAAAAGGTGATTTGTGGCAGCCTCTACGCATGGACTCAAGAGTATGACATCTCAGGGAGCATCGTGGTTAAACAGAGATTACCCTTTTTTCACATTAACAACATGTCTCAATCAAACACATGCTATGGAGAAGATGTAGTAAAGTTTCAATAGGTTTATTTTAGCAAAACTGCAATCTGCAATGAGTTACATAGGCTGCAATGATTAGGATAATGAACAGTGCAGGAAACAGAATGGTAGAGACAAGAGTCATTAATACAAAGGCCACCACCATCTTGCAATATCATGAAATAACATGAAGTGTGTGATATGTCCTAATACTCTAGGATGGTAGGCCTAACCTCTAACCTAGAAGAGAGCTAGGTATGTTAAACCTCAATCTGCCAATGCTATGTCTGTGAAAACACTTGTTACCTTGGAATGAGGTTGCTAGCTCAGACTCTGAAGAAGCACGAAGATCTACTTGGACCCCTGACATAGGTTTATTCCCAAACAATAGATAACAAGGCGTGCTTGGGACGGCAACTAATATAAACAATCCCCTCAGAAGCATGACGAGGGAAAGTACCTAAAGTGAACACCTACAGTTTGTTTGTCTTTGTTGCTTGATCTTGATGCCTCAGTGCAGTAGCACTGATAACGCAAATTAAAACATGAGCCTAACTCAAAATAACACAGCCATCTTGAAAGATTTAATTAAATAAATGCACTAAAACAGAGCAAGCTAAGTAGGGTAAAAGTCACTAGGTGACGAGGGCATGAGTCTGCAAGCCACAGGCTAAGCTAACTCCTGTGTCCCATTAAAACAAACTAGGATTCACTACAGTAGGCATGTTTGGTATGGTTCTAATGGTAGTGAGAAATGCTGCTTACTGGTGTAAGCGTATTTTTTATTATTATTACAGAAATGCCGCTTATAGAAAGTGAGCATTTCTCTGTGCTTATGACTCTGGTGCTTTGCAGCTTGACTCCAATCCACGTCTGGGCACATTGACAGTTGGGCTTTTTGCATACTTTTCAGACAGCCTGTACACTGAGAGGGTGGAGGTGTCACAGAGGTGCATCTGCATTCTGAATAGTCTTAATGGGCTAAGAGAAGGGAGAATGCATTTGTAAAGGCTGTGCCCTGACCTCACACAAAAGCGTCGTTCGTACACCCCCAACTGATGTTTAGAACCTGTGCTGGAGGAGAGAGGGGGTACTCCCAGAACCAGCTGCCACTGGTTGGAACCTCCTCTCCCCTTCTTTGGGAAACACTTGCACAACTGAGTATAAGTACAGGGGAGTTTTCCCCACACTTTGGTGACATTTTGGAACTGGACACAGAATGCTGCTGGAGGGACTCACCAGGAACCGCCATGAACTGCTGCTGCTGTGCTGACCTGTGACCTGCTTGGTCATGTGGAGGAACTGCCAACTGCCTGCATTCACCTTGTGCGGGCCTGCTGCTGGGCCCTGACCCCTGCAACTGCCTAAAGCACAAGGAGTGCTTAATTTCATCACCTAGTGCCTGGAGAATGCTTTTGCAGTGCTTATATTGAGCACCTGGAGAGTGCTCTGCAGAAATTAGCCTAAGCGCCTTGAGAGCGCTTTCTTTTGTGGTGTTTTACTCTTGGAAGTGCTGTGGCAGTACATTGTTGTGCGCTCGGGAAAGTGCATTGTTTCTGCCTGATATCACTGCAGTGACCAGGCTTTGCTTGTAAGTGCCGGAGTCACGCTGCCCCTGGGACCCCCAGGGCACCACTGAAATCAACAAAGGAGCGAGCGCACTCCTACCATGCCCCCAGGGCGAAGCACACTCAGAGGAGCCCTGCGGGGCAGAAGCAGGCACCTATTTTGGTGCCTGCTCACCGCCTGCGGCCCAGGTGGGCCTTTCTGTTGCTGACAGAGGCAGGCGGGGAAAGAAGCCTCATCGGAGGCTCATGCCCCACTGGAACCCCTCACTGTTGAGGTGATGGGCAAAGGGGAAGGAAGCCTCAGTGGAGGCTCCCGCTGCCCCAGCAGAGCCCCAAGTTGCCTTCTGAAGGATGCGGGAGGGGTGGAAGCCTCGCCAGAAGCTCCCCACATGGTGTGGTCCTTCTTTGTTGTTTTGGGCCCCAGCGAGAGTCGGATGAGGCCTCTCCTGTTTGGCCCCAGATTGCTGTGTGGGCCGTGGTCCCTCCCCTCTGGAGGGCCAGTTGCGGCACAGGTGGGACCCTAGACATTGTGGGCCCCAGGAGAGACCTGATATGAAAGTTAGAAGAGGTGTGTGTGGCCCCCCCCAAATCACCCCAAGCCCCCACTGTTCGCAAAGGAACACCGGGGGCCCCCTTATTTTACTTCCTGGCTCTAGAGGTGCCTTTACATCATTAAACAGATACTCTTTTTGTGGACAGATGGTTTCCAATGTTCCTAATATGGACATTATGGACTAATATGTTTTCCTGTCTCTTCTGATGATGTGCCATACATGTTTGCTGATGTTCCTTTTATGGACATGCCACGCTGATATATTTTCATGACTTGCCATATGTTTTATAATGTTCCTGAGATGGGCATTTATGATATTCCTATGACAAGTGCATTTATTTAGTAATGTGATTCCTGACTACTGCTGATGTTGCAGAATAATAAGTAACCTGTGTGTTATGTGTGACCACTGCTGGTTCAGCAGAGTAGCTATTGTGTAATGTTCTGACAACTGCTTGTGTAGCAGGGTATTACTGACTGTGTTGTGCAAACGCTTTACACATTGCCTCTGGCATAGGCCTGACTGCTTGTACCAATCTACCAAGGGGGTGAGCAAGGGTTATCTTGGATGTGTAACTCCCTTACCCTGACTAGAGTGGGTGGGTGGGTTCTGCCTGGCTTAGGTGCATACCCTAGCCAACCAGAAACCCAATTTCTAACACCCACAGAAACATACAAAGCTATGCCAGGCATGTGCTGATTATGAGGGCATAGTGTGGTCACCCATTCATCCTCCACGGTATAAGTTGGAAGATGACACATAACTGCCTGCGGGATAGGGTAGGCCACGTTTGTTATGATATGGGGAGAGAGGTCTTCAGGGGATTGTTTTTTTTTATGATATGTTCCATACTGTAACTATGAAGGGTGGGATGGAACAAGTGTGTGCTATGCAGGTGTATGTTTTTCTTATGTATACATTCTTTGTTATACAAATTGTTGGCCGGCAGGCTATATGTCTATGGAAAAAGCACCAGTGCCTCAACATGAAGCAGGTCATTTATGTCAGCCAAATAGTGTTTCACCTGCCACTGGGTGCAAGAGACACTGGAATGGTGCAATGTGGTACTCTCCCCCATCGTAGCTTGCACTCTGTCAGACTCAGCCTTTGCTGAACTTGGCCCCTGCTGCCAGCATGATGGAAAGGTGACGCTGTGCATAAAGTATCAGATCTACCTCATCCGGCCAGCTGAAAATCCCTAAACCACCATTGACCACAGGGGTTCAAGAGGGCATGACAGTGTTATTAGCCTCTGCCAGTGCAGCAAGTACAAGATGGGTACAAAAACTGAAAAACAGATGACGAAAATGAAAAATAAAAGCACAAGGGAAATTAAAGGAAAAGAAAAAAGAGAAAATAAAGTTGAAAACGGGAGAAGTGGAAAAAAATGGGTGGATGGAGGTGAATGGGACAGGGAAGTTGGGAAACACAAGATATAGCTAGGCAAATGCAAGCTGGAGCAATGAAAATGGCAGCACGCTTGTGCAACAGGTCATGCCATTTGACAATATTTTTCAATGCAAAGTCTCTGTCTCTGATGTCATTTTAGAATGTGAACCACAAGAGATACATGACACACAGTTGTGCATAATTTTGAATAATTATAGGTTAGTATTGAGTAATGTTAAGAAAGGAAATTGCTCCAGTTTCACACACCCCTACTCAGAACATGGGTTTGGAAGAACACTGCTGCCTAGCTATGAAGTGGCTTTCTTGAACATGTTCTGTGTGTGGTCAACAATGTCGTCCTTCTTGCTGTGGTCGTCCTCCTCCTAGACCAGCTCCCCCTCCTTCTCTTTTTCTTCTACTTGAGCAGTATTGGCTTCTAAGAATATTGCTTGAAGGAGCTCTGGCAACCATCCTCTGAGTGTTGTTGGCTCAGGATCGTCATCCAGCGCAATGTCTTCAGTACCTGCAAAAAGAAGAAGTAGATAGTTGAAGCACATCATATACATTTTTGTGTGTAAAGTTCAACAAAATACTTTAATTGACATTGTTCTAAAAAAGGCATTGCAGTTAATACAGTAACATGTGAACAGAAATAAAGGGTTCATCCTTGCATGAAATTATTGTAACATTGTCAGCTCACCAGCTTGCACCACAGGTATAGGTTTCTGAATCCCCCTGTGGGGTCAGCTGCTGAACCAGTGTCTTTGATGTTGGCATTGCCAAAGTATCTCCTGATTACATAATAAATGTAATAAAAAAATAACAAGTTGGACACCAGAGACTGTTGAATGACAGAAGCAGACAGAAGAGAGACACACATACAAAGGGGAGTAAGTCACCCCTAATCATACAAGATGATAATTTGGTGATCTAAATACAACGTTTTAGACCCACAAATATTCTTCTCCTGCAAGTTAAAACAAGGATGAACAGACATCTCACATCACTTCTCCTACAGTGTCAAGAAGGAATTATACCAGACAATATATAACACTTAACAAGTGCATTACATAATGAGTTGCATGAAGAATACCTGTTTGTGTAGTTCTGATGTGTTGGGAGACATGCTGTGTGTGCTGTCCTGCTACACTTGTAATAACATCTGCCCCAGCCACAGCAACCAACTATTGAAAGAGTGGTTGTAAGAAAAGAGTAAAAATAAAGAAATGTAACCAAAGCATCTATATACTGTATTTACAGGGTATGTTTTAGAGGGTGTTTTGAAGTTTGTAGTTGTGATATTTTTTTCACAATTAAGGTACGGTTGAATTACAGTAATAGGTGCATAATGGTAGGTTTTTATTTAGAGAGGGAGAGAAAGAGAGAAAGAGGGGCTTAGAATTTTACCTGGCATCATATTAGAGTTAGAGGCAGCCCATTTAATAGGCGAGGGTGAGGGTACATTGTGGACAGAGCAGATGTCTCAAAGGGTGTGACATGGAGGCGAGATCTAGATGGCCTTTCAGAAGCAGCTTGCGCAAGCTTAGTCCTGGGGCTTCCTCCTTTCCTCTTGGTCTACGGTGTGTGCCTCCTTCCTGAATGCCTTGACAAATTCTGTTATCTCCTTCCATAAGGCTGTATTCTGTGTTCTAATGAGGGTTAATGAAGGCAGCCAATGTTGTTGCTTGTAGTGTTGTACTATAAGTTTAACTACAAGGGCTTTCTCTTCTCCAGGAAAATGTATCTTCAGAAGTAGGGCCTGAACTTTTCAGGTACAATGTGTTGGCTACAGGACATGAAAGATGAAGAAGAAAAAAGAACTATGGAGTGGAAGTATTTATGTTTGTTGGAAGGAATGAGTGTAAGACGTGTATGGTTTGGTTCAGATGTACACAATCCTCCTATTGCCTTCCAAGAGGAGGTCCCACTCAGGCATGCAGAGGGTGCCCTACCAGTTTTAGAGGTCTTTCCCTAGGTGTGGAAGTCTTTGCCATGTTTGTGTACTATAAAATGTGATTATATGCTTACTAGTAGTAACTTAACAGTCATGAATTAAGCTTATACAGACTGTGGCCTCTAAACTGAGGGGGTGTAGGCATGTGAGTCTACTCCTTGAAGTCACTTAACACTTGGAGATGGTGAAAAGGCAAAAGTTGTAAACTTATTGCAAAGTGTAAGAGTAAATATGCACTGGAGTACGTCTACAATAGGGGTGGGGGAAACCCACAGAGTTTCACTCCATGGAATTCTTTGGAGTTGCAGAAAAACTCTGTGAGGTCCCAGTGACTCCCGTCAAAAGGCAGAAAATATGCAGCTGGAGTTGCAATTTAGCACAAGTAGGGCAAGCAACGCTGAAAAAACAGTGAAAGCAGTGCTATGCATTGTGCAAGAGCGCATGACCGCTGGAGCTGGTTTTGCAGACGCTCGATTAGAAAAGCTACACAAACAGTAGCAAATCTACTCGAACGTCAGCCCTGTGACTGGTACAGCTAGCATCTGCCAACGACAGACTGCATCAGAAAATCATGCAAGAGGATGCTAAATCTCGCTCACACTTGCCTGCTCGTTGGAGAAAAATCCTGCCAATCGGCAACTAGTGGAATTTAGTCGTAACTCTGGTGGTCATTACAACCCTGGCGGTCGGTGTTAAAGCGGCGGTAAGACCGCCAACAGGCCGGCAGGTAAAAAAGTAGCAATTACGACCGTGGCGGAAACCACCAACAAAGACAGCCAATTTAACACTCCGACCACCACGGCGGTACAAACAAACAGCATGGTGGTCACCGCCAACAGACAGGCGGAAGACAAAGTAATGCCCACAGTATCACAACCTACCAATCCGCCACCTTTTCCGGGTCGGATTCATCGCAGATAAAAACACGGCGGAAACAGGATTTCGAAGGGAAAACGCTCACCTCTACACACCCCACGAGGAACCAGGACACCATGGAGCCAGAACTCCAAATTCTCCCTGCAATAGTCTTCCTGCTCCTCTACCAGGAGCACGAACACCGGCGGCGAAGACCACGGTGAGTACTGCACCTACGACACAGGGGAGGGGGGAGGGAAAAAACAGAGACACACACACGCAAGACCCCCACCCTCACCCACTACAACACACACACTAATACATATTTATACATGATAGTTACACCCCTCAACCCCCCCCGGAAGAATGCAAAGACAAAAGAAAATGAGTGTAACCATTGTAATATGTTAAAATCAAGTAGGCAAAAATATATATATATACACCAGAAACAAAATATACACCAAGCATAGTAGTCCAGGTAGTGCTCCAATTAAGTCCGTGGAACACTGGGCCCACACGGTATGGGCGAGGCCCACACAAGATCCCCGAACATGACGGAGAGAACACTGCAGGGGCATCAGAGAGCAAGAAAACAGGCACCTCAGGGGGAGGGAAAGGGGGGGCACCTCAGCCGTGCACGACGCCAAATCCACGAGAGGGCCACATGCCCACTGTTCAATCCTGGGGAGTGCAAAGCCACAGTCTCTCAAGTCTCTGCAGTGGGTAGGTTGCCCACTGTTCAATCCTGGGGAGTGCAAAGCCACAGTCTCTCAAGTCTATACAGTGGGTGGGTTGCCCACTGTTCCATCCTGGGGAGTGCAAAGCCACAGTCTCTTAAGTATATACAGTGGTTGGGTTGCCCACTGTTCCATCCTGGGGAGTGCAAAGCCACAGTCTCTCAAGTCTATACAGTGGGTGGGTTGGCCACTGTTCCATCCTGGGGAGTGCAAAGCCACAGTCTCTCAAGTCTATACAGTGGGTGGGTTGCCTTGTGCCCAGAGTGCTTCATCCTGCTCGTGACGGACTCAGTAACGTCAGTGCCCTTGGCGCTCATGAGCCAGCGGTGCTTGAGGCGGCGGTGTCCTGTTCAGCGGTGCTTGAGGCGGTGGTGCCCTGTTCAGCAGTGCCTGGAGGGGCGGTGCCCTGTTCAGTGGTGCTTGAGGCGGCGGGCTCCTTTGCAGTGACTCAGCTGCTGGCGGTCCTCTCTGTCCCAGCGGAGCTTGTGCTGTGGTCCTCTCTAGCCCAGCGGGGCTTGTGCTGGAGGTCCTCTCTGTCCCAGCGGGGCTTGTGCTGTGGTCCTCTCTAGCCCAGCGGGGCTTGTGCTGGCGGTCCTCTCTAGCCCAGCGGGGCTTGTGCTGGTGGTCCTCTCTGGCCCAGCGAGGATGATGGCGGTGGCCTCCTGGGCAGTGGGGATGATGGGGGTGGCCTCCTGGGCTGCGGGGATGATGGCTGTGGCCTCCTGGCCAGCGGGGATGACGGCTGTGGCCTCCTAGGCAGCGGGGATGATGACGGTCTCCTCCACCGTGCTGCTCTTCCCAGACTTTCCTGGTTTCTTGTGGCCCTTCCCCACCTTGGAAGGTGTCGCAGCTGACTCCACACTCCCACCGGGACCCCTGGGAACGGCTTTGGTGGCTGGAGTCTTCCCCCTCTCCCGCCGGGCACTGGCCAACTTTTGATGCTTGACAGGTGGGGGACTGTCCGTGCTGTGGCTCCATGCCACACTGGCTGCCCTGGTGGCCGGTGCACTCCAGATTCCGGTGACTACAGGCACCACTGGTCCCAGAGATGTTGTGGCTGAGGTGCTAGTTCGGGACCTAGGAGACGGACGGGGTGGGGGAGGTGTGGGAAAGAGGTCAAGGTTGGACAGGAAAAGCTTTTTGGAGACACTGATATGGGTAGCTGGAGGGGGTTTGGGAGTGGAGGAAGAGGTTGTGGTTGTAGGAGGTGTTCGTTTGCTGACTTTGGGTGAAGGTGCATGCGCTGGAGGCTGTCGTGAGGTGGATGGCTGTTGGGTGGGTGTGTGCCTGCATGTGTGTATCTTGAGAGGTAGCGTCACAGACACACTGGGAGAGGACACAGGGGACGTGTGAATGGTAGTGGGGGTGGTGACTGCACGTGAGCGGGGTGTGGTGGTGTGTGTGCTGGTGATGGCAGTAGTGGCTGTAGATGTAGTGCATGCAGGTGTGAGTGTAGATGAGACTGGTAGGGAGGAGGGAGACGAGGAGGAGGGGGACACAGTGGAGGCAGTGGATGTTGCTGTGTCTGCATGTGTGTGATGCTTGCATGAGTGCCTGTGGGATGTGTGGTGCTTAAGTTTGCCTGAGCTTCCCTTGTGTGTTGACGTGTGTGCATGCTGGTCTAGAGGTGTGCTTGTGATAGGCTGGGGTACAGGGGATTGGGTCTGGGTGGAGGAAGTTGGAGGAGGGAGGCTAGAGACAGGGACAATGGCTGCCATCAGTGCTGAGGCCAGAGTCTGAAAAGCTCACTGAAGGGCCGCCTGACCAGAATGAATGCCCTCCAGGAATGCATTGGTTTGTTGCAACTGCCTTTCTACACCCTGGATGGTATTCAAAATGGTAGACTGACCAACAGTGAGGGACCTGAGGAGGTCAATGGCCTCCTCACTGAGGGCAGCAGGGGTGACTTGGGCAGGGCCTGAGGTGCCTGGGGCAAAGGTGATGCCCACCCTCCCGGGTGAGCGGGCACGGGGCAAATGCTGAAGGGCTGCTGGGAGGGCAGTGCTGGTAGGGGGGGTGGCGGCTGTACCTGTAGATGGTGGGGGCACAGATGTTGCCACCACCACAAGGGAGCTCCCATCAGAGGATGAGTCTGTGTCGCTGGTGTCAGCTCCTGTCCCCGCCGTGGAGCTCCCCTCCCCCTCCGTCCCATTGGTGAAGTCCGAGTCCATAGTGTGGCCCTCCATGGCCATGTGGGATGCAGCCCCCTCGTGCTCCGGTGCCACTGCTCCTCCGCCTGATGATGCTAATGTACAGAAGAACAGGGAGACCACAAAAAGGGGGGGACGACAGAATAAAGACATGTTGAGTGCATGTATTACCGCTACCGACAGACACAGAAGCCCCCTGCACTACGCCGCGCTCTTGGGCTCCACTGTTCAATTCCTGGGAAATGGCCTACTAGGCTATGGATGACATCTGCACACAAGGATGACACAGGGGCATGACTAGGTGTACTTGGCACACTACAGAGGTGGGGTGCCACATGGCCTGCCTTACGGAGGGACCTTGTCTATGGAACTTGCCCTGGCCTAGGGAAACCCACAGCCCACCTTCCCCACCCAGACACATTCACTGCGCGCAAAATCAGCAGGATGAAAGTGTACTCACCCCCTTGTGGCTGCTGTGATGCCCTCAAGCGCCCATTCAACTCCGGGTACGCCAACTCCAGGATCCTGAACATCAGGGGGGTCATGGTGCGAAGGCACCCCTCCCACGTTGGGAGGCCATCCCCAGCTGAGCCTCCACCGTCTTCTTGCTCCAGCGGCGAATGTCCTCCCATCTATTCCGGCAGTGGGTGCTCCGTCTGTGGTAGACCCCCAGGGTCCGGACGTCCTTGGCGATGGCACGCCAAATATCTTTTTTCTGGTGGGCGCTGACCTACATGAATTGTACAGGGGGTAGAGAAACTTATTACCAACTGCACCGTCACAGTCATTGGCCCCCATCCCTACACTTTCCATTTGGCACATGCACTCACCGTTGTTTCATGCACGCCGCAATCTCCCCCCCCCTTCTTACATCCACCCCACTCCACACAGGCATAGCCCATACAGCATGCTCCCAGTGTACTTACCTGTTTGTCTGGAGGACCGTAGAGTAGCGTGTACTGGAGGAGGACCCCGTCCACAAGTTTCTCCAACTCCTCCGATGTGAAGGCAGGGGCCCTTTCCCCAGACACTCGAGCCATTGTCTCTTCCAGACCGAGGTCACAGCAGCACTTGCAGTGTAGGTCCTCTCCTGTCGAAGATCAGGTATCGTGTGATTGAACAGATAGAAAATGGCGGTCACGTCCGCGGGCGGTGCGTACCGTCACCGCCGGCGTACATCGTCATTGGCTCCTGGGACCCACACGGCCCAATGTTAACCAATGCAGCATTGCTCCGCGGTCTTCGACCGCCTACCATGATGGTGTACAACGCCAGCGCAGTTACCACACATACCATTGTCCCACTTTACAGGTCAGGCAGCCGACATTTCAGGGGCACACATGGCTTCATTTTTAACTGCATCACACATACCTAGGCCTAGACTCAACACACATACAGGCCACTTTTTGGATTATGATTCGTGTTCTGTGTAAGCTGTGGGTACGTACCTCTGTGTTGGTTGACTCTGTGCTCACTGTTGTCCTTCATAGGCACCGTCCGCTGGGACATGTGAGGAGATGGCGGCATCCTCCGGTGTACTGACTGTTGGTGGACCTGTCGACAATGGAGGAAAGACATGTGATCATCACCTACAGGCTTGACCTTGCCACAATCCAGGAACTGTGTACCCAGCTGGAGCCAGACCTGATGTCAGCTATCCGCCGTCCCACAGGAATCCCCCCTCAAGTGCAGGTGCTGTCAGTGGTCCATTTCCTTGCAAGTGGGTCATTTCAAACAACAGTGGCCATAGCATCAGGGATGTCCCAGCCTATGTTTTCCAACGTGTTGTCCAGAGTGTTGTCTGCCCTGCTGAAACACATGCGGAGCTACATCGTTTTCCCTCAGGTGGAGGATTTGCCTACAGTGAAAGGTGATTTCTATGCCCTGGGACATATCTCCAACATCATAGGTGCCATTGATGGGCAGGAGTGAACAGGTGTACAGAAACCGGAAGAGTTACGATTCCATGAATGTACAGATGGTATATTTGGCAGACCAGTACATCTCCCATGTTACTGCCAAGTTCCCTGGCTCAGTGCATGACGCCTACATCCTGCGGAATAGCAGCATCCCTTATGTGATGGGTCAACACCAGAGGCACCGTGTGTGGCTATTAGGTGAGCACCTGGAAGCAAGACAGTGGGAATGGTTGTCCTGGTCTGGGGATATCCCTACAGGTTAGTGTGTGTCTAACAGTTGTCCCTCGCCATTTTCAGGTGACTCTGGTTACCCCAACCTGTCATGGCTACTGACCCCAGTGAGGAATCCCAGGACAAGGGAAGAGGAACGCTACAATGAGGACCATGGGCGTACACAGTGGATAATCGAGCGGACCTTTGGCCTTCTGAAGGCCAGGTTCAGGTGCCTCCATATGACAGGTGGATCCCTATTCTACTCACCAAAGAATGTGTGCCAGATCATTGTGGCCTGCTGTATGCTTCACAACTTAGCTTTGCAACGACAGGTGCCTTTTCTGCAGGAGGATAGTCCAGATGGCGGTGTTGTTGCAGCTGTGGAGCATGTGGACAGTGAAGACAAGGAAGCAGAAGAAGAAGACATGGACAACAGGGACTCAGTGATCCAGCAATATTTCCAGTGAGACACAGTTAAGAATACAAACCTGCCTACTACATGTACTTTAACACTACTACCTCTCTACTGTCTGTCGTTTCACCCAGTGTATGGTCACTGAGTTGTCACTTTCCCCTACGATTTCACAGATGTGGGTCCCACAGTGTGACATCTGCTTTTATTCCTCATGGACTACAGCTGTGTAACATAGGTATGTTGACATTACAAATGAAAGAGCTTTTTGACACTGTAATTGCTAATACACTATACCTAAATCACAGACTGACCCCAGATTGTTTTGTGCTTTAAGGGTGTTTATTTTAGTCTCAATATTGGAGGGGGTAGCAAAATGGTAAGGGGTGATGGTGGAGGAATGTCCATGGCAGAGTCCATTCTATTAGTCTCACAGGTGCATTGCACAAATGGGCATAGGAAGTGGAGCTGGGGCAGTTTAAGAATGGACAGGGTGACAAAGTGGGACAGAAGTATGACATTCAGGGTGGTCTCATTTCTTGGCGGAGGTCTTGGCATCGTTCTCTGTCTTTGTCCTGGATCTCAGGTACCGTTTGCGAGGTGGTTCTCCCTCTGCAGGTGGTGGGGTGCTGGTGTGGTGGTCCTGTGGCGGTGCCCCCTGTCCACTAGCGCCGGCGGAGGTGGTGGGCAGTTCATCGTCCAGGCTAGTGTCAGGGGCCCCTTGTAGTGCCACAGTGTCCCTCCTGGTATTGAGTACTTCCTTCAGCACCCCTACGATGGTGCCCAGGGTGGAATTGATGGCTCTGAGTTCCTCCCTGAAGCCCAAATACTGTTCCTCCTGCAGGCGCTGGGTCTCCTGAAACTTGGCCAGTACCGTTGCCATCATCTCCTGGGAGTGGTGGTAGACTCCCATGATGTTGGAGAGGGCCTCGTGGATAGTGGGTTCCCTTGGCCTGTCCTCCCCCTGTCGCACAGCAGCCCTTCCAGTTCCCCTGTGTTCCTGGGCCTCCGTCCCCTGGACCGTGTGCCCACTGCCCCCAAATCCCTGTTGTTGTTGGGGTGGTGGGTTAGCCTGGGTTCCCTGTAGTGGTGGACACACTGCTGAGTGACGTGTCCTGGAGACGGAGGTATGGGCCTGCTGGGTAGGTGCTGTGCTGATGTATCCAGAGGGGGGAAGCTCTGTAGTGGCCTGTGACTGTGTGATGGGAACCGACTGTCCCGAGGTCCCCGATGGGCTGGGCTGGTCATCTAGATCCAGTTGGACAGAGGTGCTGTCATGACTGTGGGCCTCTTCTGTTGGTGGTGTGGACATGTGTGGACCCTCCTGTCTGGTGACGTTGGGTTGGGGTCCTGCAGGGGTATAAAAGGATGTTTATTACATCTGTGTGTACCATGGTGTGCAATGGGTGGGTGACCGTGTACCCCAGTGCTTGCATTCCTGAGTGGGACCTTGTGTGAGGATGGTTTAGGGGGGTGTATGGTTATGTGCAGTGGACATGCTTTAGTGATCGGTGTCCATGCTTTGTTGTTGCATGCAGGGCTTGGTGTTAGGATGTGTGGTTTGTGATGTTGGGACATTTGTGAAGAGTTAGAGTGATGGGGGTGAGGGTGAGGGTGAGGGTGGGGGTATGTGATGGCATGCAGGTAGGGTGGGGGATGTAAAAGTTAAGATTTGACTTACCAGGGTCCATTCCTCCAGCTACTCCTGCGAGGCCCTCAGGATGCAGAATCGCCAAGACCTGCTCCTCCCATGTTGTTAGATGTGGGGGAGGAGGTGGGAGTCTGCTGCCAGTCCGCTGAACCGCAAGGTGGTGTCTTGAGACCACGGAACGCACCTTCCCCCTTAGGTTGTTCCACCTCCTCCTGATTTCTTGGGTGCTGTCCCACTGCGTTGACCCTGTCCACTATTCTTCGCCATAGCTCCATCTTCCTTGCAATGGAGGTGTGCTGCACCTGTGATCCGAATAGCTGTGGCTCTACCCGGACAATTTCTTCCACCATGACCCTGAGCTCCTCCTCCGAGAACCTGAGGTGTCTTTGCCGTGCCATGGGGTGGTGTGGGTGATGTGTGGGGTGGTGTGTGGGGTAATAAGTGTGCTGATATGTAGTGGGGTGTTGTGTGAGGTGCGTGGAAGTTATGTGGGTGATGGTGTTGTGTGCCTGTGGATGCTAGTATTGTTGATGGTGGTGTCTCTCTCTGTGCTTCTTTCTCAATTGTGGTCATAGGGGTTTGTGGGTGATGTGGGTGTGTGTTTAATTTTGTAATGGGTGTGTGGGAGTGGTGTGTGTATGTGTATCAGGTGTGTGTATTTCGAATTGTCCAATGTGGCAGTGTTTCGTAAATGTGTGCGTATTTTGAGCGCAGCGGTGTGTACCGCCAATGGAATACCGCAGTTGAAAGACCGCAGCGAGGATTCGTGGGTCGTGATAGTGTGGGCGTATTTCTGTTGGCGTGACGGTGGAGGTTTTGTCATCGCCAGTTTATCACTGTACTTTGGTGGGCCGGACTTGTGTGGGTGTCTGAATATTGGCAGATTCTGTGCTGTGGGTCATAATAGCTGTGGCGGAATTCCACGACCGCAGCAGTGTGTTGGCGGTCTTCTGCACAGCGGTAAGCAGCTTTTACCGCCAATGTTGTAATGACTGCCTCTGTGTTAAAGAGTAACTCAGAGTGACCAAAATTCCGCCAATTCCATGGGCAGAATGAAGCATCCTAAAGATGTTTGCTTTAAAGTAAAGCACATATTTTCCATGTAGGTATATCAGGAGATATACCGCTTGACCTCTTGCTTGTGGCTGCTTTTATTTTCCATTAGTGACTGGGGTGAAGTCAGCTCAGCTATTTCAGTAAATCTGGCTTTGCACTAAACCTACAGTTTTCTTGTGTCTAACCCAAGACAGACCCCCGTTCAATACATTAGCAGAGGGTAGCGCAAAGGGATTTCGCTGCAGCTCGACAGTCAACTTTCAGTCTAAAATAGCTTTGCAAGTGAAGTTGATCCATTGCTGCTGTTTGCTGTCTGTTGCAATGCTTTGTGACACATTACATTGTTTACTTGTCATAAGCACAAACCTTTACACATTTTAGTGCCTGCCATAATGTTATTGAAGCTGCCACTGATAAAATAACATACTGTGTACATTAGATTTGCTTAGTCATGTAAAACCTATAGCATGCGAGAGATCAAAATGAGTCCATTACAAATTCCATTCTTCTGATATAATGGCAACAAATCTGGTTATTTAATTTAGCATTGACATTATCTATATGATTCACCAGTCTGGCTAGGAACTGCCATTGTTACATAAGAAACAGTATGCAGTTGCCACTTTAGCCCGTTCACTGCCAGGAATTTTCCCCCTCTTGTGCCAATCTTTTTTTGGGGGCTATTTGAGGTAGTTTGTGCTCAGGCCCCCATAACATTTTGTCCACATAAGCTATCCACCCCAAATTTGATTTTTTCTTTTCTAATATCCTGGGGATTCTAACAGTAACCTGAGTTTGTGGGTTCCCCTGATGGGGACTGAGACATTAGCCAAAATATAGCTAGAATTTGTGGGTTTTGGGAAATTTAGGAAAAATCGCTGCAGAAGAAAGCATCTGTTTTTTTCTCTGAAAATGGCATCAACAAAGGGTGTGCAGTGCTAAAACCACCATCTTCCCAGCTTTCAGGAACAGGCACCCCTGAATCAGAAGAACATATTTTTCAACAACTTTGGCATTTTACTTAGACATACCCCATTTTTCCTATGTTTTGTGCTTTCGACCTCCTGCCAGTTAGTGATAGACATGGGTGTAAAAACAAAGGTGGATCCCAGAAAACTTTACATTTCTTAAAAGTAGACTAAATTCTAAATTCAGCAAGGGATCGTTTGTTTAGATCATTCAAGGTTTTCTGGTTGAAAATAACAGTTGAAATAAAAAAATATTGAAATTGAGGTGAAGAAACAGCCATTCTGCTTATGTTTTCATCTATAACTTTTTCCATCTATGGCATATTTATAAAAGCAATGCACTGCTAGGTCTGCTAGACCCTTCTGGTTATGGAAATATATAGGGCTTGTAGGTTCACCAAGAACCCAAGGTACCCAGAGCCAATAAATGGGCAGCACCCTGCAATGGGTTTTTATTTATACAGCAATTAATTTGGTAAAATATACAGAGTGAAAAATAGGTACCAAGGCAACCTATGTATTTCTGAATTTGGAACAAGATATGGAGTTTAGAAGCAGTGGTTATTTGCACATCTCTGAATTTGGGGGTGCCCATACTTGCATGTGAATTACAGGGCATTTCTCAAAATGACTTCTTTCTTACACACTGTCTTACATTTGACAGGCACGCATGCAGTGAAAGACAATTAGCAACAACACAAATTCTGCTATTCTGTATTCCCCCAATTCTCCCGATAAAAATGTTCCTCATTTGCATGGGTATGCCTAGTGCCCGCAACAGGAAACACCCTGAAACGCAATGTAAACATGACACATTTTTACACTGAAACCTACACGTTTTTTGCAAAGTGCTTAGCTGTAGGTTTTGGGCTCTAATTCAGTTGACACTCAGGGAAACCTAACAAACCTTAACATTTCTGAAACCTAGATACCTAGGGAAATCCAGAATGGGGTGACTTGTGGGGATCTCACCAGGTTCTGATACCCAGAATCCTTTGCCAACCTCAATATTTGTTTAAAAAAACACACCTTCCTCACATTTTGGTACTGCAAAGTTATGGGATCTGAGGGGATCCACTGACTTCCTTCCATCTAGCATTTCTCCAAGTTTTCTGATTAAAATGGTACCTCACTTGTGTGGGTAGGCCTTGTGTCCGTGACAGAAAACCCCCCAAAACGCAATGTGGACACTTCACATTTTTTACACTGAAAACTGACTCATTTTTTGCATATTGCCTAGCTGTGGATTTTGGGCTCTAGCTCAGCTGGCACATAGGAAAACCTAGCAAACCTGTACTTTTTGAAAAGTAGACAGCTAGTGGAATCCAGAATGGGGTGACTTGTGGGGCTCTTACCGGGCTCTGCCACCCAGAATCTTTTGCAAACTTCACATTTGTATAAAAACACACATTTTCCTGTATTTTGGTGCTGCAAAATGATGGAATCTGAGGGTAGCCACAAACTTCCTTCCCCTTAGCATTTCCCAAAGTCTCCCAATTAAAACTATACTTCCTTTTTTGTGATAGGCCTAGAGTCCACGACAGGAAATGCCCCAAAACGCAACATGAACACATCAAATTTTTACACTGAGAAACGGATGCGTTTTTTGCAAAATGCCTAGCTGTGGATTTTGGGCTCTAGCTCAGCAGGCGCCTAGGCAAACCTATCAAACCTGTACATTTTTAAAAACTAGACACAAAGTGAAATCTAGGATGGGGTGAATTGTGCTGCTCTCACCAGGTTCTGTCACCCAGAATCCTTTGCAAACCTCAAAATGTGGCTAACAAAACACATTTTCCTCATATTTCCATAGCGTAGAGTTCTGGAATCTGAGGGGGCCACAAACTTCTTTCCATCCAGCATTACCCCAAGTCTCCTGATTAAAATGGTACCTCACTTGTGTGGGTAGGCCTAGTGCCCATAACAGGAAACTCCCAAAAAACGCAACATGGACACATCAAATTTTTACCCTGAAAACTCACGCTTATTTTGCAAAGTGTCTAACTGTGGATTTTAGCTATAGCCTTGGCACACGCAAAACTCACAGTTAGCGGAAAATGGCACTGCCCGTGACCAGGAGGGACCTGGTGGCCTCTCCCCAGGAGAGGGAGACAGACAGGGCTCTCAGCAACTCAGAGAGCCCTCATAAGACCAGGCAGAGTGCACAGGAGTCCCACAGCCCGGGTACAAAGAAGGTGCAAATGGAGGCCCACGAAGCACGACACAAAGGTATCCCAAAGGGATCCCAAACTGCCAGAAAACTACTCAGGAAGCTGTGCGTCGCAGGATGGAGTTCTGTGGGCTGGAGCTGTGCTGTGCATGAAGAACTTCATGAAGGTCACACACAAGCCTTGGCAACTGCAAAACACGCGGTACACGGGGTACTGTCTTGCGTGGGGAGGCAAGCTCTTACCTCCACCAAAGTTGGACCGTTGGACTTTAGGACCATCGGAACAAATTCAGTTCACCCCCTGTTTTGCTGGATCCACGCACTGCATCAGGAGAGGGGACCCACGCCAGCGGTCATCGCTGCAGAGGGGTGCCTGCTGAAGCAGGGAAGTGACTCCTTCACTTCAAGGGAGATTCCTTCAT
This sequence comes from Pleurodeles waltl, assembly GCF_031143425.1. NCBI lineage: Eukaryota > Metazoa > Chordata > Amphibia > Caudata > Salamandridae > Pleurodeles > Pleurodeles waltl. The sequence goes on from NC_090440.1 coordinate 1,577,229,039, forward strand.
TCTTTTGGTGCAGGCTGAAGACTGGCAGTCCTCGGAGGGTGCACGACCTGGGAACAGTTGGAGTTGCTGGCAGGAGCTGAAGATACAATGTTGCAGAAGTTGTCTTCTCTTCTTTGTTGCAGTTTGTAGAGTTCCAGGAGGGTCCACATGCCATTCTGTCAGTACAAATGTGAGGTAAAGTACACAAAGGATTCCTGCTGGAGTCTTGCAATCCGAATCTGAAGAAACACCCAGAGGAGAGACCTAAATAGCCATGAAAGGGGGACTGGTCACCTATCAGGGGAGGGCTCTGATGTCACTTGCTGGCACTGGTCACTCAGAGGTTTTCCAGAGTGCCCCACCACCTTGGAATCCAGGATGGCAAAACCCAGCGACACTCTCTAGTAGCTCTGGGCACCACCCCTGGGGGGGTGATAGACATGGGAGTGGTCACTCCCCTTTCCTTTGTCCAGTTTCATGCTAGAGCAGGGACTGGGGGTTCCAGAAAAAGTGTAGACTGGATTATGGAAGGAGGGCACCATCTGTGTCCTTCAAAGTGTTTCCAGAGGCTCTGGGAGGCTACCCCTCCCCTGTAACACCTATTTCCAAAGGGAGAGGGTGTAACACCTCTCTCCCAAAGGAAATGCTTTGTTCTGCCTTCCTCGGCTTGAGCTGCTCAAGCAACAGGAGGCCAGAAACCTGTCTGTGAGGTGGCAGCCCCCGGTGCTGCCTGAAAAACCTCAGAAGGCTGGTATGGCAGTACTGGGAGTCCAATGTGGAGGCCCTAGAGTGAATGGAATTGTGCAACCAATGCTAGAATCAGTATTGGGGTACTATTCCCAGTTGTTAGACACCTTACATGGCCATATTCGGAGTTACCATTGTGAAGCTGGACATAGGTATTGACCTATGTCCAGTGCACATGTAAAATGGCGTTCCCGCACTCACGCCGTCTGAGAAAATGGTCCTGGACGATGTGAGGGCACCTCTGCTAGTTACTTTGCACCCTCCCTTCAGGGTGGGAAGGCCTGACATATAGGTGACTTATAAGTGACCTGGTGTAGTGAAAATGGCTGTGAAAGGGTGCATGCACCATTTCACACAGGCTGCAATGGCAGTCCCATAGAAGCCTTTGCATGGGCTCCCTTTGGGTGGCAAAAGTAATACTGCAGCCCAATAGCATCCCCTGGAACCTCAATGCCCTGGGTACCTAAGTACCATATACTAGGGACTTATAAGGAGTGACCAGTATGCCAATTTGGGATCAAATACTGGTTTACCAGTATGTAGTGACAAATTTAAGAGGAGAGGGAGCATAAGCACTGGGTCCCTGATTAGCAGGATCCCAGTGACACAGTCAAACATACTGACAAACAGGCCAAAAACCATAAGCACTTGGGTCCTGGCCAGCAGGATCCCAGTGACACAGTCAAACACACTGACAAATAGGCCAGGAAAGAGGCTACATTCTCATGGGGGTCCACAAACTGCTCCCCACCCAGCATTTCCCCAAGGCTCTTGATTAAAATGGTACCTCACTTGTGTGGATACCACTAGTGCCTGCAACAGGAAACTCCCTGAAATACAACAAGGACACATCACATTTTTACACTGAAAACTCACGCTTATTTTGCAGTGCCTAGTTGTGGATTTTGGGCTCTAGCTCAGCCGGCACTTAGGGAAGCCTAGAAAATCTGTACATTTTTTAAACATAGACACCTAGTGGAATCCAGGATCGGGTGACTTGTGATGCTCTCACCAGGCCCTGTCACCCAGAATCCTTTGCAAACCTGAAGAAATCTGGCTAAAAAAACAAATTTTCCTCACATTTCAGTAATGTAGACTTCTGGAATCTGAGGGGAGCCACACACTTCCTTCCATCTAGCATTTCCTAAGTCTCCTGATTCAAATGGTACCTCACTTGTGTGGGTAGGCTTAGTGCCCGCTACAGGAAACACCCCAAAATACAATATGGATACATCAAAGTTATCTATTTCAAAACTACCTGTTTTTGCAAGGGGACACCTGTGTTTTTAGTCCTGGGCTCAGCGGCCATCTAGGAAAACCTACCAAATCCAGACATTTCTGACAACTAAACACCTGTGGGAGTCCAGGGAGGTGTGGCTTGCATGGATCCCCCAACGTTTTCTTGCCCAGAATCCCCTGCAAACCTCAAAGTTAGCTAAAAAAAAAAAAATCCTCACATTTCTGTGTAGGATCACTGCATCAGCACAAATTCCCTACCACCCAGCAGTCCCCTCAGGTCTCCGTAAAACAATACCTTGCTTGTGTGTGTGCCCAAAGCTGAGCAAGCCTAAAAAAGTAAAAAACTGAGCTTATTACCCCTCAATGTTTGGCCCTTCCTTGTCACATGCACTTGGCCCAGTCACACAAGTGAGGTATCATTTCACTCTGGGGACCGAGGGGACCACTGAGTGGTAGGAAATCTGTGGTTTATTTCTGATTCTGTAAGAATATTGCACAGTAATGCAAAGAAAATGTGTGACTGACATTTTGAGGTTTGCAGGGCATTGTGGATAAGAAAACTTGTTGGGATTCACAAGAGGCATACCGCCCTGTACTCCCCTGGGTTTTAAGTTTATGAAAATATCTAGAATTGGTAGATTTTCCTTAGATACAATGTACACCTTGGCAGAGAAAGACAGAAAAGACACATATTACTGCCGATCCATCTATTTCTCAAGTACACAGATACTGGTTGGATTTGGCATGATAGTGAGTGTAAAGCCGTGGCAAGGCACCAACCTTTTTACAGGCAATTCACACAACTTTCATACGAGACACATACAAGACCATTCTTATCGCCAGTCGCAGGCCCAGCACATTACAACATTCACATCAGGAGACAATGTAGAGACAATGTACACCCTGGCAGAGAAAGACAGAAAAGACAACTACTACTGACCCAGTAGTCATTCTGGTGGCTCGGAAATATCATGCCACCACTCGGGCTTCTTCGGTTCTCCCTAACAAGGAGGGTAGGAAATTAGACTCGGTGGGTAGCAAGGTCTGCAACACATCTGCAACCACCATTAAGGCTGCAAGTGTCACTGCCCTCCTTGGAAGATAAAATAGAGCGCTCCTGGACTATGTCCAACAGTTTGCTGATGACCTCCTCAGAGACAAAATAGAAGACTTCCTTGAGATATTGAACAAAGGCCTGATCAAATAATCAGTGCTGCATTTGATTAATCATTGTTAGAAGCCCATGAATATTGTCATGGCATAGCCTTAAAAAGTAATCCCTGGCTTAGACTCAAATCAATAAAATCACAAGAACAAATTCTGAACCTTCCATTCTCTGGGTCAACCCTCTTCGGCAGCCATACCGATGAAGGGATGGCTCACATGAAGTCAAAGGTAGAAACTTTGAAAGCTGTCAGCCCGGAAAGACCAAAAGAACATAGACATCCCTTCAGGCCTTACCAATGTCGCTATTACCCTCAGAAGGCTCAAACCCCTCAGTGGTACTGGAGTCCCCAGCACTCGCAGCATCAACATTATCAGCAACACCAACAAAGAAGTCAATCTAGAAGACGTGCTTTACAGCCACCTACCCAAGGGGGTAAAACAATAATGGGCGCACACAATGAATCCTCTCTTCCCCCTTGTCCGTTATCCACTCCAGTGAAGGGAAGCATCTCACATTGTCAGGCAGAGTGGCAAAAAATCACAAAAGATGCCTGGGTACTGAATACTGTTCAGAATGGATATTGTCTCAGGTTCATCAGTTCTCCCCCGACCATACCACAAAAACCATCCAGTCATCATTTGACATTGCTTCAAAAAGAAATCAACATCTTACTTCAAAAGAAAGCATTGGAGTTAGTCCACCGCAACCAGCAGGGTAAAGGTATCCATTCCAGATACTTTCTGATGAAGAAAAAAGACAAGAACAAGTTCAGACCCATTCTCTACTTAAAGACAGCCAACAAATGGATTTGCAAAGAGGAATTTCGGATGCTGACTTTACATCTGATCTATCTTCGATTACACCCGGGAGATTGGCTATGCTATATAGACCTCCAAGATGCGCATTTTCACATACCCATCACAAAGAAACAGTGCAAATTCTTGAGGCTTGTAGTGGGGCAGAACCACTATCAATACCAGGTTCTTCCATTTGGCCTCAAGTCAGCTCCTAGAACCTTCTCTAAGTGCATGGCAGTAGTGGTTGCACATCTCAGGAGACACAGAATACTGTATTTGTCTAGCTCTATCTAGACAATTGACTGATCAAAGCTTCAACTTTGCAAGAGGCCAGCAACATTACAACTAGGCTCGCAAAGTCCTCCAATGCTTGTGTCTACACATAAACCACAGCAAGTCAATCTCTAATCCTGTACAGTCTCTGCGCCACTCTTGACACCACACCAGGCAAAAATGTCTCCTTCGGAGGAGAGATTTTCATTGATCCATCAGAAATGTCATTCTCTAATGACAGCTTCTCATCCCACGGTGAGGGCAGTGTCCTTTCTTCTTGGCTCCATGGCCTCATGCATTTTCCTCACACCAAATGCACGCCTTCACATGAGCCCCCTTCAGGAATGTCTTGAGGATCAGTGGGTTCAAGCAACTGGGATGGCAAGATCATCCTCTCCTCTCATGTGAAGCAGTCTCTGACATGGTGGTGCTCTCCGACCAACCATCTTCAAGGGGTGCCTTTCCATCAATAGACCCCTTCTCAAACCATAATAACTGAAGCATCACTACTGGAATGGGGAGCCCACATGGATCATCTTCAAATACAAGGCAAATGGTATCAGAAAGAAATGACACATCACATTAACTTCGAGCTCAGGGCAGTCCACCTGCTGCTCAAAGAATTTTACCGGCCATTCAAAACTCAAACCCTTCTTGTTCAGGAAGACAAAACAACCACCATGCACTACCTCAACAAGCAGGGAGGAGCAAGGTTCAGACCGTTGTCCCTTGAAGCCCAAGCAACTAGGAGATGGCTCATAGCCAGAAAACTGCAGATCATGGCAACTCACCTCCCAGGTGTGCAAAATGTGCAGGCAGACACCCTCAGTAGGGGTCCAGGAAGAAAACCATGAATGGATCCTCCACAACGATGTTGTCAACAACATCTTCAGGCTATAAGGCTCACTGCAGTGCCAAGACTTCTCCTCGGGGTACTTCCAACCAGTGACTCTGGAATGCGCTATGGATCAACTGGTCAGGCAAATTTCTCTAGGTTTTTCCTCAAATCCCTCTGATCCCAGCAGTCCTCCTCAAGCTGCCCCACTTGAGAGCCAGACTCATCCTGGTAGCATCAGAGTGGCCACATCAAAGGTGGTTCATGGACCTTCATCACCAGTCACAGTGTCCACACATCAAGCTGCCATGATGTACAGACCTACTTACGAAGTTCAGAGGACAGATGGTCCACCCCAATCTCTCCTCTTTGAATTTGGCAACATGGCTCCTGAGCTAGTGCAGTATGGATAATTAAACCTGCCACAAAACTGCATGAACATTCTTAAAGAAGCTAAACCGCTATCAACCTGTACAGCTTATGCCTTCAAATGGAAGAGATTCTACATTTGGTGTTCTTCCAAGAACATAGACCTTACCTCTTGCCAGGAGGAAGCCATCCTTCCCTATATCCTCTGTCTGCCAAAATCTGGCTTACAATTCTCATCAATAAAAAGTATATTTAGCGGCTCTTACTGCCTACCACAAATGTCCTTCACAAACCTCTTTTCTCAAGATAAAGATTTCCTTAAGGGGTTAAAAAAGGTTTTTCCTCCCTTCAGATGCCATTGTAGAGTTAGCAAAATCCAAGCATTGTGTGCATATGAACCTTATACAGTTTTCCACTCTAATAAGGTAGCTCTCAGAACTCATCCGAAATTTCTTCCCAAAGTTATTTTAGATTTTCATGTCAATCAAACAATTTCTTTACCCACCTCTTTTCAGAATCCTTTTACTCGAACAGAGCGAACCTTCAATCCCTAAATGTAAGGAGGGTGTTAAGGTTTTACCTAGACAAGAAGTGTGAGTTGAGCAGATTGGACCAGGTTTTTGTGAACTACGGGCCAGTCCACACAAGTTTTGCCACTTCCATACCCCTTGGTATTTGTCACAGGTACTTGGAATGAGTTGAATAATGCCATGGACTTTTCATGGGCCAGACAGTCCTGTACAACTCGCCTCACTGAAGGTAAGATTGCTTCCTGTTTTTTGTGTGTATTGCTATTCTGATTCAAGAATGTGATTCTATAAAAGGCTGAATGCTGGAGATGCAATTAGGTACTTAACTTTAGCTCCAGTTTTCTACCTTTGGTATATTTTATAGAGTGACATGTAACCCTCCCCACCACCTGATGAGAGGCTCACTAACTAGATTATATCTTGCACACTAAATCTGAGCTATGGTATGTTTTTAAGAGGAATGGAATGCTCAGCTTGCTCACCTCTTTGGCCGAATGGTGGGCTGTTTCAAATGTAGTGAAGGTTCTTCTAACCCAACAATGCCATTTGGTTTTGGGTACTTTTTAGCACTGTTGATTGTTGTTTTATAGTATTAAGGGCTTGTTGCATGACAACAGGGAATGATTCAAGCATGTGAATCTATAAAAGATACCAACACTGGAGTTATAGGTAAGTAACTCATTTGTTATTGATCCAGCATGGCTTCTCTTACCCACTCACATTTGTAAAGCTGTGGATGGATAGAAGGGTGGCCACCATATTGAATACTGCACAGAGCCTCAACATAATCAACATCAAAATGTTCTCTTTGTCAGTCACACTGATATGCCCAAGGAAGCCAACCAAGGCTTTTTTGTCCCATCTCATAGTTTGAATTCCATCTAGCTCCAGCAGGTCCATAGCTGCAAGGCACTGTTAGATCGAATCTCTTTCAAGTGCATGGCATGTTCATGCATATTTGAAGATGTAAACAGTACCAGGAATACCGTGTCTGTTATAATAAGAACAAGCAGCCCTGTGAACTCTGCTAGAAGGTCGCATCAGTGATGTAAAATTTTAAAAGTGACCTTTGTAATTGAGAGATAATATATACATTGGAGTGGATAGTTTACTTTGATAAGTTTGAGGGAGACCTATATGGAGCAGTTCTAATAGGTTTAGTGGCATCTTTTCATTCAAAATAATTAGTGTGGACACACAATAGTTGCAAGGCTGAATAGCAAAGACATACTTGGTGTAATTACCTTGCCATGTTGTTTAGGTTTTAAGCCAAGCATTCAGAAGTCCAAAGCATACCCTGTGATATGCAGGTCACCAATCTAATTTTAAATGTTTTCATTCTATGTGCAATGGCCAACTAAACAGACACACTTCTTTTCCTTGATGTCTGAGGCCAATTAGGCCCTCATTACAATTGGCACAGATTGATAAATGCAGGTGTAATTGGTGGCCTGGAATTGTCAGAGTCGTAAGCTCCGGACCCAATAATTGAAGGCCCGGAGATATCAGTATAGTCTTCAGTGCTGTAGCTGAACAGCCAAGCTCCTGTATGACCTCTTCTGTAGTATGGGAGCAAGGAAAACACACATTGGTCTGGACAGGCAGGATGAAGCTTGTCTTGTTTCCACCCTCCAGTGCTCACTTTGTTCTGACTCTTTCTGCCAGCACAGAGCAAGCAAAAAATATCTATAATTTTCTATTTGGAATCCAGGAAGCCACATGGTAAAGGACAAAGCATTTCTAGAACCGTCTGGTTTTTCCCCACACTGGAATGAAAACTCTTTGCTCAGTGGATGTTTGTGTGGGGGTAGCAGCAGAATTCAGGAATGTTTGCCTTCCACTATGATTTAAAATGCTGGAGATGAAGACTGAAAATTCTTGTTGGAGCCAAGAGATGCTTAAAGACAAACTCAGAATATTATAAAGTGTTTTCATTTAAGAGCAGTTTTAAAATGTGCAGTGACATTTTGAAGACCTAACTAAATGGTGCTAGTACTTCACTGTGTCCAAGTCGAAAGCATTATTCAATACTGTTGCGTATCTGAAGGTTGTGGTTGAAGTAATTTGTATTGCAGATTAAAATAACACACCCTGTGTTGGTGAACAGTGAGGTGGACTGCGCATCTGCCTGCTTTACCAAATAGGGTAAAATCATGTAGTAAAGCTTTGAAAGGTTAAATTAGCTGCAATGTTGTCTTCTCTTTCCAGGCTGACCTTAAGGATGTATCATACAGTGGGGCATAAGGCCTCTTATCTATAAAGAGTTTGCTTATAAAATTAGCAGACTCGACTCATCCTGCCTTTCTCTTATCAAGTTTTGTAGCAGCTTGTTTGCCACAATCTAGTCATTTTTGCAAATTGTTTGGTACAGCAATGAGGTGTGGGGTTGTGTTCATTTTTGCTGATTATCAGTTTCTGAGAGTAACTACAATTATCTAGCAACTATGCAACTTCTTTGTGTCCTAATTAATTGCAAATTCCACCAAGGGAATGTATAAAATCAGATGGTGGGGGTGAGGGGCTGGACAAGCACACTTTGTAACACCAGCCAAGATGAATGTGGAAATTGCCTAAATGAGGTAATTAGAAAATGAGTCGGCTGTGATTCGAATCAGGGTGTATGACAGAACCACGCATGCCAGAACAACGCATTCCTTAACAACGTGGTTGGAACCACGACTTGGTCGTTTCCACGCATGCCTTTATCATGCATGCCTTTACAACAAATTATGTTGAAAAAGCATGCCTAGTAAAGTAATATGTGGAGACGGCATATGAAATGCCATGCGTCATACAACCCCACCGGCCCTGCTAATAGCTAATAGCTAAACTACCCTGACCCCCACCCGTCCTGACCCCTAAAAAAAAAAAGCCAAATGTTGAGTTAAAACGCATTCTGTATTTGAATGTTCTAAGCTTAGAATGTAGTGATGTGGGGGTGGAATGTTGGTTGTGGTGATTCGAGTGAGAGGCAGTTGGAGTGCTTGGTGAGAAGGAGTTGGATGTAATCTTATCTGACAGTGTACTTTTGGTTCCTGGTGCATACAATGTGAATAAAGAAGTTTACTTACTACGACGTCTTAATAGTGGCAAGGAGTTGCAACGGGAACTTCCACCCTTGTTTCAGATCACAGATGTGGCTGCCTGGAGAATCCGTAAGGTGTCAATCCAGTGTAGATTATCCATCCGTTGACATCAGGTACTGGACTTTCGTTTCATTTTTCTGTGCTCTGCTTGCGCACAATTACCATTTTTGGGAAGAACCTTCCTGTTCACCGGTCTCATCAGTCCCACGTTGACGTTTGCACATTTACGTAGTACATTATGCAACAGACATTTTGAATTGAGGATTTTTGGCATATGGTGCGTGCACGGTGATGTGCACAACAGATTAAAGCTCAACTTTGTCACAGCTCGAAGTGACACGCACACCATCCTTAGGTTAGCCCTTCATATGGTGCGTGCACGGTAATGCGCACACCAAAGCAATTAACAATATTATTTGGGCATGCACTGCAGAGGTGACACGCACACCATTACTGTGAAATCCTTTATTTTTTTGCATGCGCTTCAATGGTGACAGGCACATCATCATTGTGGAAACCCTCGAGGGTTAGTAGTCATATGGGCGCATTTTTCATCCATTGGTGATGCGCACACCACATACTAAAATAAGAAGCTTTCTTCTCTGGTAAAGACTATGGGGGTCATTCTGACCCCGGCGGTAATTACCGCCATGGCGTAGGTTGGCGGTAGCACCGCCAACAGGCCGGCGGTGCTCCGCCGGGCATTCTGACCGCGGCGGTACAGCCGCGGCCAGAAGCGGAAAGCCGGCGGTGTACCGCCGACTTTCCGCTGCCCGTCAGAATCCTCCATGGCGGCGGAGCGCGCTCCGCCGCCATGGGGATTCTGACACCCCCTACCGCCATCTGGCATGGGCACGGCAGGGGCCCCCGTAAGAGGGCCCCACAACGTATTTCAGTGTCTGCTTAGCAGACACTGAAATACGCGACGGGTGCAACTGCACCCGTCGCACCTTCCCACTCCGCCGGCTCAATTCTGAGCCGGCATCCTAGTTGATTTGCCCTGGGCTGGCGGGCGGTCTTTTGGCGGCCGCCCGCCAGCCCAGGGCAAATCTCAGAATCACCGCCGCGGTCTTTTGACCGCGGTGCGGTGTTCTGACGGCGGTACCTTGGCGGACGGCCTCCGCCGTCCGCCAAGGTCAGAATGACTGCCTATATAATACATTTCTTTTTTTGTTTTTGTTTTTACTTTTTTCCCTTTCTTTCTCTTTAAAAATGCATCAATCTATAATGCCACCTTCTGCTTTCAATCCCCATCCATCCAGTCCTGACACAGTTTGGGAACAGTAGAAAGAAGCATTTAAAGCATATTTAGATGTGCTAGAAGGGGAGATGTTCACACAAAAAAGCAAGTATGCTATACTAAAACACTGTTTTGGAACAGAAGGAGTGGAGATACTAAAACATACTCCCTGGAAGTTGTTTTGGTTATTGAAGGTGAGGGAGATGGAGTTGAAGATGAATGTGCCAACGCAACAAAAATCTTTAGATGTTTGTTTTAAAACAGGCAAAAATGACATTTTAGAAAGACAAAAGTTTTATAAACTGGTACAATTGGAAGATTAATCCACTTCTAGTTATGTTGGTGCTTTAGGAATACTTGCTGTATCTTGTGAATATAAGGACTTCGAAGAAGAGATGATAAGAGACCAATTAGTTGAGCAGACTAATAACGAGAAAGTTCAGGAAACTCTTTTATCTACTCCTAATTTCTCATTACCAAAGGCCCTGGAGATTGCTGCTAGGATAGAAAGTACAACATCATATATGGAACAAATGGCCTCAATGGAGACCAATATTCATACAGTGCAAAGTGTTTTAATAGTTAAAAAGAAAAGTAATAAACCAACTAAAGGTGATGATCTGGCGCAACAAAACAGACAAAACAGAGAAGAGATATATTTTTTAAACCATTAGAATGTTACAGATGTGGAAGCACAGCACATTTAGGTAATTCTAAAGTATGTTCAGGTACTGAGAAAACATGCGCCAAGTGCATGAAAAAGGGACATTTTGCTAAAGTTTGTAGTTCGGTTAGAAGAGTGAACCTGAACAAAGTAAATAGAATAGAGCCGTTGAGTGGTAAATCATTGAGTGAGGAAGATGAAGTATTTACGATAAATGAATCCAGTTCATTAATACTAAAAATGGGTACACAAAGAAGCACAGATCTAGGGTCAAAGAGACAGTTTTGTCAAATAAAAATTAATGAATATTAGAGTTATGGCTGACTTCAGATCACCTTTCATGTTAATTAGTGAGACTAAATGGGAAGAATTATTTAACAAACAAGGAGAAACATTAAGACTTTCCAAAATACATCCTGTGGGGTATGGAGGAAAAACAATGGAGGTGTTGGGAGGGTTTGACGCTGAGATAAAATTCAAGAATATGATGACTCAAGGAACGGTCTATGTTGCCAAGGATGAGGTGTGCCTTTTGGGGTGGTGTAACCAAAAAAATCTTGGTATTTTAATGGATCCAAACAATCCTGAGCAAGTTATATTGAAGCAAGAATATGCTCAAATCTGAACAGTGAAAACGAGCTGTGAGGGATAATTTTATCCAGAAGCGATCACCTGAAAGATGGGTTTATTCAAGGGTTTTTTGCACAAAATAAAATTGAAAGATACTGCTCAACCATTAGTTCATAAAGTAAACATGGTAACGCCAGCCCTAAGAGGAGAACTTAAAATAGAACTTGATAAGTTGTGTAAAAGTGCTGTAATTTAAGCTATTGAATCTTCGGATTGGGTGTCACCGATTGTATTAGCTCGCAAAGCCAATGGTTCTATTCACATGTGTTTGAATTTGCGTAATTTGAATGAGCAAATCTGGGTAGATCAATTTCCCTTGCAGAATATTACAGAGATGTTATCCACCATCAAGGGGGCTAAAGTGTTTAGTTTGTTAGACATGACGTCTGCTTATCATCAGATTAATTTACACCCTGATTTGGGACATTACACAGTGTTTATCACTCCAGAAGGGTTATTTCAATTCAAACGCATGCCTTTCGGTCTTGCGTCAGCCTCTGCTGTATTTCAGAGAACAGTAGAGAGTATGTTCAAGGGCATGTGCGGAGTGAAAGCATTACAGGATGATGCCCTGATTTATGGGGGAAACATAAGTCAGCACAATGAGAGATTAAGACAGGTAATGGGTAAACTAAAAAGGAAAGGTATAACCCCTTAGCTTGGAAAAATTTTTCATTAATGTAACATCACTAGATTATTTAGGCTACAAACTATCTGGTAGAGGCATAGAACCAAAAAACTGTTTAGTAAAAGAGACTGGGGATTTTACCAGTCCAAAGAACATTGAATTCTATGCAAGATTTGTACCCAAATGTGCTGAAAAAACATTTACCATGAGGAACCTGCTAAAGAAAACTTTGAAATTGATATGGGACAAGGTGTGTGACAAAGGGTTTGACCTTATTAAAAAAGAAATATCTAGGGCTATTTCTTTAAAGCCTTTTGATACTAGGGATCCTACAATAATCATAACGGATGGCAGTAAAAAATGTTTAAGGGTGGTATTAATGCAGAAAAGAGAAGGAAATGACGAAGTTGTAGCCTTTGCTTCTAGAAGCTTGAGGGGTGCAGAAGCCACATATTCTATTATAGAATTGGAGACACTAGGGGCCAGATGTAGCAAACGATTGCGACTCGCAAACGGGCCGAATCGTAATTTGCGACAGTGCAAAATCGGAAATGGGATGCAAAAAGCCCATTTCCGACTCGCAAAAAGCGATGGGACCCGTTTGCGAGTCGCATCCGGTGCGACCCCATTTTGCGACCCGCAAATTGCAAGTCGCAATTTGCGAGTCGCAACCCATATGCAATTGCAACTCGCAAATTGCGACTAGTCGCAAAAAGCCCAGTTTGCATGTCCCATTTACCACTAACTCAGAGCAGGTGGTAACCATTACCAAAGTATAAAAGGGGACCCAGAAGGCATCTGGCTTACTCAAGATGGCGGAGATATACCTGATAGCAGTGAGGAGGAGAGTCTACGCAGCCCAGCAGAGGAGGAGGAGGGGCCACAGACAGGAGAAGATATATAGAACCAGGCAGACTCTTTTTCAGCAAACTGAAGAGGAGATCTATGACAAATACCGCCTTAGCAGCGCAGCCATTCTAGAATTCATAGATTTACTGAAACCACAGCTAGAACACAAGACTCTGCGTGGCTGCGCCATCCCTACGCATGTGCAAGTACTATGCGCACTGCACCTCTTGGCCTCAGGGAGCTATCAGGGGGTCATTGCCGTGGCAGGTGGGGTATCCCAAAGTGCAGTGTCAAGGTTCCTCAGGGCATTCCTAGATGCCTTAGTCACGCACATGTCTCACTTCATATACTTACCAAGGAATGAGGCAGAAATTAACAGCACCAAGCTGGACTTTTACCGCATTGCCCACTTTCCTCATGTCATAGGGTGTGTAGATGGGACACACATTCAAATATGTCCCCCTGCTAATCTGGAACACATTTTCCGCAACAGGAAGTGTACCCACTCACTCAACATACAGGTTGTTTGTGATGCCCATTATGTCATCACGGACATCGTAGCTAAGTTTCCTGGCAGTACCCATGACTCATACATTTTTAGGCATAGTGGGATACATCAACGCCTGGAACGTGGGGAATTTGGAGACGGTTACCTCCTAGGTAGAGTCACAGACACTTGCAGACATACACACAGGTCACTGTGCACGACTATCTGGACTTCCTAACAGTGTACTTTTGTGCCCAACAAGTGACAGTGCATATGCTCTCAGGCCTTGGATCATGACTCCGTTTTTAACACCCAGAACTGAATCAGAGAGGCAATACAACAGTGCGCATAAGAGGACCAGGAACCTGATCGAGCGCACCTTCGGACTGCTGAAGGCAAGATTCAGATGCCTCCACCGCAGTGGAGGCGCCCTCCAATACACCCCCATTACCGCTTTCAAAATTGTGGTCGCATGCGCCATCCTCCACAACATAGCCACCCGACGTGGGCTACCTCTCACCCCTGCAGACCCAGATCCTGATGATGAAGAGCAAGAACAACCACATCGCCATCATGGGGATAGGAGTCTAGCTAATCAAGGCAGACTGAGACGGGACCACATTGCAACGCAATATTTTGGACGGTACGTGTCAACTCCCACCATACTCACCTATTAACCAAAAACTCCATTTGTTAAGTGGAACAAAAATAACTGTTTTATTAATGTCATGAAGAAACTATATACAAGTTGAAATTGTCCATGGGCAGGAAAATGCCAACCAGTCATGTGGCACATTAACGCCATGTGCCACATTAATCTGTCCTGGCTGTTGTCTATGATCTCCTGCCCCTCCTGCCAGCCTGGCTGGTCCCTGCTGCGTCCATGGTGCTGTGCCTACCACTCCTCAGCACCCTACTGTCAGTGGCAGAGACACTGCTCACTGTTGAGCCCTCCTCACTGTCTTGGGGTGTTTCCCCGGTGGCCCTCGACATCTCCTGTGTCTCCATAAGTTCAACTATGTGGGTGAGACGTCCCAGGCCCCTGGCAACATCCCCAGCAAAATGGCCCATCTCTATTTGCAGGCCAACTGTCCTCCTCGACAGGCCTGTTGTATTGATGGCTAGCCTGCCGATCGATGTGGCCATCCTGTCCAGTCTTAGCATTATCTGGCGATCTCTGCGCCGCCCAGCCTCTGCCTGGCCCAGCAGTCCGGCCGCCAGTTCCCTGATGGCAAGGGCAATGTCCCCAGTGTTCTGGCACATCTGGTCCATGCGTCTGGTGAGGTGCTGCATGCTTGCATGGTTGTGTCTAACAAAGCGGTGCAGCACACCACTTATCCTGCCCAATGTTCTGTTCTGCAGGCGCTGACCCCGCAGCAGATGTGCCTCACTGCTGGTTGGAGGAAGTATCCCGGATCCAGATGGTCTTGCCCTGCGCCGCCTGCGCAGCGGTGGCTGCCCTGTGCTCATACCTGTATCCTCCCTGCCTGTTGCTGGGGCAGCTCCTGGCGTGATTGTTGCAGCAGGCGTTACCACTGCAGGAATGCTGCTGACTGTGCAGGTGGGGGTGCTGGCGGGTCCTGGGGTGTCCTCCTGGGCCTGGGTGGTTGGGGTGTTGGGGGTGTCTTGCTGGAGACCTGTGGGACATGGGGAACACACTGTCAGTGTCTAGTATCTATTGCACAATTCCTAATAAACATTTGTTTGAACTGCCTCTTTGACTACATTTCCCATAATGCATCATTCTGGCTTTTTCTACCCTGAAATGGAGCTAATTTGGTTGTGCATGCACCTGTGTACATGGTGGGTGGGGTATGACATTGATAGGGGTACAGGCTTATCACATGGTACTCACCGGTTGATGTGCTGGGCTCTGAGGTGTCCAGGTCCCCAAATCCACACACTGCCTCCTGCTCAAATGTTTCCTCAACCCTTTCTTCCAGGGGTGTGGGTGGTGGCACAGATGATGGTCCCCCTCCAGTGCCTCTCATCTCCCGGAGCCTTTCTGCCACCCTCTCCTTGGTCCGGGAGCGGAGGTCATACCACCTCTTCTTTATGTCCTCAATTGTCCTGTGGCTCACACCCAGGGAATTAATAATTTCTTGCATGTCCTGCCAGAGTTTCTTTTTGGTTGCCTCAGGAACAGTGAGGGCTGCTCTCCCAAAGAGCTCATCATGGTGCTGACAGCATTCCTCAGTCAGCACCTCCAGCTCCCTCTCAGAAAATTTGATTTTTTCTTTTTCGTGGGGTTCCCTCCATGGCTGCTTCTGCTTGTTCAGTGTGAAGACTGGCAGTTATAAAAGGGTGTGGTCCTGCCTCCTCCCAGGTGTATTTGTTGACTTCCTGGCTGTGATGTCATCATCATGTGCCAGGAAGTGTTTCCAGAGTGTTCTGGTATGCTTTCTGGAGTGTTCTGCTGCACCTGCAAGCAATTTTGAAGGTAATCGCAATTTGCGACACCCACTCGCTAATTGCGAGTTCGTTTTTTGCACACTCGCAAACAGCGACCTCGCAAACTGCGGACTCGCACACAGCGTTGCGAGTCCGGCTGCGAGTCGCAAAATCGGATCGCTTTTTTTTCTGACATTCCAATTTGCGACTCGCATTTTGCGAGTCGCATCAACTCGCAAAATGCGAGTCGCATTTTTTATTTTTGCTACATCTGGCCCTAGCTTGTTAGTGGGGTATTATGCATTTCAAGCAATATTTGTGGGGTTCTCGATTCACAGTACGCATGGATCACAAACCATTAGTACAGTTATTCACCACAAAAGGTGCAGAAAGAGCTACACCCAGGATAGATAAATGGCACTACAGACAGAATACCTACTTGGAAAGAAGAATATTATGGCTGACTGTCTTTCAAGATTGTCGGGTAATGGAACTGAGCTTATTGAGGAAGAAAATGTAGACAATACTGAATTTGTGTGTCCTGTGGAAGATCATTCAGAAGGGGTTATTTCATAACAAGAGTGGAGAAATGCTTGTGAATCTGACCAAGAAATCAAAATGGTTATCAAGGTGTAGTCATGTGGTGGTCTAAATGGGATCTCAAAGACAACAATGGTAAAAACTTTGAACATGTCTTTGATGAATTATCCATCCTGAATACCCTTTTATATTGTTCTAAAATGTTGCTGTACCTTAAGGATTGAGAAATAAGGTATTAAAGCTAGCCCATGAAGATCACATTGCTATGCGTTCCATGAAGAGAAGAATAAGGGAAAATGCTTGTCGGCCTGGTTTGGACAAGTGTGTGGAATATTTTGTCAGGAAGAGTATGAATTGTGCCATTAGTGGTAAATCTCAGGTAACTATTTCCAGTCCAATTGAAACCGTTAAGGTTCCAGAGAAGGTTTGGGGCAAGGTGGCTATCGATATCATAGATCCAATGTGTTTTATCTGGAGGAACCCCAGAATATGGCGTAGTACTGATAGATTACTACAGCCGCTGGCCTAAGGTCAAATTTTTGAAAGTAATAAATTCATCTAATATAATAAAATGGCTAGAAAATATTCTTGCAAGGGAAGGAATTCCGGATGAAGTTGTACCAGACAATGGTAGTCAATGTACTTTTCAACAATTTGTGGAGTTGTAAAATTTTTGGGGCATATCTCACTCCAAAACATCTTTGTACCACCCCATGAGTAATGGTCTTGTTGAGAGATTCATCAGATTTATAAAGGAGAATGTGCAATTGTCCAAGGCAAGTAGGTTGGAGTGTAAGTCACAAATTGAAAAATGATTATGGGCTGTAAGAACAACAAAGAAAAAAATTGATTGTGTGTAGTGAACCAAGGGGCAATAACCACACAGGATTCGGTCGTCAAGCAGGTAAGTGATGCCTATGGTGTTTTTTCCTTCTTTGCTCTTCTTGTCTTTCTCTGATGTTGCTACTCAAATCCCTGGATCTTATTCTTCTCCTTGGTTCTCTCCGTCTCTTAGGTCTCCCGGGAAGTGCATATGGAGAGAAGAAGAAAGATATCGGTAAGTGATTTGTTTCACTCGTTGGGGTTTCCTCCTTATTTATCTGTTTCTTGCTTTCACTCTTCTTATTACTTTTCTTTCTTTCTTGGTCTCTATCCTTCCTTACATTGTGTGCTTTCCTGGTCTGTTGGCCTCCTCTTTCTTTCCCTTCCTGCCAGTGGCTTTCCTTATTCTTCTCCTGCCTTCCTCTTTCTTCCTGTTACCGTGCTTCTGTGGCCCTGTTGTCTGGTGTTATATGCTTTCCTTTGTTTATGGCTTATGTGGCTTTGTCACTGTAATTTCTCCTATGTGCTTTCTCCTGCAAAGGCCCCTCTTCCCCCCAGTGATAACGGACATTAATCACCCCAGTGCTCGCCTCTTGTTTCCCCTTCCTCTTTCCACCCTCCTCCCACAACCCCCTTGTTTCTCCTTATCCACTCCTCCTGTCCTCCCTTCCCTCAATACGGTACATCCACACACCTGGCTATGCCACGCTTCTCCAGAAGCGTGGCAGGATTCTGCGCTCTGCCTCCCATGGTCGCCGCGGTACTCAGACCACCGTCTGCCACTTCGTCGTCCTCTTCTCCCCAGTTGGGGAGAAACCACTCTCCAAACTCCAACTTCCTCTGGCCTTGTTTAACCTCCTCATCTTCCTCTCGTTTCTTTTTTCCGCCGTCTTGTCCCTCCTCGTCTCCGTCCCACTCCTCATCGTTCTCCTTCGTTCCCTGCTCTGCAGACGTCGACCTTCTTGTCCCTCCTCCTTCCCGCGTCGAGCCTGAATCTCGCCTCTCTTTGGTGGCTGCCCCGTGGTGTTCCTGAACACCACAGGCAGCGGCAACACAAGTCGGTCTTGTGTGCGGGCGGGTTCCGGCCAGCCCGTCACATAGTGTTATAAGGAAAAGAGAGGCAGCCTAAAGCAAATACATTCAGACGTCACATAAATCAAGAAGCGTGAGGATGAATATGAATGTAGGGGATGTAGTGAGTCAAATGTGCAAGAATATTTACGAAATGGGAATCAACATTTTCAGAAAAAAGGAGGATAGTGAAGGTAAGAAACAGTGCAGTAAAATTAGATGATAGCAACAGGGACAACATTTCTGTGTTTAGATCTCAAGAACAGAGAGGGGATTTATATAAAAGTGTGGAAGTAAACAATAAAGGAATTCTGGTCAAACGCAGTCCATCTATTAGAGAAAGCAACTTGCCATCAGGTTTATGGATTACTGCATGGTCTAAGTATGAGTAATTCTACTCCTTGTTTGCATGTGTTGTGTAGTGTGACTTATGGTTAATTATCCAGGACACATTGTTATTATAATGTTATTTTTACATTTATGTTATTATAGGATAATTACTCTGGGGGTGATTCTGAGTCTGGCGGGCGGCGGAGGCCGCCCGCCAGACTTCCCCCCTCCAAAATACCGCTCCGCGGTCGAAAGACCGCTGAGGGTATTTTGGGTTTTGCACTGGGCTGGCGGCCGACCGCCAAAGGCCGCCCGCCAGCCCAATGCAAAACACCCTTCCCACGAGGACGCCGGCTCAGAATTGAGCCGGCGGAGTGGGAAGGTGCGACGGGTGCAGTGGCACCCGTCGCAAATTTCACTGTCTGCAATGCAGACAGTGAAATTCTTTGTGGGGCCCTCTTACGGGGGCCCCTGCAGTGCCCATGCCCCAGGGGCCCCACGACAACCCATACCGCCATCCTGTTCCTGGCGGGCGAACCGCCAGGAACAGGACGCGGTATGGGCTGTCAGAATCCCCATGGCGGCGCAGCAAACTGCGCCGCCATGGAGGATTCAATTGGGCAGCGGAAAACCGGCGGGAGACCGCCGGTTTCCCCTTTCTGGCCGCGGCTGAACCGCCGCGGTCAGAATGCCCAGCGGGGCACTGCCAGCCTGTTGGCGGTGCCCCTGTCATTTTAGACCTGGCGGTCTTGGACCGCCAGGGTTAGAATGACCCCCTCTGTGTATCGTAAAGTAGATTATTGTTACACTTATGTTGTCATCCTCATTTTTTTTGTCTCTGTTATATTCAAAGGAAGAGGATATGTTGGGTTATTGTTAAAACACGTTCTGTACTTTAATTTTCTAAACTTAGAATGTAGTGATGTGGGGTGACATGTTGGTTGTGATGATTCGAGTGAGAGGCAGTTGGAGAGCTTGGTGAGAGGGAGTTGGATGTATTCTGACTTGACAGTGTACTTTTGGTTCCTGCTGCATATGATGTGAATAAAGAAGTTTCCTTACTGAACTCCGACTTCCTAATACCCAAGCCCCTAAAAACTAAAATACCCCAACCCCCCACCCACCCGGAACCCTAAACAAAATTATCCCACCCTTCCACTCCTGCCCCATAAAACTAAACATCCCACCAGCCCTGAGCCCCCAAAAAAATAATAACTCAACACTCACCTGTAAAAACTAAACTACCCCAACCCCCCACCCACCCTGAGCCCTAAAAAAAAACTACCCGACCCCTCCAACCCAAACCCTAAAAACAAAGCTTCTCCGACACCCCCGGCCC
Organism: Pleurodeles waltl; assembly: GCF_031143425.1. Lineage (NCBI taxonomy): Eukaryota > Metazoa > Chordata > Amphibia > Caudata > Salamandridae > Pleurodeles > Pleurodeles waltl. The sequence continues at coordinate 1,577,249,053 of NC_090440.1, forward strand.
GCCCTGAGCCCTAAAACCTTCCCCCTAATAAGTAAACTACCCTGACCCCTCACCCACCCTAAGCCTGTGAAAAAAATACTATCCCGACTCCTCCAACCCACCACCAAAAACTAAATTACCCCGAAGAGAGCCCTAAACAAAAAATACCCCAAACCCACACTCCAGGCCCTAAAAAATAACTACTCCAACACCCCCACCAGCCTTAGCCCTAAATCCACCCCACAGCTAACAGCCACCCACCAACCCTTCCCCACCCCACTTACCTAACCACGCCCTCTCCTGATCCTTCCTCCTCTTCTCTCCTCCCGCCTCCTGCCCTTCCTTAAACCTTGCCCACCCCTTTAAAAATAAACTAACCCGCTCCTCACCCTAAGCCCTAAATAAAAAAAATATCCAAACACCCCACGCTTGCCCCTAAAACAAAATAGCCCAACCCCCCAACATAAGCTCTAAAAGAAAAACCCTGACAAACCCCACCCACTCCAAGCCCTTAATCCACCCCCACCCCTGGCCTAGCCCCACTTAACTCACTGCATCCGCTCCCAATCCACTCTGGCTTTTTCTGTGCCTAAACCACGCATATGTGTAGTTTGGCACGTGGGTGGTTAAGGCACAGAAAAAGCCATGCTTTGTAATGGCAAGCGAGGTTACGCTTGAATGCTAAACGTCCATGTTGTTTGTAATGCGTTGTTAAGGACATTTTCCATTGAAGACACATGCCCTTTTCATATCACTCCAATATCTCTGAACCCAAGCATTTCCTTTCCACCCATACGTGAAGTTTTCCTTATGCACTTGTTCTACAGTCTGTACTATAGGAGGGGTGTAGCTTCTGCTGATTTCAGGCTCATGGTGGATTTACTTCAGTTTATATAAAAGATCTCGGTGCAGATCTTTGATGCTATTAAGATTTTGGAGCCATTGTGTTCAGAATGGGTTGTATGGGCTTAACCAGTTTGTCCATTAACATTTGCAAATTCTGTTGGAGGTGCAGAATATGTAGATTATTGATAACTAGCTGCAGAAACAAAAGCCATGTGCAGTTTACTCTGACTAGATCATGATTCTGGTTTTTTGAAAGGCTGTTTCAATTTCATTGTCTGCCAGTGGATTCAGCTGAAAAATATTGCTGTTTGTAGAGCTGTATAAACCTCTGTTAATAATTCATCATATTCCCTGTAAAGATGAGTTTGTTTTTGCTATGTACTAATCAAATCACTGTCAAGTTGTGCGCCAAACCTGGTATGCTGAATATTCTGACTATTATGTTGTTTGAACTCTAATCTGATGGGAAGAAGATGGCGAGCAAGAAGCTTTTGGCTACTGGCATTTGCGACAGGTATACTTGGAGGGTGGTGCTTAAACGTATGAAAGGTAGATGTGTGGGTCATGGATCAGGTTGGTATGTGATGAGGCTTGTGTGTACACAGTGGGAATTCAGTAACTGGAGAAAAGGGTTTTTGGTTCATCTGAGTCAGACAGACGTCCGTCTCTGGGTTTTAAACCACTCTGTAGGGACAAGTGCTGTACTTTTTCCCAGAAGGTCCCAGAAGACAGATGCTTTCAAATCAGTAGCATTACACCCAGCTGGGCTTCCTGGCTATTGATTGCCTCAATAATTTTATCAATAATAATGGTAGTGTTGATCTGGCCGTACTTGGTTCTGGCAACCTCTCCTGTATTACTGGTCAGAAGGAGGTAGATTTTTTTCCGGAATGTCTGTGTGGCATATAGGAACATTAACTAGAAACTTTTTTGATGCTCTGCTAACTATTAAGCTATGAACTGTGACGTTTGCAGCATGCTACCAACTCTACAGTTGTAATTCTGTGTTACAATCAGGTGTAAGCCAAGAGTCAACCTGGAAAAACATTTTCAATGTTTTGTTTTGAGTCTGGCTGTGAGGTATACATATTCCTTTTAGAGGAAGAGTTCCACTGCTGCATACTCTGACCATGCAATGGTCCCAAACTCTGCTGTTGCTGGTTGTTTATTCAGACAAAGCTGATGCATATTTAAACTTTCACCACTTATTTTTAGTGTTTAAATATCAGGGTTATGATAGGTGTCCCACACTGACATGGACATGTATGAGGGAGAGATTTGTCCCTGGAGATTTGCTAAAGATCTGGCCTTCCTGAGCTCTATAGGCTATGCTGAATTACACAACCAAGTTCTAGAACACCTTGCTCCCCATGCAAGGTTATCAGTGGAATTACTTAATGTGAGGCATTCTGTTTCTACGTGGCAGAATACATTTTAGACAATCTGCTCTGGGAATGCAGTTTGCGATGTTTGAAGGGTAGAATTGTTGTACAGCAGAGTCTTGTCCCCTTTTGGCCAAACTAGGCAAGCAGTAGCCAACATAGGGCCAGGATTACCAGTTGTACTCATTTTAGATTGTTTTAAATGTATGTAAAGGAGGCATCTTGACAATCTGTTTAGTGTTCATAACTCGGAAATGCTTTCACATGGCTAGATAAAAAAAAACTACACTGCTTGAGCATGGCTGAAATGTACGGTTATAGTGAGACAGTTGTGAAAAACATTTGATGTCAAGGGTGCAGTTTGCATGGGTCCTCCAATTGTGCCACTCTGAACTTGTGACTATGCTTGAAGAGTGTCCTGGAGGTGTTTGAGTCAGAACTGCAGACACATACTGTCATCCATGTTGGGTAAGAGGCTACTTAGTTTGTAGTGCCTGGTCTGCAGTTGTGGATTTATTTGCATTGTGGTCTGTAGGATTTTTTTTGTGCTGTGCACAGGGTTTGCACAAGTGCTCCATTTCTGTTAGGGCATAGTTGTAGATGTATCTATACACAGTGTCGCAGAGAGGGGTTGGAACCAGGCTTGCAGAACAGGAGCCTGTTTTCGTCCTATGACACAGGAGTGAACCTACCTGTGAGACGGTAGACTATTATATGGGGTGGTTGTGAGACCTCACTAAGTAATAATGTCACTATACTAATCAGGTTACGGTACTTTAGATTAAAGCTTAGCTCAGTCTGAAAACCGAACACAACAAAAATCCCAGTCCAAATTATAAAAATAGTATGCATTTTCAAAGAGTAAATAGACACCTAAATGTAAAAAATCCGATCAGGAAAACCTGCAATATACTTTTTAGAAATGTTTGAGTTTTCTAGCACCAACTATGAGAATGCGGTCACACTAGAACAGGTCAGATGCAAAGTTAAGGTTGACCACGAGTTCTTGCATCAATTCCTGGGGGGGTTGGCACTAAACAATCACACAGTACATCTCTGTGTCCAAATTAAAGATCCCTTCCCTGGGTTAGAGCTATGGGCATAGCCCGAGGTGTGTTTAGGGAAATAAGACATTCCAGCTGCAAAACTAATTCTGGGACAGGGTTTTCCCTGCCTGGGATTGGTGTCACTCTAGCTACTTGTACAAGAGAAATACAAAATACTCTCTTGAAAGCTTTACTCTGTCTCACCATCACCTTACCGATACCTCTATCAGTCTGTCCTCTATTTCCATTCTCTAACTGAACCCAAACCCATTCTACTACTATAATCTCCAAAATAGCCCTTCCTAAGCTCTTTTCTCCTCTATCCCTCCTGGCTTATCCAACCCTCAGTTTACTACTATGATCTCCCAAACAACCCTACTAAATTCTCCCTTGTTTATCTCTTCTTTTCTCATCTCAAACATCATCTTACTACTAGCATCTTCCAGTTAACTTCTGGATTCTTCCATCCTCTATTCTTCCATTACTCTATTCAATCCAACTAACAGACTCACATGTCCTCTGCTCAAATTAACCCATACGTCCCTATACTAATACCTGTACTCCTATTTCCCTATTCTTGTCCACCACTATTCCTTTTAGGGTCCTGAGTAGCATGCTACTCACCAGAAAAGTACTTCAATGCCTCGTCAGAGGTAGTAAGCACTATATAAATACAATTACAAATACTTCACAACCAGCTATTCCTCACGTACACACACATACGGGTTCGATTTGGCACAATGGTGAGTGAAAGTTCAGAGCATAACATTTATTAACAGGAGATTTCACAAAAGTAAAATGCACTGTCAATAAGTAAAAGTTAAAAACCTGAACTAATGACTCACAGCTCGTGAGTTGTAAAGCCATGGCAAGGCACCAACTTCTTCAGAGGCCATTCACGCACCTTTCATACGTGACACACATAAGACCATTTATACCACCAGCTGTGGGCCCAGCACATTTTAACAGATAGTGCCATTCAAGAGCTCATCACTTTCCTACGCCTACATGACTGACACAGCAATCACACCGACTTGTGGTTGAAGGAGGGTGTGCAGTAGCGTTTGGCCAGCAGTGGGCATAGTGAGCAGCAGCAAGTCACTACTCACACAACGTCAGCCAAGCCCCAGTCCACGCACACCACCAGCCAAGTGCCAGTCCACACATGTCACCAGTCATTCCATGCACAACGCCAGCCAAGTGCCACTTCACGCATACAGCCAGCCAAACACCAGCCCACACACACCACCAGCCAAGCACAAGTCCACACATACCGCCAGCCAAGCACCAGGCCACACACACCACCATCACATTTGAAAACACAAACCAATTGGAAGAAGATACAAAACTATAACTAAAAACACAACAGCTCTAACTAAATACATCACACTAATGCCAATCATGAAATCTGTTAAAAAAATATAACATGATACAGACCAGTCAGTTTACTTTTATGCTCATGGTTGCAATCAAAAACTCCTTTGCATGTGGCACAATTTAAAACATGTGGGCACACGCAGCTCAGGCTTAGAAGGACAAACAGGGCATTACACACAACTCTCCTTCCAGATACCTCTTCGGGCACAGACTCTACATTTCTTAGCGGACAAGGTTTTATTTTACCTTGGGAGGAATGTGATCAGGAAAGTGGCGATCTTTCATTCTAGACACATCTTCCACCACTGCTTCTCTAGGAACTCTTGCCTGATGCACTACAACAAGGCTACCTATCACAGACTCCTGAAACTTAACAAAAGTCATCTTTGACTTTGAAATACAATCCTTCAACACAACAAAAGCATTGAAGGTTGCTAAGTGGAGCAGATAGATAGCGAACTTCTTATACCAAATGTACGCCTTCCAAATAGCAGTGTAAGATTCCAACCTCTTATCTATTCTATCTACACCACCCATGTGCTTATTGTACTCTAAAATGCACACAGGTTTGCACAATTCCACAACCTGACCCCAAACAGTCACAGGTGAAGTACTTTCATCATGGATGGTAGTTAGCATGTAGACATCTCTCCTGTCAGAAAATGTCAAAGATAGCAGTTCATCATTACACAAGGCACTGCACTGTCACCTCTCAGTTTATTTTACACACAAGCTCCTTTGGATAGCCTTTATGGTTAGAGCGGACTGTGCCACAAGCAACAGTGTCTACTTTGAACAATTCCCTGAACAATTGTATACCAGTGTAGAAGTTATCAACAAACAAATAGTGACCTTTGTTAAAAACTCCTCTACCAAGTTCCCACACAATTTTCTCAGTAACTCCAAATGTGGATGGACAACTGGGGGGGGATCCCTACCGGTGTTCACCCTGAAAATATAGACATATCCAATACTACTCTCAGTCAGCATATACATCTTAATTCCATAACGTGCCCTCCTGCTAGGAATGTTCTGCCTAAAAACCAAACAGCCCATGAGCAGGACCAAAGACTCATCAACAGTTATTTCTTTCCCTGGAACACAGATCTCTGAAAATCGATCTACAACGTGATCAAGGACAGGCCGAATCTTAAAAAGTGGGTCACAATCAGGGTGATTCTTTGGCATCCCTAAAGAATTATCAACAAAATGCAGCATCCAAAGAAGAAGCAAATACCAAATACGACTCAAAGTTGCAGGAAATATAGCTGTTGCCTTCACGGGACTAGTAGACCGATATGAAGACAGTGACGGCTTCCTTATCAAGCCCATCAAAAAAGTTAAACCCAACTTCTTCAACTGAACCAGATTTGTGGGAGTCCACCGGGTAGCTCGAGAATGGGACTTAAGTCTGGCACTGTTGTCCCTCAAATACTGTTCAGTATACAAATTAGTCCACTCAACAATCTCAACCAAACCTATATCGTCCATAAACAACTAAAAGAAATTTATAGGCAAAATGTTTTCAGTATTCACTCTACACCCTGCAACACCACGAAAGGCAGGCAACACCGTCTGCACCATGTTTGGGGCAACCTAGAGTCCAGCACTTCCAATGGGTAGCCTTTCAGCCCCAGGCTGCAATCCAGATGCCTCTTGCTACACTATTGGCACATCAGTGTCTTCCTCTAAAAGCTGCATTTCATCCGCATGGAGAGTGGCTTCACCATCAGATGATTCCTCTCAGAGAGAAATTTCACTGCCCGAATCCTGACATTCCTCCTCTGACTCAGATGCAGAATCAGTCTCATAATCAGGGTCAGAGGAAGACTTGAAAAGCATACCAACAACCTTCTGAGCGGTCATCCTGCAGCTAGCCATAATCCTTACTAGAACAAGTAACTTGACAGACAAGTCAACAATACCCAACTTTATATCAAATAAGTAATAAAGTGTGGCTTGATCAAACAAAAAGTAACACTACTGGCATATAGCAATTGGAAGGTAAAGGCAAGCAAATCAAAGCACACAAAGACCTATTCACTGTAAATACCACTCACTTGCAAGAGACATCTAGACTCACCAGCACCTACTCTGCAACGACACAGAAAGCATCAACGATATCCCACTAGAAAAGGAAAACAAAACAAAATTACACACAAGACAGCACAATACACATTGTGCATAGATACAAGGAACATTTCACACACATTCAAACAGAAGCTAAGTATGCTGCTATTATTACAACACTTCCAAATAACACATCCATGCAAGTCATTGAGAGTCATTTGGAGTAAACAGTACAAAAAAAAGTTTTCTTACCAAACATGAGTCCCACCAAAGGAAAACAAAAGCCTTGCACTACAATAAAAAAGTAGAAAAAAACTTTACAATCACAAACAATGACGAAAAAGAAAACAGTTAACATTATAAAACACTGTGAAGTCTGCCAATCACCGTTCAAAAGCCAGCCCACACACACTGCCAGCCAAGCGCCTCTTCATGCACACTGCTAACCAAGGTCCAGATCACGCACACTGGCATCCAAGTGCCACTACACACACACAGCCAGCCAAGTGCTAGCCCACATGCACCAAGTACATGCAGACCATCAGCCAAACTCCAGTTCACACACGTAGAAACTTTTCCTGGTGTCTAATGGTTTTCTTCCCCCGTTGGGGTGGATGGGCATAAAAATATGGCCGATCTGCCCCCAAAGGGGGCAGAAACAGACAAAACATATGGCCCCTCAAAGGGAGCAACCTTTGCCCAAGGGGCTGCTCCCCAAAAATTATGTACCGCATAAAAAGAATCCCAGGTGGTCTACGGGCTTCTGTCCCCCCATGGGGTTAGATGGGACTAAAAATAGAAGGCTGATCTGCCACCAAGGGTTGCAGAAATGGCCAAAATATTAACTCCCAAAAGGGAAGTGGCCCATTCCCAAGGAATCACTCCCTGTAATCATTATGCATAAAATCCCTGTCGTCTAGTGGGTTCTGACCCTCCTGGGGGCTAAATTGGCTGAAAAAGCCACTGATCAAGCCCCAGGGGGAGCGAAAAATAGAAAAACATGTTGCCCACAGGGCAGTGACCCTTGCCCAAGGGCTTGCTGTCCTAAATATACACACACACTAACAAATCCCTGGTGCCTAGTGGGTATGCCCCCTGGGGGCCAGGTCAGCGGACAAAATGGCAGATCTAGCCCAAGGGGGGTTGAAACAAGAAAAACATTTGCCCCATGGCAGCAACCTTTATCCATGGGGTTGCTGCCCTAAATATAAAAAAACAAATTAATCCCTGGTGCCTAGGGGGTTTTGACCCCCTAGGGGCCAGATCGGCTAGAAATATGCTGTTCTAGATCAGGGGGTGTCAAAACACAGAAAAATGTTTGCCTCCAAGGCAGTGACCCTTGCCAAGTGGTTGCTGCCCTAAATACACAAAACTATTTAATCCCTGGTGCCTAGCGGGTTTTGACACCCCCTTAAATCAAAAAAAAATCCCTGGTGGTCCAGGGGATGGATTCCTCGCCCGTGATCTTGGAGCAGGAATCGATTCTAAACAGGCACAGGCTAAACAGGCTAACAACTGTTTCCTTTACCCCTGTGTCTTTTTTCTCCCCACAAGCCACCCAGGAGAAGTCTTACCAAAGCGGTGCCATCTCTCCTCAACGCGCTGGAAACAAATGGCTTCCAGCGTGTCCCTGGCAATATATGATGACCATGGCTTGCCGTGAGCGCGCCAATGTCATCAGATCGCTGAGGGGAGGGTCGAGAGTGGCAGCAGAAAGTCTTCTCCTGCCATCCCCAGTGGAGGTCTGTGGGTGGATGGCCCATGGTGGGAGCACCAGCACTTCCCCTGTGGGCAGATGCCAGAATGTAATGGTTTTGTCCTCAGCACAGCAGCACCACAGTAGAGGACGTAACCTTTATGTCCTCAGCACTGAAGGGGTTAATACTTCTCAGGGCAGCAAATCTAAACCAATGTTTGAGGTATTTCTTTTGTTCATTTAATAGGACATGACAAATGCAGAAGTGAGGAATAGTTTCTTCCTTACACCCACAATGTAGCAGAATTTGTAGCTGAATCTTACAGTAGTCTTCCATTCTGGCCTAAATTGTATGCAGGAGCAGGTGGAACTGAAGATATTTTTGTTGTATTATATCATAGCATCTCTAGATACCATTGAAGGTGTAAGGTGTTATAGGTATAAAAAGAGTGGAACGATTTATTAAATGTAAGGAATCTTAAACCTTTGCAAGGTCTTCAACTGTTTTCTATTTATTTTTTTCTTGAAGAAATGAAACACTGATGGACGGTGCTCCCGAAGGTCATGACCTTCAGTCACGCTATCGTCATTGACAGGTACCATGTATAAGCTGTATCACACTGTGAGGTTGAAAATTCTAGGCAAAACTTAGCTTTTAGATGAGCTTGTCTAAGGCATACAATATATTTCAGATTTAGAGCCTGATTTAGATCTTGGCGGAGGGGAATCCTCTATCACAAATGTGACAGATATTCCACCTGCACTATTACAGTCCCATTATATCCTACGGAGATCGTAATACAGCAGACTGGATATCTGTCCCATTTGTGACGGAGGATTCCCTCCACCAAAATCTAAATCAGGTGCATAGTGTAGAAAATGCAACATACTCTCAAAGCAAAATTCTGATCTAAACTGATAGAGAGTTCCTTTCATATCAGCTCAATGTGCCTTATCCATTGGATTTCCTCCTCCTAGAGCACAGCTTATTTACCATTGTTTAATTAGATGAGCTATACCCTTCCACTGCTGATATCAGCCAACTATTTTCCAATTCACACAAAAGGCCTTGCATTAGATATCAATTTCATTTTCATTGCATTGTCAAAGATCTTCATGTGTGTGGCATTTTTACATCATAGAGCCCAGTCATAAAGAGTTCTGTATCATAGGAGCTGCAAAGCATGTGCAGAATCTGGTTCTCATTTGGAGCCAAATCACATATTTTATTTCCTATGTTATAGCCTCCTTCTGTGAGGTAAAATATTGGTCTTAAAGATTACATCCTCCTCTCCTTCGGGTATTGTCTAAATTACTACTGTTCCACTTCTACTAGTGTCATGTTTCACATTGGCTGCTTGAGTTGGTTATTTGTGTGGAAAGCAGGAGGGTCTGGCTGGCGCATAAAATAGGCCTGGACACCAAATAAAAATGGCCCTCATTAGTGAACTAGATAGCTAAATAAAGGCCCAAATTTGCAAATCAGACCAGTTTTGAACTTGTAAACACATGTTGTATAGGAGAATTTTGCAAGGTATGGGAGAATGTATGCATTTGTACTTGCTGCAGGCAATGTTTGTGGTAACATCAGGGAACTCAACAGTACAAACCAGTCGACTTAGCCATAAAACAAGCCCACAAACTGCTAAACAACTGGCCCACACACTGGTTTGTCAGACCTGCCCATTTGGCACTTCCTGATTGTCCTACAGGCGGGACTGACCCTGGAAAGCAGTAAGGTGCTTTGTGCTGCTCCTTACAATGCTTGTATGCTCGGTACCTAATGAACCACTACTTTCTGACAGTACAAGTTGTCATCTGTCAAGATTGACTAAGTGACTACTGAATTTCGAATGTGCACACTACTGAACTGGGTCTTTTGTCATTATTGGTGTAATGTGGTAATTCTGCCACTAGAGGTAATGCTAAAACTTATTTTCTTTATAGTGTTGCATTTTGCTTAATTTGCTACATTGAACCAGCCAACCAGGTGACAATGGTGGCATCTGCCATGACCACCAGGGGAAGACACCCATAACACTAGATCGTGTATGTTTATCTACAAAGTAGAAACGCACCTCAGAATGCACCTAGTTAGAAACTAGCATGTGTGACTTTAACTGTTAACTGGGGCTGTAGGGTTCGCGTGCAAATATGCGTAGTTCTAAGGGAAAAACAATTCTTATTTATTTGGCACAGTATGTAAACTGAAACACGTCATATTGTTTCCAGTTACTCCAGTGAAACATTGAGGATCATTAGAGATGACTGGTGTAAAACGCATTCAGTTTGGGAAGCTGACTTTAAATGTAGTCTTCCGAAGGGGAAACAGCACACCTGATAATGCTGCTCATCTCTTCAGCACGGAAAGAAGTGATTTCATAGGGAAAAATCCTTTAATTTATTAGTCATGATTAGTGAAATGTCCAGCTTTTCACTGTGATAAATGATAGTTTAAAGATTACTGGCGAAGGCAATGGATCTAGAACATGAAACCTATTGTCTTTGACAATGCTTTTTTATGGTTGTAATTACCAGAAATGTGAATGCATCCACAGAGGCCACCTTTAAATGGAATTTGAAAATAACACCACAAAATACATTACAGAATGGGTTGCTGCTGGCTTCTCTCGACTTTTTATTCAGTTTATGCCTTTCGAGATGGCCTGTAGATTAAATCTGTTAAGGATACATAACTACTAATTTCCCCTTTCGAAATCTGATATTCATCGCATGCTGGGTGCGGTCTACTGGTTTGCCCCACACCCCCCAATTTTAACCATATGCTGAAGGACTGCATGACCATCCCTCTATGATTTATTCTCTCCAGGATGACTCTAGCATTGACAACTGCACCTCGAGTCAATACTACATCCATCTTGCTTTCTGACTATAATATATTTTTGGCCACTGGTCACGAAAAGTCATTCTTCAATTGGACTGCTCAGACTGCTGTTGAATTATTTCCTAAATTGTTCACTGTACTGTTGATAACCTCAGTGCTTGCTTAGAGCTAAAAATGTTTGTAAGTTATACTACAATTAGCCTCCTATGTCCCTACTTGCGCTGAAATTGTCCTGAATCGAGAGTCGTTTATTTACACTTGTATACACGCCTTGCACTTCATCACGTTTGCTACACTGTGTTATAACTTCTTGTTGAGCACTCCTTTGCCTTTAAGATATCAAAAACCCACTTCTACAATTGTCACTTATCACATGTATTGATTACAATTCTTTAGACAAGCTTAAATACGTTTTTAGATGCTGTTCACAATACTAAATCTTCACCCAAAAAAGCCATGTTAATATCGAAAATAGAACTAGCTTGGACAAGCATCATTGTGGCAGGGATAGGTTGCTCCCAATGGAATTGTAGGTAGCGATGGGGATTTTTGCTCAATTGTTTGCCTAATTATTGTTTAAGATGATGAAATGGGTCAGAGAAACACCACAGAGATGCTACAGTGTTCTGAGATTACCATCCAATTTCTGTTCTGCCCAGTCAGACACTGATGCATTAGGTTTACTTACTGAAGAGTGATTGAAGAAGAGCTGCATTCTCGTTCTGAAGTTTCTGCACTTGGATTGCATTTTGCTCACCACGGCAAGAAGGTACTGGACCTGGTACATGTCTTATTTGTCTAGCAAGAAGCTGTATTATTGCTGTCTGCCCAGTGCAGTTTGCAGCAGAGTCATGGCTCTTTCTCTCTAATCATGAAGGTAGGGCATACTGCTTCACTCCACCATCCTGGGTTCCCAGGTGAATATGATCCGAGCCCAAGCCTTGGTTAGGGGACTGTACTATGGTAATCCTAGTGTTCACCCACATCTAACATTAACATTCAGTTTTAGGCAGTTCCTGTACCCCCCAAAAAGTCAGAGACAAAAGTCTGGTAGGAAAAAGGAGAGCTTTCAGCAACAAGACAGTGGATACATGTAAATTGTCTTACATTTCTGTGTTCTTTCTTTGAATTGCACTCCCAATGTTCGATGAAAATCCACGGCAAACCTATCAAGCATGTCTTAAAACTCCAGCAGAATCTGACACTATGATGTCAACAAGAGGTCCACTGTGATAGAGGCTGGTCTGCATGAAGGACTAGAAGAAGGGAGACGGGCTGGGTGTCAACTGCATCTGTTTGTGTCATGGTAGATGCCTTTGAAGGAAATCAAGTCCTTGGGCCCAGCCCAAAGGCCATCCTGTCAAGGGCACAACAATACCACCCCACACTGAAAGCCTTTCATCCCTGTCTTGGAGGCAACTTCACAACTCGTTCACACCCATTGAAATGCTACTTACTGGCTGGCGGAAGGCATAGAAGAAAATGCAGATATAGGGTACACGGGCTTTAGGCAGGGCAAAGGTCACTTTTTAAAGTTGTTTTTCCTGAATATTAATTACAAATCTGACCTCACCAATGAACTGAGCTTCTAATAAATATTTCAAAAAATTAAAAAGTTAAATGTTTTGCTGTTTCCTAGCCAGAGATACCATTTATAAACATTCTATTATTTTCTAATGCTTTCCAATGGAACAGCCAACTCTGCCAAAGTGAAAATAGCTTTGAGGTGCACTCTAATAACGTGGTTAACATTAACCTTTAATGTCCTACTTTTAAATACCATGCACTCTGCCTTAATGTTCAGTAAGGTTCACTTAGTGGTGACATATACATTTAAAAGGAGGGATATAGACTTATGAAAAGGAATTATTCTGACAGGTCAAACTTGCAATTGAAACCTGCACAGCCATTCTACTGGTGGCAGACCTGAAACCATGTTTTCTTGTCACTGTAGTGGAAGGCACAATGGGTGCTGCAATCTAATTGTGGCATTCGACTTACAGTCCGGGGGTACTCATTGGTATCATACACTAAGGACTTATTGTTAAGTTCAATATGCCAATCAAGAGTATATCTATTTTACCATGCTGAAAGGTAGAGAGCAAGCACTTTACCACTGGTAGCAGGGATAAAGTGCACAGAGTTCTATAGCCAAAGTATCCAGGGAGACCCTGCAAAAAGGACAAATTTCCAATACTCCCAGACTGGCAGCAGCTGGGATATGTGAGGTACAATTTGTATCACGATAATCCCAATACAGACACAGACAGAAAATTAACAAAATCTGAGGAAGAATGAGGAGGAATCCTAGGTCTCCAAAGCCCCAGACTAGTAGCTTACACAGTTGAAAAATGTTGCACCAGCATCAAGCACTCAGAATACATCTCTGACTGGCACACAACACAGAAAAAGGGATCAGTGCTCATTAAAATTCAAGGGCAATCACTAGGTATTCACTACCACATACCTGACCCATACATGACATTTTTAGGGAAAATGTGGAACCATCAACCTCCAAAACATCCCAGGCACACATTGTGTACAGCAAAAATGTAATACAATTTGTGGACAAATGAGGGGCATCATATGTCTCCAAAGACCCAGTATCATAGAATCAATTGAAGAATGTAGGACCATTCTCAGGCACTCAACATGCCTTCCATAATGCACACACCATAGTAAAGGCTGCAAAGTTGGATAGAAATCTGTGACAATCCCTAGGCTCTAAATTCCCCCTGACTCACAGTGCACACAGCAGAAAATAATTGATATGTATCAACAGCAAGCACATACGAAACATGAGGGCAGGATAAGGATGTTGGCACTGTCTGTGAGGACAATAATGTCTGCTCCCTCCCTAAGTGACTTTTTTGGGTTACAAATGTTACAGGTCTAACATTATTAAATGCCAGAATCAATGTAGGCAAACATGTTTTGCATTGGGACATTCATTAAAATATTCAAGACAAAGAATATTTTGAATTAAAAAACTACACCTGCAAGAGGTAGTGATGAAAATTTTACAAAAGTTGTAGGGGGCAGTTTTTACAAATAACAAATGTTAAGGCACATCTGGATTTGAAGCAAACGTATATGCAACACTGCATTTGCAGATCTGGTTACATTAACAACTGTTAAGTGCCAGCTTATGCACCAGTGCAGTCAGAGAGCTAGCTAGAATGCGACATATATTTGTAAATATGGTACATGCCTGCCTTCACCGTTTCACGTAGCACAGCATGTTGACTTGCTGCATTATACGAAAGATTGATTAATCTGGCCTCAAGTCTCTCTTATCCAGGGCACATGCGGGGTCCAGTACTCTATGGTCAGGTGTACGCTCAGGTGTTTTTCTTGTTTTTGTAGTACTGGAGCAAGTGAAAAGTAAGTCAGCCACCTGAGTTCCAGTCCCTTGATGCCAGCATGAATCAGAAGTCTTTGAGTCTTCTTTCTTCTAGCAGGGCCTTCTTCTTCAGGTGTACTCTGTTCAGGTACAGGAATGTTCTGAGGAAGTGGTGGTAAAATACCAGTCCTATCCTGTGCAATAGCCAGCATGTGGAGAAGTTATCAAACTCAGTCCTAGCTACCTTTTTACTCTATGCACTACTAGGTTTGCAATATTTCCTGTTAGCTCTACTCTAAAGATTCTCAAAAGCCGTAAATGCAAACTGGGTAAGAAAATCTTTAATTAAAAGGGTATTTGGAGCTCCCTAAACAACTCTTGTATTTCAGTGAGGTCTCCTCATCACTCATGGCCAGGAAATCCCCCTATTGTCACTGGAGCAGAGAGTACAGGAGGACGCTGGAAATAGGGAAGCAAACCTTGACATCCACATTTAGCATCTCAAATTAGAAAACAATAGAGGGAAGGGTGTTGCTTGCTCTGCCAACCTCAACCCCCTCAGATTTCTAATCTTTGTTGAATGGACAGAGGTCAATCCATAGTTCTCTGGACAGCAGGGTTGTCAGTCCCAGCCAAGAATGTGTATTGAACCCTGAGGTTAAGATGGCTCAAGTTGTACAACATATTTTTTTTTAATTTGAATGTTCTACTAATGTTTGCAGAAATCTGATTTCACCATTAAATTAGATTTTGAAAATTGAGTGGGAAATAACTTTAAATCATTTAGCTAATATATTCCCAGGTGAAGATATAAATTAAAGTTGTAAATTTTAACTCTCCTGCTATAGTTAATCAGATCATTTTAAATTGTTGCAAAGTTGGCCCACTGCCTAGGGGCCTTTTTCTGTGCAGACTTATCCCCGCTCCCGCTTCTCTCTTACTGAGGGGGTAGAAATTGGGCCAAGTTGGTACTTGTCTCAAAAATGTTGATCCTCCTCTCCAATGGATTGTGTGTAGGCGGATTTCATTTGCATTGTCTGATGTGGACTGACTCAAAGATGGGGCTAGGCAGGGACCATGGGGTTTCTTGGGAGGAAGAGGGTCAATGGTAGCTTTCAATGTGCTTGATGCTCCCAGCGCCGGTAATGGTTGCTCTGAGGCTGAACTGATACACAAATTGATTCCAGTGGGTTTACCTTTAATTCAATCACAAGCAGTGCCTCAGAAGCCAGTCAACATCATCAGTTGGAACATAGTAGGGCTAGAAGGTAAAATGTCCATCCCAGAATGGGATTGTTTTTAGATGAGCACATGATTTATGTATTCCAGGAAACCTGGGCCTTGGAGCCAAAGTATAGACCAGGTTACAAAAGCTACTGGGTTCTGGTGAATAGGGTGTCTTCCAGCAGACCCTAAGGGGTCTACTAACTTGGATCAGTGGCTCCCTTAAGTGTCAAGTGAGACAATTGGACATGGCTGTGCTGACTTGCAGGGCTTAGTTCTGTCAACCCATAAAGAGCAATTGCTACTACTGGTAAACATCTATAGTAGGAGCGTTGGAAGAAACCGTGAATCTGAGATTTTAAGTGTCTGGATAATAGTTTAGCCATCAGAAACAGTGACTATTATATCCTGATTGTTGGGGATTTTTAATGCTACATTTGAGCCCTACTTACTGACACAGGAGCTCTATTGGGATTATTGAAGGGCAAAGGACATAGGCTGACTAGGGCTGCACTCCAGATTGTTAATATCACGCTTCCTCACGGCCTTCGAGCATGCAATGGGCATTCTCGCTCAGACGCAAATCTCTTGGCTACATTCAGACGAGTGCCATGTAGGAGTCATATTGACTACTTATTATTATGTATATGCCTGTGGTGACATATGGAGGACTTGGTGGTTGTGGAGCACAAGGAAAGTGACGACAATCCACTGATTCTTACTACCAGAAGTTTGCTACCTGTGATTGGGGCCCAGGTTTTAGGGCTTTTGATCGGCATCTTACTATGACAAATAACAGATGGAACGTTAAGTGTGAAATGATAAACTCCTCCCCATTTTCCAATGCAACCTTGTATAGATTATTGGCTAACCACATGGAATTCATGCTCCAGTTTGGGCAGGATAAGGGGAGGATCCTGGTTGAGCATCTGAAATTATTTGATCACCTGAAAGATATATTTGCTGAAAAGTTCACAGGCAAAATGAGAAATAAGTGTAATGATAGGCGGTACAATAGATCTTGCAGAGAAGCTAAGAATAGGCTACTGAAGGATCTCAGAAGGGGTACTAGAGATTCAATTAAACAATCAATAATAAATTACAGGTTGGAGTTGATCAAGGCACGGAGAAGCTGGGAAGAGAAGCGTTGGACAGTCCTTTTAGAGGCAGCAAGAAAGAAGGACAGTTGAAAGTTTTGGAAATTGGCTTCAAATGAAAGTGGGGAATCCTAGCCTCTGACTGGGACATCAATTCTTCCTGATGAGTGGGTCAAACACATTTCAGTTCACCCTTCTCTTGGGGAGATGAGTTTGATCCTATAGAGAGGAGTGTTTGTAGGGAAGAGAGTGTATCCCCAACTAGGTTTTCCTTCGCTGAGACCAATGTAGCAATATCTTCCCTTAAGTGGAGCAAAGCCCCAGGCCTCAATAAAATACCAGGTTATCTGTATAAGTCAAACCATGATATCTGGACACCCTACATAAACAAGGTTTGTAATGCAGTGGCTGCAGGTGCGCCTATCCTTTATATGTGGAAAGGGGCAGAAATAGTCCCCCTCTACAAGAAGGGAAATCCTAGTAATCCATTTAATTATCGTCCTACAAGTCTGCTAGATAACTGCCAAAAAAAATTGTGAAGCAGATCTTGAACTGTTTGGAGGAATGGATTGAGGAGAGTGGGGCCATTTGGAGTTTGCAGGCAGGATTTAGGCCTGCTGTTAGTACAATTGATCAAGTGATTAGGTTTATGGCAATCTGATGGAAGATATATCAGTGGAGGGTACCTATATGTTGCCTTCATCGATCTCCGTGCAGCCTTCAATCTGGTCCCCGGACCTAAGCTATGGTATACATTGAGCTAGATGGGAGTTCCCAGTGGACTTTTGAACTTATTTGTTCGACTCCACAAAGGTACTTTTGTCCAAGTTAGATGTGGCAGGGATGGCAAACTGACAGATCCATTTATCATTGAGAGGGGGGTGCGGCAAGGCTGTGTTCTTGCCCCCTCCCTCTTTCTCTTGTATATTAATAACTGCATTGAATATTTAAATAATTGCATGAATGACTCGCCATGGTAGGCTGGTTGGAATTTTCCCGGGCTGCTTTATGCGGATGACACTATTATAGTTGCAAAATCACCTATGTGACTTCAGAATCTAGACAATCAATTCTGCCTCTTTCACAAAGACTTTGACCTTGAGGTCAATGTCTGAAAAACAAAATTGATTATTTGCTGTCAGGGAAATTAAAAGGTGAAAGCTAATATAACAAGAACTCTGTCAATCTAGGAAGAGTCAATGAGATCGACTATTTGGGGATTAGATTGATGGATTCTGGTAGATGTGACGCACACATTAGTAAAAGTGCCCACACAATATGTCACAGAGAAGGTGCATTAGGACGCAAAGCTAAAGCTACAGTAAGCCCCCCATTAAATCCCATTGTAGAAATATGTTAGGCACAGGTCAGGGAAGCTGCCCTGTATGGAGCAGAATATGGGGCTTTAATAGCCAGCAGAATATCTTACAATTCAAAGAAAATAATTTTATTAGATACATAGCAAGGCTTGGGAAGGGTACCCCGTTAGTACCATTAAGATTGAATCTTGGGTTGAATACCATTGTAGATGATGTAGCCCTGAAGCCTCCCTTATATTGGATTTGACTCTGGAAGATGGGGGAACTGGAACCTTTTAGGAAGGGAATCAGAGATTTATTAGGGAGCTTGAGCTGCTTGGATAAGGTTAGTAGGCTGCGGGAAATGAAATTGGCCTGGATCGAACTGGGTTTCCCTCAGTGTTTTTTTTCTTTCTTTTGTCCTCATTCACCCCTGACTCTGAACCACCTGACTCTGAACCACCTCTTTGGCCATACACCATCCTCACCGTCTCAATAAGAGAAAGGCCCAAGCCAGGGGACACCATGTTAACTCCCATACAATCTCCCACCTGAAGAGAGACATAGCCTCTATCGAACAGGAGATTTTGGAGAACGGCGTATAATCATTGGACATCAATAAATTTCTTGAACGCAAAAGCTCATCATTATGTACAAAAAAAGAAAAGAAAAACATAAAAAAGAAAATTTTCAAGTAGATTCTCTCCAGTTTAATAATGGTGTCCAAAGGGCCGCCCTTGTCCTCCTAGCGCTTTGAGAGTTCAAGTCCAAGTCCGAAGTTCAGAAAACCAAATTAAGCCACTCCAAGTATACCGGAGGGGAACCGGACATCCATTTTTTACAAATTTCCCTTCTACCCAACAAATTTACATAAAACAGAAATTTAAGCTTTTCATTACTCATATTAGTCCTTACTCCCTCCTCCTGTGGCTCCCCGAATATTATCAAAGGAAGAGATGCTGTGATTTCCCAACCCAATATAACCGACACTGTATTACATACTTCCTCCCAGAATAAATGGATACCAGGTCATTCCCAAAACATGTGGACATCCGTTGCTCTTTCACAACCACACTTTAAACATTTGATCACCTCTCCTTTTTTAATGTTGGACACCTTACCCGGCGAGACTTAAGCTCTATGTAAAGTATAGAGGTGATTTTTCCTTAATGAAGCTGGTTTCACTACTTCATAAAGAGTCAACACAGACTTCTTCCACCATCTACAAACTTTTTCCCTAGGCATAAAATTGCCCCAGAGATCTATGGGCAATATAAAGTCCCCGTCTAGTGTTTCCGCAATTTCCCAATACCAAGCTGCAAGCTTCCTTGAAGTAGAAAAGAACTCCAGGAGGGAATCTTCCAACACGTTAACTGCACCCAAACCCCCCCTTAACCTCCTGTGCCCATTCCTTTATCTGTAAAAACTTCAATCTAGACAAGGATCCAACCGTTCTCTCCGTCAGCTCATCCCATGAAAGCTAAATGCTTTCCTGAAAGAGATCCCCCCAAATTTCTACCCCCGCCTTTTTAAGTGGCAGTGCTAAGACATCTTTAAAACAATCTGGAGTGCCCGGAGAATCCCAAATGGGTGCATTATAACTATAGTAGGTAGCTTTATCTGCTTTTCTCAACTGATACCAGCACTTCGCAAGCCCTTGTAAAACATTCAGCTTAACCTTTTTGAAAAAACTTGGGATCTCCAAATTTGAGAAAAAAAATTCTTGAGGCCCCTTTAACAGTTGAGACCATAGCCTTATACATAACACCAATTGCTGAAGTATCTGGACATAGAAATAACATCCTTGAATTCTTAAGTAAAAAAGCCCAAGCATAGTATGTCAAATCTGGCAGTGACAGACCTCCCTTTTCCCTTCTTCTGCATACATTTTTCCAGGATATCCTTGGCCCCTTTGATCTCCAAATAAAAACATTTATCGCCTGCTGCATTTTATCCAGGTAACCTTTGAGCATTATAAGAGGGATAGCTGAAAACAAAAAATTCCACTTAGGCAAGATAAATATTTTAACCAAGTTAACTCTCCCAAGTATAGTCAATGAGAGGTGTGCCCATCCCTGCAATACACCCCTGCACTCTGCTAACAATTTTCGTAGGTTCCTTTCTACTAAATACTTAAGATCGTGAGTCACCAATATACCTAAATACCTTACTTCCTTTTTACCCAATATCGACTCTACCTCCATATTCCATGGCATAGTTTCAGTTTTTTCCACATTAACCAGATATCCTGATATACTTCAAATTGCTCAGCCAGTTTTATAACTGTAGAAAGAGCTATCGATATATCATTAGTATATACCAGGAGATCGTCTGCATATAAAGATACTTTTTTTTCCCAACCATTACAACAAAAAGGAGAGATAAATACATTCTGCCTAATCTTCCTGTCTAATGGCTCAATATACAGATTAAACAGAACAGGAGACAACGGGCTACCCTGTCTAGTACCTCTGGTAATTGCAATAGACCCTATAAGGTTCCCATTTACCAGAACCTTAGCCGAAGGAGCTTTATAAATCTGGTCAATAACCCCACAAAACTTGGCCCCTAAGTTAGCCCGCCTTAAAATTGATTTTAAATAATTCCAATTTACCTGATCGAAAGCTTTCATTGCATCCATAATGATAATTGCCAAAGGGGACCCAAAGGATGTAGCCAGGTCTATCGTCCCAATCAAGCCAAAAGTCAGCTCATGTAAATATCTACCTTAGAGAAGCCTTTCTGATCAGGATGGACCAGATTATTCACTATCTTGCTCAGCCTGTAAGTTAGAATTTTAGCAAATAGTTTATAATCGCTATTCAACAACGATATACGCCTATACGAAGCACATTTTACAGGATTTTTATCTGGTTTCAGAATTAATGTAATGATAGCCTCATTCCACGAAGCAGGTATACTACTTTCATTCTCGAGAATTCCCCCAAACAATTCAGTTAGAGCTGGAATAATTGTGGCCCCTAATGCCTTATATATTTCCACTGGAATGCTATACGGGCCGGGAGCCTTCCCACCCTTACTGCTATTCAAAACTCTCTTGATTTCTTCTGGTGTTATTGGAGCATTCAATGTTTCCTGCTCCTGCTGTAGAATACTAGGAAATATATCAGACTCCACCAATCCTCAACCATATCATCTCCCACATCCAACTCCTCTGTATACAGCTGTGCAAAAAAGTTCTGAATAAGCCAACGCAATGGCATCACTATTCGTCGCTCTTTCCCCAGACTGATTCATTTCAATTTCCTTAATATAATTCCTAACTTGATCTGATTTGCACTTCCAAGCTAATAGCTTCCCTGCATTTTCCCCATACTCAAAATTAGCCAATTTACTTGCTCCCATCTCTTTATGCTCCTACCTTGTAATGCATTTTCCAACTGTTGTCTCAAACCATCCAAACTAGCCCTCAGCGCCTCTATCTCACCCGTTT
The DNA here is from genome assembly GCF_031143425.1 of Pleurodeles waltl. Classification (NCBI taxonomy): domain Eukaryota; kingdom Metazoa; phylum Chordata; class Amphibia; order Caudata; family Salamandridae; genus Pleurodeles; species Pleurodeles waltl. The sequence continues at coordinate 1,577,270,710 of NC_090440.1, forward strand.
CCCCATCCCATTAACTCTACCTTTTTCTTCACCATTTCCTGTTCTAGTGAACAACTTATGCTTATAATGTGAAATGCTCATTATCCTCCCCCTTATAACTGCCTTGTAAGTGTCCCACACCACCAGTAACGAAGCGGACTCTACATTAACACTAAAAAATATCTCTGATTCCTTGCGTAATTGCGTTACAACTTCCTGATCTAATAGTAATGAGCAATCAATAGTCCATCTATTACTGGTTGTCCTCTGCGAAAAGGTAATATCTAACGCGACCGCCGCGTGGTCAGATAAGGGAGACGGCAAAAATGCTACCTCCTCCACAGCTTCCCTCAATCGTGTATCTAACAAAAAGTAATAAATTCGGGAGGCATGTCTATATTTTTTATTTAAAAAACAAAAATTCCTTTTATTCCCAACTCTCTGTCTCCATATGTCACACAAGACAAATTCTTTCATCATCCTCCTTAGATATTGTTGAGACTTTGGAGTTCCTAGAGACTTGCAGTTATCTTTCCTATCAAGCTTATTATCTAGCACAACATTGAAATCTCCCATCATAATAACCTGATCCGAGCATTCAAGAAGCTGGGAAAAAAGCAGTCTAAGTGGTTCTGTGTCATCACAATTAGGGCCATAGTACCCAACCAAAACAAAGTTTCCGCCATTAAGTTGTACTTTGACTATAACCCAGGGCCCTGCTGAGTCTGATCTTACATCCAATATTACTATATTTGCTTGTTGCAGCCATTTAAACAAAATAACCACACCTTTAGTATGAAAGTTATGCTCAGTACAAATACACATTTGGACCCACCTCTGCGTCTTAAATAACTTCATACACTCAACTTTTGCCAAATGGGTCTCTTGCAAGACCAGAAATTGTGCTGTTGAATCTTGCAAATACTGCAGTATTCTGTCTCTTCTTCCTCTAGTTTTCAAACCGTTAACATTCCAAGACAGAATTTGCAATAATATTCCCCTTGTCCCCTGACCCCTACCCTTACTAGCTATCTCTAGAATACTGTGCAAGAAGTAACCGGGGTGAACAAGGCTCTTTTTTTCCCCCCTCCCCAATACTTCCCACCCAACACCCCCCCGCTCCCCCCTATCCCTCCCATGGAGAACCATCCCAATATAGAGACCGATGTTGGTCCCATTTTTAGAGTGCCCCTGTGTTCCTGGGTGTTCTTAGATAAACAAGAAAAACCAAACCTTCACTGATGTACGGTCTGCCCACTCCTAATAACTGCCAGCAATTCGTCCGCTTCATGTATATCCCTAATATTATGCATTTTGTTATTATACATGACTCAGAGAAACGCTGTGAATTTCAACTGGGCCGAAGCCCCCAAACTCTTAAATTCCTCCAAGTGCTTTCCTAATTCCCACTGTTCCATGTAGACCTAGACAGATCAGACCTGATCTCAAATATGACATCATTTACTTTTTTATTTTAACGCTCTAGACAGAATCTTCTCTTTCAACTCATAAGTTAGAAAATGTATCAGGATTCTTCGAGGTTTACTACTATTCAGTCACCTCGTGAAAGGGTCATGATGAACTCTCTGAATGTCCTTTCCGATCTCTTCATTGCTCTCCTCAATCCCAACTGCAGATTTAATGAGGGAGACCACATAGGATTTTAAATCGCCCCCTTCCACACCTTCCGGTACCTTAAAAAGTCTTAAGTTATTCCTCCGTGAATAGTTCTCCAATTGCTCTAGCCTATTTTGTAGCACCTGCTCTTTCCCTTTTAACACCTGAATCTCTTCTCTATGTCGACTGAATTCCTCCTTCATACCACCCACAGTTTCTTCAAGAGCCTGAGTTCTCTCCGCCAAACCATCAATCTTCCTTTCTAGTACCTTGCAGGCTTCCCTTATCTCCCCTTGATTTATTTCAGAATTAGCAAAACCTTTTTTTATGTCCTCTGAGATAGAAAGAATCACTGTCTCAAGCGAAGAACATTGAAACAAAGTAGGAGCTTCAGAAACTAAAGGAGCTGCCACTTCTGACAATACTGGGGGGTCACGTATCCGAGAAACCACTGGGATTGAAATTACTACTTGCGAGGAGGTGGGCTCTATCCTACCAATCTGTGCAGGGGGAGAAGTTTCTCCCAACGTATGACCCTCCTCATAACATCCGTTAGCTTGAGAGGGCAGAGGCACGCTATTTTCAACAGTTCCCCTGGCATCGCAAAAATAATCAATTAACTGTAAATCCGAGGCCTCCATCGCCGGTTTGGTCTGAGTCTTAGCCTGTCCAGGCACAAGCTTAACCATCTCAGGCCTAACCCTAAAATATGACCTCAGGGAAGGCGTAAGCTTACTTTTCCCTTTATGCCTATTTTCCCTTTCCTTCCTTGTGGAACTCCTTCTTCCTTCAAGTATTTTTAAAGCAGACTTTTTCCCCTTGCCTAAACCCACCTTGTCCTCAACAACAGAATGGCCTTTATCTAATAATTACTGACGAAAACCTCCTGCATTTGTAGTTCTAAGGGGGGGTGCCACGGTCCCCCACACTCTGTCTTACCGCTCCTCCAGCCGTCCCCGCCTCTGCTTCCCCTGCTGCTCCTGTCACGCTCCGCACCAGACCCCCTGGTTTCTCTTTTCTCCCCCAGGCGGCCTCGCTTGTACTGCCACTGCTGCTATTCCCCCAGAGTTTTGGGGGAACCCTAACTTGATCTCAGCTGAGGCGGTCATACTTGTCAAGCAGAGATATTGGGGTGGGCAAATTATCAGATCTCCCAGAGGAGCAGGTTGGGTCATTTAAGGACAGAATTTCTGCTTGCAGGCAGGAGCCATTGGCCGAACATTTTCTTGACCTGTCCATACCTGCCTATGCTCTAGTCCTCTAGTTTAGATATGGTATCTTACCTGTAAATGCTTTCACAGCTCGATGGTCGTCGAACAGTTCTGAAAATAAAAAATGTTGACTGTGCTAGTTAGGTGTGGAATCAATTGAACATTATCTTTTTTTCTGTCCCAAATATACGGTGCCTTGGAAAAAATGGATCATCCCACTTTGTAAAACTTTGTCTCCTTACGACTGTGCTAATGCCTATAGGGGTTGTAAAAGTGACACATCTACACTGGTAGTGAGTGCCATTTCTAAATATTTGTCAGCTGCCTGGTCTCCCCACATAGAGGCCTTACAGCACTTGCATGGGATGGCTCAGAATAAGAGTTTTTGGATGCGACAGTCTGCAAAGGGCTAATTGGCCCGCCCTCAAAACATGTAGTCTTAATTTTTTTATCTTTTTATCATCCCCAATGTTTAATGCTGTTGTAGAGCCCGTTGTAGAGCCCTCACAGCACTTGGATGGGATGGTTCAAAATAAGAGATCCTATTTGCTATGTTTTGCACTGGGCTATCTGTCCCGCCTCAAAGCATGAAATTTCAATCTTTTATCTTTGTACTTTTATCAATGTTCAATGCCTATTGAACTTGCAACCCTGACACTTCAACAGTGGCAGCAAGCGCCAAGTCAATCACTTGTTGTTGATTGGGCTTATCTACTGCAGAAGCTTTTAAAGTTCTTGGATGGGATGGCTTATAAAAAGAGCATTTGTATATGTGGAGTTTAGCACATGGCCTACTAGCCCAGCCTCAAGCAGGAAAGGTTTTTACATGGTTTTAACTGCAGCAGGTTTTTTTATCTTGTAGTGATATCAATCACAGTATATGCCAATTATTTGATCATTTATTTTTTATCTTATTTAGTATGAAGGGATGTATTGTATTGTGCATCTTGGCTTCTATAACTGTAGTTTTTAAAGCTGTTGGTACTACAAACTTGGGGAATCACCAATTGATTGTGTATATTATTGTATAAGATGTATTCTACATTGAGGTACTTGTAACGTTTTGCCTTTTTTAACTGTGATTCTTGTTTGACGATGAGATTTTATGTTTCAATATGTCAATAAATCATACATACATAAAAATTTAAGTTTTTAATTACAACAAAGCCTGTTGACAGAGTACATAACTGAACCTACACAACGTTTTCCACTGTGAGGACATTCTATATCAAATATGTAGTGTGTTACATTTTATAGCCTAAGCACCCAGCCCTGTGAGCTTACAAGGCACATTTTAGGGACTACATATTCTTATATAAAAATAGGTTTTTCTCCATGGCATAGGCACCTTTCCTTTCCCTTGCATACATCACTACAGTTACTTTTAAACCTAACCAAACCATATCTGTGTTACCTGCAGCTATACATTTTTGTCATGTATGTGGGTTGTTTAAAAACATACTGGAGTGCACATGTGACATTTAACTTCACACAATTGTTGAAATTTCTGAGGCATCTACATATCTGTACAGGAAAGTTAAATAGACAATTGGGTGAAATTAATTTTAACAGTACCATTTTAGGGCTGAGCATACACACTGGGGTTCTGGAAATTTGTGTCACAGTGTAGAATGCCTTAAAACCAGCAAAAATAGCACCATGAAAAAGGTGAGAAATCCAGGTGAACACAATGAAAATATGATTTCAATATTTACATATTTATTTATTTGCATGAAGACTATAACATCAGAAGGATGTCAGCTTCCAAATGTACGTTTTAATGGTGCTAACTTTGATGCAAGCTACATTGCAATTAGTAACATCGCAGGAATGAAATCACAGGAAGTGGCATCAAATGAAATGTCATGAAATGTAAAACCATCAGGAAATCAACAGACAGATAGGCATCCGAGTGTAGGCAAAGGCTTAGCACAGTAAATGTGAATTCATACAAGCCAGTAATTTGACACTATTAATGGAGTATATGAGGATGCATTGTGGCTATTTGTGCAGACTGATTCTGGGGAAAGTGGAGATGTCTATAGGTTAGTAGTGAGTAAGATGCTGATGCAGGAAGCGAGTAATGGAAGTAGGATGCAATGCAGCTGACAAAGGTGCACTGTTGCTGAGAGAGGTGGGGAACAGAGGGGTTGATGAGAGAGAATTAAGACAGTGTAAGTGAGGTTGGAGTCTCTTTAATGGCTTAGTGACTTTTAGGAACAGGATACAGGCAGGATCCTAGGGAGTTGAAGATGCTTGAAGATGCACACAGTGTAATAACACAGGCTTTGCAATGGAGAATTAATGTGTGCATTAGGGAGTAAGCATGAGAGGGGTGGGAGATGGATAGATACTGAAAGTGGCAATAGGTGCAAAGATTTGTTGGGGTTCCACTTACACTGGCTTTGTAGAATGGATACTGGTGAAGGTTGGGTGTATTTGGAAGCAAAAATGGAAATTGTTATTCATTCATGTCAAAAGATTTCCTTTCCAGATGCTGACCAACGCTCTCTACTGACTCTTTGTAACAATCTTCCACTCTCTTTTATTTTGTCTCCCCTATCCTCCCTCTCCTCCCTCCTCCCTGACTGTCACCTCTCCTCCAGTCATTTCTCTAAAACTATCCCTTTTTACGTCCTCTAGTCATATCCCGTCCTCACTCCTTTTCAAGCCCTTATCCTCTGAAATCCCTCTTTCCCACTTTTCCCTTGCCTCTTCCTCTCTGACTCTCTCCCTCTTTCTCTTGATCCATCTCTTCCCATCCCTCCCTCCCTCCTCACTTAGAGTTTTCAAGGTGACCACCACAGGCAGTGCGTAACTCATCCATTTATATCCTCATATTTGTATGTACAAATATATAACTAGGGGTGGTGGATAAATTCTAATCCACCAGCGGAGTGAATGGAAATTTGGCAACTCCACATTACGCTTGTAATGAGGACTTCCAACCAAATTCCACCAACCGCATGTGGTGGAGTTTTTTTTCATGTGTGGTTCACCAGTGGTAAGTTGGTGAGTATGAGCTAGATTTTTCATCCTCTAGCCTGATTTCTTGTCCCTAGGAGGGCACCCGTCGACATTTCTGCAACATAGACGGTCGCAATAGTTCATGATCAAAAAGCTGCTGCTTGAGAAGAAAATCTACTCAAGCGGCAGGAAAATCAAGTCGAGAAGTAGCAACCTCAGGCATGCCACGTGATGCTGCTTGTGCTGATTTTTCCACTCAGAATGAGCTATTGGAGCTAAAAATCAGTGCAAACAGCTAGGCATCTCTATTTCTGCCCATTCACTGAACTCTGCATAATTTTGTGGAGTTTTCATGTAACTCCACGGAAGTCCACAGAATCAAACTCCATGAGTTCTGCCCATTCCTATTCAAAATCTGAAATATAAAATCACAAATCTCAGGACACAAAGTAAAACCTGGACTGAGTAAGCTCATCACATCTGGGTTGGTACAACTTAAGATAAACCTTCATGTCTTTAGCCTACCTCACACTTGACATTTTCATATCTCCTCTGTCTTTTCAGCACCTCATCACTTTCCTTTCACTTCCTTTTTTAGTTTTATGGCATTCCTCAGCTTTCACCTTCTATTCCCTCTCCATATTCTTTTCCATTTCACCTCTCTCTATATCTATGGTTCATTTTACTTAACTCCTCGCTCTGGTCCTTCCTTTTTTCTATCCCCACACTCCTTCATCCCATTCAAATGTCCTGTACCTGTCTTCCTCTTTTTGACTCTTTCCCTCTCCAGTGCAACCTCCATCTCTTTTCTCGAAGGCTTCCTAGACCTGCTTCCCTCAGACAATTTTCTGTTTCATGCTTCTCTACATTTGTTTTGTGTATTTTCTTAGTTCCTGCTTCATAATGATCTTTGTCATTTTTAGTTCAGAAGCCCATGGCTAGCACAAGGTGGGCGCAGAACACCAAGGTTGCATAGTCCAGATTCCACCTCATGCCTCTTTTATCCATCACCAGGCATTTTCTGTCTTGTAACCTCATTTCCTCCTTCTTTATAACTTTTATTTGCTCTCTCTTCTTGTAGGTCATAGTCTGATACAGAAAAATAAGTGCCGGTCCCCAAAAATAAGTACAGTGCGCCCCACCTGCAATCACTGGCTCAAATTAAGAACTGCTGCTCTCTGTATCTCTGTTCTCTCCTTCTTCCTCTTTCTTCATCTATCACCCCACACTTTTAATATTTCCCCTTGTCCTCTTTCTAATTTTTCTATTATGGACTTCAATTTTCTTCATTCCAAACCCTCTTCCTTCATCTCCCAAATTTATTATCACTTCCCCAGCTCTCTTGCATGTGTCTCGCCTCCCAGCTCAGCTTCAGACTCCATTGTACAAATAATGGATGGTGATAAGAAACTGAAGCGCCATAGGTATTACCAGTTCTCAACATGTTAAAGATTAGTGTTAGGCTGCCTTCTTTCCAGATTATGGCCCTAAGTGGAATGCTGTGTCACTCCAAGACTTTTACAGGGGGAAGGGGCAAACACCCAGCTATTTTATCAGTGCTGGAAAGCTATTTCTGGGCCAAGGGAAATATCATTTTCTGACACTGGGACAAGATTCAGCAGCGCCCACACATTGCCTGTACTCTATTCAGAGCAGGAGCCTGCAGGCAGAGAAGTGGCTTTCTGTTTTTTCCTTCCAGGTGGGCCCAAAATAAGGCCCTATATTTATACTTGGTTTGTGCTGAATTAGCAATTTTTTTTTTGTTTTATGCTAATTCAGCGCAAACCTAACTCCATATTTATACGTTTGCGCTAGACACCTCTAGCGCAAAAGTTATGGAGTTTACGTCATTTTCTGGAGGGGAAAAACTACCTTGCGTCAATGAGTTGCAAGGTAGGCGTTCCCGTCCAGGAAAGGACGATATGGCATTTGTGCCATATTTGTCCCCCATGCTAAAATCCTGCATGGGGGATGGGGGCCTTAAATAATGGCGCTAAGCCTGCTTAGCGCCATTATTTACCACCTGGGTCAGGGCAGGCGTAAGGGGACCTGGAGGCAAATTTCCATGGTCAGAGACCATGACAATTGCCCACAGGTGCCCTTCCCTGTCCCCTGGGACACCCCCATTCCCCTTACCCACACCAGGAGGTCACCCACCGATGGGTGACCCATTTGAAGGTAAGTCCGAGTAGGTTTTTTTTTTTTTAGTCTAACGCCACTCGGGCCTTGTCTTGGGGCACCCTGCATGGCACTGGCCCCAATAGGGATGCCCAGGGGACATTTGTCATCTGGGTATGGCCATTAGGGTGGTGGGCATGGCTCCTGTCTTTACTAAGTCAGGAGCCATGTCCATGGGGCTTGTGCACCAGAAAATGGCGCTACACTGCTTAGAGGCAATTTTTTTGCCTCTAAACAGTGTAGCGCCATAATTTGGCACACAAGCCCCGGTTCCCCCTACGCCTCCTAGGCCCAAGGACGCTAACAGGACCTTAGCGCCAGCTAGCGCCATTCCTTAAATATGGTGCCCGGCCAGCATCTAGGAATGGCGCTATACTTTTTGCTGCAAACCTGCGCTAACGCAGGATTGCGGCAAAAAGTATAATTCTGCCCCTAAATGCCCAAATGAAAAGATCATCAAGCTTTCGTTTGTACCTGTACCATGGAGCCTTACACCTAAATTGCAATGCAGTGGAGTGAAACAAAGGCACAAGAACTTTAGAGAAACTATGATTTGGAGATAGGGTTTTGACTTTGTTAAACAACCCATGTAAGAAACATGCAAGAACTCTAAGAAGTCAAGATGTATCTTTGTACATGAGTAATTACACAAATAATAATTTAAAAGGCATCTACAATTTATTTTTTAATTTAATTCTTTTATAGCACTTCTCGTCTCACTGTATAGTGTCAGAGTGCTTTGTGTCATACATAGACACAATGGCCCATACTTATGAAAAAAGATGCACAACTGCACTAGCGCAGTTCTGCGTAATTTTTTTTATGTGAGCTAGCCTCATTCCTTCGCGCCATATTTAACAAATGACATACAATGGCGCTAAGGAATGGTTGGTGCCAAAAAAAATGATGTTAACCATCGTGACATGCTGTAAGTAAAAATTACTCTAATGCTGCAAAAGTGGCGCTAGACAGTTTTTCGGGCACGTAAATATGTCGCAAAAGGGTTAGCACCATCTTTGTACAGCATTAGAGTCAAAACAAAATGTACAAGCAGGAAAAAGTGCAATTCCAAGAGAAGATGGATATTTCAGGCCGGGAGACACCCCAGGGAGACCCCAATCACCCAAGTACCAGCCAGGAGGGTCCAGAAAAGTCCCAGAAGAAGGATAAGAGAAAGCACAAGTGTTGCTTTAACAAGGAGGAGCATGACATCCTGGTCAAGGTGAGGGCGCACCAAAACCAGCTCTTCGTCACCTCCAAATTACCAGTTGGTAGGAGAGACGCAATATGGCAGCAAATAGTAGACTAAGTCAAAGCATTGCAGAGGTGAAGAGGACTGTCACCGACTGCAAGAAGTGCTGGCACTATTGCAAGTTCAGGACTAAGGAGAAACTCACCAGGAACTGAAAAGCAGCACTGCAGACTGGAGGTGGAAGTCCTCCACCAAAGGAGGACCTGAATGAGCTGGAGGAGATGGTTACAGCGGTCATCCTGGAGGGGCTGGTCACTTGAATCGCAGAACAAGACAGCGCAGAATACCAACAGTCACCACAAATGCAGGGTAAGTTGCAGGAGGGGAATATCTGGATTTCCACAAATGGCAGAAGGGGGGGGGGCACATAGGACACACTCAATGCATGCTAAAGGGTCGCATCAGAACACATAGCCCCCGAATCAAGATGCGCCATACCCACCCAAGCCACACATGTACTCACGCTTTGGTTGTGCTATGCACTCCAACATGTACCGAACATCAACATAGGCCACTCACTATGGCTATACTCCACCATGTAAATATGCACCACATTGCCTGGAAGGCACGTGCAAATATTGTGGGTGTGGCTGTGCCATTAAAAAACCCATTGCATATTGTCAAAGCCCCTGTACCAACACAACGTAGATATCAGATACTAGGACGGATGTCAATACCACCCCAGGGGTAGTGTCAGGGTGGTGTCTCTGGCCAAAATTTTTCCCTTCCACCTTGTCGCATTGCCTTTACTCATGTGTGCTCCATCTTGCAGCACACATTGTAAAGCCACCTTAGTAAAAATAGCTTGCATATGTGCAGGAAGGGACACCTCCCTGCACATGAACAAATCATCCCTTCAAGGCAGGCACCCCTTCATCATGCTGCTACAGTGCCTGTGTTGGTGCAGGGAGAACAAATATGTGCAGGTGCAGGGGCAATTGCAGGGCTGTACCAAATACAACTAAAAATGGCATATCCCTGCTTATCTAAACAGGTGCAGTGTAGTGCAACGCATATTGCAGCTGCCCTAAGCCATGCCACATGAGAAAAATCTATCTTAAAGCTTGCAACCTGTGGAACACAACCCATACAGGGTGAACCCAAAACAACTCAGAGACAACCATGTGTGACATATGGGAATGGCCACATAATAAAACACATACAACACATGGAGCCTGTCTGTGAACTTCATGTGTGCAGCTGTACATGTAGCTGTAATCTCACCATTTGACAAGATAGAGGGCCAGATCAAACTGAAAATGATGGTGCATGCTGCTGTGCCAAATTAGGCAGCATTGTGCACTGTCATTTTCAAAACACATGGAAGTGACATGTTCATAGGAATACTGTGCATCCCTGGGTATCCCCCTACACAAGAGAGAAATCAGCTGTCCTGCACCGACGCAGCCACCCTTGCACCATAGTGCAAGGGTGGCTACGTTGAGGAGAAGATTGCTTTTGTGCAGGAAGGAACCCCTTCCTGCACAACAACAAACTTAAAGGGCGATTTGCTCTTACTATGTGTGCATGCTAATGCCACCCTTGGGATAGCGTTCGATTTTGGTGCAGCTTCCGATTTACAAAAAGTTGTTAATGCTGAGGCAGTGTCAAAATGAAATGGTTGTTGCTGCTGCACACCCACAGCAACACCCATTGCATACACCTTCCATGCAAAGTTCTGCGTGTGAAGGGGCCATATATACAATGTGGCATTAAGACACAAAAAGTGACTTCATGCCACCTTGTAACAACAGGGCGGGGCATTGCGCGACCTGAGCTTCACAAAAAGTGACACTTAAGTGGTGCTCGAGGCACCTACATATGCCTCAAATTATCCACTGAGCTTGACCCATGTGTGATGCACAATGCTGCACATAAGTACAACTACAACCTTGGGTCGGTAACAAGTCACTGAGCCTCCAGAGGCAAATAAATGATGGCCCATGTCAACAACCAAAATAACCTATTATTGATTTAACACTATAAATGGCTCACCTCCTGCCAAGCTGCCTGTCCTGGATTTTGCAGATGACATGGATGACCAGCTGCCAACCATCAATGAACAGACTCTCCAGGATGTCCTAGGATCACTCCAGACACCACCTCCAATCGCAGGGAGGACACACAGCATTGCAGGGTCTCCACATGAACCAATCAGCTACCAAAACATGCCACCAGCCAGTACACACACAGCCCTGGACTCCAAGGACCGAGAGATCAGCTTTCAGAGGACAGTGTTCGGAGTCCAGCGGGAGCTGGCCATGCATGTGCGGGTGGGGATGGAGGCCAAGGCACAGGAGGCATCACACACATCAGAGGATGAAGATGTGGAAGGAATAACATTCACAAGGAAAAGCACCGGGTAGCACCAGTCTGTTCCACATGGACAGTTTCTCCTTAGTTCTGGGATGAAGATCATGCCAGTGTTGTGACAGTAGGAAATATGCCCTCTTCACCCAACCACTGTTGATTTGTCTGCTGTGTACTGTCATTGTCTCTTTCACTCCAATTGGCAATTTTCTAACCCCTCACTAATGCACACTACTCCAAACCATGTGTCATGACATGTCCCTCAACCCTGGACTCTGATTGTGCTACATATGGCTATCATTCCTCATCGGGTCTGTGAACTGGGCATTGTATAGAATTCACAAATACACTTGCACCTGCAAATAAAGCACCTTGTACACATGTAGTATTTCTACATTTACTGTGATTCATCTGCTCAGCTAAATGATTGCATTGTGTGAATCCAAGTCAATGTGTACAGAATATCAGTACATGAGTGCATGACTGTAAGACACAAAGCCACACACTAGGATCCTAACATGAGAAAGGTGAATGAAGGTGTTGTTGGCTACAACCAACTTACTGGGTAGTCTATAGAAATAGTGAACAGAAATACTTTGAAGTTGACATATGGCATGTATGGCTCTGAACCAAGTCAATGGTAATTTACCCAGATGTAAGTACCAGTACAACTTATTTGTGTGTACAGGAGAAGCCAACCTTATCAGTGATGGGCACCTGACAGTGTTGCAGGGTATAGTTCCAATTTTGCCTGTTGTCAGATGTGCCACACTTGCTAACAATTAAATTGCAGGACCCCACCAATGACAGGTTAAGTACCATACTTACCTGTCCAAGATAAACTATATATACGCTTTGTGAATGGCTGGAACACTGGATAACAAATGTATGGACTAGTTGATGTTACGTAGCAGCCAACCTGACAGCTCCTTGGTCATAGAGGATGCACTTGGTAATCCTTGTAAATCAAGACAGTAAGCATACCCTAGGCCATTCCTCCAACTTGACCGGTGCACTCATGAGAACCCCAGGACAGTCAATCACTTTACAAAAAATTAGTCTAAGAAAAATAGGATTTATTGTAAAATCATATACCAACAACTAACCTAAAAACAACCCTATGCTAAACTAACCTACACTAACTTAACTTAACTAACAACTACCCCATGTAACCTATTCTAACCTTGTCTTACACATGTAACACCACATTCTAAACATTGTCCCCCCACCCCGTCTTAAGAGACAAGCAACAAGTAGGACAACATAACTATGACTACACATGTACTAACCTAACCTATAGCCTAAATAAATGTATATATTTTTTGGTATTTTTTAATTTGTATTTTTTTGTTTTTCTTTGTTTCACAAATACCACAAAATGCCCTCCCCCCACCAAATAAACAAATGTAGAAAAACCTACCCCCCACTATACTTAAACTAACCTATCTCTACGCTACACTAACCTAATACTACCCATTTAAAACCCAATATAAAACATCCCTCTGTTGTCTGCACTCTCCTCCTCCAATTTGTCCAGTCTGAATAAACCCTTGACAATGTCCCATTTCATGCCTTGTTCAAATTGGCTGCTTACTAGTTCAGCAGGTGGCTGAACAGGTGCCTGGCTCATGACAGGTGCAGCTGACGTGGAGTGGCTTGGACCTGCAGAGACTGATGTCTGATGCTGATGTCTTCCCAACACTGTTCTTGTTTGGATGCGGTTACTGTGGAGGTCCCTCATGTGCAAACGCATGCCATTCCCCAGTCAGCTTTTCCCTGCGGAACCTCCTTCCCATTCTGCGGTATCCTGCATCCACCTACATGATGTGCCATTAGCGGTACACACCGCTGTTCTCAAAATACACACACACTTACAAAACCACACCACATTGGACAATTCAAACTACACACACCTCACATACATACACACACCACACCCACACACTCACACCACTATAAAACACACACCCACATTACCCACAACACAGGTGCAGCAGATGTCCATTGCAAGGAAGATGGAGCTAAGGTGGAGAATCGTGGACATGGTCAACGCCATGGGACAGCACCCAAGAACCACGGATGACATCAGGAAGAGGTGGAACGACCTACGGGTGAAGGTGCATTCCGTCGTTGCAAGACACCAGGTAGCAGTACAGACCCCGACCTCCTCCCCTACAACTAACAACATGGGAGGAGCAAGTCTTGGCAATCATGCATCCTGAGGGCCTCGCAGGAGTAGCAGGAGGACTGGATTCTGGTAAGTCAAATCTTAACTACTTTATCCCCCCACCCTAACTGCATGCCATCACAAATTCCTACCCCTACCCTCGCCCCATCACTCCACCACCTCACATATACCACACTAAAACAACCCACCCATCCCAATGCCAAGCTCTGCATGCAACAACAGTGCATGGACACCCATCAGCCCAGCATGCCCAGTAGAGAGACTCACCCACCCCACGAAATCACCACTCACACAAGACCAAGCTGACAGGGATATCACAATCATACAGGGAAACACACCCATGCACAAGATGGCACACGCAGACACATTAACAATGCATTTGCATTCCCACAGGACCCATACTCCATGTTGCCGGAGAAGAGGTGCCAGCCACATCCAGTCCCCCACCTGAAGATGCCCAAAGTGATGACAGCAGTTCTGCACGCCTGGATCAGGATGACCAACCTGGCCCATCCGGAACCTCCGGACAGTCAGCTCTCCTGCCACAGTCCCAACCCATCACAGGGCCTCCCCCCTCAGGAAACACCAGCACAGCACCCACCCATCGAGCCCATGCCACTGTCCCCAGGATACGTCAATCAGCAGTGTGTCCACAACTACAGGGAACCCCATGCAACCCCACAAACCCAAGACAATCAGGGACCTGGGGTCAGTGGCAGTGGGCACACGATTCAAGGGACAGAGGCACAGGACAACAGGTAAGCTGGGAGGACTGCTGTGCGACAGGGGGAGGACAGGCCCAGGGAACTGACTCTCCACGAGGCACTCTCCAACATCCTGGGATGATACCACCATTCCCAGGAGACAATGGGCCAAATACGGGCCAAGTTGCAGGAGACCCAGTGGCTTCATGAGGGACAGTACCTGGGGATCAGGGAGGAAGTAACAAAAATATTCACCATCCTGGTCACCATTGTAGGGGTGCTGGCTGACATGGGCAAGATCATGAAGGAGTCAGTGGCACAACAACGGGCGCCTGACACTAGCTAAACCTTCCACCTCCGCCGGCGCTAGTGGACAGGAGGCCCCGCCACAGGGCCAACAAGACACCAGCACCCCACCCCCTGCAGAAGGAGAACCATCCCACAAATGGTCCCTGCGATTAAGGCAGAAGCCAGAGAACATTACCAAGACCCCGCCAGGAAATAAGACTCTCCTGATTGTCACCCTTCTGCTCCACTCTGTTACCCTGTCCACCTTGAAGTGCCATTGCTCCCCTTCCTTTTCCCCATTATGCAATACACCTGTGAGACCAAGAGACTGGACTCTACCCTGGACTTTCCTCCACCATCACCCCAGCCCCTTGAACATCCCCCTATACTTATGAGCACCTAAATAAACACCCTTGGAACAAATACCAATCTGGAGTCTGTCTAATGATACACAAATGTATTAGTACAACATTATCAAAGCATTGCAACTCAAATGTACAGTGAAATATACTTTAGGATGACCATTGGTGGGCAGCAGTACACATAGCAGGAGCCAGATTGGGGCACAGAGATCTGAAAATAGAGATTCCAAAGGGAACAGTCAGTGGCCATGGACATAGGGTAAGAGGATGCCTTGTACAATGTCCAACAGATAACTGAAATGTAAAGTGGAGTTACAGTGTCTTACCTGTGTGTCAATGGAAGTACTTCTGAATTATGTTGGTTCTGTTGTCCACATCTTCTTCCTCTGCCTCCTCTTCCTCACTGTCCACAGGCTCCACCGCTGCCAGAAGACCATCTCCAGGTACATCCTCCTGCAGAAAAGGCACCTGGCGTCTCAAGGCCAGGTTGTGCAACATGCAACATGAAACATGCAACGATGATCTGGTACACCTTCTTGGGTGAGTAGTACAGGGAGCCACCTGTCAGATGGAGGCACTGGAACCTGGCCTTCAGGAGGCCGAAGGTCCTTTCAATGATCCTCCCTGTACGCCCATATGCCTCATTGTAACGTTCTTCTGCCCTTGTCTTAGCATTCCTCACTGGGGTCAGTAGCCATGAGAGGTTGGGATAACCAGAGTCACCTGCAAATATTGAGGGACACCTGTTAACCACACACTCACCCTTAGGGACAACCCCATACCCATACCCCAATTCATACTGGGTGGGGACCTTTGGCTCACCTATTAGCCACACCCGGTGCCTATGGAGTTGGCCCATCACACATGGGATGTTGCTATTCCTCAAGATAAAGGCGTCATGCATAGAGCCAGGATATTTGGCATTCACATGGAATATGCACTGGACCACCAAACACACCATCTGCACATTCATAGAGTGATAGCTTTTTCTATTCCTGTAAACCGGTTCATTTCTCCGGGGGTGGGAGGGGACAAATGCCACATGTATACCATCAATCGCACCAATGATGTTGGGGATATGTCCCAGGGTATAAACGTCAGCCTTCACTGTTGCCAAATCCTCCACCTGGGGGAACACGATGTAGCTGCGCATATGTTTCAGCAGGGCAAACAACATTCTGGTCAACACATTAGAGAACATTGGCTGAGACATACCTGATGCCATGGCACTATTGTTTGGAAGGACCCACTTGCCAGTAAATGGAGCACTGACAGGACCTGCACTAGAAGGGGGATTCCTGTGGGCTGGCAGATAGCTGACATCAGGTCTGGCTCCAATGGGGCACACAGTTCTTGGATTGTGGCACAATCAAGTCTGTAGGTAATGACAATGTGTCTGCCCTCCATTGTTCCAAGGTCCACCAGGGGTCTGTACAGTGGAGGATGCTGCCATCTCATATTCTGCCTCAGCGGTTGAAGTCTATAGTAGAGAACGGTGAGCAGAGGGTCATATTCCAACATCTATTGGACTAATGTTGATTTATTTACTTTACAGAAACAGTATGTGAACTTGAGAGTCAGTTGATATGCCAATGTCTGCTGTGATGATGTTAGGTGCCATGCCCTGTGCCCCCCTGAAATGGCGGCTCCCTGACCTGTGAGGAGGGGCATGTGGAAATGAGGTAATTGAGCTGGCGTTGTGCGCCGTTGCGGTAGGCGGTCGATGACCGCGGCGCAACTTCGCATTGGTTATCATTGGGCCCTATGGGTTCCAGGAGCCAATGGCGATGTACGCCGGCGGTGATGGTACGCACCGCTGCGAACTTGACCGCCATTTTCTATCTGTTCACTCACTTGCTACCTGACCTTGAACAGGCGAAGACCTACAATGCATGTGCTGCTGTGACCTGTGTCTGAAACCAACCATGGTTCATGTGTCTGGGCAAAGGGCCCCTGCCTTCACTGCAGAGGAGTTGGAGAAACTGGTGGATGGTGTCCTACCCCAGTACACGTTACTCTACGGTCCTCCAGACAAACAGGTGAGTACACTGTGAGCATGATGCGTGGGCCACGAATGTATGGAGTGCTGTGTATGTAAGCCACATGTTGGGGGGTGCTGAGGTGTCCTGGCCAGAGTACAGCATGTAAGGTGGTCAATGTATGTGCGTCAGGGGATGGGTGGGAACTGGTGGGCAATGAGTCTGACGGTCTGGACGGGTGAATAATTCCCTTTTCTGCTGTCTTTTCCGTCCAGGCAGCGCCAACAAGAAAAAGGGTATTTGGCGTGCCATCGCCAAGGAGGTGCGGACCCTGGGGTTCTTTGACAAGTGGAGCACCCACTGCCGCAAGAGATGGGAGGACCTGTGCTGCTGGGGGAAGAAGACAGTGGAGGCCCAGCTGGGGCTGGCCTCCCAATGAGGAAGAGGTGCCCGTCGCACCATGACCCCCCTGATGTTCCCGGATCCTGGCAGTGGCCTATCCGGAGTTGGATGGGCATTTGAAGGCATCACAGCAGCCAGGAGGGGGTGAGTACAGATTCTGAAAGCTGACTTTGCGCACGTTAGGAGGTACCTAGGTGGGGGATGTGGGCTGTGGGTGCCCCTAGGCCAGGGCGAACATGGCAGGGTAGGTCCCTTGTTGGGCAGGCTCTGGAGCACTCCTACCCCAATAGTGTAAGTGGGCATCTACTACTGGGCAGGGTCCTGTGGGTTTCTGGTGTGCAGATGCTGGCATTAGGCATTGTACCCCATGGGCTGGTGACTGTCTCAGTAAATGGTTGGGCTATTGACCTCCTGAGATCCCTCACTGTTGGGCAGTCAACCATACTGAATACCACCCAGGGTGTTGAGAGGCATTTGCAACAAACAAATGCATACCTGGAGGGCATTCATTCTGGCTTGGCGGCCCAACAGAGAGCATTTAAGGCTCTGGCCTCAGCACTGATGGCAGCCATTGTCCCTGTGTCTAGCCTCCCCCCTCCAACTTCCTCTACCCAGACCCAATCCCCTCAACCCCAGCCTATCCCAAGCACACCTTCAGACCAGCATTCACCCAAATCACCACACAAAAGTGGCTCAGGAAAACATAAACACCACACTTCATCTCACAGGCACTCACACAAGCACCATACCCATGCAGACACACCAACATCCACTGCCTCCACTGTGTCCCGCTCCTCCTCTTCATCCACCTCCCTCCCAGTAGCATCTCCACTCACACCTGCATGCACTACATCCTCATCCACTACCTCCATCACCAGCATGCCCATCACTACACACCCCTCACTGGCAGTCACCTCCCCCACATCCATGCACACATCCCCTGTGTCCTCTCCCACTGTGTCTGAGACCCCTCCTCCCAAAGTACACAAATGCAAGCACCCACCCACCCAGCAGCCATCGACCTCACAACAGCATCCAGTCCATGCACCTTCACCCAAACTCAGCAGACAGACACCTTCTACAACCACTCCCTCTTCTTCCACTCCCACACCTTCTCCATCTTCCCACCCCAGTGTGTCTACAAAACTTTTCCTGACAAACATTGACCTGTTCCCTACCCCCCGTCCTCCCTCTCGGGCCAGGGTGTCCAGATCCCAGGTCAGCACCTCAGCCACCAAGTCGGCATCTGCTGTGGTACCTGCAACACCCAGAGGATCAAACGGGGCACCCGTCAGGCCAGGCAGTGTGCCACCGACCCCTGTAAAGGACCAAACCATTCCACCACCTGGCAAGGTGAAGAAGGGGACAGCATGCATCAAGGCCAAGGAGCACGACTCACCCAGCAAGGCCTCCTCCAATACTCCAGCTGCCAGAGCCAAGGTCCCAGCAGCACCTGCCAAGGTGAGGAAAGGGCAGAAAAGCCAAGCCAAGGCACTTCAGGCCACCATCAGAACCGACAACCCCGCCACCTGTTCCGCGGCCAGCACCGCCAGCATCCCCACCGCAAGCACCGCCACCTGCACCGCCGCTGGCACCACTACTGTCAGCGGCAGCATCCCCAGTGGGCAGCCGTCCGAGGCTGCAGGAGGCGGCCTGGAGCCTCCCACCACCACTGGAAGCACCAGCATTGGCAATACCACCAGTTTGCAGCCTCAGTCTGGCCCTGCCTCCATGGAGTATCATGCTACCTCGTCTCTTCAAATTTCATGCCTCAGACACCCAGGTGAGGGAATGTGAACTGCTACACCCCAAGTGCTGCATCACTGGGCATAAAACCCCCTCCAGAACCAGTGGAGATATGCATCCACTCACCCTATCCTTGACAGGATGAAGCCGACTGGGCATAAATTCCCCTCCAGAACCAGTGGAGCTATGCATCCACTCACCCTATCCTTGGCAGGATGAAGAAGACTGGGCACAAAGCCCCCTCCAGAACCAGTGGAGAAGCCATCCACTTGAGAGACTGTGGCCTTGCACTTCCCAGGACCAAGCAGTGGTCAACCCACCCACTTGAGAGACTTGAGAGACTGTGGCTTTGCACTCCCCAGGACCAAGCAGTGGGCAACCCACCCACTTGAGAGACTTGAGACACTGTGGCTTTGCACTCCTCAGAACCAAGCAGCGGGCAGCCCACCCACTTGAGAGACTTGAGAGACTGTGGCTTTGCACTCCCCAGGACCAAGCAGTGTGCATGGAGCCCCCTCAAGGAGCAGTGGCATTATTCCATCTTCTGGCTGAGGTGCACCCCCTTTCCCACCCCCCTGAGGTGCCTGTGTGTTTTCGAACTGATGCCCCTGCATTGTTCTCTCCGAATTGAGGCAAGAGCCAAGTGTGGGATTGGCCCATGATTTTTGGCCCAGTGGGCCACGGACATTTGCAAAGGACAATGTACGGCCTTCTGTACATATTGTAAATATTTGTATTTACTGTTTTTCTATTTGTTACGTATATTTGCCTATTTCTAATATATCACTGATTTCACTTTTGTTGTTGCATTCTTCCAGGGGGTTATGGGGTGTAAATGTAATGTTGTTGCATGTGTTTGTGTTTATGGTGTTGGGGGTGAGGGTGGGGGTGGGGGTGGGGGTGTTGCATATTGCATGTTGCATGTGTGTGTCACTCTCTTTTTCCTTCCCCCCTCCCCTGTGTGCT
Organism: Pleurodeles waltl; assembly: GCF_031143425.1. Taxonomy (NCBI): domain Eukaryota; kingdom Metazoa; phylum Chordata; class Amphibia; order Caudata; family Salamandridae; genus Pleurodeles; species Pleurodeles waltl. The sequence continues at coordinate 1,577,290,859 of NC_090440.1, forward strand.
AGGTGCAGTACTCACTGTGGTCCTCACCGCCGCCTTTAATATGCCTCGTGTATGAGGAGGTAGACCATCATGGGCAAGACCTGTAACTTGGGCTCCATGGTGTCCTGGTTCTTCGTTGAGTGTCGAGAGGTGAGTGGTTTCTCTCCTGTGTTCTGTTTCCGCCATGCTTTTGATGGCGTTGGTACTGCCCCGGAAAAGCTGGCGGATTGGCGGGTTGTAATGGGGTGGGTGGTACATTCACTCCCGCCTGTCTGTTGGCAGTGACCGCTGCAGTGTTTGTTGCTACCGCCATGGCGGTCGGAGTTGGCTGACATGGGCAAGACCATGAAGGAGTCAGTGGCACAACAACGGGCGCCTGACACTAGCTAAACCTTCCACCTCCGCCGGCGCTAGTGGACAGGAGGCCCCGCCACAGGGCCAACAGGACACCAGCACCCCACCCCCTGCAGAAGGAGAACCATCCCACAAATGGTCCCTGCGATTAAGGCAGAAGCCAGAGAACATTACCAAGACCCCGCCAGGAAATAAGACTCTCCTGATTGTCACCCTTCTGCTCCACTCTGTTACCCTGTCCACCTTGAAGTGCCATTGCTCCCCTTCCTTTACCCCATTATGCAATACACCTGTGAGACCAAGAGACTGGACTCTACCCTGGACTTTCCTCCACCATCACCCCAGCCCCTTGCACATCCCCCTATACTTATGAGCACCTAAATAAACACCCTTGGAACAAATACCAATCTGGAGTCTGTCTAATGATACACAAATGTATTAGTACAACATTATCAAAGCATTGCAACTCAAATGTACAGTGAAATATACTTTAGGATGACCATTGGTGGGCAGCAGTACACATAGCAGGAGCCAGATTGGGGCACAGAGATCTGAAAATAGAGATTCCAAAGGGAACAGTCAGTGGCCATGGACATAGGGTAAGAGGATGCCTTGTACAATGTCCAACAGATAACTGAAATGTAAAGTGGAGTTACAGTGTCTTACCTGTGTGTCAATGGAAGTACTTCTGTATTATGTTGGTTCTGTTGTCCACATCTTCTTCCTCTGCCTCCTCTTCCTCACTGTCCACAGGCTCCACCTCTGCCAGAAGACCATCTCCAGGTACATCCTCCTGCAGAAAAGGCACCTGGCGTCTCAAGGCCAGGTTGTGCAACATGCAACATGAAAAATGCAACGATGATCTGGTACACCTTCTTGGGTGAGTAGTACAGGGAGCCACCTGTCAGATGGAGGCACTGGAACCTGGCCTTCAGGAGGCCGAAGGTCCTTTCAATGATCCTCCCTGTACGCCCATATGCCTCATTGTAACGTTCTTCTGCCCTTGTCTTAGCATTCCTCACTGGGGTCAGTAGCCATGAGAGGTTGGGATAACCAGAGTCACCTGCAAATATTGAGGGACACCTGTTAACCACACACTCACCCTTAGGGACAACCCCATACCCATACCCCAATTCATACTGGGTGGGGACCTTTGGCTCACCTATTAGCCACACCCGGTGCCTATGGAGTTGGCCCATCACATATGGGATGTTGCTATTCCTCAAGATAAAGGCGTCATGCATAGAGCCAGGATATTTGGCATTCACATGGAATATGCACTGGACCACCAAACACACCATCTGCACATTCATAGAGGGATAGCTTTTTCTATTCCTGTAAACCGGTTCATTTCTCCGGGGGTGGGGGGGGGGAGGGGACAAATGCCACATGTATACCATCAATCGCACCAATGTTGTTGGGGATATGTCCCAGGGTATAAACGTCAGCCTTCACTGTTGCCAAATCCTCCACCTGGGGGAACACGATGTAGCTGCGCATATGTTTCAGCAGGGCAAACAACATTCTGGTCAACACATTAGAGAACATTGGCTGAGACATACCTGATGCCATGGCACTATTGTTTGGAAGGACCCACTTGCCAGTAAATGGAGCACTGACAGGACCTGCACTAGAAGGGGGATTCCTGTGGGCTGGCAGATAGCTGACATCAGGTCTGGCTCCAATGGGGCACACAGTTCTTGGATTGTGGCACAATCAAGTCTGTAGGTAATGACAATGTGTCTGCCCTCCATTGTTCCAAGGTCCACCAGGGGTCTGTACAGTGGAGGATGCTGCCATCTCATATTCTGCCTCAGCGGTTGAAGCCTATAGTAGAGAACGGTGAGCAGAGGGTCATATTCCAACATCTATTGGACTAATGTTGATTTATTCACTTTACAGAAACAGTATGTGAACTTGAGAGTCAGTTGATGTGCCAATGTCTGCTGTGATGATGTTAGGTGCCATGCCCTGTGCCCCCCTAAAATGGCGGCTCCCTGACCTGTGAGGAGGGGCATGTGGAAATGAGGTAATTGAGCTGGCGTTGTGCGCCGTTGCGGTAGGCGGTCGATGACCGCGGCGCAACTTCGCATTGGTTATCATTGGGCCCTATGGGTTCCAGGAGCCAATGGCGATGTACGCCGGCGGTGATGGTACGCACCGCTGCGAACTTGACCGCCATTTTCTATCTGTTCACTCACTTGCTACCTGACCTTGAACAGGCGAAGACCTACAATGCATGTGCTGCTGTGACCTGTGTCTGAAACCAACCATGGTTCATGTGTCTGGGCAAAGGGCCCCTGCCTTCACTGCAGAGGAGTTGGAGAAACTGGTGGATGGTGTCCTACCCCAGTACACGTTACTCTACGGTCCTCCAGACAAACAGGTGAGTACACTGTGAGCATGATGCGTGGGCCACGAATGTATGGAGTGCTGTGTATGTAAGCCACATGTTGGGGGGTGCTGAGGTGTCCTGGCCAGAGTACAGCATGTAAGGTGGTCAATGTATGTGCGTCAGGGGATGGGTGGGAACTGGTGGGCAATGAGTCTGACGGTCTGGACGGGTGAATAATTCCCTTTTCTGCTGTCTTTTCCGTCCAGGCAGCGCCAACAAGAAAAAGGGTATTTGGCGTGCCATCGCCAAGGAGGTGCGGACCCTGGGGGTCCTTGACAAGTGGAGCACCCACTGCCGCAAGAGATGGGAGGACCTGTGCTGCTGGGGGAAGAAGACAGTGGAGGCCCAGCTGGGGCTGGCCTCCCAATGAGGAAGAGGTGCCCGTCGCACCATAACCCCCCTGATGTTCCCGGATCCTGGCAGTGGCCTATCCGGAGTTGGATGGGCATTTGAAGGCATCACAGCAGCCAGGAGGGGGTGAGTACAGATTCTGAAAGCTGACTTTGCGCACGTTAGGAGGTACCTAGGTGGGGGATGTGGGCTGTGGGTGCCCCTAGGCCAGGGCGAACATGGCAGGGTAGGTCCCTTGTTGGGCAGGCTCTGGAGCACTCCTACCCCAATAGTGTAAGTGGGCATCTACTACTGGGCAGGGTCCTGTGGGTTTCTGGTGTGCAGATGCTGGCATTAGGCATTGTACCCCATGGGCTGGTGACTGTCTCAGTAAATGGTTGGGCATGGCCTAGTGCATAGGGCTGCTCCCTGTGTGTTGTGTACGCCAACAGTAGTGGTGTTGTTGGCATTGACCAAGTGTTTCCCTGTCTCTTCCCCCCTTTTTGTTCTGTCACCTTGTCCTTATGTGCATTAGCATCATCTGGCGGAGGAGTAGAGGCACCGGCGATGGAGGGAGCTGCATCCCACATAGGCTGGGAGGCCGTATCCACCTAAGGTGAGGGAACCAGTGGGACGGAGGGCGAGGGGAGAACCACAACGGGGACAGGAAGGGAGACCACTGACATCGACTCCTCCTCCGATGGAAGCTCCCTGGTGGTGCCCCACCCCAACAACAGATACAGCCACCACCCCCCCACCAGCACGGCCCTCCCAGCAGCCCCTCAGCGTGTTTCCCATGCCCGCTCACCCAGGAGGGTGGGCATCTCCTTTGCCCCAGGCTCCTGAGGCCCTGCACCAGTCAGCCCTGCTGCCCTCAGTGAGGAGGCTATTGACCTCCTGAGATCCCTCACTGTTGGGCAGTCAACCATACTGAATACCACCCAGGGTGTTGAGAGGCATTTGCAACAAACAAATGCATACCTGGAGGGCATTCATTCTGGCTTGGCGGCCCAACAGAGAGCATTTAAGGCTCTGGCCTCAGCACTGATGGCAGCCATTGTCCCTGTGTCTAGCCTCCCCCCTCCAACTTCCTCTACCCAGACCCAATCCCCTCAACCCCAGCCTATCCCAAGCACACCTTCAGACCAGCATTCACCCAAATCACCACACAAAAGTGGCTCAGGAAAACTAAAACACCACACTTCATCTCACAGGCACTCACACAAGCACCATACCCATGCAGACACACCAACATCCACTGCCTCCACTGTGTCCCGCTCCTCCTCTTCATCCACCTCCCTCCCAGTAGCATCTCCACTCACACCTGCATGCACTACATCCTCATCCACTACCTCCCTCACCAGCATGCCCATCACTACACACCCCTCACTGACAGTCACCTCCCCCACATCCATGCACACATCCCCTGTGTCCTCTCCCACTGTGTCTGAGACCCCTCCTCCCAAAGTACACAAATGCAAGCACCCACCCACCCAGCAGCCATCGACCTCACAACAGCATCCAGTCCATGCACCTTCACCCAAACTCAGCAGACAGACACCTTCTACAACCACTCCCTCTTCCTCCACTCCCACACCTTCTCCATCTTCCCACCCCAGTGTGTCTACAAAACTTTTCCTGACAAACATTGACCTGTTCCCTACCCCCCCGTCCTCCCTCTCGGGCCAGGGTGTCCAGATCCCAGGTCAGCACCTCAGCCACCAAGTCGGCATCTGCTGTGGTACCTGCAACACCCAGAGGATCAAACGGGGCACCCGTCAGGCCAGGCAGTGTGCCACCGACCCCTGTAAAGGACCAAACCATTCCACCACCTGGCAAGGTGAAGAAGGGGACAGCATGCATCAAGGCCAAGGAGCACGACTCACCCAGCAAGGCCTCCTCCAAAACTCCAGCTGCCAGAGCCAAGGTCCCAGCAGCACCTGCCAAGGTGAGGAAAGGGCAGAAAAGCCAAGCCAAGGCACTTCAGGCCACCATCAGAACCGACAACCCCGCCAACTGTTCCGCGGCCAGCACCGCCAGCATCCCCACCACAAGCACCGCCACCTGCACCGCCGCTGGCACCACTACTGTCAGCGGCAGCATCCCCAGTGGGCAGCCGTCCGAGGCTGCAGGAGGCGGCCTGGAGCCTCCCACCACCACTGGAAGCACCAGCATTGTCAATACCACCAGTTTGCAGCCTCAGTCTGGCCCTGCATCCATGGAGTATCATGCTACCTCGTCTCTTCAAATTTCATGCCTCAGACACCCAGGTGAGGGAATGTGAACTGCTACACCCCAAGTGCTGCATCACTGGGCATAAAACCCCCTCCAGAACCAGTGGAGATATGCATCCACTCACCCTATCCTTGACAGGATGAAGCCGACTGGGCATAAATTCCCCTCCAGAACCAGTGGAGCTATGCATCCACTCACCCTATCCTTGGCAGGATGAAGAAGACTGGGCACAAAGCCCCCTCCAGAACCAGTGGAGAAGCCATCCACTTGAGAGACTGTGGCCTTGCACTTCCCAGGACCAAGCAGTGGTCAACCCACCCACTTGAGAGACTTGAGAGACTGTGGCTTTGCACTCCCCAGGACCAAGCAGTGGGCAACCCACCCACTTGAGAGACTTGAGACACTGTGGCTTTGCACTCCTCAGACCCAAGCAGCGGGCAGCCCACCCACTTGAGAGACTGTGGCTTTGCACTCCCCAGGACCAAGCAGTGTGCATGGAGCCCCCTCAAGGAGCAGTGGCATTATTCCATCTTCTGGCTGAGGTGCACCCCCTTTCCCACCCCCCTGAGGTGCCTGTGTGTTTTCGAACTGATGCCCCTGCATTGTTCTCTCCGAATTGAGGCAGGAGCCAAGTGTGGGATTGGCCCATGATTTTTGGCCCAGTGGGCCACGGACATTTGCAAAGGACAATGTACGGCCTTCTGTACATATTGTAAATATTTGTATTTACTGTTTTTCTATTTGTTACGTATATTTGCCTATTTCTAATATATCACTGATTTCACTTTTGTTGTTGCATTCTTCCAGGGGGTTACTGGGTGTAAATGTAATGTTGTTGCATGTGTTTGTGTTTATGGTGTTGGGGGTGAGGGTGGGGGTGGGGGTGGGGGTGTTGCGTATTGCATGTTGCATGTGTGTGTCACTCTCTTTTTCCTTCCCCCCTCCCCTGTGTGCTAGGTGCAGTACTCACTGTGGTCCTCACCGCCGCCTTTAATATGCCTCGTGTATGAGGAGGTAGACCATCATGGGCAAGACCTGTAACTTGGGCTCCATGGTGTCCTGGTTCTTCGTTGAGTGTCGAGAGGTGAGTGGTTTCTCTCCTGTGTTCTGTTTCCGCCATGCTTTTGATGGCGTTGGTACCGCCCCGGAAAAGCTGGCGGATTGGCGGGTTGTAATGGGGTGGGTGGTACATTCACTCCCGCCTGTCTGTTGGCAGTGACCGCTGCAGTGTTTGTTGCTACCGCCATGGCGGTCGGAGTTGGCTGACATGGGCAAGACCATGAAGGAGTCAGTGGCACAACAACGGGCGCCTGACACTAGCTAAACCTTCCACCTCCGCCGGCGCTAGTGGACAGGAGGCCTCGCCACAGGGCCAACAGGACACCAGCACCCCACCCCCTGCAGAAGGAGAACCATCCCACAAATGGTCCCTGCGATTAAGGCAGAAGCCAGAGAACATTACCAAGACCCCGCCAGGAAATAAGACTCTCCTGATTGTCACCCTCCTGCTCCACTCTGTTACCCTGTCCACCTTGAAGTGCCATTGCTCCCCTTCCTTTTCCCCATTATGCAATACACCTGTGAGACCAAGAGACTGGACTCTACCCTGGACTTTCCTCCACCATCACCCCAGCCCCTTGCACATCCCCCTATACTTATGAGCACCTAAATAAACACCCTTGGAACAAATACCAATCTGGAGTCTGTCTAATGATACACAAATGTATTAGTACAACATTATCAAAGCATTGCAACTCAAATGTACAGTGAAATATACTTTAGGATGACCATTGGTGGGCAGCAGTACACATAGCAGGAGCCAGATTGGGGCACAGAGATCTGAAAATAGCGATTCCAAAGGGAACAGTCAGTGGCCATGGACATAGGGTAAGAGGATGCCTTGTACAATGTCCAACAGATAACTGAAATGTAAAGTGGAGTTACAGTGTCTTACCTGTGTGTCAATGGAAGTACTTCTGTATTATGTTGGTTCTGTTGTCCACATCTTCTTCCTCTGCCTCCTCTTCCTCACTGTCCACAGGCTCCACCGCTGCCAGAAGACCATCTCCAGGTACATCCTCCTGCAGAAAAGGCACCTGGCGTCTCAAGGCCAGGTTGTGCAACATGCAACATGAAACATGCAACGATGATCTGGTACACCTTCTTGGGTGAGTAGTACAAGGAGCCACCTGTCAGATGGAGGCACTGGAACCTGGCCTTCAGGAGGCCGAAGGTCCTTTCAATGATCCTCCCTGTATGCCCATATGCCTCATTGTAACGTTCTTCTGCCCTTGTCTTAGCATTCCTCACTGGGGTCAGTAGCCATGAGAGGTTGGGATAACCAGAGTCACCTGCAAATATTGAGGGACACCTGTTAACCACACAATCACCCTTAGGGACAACCCCATACCCATACCCCAATTCATACTGGGTGGGGACCTTTGGCTCACCTATTAGCCACACCCGGTGCCTATGGAGTTGGCCCATCACATATGGGATGTTGCTATTCCTCAAGATAAAGGCGTCATGCATAGAGCCAGGATATTTGGCATTCACATGGAATATGCACTGGACCACCAAACACACCATCTGCACATTCATAGAGTGATAGCTTTTTCTATTCCTGTAAACCGGTTCATTTCTCCGGGGGTGGGGGGGGAGAGGGGACAAATGCCACATGTATACCATCAATCGCACCAATGATGTTGGGGATATGTCCCAGGGTATAAACGTCAGCCTTCACTGTTGCCAAATCCTCCACCTGGGGGAACACGATGTAGCTGCGCATATGTTTCAGCAGGGCAAACAACATTTTGGTCAACACATTAGAGAACATTGGCTGAGACATATCTGATGCCATGGCACTATTGTTTGGAAGGACCCACTTGCCAGTAAATGGAGCACTGACAGGACCTGCACTAGAAGGGGGATTCCTGTGGGCTGGCAGATAGCTGACATCAGGTCTGGCTCCAATGGGGCACACAGTTCTTGGATTGTGGCACAATCAAGTCTGTAGGTAATGACAATGTGTCTGCCCTCCATTGTTCCAAAGTCCACCAGGGGTCTGTACAGTGGAGGATGCTGCTATCTCATATTCTGCCTCAGCGGTTGAAGCCTATAGTAGAGAACGGTGAGCAGAGGGTCATATTCCAACATCTATTGGACTAATGTTGATTTATTTACTTTACAGAAACAGTATGTGAACTTGAGAGTCAGTTGATGTGCCAATGTCTGCTGTGACGATGTTAGGTGCCATGCCCTGTGCCCCCCTGAAATGGCGGCTCCCTGACCTGTGAGGAGGGGCATGTGGAAATGAGGTAATTGAGCTGGTGTTGTGCGCCGTTGCGGTAGGCGGTCGATGACCGCGGCGCAACTTCGCATTGGTTATCATTGGGCCCTATGGGTTCCAGGAGCCAATGGCGATGTACGCCGGCGGTGATGGTACGCACCGCTGCGAACTTGACCGCCATTTTCTATCTGTTCACTCACTTGCTACCTGACCTTGAACAGGCGAAGACCTACAATGCATGTGCTGCTGTGACCTGTGTCTGAAACCAACCATGGTTCATGTGTCTGGGCAAAGGGCCCCTGCCTTCACTGCAGAGGAGTTGGAGAAACTGGTGGATGGTGTCCTACCCCAGTACACGTTACTCTACGGTCCTCCAGACAAACAGGTGAGTACACTGTGAGCATGATGCGTGGGCCACGAATGTATGGAGTGCTGTGTATGTAAGCCACATGTTGGGGGGTGCTGAGGTGTCCTGGCCAGAGTACAGCATGTAAGGTGGTCAATGTATGTTCGTCAGGGGATGGGTGGGAACTGGTGGGCAATGAGTCTGACGGTCTGGACGGGTGAATAATTCCCTTTTCTGCTGTCTTTTCTGTCCAGGCAGCACCAACAAGAAAAAGGGTATTTGGCGTGCCATCGCCAAGGAGGTGCGGACCCTGGGGGTCTTTGACAAGTGGAGCACCCACTGCCGCAAGAGATGGGAGGACCTGTGCTGCTGGGGGAAGAAGACAGTGGAGGCCCAGCTGGGGCTGGCCTCCCAATGAGGAAGAGGTGCCCGTCGCACCATGACCCCCCTGATGTTCCCAGATCCTGGCAGTGGCCTATCCGGAGTTGGATGGGCATTTGAAGGCATCACAGCAGCCAGGAGGGGGTGAGTACAGATTCTGAAAGCTGACTTTGCGCACGTTAGGAGGTACCTAGGTGGGGGATGTGGGCTGTGGGTGCCCCTAGGCCAGGGCGAACATGGCAGGGTAGGTCCCTTGTTGGGCAGGCTCTGGAGCACTCCTACCCCAATAGTGTAAGTGGGCATCTACTACTGGGCAGGGTCCTGTGGGTTTCTGGTGTGCAGATGCTGGCATTAGGCATTGTACCCCATGGGCTGGTGACTGTCTCAGTAAATGGTTGGGCATGGCCTAGTGCATAGGGCTGCTCCCTGTGTGTTGTGTACGCCAACAGTAGTGGTGTTGTTGGCATTGACCAAGTGTTTCCCTGTCTCTTCCCCCCTTTTTGTTCTGTCACCTTGTCCTTATGTGCATTAGCATCATCTGGCGGAGGAGTAGAGGCACCGGCGACGGAGGGAGCTGCATCCCACATAGGCCGGAGGGCCGAATCCACCTAAGGTGAGGGAACCAGTGGGACGGAGGGCGAGGGGAGAACCACAACGGGGACAGGAAGGGAGACCACTGACATCGACTCCTCCTCCGATGGAAGCTCCCTGGTGGTGCCCCACCCCAACAACAGATACAGCCACCACCCCCCCACCAGCACGGCCCTCCCAGCAGCCCCTCAGCGTGTTTCCCATGCCCGCTCACCCAGGAGGGTGGGCATCTCCTTTGCCCCAGGCTCCTGAGGCCCTGCACCAGTCAGCCCTGCTGCCCTCAGTGAGGAGGCTATTGACCTCCTGAGATCCCTCACTGTTGGGCAGTCAACCATACTGAATACCACCCAGGGTGTTGAGAGGCATTTGCAACAAACAAATGCATACCTGGAGGGCATTCATTCTGGCTTGGCGGCCCAACAGAGAGCATTTAAGGCTCTGGCCTCAGCACTGATGGCAGCCATTGTCCCTCTGTCTAGCCTCCCCCCTCCAACTTCCTCTACCCAGACCCAATCCCCTCAACCCCAGCCTATCCTAAGCACACCTTCAGACCAGCATTCACCCAAATCACCACACAAAAGTGGCTCAGGAAAACATAAACACCACACTTCATCTCACAGGCACTCACACAAGCACCATACCCATGCAGACACGCCAACATCCACTGCCTCCACTTTGTCCCGCTCCTCCTCTTCATCCACCTCCCTCCCAGTAGCATCTCCACTCACACCTGCATGCACTACATCCTCATCCACTACCTCCATCACCAGCATGCCCATCACTACACACCCCTCACTGGCAGTCACCTCCCCCACATCCATGCACACATCCCCTGTGTCCTCTCCCACTGTGTCTGAGACCCCTCCTCCCAAAGTACACAAATGCAAGCACCCACCCACCCAGCAGCCATCGACCTCACAACAGCATCCAGTCCATGCACCTTCACCCAAACTCAGCAGACAGACACCTTCTACAACCACTCCCTCTTCCTCCACTCCCACACTTTCTCCATCTTCCCACCCCAGTGTGTCTACAAAACTTTTCCTGACAAACATTGACCTGTTCCCTACCCCCCCCGTCCTCCCTCTCGGGCCAGGGTGTCCAGATCCCAGGTCAGCACCTCAGCCACCAAGTCGGCATCTGCTGTGTTACCTGCAACACCCAGAGGATCAAACGGGGCACCCGTCAGGCCAGGCAGTGTGCCACCGACCCCTGTAAAGGACCAAACCATTCCACCACCTGGCAAGTTGAAGAAGGGGACAGCATGCATCAAGGCCAAGGAGCACGACTCACCCAGCAAGGCCTCCTCCAAAACTCCAGCTGCCAGAGCCAAGGTCCCAGCAGCACCTGCCAAGGTGAGGAAAGGGCAGAAAAGCCAAGACAAGGCACTTCAGGCCACCATCAGAGCCGACAACCCCGCCACCTGTTCCGCGGCCAGCACCGCCAGCATCCCCACCGCAAGCACCGCCACCTGCACCGCCGCTGGCACCACTACTGTCAGCGGCAGCATCCCCAGTGGGCAGCCGTCCGAGGCTGCAGGAGGCAGCCTGGAGCCTCCCACCAACACTGGAAGCACCAGCATTGGCAATACCACCAGTTTGCAGCCTCAGTCTGGCCCTGCCTCCATGGAGTATCATGCTACCTCGTCTCTTCAAATTTCATGCCTCAGACACCCAGGTGAGGGAATGTGAACTGCTACACCCCAAGTGCTGCATCACTGGGCACATAACCCCCTCCAGAGCCAGTGGAGATATGCATCCACTCACCCTATCCTTGACAGGATGAAGCCGACTGGGCATAAATTCCCCTCCAGAACCAGTGGAGCTATGCATCCACTCACCCTATCCTTGGCAGGATGAAGAAGACTGGGCACAAAGCCCCCTCCAGAACCAGTGGAGAAGCCATCCACTTGAGAGACTGTGGCCTTGCACTTCCCAGGACCAAGCAGTGGTCAACCCACCCACTTGAGAGACTTGAGAGACTGTGGCTTTGCACTCCCCAGGACCAAGCAGTGGGCAACCCACCCACTTGAGAGACTTGAGACACTGTGGCTTTGCACTCCTCAGAACCAAGCAGCGGGCAGCCCACCCACTTGAGACACTTGAGAGACTGTGGCTTTGCACTCCCCAGGACCAAGCAGTGTGCATGGAGCCCCCTCAAGGAGCAGTGGCATTATTCCATCTTCCGGCTGAGGTGCACCCCCTTTCCCACCCCCCTGAGGTGCCTGTGTGTTTTCGAACTGATGCCCCTGCAGTGTTCTCTCCGAATTGAGGCAGGAGCCAAGTGTGGGATTGGCCCATGATTTTTGGCCCAGTGGGCCACGGACATTTGCAAAGGACAATGTACGGCCTTCTGTACATATTGTAAATATTTGTATATACTGTTTTTCTATTTGTTACGTATATTTGCCTATTTCTAATATATCACTGATTTCACTTTTGTTGTTGCATTCTTCCAGGGGGTTACGGGGTGTAAATGTAATGTTTTTGCATGTGTTTGTGTTTATGGTGTTGGGGGTGAGGGTGGGGGTGTTGCGTATTGCATGTTGCATGTGTGTGTCACTCTCTTTTTCCTTCCCCCCTCCCCTGTGTGCTAGGTGCAGTACTCACTGTGGTCCTCACCGCCGCCTTTAATATGCCTCGTGTATGAGGAGGTAGACCATCATGGGCAAGACCTGTAACTTGGGCTCCATGGTGTCCTGGTTCTTCGTTGAGTGTCGAGAGGTGAGTGGTTTCTCTCCTGTGTTCTGTTTCCGCCATGCTTTTGATGGCGTTGGTACCGCCCCGGAAAAGCTGGCGGATTGGCGGGTTGTAATGGGGTGGGCGGTACATTCACTCCCGCCTGTCTGTTGGCAGTGACCGCTGCAGTGTTTGTTGCTACCGCCATGGCGGTCGGAGTGTTAAAGTGGCTGTCTGTGTTGGTTGTTTCCGCAGTGGTCGTGATCCAATTTTTTTTACCGCCGGCCTGTTGGCGGTATTACTGCCGCTTTAACACTGACCGCCAGGGTTGTAATGAGGGCCATTATGTATACAGCAACTGCAGATAACAGATACAGTCCACCATATATTCCTCAAAAATGACTTACTCCTTATCTATGACTATTTCCTACCAGCCATCTATGGTATCATGTACATGTCACTGGCATGATAGCTGTCCATTGTTAACCATCAGGGTCCAGAGGTGAGTGGACTAAATTGTCCATGATCAACATTTGTGACATCAAACTTGTGAGGATCACAAGCCCCAACAAGTCTGGATTTCCTGTGTCCCTGTGCATAAGGGGGGTGCTGTGCTTGTAATTCACCACCTCCACACCCATGGTGAAACATCAATGCTTGCCCAACCATCATGGATGCAAGGTGTGGAACATATGATAGGGGGTCTGTAAACTTCCCACCAGCTATTCAGAGGTTTGGTAAATCATCATTCATGTGTCCTGGTATAAGACCTAGGCTGAGCATATGTTACAAGGGGGCACACCATTGCCCATGATGTGTCCACATTTACAACTGACGCAATGGCCCCAGAAAGTTTGGCCAAAGCCTGACCTGCACATCAAAGTTGTCTACACATTACATAACTAAATCCCCCTACCCTGTGCTATGTTGTGCTACATTTGTAAAACAGCACACACATGCTGGCTGTAGGGGTGAGCTTAGGCCCACAATGACTTTGGCACTGCACTGGGTGCTGCTATAGTATCCTGATATATTGAACATCATTTGCTCTTGCATGTCAGACATCATCAAAGTACCAGGTACGCACACAGCATTCACATCATATGCCTATGTGATGTGGCCTACATCACTCACAAATATCATGGTGGCAGGACCATGCTGTGAAAACTGTTGAGATCTGGCTTGGGAAAAATCATAGACTTTTCCCACAGCCATCAGGAGCTGAGTTGTCTACTAATTGTGTACACTACTGACTGTTATCCAGCACAACATGGGTCCTTGCAGTGCTACAATCTCAATATATATCTGAAAGGTAGAGAGGCACCTGTGTTGCATTTGTCTCCTACATAAGTCCCCTAGAGACCTCTAAAGATATAACCCACATCTGTATCATCTTGTGAGTAAGTATACGCTATGTGCGGCACACAGTGCTGTTAATAGTGCTGTGACAAAGTAGTTGTCAACAGGCATGCTATGTACATAGCCAGCTGCCCTGACACCTATCATGGTAGACATCAATGAATATGGAGCCAGCCACTCCAATTCCTAATACATACAATTTCGTGCTAGCACTCGTTGTCCCTTGTGCTACAACCAAGCCAGTCTCATTGCACAATATTACAACAGACATGGTGTCACCATCCATACTACAATTATATCATATCATTGGTCAAGCAAAACCATTATTCATAGCATTCCACACGTCAGACTGACTCACACCAAACCTTGGATTGGGACAAATGACGCACAAGATGACACTTACTGGCTGCATCAAGTCTTCAAATTGGGACACCCCGCCAACAGTGTAGGGCAGAGGTCCACCTGCAAGACGTAAATGGGAAACATTGCTTGGTGAAATTGGTACATTTCAGGTAATGGACGACATCGTTCAATATCAACTTGATAGTCTGAGTGGGGAAGTCATCCTAGTGGTAGATCAGAGCACCTGAGAAACATCTATGATCAGACAATCACACATAGGCCCTCATTCTGACCCTGGCGGTTTGTAACCGCCAGGGCAGAGGAAGCACCGGCAACAGGCTGGCGGTGCTTCCGGGGCAATTCTGACCGTGGAGGTAAAGCCGCGGTCAGAAAAGGGGAACCGGCGGTTTCCCGCCGGTTTTCCCCTGCCCCAGGGAATCCTCCATGGCGGCGCTGCATGCAGCGCCGCCATGGGGATTCCGACCCCCTTCCCGCCAGCCTATTCCTGGCGGTTTACACCGCCAGGAAGAGGCTGGCGGGAACGGGTGTCGTGGGGCCCCTGTGGGCCCCTGCAGTGCCCATGCCACTGGCATGGGCACTGCAGGGGCCCCCTAACAGGGCCCCATTAAGATTTTCAGTGTCTGCAAAGCAGACACTGAAAATCGCGACGGGTACCACTGCACCCGTCGCACCCCAGCAAATCCGCTGGGGCTTTCCCGCTGGGCCGGCGGGCGATCTGCTTGAGATCGCCCGCCGGCCCAGCGGGAAAGTTGTGATCACCGCTGCGGTCATTTGACCGCGGTGCGGTGTTTGGGCGGTTTCCGCCTGGCGGGCGGCGCCCGCCGGGGTCGGAATGACCCCCATAGTCTCAGACAATGTAGACCCAGGCACCTACAAACCATCACTGTCCCAGACACTCCTGTGGTGCTTTTCAATGCACCATTTATACATGGCATTGTCATGCAGGTGTTTCTTAGCTCTACACCTCCATGACCATATGGGACTACATGACACTGTATACTCCATCTGAGGGGTATGCAATGGTTGTTGCAGTGGCTATCCCATTGTGACACCCATAGCATTTTTGCCTGCACCAGACGTTGTAGACATCTACCTCATTGTGACAGCAAACTGACAAACAACTGCCCAGGGGTTGTGTGGGTATTCCAAAGTGTTGAGGAATGCTGTGATACATCCTTGTGTGAAATAAGTAATATGTGTGTGCTATCACAAGCACACACTCTAGTAATAATGCAATGGGAGTTTACTCATGTGAAAATAGTTGTACCTACCTGCATATTGACTGATTGAATTAATGGATGAATTGCCAATAGTGTGTGACCAGACATTGTTGGCATGGTGTACCATTACTTGTCCAGGGAGGGATCAGAACATGGGCATAGAAATATGCCTCAACACAACCATACTCGCTCTGTGATCCAAGGATGCATTTGTTGGTGCAGGTTACTGAGTAATGTGCCAGTGATGGAGCAGATGCAGGGCAGCTCCATACTGTCAGTAAGATGCGGCAGGCCTTTAGAACTAATTCAGCACATGTGTGTGTGGTTATAGAATAGTTTAGGGTGTAGGAGATACACAATGTACAGGAAGAGGAAAGTGTTAGTAGTCTGGACCCAGTGCACAGTCAAGATCCCTTACATGGCCTTGGCCAATGACACAAAGGGGCAGATTGAACGACAGTGGTGCAGCACCAAGTGCATCACTACAGTCCTTGTGGCCCTCAGTGCACCCCTTACCCCTGCCATGTGAGCGCCTAATGAGAATGTAGGCACAGCATGATGCAGGTAGGTTCCAACTGCATCTTTTTATGTGTAGGAAAATGATGTACTCAGCAGGAGATGCAAAACAACAGATCATCACGACTTCTGCTGAGTACATGTGGGTCCATCACATACATTTATATGCCCCATATAACACCTGCTCTCAGCAGCTATTCAAAGTTCATGAAATACGGAATTTAGGTATTTCTAATTTTTTCCAGAGGCTTGTACATTTGCCACCCAAACAGGTTTTGGGCCCCCCTCCCATACATGAGGCATGACTCAGGCCTCATGTTGTGCTGCTCAAAACCGAGTTGCCCTATGCGTGCATCACAACACTTTATAATGGTTATGCACGGAAAATGGTACATCTGCCCTGCCTCAGCTTCAATAATGCACATTGGCATGGCAGGACTAAGGTGCCACTGTGGCTCTTCATACAGGCAGCATAAGACATGTTCAGATCCATAACCCTGACATGCAGCACTCAACCATATCTGCAACTGTCATGCACATGCAAATAATGGACTTTGTATGGAAATGGGATACTTACCAACTGCTCCACCAATTGCAGTGCCCAGGTGATCCAGCAGATCTTGCTCCCTTGTTATTAGGTCTGCCCTGCGGTGCTTGAATTGGTGCTAATTTCTTCCTGTGGCAAACACTCTTTTCAGGTGGTGGAGCACCTTGCCCCACCGCATCTTCCTGGCCTCTGTGGGGTAGCCTTGTATGACACGGTCACCTAGTACCAATATCATGGGGAGGTAGTGCTTTACCTGCAATATGAGTCCCCCCAGCTCATCCCCCTAGTTCATCAGCTGACATCCTGACTATCCTCCCTTACCCTGACATAATGGACTGCAAATGCAGTTGACCCAAAAACTACGACTACCACAACTACCCAAATACCCAAACAACTATACTACCCCATACAAACACCCCACAATACAGAGACAGAAACAGAACACTTACAATACCAAAGATAGATTAAGTGACAAATACATCACAACAGTTACAGGACACAGCACAAAAATCACTCCAAGCACTCTAAAACTCTAACAGCACCAGCTCCACACACTCTCACACAGTCTCAATGGGACTGTGAAGTGAAAGTGGACTCACTTTACCATGCTTGCAGGCAGGATGTCCTGTTTCATCACTTCCTGTGACCGTGCGTTATGTTTCCAGTCATGCATCATTTTTTTGATGCACAACGGTCATTCATTGATTTTTCCCCATTTTGCGTGAAAATGCCTGTGGACGTGTGATAGAACGCTCAGGGTCCCGGCGTCTTTTTCCTGTGGAGAAACGTGTAAGATGTTTGCGTCTATATTTTTGACGCATGACACTCATGTGTCGATTTTTCACCTGGTGCATGAAAAAGCCAAACGTATGATGGACAATCAGGGGCCAGGCATCCTTTTACCGACGTTGCAGACTGAAGATCTGAGACATTTCTGTCATTTTTCTTATGCATGACAGGAATGCATGGAATTTTGCAATGTGGGCCTTGAGTGCACCCAGATTCACTTACCATGTCACAGTGGCCAAACAACAAAGTTATATATATGGTATGGCTATAAGTGTCATTTCTGTAACATGTGACCTCAGTGGTGTGTTCATGTGTAGGTAAGTACCCTCTTTCTTGGCATGGTTACCCCCTTTTTCTGCCTGATGTCAGTGTGTTTGACCGTGTTCGATGGGATCCTGCTAACTAGGACCCCAGTGATTATTATCTCTCTCCCAAAACTCTGTATTTCACCCACAATTGGCACACAAGTGCCCCATTATAAGTCCCTAGTATATGGTACCTAGGTACTCAGGGCATTGAAGTTCCAGGGGATCTCTATGGGTTGCAGAATATACTTTGCCACCCATAGGGAGCCCAGGCAAAGTGTTCTGCAGGACTGCTATTGCAGCCTGTGTGAAAAGGTGCAAGCACCCTTTCACTGCCATTTTTCACTGCTCCATGTCACTTATAAGCCACCCCTATGGCAGACCTTCCAACCCAGAGGGCAGGGTGCAAAGTACCTGTGTGTGAGGGCACCCCTGCACTAGCAGAGGTGCCCCCACAAACTCCAGGCCCATTTTCCAGGACTTTGTGAGTGCGTGGATACCATTTTACGCATGTACTGCACATAGGTCAATACCTATGTCCAGCTACATAATGATAACGCTGAACATAGGCATGTTTGGTATCAAAAATGTTGGAATCATACCCCAAGGCTTTTGCAAGCATTGGTTGTATGATTCCATGCACTCTGGGGGTTCCTTATAGGCCCCCAGTATTGCCATTACAGCCTTCTGAGGGTTTCCAGGCAGCCCAAGCTGCTGCCACTTCGGAGACAGGTTTCTACCCTCCTGTCGCTTGAGAAGCTCGAGCCCAGGAAGGCAGAACAAAGGATTTCCTTTGGGAGAGGGGTGTTACATCCTCTCCCTTTAGACATAGGTGTTACAGGCAGGGAGAGATAGCCTCCCCAAGCCACTGGCAATGCTTTGAAGTGGACATTTGGTGCCCTCCTTGCATAATCCAGTTTACATCAGTTCAGGGACCCCCCAGTCCCTGCTCTAGTGTGAAACTGGACAATGGAACAGGGAATGACCACTCCCCTGTCCATCACCACCCCAGGGGTGGTGCCTAGAGCTCCTCCAGAGTGTCCCTGGTGTTTTGCCATCTTGGATTCAAAGGTGGTGGGGCACTCTGGGAGCATTTGAGTGGCCACTGCCAGCAGGTGACATCAGAGCACTTCCCTGATAGGTGCTTACCTGTGTAGCTGACCAATCCCTCTTTCAGGGCCATTTCGGGTCTCTCCTCTGGGTGTTTCCTCAGATTCGGATTCCAAGACACCAGCAGGAATCCTCTGCATCCTTTACTTAATCTTCTGCCGACAAAACTGCATCTGGACCCTCCAGGAACTCTACAAACTGCAACAAAGAAGCAAAGACGACTTCTGCAACATTGTATTTTCAGCTCCTGACAGCAACTGGAACTGTTTCCAGGTCATGCATCCTTCGAGGACTCTCTGTCTTCAGCATGTGCCAGAAGAAGCAAAGGAATCTCTCTTGAGGTGAAGGAGTCACTTCCCTGCTTCAGAGGGACATCCCTCTGCACTGATGACCAATGCCGTGGGTCCCCTCTCCTGATGACAGCGTGGGTCCAGCAACACGGGTGGTGGACTGAAGTCACCCTGACTGTCCAAATGTCCAGCTGTCTAACTTTGGTGGAGGTAAGAGCTTGCCTCCCCACGCAAGACAGTACCCCCATGCACCAGGTGATTTGCAGTTGTCAAGGCTTGTATGCGACCTTCAATGAAGTTCTTTAGGCACAGCATAGCTCCGGCCCCTAACACTCCTTCGTGTGACTCACAGCTTCCTGAGTGGTTCTCCGGTTGGCGTGGGATCCCTTTGTGTCATGTTGCAAGGGCCTCCATTTGCACTTTCTTTGTCCCCGGGCTGTGGGACTCCTGTGCATGCTGCCTGGTCTTCTGAGGGCTCTCTGAGTTGCTGAGAGCCCTCTCTGTCTCCCCATCCTGGGTAGAGGCAACCGGGTCCCTCCTGGTCCTGGGCAGCGCCATTTTAAACTAACCGTGAGCATTGTGTGTGACAAGGCTTGTTGGCAGAATCCAGCTGCACAAACCAGACTGCAATCTTCCATCTGGTGTGGGGCATCATCTGCGCTAACCAGGAACCCGCATCTATCTTCTTGGGTGCAATACTGACTGTTCTTCTTCACTGGTGGTTCTTCTTTTGCACGTTCATCTGGGTTAGCAGGGGCTCCAGTTCTCCCTGGACTCTTCAATGCTTCTTGAACTTGGTTTCCTTTTTCCACAGGTCTTCAGGTCCAGGAATCTATTGCTGGTGTCTTGCAGTCTCTTCTGGTTCCTGTATTATCTTCTATCATGACTTCTTGTGTGTTATTGGAAAGTGATGATTTACTCCTACTTTCCTGGGCTCTGGGGTGGGTTCTATTACTTACCTTTAGTGTTTTCTAATGTTCCCAGTGCCCCTCTACACACTACACTTGCCTAGGTGGGAAATCGACATTCGCATTCCATTATTTTAGTATATGGTTTGTGTTCCCCCAGGCCCATTTCTTACTACTGTGATTCCCACTATTTGCACTGTTTTCTAACTGTTTATTTACTTATTTTTGGATACTGGTGTATATATTATGTATATTACTTTCCTCCTAAGGGAGTATAGTCTCTAAGGTATATTTGACAAGTGTGACACCAAAATAAAGTACCTTTATTTTTGTTCCACTGAGTATGTGTGTATGTACTGTATGACTGTAGTGATATTGCATGAGCTTTGCATGTCTCCTAGTTAGGAACTGGTTGATCATCCACACTACCTCTAGAGAGCCTAGCTAATAGACACTGTCTGCATACACTAATAAGGGATAACTGGACCTGGTATAAGGTGTAAGTACCTGTGGTACTCACTACAAACCAGGCCAGCCTCCTACATGCAGCCGGTGTATGATGGACTCCCATTTCATCCTGATCACTCCTTGTTCCCTGAGGCCAAGAATGATTGTCCACTGCCTGGAGATCCCCTCCTGCCTCCTGCGCTGCCTTTGTGGCTGCTGTAGTGGTGTTTGGGGTTGCTGTGGTGGTGGTGGAGGGACCTGCTGTCTTCGCTGATGTCCCCGGCGTATGCCAAGCTGAAACAGCACCACTTCCATGTTAGCCTGGAGGTTGCAAATGCTCCTTTTGTCTGTTTTCCATGAGTGGTGGTATGTGGGCCTCTTTGTAATGCCTGATCTGACCAGGTGTTAAATTTTGACGCTCATCAGACTTAGTGGCATTTTTGCGGTCCGCTTCCTTGATATGCATCATTTTTGCATCGGGAAGGAAAATATGGCGCTAGAGGGCTAGCGTCTTTTTTAGGAAGGGAATGCCTACCTTGCATCTCATTGTTGCAATGAGACACAAGGTGGGTTGGCGCTTCCTAAAAATGGAGCTCCAATATTTTGACGCTAGACGGATCCAGCATCAAAATATAAATATGGAGTTGTTAGTGCTATTTTTGCATCATAAAAAATTACACGAAGGCAGCATAAACCTTTCATAAATATGAGCCAATAAATCATACAAGTTTGAAAACAAGTCCACAAGAAATGCTACACTAAACAATGAGGATCATAAGGTGTGGAAATCACATATCATCCACACTTGTAGACATTAGAAATCCCCTTAAAATTGCTGGGCATACAAAGATCTCAGCAGAAGAGTGAGGTAACATACGCACGTGCAGACCCCATGGTGGGTCGATCCCTGGAGCTCAAGGGGCCCCCTAAGCCAGTACCCTGGGCTGAGAAGTATTGATTGAGTCGGGAGGGGACCCTTCATGTAGTTGGAGGGGCCTCCTTTAAGTTTCCTTAAGCTACTGAGCAGCAGGTGTCTAAAGTCAGTAAAATATTGTGAAATGCAACACTCTTTGTGACTAGTTAACTAGAACAGATTTACTGATCATTTTTGTTCTTGTTGCCAATTTCGTTGAGTAGAATTTTTTTTAAAATAAATGTATAAATTGTCTGTCAGACACTGATTTTTGAGCTGCACCCCTCCTGACTCCACCCACCAATTTATTCTTTCCTGAGCAAATTGTTTGCAATTCCAGCACAGTATGTTATAAATTGGAAATAAATATTTTGCATGGTAAAACAATAGAAACTAAACGCACTGGCAGTACCTGATACTGACAGCCACAAAGGAAAATAGACAAGCGCACCCCCTCACAAGAAGAAAAACGATCTCATTGTGGTTTTAAACCAAAATTGTAGTATTTTGCCTCTTCCAATGACTCATATATATCACATCAGCCTTCCAGTATTGTCAGTCGCTTACATTTGCTAAAATAATATCACTGCTAACGTTTCGCGCTCTGAGTGCACAGTGCCAGACACATCAGTTAATTGGTTTTGTGCATGAGACCATAAAATCAATGCATTTATCGCACAAACAAACATCTTTCTGTCTATTCCTTTTCAACAATACTAGCTGAACATTTTGAGCAGGTGCAGCATCAAGCACAGATACATTGAAACAAGTACGAGCAAAGTGAGTTTGAAAACATTCCAAATGTGTTGCTAATGGGGGCATTATAAAGCTGAAAACAGGAATGGCTACCGCAGAGAAGATTTTATCAAATATGTGATGTCAGCGATTCAAAAGCTTATAGGTTCAACTCACCTCACTGCAATGAGACGGTTTTACTTCATTACTCTGAGTCGAAGTCTTCATCATCTCTCGTTTCACTGTGAGTTGTGCCTTTCTACCCAGACAGGATTTTCCTACCCAATACTTTCTTATTTTTTACTGTCGAGAGGTAGACCCCAGACACCGTGGACCCCACCTCCTACTTTGGTTTCTAAAGGTTAAGCTAACCAACACCATTTTCTGATATCTAAAGCATAGAAACAGTAGTTGAAAATTAGCAGGAATTCTTGGGAAAGGAGGGAGGATCCGTAAGCACTGTGACCAGGATACAGAGTAAAGAAGATTACTGTAAGTAATGCGAGCATTACCCACTTCCATCTTCCTCGGCTCAGTCCTTATATCCTTATATTGAAGCTTTGCTAGTTTTGTGAAAACAAAATACATCAAATATAAATTTCAGCAGCCACTCCAAGTAAGAGTTATTAGAACAAGAGAAAGGTCAAAACTTTTTTTCTATATATCCATCAAAATATTTGAAGCAAAAGACTTAGAAGGTATGTCTCCCACCCTGATGTTATAATTCAATATGGACGTTTTGGGAGATGCCCAACTAGCCATTTTACAAACTAAGGCAAACTCCTTTAAGCGCTGTAAGTGGTGCCCAAGAAGCAACACTGTTTTTGATGGAACGACCCTTAGCTCTCTTTGGGATAGTTGATCCTATTGCTCAATATGTAGGAAGGACAGATAAACACACCCAACACATTACTCTTACACATTACACTTGTCCCCTGGTTCTACTGAGGGACTACATTGACCAGCTTTCTCGGGTCCCAGGAGGCGACCCGATCATCGGGCTCACCTGTGGCAATGTTAGGTGCTATAAAGTGCACTTTTTCTTCCTGCTGAGCGGGCTTCTTGTACTCTGCTGCTATTAGGGGACTGCATTGACTAGCATTCTCGGGTCCCAGGTGGCGGCCCGAGCATCACTCTCACCTGTGGCAGTGTTCGGTACTATGAAGCATGTCTCTTCTTCCTGTTGCATGAGACGCGCATGGGCCGCGCCTGGGCAAAGCCTGGGCCAAGGGCGGGTCCATCCTGAGCCTGTCCTGCACCCGTCAGCATCAGGAGGCGGCAGGGCAAGGCCACCCCCCTTGGTCTTTTAGATTGTTCCTTTCTAATCACCAGTTGAGACTTAGATTATAATCAGTGGGGGTGAGCTAGGGGAGGAGGGGCAAACCTATAGAGTAGAGTGTTGGCCTAGAGTGAGTGACTGAGGATGGGAAAAAAACATTCAGCGTGGGTTGTGAAGGTACATGAGCAGGGTCGCTCATACTCTTCTTTATTAAATTATATAACAGGGCGATGGGAGCTATTGAGAAGCAAGTCACCACTGTTGAGGAATCCCTATTCACACATGAGGAGGAGGCATTAGACACCCCCCACCACAAACCAATAATTCCTATAGTGGATTTGGTAGATAGAGTTAACACAGATAGCATGGACAGGGACCTTAATTCCATTAATTTAATTGGTGATATGGAATCCAAGCCCCTGCTAAAACGCGTAAGGATGCAAGGCCCCCTACCTAAACACCAATTAACTGAGCCGGGGCAATCAAGAATGGGAAGCGAGACGATAAAACGCCTAATAAATCAGGCAAGGTAAAACCCACTATAAGAAAAGTACGACTAAAGTTACACCTGAGGAGTTGAAGGAGTTGTTAAATACTTTGGAATCGCTGGAAGGCTTTGTTAAACTGTCATTGACATCCTTATCCATTAGACTGATTCAGGTGGAATGCATGATACCTACCTTTACAGGACTTCTTCAATCAGCTCTAGTATCAGGAGCAGTAAAACCCTCCCAAGCATCATGTCCAAATCCGGGAGTGGGTAATAACACAACAGCCAGGTCTATGCAGACTACGAGGGGTGTTGTACAGGAGGGAGCAGGATTATCTGGCAACCAGTTAGCTGGTGATCACTCTGTTCAAACTATACTTATTAATACGGGTGGCTTGACCAAGGACTATAGCCCTGCAGTATCAGAACAGGAGCCCAGAAAAGACAAAGTCATCGCTGGCCAGACGAGAAAAGCCCTAACATTTCCGGATTTACCACCTGCTGTACCACCTTATATGTTAGTGCTGGCAAACATACAAATCCTCCCTCCACCGGTGGAGGTTAAGGAATACTGTATATCATTGAGGAATAAAGCTATCCACTGGTTATGGGAGAAAGTGTGTCTCTCTTGCGAACTGTTTGAGGACATTAAAATGGTTAGGAGAATGAAATGGGTGGTGTGGAGACAGAAAAAGTTACAGGGAGATTGTGTGATTATGTCCCTTAAAACAACACTCCTGGTAGAAACCATATTAAATAGAGTGGGTTCGTGTGAGGTGATGCCAAACTGTATAGCGGTATTGCCCCTTGTTTACTTTTATCAGTCTAATGGCGTACAGAAAGCCACTAACAGGGAACAGAAGGATAGCATTCTGGAATGTGGTAGGTTTGCCGACTAAACTGGTAATAGATGATTGTGGTGATTTTGTAAACAGTTTTGTCTTCCTCTGTTTTCAAGAGACAGTAAACCCAATCCATTCAAATAGTTACAGAACCTTTCACTCCCTGCGGTGGCATTGAACTCAGGGAGAGTGAAGGGGGGAATCTGTACTTATTTTTCAAATACTGTGAAAGCTTCCAGTATAACCATGGTGTCTCCACTACCTTTCTACTAGATTGTTAATATTGCATTTTCAGCTACATGTGTGCTGGCATTAATTAATTTTTTATAACAACATCACGAAGACCGAGGTCAATTTAGTCCTGAGTCAACTAATAAAGGATTTTGAAGCCATTAGGAGTGATACTTACAAGGATGTGATAATCCTGGGGGGTGGGAATTTCAATGATGAATTATGTACTAAAGATCTGTTAAGATCTGTGGCCTAAGTGAAAGGGGAACTGATGGGCCTTAACACTTTACACATCCCCCCTATGGTGACCGATTGACTGAATTTCTTTTTAACAGTGATTTTGTTTTTTGTAATGAGATTTGCACCCCTTCAGTCCCATTTACATACACATTTAATGGACAAGGGAAAAATTTGGTGATAGATTATATAGTAATAACAAACAGGCATGCAGCGAGGGTCGGACATTTTACTACCCACCCCTTTGCATGTAGTGACCATTACCCTTTAAGCATCAACTTTAATCTTTTGTCTAAGGATTGGTCAGCCCAGGTGGCAGAGCCAAATCTTTGCATGTTGGGTGACATGGAAATTGCAAGGCAAAATGGGTATACCTTGTGATGGTCCCAGATCGATTCCCAGGAGTTTTTAAAAAATCTGATCTGCTTTAATAAACAGGCTTTTGAGAACTGTGGGAGAGAAATGAATATGGGCTCTAGCCCAGAGGAGACCATAGAAGGTTTCCAGAGCATTGATAAGGGCATCAATGAGGGTTTGCTTGTTTCAAGTAGAGGACGAATATTAAGAAAAAGGGGTGGTTTTGAAAAGGCTCATGGGGGCTGGTTTAAGAGCCCCTAGTGCCTCCTTGCACCACATTAGCATCATTTTGTGTACGCTAATGTGCCCCAAGGAGGCCAAAATCACCACACCAGAGTTACAAAGTGGCACAATACATGCATTGCGCCACTTTGTAACCTTTTGCGCTACATTATGCCTGTGCCAGGCATAATGTATGCAAAGGAGAAGTTCCCCTGCTAGGGGGTACCAAAATATGGCGCAAAGAAATCTATGAGAATTCTTTGGATCATTGTTTTTGGCACTTTTAACACCTGCTCAGAGCAGGCGCTGAAAGGAGGCACATCATTGTTTACAATGGGCCTCAATGGGCTTTGCACGATTAGCATCAACATTTTTGACGCTAGTCGTGCAAAGCTCCAAACTAGCATAAAACATTTTGACACTAGTTTCCCTAACTACCACCATAGTAGGCCGTCTCTTCGATACAGCACACACATGGTGGCATTAGGGGCACTAAAGGGTGCAGGGAAAGTGGCACTGCACTGGGTGCATCGCCACTTTCCTTAAATCAGGCCCATAGTATTTTGAAAACAGCCTTATACAACAGCCCACATTGTATTCATGAGATACGGGTTGCCAGGAAAAACTATAATTGCGTCCTAAGTCAGAGGATAAAAGTGCTGAAAGAAGAATTGAGGGTAAACTACAAGAAACTATCCTTAGTAAATATTCGGCCTCATTTTGGCGTGTAATTAATTACCCTTATTTTAGGCCAGATGATGGACCACACCTGGAAAGTGCAATTAGCGAGGCTGATTGGATCTCGCATTTCTCGGCCATTTATTCTTGTCTTTCGGATTGGTTAAGTTCAGCCGACGGTGAGCCCCTTGGTAGCTGTTCCCTTGCCTGCATTAATTTTCCAATTAACTTGAAATTCACTTTGAAGGAAGTCACTATGGCTGTAAACGAGAGTAAGGGTGGTAAGGTGCTGGGGCCTGATCTGATCCCTATAGACTTTTTAAAGCTAATATTAGCCTGTGGGGACCTCTGCTCACTCAGGTGTTAAAGGCATGCTGCCAAATTGGTTTACTAGAGTCTTGGATGGAATCTCTCATTGTGACAATCTTCAAAAAGGGGGATAGGCATAGTCCAACCAGCTATCGGACAATCTTTAGATTCCATGGTTAATGTGGCACATCGTATTGTATTGGAGAGATTGCAGAATTGGGCTCAGGACAAGAACGTCCTATCTGACCCACAGTATGGTTTTCATGCATGGGTGGTGGCCGTTGAGCAGGGCCTTAATTTAAAGATGCTGATCGAGAAATATTGTATCATCAAACAAGGGAGATTCTACCTGGCTTTAGTTTATTTCTCAGCCTCCTTTGACTGCGGAATTCACAGTAAATTGTGGATTACTATGACAAACCTTAGGGTGGAGCCAGCAATCATACAATTCCTCAAGCAAATGTATCAGAGTCCGGCATGGATCACTGGGTGAATGTACCCAATCACTCAGTATAGAGAGGGGGGCGAGGCAAGGATGTGTTTTGGCCCCATTTATTTTTTCCTTACATATCAACAGTTTGGGCAGCACGTTAAGTGCTGACTGGGAAAGCTTGCCCCAAATAGGACATTGCCCAATCCCCATCCTGCTCTTTGCAGACAATGCCATGCTCATGGCATGCACACCTGTAGCAGCTGCTAACATGTTTTTTATCCTATATGGAGGAACTAGGGTTACTAGCAAATAAGAGCAAGAACTTCGCCATGAGGTGTGGGAAGGCCCTACCGAGCTCTTACAGTCTCATGATAAAAGGCACTAGAATTAACTATGTTAAGTTGTTTTCATACCTGGGATTATGTTTGACTGCAATGGGTCATGGTCTAC
Source organism: Pleurodeles waltl (assembly GCF_031143425.1). Lineage (NCBI taxonomy): Eukaryota > Metazoa > Chordata > Amphibia > Caudata > Salamandridae > Pleurodeles > Pleurodeles waltl. The sequence continues at coordinate 1,577,318,467 of NC_090440.1, forward strand.
GGCAATCAAGACTAGGAGGTTACACTTCCAGAAAGCTATTTCAACGTTGCGTAGTTTTGATGGTAAGCTGGGGAAAAAAAACCCTAGGGAAGTACTGGCAGTATATAAAGCTAAATGTGTGTCAACAGCCCTGTATGGGGCAGGCCTCAGGGGTCATGTAAATAGCGAATCTCTGCAAGTCACTGAAAATGTTTTTTTGAAGTACCTCATTCCGATGGGTAGCACATCCTATGTATACCATGCCAAATTAGGGGTTTCTTTTATCTCGAGTTTAGTCAAGATTCAGCTGATTTTGTTGTGGCATGAGATATATGCAGTCATCACAACCCTGGCAGTCGGTGTTAAAGCGGTGGTAATACCGCCAACAGGCCGGCAGTTAAAAAAATTGAATCACGACCACGGCGGAAACCCCCAACACAGACAGACACTTTAACACTCCGACAGCCACAAACACCGCAGACGTAAACGCCAACAGACAGGCGGAAGACAATGTACCGCCCACCACATTACAACCAGCCCATCTGCCAGCTTTTCCGGGGCGGTACCAACGCCATCAAAAGCACGGCAGAAACAGTACACAGAAGGGAAACCACTCACCTCTCGACACCCAAGGAAGAACTAGGACCCCATGGAGCCCGAACTACAGGTGTTAACCATGTTGGTGTATCTTCTCATCTAGCAGGAGTACGAACAGCGGCGGCGACAACCACGGTGAGTACTGCACCTAGCACACAGGGGCGGGGGGTAGGAAAAAGAGAGTGACACACACATGCAACAACCCCACCCTCACCCCAACACCATACACACAAACACATGCATCAAAATTACATATACACCCCGTAACCCTCTGGAAGAACGCAAGGACAAAAGGAATTGAGTCAAATGAGTGTCATATTAGAAATAGTCAGATATACATTACAAATTCAAAAACAGTATTTACAATATATACAATATGTACATAAGGCGGTACATTGTCCACTCAAAATGACAGTGGGCCACTGGGCCAAAACTCATAGGCCAAGCCCACACTTGACTCCTGCCTCAATACAGAGAGAACACCGCAGGGGTATCAGGTCAAAAACACACAGGCACCTCAGGGGGTACAGGGAAGGGGGGGCACCTCAGATATAAGATGGGACAATGCCACTGCTCTTGGAGGGGGCTCCATGCCCACAGCTATGTCCTGGGGAGTGCAAGGACACAGTCTCTCAAGTGGGTGGTTTGCCCACTGCCTGGTCCTGGGGAGTTCAAAGCCACAGTCTTTCAAGTCTCTCAAGTGGGTGGTTTGCCCACTGCCTGGTCCTGGGGAGTGAAAAGCCACAGTCTCTCAAGTAGATGACTTTCTGGTTCTGGAGGGGGCTTTGTGCCCAGTGTGCTTCATCCTGGCAAGGAGGGGGTGAGTGGATGCATTTCTTCACTGGTTCTGGAGATGGCTTTGTGCCCAGTGTGCTTCATCCTGCCAAGGATAGGGTGAGTAGATGCACTTCTCCACTGGTTCTGGAGGAGGCTTTGTGCCCAATGTGCTTCATCCTGCCAAGGATAGGGTGATTGGATGCATTTCTCTACTAGTTCTGGAGGGGCTTTGTGCCCAGTGTGCTTCATCCTGGAAAAGAGGGGGTGAGTGGATGCATTTCTTGTCTGGTTCTGGAGGGGGCTTTGTGCCCAGTGATGCAACACTTGGGGTGTCGCAGTTCACAGTTCCTCACCTGGGTATTTGAGCCATGAGGTTTGCAGTGACCAGTATGCATGATAGTCCATGGAGGCAGGGCTAGAGTCCATCTAGGGGCAACAACAGTTGCACAGTGGTGGTAGTGCCGGTGCCATTGCCGGTGGGGGTGCTGCCAGTTGTGGGAGGAGGCTCCAGCCCTTTTTCTGCAGCCTCAGACGGCTGCCCACTTGGGCTGCTGCTGCTGACATTAGTGGTGCTTGCGGCGGTGCAGGTGGCGGTGCAGGTAGCAGTGCTTGCGGCGGTGGTAGAGGCGGGGCTGCTGGCGGTGCTGGCCATGGTGCAGGTGGCGGTGCTGGTGGTTGCAGGCCTTCACCTGCAGCCTCGGACGGCTGAAGTGTCTTGCCTGGTGTTTTGTGCCCCTTCCTCACTTTGGCAGATGGTGGTGTCACCTTGGGTCTGACAGCTGGAGTCTTTGAGGTGGCCTTGCTGGGTGGTTGTGGCTCCTTCCACTTGCTGGATGCTGTCCCCTTCTTCACCTTGCCATGTGGTGGAATGTTTTTTTGTCTTGGCAGGGGTTGGTGGCCCACTGGCTGGGTTGACGGGTGCCCCCTTTCAGCCTCTGACAGCTGCAGGAACCACAGCGGACGTGGACTTGGTGACTGAGGTGCTGGGCTGGATTTTGGCCACCCTGCCCCAAGGGGAAGGATGGGGGAGGAGGGGGAGGGAAGAGGTCAATGTTTGCCAGGAAAAGCTTCTTAGGGACACTGGGGCAGGACGAGGGAGAAGGTCTGGGAGTGGAGGAAGAAGGAGTGGTTGTAGGAGGTGTCTGTCTGCTGAGTTTGGGTACAGGTGCATGGGCTGGATGCTGTTGTGAGGTGGATGGCTGTTGGGTGGGTGGGTGCTTGCGTTTGTGTACTTTGGAAGAAGGGGTCACAGACACAGTGGGAGAGGACACAGGGGACGTGTGCATGGAAGTGGGGGTGGTGACTGCCAGTGAGGGGTGTGTAGTGATGGGCATGCTGGTGATGGAGGTAGTGGATGAGGATGTAGTGCATGCAGGTGTGAGTGGAGACGCTACTGGGAGGGAGGTGGATGACGAGAAGGAGGGGGACACAGTGGAGGCAGTGAATGTTGGTGTGTCTGCATGGGGATGGTGCTTGTGTGAGTTCCTGTGAGATGAAGTGTGGTGCTTGTGTTTGCCTGAGCCACTTCTGTGTGTTGGTTTGGGTGAATGCTGGTCTGAAGGAGTGCTTGGGATAGGCTGGGGTTGAGGAAGTTGAAGGAGGAGGCTGGAGACAGGGACAATGGCTGCCATCAGTGTGGAGGCCAGAGCCTGAAATGCTCTCTGTTGGGCCGCCATGCCGGCGTGAATGCCCTCCAGGTATGCATTTGTTTGTTGCAAATGCCTCTCGACACCCTGGATGGCATTCAGAATGGTTGACTGCCTAACAGTGAGGGATCTCAGGAGGTCAATAGCCTCCTCACTGAGGGCAGCAGGGCTGACTGGGGCAGGGCCTGAGGTGCCTGGGGCGAAGGAGATGCCCACCCTCCTGGGTGAGTGGGCATGGGAAACACACTGAGGGGCTGCTGGGAGGGCGGTGCTGGTGGGGGGCGGCAACTGTACCTGTTGTTGGGGTGGGCACAGAGGTGTCTGCCACCACCAGGGAGCATCCATCGGAGGAGGAGTCGGTATATGTGGTGTCCCCTCCTGTCCCCGTCATGGTGATCCCCTCGCCCTCCGTCCAACTGGTGCCCTCACCGTCGGTGGATTCGGCCTCCAGGGCCATGTGGGATGCAGCTCCCTCCGTCGCAGGTGCCTCTGCTCCTCTGCCCGATGATGCTAATGCGCACAAGGGCAGGGTGACAAAACAAAAAGGGGGGGGAGAGACAGAGGATACACTTGGTCAATGCCAGCAACAACACTATATTTGGCGTGCACAACTCACAGGGAACAGCCCTATGCACTGTTCCATGCACTACCAGTTACAATGCTAGTCACCAGCCCATGGGGTGCAATGCCTAATGCCATCAGCTGCACACCTGAAACAAACAGGGCCCTGACCATTAGTAGATGCCCACTAACACTATTGGGGTTGGAGTGCTTCAGAGCCTGCCCAACAAGGGACCTGCCCTGCCATGTTCGCCCTGGCCTAGGGGCACACACAGTCCACATCCCCACCCAGGTAAAACCTTAACGCACGCAAAGTAATGATTCTGAATTTGTACTCACCCCCTTGTGGCTGCTGTGATGCCCTCAAGCGCCCATCTAACTCCGGATAGACCACCGCCAGGATGCAGAACATCAGGGGGGGTCAGGGTATGACAGGCACCCCTTCCTCGTTGGGAGGTCAGCCCCAGCTGTGCCTCTGCCGTCTTCCTTGCCCAGCGGCGCAGGTCATCCCACCGTTTGCAGCAGTGGGTGCTCCGCCTGTCAAAGACTCCCAGGGTCCGCACCTCCTTGGTGATGGCACGCCAAATACCCTTTCTCTGATGGGCGCTGACCTGCAGGAAAAATACAGCAGAAAAGGGAATTAGTTAGCCATCAAGACCGTCACACTCACGGCCCACTATATCCCTCCCATTCCCTGACGCACATACATTGACCACCAAACGTGCACCTCAGCCCCCCCTACAAGTGGCTTACACACACAGCACTCCATACATTCATGGCCCACGCATCATGCTCACAGTGTACTCACCTGTTTGTCTGGAGGACCGTAGAGTAACGTGTACTGGGGTAGGACCCCTTCCACCAGTCTCTCCAACTCCTCCGCAGTGAAGGCAGGGGCCCTTTCCCTAGACACATGAGCCATTGTCAGTTCCAGACACAGGTCACAGCAGCACTTGCAGTGTAGGTCCTCTCCTGTTGAAGGCCAGGTAGCAAGTGAGTGAATAGATAGAAAATGGCGGTCACGTCCGCGGCTGTGGATACCGTCACTGCCGGAGTACATCGCCATTGGCTCCTGGAACCCATAGGGCCCAATTATAACCAATGTGAAGTTGAGCGGCGGTTGTCAACCGCCTACCGCAAAGGCACACAACGCCAGCGGAATTACCTCATTTCCACTTGTCCCTCCTCACAGGTCAGGCAGCCGCCATTTCAGGTGGGCTCAGGCCATGGCACCTAACTTCGTCACAGCAGACATTGGCACAGCATCTAACACTCAGATTCACGTACTGGTTCTGTAAATGTAGAAATGCATCATTATTGCAATAGATGTGTGATCATGACCCTCTGCTTACTGTTTTCCTCCATAGGCTTCAACCGCTGAGGATGAATATGATATGGAGACATCCTCCAGTGTACAGACCCCTGGTGGACCTTGCGACAATGGAGGACAGACACATTATACAAACAGACAGACTTGATCGGGCCACAATCCAAGAACTGTGTGCCCAATTGGGGCCAGACCTGATGTCAACTATCGGCCAGCCCACAGGTATCCGCCCTCTAGTGCAGGTCCTGTCAGTGCTCCATTTCCTGGCAAGGGGTTCCTTCCAATCAACAGTGGCCATGGCATCAGGGATGTCTCAGCCAATGTTCTCCAACATGTTGACCAGAGTGTTGTCAGCCCTGCTTAAACACATGCCCAGCTACATTGTATTCCCCCAGGTGGAGGATTTGGCCACAGTGAAAGCTGACTTTTATGCCCTGGGATATATCCCCAACATCATTGGTGCCATTGATGGTACACATGTGGCATTTGTCCCCCCCCGCAGGAGAAATGAACAAGTGTTCAGGAATAGAAAAAGCTATCACTCTATGAATGTGCATATGGTGTGTTTGGTGGACCAGTACATCTCCCATGTGAATGCCAAGTATCCTGGCTCTGTGCATGACGCCTTTATCTTGAGGAATAGCAGCATCCCATAAGTGATGGCCCAACTCCAGAGGCACCGGGTGTGGCTAATAGGTGAGCCCAAGTTCCCCATCCAGTATATGTTGGTGTCTGGGTATGGGGTTATCCCTAAGGGTTAGTGTGTGTCTAACAGTTGTCCCTCAATGTTTTCAGGTGACTATGGTTACCCTGACCTCTCTTGGCTACTGACCCCAGTGAGGAATGCCAGGACAAGGGCAGTGGAACGTTACAATGAGGCACATGAGCGAACAAGGAGGATAATTGAAAGAACCTTTGACCCCTGAAGGCCAGGTTCCGGTGCCCCCATCTGACAGGTGGATCCCTGTACTACTCACCCAAGAAGGTGTGCCAGATCATCGTTGCATGTTGCATGTTGCCCAACCTGGCCTTGAGACACCAGGTGCCTTTTCTGTAGGAGGATGAGCCTGTAGATGGTCTTGTGGCAGCGGTGGAGGTTGTGGACAGTGAGGAAGAGGAGGCAGAGGAAGAAGATGTGGACAACAGAAGTAATATCATACAGCAGTACTTCCAATGACACACAGGTAAGACACTGTAACTTCACTTTACTTTTCAGTTATCTGTTGGACATTGTACATGGCAGCCTGATTTCCCTATGTCTATGGCTACTTACTGTACCCTTTGGCATCTCTATTTTCAGATTTCTGTGGCCCACCCCGGCTCCTGGTATGTTTACGGTTGCCCACTGAAGGTTATAACAATGTATATATAACTGTACATATGACTTGCAATGTTTTCAGAATAGTGTATTAATACATATTAAGTGCTCGACGTAGAGGGGGATGTGCAATGGGCTGGGGTGATGGTGGAGGAATGTCCAGTTAGAGTCCAGTCTCTTGGTATCACAAGTGCATTGTCCAGTGGGGCATAGGAAGGGGAGTAATGGCAGTTCAAGGTGGACAGGATAACAGAGTGGGACAGAAGGGTGACAATCAGGAGAGTCTTATTTCCTGACGGGGGTCTTGGCAATGTTCTCTTGCTCTGCCTGGATCGCAGGGACCATTTGTGTGGTGGTTCTCCTTCTACAGGGGGTGGGGTGCTCCTGTCCACTAGTGCTGGCAGAGGTGGAGCCCTGTTCTTCGGTATGGCTAGTGTCAGGAGCCCGTTGGTGTACCACTGCCTCCCTCATGGTGTTGGCCATGTCAGCCAGCACCCCTGCAATGGTGACCAGGATGGTGTAAATGTGTTTGATGCCCTTCCTGATCCCCATATACTGTCTCTCCTGCAGCCTCTGGGTCTCCTGCAACTTGGCAGTATCTGGTCCATCATCTCCTGGGAATGGTGGTATGCTCCCAGGATGTTGGTGAGTGCCTCCTGGAGAGTGGATTCCCTGGGCCTTTCCTCCCCCTGTCGCACAGCAGTCCTCCCAGCTTCCTTGTTGTCCTGTGCCTCTGTCCCCTGAACCTTGTGCCCACTGCCACTGACCCCAGGTCCCTGATCGTCCTGTGTTTGGGGGGTTGCCTGGGGTCCCTGTAGTGGTGGACACACTGCTGATTGACGTGTCCTGGGGACAGTGGCATGGGCCCGCTGGGTGGGTGCTGTGGTGGTGTTTCCTGAGGGGGGAGGCTCTGTGGTGGGTTGGGACTGTGGCAGGGTAACTGACTGTCCAGAGGTCCCTGATGGGCCAGGTTGGTCATTCAGATCCAGGCGTGCTGAGCTGCTGTCATCACTGTGGGCCTCTGCTGGGAGGGGGGTTGGATGTTGCTGGCAACTTCTCTCCAGTGACGTTGAGTAGGGGTCCTATGGGATGCAAATGCAGTGTTATTATATCTGTGTGTGCCATCTTGTGCATGGGTGTGTTTCCCTGTATGTTGTGATTGCCCTGTCAGCTTTTCCTCGTGTGCTTGGTGATTTTGTGGGATAAGTGATTCTCTCTAATGGGCAGTCTGGGGTGATGGGTGTCCATGCAGGTCTGTGATGGGGGTCCATGGATTGTTGTGGTATGCAGGCCTTGGTATTGGGATGTGTGGGCTGTGATAGTGGGATATATGTGAGGTGGTGGAGTGATGGGGTGAGGGTAGGGGTAGGAGTTTGTGATGGCATGCAGGTAGGGTGGGGAATATAGTAGTAAAGATTTGACTTACCAGAGTCCAGTCCTCCTGCTACTCCTGCGAGGCCCTCAGGATGCATGATTGCCAAGACTTGCTCCTCCCATGTTGTTAATTGTGGGGGAGGAGGTGGGGGGGACCACCGCCAGTCCTCTGTACAGCTACCTGGTGTCTTGCAACCACTGAACACACCTTCCCCCGTAGGTCGTTCCACCTCTTCCTGATGTCATCCCTTGTTCTGGGGTGCTGTCCCACGGCGTTGACTCTGTCAACGATTCTCCGCCATAACTCCATCTTCCTAGCAATGGGTGTCTGCTGCACTTGTGATCCGAATAGCTGTGGCTCTACCCAGATGATTCCCTCCACCATGACCCTTAGCTCCTCCTCTGAAAACCTGGGGTGTCTTTGGGGTGCCATGGATGTGGTGTGAGTGATATGTGTGAGGATGTGTGGGGTGATGTGTTGGGGTGTGTGCTGTGAGGTGCGTGGATGGTGTATGGGTGATGGTGTTCTGTTGCTGAGATTGAGTGGGTGCTCCTGGCTTGTGTCTCTCTCTGTTGGCAATCATTTTTTTTCACTGTAAGGGGTTGTGGGTAATGTGGGTGTGTGTTTTATAGTGGTGTGGTTGTGGTGTGTGTATGTGTGTCAGGTGTGTGTAGTTTGAATTGTCCAATGTGGTGGTGATTTGTAAGTGTGTGTGTATTTTGAGCGCGGAGGTGTGTACCGCCAATGGTTTACCACGGTTGAAAGACCACCGCAGTGATTCATGGGTCCTGATACTGTGGGCGTATTCCTGTTGGTGTAACAGTGTGGGTTTTGGTACCGCCAATTTATAACTGACCTTTGGTCTGGCGGACTTGTGTGGGTGTCTGTGTAGTGGCAGATTTCTCTGTGAGGGTCATAATACCCGTAGCAGTATACCGCCGTGGTCATTGTATCTTGGCTGCCGTCACCACGGCAGTAGGCGGCATTTACCGCCAGGGTAGTAATGAGGGCCATAGTCTTCTGAGCAGACAAAAATGAATCAAGACATTATTGTCGACTGTCTTAGATCCACTCAAGCAGGAAGAGTACAGTTGCCAGAATATGTAAAGAACTTCCTGTCTGATCTGGGGCATCAAGAGTATTTTCTCAATTCTGAAATTTAGTTTCAAGGAAGTCCCTGAAGCATGAGTACTTGATACACCTGGAAGAGCTAAGGTTATCTGTCGAGCTGCTCAAACCAAGTCGATTCTAAACTCATTCGGCATGCAAGTGTATCTCACTGACGTACGCTATGATCAGCATAGATTTGTTTTGACCAGGTTTAGACTGGACATTTTTCATTACTTGGTGAGCTTTCCAACTATGAATGACTGAAGGTGTCTGATTGGAGCACATTTCATACAATTCTTTTCTGCAACTTTCACAATATACAAAGAAAGACATTGTTATTGCTGTTGTTAAAAGCCATGAGAATGGTACAATGTCATCTAGCCTATGTGTTTTACAATCTTTGTCAACTATATATATTTGTTAATCTTATGTCTAAATTTTTATGGGTCATCTTAAGGCATAAAAAGTCAACACTTTTTAAGGAGAATGGGTGCTAGCTTATATTTTAGTCGTAAATTAACTTTTAAGTATTTATTATAGATTGATTTTATGTTGGGCTTTTATGATTTTGAACAAAAATCGAATAAAGCTGGTTTCGACTTTGACTTTAACACCCGACACATTAAGAAAGCAATGGAAGAATGGCCTTATTTGCCAGCTTGCCCAAAGATTACAGTGAACCAATCTGAATAAAATAAGGCTGTCTTGAATAAATACATTCAAAGAGCCCTGTGAGCAGCTAGACTATGAAGGCAGAGCTCCTCCTCTGATGAAGGATATGGATAAAATCCTGGCAGAACCAGATCCTGAGAACAGATGATTTGGGAAACCACTTTATGCATTTGGATCCAGATGCATTTCACCATATCCGGAAGACACCCTCCCTTGGTTCACTAAAACTAGTCCTAATATCTATGAATAAACATTAGCTCTCAAAATATTTTCTGTGAGGAGCAAATAATTTGAGGGCACTTGAATGAATTGATTCTTGAACATAAGTTGCTGAAACTTGGGTTAGCTGGGTAGATCAACAACTGAAATGATGCTTAAGTAATTCGCTGCTGCTCCTTTATTTTACATCTGAGCACACATGAAATAGCAATTTAGGCGTCGGCGGGAAACAGCTGCATGAGTAATTCTAAATTGCCTCTGCATTTTGCATCTCTTTGGGCCAGCAAGTAAAAGGAGTCCCAAAAAGCCTCTTTTGTATCCATATTTTAGTTGCGGTGAACTGACAGGAGGACTTTGATGTGCTCAGGCAACTGAGTAGGCATGGAACAAATTTTATTTAAATTGGCTTAATTTGCATAACTCCTGAATGCTGCATCATGTGAAAGGACCACAATTATTTCAAATTTAGAACTGTGCAATTTTGCATAATTTGTGCTAAAAAAAGACTAATTTGTGCAGAAAACAGCTTGTCAAAAACATTTTATCTCCGGCCAGTATCTCAGAAGACGTTTGTACCAGAAGTGCATACATGTGTGAAAGAAGTCACATGAGATACTAGCAATCACACTACGCTCTAAAACTGTAATTTTATGATTATTTAACAAAATTTCACAAGCTTTTGTGAGAAACATTGCACGACTTGACCCACTAATAGAACTTAGGCCTGAGTATTTCTCAGATTCCTCCATATTTCAATTTTGCGTGGACTTGCCATGCCAGAGTGGCTCAGCCTCTCAGCTCTCCAGGCCCGTGAGCATATGTAAAGTGGAAGTATACATGAGTTGACATAACAATTTTTAGACAACTAACTCAGCCATTTCTTCTAATTGTCATCTGTAAAATGATTATGCCAATAGAAGTTAAAAGTCAAATGCAACCCATAATCAGGGCTAAACTATATGGCTCATGTGACAACATTATGTTCTGGATTAGCTGTAATTCAAACCCATAGGGAGCACACATGGCCATGTAGAAATATATACTCGTATATGTTAGCTATGTCACCTTAGAGTGTGCCGTATAAGCTTGTAACACCGGCTGCTTAATATTTGAGTTGGAAATGTTAGGTGTTTAGGATTAGTATGATGCCATAGAGAAAAGCTGCCGAAAGCTGTTTTTCACTTTGTTGGTAAAGCTATATTTTCCAAAAGCATGCCTCGTTATGAACAAAAGCCTTTTTTCAGTAACCTTATCTGAGAAAATAATTCATTCAGCTTTGTGTTTCACATTTGAAAACTCTCATTCAAAGGCGAATATCATTTTTTTTATACGTTCAGTGGAAACATAACTTATAAAAACTGTACTTTGTGCTGTCCGAGAGCAAACTGATTTAGAACAGATTTACCCAGTAACCTGCCCCAAAAGCTAGAATAGAAAGAACAGTCTAGCATTTAACGACTGACATCCTGCATGCCAATTGGTTTGACGCTGGAAGCAGAAAGGCTGAAGTGGTGTCAACAATGACCACTTACCAGGGATTGGCAGCTGGGAGGGTGATTGGGCCTGATTACTTCCTTTGAAGAAGTCCCATATTGGGGTATCAGGCACTGAAATAATCTAGCTCCAGAGCCATTATAGGCTTTCTATCTGTGCTCCCAGGCGCTGTATTACACATAGTGGCCTGGAGGCGCAACAGGCATGTGCACTTTTTGGTGCACCCCAGGGCACTGTGGTATTAAACAAGGGGTACCAGACACTTGTGTGCCCCTACTGTAACACTGATAGCTCTGGCACATATGTTGCAACAGTGCTATTTCCAGAGGATGTTCCCTCAGTTGCATGCAGTTGAGGCCCCATGCAAATGAGGGAATCAGTTTGCCTCTGCGTCTGTGTTGTTTAATGAATGTGGTGGCAGAGGCAAACGCCTCTTATGAGGTGCACTGTCAGTGCACCCTCATAGGACAGCACTCTGGAATATAAAAAGGGGGCCCCACCCCCCGACATCCCTTGCAGTAGAGTGCAGTCACTCGCTACACCCACCTGCAGGGGGATTTCTCGCCCCTCTCTAAAGTGCAGGCAAGTTGCCACCTGCACAACGAAACATAGAGTGGCTTTGAAACGCTTATCTGTATTACACTGAATGTGTGCGTTCATGGTTGCTCTGAGGGCACACTGTCCTGGTTTGCGCCCTGCAAACCAGTTTAAAGGTCTGCAATACAGGCCCAGGAGGAAGGAAAACTCCCAAGTTCTACACGCATTCTGAACAAGGAAAGATTAGTGGTTCACTAGAAGAAGTGATCTTGCACGAAGAAAAGCATTATCTCTGGAACACACACTGTGCAAAGCTCTAAAATGTCACTCAGCAAACTACATTTACCATAAAACCACAGAACTTTAACAATGTTTGCAAATGGAGGCTAATCAATTAATTTGAAGTTTTGATGTGTATTTTTTCTCCTGGTGCAGAGAGCTCTTTCCAGGCATTCACAATACTTGGGGCCAGATGTAGCAATTTCCGATTTTGCGATTCGGACATTGTGATTTGGTGCGACTCACAATTTCTGAATCGCAAAATCAGATGCGGACCCGTGTCTCAGACACCATCTGCGAATTGCAATGGGGTCGCAAAGACCCACCTCATTAATATTAATGAGGTGGGTTGCATTTTGCGACCCCATTGCGATTCCCTGCACTCACAGGGATGGTGGCCTGCTGGAGACAGCAGACCTCCATGTCTCTGACTGCTTTTAAATAAAGCAGTTTTTTTTTTTAAAGGAAAACGAGTTGCAATACAAAAAAATAACGAAACCATTTGGTTTCGTTTTTTCAGAGTAGGCACCACTGCCTGCTCTGAAAAAACTTTTATGGCAACATTCAAAAAGGGGGAGGGGTCCCATGGGGGCCCCTTCCCTTTTGGGAATGGGCTACCACCAGCGTCACAAAGCAATTTAGCATTGTGGTGCGAGTCGCAAATAGGAAGGGGACACCCCTTCCTATTTGCGAGTCGCATTCCCATTTTGCGAGTCGGTACCGACTCGCAAAATGGGAATGATCATCGCGATACGCGTTTTGCATGGCGCAAACTGCGATTTTCGCAGTTTGCGCCATGCAAAACGCTACCTACATCTGGCCCTTGGTTGCTGCATCCAGGATCTCATTAATAGCCCTTGTGAAAACCTTGCAGGTTGTTTGTTTTTGCTTTAGAACCATGTTCTAAGCCAAAACTAATAAAAAGAGGTATTCTGAGATTGCAGCCTTATTTTGGAAACAAACTTCAACCGTTAAAAGTACTGTTTCAGTGATGATTGTGACGTTCATATTTTCATTTGCATATTAAGATACTATGCTATGTGAGGAATGGAAAGAATGTTCATCTCATTGAAAGAACGTTGACACTTCTAAGATGGATACATGATAGTTAATGTAGTGCTGTATGCTTGGGAACATGATTTAGTTGGTGTTAGTATGAATTAAATAATTCCGATTAATGATTTTTATATTACAGTTTAAGGAAACAACCATCAATGTATATCAATACTAGAGAATGTCACCATACAAAAACAGAAGGTAATCCTTTGATTTAGAGTTCAACCTACAGGTCCTCCATCACAAATTTGATGGATATCCCATCACATTATATCCAATGACACTTGTAATACGGCAGATGGGATATCCGTCAAGCTTGTGTTGGAGCAACACATCTGCAGAACTGTAAACCAGGACCTTTGCCACAGAAGTGAGTGAGATTTTCACAAAATTGTAAATAACATTGATTACTTGAATATTAGTACGTTCCAGTAATGTCAGAGTTTCACTCAAAACACAAGTCTTAGACTAAGTGCCTGATATTTAGTTTGACAGATAGGACTTACTCCATCAGGGCAATGGAGTAAAGTACTTTGGCTATTTGACAGCCCACTCTAAATCAGACAGGCAGTCAAATTTGTAAACCTCCAATGGCCCTCACTCACTTGGGCCATCAGAGGTGCATGTCAGCAGCGGAGATGGAATAGTCTCCGTCGCTGACATACTCAATCCACCAACTTTAAAAGAGGCTGGTAGACCCTCACTATGGCAGAAAGGATGCCTTTCCAACGGAGTATCCTTTCTGCCGTAGTCTAAATCAGGCCCTGAGTAATATTATGAAGGTATATAATGTGTTTAGCAAGTGTAAAATGATTTAATACAACAGTAAGGTACTAATGTGCATATTTGTGCTTTTTGAAGCAAAACTGTGTTAACGCAGTTTTGCGTCAAAATCCTTAGTGCCTGCTAGCACCATTCCATAGCGGCAGCCGGGCGCCATAAAAAGCAGGTTTTAAGGAATGGTTAGTGCCTAAGAAAAAGAGGATAGACAGAGAGGATGGTGATAGGGAAAAAGGGGCTAGTGGGACAGAAATGGCGCTAGGCTGCTTAGCGGCAATACATATGCTGCTAACCAGCCTAGTGTCATTTATGACACATTAGCACCCAAAAATGACTACTGTCTTGCTAAAGACAGGAGTCATGACTATCACCCCAATGGCCAGCACAGGGGTCCAGTGTACCCAGGGAAAGGCCATAAGCCCCAGTGCCAGGCAGGGGGCCCCATGTAAGGGGCCCCCTATGGCACATTAAAAAAAAGATATACTTACCTATACTTACCCAGGATGGGGTCCCCCATCCTATGGTGTCCCTCTGGTGTGGGTGGAAGTGTTACTCGGGCTTGGGGTGGGCATATGTTGGCCTTCTCCATGGTGTTTGGCTATGGAAATGGGTCCACAGGTACCCTAACAACTGGTCTGACCCAGGCATTAAATAATGGCTCTAAGCAGGCTTAGCACCATTATTTGGGTCCGCCTACTCCGTGCGCACCATTTCTGCGCCGGAGTATTAATACAGTGGTAGAGGGGTTAACATCATGTTGTGGATGGGAACGCCTACCTTGCATCTAATTATCGCAAGGTATTTTGCCGCATCCACAACATGATGCTAACGCCAATATTTTAATATGGAGTCACGTTTTAGCCTCATATAAAATTATGCTAAAACGGCGCAAACAGACCATAAATATGGGCCTAATTACATTAGTCTCACATTTCAGATATCCACTACCTCCTGAAAGATGTCAGTGACCAGCAGAGTTACAAGTGAGAGTGTAATATACAATGTTACTGTTTTCATATCTTATTGCTTTCCCCTTGCACTGGTTTCAGACCAACAAACAAAATCCTATTGTGCATGTTGGAAAGAAAGTGGAAAGTTTGAAAGAAAGTGCTAAAAAACATGGTTGGGTTTTGGTGGGATAGTTGCTAAGACTTGATGGGCATGGGATAATACTGGCACCTCAAGAGGTATTGTGAGAGAAGAAGACTTTGTACAGCAACAAGAGGAAAAGACCCAAAGACGTCCTGACTTCTCTTGAGACCTAGGCCCATATTTATACTTTTTGACGCACAACTGTGCCAACGCAGTTGTGCGTCAAAAATGTTACCGCCGGCTAACGCCATTCCAAAGCGCCATGCGGGCGCCTTATTTATTGAATGACGTTAGCCGGCGCTGCGGACTGGTGTGCGTAAAAAAAAATGACTCACACCAGGCAGCGCCGGCGTAGGGGAAAATGGAGGTTGGGCGTCAAAAAATGGGGCAAGTCAGGTCTGAGGCAAAATTCAGGCCTCAACCCGATTTGCGCCATTTTTTTTTACGCCCAAACCCCATTGAAATGACTCCTGGTCATTGGGCATAGTGGCATGTAGGAGGGCCCAAATCAGGCCCCCTATGCCACAAAAAAAAACGAAAAAAAATACTTACCTGAACTTACCTTTCCTTCCCTGGGATGGGTCCCTCCATCCTTGGGTGTCCTCCAGGGGTGGGCAAGGGTGGCAGGGGGTGTCCCTGGGGGCATGGGAGGGCACCTCTGGGCTCCTTCTGAGCCCACAGATCCCTTAACGCCTGCCCTGACCCAGGCGTTAAAAAACGGCGCCCATCAGGCTGGGCGCCGTTATTTAAGGCCTGCCCCCTCCTGTGCGTCAAAATGACGTCAGAGTATAAATATGGGGCACAGGCCTTAAAGTCATTTTTTGGAAGGGAACGCCTACCTTGCATATAATTAACGCAAGGCTGGTTCCCCCTTCCAAAAAATGACGCACATGGTGGAACTTTGACGCCCGCGGTGTCGGACGTCAAAGAATAAATATGGGGCAGGGTTTGCGCCGATTGTGCATCAAAAATTTTGACGCACATTCAGCGCAAACAGAGTATAAATATGCCCCCTAGGAACTACAAACAGATCTCCAAGGATTAGGTGGTGGGTCTCGTTTTGCTGCTGCAGGGACACAAACAGCATAAGGTGTCTCTGATTTAAAGAAGGCCCAAATGACCACTGTTGACTGGAATTAATGAGAGCCCTAGTTTGGGGTTTAAAAGAGTGCCCTAGGGATCTGAGAGATGCAGGAAACTAGAAGGAATTTTTCAAGCAACAAGAACTTAGGGCCCGGTTTAGAGTTTGGTGGATATGTATGGGCCACCAAGGCCATCTGTTTACCTGCCCACCTCCAGTGAGGTCTTTCTCTCTGATTTAGAGCTTGGTGGTTTGCAACTGTCCTCCAAATTTGTTAGATTTTATTTTGTTCATTGATGGGGTTATATTCTAGACTCAGCAGACAAACTCATAACGCCACCAGCCATAGTTAGAGTTTGCTTTCTCTCAATTTATACATGACAGTTGACCCTCTACACCTAAGTTGGGGGAAGACAGCATAAATAGCCAAACCCTGCCCACAACACCCACTAAAAGGACCAAAACAACATGCGCGTGCTGCTCCGAGACTTAAGTCTCTACCTGTAACTTCCACAGGTCCAGGAGGGTTCTGATGAGTGGCTTTGGAGGTCTGCTATGGAAAGCTGGTGCCAGGCTTTGTGCGCGGGGACTCGCTGTCCTGACACCACATCTAGTTCTGGAAAGTTATTTCCCTTCACCTGTCAAGGCTCCAAACGGTCTGGGGATGACATAAAGCAGGACAGACCTGGTGTCAGATTCCTTTGTGTGTGTAGGAGGCAGATCCCTTTGAAGTGTAAGTGGTGCTGGGTACAGCTCCTCCCAGTCATCCTGCAAGAATGGCCCATCCTGTCCTGACCTGAGCTCCATTTGTGTACTGTCTGGAAGCAATACACAAATACCAGCCGAAGAGCCATTCACAGTCATGTGACCCAGGAATCGGCAAAAGGCAGAAATGGTTGGAACAAGAAAATGCCAATTTTCTAGAAATGGAATTTTTTCAGAATTGTGACTTAAAAATGACTTTAACATTAAAGAGCATTTTAAATTACAATTTGTTTGACTATAAACAACATATCTCTATCTGCTCCCATTCTAAGGTTACCACTTATTAAATGTAATAAGGTAAACTGCTGTTAGTCAATACAGCAGTGAAAAATGACTTTAGGAGTTCACTACTTGGAGACTACAGACTTAAACTCACATATCCTACTTTTTGCATACAGTGAACCTGACCTATAAGCCTTTAGGGCCTACCTTAGGGATGAGATATATATTTAAAAGGAAGGTTTAGGCCTGGCAAATGGTATATTTTGTCAGGTCAAAATGGCAGTTTAAACTGTACTACAGGCTGTGGTGTCAGGCCTGAGATGTTTTAAAAGACTACTTTAGTGATTGCCACTATGAGTGCTGCAAACCAACCAGCAACATTCAAATTTACAGGCCCCAGGCACATGTAGTACCATTTATTAGGGACTTACAAGTAAATTAAATATGGCAATTAGACATAGGCCTTTTACCAAGTTTTAGGGAGAAAGCAAAAGCACTTTACCATTGGTTACCAGGACTAAAGTAAACTGTGTCCTAATGCCAAAAAAAGGGTTCCGCATCAGAAAGCAAAAATCTGGGGGGAGAGGAGCAGGCAAACATGGCCAAGCCCAGTCATCTCAAAATCCTCAGGTGGGGCACCAAAGTCAGATATGATTGCCACGATGGCCCACTTGCCGCACCAGAGGCCTAGGTGTAAAAAATGTCTTAAGTCCCACATTTTCTGTGTATTTTTAGTAGATCCATGGATCATGTGTAATGCTTCCAGAACCTCAGAGACAACAATTATGGGCCATAACTCACTCCAGTAGACTCCACAGACAGTGTCCACTCCAGATACAACAGGAACTACTTAGCTGATGCCTTCAGGAAGAAGGCCCTTTGCACATTTTAGGCCCCTGTAGCCACACAGAAGGTGCAACTGAATGGAGTGGCAGGGCATGACAGGGTGGGGGGGAGGTAAAAAAAAAAAAACACTTACCATCTCAGTTGGGTGACGCGGTTCATCTCCCCACCATCCTTGTCATCTTCCTGGCAGCACACAGGCTCCCGCTAATCATGAAGCTGGTGTCACCAGCATGACAGCAGCATCATGAATGAGCTGTGCATCCTGCTTTGCCAGTCAGATTAGGAGTGGGAGCCTGTGTATGTTCTCCTCTTGGCTGTGCAATACAGCCAGGTAGAGAACATGCAAAGTGTGAATGTCTGTTTGGCCGGCCCAAGACGGCTGGCCAAACAGACATGGTGCACATTCCCCTCCTCCAGCCCTCCTCAGGCCTTCTCTGGCCCAGCCCTGTCCCCTTACTACCCGGAAAAATAAAACGATAATATCATAGCATTATTATCATTTTGTTTTATCTTTTGCTAAGATCCAGTGGGGGTGATGCTTCTCTGCCTTAGTGAAGGAACCGCCACTGCCTTGGACTCTACCTCTTGGTCCTGGGTGCAAAAGAGAGCATTTTCAGCCCTCTGGGGCAACTGCCAGGTTACAGAGAACAGCTCCATTCCTCCTCTGATCTTCTGCAGGTCCAGAAAATGTTCTGAGAAGGATGCCTTTGGTTGCACATTTATCTTTTGCACTACTTGGTGGGTAGGGTTGACTCCTGGAAACTCTAGACGGAATGGGGAAAAAATGCTCAAGGGCAACCACAAACACTTTTGAAGCAGTTTATGTGCAGTCTAATGAAAACAATTCACACAGTGCACTTCACTCAAAAACTCCAAGATGAACAAAGTCTTACTCCCTTGTGCATAGCTCTTGTGTCCACCCACTGGGTTTGATGTCAGCCGGGCTAGTGTGTTTGTAGTGGGTACCTAAGGTACTTACACCTTATACCAGGTCCAGTTATCCCTTATTAATGAAATGTAGTCAATGTTCTAGCAGCTTAGGCTGTCTAGAGGTATCTGTAGCAGAGCAGCTTAGGCTGAACTAGGAGACATGCAACACTCCTGCAATACCACTGTAGTTACTCAGTACTTATACACAATAAAAGACAATACTCAGTGTTACCAAAAAGGCCAAAAATATCTTTGAGGCAATACTCTGGAGATAAGTATTATACAAAATATATACACTAGAGACAAAATCAGGTAAGTAAATAGTCATAGAATAGTGCAAACAGTGGAAATTACTACAGAATGCAATAGGCCTAGGGGCAACACAAACCAAATGCTAAGAAAGTGGAATGTGAATCACAAAATCCCCCCTAGGCAACGGTAGTGTGTAGAGGGGCGCTGGGAGTGTAAGAGAACACCAAAGGTAAGGAAAATACCCCACCCCAGAACCCAGGAAAGTAGGAGTAAATTATTGCAGGTTTCCTCAGGACACACTACAATTCGTGGTAAGAGTTATTGCAAGAACAAAGCAAGACTACAAGCAAAAAATGGTGGATTCCTGGACATGAATACCTGTGAAGAGAGGAGACCAAGTCCAGAAGTCGCAGAAGATTCCAGGAAGGACAGGAG
Source organism: Pleurodeles waltl (assembly GCF_031143425.1). Lineage (NCBI taxonomy): Eukaryota > Metazoa > Chordata > Amphibia > Caudata > Salamandridae > Pleurodeles > Pleurodeles waltl. The sequence goes on from NC_090440.1 coordinate 1,577,337,817, forward strand.
CCCCTGCCAACCTAGAAGATGGTGCAAAAGAGGATTCTCCGGTTAGAAGAAGTCTGCAGAAGAGCACATGGCTACGGGTTCCTGTGTGGTGCAGGCGATGTCGCACGTCGAGAAGTTGGATGCAGGCTGTTTGCGCCGCTGGATTAATCCAACAAGCATTGGTTGAACCAAAGTCGCGGTTAGCGGCAAAATAGCGCTGCCTGGACCCAGGAGGGACCTGGGGCCTCAACTCGGACTGAGAAAGCAGAGGGGGCTCTCAACACTGGAGAGAGCCCACAGATGACCAAGCAGCACCCACGGGAGTTCCAGGACATGGGGACAAAGAAGGTGCAAATTGCAGTTGGTGCAGCTGTAGGAGGCTGGACTGGCTTGTAGTGAGTACCAAGGGGTACTTACACCTTGCACCAGGCCCAGTTATCCCTTATTAGTGTATAGGGTGTCTAGCAGCTTAGGCTGATAGATAATGGTAGCTTAGCAGAGCAGCCTAGGCTGAACTAGGAGACGAGTGAAGCTCCTACAGTACCACTAGTGTCATATGCACAATATCATAAGAAAACACAATACACAGATATACTAAAAATAAAGGTACTTTATTTTTATGACAATATGCCAAAAGTATCTCAGTGAGTACCCTCAGTATGAGGATAGCAAATATACACAAGATATATGTACACAATACCAAAAATATGCAGTATAGTATTAGAAAACAGTGCAAACAATGTATAGTTACAATAGGATGCAATGGGGACACATAGGGATAGGGGCAACACAAACCATATACTCCAAAAGTGGAATGCGAACCACGAATGGACCCCAAACCTATGTGACCTTGTAGAGGGTCGCTGGGACTGTAAGAAAACAGTGAGGATTAGAAAAATAGCCCACCCCAAGACCCTGAAAAGTGAGTGCAAAGTGCACTAAAGTTCCCCAAAGAGCACAGAAGTTGTGATAGGGGAATTCTGCAGGAAAGACACAAACCAGCAATGCAACAACTATGGATTTCCAGTCGAGGGTACCTGTGGAACAAGGGGACCAAGTCCAAAAGTCACAAGCAAGTCGGAGATGGGCAGATGCCCAGGAAATGCCAGCTGTGGGTGCAAAGAAGCTGCTACTGGACAGTAGAAGCTGAGGATTCTGCAGGAACGACAAGGGCTAGAAACTTCCCCTTTGGAGGATGGATCCCTCACGCCGTGGAGAGTCGTGCAAAAGTGTTTTCCTGAAGAAAAACCACAAACAAGCCTTGCTAGCTGCAAGTCGTGTGGTTAGGGTTTTTGGATGCTGCTGTGGCCCAGGAGAGACCAGGATGTCACCAATTGCGTCAGGGGACAGAGGGGGCGCCCAGCAAGACAAGGAGCCCTCTCAAAAGCAGGCAGCACCCGCAGAAGTGCCAGAACAGGCACTACAAAGTGGAGTGAAACAGTGCTCACCCGAAGTCACAGAAAGGAGTCCCACGCCGCCGGAGGACAACTTAGGAGGTCGTGCAATGCAGGTTAGAGTATCGTGGACCCAGGCTTGGCTGTGCACAAAGGATTTCCACCGGAAGTGCACAGAGGCTGGAGTAGCTGCAAAAGACGCTGTTCCCAGCAATGCAGTCTGGTGAGGGGAGGCAAGGACTTCCCTCCACCAAACTTGGACTGAAGAGTCACTGGACTGTGGGTGTCACTTGGACAGAGTTGCTGGATTCAAGGGACCTCGCTCGTCGTGCTGAGAGGAGACCCAGGGGACCGGTGATGCAGTTCTTTGGTGCCTGCGGTTGCAGAGGGGCGATTCCGTCGACCCACAGGAGATTTCTTCGGAGCTTCTAGTGCAGAGAGGAGGCAGACTACCCCCACAGTATGCACCACCAGGAAAGCAGTCGAGAAGGCAGCAGGATCAGCGTTACAGAGTTGCAGTAGTCGTCTTCGCTACTTTGTTGCAGTTTTGCAGGCTTCCAGCGCGGTCAGCAGTCGATTCCTTGGCAGAAGGTGAAGAGAGAGATGCAGAGGAACTCGGATGAGCTCTTGCATTCGTTATCTAAGGAATTTCCCAAAGCAGAGACCCTAAATAGCCAGAAAAGAGGGTTTGGCTACTTAGGAGAGAAGATAGGCTAGCAACACTTGAAGGAGCCTATCAGAAGGAGTCTCTGACGTCACCTGCTGGCACTGGCCACTCAGAGCAGTCCAGTGTGCCAGCAGCACCTCTGTTTCCAAGGTCTGGAGCACACTGGAGGAGCTCTGGGCACCTCCCGGGGGGGTGCAGGTCAGGGGAGTGGTCACTCCCCTTTCCTTTGTCCAGTTTCGCGCCAGAGCAGGGCTGAGGGGTCCCTGAACCTGTGTAGACTGGCTTATGCAGAAATGGGCACCATCTGTGCCCATGAAAGCATTTCCAGAGGCTGGGGGAGGCTACTCCTCCCCAGCCCTAACACCATTTTCCAAAGGGAGAGGGTGTAACACCCTCTCTCTGAGGAAGTCCTTTGTTCTGCCTTCCTGGGCCAGGCCTGGCTGGACCCCAGGAGGGCAGAAACCTGTCTGAGGGGTTGGCAGCAGCAGCAGCTGCAGTGAAACCCCGGGAAAGGAAAAGACCGCCGCGGTTATTCTGGGTTTCCCGCTGGGCTGGCGGGCGACCGCCAGAAGGCCGCCCGCCAGCCCAGCAGGAAACACCCTTCCATGAGGATGCCGGCTCCGAATGGAGCCGACGGAGTGGAAGGGGTGCGACGGGTGCAGTTGCACCCGTCGCGATTTTCTGTGTCTGCGTGGCAGACACTGAAAATCTTTGTGGGGCCCTGTTACGGGGGCCCCTGCAGTGCCCATGCCATTGGCATGGGCACTGCAGGGGCCACCAGGGGCCCCACGACACCCCATACCGCCATTCTGTTCCTGGCGGCCAAAACCGCCAGGAACAGGATGGCGGTATGGGGGTCGGAATCCCCATTGCGGCGCAGCAAGCTGCGCCGCCATGGAGGATTCCCCAGGGCAGCGGGAAACCGGCAGTACACCGCCGGTTTTCCGTTTCTGACCGCGGCTGTACCGCCGCAGGTCAGAATGCCCATGGGAGCACCGCCAGCCTGTTGGCGGTGCTCCCGCGGTCGTTGGCCCTGGCGGATTTTTCCGCCAGGGTCAGAATGACCCCCTAAGTAACTTAGCACCCAACCTTTACCAGGTAAAGGTTAGACATATAGGTGACTTATAAGTTACTTAAGTGCAGTGTAAAATGGCTGTGAAATAACGTGGACGTTATTTCACTAAGGCTGCAGTGGCAGGCCTGTGTAAGAATTGTCAGAGCTCCCTATGGGTGGCAAAAGAAATGCTGCAGCCCATAGGGATCTCCTGGAACCCCAATACCCTGGGTACCTCAGTACCATATACTAGGGAATTATAAGGGTGTTCCAGTATGCCAATGTAAATTGGTAAAATTGGTCACTAACCTGTTAGTGACAATTTGAAAGAAGTGAGAGAGCATAACCACTGAGGTTCTGATTAGCAGAGCCTCAGTGAGACAGTTAGTCATAACACAGGTAACACATACAGGGCACACTTATGAGCACTGGGGCCCTGGCTGGCAGGGTCCCAGTGACACATACAACTAAAACAACATATATACAGTGAAATATGGGGGTAACATGCCAGGCAAGATGGTACTTTCCTACAGCAGCACAACAAATGAAGGTCCCACGCCGCCGGAGAACAACTCAGTGAGTTGCGCGGCGCAGGATGGAGTGCTGGGGACCTGGGCTACAGTGTGCACAAAGGATTCTTGGAAGAAGTGCACAGAAGCCCAAGGAACTGGAGATGACACAGTGCACAGGGGTACTGTCGCAAACCGGGAAGGCAAGCTCTTACCCTCCTCCAAATTTGGACAGCTGGACCTTGGGACAGTCTGAGTCAGATGGGTCCACCACCTCAGGCTTGTCATCAGGAAAGGAGTCCCAGAGAACTAGTCATCATCTTGGAAGGTGCCTGCAGGAGCAGGGAAGTGACTCTGTTACTCCACGGGAGATTCCTTCGGTTCTTCAGGGTGAAGACAGGGAGTCCTCAGAGCATGCACACCTTGGAAACTGTTGCAAATGCTGGCTGGAGCTGAAGTTGCAGGTCACAGGAGTCGTCCTGGATACTTTGTTGCAGTTACAGCGGTTCCTGGAGCAGTCTGCGGTTGTTCGACGGTCAGAAGCTGAAGCAGAGGATGCAGAGGCTTCCTGGAGGAGTCTTGCAAGCTGAATCTGGAGAGGAACCCACAGGAGAGACCCTAGATAGCCCTGAGATGAGGATTGGCTACCTACCCAGGTATGCACCTATCTGACGTCACCTGCTGGCACTGGCCACTCAGAGATCTCCAGAGTGTCCCCACACCTTGGAAAACAAGATGGCTAATGCCAGGGACACACCAGAGGAGCTCTGGGCACCACCCATGCGGTGGTGATGGACAGGGGAGTGGTCACTCCCCTTTCCTTTGTCCAGTTTCACGCCAGAACAGGGTCTGGGGGTCCCTGAACTGGTGTAGACTGGCTTATGCAAGGCGGGCACCATCTGTGCCCTTCAGAGCATTTCCAGAGGTTCTGGGAGGCTACCCCTCCAAAGCCTGTAACACCTAATTTCAAAGAGAGAGAGTGTAACATCCTCCTCCCAAAGGAAATGCTTTGTTCTGCCTTCCTGCAACTGAGCTGCTCAGACCCCAGGAGGGCAGAACCCTGCCTGTGAGGTGGCAGCAGCTGTAGCTGCAGTGCAAGCCTCAGAGAGCTGGTTTGTCAGTACTGGGGGTCCATGGTGGAGCCCCCAGGATGCATGGGAGTGGTCCCCCAATACCAGATTTGGAATGGGGGAAATTCCATGATCTTAGACACCCTACATGGCCATATTCAGAGTTACCATTGTGAAGCTACATATAGGTATTGACCTTTATGTAGCGCATGCGTGTAATGGTATCCCCGCACTCACAAAGTCTGGGGAATTTGCCCTGGACAGTGTGGGGGCACCTTTGCTAGTGCAAGGGTGCCCTCACACTTAGTAACTTTGCACCCAGCCTTCAGAAAATAAAGGTTAGACATATAGGTGACTTATAAGTTACTTAAGTGCAGTAAAAATCGCTGTGAAATAGTGTGTGCACTATTTCACGAAGGCTGCAGTGGCAGTCCTGAAGAAGGGTTTGTCTGAGCTCCTTATGGGTGGTAAAAGAAATGCTGCAGCCCATAAGGATCTCCTGGAACCAAGGTGCCCTGAGTACCTAGGTACCATATACTAGGGACTTATAAGGGGGGGCCAGTGTGGCAAATGGAATTGTAATATGAAGTCACTAATCTATAGTGACTAATTTGGAAGCAGGGAGAGCATAAGCACTGAAGTTCTGGTTAGCAGAACTTCAGTGACACAGTTAAGCACTACTGACAACACACACATTAGGCCACAAACTATGAGCATTGGGGTCCTGGCTAGCAGGACCCCAGTGAGACAGGCAAAACATACTGACAAACAGGCAGAAATTTGGGGTAACATGCCAAGAAAGATGGTACATTTTTTCACTCAAAATGTAAACAACCATTGGCAATGACTGTGCTTAGCCGAAACTTTGTAACACTTTTATAAAGTCTTGTTCCAGTAATCCAGCATACTCTGGGTGACCAACTCCAGCAGGGAGCAGGTCAAGGGGTTCAGTCATAATTTGTAGGACAGTTAACTTGTCAGCAAGGCAGTTTCCATTCCAGTCTCCATTGGCAAACAGACATAGACATCAATGGAGTTGTCCTGATGCAAGGAATGCAGGATGCTGAAGATGCTGTAGGATGCTGAAGATGCTGTGTGGTCAAGCAGTGGCTTCCTGTGGCTACTCCTTGATCCACAGTCTTGGTAGTGTAACCTTGGTCACAGGGATCAATGTCCCTCAAAGTTCTGATGGATCCACTAGCCTACTGGCCTCTGGATCCATTGATGGAGGCTAGTGTCCTTCCTGGGTAACCAAACTGCACCAGAATGACTCTCCCAGTTCCAGCAAACTTGTTTGCAACTTATGTGCATTGGGGCTCGGTCTCCCAGACTGTACGTAAGAGATCAGTGGCGGTCAAGCGATTTTGGCTACTGACTGCCAAGTGGGCTTTCTCAGCTTATGTGGCCCTGTAGCTGTAACAAGAAGTCAGCCAAATGACTCTTGGAGTTCACTGCTTCTGTCTGAGGCTCAGGTGTATTGTTTCCTTAAGCAGGGCACCACAGGCACAGTCCTCTCTTTGCTAGCCTAGGAGCAGCAGGTGCACTCTAGTCTTTGGGGCAGCCTTTCTTTGATAGGTTAGAGGAACAGCAGAGTGGTTTTTCTTCAGTCCTTTCTCCAGTGCAGACATGATCTGAGGTATGAATGGCAGGGGTGCCATATTTGTGCTCAGAAAATGTCCTCAAGCGATGCAGTTGTTTCTTTCTAATTGGCTGCCAGGCATCTTCCCACCTGATGATGACATCCGAGGTGTGTGTCATACGGTTATCTCAGAGTGCAACATTCTACCCACTCTCAAGATGGCAGGACACCTCTATTGGTGAGCGTGGAGCTTGGTAGTTGATCCTAGAGGTGGGGCTACCAGAAGGCTACACATCCACAGGGAAACTGGTTTAGCAACTGGTTTCTCCTCTCTGTTGCCAACATGTCTACCAGAACAAAAGAGCAGTCCCACTCATGATGTGTGTCTATCACTTGCAGTTTAAACATGACTTCCCTTTTGAAGCTTGCCTTTTGGGCTCACACCCTGTTTGGCTTCCTGCCAGGGAGAGGTGATACCAGGTCCAATGGCAGGCCTCTATTGTTTCCTTTCCTGGAAGTCACTTCTGGAAAACTTGGGTAACAGAGAGGCAACTTTTTTAAGTTGCCTTTTATGCAAAAGTTACATTGAATATGACTTGGGCATAAAGTCTGGTTTAATTTTTTTTTCTGTTAGAACAGATAAAAATATATATACTACTTTCAACATACAGCCTTTTGACTGGATAGGCCAGCTGTAGGGATGGGCTTTGGGCCTGATTTAGTTTGGCGGATGGTGTTACTCCATCGCAAATGTGACGGATATCCCGCCTGCCATATTACGATTCGATTATGTCCTATAGACATCTTAGTATGGCAGGCGGGATATCTGTTGTGTGTGTGACAGAGTAACCCGCCCGCCAATCTCTAAATAAGGCCCTTAGTCATTAGTTTAAGTGGCAAAGTCAATTTAGCAGTTTAAACCTCCCATACCAGTCTGCAGTGGCAGGTTGGAAGGCATGTTTTACTTTGTCACACTGAAGGTGGCACAGTAGGTGCTGCAGCCCCCGATGGACACCTTAACTTAGAGGACCTGGGTTCCTCTGGTATCACATGCTATGGACAAATAAGAAAGTGAACTTATGCCATTTGTGTATAAGCCAACCAAACATATCATTTGAAGGGTTAGAGAACTGGCACTGAGGTCTGTATAGCAGAAACACCCACAGCATCAGTCCAAAACATTAGGTATGATCATAGAAAAGGTGGCATTTCCTTACATGACTTATTCATATGCCACAACACGTTGTTAGACATAATATGAATGGTTATTTTGAATGGTGTTACAGCAGGTTATTAGGCTGCTGCAGTCATGCATGTTAGCCCAAATCCACGTTTTACGGGCCATATGTGGATGGCACATAGGTCCTGCTGTACACAGGTTGCATTTAAATTGCAGGCCGTGAGTGCATTTTACTTACTATATAGTGGTGAATATTAAATATTTTTAATACATCTCCCTAGGATAAGAAAATGAAACCATGTATAAAAGTTGAACATTGGAAGTTTACAACTGTTTATAGCAGGTGTAAAGTGCACCGCTATACAAAAATTCAAATATTAAAATACAAAAAAAGGTCAACAGTGTGGGGTAAACAAGCAGAAAAGGCAGACTGGGTAAATATGAAGCAAATTAACACTGTATTTAAAAAAAAAAAGATTTTCAAAGTAAAAACAAACAATTTGTAAAAATAATGGCAAGTATGGTGAACCAAATATCCAGCCTCTGGATTTGTCCTTAATACATACACCATAAAAAGGATACAAAATACAGTTTGCAGTGGAGGGATTCAATTGAACAGTGCCCCACCACACATCAAGTTCAATACAACCGGCCATGGGCCATGCTCTCCTAATGTTTACAGCTTTGTCCTCCTCAGTGGACTCTCAATCCTCCAGGAGTTGGTGGCTTCTGGGAAAATATTTCTTAGGAGTCTACGTTTTGGAGGCTTCAGGATTTTCTTTGGTGGGGCAGGCTCAGTTGGTTCTGGAGAAGAAGGCCCACAGGGATGGTGAGGTTTGGGGCAATAGGAGGAAAAGGGTTATAGTAGGCTTTGAGGATATAATAGGATTTGGGTGTAAGCGAGGATGTAGGATTATGTGAGGCTTTGGGGCGTATGGGAGAGTTTGGGTGTCCTGGAAGATGAAAATGTATGGAAGACCTTGGATCTATGTGAGAATTCTGGTGTATAAGAGGGTTTGCAGGTATTAGGGATTGGGTGTATGTGAGGGTTCAGGTGTATGAGAGGATTTTGATATATGTGAAGGCTCAGTGTATGAAAGGGTATGGTTGTATGAAAATGTATAGGCATATTGGAGGGTTTGAGTGTATGGGATTGTTTTGATGAATGTGAGTGTTTGGGGAATGGAAGGGTTTTTGGGAGTGGGAGAGTTTGTATCTATGGGAGCGTTTATCGGTTTTAGGTGTTGTTAGGCATTTGGGCAGTTGAATAGGTGGAGCAATGTGTAGGGATGGTGTCAGAAGGTGACACGAGGTGGGATGTGGCATGAATTCAAGTGTTTGAATATAGGCACAGGGTAAGGTGTCAGCAAAATGTAGACAGGAGAAATAGGAGTAATGTGTCAGAAGCATTGTTGAGAGAGGAGGCTCTGCTAGTAAGTAAACCTCTCTATAAGGCAGACAAGGAAGAGTGCATGAACCAGAATACTAATGTCGTGTGCCAGTTGTTGATTGATACCTTGGATGGCATTCAGTAATGCTACCTGCCCTACAGAAGGTCTCTTCAGGATTTCAAGGGCCTCCTAAAAGAGCAGTATGGGGTGGATTTGGACAGGGGGAGATGTGCTTGGGGCAAAGGAGACCTCAGCCTGTTTTCAGACTGGGTACTAGTTTCTGGGTGTACAGGAGTGACTGTGCATATGTCACAAGTGGTGGTGATGAACATAGGATCAGATGGAACATCTTGAGATACTTTGCAAACCATCACAAGGAGTGGCTTGAGTTGGAGGCCTCAGAGTCTGTAGTGGTACTCACCTTCTGGTCAGCATTATCACTCCCAGAGTGTGATGCGTAACGTGTTTGGGCTCAATAATGTGGGGGGTGTCAAATAAACCACATTTTTTTAATCAGTCTTTTAAATATGAAAAATACATGACCTATCTAATGACAGGCAGTCAGTAATATATGTTCTAGTTAAACCGGCTTCCGGTGTGCCATAGATTTTAACCCAAAGCAATAAAGGTGCCATGCCAATCAGGTCTTCTAAGAATGTTAGCCCTAGTTCCTCATGCATTTTAGGGTGGTGGTACCTCCCGGTACTGACACTAGTCTGCGGATAAAATGACTTTCAGCTCTTGGAAAAATGGCAGCATTGTTCTAAGCTCACAGCCACACTTCATATCTTCCCACCGCTATTCGGTTACTTCTATAAAGACTCAACATCTCTGCTATTGGCTAATTTTTGTAACTTTTTGACAAATCTAAAATAGTCTCAATGTTCCTGTTCAGAGACTGGAGTCTGGATGTTAAAAGTGAAAATCAACTAAGGGTTTAAGTAATCCCTAAATATTTAAAACTCTTCACCTTTGCTAGATTACACTCCCCCATGTTAAAATGCTTGGATTTTGTACTAGGAGGACCGAAGGTCAGAAAATATGATTTAGTATAATGTTCTTTAAGGTCCAAATCATTCATAAGGCCATTTCCTGTGCGAGTGATTAGCACCGCATCATCTGCATACAATGGGACGGGGATAAGCTTATCTCCCATGCAGGGTACATCCTTCCCATTTTCTGTCAAGTCGTTGTTAATCCAATTTATGTAAAGCACAAAGAGAAAGGGATCCAAAATATACTTCTGCCTATCTTCCCGTGTGGAATGGATTTGGGCAAGCATTCTCTTGGAGGACTATACCTAACCTTAACTGTAAGATCTTGCTATAGCTGTCTAATAAGTGTTAAAAGTTCAGCCTCCACCTTTGCATCTACGCTATTTGATCCCATTGCAAGGAGTGGTTGACCAGATCAAAAGCTCTTTTGCGCTTTGACATATTTGCCCACAATTAGGTGGAGGTTTAGGCATTTTCAATAGTCCCTATACTAGGCCTAAACCCAAATTGGACATCTGTAAGAACATTGTTGGCCAAGGCCTATTGTTTATGGCAGGGCAGTAAAACACATCCAAGAATTTTGGTTCTAGAATCGATGAGGGAAATGGGCTAGTAAAAGGTTGGCGCTGAACGGTCCCCTTTTTAAAATATTGGGAATATATTGGCAAACGTCCAGGAATCTGGGATAGGTCCAAAGACAGCTGATGTAAACATTTTAGTAAGTAGTGGAGCCCACATATGGGTGTTGGATTTATCGATGTCAGCTGGGACTCTGTCCGGACCGGGGCCTTGCCTGGGGTGCATTTATTTATTGCTGCAAATAGCTCATGAACTTTGATACAATTTTGAAGTTCATTAGGTTGAAAGGCCGGGTAACAACTAAGCCCATTAATGGTGTACATTTCTTCATGGGTGAAACTTTTTGTAAAAAGGATACCCAGGCATCCACCGGTATGAGATTATCAATACTAGGTGTGACTTATTTCTTGAAGGAAGGCCCGTTTACCAACTCTCAGAATTTAGGACTATCCCTAAGTCTCACTGCCATTTCTAAATCTTCCCATGTCTTTGCTCTAATTTCTGCTTTGCTTTTCTTACTTCCAGGATCTGCTTATATTCCTTCCTGGCATTCTTGACATCGCAGGCAAATCAAGGATTGATCCTCAATACCGCCATCAATTTCCTATGAGCAGCCAAACAGGCTGTGTTAAACCATCAACATGGTGATGTCAAGCAGTCATAGGAGATGTAAGACCATTTGAGACAGACCTACAAATATTTGCAAACTCTGATTAGATCTCTTCAATGCCTGAATCAGCTATCAAGCACAAAGCCCAGCAATTTCCAACTATAGCTTGTTCGGAGGTCACTGGATCAACCTGTTCCTCTTTCATTGCACTCCCTTCTGCTTAGAAAACATCATAATATCTGATCTTTTAGGTTTGGAGATTTTAATAAGGGAATCCAGGGTAATCACAAGCTGATTCTAATCGCTTATGCAACTGCTATGTACCACAACATCATTTAAAAAGCAAGACAGTTCAGATCATAAAGATTTATGGTCTGTTGTACTCCAAGTGTGGCTGACTGTAAAAGTTGGAACACAGGGTCTTTGGGAGCCACAAATATTAACTGTAATAACCAAGTATTATTTCAGCAGTAATTCATTCAACGCCTTGCCTTAGACTGTATTGGCAAAATGTGTGGCATTTTCACATTGCTAAAACCTCAAACCAGAGTATCTGAACATGTGCAAGTAGCAATATTGAAATGACCTATATAATATAGACAACATGATTACTATTTAAAAAAAAACACTAAATATTCATCTAATTGGTGGATAATGTTCCTGGTCGAATTGTTGAAAATATAATAAAATTTGTTTAAGAGAATGCCATAGTCAATAGAAAATGATAAAAGGGTACCCAAACATGGGGGTGAGGGGAACCAACATTTCATTATCTTAAGGTTGATTGCTTTGACAGAGAAGGGACTAGCAAGGCCTCCTCTTGTTCTATTCGCCTTAGAAGGTATTGCAAGTTGATAAAGGGCATAATACCAGCCAATATGAAAATCAGCCATCATCCAGGTCTCTTGACAACATATATTATGAAGCCACTCCAGTCTGGATTTGACAGTTTCAACCAGGCTCTGGCAATATTCCAGGAAACAATACTAATAAAACTCTTGGAAGGGCTTGTGGAGGGCTTACCTAGCAGAGCTGCATTCAAAGGTTTAGGGTTACAAGGATCAGGTTCAAGATGATAGTAATAAGGAGTACTATCACCTTGAGGAGGAGGAGGAGCACTGGACAGTGTCATGGTTCACAAATGAGGACTCTACTTTTTATTGAATGGCCTCAGTTAATCTTTTCTAAAGAAGCCAATGGTTCACAAGAGTTACTGGTTGTTATAACATATCTGTAGCTAAGTGTCAAAGCCCAGCTCACCTGAGTTCTTGTTCAGTTCTGATGGAGGTTGAAGACAATCCGACCCCACCCTGAAACTGCTTGTTCCAGCACACTAGTTTTTAAAACAGTGCACTAAGAACAGAAGCTCAAGGGAAGGGGGGAAGTGGATAAAATAAAAAAAAGAGAGACAACACCGTTCTTGCGTTTCCACTGTTGAAGTGCTGCACAAATCTGCGGCCCTTTCTGACTTCTGTAGAAACTGGTGCCTAATGAAACATAAACAAAGAACAGATAAGTGCAACGTATTCCTAAATGGGTTCCTGACTATCCCTTTATTTATTGGAAATTCTCTTCTAAAAGTACCTCTTGGATCCTGGTCTCTAGTTTCCAGGTTTGGAATGTGTTACTGCTCTGGGATGTGTTTTCTATTACTGTTAAGCTTCTAAAAAATTAAACAAATACCGTTATCAGAATTACCAATATCAAACATTCATCATAATATAACTAAAGCCTAAATTCCCAATAGCAGACTCACTTTTCGCATATTTCCAGAATCTTTTATAAAACAAATACTGTACTTTTACATCAAAATACAGCATGTAATTTGTGCAAGTCCTTGATTTACTGTTTTCCTTGCTGTCAATGGTTTCCACTGTTCGATTCCCAAAAGTTCCATGAAAAAAAACAATGTCCGCTTCACAAAGTCCTGCAAAATAATCCTGCAACAAAGAGCCTTAATCACAATGCTCGTGGAAGGCACTTCGCCTCAAACTGTCTATACACGAATCCAGAAATTGCCGTCAAAGCTCCCTCAGGTAATAAAAAGTTTTGCACTTACTAGTTGCTGGCAAGAGATACTGATCAGTCTAACCTTGTCTTCTTTCTCTTTTGCAGGTTACTCGTAGGAGAGAGGCTGAGGCAAGGAGGAACCGGAAACCGGAAGAAGGAAGAGCCAGCAGCTGCGCCAATTGAAGTCAAAGAAAGTCTGTAAAGAGCAGGAGTGCCAGCGCCGAGGGATCTGTTCTCAGGTAAGCGGGAGGTAGACGAGCACAAGCACTGGGTGAGGCTCGGGGGATGCCTTTTATAGACAGGGCTGTGTGTGGTTTGAAGGACTGGGTGTGGTCCTCACATGCTGCACATGTTCTTGGAAGGTGTGCAGAGCTGGGTGTGGTTTGAAGAGCTGGGTGTGGTCCTCACATGCTGCACATGTTCTTGAAAGGTGTGCAGAGTTTCAGTTATTATGCAAATGAGTTGGATTAACACATGGCCTAGGGAGGAGTGTTTTAAAGAAGCCTTGGTAAAAGCAAGGCCCAATGTGTAAACAAAACAGCACATTAAACAACATACACCGAAGCCTGGGGGGGGGGAAGGTGAGATAACAAGAAAGGCTTTGAATAGTAAGTTTAAAAGGGAGCTATTACAGAACCCACTAGTGCAGTGAGAGGGGACATGCTCTTTGCTGTGTACAAACCCTAACACTAAGATATTGTAACAATTAGTCTTGCCATTATGTGCTCTAGATAGAACGGATGGTCCATAAAAATAACCCATTGGTAACACCTGAATAGAGCTTGGTGAATGAAACTGATTGGGACTTAAAATCTACTATGAGGCAGTCTCCCTTTCATTTCCTTCTACCAGGACCAATCCACAGTGTTCTTCTGACCATCAGAATGTCAGGTGATAAATCCAGAACCCAACCAGTATTACTTTTGAGCCAGAAGATAGTTTTATTTTTCAGGCTCACAAATTTTTCATAGGTTGAGGGAGAAACAGTTGGAACGTTTTTTAAGGCAGGATATATGGGATGCAATCGGGTGAGAGTTGAGGAAAGTTATCATCTTTCTCCATGGATTTAGATAAGTAACTACTTTTATCTTTCCCAGCAATCTCATCTGAGCCAGAATTTCCTAATGGCCTAGTTCCCTTCTTGCTGTCCTTGTTATTATTCTTATTGTCCTTTGCACCCATTGAGCGATCATTTGCAGATTACTTCTGGTGGTCAATGGGGTAAGGTGGGCTCAGCCAATGGCACTGCATTGTAATCATTAACTACAGGTGAAGACACCCCCGGTGTCACACTGGGTCCTGCAGGGTCCAAAAGTTTTGTTGTGTATGATGATTAGGGTTTGGGGGAGCAAGATTATTTAATTTCAGCCTCAATAGCCCATAAACGTGCATAAATGAGTTTGAACTTGCTTGACATGAGATCTGTTATAGAGACTTTGAGGCCCCGGACATGGACCTCCATGTCAGCCTACTAATTTAAAGGTGCTAGGGTTGGAGGTGTAATGCAGGACCTCTTAGAGCTCCCTTTTGGTCTCTTTCCTTTCCCAGACTGGCCCTCCAGTCTCTTACTAACTGCACAAAAGTTGGCTACTTCCCCTTAGGGCACTGTAAGTACTGGAGAACAAGATGGAACTGCCACTGGTATTTTCTCAACTGAAGTGACAGGATCATTATTATTGTCATTATTTGGAATCTCCCTCATAGATGAAGTAAGGCTTACATGACAATTTGGGGACAATGAAAGAGACAGACAGCGTTCTGCCAGCTCGATCTCTTTAGAGATCACCACAACTGTTCATTGTAAAAACATGGCAAGAGTAGTCCCTGTACTCCCCGAGGCAGTTGCTATTGTTTGACGCTGTCCCATGTCTTACACTGGCAAACAACTCTCCAACAAAGGAGGCGACAAGATGACAAGCAGTTTTAGTAAAGAAAGTCAAACAAAGAACTTTTTGTCTATGTTGCACAAGCTGCCAGTAATACAAAGGGCCTGATTTATACTTTTTTAGTGTGCATTTGTGTAATTTTTTGATGCAAAAGCGGCACAAAAATACAAAATATAATTTAATTTTGTACGTTTGTGCCGCTTTTGCATCAAAAAATGACGCAAATGCGGTGCTAAAAAAGTATAAATCAGGCCCAAAGTTTCTTAAAGAATCCCAGCAAAAGTCATATTGATCTTACCAGCCAATGGGGGTGGCCCTGCCCTACCTCTTCCTGTAGCTGATGGGCGCATGATGGGCCCGTCCTTGGCCCAGGTGCAGCCTATGCATGTTCTGTGCCACAGGGTTCGATGTGCACTAAATAGCGCTGTCTGCATGATGGGGCTTCTCCTCTCGCCCCTAGCAGGTCTGCATAGGTTTCCTTGGATGGGTAGTCCTTGTAGCTGGCGAGTGGCATCCCGAGCTGCAGGGGACTGATGTGCACTAAATAGCACTGACGGCATGACAGGGCTTCTCCTTCCACCCCTCAGCAGGTTGCACATGTTTTTTGGGACAAGCAGTCCCTTGTAGCTTGCGAGTGGCTTCCCTCACCGCAGGGGCTTGATGTACGCTAAATAGCGCTGTCGGCATGACAAGGATTCTCCTTCCACTCCTCAGCAGGTTGCACAGGTTTCCTAGGACAGGTTGGCCCATATTTATACTCTGTTTGTGCCGGATTTGCATCATTTTTTTACGCAAATCCAGTGAAAACCTAACTCCATATTTATATTTTTACACTAGACCCGTCTAGCATAAAAAATATGGAGTTAACGTCATTTTAAGGATGTGTAAAACCGCCTTGCGTCAATGAGATGCAAGCTATGGGTCCCGGGTCAAAAAAATGACTCAAACACCCTAGCCCCATATTTATCCAACAGGGCAAAAATGACTCATGGGTGGGAGGCGGACCCGAAAAATGACACTAAACTCGATTTGCAACAAAATTTAACGCCTGGGTCAGGGCAGGCATGAAAATGAGGCAAACACACCACTACTTAAGGAAAACACACACAAGCAACATCACAGCCCAACAGGACAACATGGAGGTGCTACTGATGCAGCTTGCAAATGAGGCCGAGCACAGGACCGACGGCAGCAGCCAGCATCACCCCAACGCGGCCCACAAAGGCAATGCAGAAGGCAAGACAGGGTCTACAGGAACAGGACAACCCTCCCTGGCCTCAGGGAACAGGACATCAACCGGAGGTATCGACTGAACTGGCAAGCCACACAGCAGCTGCTGAGCCGTATTGAGCCACAACTAACAGCTAACCTGCAGACACCACACAACATACCACCAGTGACCTAGCTGCTAGTTGCCCTGTATATGTTGGAAAGTGGCTCCTTCCAAAAAATGGGAGCCCTGGTCGCTGGAGTATCACAGCCCTCATTCTCGGCCTTCCTGCCCAAGGTGTTAGATGTCATAATCTCCCTCACACCCCACCACATCGGCTTCCCCAACACCCACCAGAAGCAGCAGGAGATCAAACAGGGCTTCTACCAAATCCATGGCTTACCGCATGTGCTCGGTTCAATTGACTTCACCCAAGTCCAGATCGTCCCACCTGCAGCAACAGAGCACCTATTCCGGAACAGAAAGCATACGCCTTCCATCAATGTGCAGGCCATAGTTGACAACCAGAGATTGTTCACTAACATCTTGGCCAAGTATCCTGGGATTGTCCATTATTCATTCATATTCTGCCACAGCAGGATCAATCAGCACTTCCAGGACGGACAATATGACAATGGACTTCCTGTTGGTAAGTCAATAAACCTAGCAATATACACACAGCACAACAACCCTGCAGGACACACAAAACATACACCACTACATTGACACGTGGGCAGGATGACACTGAGGTGTGACATTGGTAGTTATGTTGTACACCCTGACACAATGGGATGCACACCTCTGGACAAATGATGGCTGCCACAAACATTAGCTGCCACTCTAGAGCAACAAGGTACCAATGTCAAAGCCCACAGTGACAATGACATGGCCTGTCCTGGAAGTACAACTTGGAAGATGAAACATTTACAATTACATTAGGCCACATAGTCAATCCGACACCCACCCAAGCAGTATGTAGCATGGAAAGGGTGTGCATTGTGTGTTGCAGTAGGTCTAACACCATGAGACACATAGCATGATGATGCGGACTCATGTAGGTGACACAGAAATACTGAAGCATTCCCAACATCATACATCATTCCTGGGGTACCGTTGCCAGGTAGCAATAAGGAAGTGGACAGCACTATGAACACATATTGATGTGGCTTTAATGCAAATTGCACACTGCTGCACACACTGAAAGAGCCAATTGTCCATCTAAATTGCATATGTACAGGGAGATGGCCCTTCCTGCACAGATACATCGGTCAGTCAGTCAGTATTGGATTCAGGAAACAGAGCATGATAGAGAGTGCCATCTGGATGTAAGCTTTGGTGTAACAAAAAGCACATACACAGGTTACAGATGTCAGGCACATGGTTAACTATCTACAAAGCTGGGGCACACAGATAGGTCCTCTGTATCACCACGTATAGGCTCTTCACATACCAATATCATAGGTACTGAATCACATATCTCATGGAACACACAAAGAACATGACAAAACCAAGTGCTGAAAACATACACTAACATTGGACCCCATACCTGTAGGATTGTCACTCACCTATATTAGTATACAGTTACAAGCACCTTGGACTGCAAAGTTAGAACACAAACAGAGCTAAGCCCAACTGCCATCACAAAGTACTCCACCCATTGTGAAGCAAGAGGCCCTGATCCAACCTTCTCACATGTGCCAGAAACTTCAGCTGACATGTTAGGTACCACTTTACATCTTCCTCAACCCCACAGGCAAAATAAAAGGACTAAGCATTTACCACCCTACTTGACCATTGGCTACTGACACAGAATACCTCAAGCCTAGGTTGCAGAGCCAAACAAGTTCTAGCCAAATCAGTGAGTGGAAGGGAAAGATGATAGGAGATTGCATATTTGAGAAGTCTTTACCAGAAATGTAAGTTAGCATCTGCTGTAACAATGCATGAAAAAGCAGAACAATCTGTCCTGTACACATTACAATCCATTAGTCTGCAACCTCAACTCACATTGGCATTGAAGCTCATTACACCACCACTGATGAAGCAAGAAAGGAGGTGTAATGGCAGCCATCTACTTATGGTTGTACACATTCATTGCAACAAAAAGTCCACTTCACATACCTGTATGTCAGTTGAAGTGCTGATTGATGAGATCTGCCCTAGAGTCACCTAATGCTTCTTCCCCTGGCTCTTCATCACTTGCCATATCAGCATTTTCAGCCACAGGCCCAGCTGTCCAGCTGTCTCCCCCGCATCTGCTATCAATGGTATCTTTCGTCTCAGGGCTAGACTGTGGAGCATGCAGCAGACAACTATTATTTGGCATACCTTGTGGAGCGAATAGAGGAGAGCTCCTCCAGATAGGTCCAAGGCACCTAAATTTTGCCTTCAGGAGCCCAAATGTTTGCTCTATTACACGCCTTGTACTCCAGTGGGCCTCATTGTAATGGAGTTCCCCTGGTTTGGTTGGGTACCTCACTGAGGTCAACAGCCAAGGACGGTTTGGATAGCCTGAGTGACCTGTAAACACAATGGTCGAACACCACAAACATGTATGCAGGACTTGCTATATTGTGGTGACAGGAGACATAAATCACAAATATACATTACAAAGGAATCTTACCTACAAGCCAGGCCATCTCTGTGTGGAGTCATGTCATTAGCTGTGGAACATTGCTGTTCCACATGATGTAGGAATCATGCACAGATCCTGGCAAGTTGGCTGTGACTTGTGAGATGTACTGATTTGCCAGAAACACCACCTGAACGTTGATAGAGTGGTAGTTTTTCCTGTTCCTCTACAACTGCTCATTGGCACTGGAAGAGATCAAGGCTACATGGGTGCCAACAATGCATTTCCATTCAATTGACATGTGGAAAAATCACTTTTATTCCAATGCCTTTGTTGTAGAGGAGGTAAGTGGCTAGGCTGTCTTACCCTTTGGCAATGTGCAATGTCCATGCTAGATGTGCCAATGCCCTACCAATAAGAGTGAAACATATGGTATTAGCTGCCTACATCATGTCCCAGTGGTTACTTGGGGACAGATCTTGTAGAGTGGGCCAGTCATTACTACCCTTAGCATAGCTGATGTTGGCAGATTGGACAGGAGTTAGTATTGGCTCACCTCATATTTCAAGATGTCATGGTTTAGCTGTACTACTATTTCTCATACAGGTGATTTTGTTGTTGTGGGATATGTTGTCAGTGCAATGGCAGTCGTGGAGGTCCATGTGTAGGTCCATGTGTGCATCCATGTGTACATGTCTTAACAGTGGGATATGTGTGTTGTCTGGACTTAGCCACAGGAAATCACATGTCAGGAATGCTGTGAGTGATGTTGATGTACTCATGTTGTAGTGTCCTGGCTCTGAGTCTGCATGTCAAGTGGAATGGAATCTACACTCCTAGGAATTAGTAGGCTGTTCTTTGTTTAGTAATTGTAACTATGCTCTCTGTGATTATCACCGGATGTCTTGTGTGTGCTGGGTAGACCACAGTAACAGTACATGCATTTATGGTGTGATATCACTGACCTAGTCAGTGTACTGCTCTGCCTCCCGTGGCTCCACCTGATATTTAGAGCCCTCTTTCCTAACTCCTCTGAACTCCTGACCTCTGTCAGGAGTTCGAGGCCCTCCTCCACCCGCAGGCTTCTGCCTGCGCCTCATCCCTGGTGTCTAGTGGGAGAGCTCTGATTTCCTACTAGGCTGCCTCTCTCCTCGTTTTCTCTCCCTGTGTGCTCTCTCTTCATGTCAGTCCCCTCTGTGTCCCTTTTGCTGTTCACTTTTCACAGTGCTCCTTTCTTGACTTTTGACTTTGCTTACACTCTCTCTGCTTTCTCCCTCCACTCCGCGCTCTCTCTCCTACTCTCACTCTCCCCCTCTCTTTCTCCCCCGCTACTGCTGCCCTGCCCCCCTCCTCTCTCTCATGCTGCTGCCCCCTTGGCTGCCTTTTTTTCATGTCATTTTCACCCCCGCTCTTGCCTCCCAGCTGTCCTCTCCTCCCCCCCACCTTCCATACTTAATGGAGGCCGCTGTGCGGCAGCGCCCATGGTGCACCAAAGGCACACCAAAGGCAAGCCTGTCTGTCCCAGAATCACACCCAGCGCTGGAACCCCTGACTCTCGTCCCCCACACCGCTGCCACACATGTCTTCATTATGATGCCACCACCCTCCGCGCCCTCAACACCGGCTGCTCTCCCGCCGGCCTTCAAGCCTCCCCGCAGATCACCGGCAGATACTTCTCCTGCCAGAACTGCACCTTCACCAGCCTCCATGCCAATGACCCACCCACCAAGGCAGGACGCAACCATCTCAGATGTATCCTCCTCAACACCCACTCTGTCCACAAACATGCAGTAGAGCTATGGAATCTATTCGTCTCAGCTTCCCCAGACGTCACCTTCCTGACCGAGACCTGGATGAGCCCCTCCTCAGCGCCTGACAATGCCATAGCCATCCCTGATGGCTACAACATCACCCACAGGGACCACTTCAACAAACCAGGCGGAGGCATCACCATCATCCACAAGAACACCCTCAGGGTCACGACCAGCACCAAAGAAACCCTCAGCACCGCTGAACACTTGCACTTCCAGACCCACACTGACCCAAACACCACCCTCCGAGGGACCCTCGTCTATAGGCCCTCCGGCCCCCGACAGCAGTTCAGCGACTACATCACTGACGTCATCAGCATGCATGCTTGCACATCCACTGACTGCATACTACTTGGGGACCTAAACTTCTACCTCGAGAACACCAACGACAACAACACCGCCGCCCTGCTCGACAACCTATCCAACCTCAGCCTGAAACAGCCCGTCACAACACCGACCCACTCCTCAGGACATACACTCAACGCTATTTTCTCTGCCAGCAATCACATCTCCTTCAGCCACACTACGGAATTCCACTGGACAGATCACCACTGCATCCACTTCACCTTCAAGAAACCCACAACATACCACCACCCACAACGGATTCCCCACCGCAGTTGGAACAAGGTCACTGAAGACCAACTAATCACGACCCTCTCTCAGAACCCGCCCATCGACACCACCAACGCTGACACAGCTGCCTGCAACTTCAGGCAATGGAACAACACCTGTGCCAAAACTCTTGCCCCAATCAAGAATCCCTCCAACTGACGCACCGACAGAAAGGCCTTCTGGGATACCGCCGATCTCCACGAATCTAAGGAAACCTGCCAAAGACTCGAAAAGAAGTGGTGCCAAGATCAGACACTGGACAACCACACAGCCTTCAAAAACTCCATCCGCAGACACCACCAACTCATCCGAACCGCCAAGAGAACCGCTTTCAAAGACCAAATCAACAACAACGCACACAGCCACAAGGAGCTCTTCAACATTGTGAAGGAACTCTCCAACCCCAGCTCCAACGCAAATGACATCCTGCCATCTCAAGACCTCTGCAACTCCCTAGCCTCCTACTTCCACTGCAAGATTGCAGACATCCACGACAGCTTCAGCTCTCAGACCCCCCCGGCAACCACCAACACCACAAACTCACCACCGACCAACCTCCTGCTCTCCTGGACCCCCGTCAACGACACCATTGAAATCATGAACACCAGCCACTCCGGCTGTCCATCTGACCTCTGCCCTCACCACATCCTCAAAAAAGCAAGCTCCGTCATCGCACCCCAACTACGGAAGATCATCAACAGCTTCTTTGGGTCCGCCACCTTCCCGGACAGCCGGGAACACGGCGAGATCAACACCCGGACCCAAATGACCTCAAGAACTTATGGCCTATCTCCCTGCTCCCCTTCCGAGCAAACGTCATCGAGAAGGCTATCAACAGACAACTAACCCCCTTCCTCGAGGAGAACAGCACCCTGGACCCTTCCCAATCTGGATTTCCGCAGCAACCAAAGTACCGAAACAGCCCTCATTGCCGCCACCGATGACATCAGAACTATATTGGACAACGGCAAAACTGCAGCCTTCATCCTCCTGGACCTCTTGGCTGTCTGCCACTACACCCTACGCATACGCCTCAGCAATGCAGGAATCTGCGACAGAGCCCTAGACTGGGTCACCTCCTTTCTCACCGGCAGAACCCAGAGAGTCCACCTCCCCCATCCTGCCCCGAAGCCACCAAAATCATCTGCAGCACACCCCATGGTTCGTCCCTCAGCCCGACCCTCTTCAACGTCTACATGGCCCGCTCGCTAACAATGCACTATCCCACAACCTCAACATTATCTTATATGCCGACGACACCCAGTTGATCCTCTCCCTCATCAAGGACTCCGCCAAGACCAACCTCCATGAAGGAATGAAGGCCATCGCCGAGATGGAAGTCCTCATCTTTGGCTCCACCCCCTCCGCATGGGATTACTCCTGGTAGCTTGCCACTCTCGGATCTGCTCCGACTCCCACCGACCACGCACGCAACCTAGGATTCATCTTGGACTCCTCATTATCCATGAACCACCAAGTCAACACCATCTCCTCCTCCTGCTTCAACACCCTCTGCATGCTCCAAAAGATCTACAAATGGATACCCACCGATCCAGCAGCAAACTGGACTATGGCAATGCCTTCTACGCAGGAACCACTGCCAAACTCCAGAAGAGGCTGCAATGCATCCAGAACGCCTCCGCACGCCTCATCCTGGACATCCCCCACCACTTCCACATCACAGGCTATCTGAGAGACCTGCTCCCCGTCAACAAGAGAATTACCTTCAAACTCATCACCCATGCTCGCAAAGCACTGCACAATGCCAGACCAGAATACCTCAACAGAAGGCTCTCCTGCTACACCCCGACCCGGTAACTCCGCCCGCGGACCTCACCCTGGCAACCACCCCACGCATCCGCAAAACAACAACCGGTGGCAGATCATCCTTGCACCTCGCCGCCAAGACGTGGAACACTCTTCCCACCTATGTGCATCAGACCAAAGACCTCCTTACCTTCAGGAGACTTCTCAAGACCTGGCTGTTCAAGCAGTAGCAGCACCTTCCTCCCTCACCCCACCACCTCAGCACCTTGAGACCCTCACTGGTGAGTAGTGCTCTTTACAAATTACTTGATTGATTGATTGATATGGAATATCTGTGAATAATGACTGTACATATTCCTCTAAAATTTGGTGCATGTAGTGACATAGCTGTCCAGACATGGAATGTAAAGATGTGATGGCAACTGTATGGAACTGCCATATGTTGTGTGTTCATCAGAGATTGTTGCCATTGTGTCATAGATGTACAGAGGGATCAGCTAGGCATTTGACTGGAATGGCAGGTGCTGTGTCGTTTGTGAAGAGAGTTGTCTTTACTTGCATGGAAGATGACTTATGTACATGGACTGGGCAGGTGTAGATTTGGATTAGGCATGATATGGTGTTATCAGTCAACTGCATTTCCTTAAAGTGATAAGAAAATGGAAAGTAATGAGCTGGATTAGGATTACATATCAGCTATAGCCAGGGCATGATGGGCATGCTGACTTTGATTTACAGGTGATTTAATGGGATGCTCCAGTTATGCTTCTTTACATGGACTAAGATGTCGTCAGAGAGATCACAAATTGGGTAGACAGAGTAGCATGTTTTGACATGATGTAGGATCTGTGAGTTTGAATATGGGATTACCGTGCCATGAGATATATACCAACAGTTATGCATGCTGTAATGTGTGTATGTGAAGACTGTGATGACCCTCTCTCTCCCTCTCTGTCTCTCCTTCCCTCTCTCTCTCTGTTTGTGGGCATCAGCATCGGCAGGTGAAGGAGATGGGGCACAGAGGAGTGGGGATGCTGCCGGCCACGGTACTCGGAGTGCTGATCAAACAGACTGCGAGGGACTCAGTGGCCAGAGGATGGGGGAGTGCCACACGGGAGTATGGATCCAACCCATCATCTTTGGAACCTTACTCCAGTGGACACTCCCTCTTGGTGACGGACCCATCTGGGAACACCCCAGCACCATCTTTGTCTGCCACCCCCCCCCCCCCGGAGCTCCCCACCCCGTTGTCAATGCCTGCTCACCCAATAGGCTGGGTGTCTCCTTTGCTGCATACACCTCTGCCCCTGCCCCTGTCAGCTCTTCTGCCCTCAATTAGGAGGCTATTGACCACCTGAGGTCAATCTCTGTAGGTAAGTCGTCCATCGTGAATGCCATCCAGGCACTGTCAACTCAGGTTCAAGAGAGTAATGGGTTCCTGGAGGGCATTCTTGGTGCACTGGCTGGCCTACAGAGATCCTTTCAGGCTCTGGCCTCCACATTAATGGCAGCCAGTCATCCTTTGTCTTCCGCACCCCTCCACCTTCCTCACCCCAATCTCAAACCCCTCTTCCCTGACCCAGCCACAGCACACAAACAGACAAGCATGCAACCACCTCAACATCTAAGGGTAGCGTTGACAAACACAACACCACAAGACCCACCACAGGCATGCACACAAGCAACATCCACCTTCAAACACATCAACAGTTACTACCTGCCCTGACACCCCACCACCCCCAGAGATGCCAGTTCTTACTCATGCCTACAAAGCCCTTCATGACCCAGGACCTGTCTACATCAACCATCAACTGAACTTCCACCAACCCTCTAGACATCTGTGCTCCTGCTCACTCTCCCACTCATACACACTCGGATCCATCTGAGCTGTAGCGGTGGCCGCTCCTTATCATACATCACTGTCAATACCTGGAACAAACTTCCCCTCCAGCTCCGTACAGCCCTCTCACTGGCAGACTTCCATAAGAGACTCAATACCTGGCTCTTTAACATTGACCCAGCACCCAGATACCCCTTGGGTGACAGTGTTGCGCTTTACTAATGCTGTTTGATTGACTGATTTATTGATTGATTTCCCTTGGGTGCTGAGGTAAGAAATAAGGAATATTAAAAAATAGATTAGTGGTACGCTTAATCTCCCAAAACACATTTTGCCAAGCAGAGGCAAACACAGTAAAATAGTACTTTTTTAAATCAGACTGCCTAATATGATTGACGCAACTCGAGTTGACCTCTTTCTGTTACTTTCCTAATTCCTACACCTAAGCCCTACTCCAAATTTCCTAAACTATGGGCCATACATACAAACTTTTGACACAGAGCAGTGTCGCAAACCTTCTTGCAGCGCTGCCCTGCATCAAAAGAAAAGGGCAGGAATGTGCTGTATCTGCAAGGTATGGTGCATTCCCTTCCTTTTCCCCTGCATTGGTACTCAATAGGCTCTCATGAGTCAATGCAGGCACCCCTGCACCATGCTGTAAGGGTGCCTGCATTGAGAGGATTATTGTTTTTCTGCAGAAAGGAACACTTTCCTGCAAAAAAACAGTCACAAGAGGAGTTTTACTTTTTCTATGTGTGCAGTAGGTCTCCCTTATGCCTCCCCTGGAACAGATTAGGTTTTTGATGCATTCCCAGATTTACAATATGTGTACCCCCACAGTAACACACATGGCATACGTCCTGTCGAAGGGTGAGTCAATGCAGCAATTTGTGCAGCGATGACTCAGTTCACATTTACTAGGCCTTGAAGAGCCACACAGGGTGGCTTTACATGGCCTTGTAAATGTGGTCCTACAGTGTGCACTACCGGACCGTCACTAAACGTGACTTCTGGCGGCGCAAAGGGCCTTGTAACTAAATATGGCCCTACATTTACAACTATGTACCACTAACAATGCATTCCTACTGCAAACAATGATCTTTGCTTCTCAACCACCTTTGATGGGGCGACTCAGCCTCCATTTTTTTTCAGTGCATACATACTATGATGATATCATACTACACATCACCGGGAGATTGCGATGGAGAGGGAATGCATAGGCTACATAAGAAAAGGCACAGAGAAGGGAATGCTAACTCACTGATATTAGTTATTACTACTACCACTATCTTATTCTTGGTGACAGGAGGAGTCTCTGTCTGCATGGCTTCTTAAATAATCAGCCCAAATGCAAACCCATGAGTACAATTAGAAAGCGCTGACTCACATTGCTAGCTCAAACTGGATCATATAATTAATAAACGTAACCTTAACTTACCTCTGAGAGTCAGCACTGCTAATAGAAACAAAAGTTATCATTGTAGAACACACACAACAAATAAATATGATTACTCTCTGAGCCCTGACACCTTGACGCCCAGCGGGTCGAGCAGGTCTTGCTTACTGCTGATTATGATGACCCAATGGTGCATCAACTGCTGCTGGGTGCAATGGACTCCAGTGTGCTGACGAACTAACTGGCACACCCTCTCTGTTAGAAATGGGGTCTTTGGTTGGCAGTCAGGTTACCCCCTGTCGAAGCAAGAATGCTCACTCTAGTCAGGGTAAAGGAGAATCACCCTCAGCTAACCCACGTTCAACCCTTTGGTAGATTAGCACGAGCAGACAGGCATAACTTCAGAAGCAATGTGTAAAGTATTTGTACCAACACACCCAGTAACTCAGTGAAAACACTACAAAATGACACAACACAGGTTTACAAACATACCAACATACACAAGTCAAGAAATGATTTTTTTAAAAGAATAAGAGAATTAGGGGGTCATGATGACCCCGACGGGAGGCAATAATGTGGAGGTACTGCGGACAGGCTGGCGGTACTTACCGCCACATTATGGGGGTCATTACAACATTGGCGGTAAAAGGCGCTTACCGCTGTGCAGAAGACCGCCAATACACCGCCGCGGCCGCGGTAGACCGCCACAGCTATTATGACACACATCTCGGAATCCGCCAAAATTCAGACACCCACACAACACCACCACACCAAAGGTCAGTGATAAACATGCGGAAACAAATCCTCCACCTCCAAGCCAACAGAAACCCGCCCATGCTATTATGACCCACGAATCCACGCGGCGGTCTTTCAACCGCAGTATTCCATTGGCGGTACACACCGCTGCGCTCAAAATACACACACATATACAAAACACAGCCACATTGGACAATTACAAATACACACACCTGATACACATACAAACAACACTCTCACACATGTAATACAATATAAAACACACACCCATATCACCCACAAACCCCTACAACCAGAAATTCTGAAAGAAGGCCAGAGAGACAGCACAGCAATTGACAACCCCATCACACAGAGGCACACAACACCATCACTCACACAACATCCACGCACAAAACACCACACACCACTACACTCACCACACTCATCACCACATACACCACCCCACACCTCACCCACACCACCCCATGGCACGCCAAAGACACCCCCGCTTCTCCGAGGAGGAGCTCAGGGTCATGGTGGAGGAAATCGTCCGGGTAGAGCCACAGCTATTTGTCTCACAGGTACAGCACACATCAATAGCCAGGAAGATGGAGTTATGGCGCAGAATAGTGGACAGGGTCAACGCCGTGGGACAGCACCCAAGAAATAGGGAGGACATCAGGAAGAGGTGGAACGACCTACGGGGGAAGGTGCGTTCAACGGTCTCCAGGCACAACATCGCGGTGCAGCGGACTGGCCGCGGACCCCCACCTCCTCCCCCACAACTAACAACATGGGAGGAGCAAGTCTTGACCATCTTGCATCCTGAGGGCCTCGGAGGAGTCGGTGGAGGATGGGACACTGGTAAGTCAAATCTTAACTATCATATCCCCCACCCTACCTGCATACTATCACACACCCCCACCCTCACCCCGTCCCCTATCACTCCAACTCCTCACATATGTACCCATAACACAAACCACCCATCCCAACAACAAGCCCTGCATGACACAACTAAGCATGGTCACCCCTCACTGAAGCATGCTGACTGCACATACCCAGAACACCCCCCCAACCATCATCACACAAGCCCCCACACAGGAATGCGTGCACTGGGGTTCACGCACACCCACCCATTGCACACCATTACACACACACATGCAATAATCATGCTCTTATGCCCCTGCAGGAACCCTGAAGGACCGTTACCACACCAGAGGGTCCAGACAACACCACTCCACCCACAGAAGAGGCCCACAGTGACGAGAGCAGCTCTGCCCTACTGGATTTTGATGACCAGCCTGGACCATCGTGGGCCTCAGGACAGTCGGTTCCCCTTGCACAGGCACAGCCCAACACCGACCTTCCACCCTCTGGTAACACCAGCACAGCACCCACCCAGCGGGCCCAAACCTCCCTACCCAGGGCAGGTCAATCAGCGGTGTGTCCACCACTACAGGGCACCCAGGGTAACCCACCACCACAACAACAACAGGGACTTGGGGGCAGTGGGCACACGGTCCAGGGGACGGAGGCACAGGAACATAGGGGAACTGGGATGGCTGCTGTGTGACAGAGGGAGGACAGGCCATGGGAACCAACTCTCCACGAGGCCCTCTCCTCTATCACGGGAGCATACCACTACTCCGAGGATACGATGGCGACGGTCCTGGACAAGTTGCAGGAGACCCTGCGCCTGCAGGAGGAGCAGTATTTGGGGTTCAAGGAGGAGCTCAGGACCATCGGCTCCGCCCTGGGCACCATCGTAGGGGTGCTGAAGGACATACAGCAGACCTTGAGGGACACCGTGGCACTCCAAGGGGCCCCTGACACTAGCCACGATGATGAACTGCCCACCACCTCCGCCGGCGCTAGTGGACAGGGCACCCCACCACAGGACCAACACAACAGCACCCCATCCCCTGCAGACGGACAACCACCACGCAAGCGGTCCCTGAGATCCAGGAACAGGACAGAGCAAGATGGCAAGACCCCGCCAGGAAATAAGACCACCCTGATTGTCCTCCCACTGTCCCACTTTGTTACCCTGTCCATATTCGAACAGCCCCAGCTCCACTTCCTATGCCCATATGGGCAGTGCAACTGTGAGACTAATAGACTGGACTCTGCCATGGACATTCCTCCACTATCCCCCATCGCCATTTTACAACCCCCCTTCATTTTTTGAGCACTTAAATAAACACCCTTGAAACACAAAACAATCTGGAGTCTGTCTATGATTTGGTACTTTGTATTATCAATGACAGTGCCATAATGGCTGTACCATTGTGAGGCTAACATACCTATGTCACACATCACAAGCCCATGAAGGATGCAAACAGTTGACACTTATGTTACCACACCTGTGAAACTGAAATGGAAGGGTACAACTCAGTTAACAAATAGTGATTGAAATGGAGGAACAGGATAGAGGTAGACGTGTGAAGGTTTATGTAATGTTAAACCAGAAAATGTTCTCACCTGTGTGTCACTGGAAATATTGCTGTATGACTGACTCCCTGTTGTCGTTTTCTTCTTCCTCAGCTTCATCCTCATCACTGTCCACAGGCTCCACAGGCTCCACAGCTGCTACAACACCGTCATCTGGATCATCCTCCTGCAGAAAAGGCACCTGGCGTCGCAAAGCCAAATTATGGAGCATGGAGCAGGCGATGATGATGTCGCACACCTTCTTCGGTGAGTAGAATAGGGATCCACCTGTCATATGGAGGCACCTGAACCTGGCCTTCAGGAGGCCGAAGGTGCGTTCTATCACCCTCCTAGTTCACCCATGGGCCTCATTGTACCGTTCCTCTGCCCTGGTCCTGGGATTCCTCACTGGGGTCAAGAGCCAGGAAAGGTTGGGTTAACCAGAGTACCCCAATAGGCATACACGGTGCCTCTGGAGTTGAGCCATCATATCAGGGATGCTGCTATTCCGCAGGATGTAGGCGTCATGCACAGAGCCAGGGAACATAGCATTTACCTGCAAGATGTACTGGTCTGCCAAACAGACCATCTGGACATTCAGGGAATGATAACTCTTCCTGTTCCTGTACACCTGTTCACTCCTGTGGGGGGGGACCAGAGCTACATGGGTCCTATCAATGGCACTTATGATGTTGGGGATATGTCCAAGGGAATAAAAGTCACCTTTCACTGTAGGCAAATCCTCCACCTGAGGGAAAATGATGTATCTCCTTACGTGTTTCAGCAGGGCAGACAACACTCTGGACAACACGTTGGAAAACATTGGCTGGGACATCCCTGATGCCATGGCCACAGTAGTCTGAAATGACCCACTTGCAAGGAAATGGAGCACTGACAGCACCTGCACGTCAGGGGGGATTCCAGTTGGATGGCGGATTGGTGACATCAGGTCTGGCTCCAACTGGGTACATAGTTCCTGGATAGTGGCACGGTCAAACCTGTAGGTGACGATGACATATCTTTCTTCCATTGTCAACAGGTCCACCAGCGGTCGGTACACCGGAGGATTCCGCCATCTTCTCATATGTCCCAGCTGACGGTGCCTACGAAGGACAACAGCGAAGAACCAGTCACTATTCCTCCAGGTATGTACCCACAGTTACACACAAGACTACACCAGACACAAAACCCTTCCTGTGTGTGTGTTGAGTGTAGGACTAGCTATGTGTGACGCAGTAGTAAATGAAGCCATGTGGGCCCCTGAAATGGCGGCTGCATGACCTCTAAAGTGGGACAATGGGATTGTGGGGTAAGTGCGCTGGCGTTGCACACCGTCGCGGTAGGCGGTCGTAGACCGCGGCGCAATGCTGCATTGGTTAACATTGGACCCTATGGGTCCCAGGAGCCAATGAACAGGTGCGCCGGTGGTGATAATGCGCACCGCCGTGGACGTCACCGCCGCGGACGTCACCGCCATTTTCTATCTGTTCAATCACTAGATACCTGACCTTCGACAGGAGAGGACCTACACTGCTAGTGCTGCTGTGACCTCGGTCTGGAAGCGACGATGGCTGCTGCGTCTGGGGAAAGAGCCCCTGCCTTCACTGCACAGGAGTTGGAGAAACTTGTGGATGGGGTCCTCCCCCAGTACACGCTACTCTACGGTCCTCCAGACCAACAGGTTAGTACACAGGGAGCACGTTGTATGGGCTAGGCCTGGGTGGAGAGGGCTGGGTGGAAGAGGGAAGGGGCAGAGTTCATAGAACATTAATGCATGGGAATGAATCGGCCACATGGCCAGAGTAGGGAGGGGGCCACTCACATTGACGGTGCAGTTGGTAATGACTGTTCCTCTTCCCTTGTGCATGTCATGTAGGTCAGCGCCCACCAGAAGAGGGACATTTGGCGTGCCATCGCCAAGGAGGTCTGGACCCTGGGGGCCCACCAGGGACGGGGCACCCACTGCCGGAAGAGATGGGAGGACATTCGGTGCTGCAGCAAGAAGACGGCGGAGGCTCAGCTGGGGATGGCCTCCCAACGTGGGAGGGGTGCCCGTCGCACCATGTACCCCCTGATGTTCCGGATCCTGGCGGTGGCCTACCCGGAGTTGGATGGGCGCTCGAGGACATCACAGCAGACACAAGGGGGTGAGTACAACCTAATTCTGCGGACTTTGCGTGCAGTGGAGGTGTCTGGGTGGGGGAGGTGGGCTGTGGGTGTCCCTAGGCCAGGGTGAGTTGGGTAGGCAAGGTCACTCCGTAATGTAGGCCATGTGGCACTCAACCACACCTCAGCAGAGTGCCAAGTCGAGGTAAAGTTGCCCCTGTGGCATTCATGTGCGCAGATGTCCACCATTGCCTTGTAGGCCACAACCCCGAAATTGAATGCGCAGAGTGCAGGAGCACGGCGTTATGCAGGGGGCTGCTGCGTCTGTCTTGTCCGCCAACGGTAGCGGAATGCCATGCACTAAAACTCTCTTTCTTCTGTCTCCCCCCCTTTTCCTGCTCTCCCTGTCCTTTTGTACATCAGCATCAACAGGCAGAGGTACAGTGGCACCGGAGCACGAGGGAGCTGCATTCCCACATGGCCATGGAGGGCCACACCACGGACTCTGAATGCACCAGTGGGACGGAGGGCGAGGGGAGCTTCACGTCGGCCATCGGATCACCAACCAGCGACACAGACTCGTCTGCCGATGGGAGCTCCCCTGTGGTGGCAGCACCATCTGTGCCCCCCCACTTCAACAGGTACAGCCGCCACCTCCCCTACCAGCACCGCCCTCCCAGCAGCCCCTCAGCATTCGCCCCGTGCCCGCTCACCCAGGAGGGTGGGCATCACCTTCGCCCCAGGCACCTCAGGCCCTGCCCCAGTCACCCCTGCTGCCCTCAGTGAGGAGGCCATTGACCTCTTCAGGTCACTCACTGTTGGGCAGTCTACCATTGTGAATGCCATCCAGGGTGTAGAACGAGAGTTGCAACACAGTAATGCATTCCTGGAGGGCATTCATTCTGGTCAGGCTGTCCTTCAGCGAACCCTGCAATCTCTGGCCTCAGCACTGACGGCAGCCATTGTCCCTGTGTCTAGCCTCCCCCCTCCAACTTCCTCCACCCAGACCCAATCCACTGTACCCCAGCCCATCCCAAGCACACCTACAGACCAGCATGCACACAAGTCAACACACAAAAATAGCTCAAGCAAACATAGGCACCACACATCCCACAGGCACTCACACAAGCATCACACCCATACAGACACAGCAACATCCACTGTCTCATCTGTGTCCCCCTCCTCATCTTCTCCCTCCTCCCTCCCAGTCTCGTCTACACACACACCTGCATGCCCCACATCTACAGGCATCATGAGTCGCAACAAGGAGACACAGCACCCCATGCCGCTCACCTGCACTCACCACCTCCACTGCCATGTACACGTCCCCCTATGTCCTCTCCCAGTGTGTCTGTGACGCCCCCCTCCCAAAGTACACAAACGCCGGCAATCACTCACCCAACATCCATCCACCTCACAATAGCCTCCAGTACCTGCACCTGCACCCAAAACAGCTAAAGTGACACCTCCTACAACCACCTCCTCTTCCTCCACTCCCAGACCCCCTCCAGCTACCCATCCCAGTGTTCGTCAGAAACTGTCCCTCTGTAAAATTGACCTTTTTGCCCCCACCCCCCCTCCAATTCATCAGTCCCGTCGTAGCACCTCAGCCAAAAAGCCTCCAATACCAGTGGTGGCTGTTCAAGGCTTGTGGAGTGCACCGGCCACTAGGGCAGGCAGTAGGACCCGGAGCCAAGGCACTGGCAGCCCACCCCCTGTAAAGGCTCTAAAATTGTATAGTGGACGACGGGACCGTGTTAAGACTCCTGGTGGGACAACAACTGAAATGGGTTCGAAGGGGATTGGTGAGTCAGCTGTGACTCCAACAAAGGTGGGAAAGGTCCAGAGGAAGTCTGCCCAGCCTGTTGTGAGTGTCACGGCGGAGAAGTGCGCCGTCATTTCCGGCGGTCCAGACACAACCGCCAGCACCGTCGTCACTGGTCCAGAGACCACCGCCAGAGTCACAGCCCAGGAGGGCCCAAGTATCGTCACTGGTCCAGAGACCACCGCCAGAGTCACAGCCCAGGAGGGCCCAAGTATCGTCACTGGTCCAGAGACCACCGCCAGAGTCACAGCCCAGGAGGGCACAAGTATCGTCACTGGTCAGGAGACCACCGCCGGAGTCACAGCCCAGGAGGGCCCAAGTATCGTCACTGGTCCAGAGACCACCGCCAGAGTCACAGCCCAGGAGGGCCCCGGGAGCCCCGTCGTGGATCTGGCTTCGCATTCGTCTGGCTGAGGTGCCCCCCCTTCCCTTCCCCCTGAGGTGCCTGTAGTATTTCGATCTGATGCCCCGGCAGTGTTCTCTCCGACAGTGGTCAGGTATCGTTTGTGGGTGCACGGACATTGTTGTATACATATCTGCACTACTTCTCGTATTGTATATATAATTATGAGTGATTTTGAAATATATATCTGTATATTTTTGTATGACATGTATATTGGCACATTATAATGTTTGACCGAATTTTGCTTTGTCTTTGCATTCATCCGGGGGGATTGTGGGTTGTTACTGTGATTTTTTGTGAATGCATTGGTGTGTATGTTGTAATATGCGAGGGTGGAGCTGGGGGTGTTTGGTGGGTGTCCCCCTAACTTTGGCCTCCCCGTGTCGTAGGTGCAGTACTCGCCCGGTGTCTTCGGCACCTACGTAGCTGTTGGTCGTAGAGGAGCAGAAAGATAAGGGCAGGGAGTATTTGTAATTCCGGCTCCATGGTGGCCTCCTTCCTTGTGGGAAGTGTTCAGGTGAGCGTTTTCCCATAGCAAAACCTGTTTCCGCCGTGTTTTTATCCACAGTGAATCTGCCCCGGAAAAGGTGGCGGATTGGCGGGTTGTAATAGTGTGGGCGGTACATTGTCTCCCATCTGTCTGATGGCGGTAACCGCTGCGCTGCTTGTCTGTACCGCCGTGGCGGGCGGTGTGTTAAAGTGGCTGTCTTTGTTGGCGGTTTCCGCCAGGGTCGTAATTCCTTTTTTTGTCCGCCGGCCTGTTTGCGGTATTTCCGCAGCTTTAACACCGTCTGCCAGGGTTGTAATGACCACCTATGTCCGTGGAGGACCCACAAAGGTAATACCACCAATACCGCCAGGCTGCCCCCAGCCTGCAGCCTGGTGGTCCCATTGGTTGTAATCCAAGAGGGCAGCGCTGCCCTTGGGATTACGAGTCTCCATCCGCCAGCATGTCCATTGGGACCACCAAAAGTAAACACCGCCATGGAAAGGCTGGTGGTATGGGAGACTCGAGGGGCCCTCATGCACAGCCCCATCACGCATTCCTCTGCCTGAATTACGGGCCGATTACAAGCCGGCTTCAATGCTGTGGTAACTTTTCCGCTGGGCCAGCGGGGGGAAACGCTGTTTCCATCCGCTGGCCCAGCGGAAATGTCATAATAGGGTGCCAAACATACAGCCAGCACTGGCAGTATGTTGGCACCCGCTGCTTCGGCGGTCTTATCAAAAGACCGCAGAAGTCATAATGAGGGCCTTACTCCTTATAGATCAGTGAGAACACTGTTAGAGCACAAAAGTACCTTGGTAGGCTCTTAATAAAGCCGCACAGGCAAGTGTGCATCAGAAAAGGTCAGCAAGGTATCAATTTCTCACTCACAAGCGAGAACATACGTCGTACCTCCTCCAGTTGGGTTGGCATGCATTGTTTTTTCTCTCCCGCAAGAGGGCGATGCGTTGATCCAGACGGGCACCTCAGGTCCGGGCAGGCTTTGCATTGATTTTCTGTGCCCAGTGATGTTGCAGTAAAAATTCGGTCGCACGGTATCAGAAAACTGCGCTGCGTGGGGTTTGTGTCATTATCAGCCTCTGTTAGCGGGTGTTGCGCATCATTACTCCAGCTGCATTGCGTTGATCTTCTACCCACGATGCAGGTGGAGCGTTGATTTCAGCCGCATCACGTAAGGTGCATTGAAACTTTTCCTGCACTGCAGTCTGTGCGTGGATTTTCAGTTCTTGTCTGCCAACTTCACTTTTCAAGGGCCTAGGGACTGGTTAGGGGACCACTTGGCAGGGCAGGAGTCTCAGCAGAGAGCCCAGGTGCTGGCAGGGGAAGTCTTTGATGGCCCTGAGACTTCAACAACAGGAAGCAAGCTCAGTTCAAGCCCTAGGAGATTCTTCTCAAGCAGAAGTGCACAACAAATTCCAGTCTTTGTCCCCTTTCACAGGCAGAAGCAGCAACTGTAGAATAGACCAACAAAGTACAGTCACAGGCAGCACTTCTCCTCAGCTCTTTTCCTTGGCAAAGGTTCCTCTTGATTCCAAAAGTGATCTAATTTTCAGGGTTCTTGAGTCCACTACTTACATTCCTTTCTGCCTTTGAAGTAGGCAAACTTCAAAGGAAAGTCTCTCTTGTTTGTAATATCCTATCGTGCCCAGACCAGGCCCCAGACACACACCAGGGTGTTGGAGACTGCACTGTGTGAGGGCAGTCACAGCCCTTTCAGGTGTAAGTGACCACTCCTCCCTTCAGCACAGATGGCTCATCAGGATATGCAGGCTACACCCCCCCATTTTGTCACTGTCTAGAGAGAGGTACAAACAGCCCAACTGTCAAACTGACCCAGACAGGGAATCCACAAACATGCAGAGTCAAAGTATGGTTTAAGCAAGAAAATGCCTACTTTCTAAAAGTGGCATTTTCAAATACACAATCTTTAAACCAACTTCACTAAAAGCTGCATTTTTAAATTGTGAGCTCAGAAACCCTAAACTCCAAATTTACATCTGCTCCCAAAGGGAATCTGTACTTTAATAATAGTTAAAGGCAGCCCCCATGTTATCGAATGAGAGAGATAGTTCTTGCGCAGTGAAAACTGAATTTGGCAGTATTGGACTGTCAGGACATATAAAACACATTAGTATATGTCCTACCTAAAACATACACTGCACCCTGCCCATGGAGCTACCTAGGACTACCTTAGGGGTGCCTTGGATGTAAGAAAAGGGAAGGTTTAGGCCTGGCAAGTAGGTACACTTGCCAAGTCGAATTGGCAGTATAAAACTGCACACATAGACACTGCAGTGGCAGTTCTGAGCTGTGTTTACAGGGCTACTAATGTGGGTGGCACAACCAGTGCTGCAGGCTCACTAATAGCATTTCATTTACAGGCCCTGGACACCTCTAGTGCACTGGACTAGGGACTTACTCATAGTAAAATATGCCAAACATGGAAAGTCAATTACACATACATGTTACATAGGAGCACTTGCACTTTAACACTCAATGGCAGTGGTAAAGTGCACAGAGTATCAAAAACAACAAAAACAGAGACCATCACACATCAACGACCTAGTAAACAGAGGCAAAAAGTTAGTGGAGACCACACCAAGGATGTCAAGTCTCACGCTCTCCCCTAGCAGTTGATTCTCCCAAGGGCGTAACCACTCTCAGGCCTGCTGCCAGCGTGGAGCGGAGGTGGTGCTGCACAAAAACGACAAATGCCGCCACCTCCGCCTCAGTGAAAATGGGGTGGGGCTGCACCCCTTGGCGGTGCCAAAACCCAAAAGGTAAGCAACTAGAAGCTGCATTATTGTCCCCACTCCCTCTGCCGCCCTCTGCAATGGCTCTGGGTAAGAAAAAGAAGAGAGAAGAAATATAAGGAAGGTAGAATGAAATAAAATATGAAAAAAATTAAGGGAAAAGCAAAAAAAATTCAAAAAGTCACAATAATCACACCAATAAAATGACAGAAATGTAGAATACACTAACAAAGACACACTGATGAATTAAAGGAAAATTAGGAGTGAATAATTTAGAAAAGGGTGAGTTTGAAAAGATCCAGGGTGGATTAAAAGTAAGGTCCAGAATCATGCACAGAGACAGAGAAAACAAAATGGCCACATCTATGCGAACCATGTGATTCTGTTTGCACAATATTTGCAACTTAAGAATGCAAATCGAGCTCCTGAGTGTGAAAAATGTAACGTAAACGGGTTTGCTGAGCAACTCCACCCACTGGCGGAATTCCACCAAGCTTGCAGAGTTTTTTAACCACTTTGCGTAATTCTGCATAGTGGGACTCTGTGAACTCTGCCCATCCCTGCTCAGGACCCTCCAGTGGTCAGGGTCTACTCCACCACATCTGCCACAATGTCATCTGAGGAGGTGGCAGTCACGGCTTCCATAAGTGCTCTGGATTCCTCTCGCTCCACCTGCTGGTGGTCCAGGTCCAAGGTGCCATCACAAAGGAATACCACTGGCGCAAAAGACCTGGTAGCCACACCCCATACCATTAACATCTACCACTGGCTATGGGCGATCCGTTTCCTGGGCCCAAGCTCCTGGGCAATCTCCCCATACCTCCAACCATTCCCATGTCTCTTCGGGTGTGAAGAAGTGTGTGAGGTTGGCGTGTAACACCTTCAGGTTTGCTGGGGAAAAGGAGCATGTAGCAGATCCCCATGGCTTGCATTTTTGGCTTCACTCCTCCAAACGACATCCACAGCTGTTGCACCTTCCTGGTATAGTCTAGAAAAATTCATCCCCTGCCTTTCAAAGGGAGGTTCTCCAGCCTGCCAGACTACCTGCAGAATGACATCCCTATATCTAAAATTGAGTATCTACACAATCATTGTGCATGGTAGTGCCCCTGCCAGAGGCCACTGGTTTCAGGCACGATGGGCACTCTTGATCAAAAATAAGGAAGAAAGTTAGGCAAATAGAAAGGTTTCTACAATCCAGTGTTCCAGAAAAAGTTTTGGGGTCTCCCCCCCCCTCCGTGGAAAGCCAACAAATCTGAGATTGCAGCACCTGGAGCGGCTCTCCACATCCTTAGCCCTGAGTTTGAAGTTGACTGTCTAGGCTGAGATGTTTGTCAGAGTAGACCTCAGAGTGGCCACCTCCTCCTGAAGCTTGACCATATCCTGTTCCATAGCCAGTGACCTCTTGGCCACCTTCGCAGGTCTGCCCACAATAGGTCAATGTCCAAGGAAACAGTGTCTATGTTGGCCTGTACGGCGCTGCTAGATGCCTCAATTGAGGCTAGAATTTGAGCGCCTGTAGGACCACTCTTCTCTCCATTGGTGGGTTCCTCCTGGGGGGCTCCCCTCGTGCACCTGTCCCAGGGGCAAAAAAATTGATTGATCTTGGTTTACTGTTCCCCCTCTCCGGTCTGTCCTTCCCCATCTCACCACTGAATCCCACTGCATTACTTACTGTGTCGAAGGTAGCCAGGAGTCATTCTCGCGGTCCCAAAAAGCTTGATCATAGGAGAGGTAGGAAGGTAACTGCCAAACTGCGACTGACAAGAGCATCCGCAGCCAGTGTCGGTGGCCGACCTCTGGTGGAGTGCAAGGGGCCAACCCCACAGTCCGGCAGTACTCCTGGCTCCAGCGGGGGGAACAGGGAAAACAGGAGCCCCCAGGCAAGTTGCTATGCCCTTGGGGCACACCTCCAAACCAACAGAGGCTGCAAGGTCCACATGTACACATGGTGTAGGAACTCAGCACCATGCCACTCAATAAGTTTCCTGGGGCACCTCAAGAGATGGTACTCAATGTCACCAGTCACTGCTGAGGTAGCTCCACCCAAATGTGGGACCCTGGAGCATTATAGGAAACTGGACCCCTCAGCATAGGGTGTTGCATCCGCAGTTCTCTTGGTCCCCTATCACCCCTGCAGATCCAATGGCAAAGTATATTTAGTAGTTAGGACGGGGAGAGGGAAACCACACTCCCCGTGCAGGCTGGAGGATATAACAGAGCAACCTCCAGGTTTCACTTTGTTCCAGGGGGAGGTCTCCTCACTCCACCCCTGCGTTGGAGTCCTGGGCGAAACTCCTCCCCAGCGCGCAGGCCTTTGCTCAGCTTCGCCCACTGTGCACAGATCTTGGCCTCCGCAGCTGTTCTTCTCAGCCCCCAGGGGGTCATGCCCTCAACCGTGAGCTCTTCTTTTCTGGGTGTCAGACAGCACTCTCCAGGCAGTGGTCCAGGCGGTAGGCGGCCCTCACACCGCAGTTGGAGCAGGTTGTCAATGTCCAGCCCCAGGCAGGATTGGAGGCAGTCCTGTCTATGTTCCAGGTGCACTGTGGGCCGCTCTCACTGACCAGCTCTTTTCCGCTGCAGCTCTACAGGGCTGGGTAAAGCGCTCATGCATGCAGGTCAGGTCCCTGTCCCAGGACGAACCCCCTGTCAGGCCCTACCGGCTCCCTGCGCCTCCACCGTCTCCAGGTAGGCCTCACCAGGTAAGCATACCTCTTGGGGCTCATAAGGGCCTCGGTCACCAGAACGGGCCAACAAAACGATGTTCAGGGTGCCCCAGAGCTCCAGCCAGCCACTCAGCCACTGTTAATGCGACATTGAAGCAGGAATAAAGCAGATGAAAGTGGGCCAGGGCAGAGCTGTGGAAACTATGCCCTAGCGGCCATCTTGCTAGGCCACACCCCATGTTATTTCATTATTTAATCGAATATTAATTACGTAAATTCTATAATATTTATTTCAGTTATATTTTAGGTGGACTGCTAAGATTGTAGAGGCATAAGGTGGGAAGTTAATAAAATAATAATACCAACTAACGATTGTTAATTAATATTAAATTGTTTACTTGATTATCAATTATGTAAAATGTTTATTATTTAGTTGCATTTTAGGTGCAGGGTTCATAGGCATGTAGGGTGGGAAATGACATAAAACTTATTTTAATTTTTTGGGACATTATTTGTTATTTGACTGCTAACTGTAAATTAATTAAGTTATTAACAATTGTGTAATTGTTCTACTGTTTAATTTATTTTGAAAGGATCTTAGTATTAATATGTGTATTACAGATGTATTTTTCCATGTTGTGCTTTACTTCGTGTGGATGCATTGGTTCAGAAAAAAATAAATCTATATTTTTTATAAAAATTTATCTTCATTGTTATGTGTTCATTGGTAATTAATTATGTATATTATTTTACAATTATTTATTTTAAAACACTTTTAGTTTATTTTACGGTAAGTGTTTGTGGCTATTTGTGCTATGATATTTATTTGAATTATTATTTATGTATTAATTGAAATTGGATATATTACTAATGGTTTTATCTTCTTTTTGGTATTTATGGAAGTTGCATTTAAGAACATGTCATTATCTTTTTTTTCCTTTCTTTCTTATTGTAATAATTTATTTAATTGCTTTTTAGATTTAATACGCACAGACACACATATATATTTCAATGATAATGTTTATTATTTTTAGTTTAACATTTTCTCTACATTAATAGGATGATTTATAGATGTAATGTGTTTGAAGTGAAGTATTGTCCTCACTGTTGCTTAGACTGGTGTAAGAATAGTAAACTTAACCCCTCTGAAGTCCAACATGTTCCTTAATGTTGTGCTGTTTGGAGTGGGAATACTAAATCTAACCCCTCATTCTGAGCTGATTTAAGAGAGAATAGTACATTTAACCTCTCTGAAGTCCAACACTTTCCCTACTGTTGCATTGTTTGGGGTGGAAATAGTAAATCAAGCCCTTCCAAAGTCCAACACTTTCCCTATTGTTGTGCTGTTTGGAGTGGGAATAATATATTTAACCCTCACCCCTCAAACACCCAAAGTCCAACACTTTCTCTACTATTGCGCTTACTGGAGGGAGAATAGTAAATGTAATCCCTCTGTAGTTGAACACTTTCATTATTGTTCTAATTGGAGTAGGAATAGTCAATTTTACCCCTACAAAGGCTAATGCTTTCCCTATCATTGCTGAGATTGAAGTGGGAATAGTGTATTTAACCCCTCCAAAATAGAATGCTTTCCCTACTGTAGTGCAGACTGGAGTAGGAATAGTAAATCTAACCCCTCAAAAGTCCAATGCTTTCCCTCATACTGAGCTGATTTAAGTGAGAATAGTAAATTTAACCCCTCTAAAATCCAACACTTTCCCTACTGTTGCATTGTTTGGGGTGGAAATAGTAAATTGAGCCCTTCCAAAGTCCAACACTATCCCTATTGCTGTGCTGTTTGGACTGGGAATAATAGATTCAACCCTCACCCCTAACCCCCAAATTCCAACACTTTCCTTACTTTTGCACTGACTGGAAAAGGAATAGTAAATCTAACCGCTCTGAAGTCCTACGCTTTCCCTACTGTTGTCTAAACTGCAGTGGGAATAGAATATCTAATACTCTGAGACTCCAGTACTTTCCCAAATATTGGTTAGATATATTTTATAATTTAAAATAAATATATATTTTATATTATTTGTTTTTATTTTTCATATTTTCAATGTTTGTGATAATTTCGCAAACTATTTTTTAAAACTTTTTTGGGATTTTTAAATGTGCTATATTTCATTTATTGGCTAATCTAATTTAATTAATATTGTTTGTAAGTGAATTGTTTATATTTTTATGTTTTTTGGTTTGCTAATACTTTGGCACCTTTGATCAATCTTAAGGAAACTTTCCAAAAACAAAAAGCAAATTCAACTCAGCTCCTTCTTGGAAAGTTTCTTGGTGAGCCATCAAACATGGGCTAAGAAAAGAAATGGGGGGGCAAAAGCAAATTTCCAATGAATTTCCATATACCTCTTTAAGCAGAGCTACCGCAAACGCTGCTAAACGGAAATAATCCTAACTTGGCAGGAAGCTAGATCTTTGTACAGGTTATGCTTTTAGTGATTTGGTGTAAATCTGTTCAGGATTGTTTGAAAAATTAAGCTTAAAAAATATTTGTGCGTCTGAACTGCTAACGGTTGAGTTTGAGGGGCTCTCACAAAGGTCCCTCAAACCCAAATAGTGCCTTCTGATTGGCCCAGGGATTTTTTTTTTCCTTGGACCAATTTGTTCCTGTATATATATTATTATATATATGAATATTACATTGGTCACATCGCAAAATCAGAGACACATCTTTTAGTACATCAGGCTCTAAGTAATATAGGTTTGCACATTAAGGCCCACTTGTGATTGGTTGCAAACCCCTCAGCATAAATATATTCCAATAGTGGGGCCCTAACACATGAGTGGGAAGCTAACTCTGCATAGTGTTCACCAAATCCTGGAGTCTTTTCACTGGTTGTTATGACAGAAGGTGGCACAATGCTAGCTGAAACACCATAAGGGTGGACTAGAATGCTGAATGGCAAGCCAAAAGAACTTGGGAGCATATTTATGAGAGGCTTGCTACGGCCTTGTGCCACAAATTGTGACACAATGGCAGTGCAAGTCTAAAGTCATATTTATAAAGTGAAGCATTAGCAAAAATGTGTTAAAGTGGTGAGTGGGGCAAAAGCTGCTCTGAAAGCAGCTGCATCACACAATATTTAATATGTGCAGTGTAGGCCTTCCCCTGCAAAATCCGGTGCACCTATAACGCAGTGGTATTTATGGGTTTGCCACTGGGTCACACATCTCCGGGAAGTGCAACGCAAAGCTTGAAATGTGCCAGAATTGCTGTGCCTCGACAAACCAGGTGTAGGAAATGATGAAGTGGCTATGGTATAAAAATCTGAACATCACAAAACACTTTCTCAAGCTCAACTATGCCATGGAGGTTGTCATTCTGCAACTAGGAGTAGCGAGGAGAGCACCACCACCACATAGGCAGCAATGAAGGCAGGAGCAGGTGTTCTGGCAGTGTGTATCCCTCACTGACCTCAGGGAGGAGGGGATCATACAGTTTTACAGGCTGAATAGGGAGCCCATCATGGACTTGCTGCAGAAGATAGGGTCAGTCTTGAGTCAGCAGTTACAAGACTGCTACAGTTACAAGGAGACATACCATTCCAGCACATGTCAACACATCTTGGCCTCTGGATCATTCCAAACTACAGTCGCAAGATTGGCGGGTACATCACGGGGAGCATTCTCTGTCTTTCTCACAGCTGTCTTGGATGCCATAAACAAACTGACCCCATAGGACCTATGTTTTCCCCAAAGCTAATGAACAGCAACTAGAGACCAAGCAAGCGTTTTACCTATGTTCCCCTATGTGCTTTGTGTCATAGATTGCACACATGCAATTTGTATCCTCTGCATACACAACAATCCTCTGCATAAACCACAATCATCAGTATTGAATCAATGTGCAGGCAATAGTGGACCATCAAGGAGTCTTCATCAACATTCTGGCAAAATACCTTTGAAGTGCGCATGACGCCTACATATTTTTCCACAGTCTCATCAATGAGTAGTTTGAGAATGGCTGCTATAGAATTGACTCCTCATTGGTAAGAAAAGCAGATTAATCAATAGTTCACCTACATTTAAAGGAATGACTGAACACCCATCTGTGCGATTGCGTTTGAGTCGTACCCAATGTGTACCTAGTGGTAGTATGTCACACAAGAATATTGTCAATTGTGTACAAATGTGGGATTACCTCACAGATTCAGACAAGGAAGGATGATAAAATACACAGTGCTAGGTGAGGTAAACCTGTCATACTGTGTGAGCTGCCAAAATCACACGTAAAATAATTGAAGTAACAGCAAATAAAAAAACATGGGCCCCACAAGTCTTCAGAAGCCAACATGAAAAGAACAACCTATACACTTTGTGGGACATATGTGTGTGTGATGGTGTATCAAAGGTAAGATTATGGGGGTCATTCTGATGCCAGAACCTGGTTGGCGGTAACGGGTGTCGTGGGGCCCCTGGGGGCCCCTGCAGTGCCCATGCCAATGGCATGGCCCCACCAAGGGCCCCACCAAGATTTTCAGTGTCTGCCAAGCAGACACTG
Organism: Pleurodeles waltl; assembly: GCF_031143425.1. Taxonomy (NCBI): domain Eukaryota; kingdom Metazoa; phylum Chordata; class Amphibia; order Caudata; family Salamandridae; genus Pleurodeles; species Pleurodeles waltl. The sequence goes on from NC_090440.1 coordinate 1,577,381,873, forward strand.
AAAATCGCGACGGGTGCAACTGCACCCGTCGCACCCCTTCCACTCCGCCGGCTCCATTCGGAGCCGGCATCCTCATGGAAGGGGGTTTCCCGCAGGGCTGGCGGGCAGCCTTCTGGCGGTCGCCCACCAGCCCAGCGGGAAACTCAGAATTACCGCGGCGGTCTTTTGACCGCCCAGCGGTATTCTGCCGGCGGGACTTTGGCGGGCGGCCTCCGCCGCCCGCCAAAGTCAGAATGACCCCCTATATGTGAAACTTTGGATACCAAACTTTTTTTGGCAAAGTGTTAACATCCAAAGTATCCATTTCACACATGGCAGTATAGCTGTTGCCTGATGATTTTCTTAGGAATACAGATATCACTGAAAGTCTTCCACTAAAAGTGTTGGATCAAAAAAAGGAACAATGTGTAATCTAGGTACATTAGTCACACTAAAAGAGCTAATGGCAAATATACACTAGTCATTACAACATTCAAATTCACATAATCCTCCTTCATAATAAGGAACTTCATCATTCTCCTTCAATTTAATAGATGAATGCATACATGCTGCAAGTTGTCTACATTTGCAGCATCTCACCTAATCAACAACATTGACACACATTGCTCACACTGACCAATACAGAAGTTATACAGTAGGAAGAAAACCTTGGTCACATAGTGATGATGGCAGGGTATCACAGTATAATAAACACAAATCTACATACAATGATAATGAAATGCTGTATGCGTCAAGGCCAATAAGGACCGAATATTTAAAATAGATATTACACAAACATACATTTACAGACATAAATGTTACTGTACAAGTCTGTTAGAACAAGTCAGTCTTCAGAACATAATTAGGGCTCATACTGAATCACCTGACTTTTCCATTCCTCTGTGTAAGTCGAGGTACATGTAGACAACCTGGCATTGCAAATATAATACCTGAATGATGATTATTTAAAACAAAAGCATGCATTTCAGATGACAAACAATGGTAACCTTTAATGAGCAACAACTCATGCAAATTGATACTAAACAATGTGAGGGCCAGGCATTCCATGTACGCAACCAAGCACATCACAGTTGAAATCATGTCAAATGAATTAGTGACTAGGAAACTCACTGTCACTATTCAAACCCATACATCCCAGAGATCTCTATATGGTTGCAAGTGACTTCCTTCTAAATTTGAAGACATTTGACACACATAGTCCACAATTTATGCTTAGCAGATACAAATATTCAAATGAGCTTATCTGGCCAATTTTCTGTCTATACACATGAACTCTTATGCTGATGTGTTGTATCCCTTACATGTTAAGGTGATTTAAAATATTGAAACATGCATGTGTAAAGCAATGTACAACAGTAACTTAAAAATATCTGTGTGAATGAAATAAAAATTTGTATCATAATGTCTGCAGACAAATGTTACAGAGGTAGTTATGTTGAAGTACAAAGAATACATTCATTGATATTTTAACCTTCCTCTCCCTCCCCCTCACGCTCTGCCCCCCCACCCTCAATCACAGACATCCAGAGGGCACATACGCAGCACACAAGGGCCTGCGCACACTGGGACACTATCCACAGCCAGCTCCGCCCACTACTGAAGGGTGCACATACCAGGAACCCTGCGCAATGGCAAGTACTAGGACTTGAGAGCCACACATAAGAGGGGACCTGGGACTGGCCAGACACGTGGGGAGTAGAACACCTTACGATACCTGAAGCACACAAGATGCAACGGACCCTGAGACCTGGAAACTGAGGGCCCCCCACACCCCATTTGCTACCATCTCTACAAGGCACTAGGGGAGGAACACACAACCTCACCTCATAGCAGCGCTCGAACTTGGGACACAACTGGGGGGCCGGGCCTACTCCAGCCCAGGGATTAACTGCCTTGCACAATAAGACACACCCCATTGGGGGGGTCCCGTCCCAAGGTGCCACGACCTTGCTCCTCTCTCATGGACTGAGGTCCCCAAAGATAGAGACCCTCACGTACTCACCCCTACAAGATCTGTCTCAAACTGCGACACTGGAGTGACAACACCCCCATCCAACCGCGCTGCTCCACAGCCCAGCAGCATTCAGAACTGTAGCTCTGCACATACAGAGGTGGACACCCCCTTTCCTCTGACAGCAGTGCCACACGCAAAGGCCATGCCTGGGGACAAACTGATTGGCAAATTAGCCCGCCAGCTGTTCTTTTTGTAGGCCCTCACCCACCACCGGCCTGCATCGGGGACCACTGTGCCCCCGGTGAACGGCCCACTGGAAACCAAGCAGACACCCAAATCAGATATCTCCATGGTGTGCATTCTGCAGGAAATTACAGCAGTTGGCAGGAGATTGGAAGGCATAGACACAAAAATTTCCGACCTCGCAGCAGAGTCTAGCTGCATCCGCAATGACATTGTCAGCTTCCAGGATAGGGTGACGAGCATAGATCACTGTCTCTCCCTAGTGGAAGACAAACTCAACTCTTCACCCAACAGAGACCAAAAACTCCAGTACCTTTAGGTACAAAAAAATTAAACTCAAATATCAGGGTAGCAGGGACAATGTCTGCTTCTTTGGGATTCCAGACCGGGCAGAAGGTATTAACTTTCAAGGCCTTCCTCATTGACAATATCCTCACTATTACAGGCCTCACATTATCCTCCCTGCCGGAACTACAAAGGGCACATCACCTAGGTCCTATGCACAAAGGCCAGGAGGACAGACTCCACTCCATCATAGCCTGCTTTCTCCACCATGGTCAAGCCCGACAACTATTAACCGCTGCTCGCACTCATGGGCCGTACAGATATGAGGACCGAGAGCTGAGAATGGCCCCGACTTCTCAGAGACACCAATGAAAAGCAGAGAGAGTTCCTGAGGCAGCGTCTTCAGCTTCGCCAATTAGATATCAAGTTTGGCCTTTTCGAGCCTGCACATATGCTAATCACAAAAGACAGCAAGTCTAAAGTCACCCTTGACCCTCAAGCGTTACGCCAATTTCTAGACAACTTGCTGCCACAACTCATGGACCCCTCATCCACTGCCACCTTGACCACGCCACTGCTACAGGAGACATCTTCACAACCCTGACATCACACAGCGGGATGGGTCTCTGCTGGTCCCCGGTCTCCTAGGAGAAACAGACTCACAAATCGACCTGTCTGATCACATGAACACAGGGAAGCAGCTCTTCAGGCGGTGACAGACCTTACCCACAACCGTGGCAGAGACAAATCAAGGTCACCGCTGAAACCCTTACCAGAGTTGAGTGTTATCCCTGTCAGTCCTTGCCCACATTGCAACAAAATACGCCTGGGCGAGACATTATGCCTATCACCTCTTTAGACTTGTTGAGTACAAAGCAAACCAACGATAGGCACTATGGTCCGGAGACCCTGAGACTGTAGCCTCCTCTAGTCCGTAGAGCACCTAGGGGGTCATTATGACCCAGGCAGACAGCGGTAAAATGGAAAAAAGTACTGCCAACAGGCTGGCAGTACTTTTCCCTATATTAAGACATTGGTGGTTTGGCTCAAGCCAAACCGCCAGTGTACCAAACCGTCCGCCACGGCGGTAACAGCCGCCAGGCTGGTGACTTCAGTATCCAGGCAAGTGGCCATCACTAGCCTGCCTGCGGGATTATGAACCCGCCTACCGCCATGGTTTTCGTGGCACCCTTATCGCCACGAAAACCATGGGGGTAGGCACTATCAGTGACAGGGAATTTTTCCCCTGTCACTGATAGGGTCTTCCCCGCCCCCTCCATCTCCACTGATTTCCCCCCATCCCCTCCCTCTCCAGACCCCTCTTCATTCATGCACCTTCATTCACACAGGCACACACACATTCACACACTCATTCTCACATTCAAGCATGCATGCAGACATCCATTCACACACACATCCACACACACTTACATACATATAGGCACACACGCATACACACAACATACACGCACTCACACATCCATACATGCACACACACACAACACACACCCACATTCATGCACACACAGACATACACACAAAGCCCACCACACAACACCCCCGCCTCCTTCTCCTGTCAGACCACCCAACTTACCTTTCGTGAGGGGGTCCTCCGGCAGGAGACGAGACGGGGTGCTGCTGCCAGCAGCAGCGCCTGCCAGCAGAACACTGCCATGCCATATCATGTGTCATGTTACGGTCTGCGGACGACTACTGGCGTGGTGGTGCTGCTGGCAGCAGCGCCACCTAACTGCCATCTGCCAGCATGGCCACAGCTGGATTTCTGCCATCCTTCTGGCGGAAATCTGGCTGTGGTCATAATCTGTCTGTCGGCTGGTAGCCGCGGCAATGGTCTTTTGGCAGCCGTTGCGGTAGGCGGTATATACTGCCAATGTTATAATGAGGCCTTTAGTCCTATGTGTGCTGTTATCGTTACTGTTTATATTGGTTTTGACTGGACCAGAAAGTATGGCACATAATGACACATAATACCTGCCTCTACTCCCAGGCAGGGGTGCTACCCATTACTCGCTGCCTGCTGACTCACCCTCCCCCAAAAAATAAATCATTGCGACTGCACACCACTGCCTCCTGACCCCTTCCCCCCCACACGGGACTCACTTCCATCAGACCTCCGCTAGTGTGGGGTGGCCTACTACCTCCCATTTTATGGGACCCAGCCATGGATGGTGACTGGAGGCTTTACCTCCCAACCTCAATGACTTACCTCCGTATCCATAGCCTCCTGGACACATTGGGGCTCATTCTGACCCCGGCGGTCTCAGACCGCCGGGGCCAGGGTCGGCGGGAGCACCGCCGACAGACCGGCGGTGCCCCGCAGGGCATTCTGACCGCGGCAGTTCGGCCGCGGTCAGACAAGGAAAACCGGCGGTCTCCCGCCGGTTTTCCGCTGCCCTTGGAATCCCCCATGGCGGCGCAGCTTGCTGCGCCGCCATGGGGCATTCTGACACCCCCTACCGCCATCCTGTTCCTGGCGGTTCGCCCGCCAGGAACAGGATGGCGGTAGGGGGTGCCGTGGGACCCTGGGGGCCCCTGCAGTGCCCATGCCAATGGCATGGGCACTGCAGGGGCCCCCGTAAGAGGGCCCCACTGTGTATTTCAGTGTCTGCAATGCAGACACTGAAATACGCGACGGGTGCAAACTGCACCCGTCGCACCCCTGCAACTACGCCGGCTCAATTCTGAGCCGGCGTCCTCGTTGCAGGGGCATTTCCTCTGGGCCGGCGGGCGCTCTTTTGGAGAGCCCCCGCCGGCCCAGAGGAAATGTCTGAATGGCCGCCGCGGTCTTTTGACCGCGGTGCGGTCATTTGGCGGCTCCCTCCAGGCGGGCGGCTCCCGCCGCCCGCCGGGCTCAGAATGAGCCCCATTATCTCCACCCTGGCTCCCTCTGCTCGACGCATAGTATTTTCTACTATAGGCCCCCACTCCTATGGCACAATCTTTGCCCACCCTCCCCCTCCCCCTTCGCTGACCACAACTCACACCCTGTACTTCATACCGCATGGGGCCAATGATCTTAGATCCCTCCTGAGCCCTAACACATATCTCTTACACGCAGCGAAAAACCACCCTTGCTGACTCCCTCATTTGGTCCATGAGTGGAGCCCTGCCTCCTTATGGCCACCCACCGGACCATCGCATGTGGCCTGCACCATTTATATCACCTGCAGCACTGCACTATCCCCCACCCCTCTCCTTCTGGCATCTATCACTCCCTCCCGCTCACCCTCACCCAAAATAACCTCCTCCATCACCCTTCGCATCAATGGTATGGCGCATACTGTCATACCCTCCTCACCTCCCACCTCATTGACACGTGGGCTGCGCAAGCCTAGGTCCACAGCCCACAGCTTTTGATTGACACTGAAGTTCCCCCTTCTCTCCGGATCTATCTTCGTGACACCCTTCCCCTTGCCCCCGCTCCCCCGCCCTGCCAATCGACCATTACCTCTCTCCCCAACTCACCCAAGGACAGCCTACTTCCCCTCCCCCAGCATATTACATCCTTCTGTTGACATACCAGGGAGCGACAACCTTACCCCCCAATATCAACTGCACTAGCCTCTCCCCCTCAAACACCAAGAAACTCCCCCCGAACCCCACTCACCTGCCCTCATACACCCTTTCTCTATTAGCTCCCATACCTCATAACCTACCACTGGGACATCCCAAACACTACAGATTAAACACCTAGTTGACAGAATGTCACAGACTAACTCACTACATCAAACGGAAGAAGATATTAGCCTATCTGCAGTCAAAAACGGTGGATATTGTCCTACTACAGGAGCACACACTTATCCCAACTCAAATCTGAAAAGCTACGCCAGGACTGGATGGGAAGAACGATCCATAGCAGCCTGCCTCTGCGCCAGGGCCGACACTGAAGTGTGGTGTTGCCATTCTCTTTAGAAAGTTCCTACCCCTCACCGCCCTTAAAACATGGTCAGATACCTAGGGTCACTATATCTTAGGACTCACCTCTACAGGACACAAATAAAGGTGACTTAGGGGGTCATTCCTACATTGGCGGTGCTTCCGTCATTCTAGCCCTGGTGGTCGCCGACCGCCAGGGTTAGAATGACCCCCTTAATGTCTCCCGCTACCGCACCCCCAAGGCAAAACCCAACTACGGTCTCATGTCTCTATCTATCTCGCCGACAACAAAGCTCTGTCTCCTCCCCTGGAATCCTATGGGCAGCGGCAAAGGCAACACTATGGGGCCAACTGATGTGAGATGTGGCTCTTGCCAACACCAGACGATGTTCTCAACAAAAAGAACCGGAAGCGCAGATAGCGAGTTTCACGCATCTGTTTACCACTGACCCCTGCCCACAGACATGTCGAAAACTGCAACAGGCCAATATGGATCTCAACACCCTTTACACATCTAAGGCCGAATATGCTTTCCAGAGGATGAGAGGGCGTCATTATGAGCATGGGCAAAAGGCGGGCCACCTCCTGGCAGCACAGCTACACCAGCAGGAAGCCATGCTTGCCAGCCCGCTATAGAAGACACCACCAGAGATATCATTACCCGCCCCCCAGGACATTGTCCGCAAGTTCTCTAACTCTACCAGGCCCCATATGCCCCCGAGACAGCGGAAGACCCTGAGCATCTTACCGCTCTCCTCATGGACCTCCGCTTACCCACACTCACAGAAAAGGACAGAGACCTCTTACAATGAGAGATCAGCAAGGAAGAAATTGAACAAGCTATCACCAAACTCCCATACCACAAAGTAACCATGCAAGGATGGATTTCCAGCAGAATTCTATAATGTAGTGGACTCCCTGTATGTGGCCTTCGGACAGGCGTCCTCGACTGGCACCCTTTGGCCTACTTCTAACAAGGTGAGCATAGCAGTCCTACCCAAACGAGGCAGGAACCCCTTATTATGTGTCAGTTACAGGCTAATTTCCCTCTTGAACAGGGATATTAAAATACTGGCTGGACTCCTGGCTAACCGACTGCGGAAGATTATCCCATTCCTCGTTCCACACTCTCAGGTGGGGTTCATGCCTGGTCAATCATCCAAGAACGATCTACGAATGCCTGCAGACACACTATGGTCCGCCAAAGACCTACATACCAAAGCTCTTGTGGTCTCTCTGGATGTAGAAAAGGCAGTCGGCAGACTAGAGTGGTGGGTCCTCAAAACTTTTGATACACTGGAGGTCGAATTCAGGCTCTCCTCCCGTCAAGCCTGGAAATATAAACAACTACAACACTTCCTTAACCAATGCCTGAGACCTTGCGCATGGTCCATACCGTCTTCTCAGGTGCTCTCGTACCTGCGAATATGGGGCAAATATTGTGGTGTGATGTCGGGGTTACACACGCTCCCGATACGCCATTTCCTCCCTCCTCCTCTTACATACCCTCCACATCACATGGCAAATAAAACTTCAAACAGAATTTGATCAAGAGGACCAGACAGAAATCATAGAGTCATGCGATGGAGGGGCCAGGGAGGTACACACTAAATTCTGCTTATTCAAAATACTACATAACTGGTACTGGGCTCCTACCAAACTCAGAGCTGCAGGACTTCTGCCCCATGCCAAGTGTTGGCGCTGTCCTGCCACCCATTGTGACCTGATACACGTCATTTGTGACTGCCCTTCTGTAGCATCCTACTAGGAGGAGGTGGTAAAATCACTACAAGAGATACTCCCTCTACAGGTCCCACTTTTACGCTCCTTAATCTTCTTACATGATACCAAGAACATCCCTACATTGACTTGTCCGTAAGCCCGCTTACTACACACTGCTCTCGCTATGACGAAACTCTGCTTGACGAGTGGCTCAGGACAGTGTACCATACGGCGAAATTTGAAAGCACTATCTATAACCTACAAGACAATCTCAGCGCCTTCCTAACTACCTGGGAATCATTTCTAAAACCGACTAGAGATGGAGCAAGACAGCATGCTGCTATCTTCAGGCTCTTATATGTACCTCCATAGGCCCACATCCCACTCAACCTGACCGCCCCCACCACCACTAACCACACCCCGCTAGCTGGACTGCCCCAGTTCCCCAGTTCCCCATTTTCTCCCCTCCATCACCTCCCATGTTACCCCCCGGGTAATAGCCAGCATACAGACAATTCAACGCGTCACCCCTTTTGATTCCTATACACCTATGCTGATAGTAACAGGTCAAAAACGCAAACAGATAGCATTCCATTCCTCGATTGACACATCCATTCCATCTCCGAAGTCGTCCCACATGGGGCATCAATGGTGACAAAGGGACACACACACACCGTTCCCCCCTCTGACCCTTTTCCCCAGACCCATGATCATGCAACGCAATCCTCACACACACTCATCAAATCCATCTGTGCGGGGTAGAGGGAAGTTCTCTGCCCCACCCTGAGACCAAGACATTCACATGATACTTAAACCCTATCCTCACCACACTGGGGAAATGTAAGTCCTGTAAATCCAGCCTCATAGCCCGTCCCTCACCAATCGGCAAATACGCTCCCACCCCAGATTAGACCAACACCTATGCGGCCCTGCAGGCCAGGGACTTACACATACACATATCAACCATACATAGAATGTCAACACAATATGAGGTTTTATTCCTTGGTTATGATTATTTCCCACTGTGCAGGTATCCATGGCTGTGTGTCTTCTGTTTCAAGGTTCTTTGATGTACCTTCTCTGCTGCAGAACAAAAATAAATATATGTAATTTGAATCTGTATATTTTGGCTACACTTTGAGAAAAATTCAGAGCTGTTCTTGTTTTTTTCAAAATTCCAGGACTCCTGGAAGCTGTGATTTTCTTTTTATTTAATCACATATGAAACATTTTCGTAAGCATAACTGTAGTAAGGGAACATTTGTACTTCCGTAAATGTGCCGCCCAAGTGCATTTATGAACTTTTTTTGTCTTTCACAGGGAAAATAAAATACACTAAAACTAAAAAAAAAAAAAAAAACCTGTACTATTCAAATCAGCCATTGTGTGGTGTATGTGTGAATGGAATGTCATTTTAACTATATGGACAATCTCATCTTTTCAACTAGATGTAGGCTTCAACATGTGCAAGTTTAATTCCTTAACTGTATGAAACATAGGGCTATTTCTCCAGCTCTGAACAAATCTATGTAGCAAATCAACTGTCTACCCCTGCATGCTAAGAGTGCTCTACCCCTGCCTTGAGGGTAGAACTACATAGTTGTGTGGCTCACCAACTCTGGTATGTCACCAAATGGGAACAGGGAATATGCTTATATGCCATAACATAGACATGTTTTAAGGATTGCAGTCTGCTTGGCCCAGGATAGCCACAAAAGCACCTGCTCTCATTATCGATGTACACTACTGCCATTGTCAGGATTTAGAGCTAAGGTGGGGATGGCTTGTTGTGTAGTTTAAAGTAGCATTCAAACCTGGTTCACTGCAGTGAGGCCTACTGGATCACACACCACTTTAAAAGGTCTGGTGCTCTGTGATACACTCACCCCTGCACAACTGCAGAGTGTTCAGGAAATGTGAGCATGAAAAAAACATGTATAGAATGCATGTGCCTATGCAAGATACACACAACACATTGGCCCTCATTATGACATTGGCGGTAAGTGCCACTTACCGCCATGCTGACTGCCGCCAACATACCGCGACACCAGCGGTATACCACTACTCGTATTATGACCCACACATAGAAATCTGCCACTATACAGCCACACACACAAGTCTGCCAGCCCAAAGGTCAGTGATAAAATGGCGGTATCAAAACCCACACAGTTACGCCAACAGAACTATGCCCACAGGATTATGACCCACGAATCACTGCAGCCGACATTCAACTGCGATAAATCATTGGTGGAACATACCGCAGTGCTCAAAATACACACACACTAACAAAGCAACACCACATTGGACAATTCAAACTACTCACACCTGACACACATACACACACCACACCCACACACTACTATAAAACACACAAACACATTACCCACAACCCCTTACCACTACAAAAAATTTACAACAGAGAGAGAGCCACACCAGGAGTACCCACAGATCAGAGCCACAGAACACCATCACCCATACACTATCCACGCACCTCACAGCACACACCCCAACACATCACCCCACACACACTCACACACACCACACACACACTACACCCATGCCACCACAAAGACACCCCAGGTTCTCAGAGGAGGAGCTAAGGGTCATGGTAGAGCCACAGCTATTTGGATCACAGGTGCAGCAGACATCCATTTCAAGGAAGATGGAGCTATGGCGGAGAATTGTGGACTAGGTCAACACTATAAGACAGCACCCCAGAACAATGGATGACATCAGGAAGAGGTGGAACGACCTACGGGGGAAGGTACGTTCTGTGGTTGCAAGACACCAGATAGCTGTACAGAAGACTGGCGGTGGACCCCCCCTCTTCCCCCCACAGCTAACAACATGGGAGGAGCAAGTCTTGGCAATACTGCATCCTAAGAGCCTGGCAGGAGTGGCTGGAGGACTGGACTCTGGTAAGTCAACTCTTTACTACTTTTACCCCCTATACAGCATGCCATCACATACTTCACACTCACCCTCACTCCCATCACTCCACCAACTCCCATATACCCCACCGTCACAACCCACCCATCCCAATACCAAGCCCTGCATGCAACACCAATGCATGGACACCCATCACAGGCCTGCATGGACAACCATCACCACTGCATGCACAATAGAGACAATCACTTAGCCAACCAAATACCAACTCACACAAGCAAAGCTGCCATGGTAATAACAACCATAGAGGGCAACAAACCCATGCACAAGATGGCACACGCAGAAACAATAACACTGCATTTACATCCCCACAGGTCCCCCACGCCGGGAAGGAGGTGCCAGCAACATCAAGTCCCCCCACAGAAGAGGCCCACAGTGATGACAGCAGCTCTGCACGCCTGGATCAGGATGACCTTCAGGGACCTCTGGACAATCGGTTACCCAGCCACAGGCCCATACCACCACAGAGCCTCCCCCCTCAGGAAACACTACCACAGCAGCCACCCAGCGGGCCCATACCTCGGCCCCCAGGACACATCAATTAGCAGTGTGTCCACCACTACAGGGAACCCAGGCCACCCCACAAACACAGGACGATAAGGGACCTGGGGTCAGTGGCAGTGGGCACACGGTTCAGGGGACAGAGGCAAAGGACAACAGGGAAGCTGGGAGGACTGCTGTGCGACAGGCGGAGGACAGGCCCAGGAAACCAACTCTCCACGAGGCACTCACCAACATCCTGGGAGCATACCACCATTCCCAGGAGACCATGGACCAGACAATGGCCAAGTTGCAGGAGACCCAGCAGCTGCAGGAGGGACCATACCTGGGGATTAGGGTGGACCTGAGGGAAATCCACACCACCCTGTTCACCATTGCAGGGGTGCTGGCAGACATGGCCAACACCATGAGGGAGGCAGTGGCACACCAACAGGCCCCTGACACTAGCCACACTGATGAATAGCCTTCCACCTCCGCTGACGCTAGTGGACAGGAGGACCTACCACAGGAACAACAGGCCATTAGCACATTTCCCCATGCAGAAGGAGAACCACCACACAAACAATCCCTGCAATCCAGGCAGATGCCAGAGAGCATTGCCAAGACCCCCGCCAGGAAATAAAACAAAACCTGATTGTCACCCTTGTGTCCCACTCTGTCACCCTGTCCACCTTGGACTGCCATTGCTCCACTTCCCATAACCCATTGGACAATGCACCTGTGATACCAGTAGACTAGACTCCATCCTGGACTTTCCTCCACCATGACCCCAGCCCATTGCACATCCCCATTTACTTCTCAGCACTGAAATAAACACCCTGGGGAAAAAAAAAGTATGGAGTATGTCAAATGATTTAAGGATGTAATTGTTTAACAATCTGTAGACATTGCATATAGACTGCACAGGTAAGTATATATAGGTATGACCAGTAATGTGCTGCAGTCAATACACCAGGAGCCACAGGAGTGCACAAATATCTGCAAATAGACATGCTAAATGGTTCAATAAGAGGCCATTGTAGTGGGATCAGCAAGCAGCCAGAGAAAAATCACTTCACAAAACATCAATGGAAGGTGAGGTTACAGTGTCTTACATGTGTGTCACTGGAAGTACTGTTGTATGATAGTTGTTCTGTTGTCCACATTCTCTCCCTCTGCCTCCTCTTCTTCACTGTCCACAGGCTCCACCGCTGCCACATGACCATCTCCAGCCTCATCCTCCTGCAGAAAAGGCACCTGGCGTCTCAAGGCTAAGTTGTTCAACATGCAATGATGATCTGGCAGACCTTCTTGGGTGAGTAGCACAGAGATCCACCTGTCAGATGGAGGCACCTGAACCTGGCCTTCAGGAGGCCAAAGGTTTGCTCAATGATCCTTCTTGTTCGCCCATGTGCCTCATTGTAACATTCCTCTGGGGTCAGTAGCCATGAGAGGTTGGGGTAACCAGAGTCACCTGAAAATATTGAGGGATACCTGTTAGCCAGACACTCACCCTTAGGGCCAACCCCGCACCCATATACCAACATACACTGGGTGGGGACCATGGGCTCACCTATTAGCCACACCCGGTGCCTCTGGAGTTGAGCCATCAGATATGGGATGCTGCTATTTCTCAGGATATAGGCATCATGCACAGACACAGGATACTTTGCATTCACATGGGAGATGTACTGGTCCGCCAGGCACACTATCTGCACATTCATAGAGTGAAAGCTCTTTTGATTTCTGTACACCTGTTCATTTCTCCAGGGGGGACAAAGGTGATATGTGTAGCATCAATAGCACCAATGATGTTGGGGATATGTCCCATTGTATAGAAGTCAGTCTTCACTGTGGCCAAATCCTCCACCTGGGGGGAAACGATGTAGCTGCGCATGTGTTTCATCAGGGGAGACAATACTCTGGTCAGCATGTTACAGAACATAGGCTGTGACATCCCTACTGCCATGGCCACTGTAATTTGGAAGGAGCTACTTGCCAAGAAAAGAAGCACAGATAGGACTTGCACAAGAGGGGGGATCCCAGTGGGGTGACAGATAGCTGAGATCAGGTCTGGCTTTAATTGGGCACACAGCTGTGTGATTGTGGCCCTATCAAGTCTGTAGGTGAGGATAATGTGCCTGTCCTCCATTGTTACCAGGTCCACCACAGGTCTGTACACAGGGGTATGTCCCCATCTCCTATTCATCCTCAGCGGTTGAACTCTAGGGTGAAAAACGGTGAGCAGCTGGTCATATTCAAACATATCCTTAGAGTAAAATGCCTTGCATGTTGTTCAAGAAACAGTATGTTAACATGCAGTCCCGTAAATGTGCCTATGTCTACTGTGATGCAGTTAGGTTCCATGGCCTGCTCCCCCCTGAAATGGCGCCCGCCTGACCTGTGTGGAGGGAATGGTGGAAATGAGGTAATTCTGCTGATGTTGTGTGCCGTTGCCGGAGGCAGTCGAGGACCGCAGTGTAACTCCTCATTGGTTATCATTGGGCTCTATGGGTTCCAGTAGCCAATGGTGATGTATGCCGGAGGTAGTGGTACGCACCGCCGCAGACGTGACCGCCATTTTCTATCTGTTCACTCACTTGCTACCTGACCTTCAACAGGAGAGGACCTACACTGCTGCTGTGACCTGTGTCTGGAAGCGACCATGGCTCGAGTGTCTGGGGAAAGGGCCCCAGCCTTCACTTTGGAGGAGTTGGAGAGACTAGTGGATGGGGTCCTACCCCAGTACCGTTTACTTTATGGTCCTCCAGACCAACAGGTGAGTACACTGTGAGCATGATGCATGGGGCATGAATGCATGGGGTGCTGTGTGGGTAAGCCTTGTGTAAGGGGGGGTGGCTGAGGGGTCCTGGACAGAGTGCTGCATGTATGGTGGTCAATGTCTGTGTGTAAGGGGATGGGAGGGATATGGTGGGCCATGAGTGTAACAGACTGGACAGTATGGCTGGTCCCGTTTTCTATGTATCTTTCTCTGCAGGCCAGCGCCCATCAGAAAAAGGGTATTTGGCGTGCGATCACCAAGGACGTGCGGACCCTGGGGTTCTTTGACAGGCGCAGCACCCACTGTCGCAAACGGTGGGAGGACCTGCACCGCTGGGCAAGGAAGATGGCGGAGGCCCAGCTGGGGATGGCCTCCCAACAAGGAAGGAGTGCCCATCAAAGCCATACCCGCTGATGTTCCGCATTCTGGGAGTGGCCTATCCAGAGTTGGATGGGTGCTTGAAGGCATCACAGCAGCCACAAGGGGGTGAGTACAGTTTCAAAATCAGAAAATTGCCCATCGTGGGGTGTTATCTGGGTGGGGGATGTGGGCCTGTGGTTGCCCCTAGGCCAGGACGAAAATGGCAGTGTAGGTTCCATGTTGGGCAGGGTCTGATGCACTCCAGCCCCAAATATGCTAGTGGGCATTTACTAATGGGCAGGGTCCTGTGGGTTTCAGGTGTGCTGCTATTGGCGTTAGGCATTGCACTCCGTGGTCTGGTGACTAGCATTTTAACTGGTAGTGCATGGCTTAGAGCATAGGGCTGTTCCCTGTGTGTTGTGTACGTCAACCGTGGTGTTGTTGCTGCCATTGACCAAGTGTATCCTCTGTCTCTTCCCTCCCCTTTTTGTTTTGTCATCCTGTCCTTGTGTTCATTAGCATCATCTGGCGGAGGAGCAGAGGCACAGGCAATGGAGGGAGCTGCATCCCACATGGCCCATGAGGCTGAATCCACCGACGGTGAAGGCACCATTGGGACGGAGAGTGAGGGGACAGTTCGGACAGTGACACCTCCTCTGATGGAACCTCCCTGGTGGTGGCAGACAGCTCTGTGCCCACCCCAACTACAGGTAAAGCCGCCACCCCCCATACCAGCACCGCCCTCCCAGCAGCCCCTCAGCGTGTTTCCCGTGCCCGCTCACCCAGGAGGGTGGGCATTTCCTTTGCCCCAGGAACCTCAAGCCCTGCCCCAGTCACCCCTGCTGCCCTCGGTGAGGAGTCTATTGACCTCCTGCGATCCATCTCTGTTGGGCAGTCAACCATAGTGAACGCCATCCAGGGTCTGGCAGGGTATTTGCAACAAACAAATGCATTCCTGGAGGGCATTCACTCTGGCGTGGAAGCCCAACAGAGATCATTCCAGGGTCTGGCCTCCTCCCTGATGGCAGCCATTGTTCCTGTCTCTAGCCTCCCCCCTCCAACTTCCTCTACCCAGTCCCATTCCCCTCAACCCCAGCCTATCCCAGGCTCACCATCAGACCAGCATGCAACCAAACCAACACAGAGAATTGGCTCAGGCAAACACAAGCACCACACTTCATCCCACAGGCACTCACACAAGCACCATCCAGATGCAGACACACCAACATCCATTGCCTCCACTGTGTCCCCCTCCCCCTCGTCGTCCACCTCCCTCCCAGTAGCATCTCCACTCACACCTGCATGCACTACATCCTCATCCACTATCCCCATCACCATCATGCCTATCACTACACGCCCCTCACTGGCAGTCACCACCCTCACATCCATGCACAAGTCCCCTGTGTCCTCTCCCACTGTGTCTGTGCCCACTCCCCCAAAGTACACAAACTTAAGCACTCAGACACCCAACAGCCATCTACCTCACAACAGCATCCAGCCCATGCACCTGCACCCAAATACAGCAGATAGACACCTCCTACCACAACTCCATCTTCCTCCACTCCCAAACCTTCTCCCTCTTCCATCCCCAGTATCCCTAAAAAGCTTTTCAGCTCCACCCTTGACCTATTTCCTGCCCCTCCCCCCCATCCTTTAATTCAGGCCGGGTTGGTCAGGACCTAGGCTGGCATCTTGCGCACCCAGTCCACGGCCACTGTAGCCTCTGCAGCCAATGCAGTTGTGAGAGGCTCCAAGGAGACACCTGTCAGCACAGCCAAGCGAACAAAGGGACCACCAGCTGGCAAAGCCAAAAAGGGAGCCCCAGCTGGCAAAGGCAAGGAGGCACCACCAGCTGACAAAGGCAAGGAGCACCACCAGCTGGCAAAGGCAAGAAGGCACCACCAGCTGGCAAAAGCAAGAAGGGGCCACCAGCTGCCAAGAGCAAGAAGGACCACTATCTGCCAAGGGCAATGACAAAGGCACAGACACCACAGGCAGAATGGATATGGAGGCTGGTGCTGGAGCAGCATCTAAGCAAACAACACCAGCCATGGCACTTCAGCCGTCCGAGGCTGCAGGGGATGGGCTGGAGCCTCCCCCACCACAGGCAGCACCACCGCAAGCACCGCCACATGCACTGTCACAAGCACCGCCACATGCACCGCCACCAGCACCGCCACCTGCACCGCCACCAGCACCACTGGCAGTTGCCCCAGTGGGAAGCCATCCGAGGCTGCAGGGGAAAGGCTGGAGCCTCTCCCCCCCACTGGCATCCCCGACACCAGCCCCGTCACTGTCACCACTAAGCAGGCGTCACCACCACCGGGCAGTGTGTAGTCATGCTTCCATGGGCTGTAGTGCGTCCTGGCCCCTGCAAATCCTGTAGGTGTGACACCCATGTGAGAGACTGTGACCTTGCCCTCCCCAAGATCTGCATCACAGGGAACAAAGCCCCCTTCAGAACCAGTGGAAGAGGGCATCCACTCACCCCCTCCTTGCCAGGATGAAGCACACTGGGCACAAAGCGCCCTCCAGAACCTGTTGAAGAAGGCATCCACACACCCCCTCCTTGCCAGGATGAAGCACACTGTGCACAAAGACCCCTCCAGAACAAGTGGAAGAAGGCATTCACTCACCCCGTCCTTGCCAGGATGAAGAACACTGGGCACAAAGCCCCTTCCAGAACCTGTGGAGAAGCCATCCACTTGAGAGTCTGTAGCTTTACACTCCCCAGGACCAAGCAGTGGGCAGACCACCCACTAGAGAGACTGTGGCTTTGCACCTCCCACTAGAGAGACTGTGGCTTTGCACTCCCCAGGACCAAGCAGTGGGCAGACCACCCACTAGAGAGACTGTGGCTTTGCACTCCCCAGGACCAAGCAGTGGGCAGACCACCCACTAGAGAGACTGTGGCTTTGCACTCCCCAGGACAGAGTGATGGGCATGTGGCCCCTCCAGGAGAAGTGGCGTTGTACCATCTTCCGGCTGAGGTGCCACACGTTCCCCTTTCCCCTGAGGTGCCAGTGTATTTTCAGTCTGATGCCGCAGCAGTGTCTCTCCATATTGAGGCAGGAGTCAAGTGGGGCCTTGGCCTATGTGATATGGCCCTGTGGCCCATGCACATTATGGTCTAGGCAGTGTTACTCCATTTGTATATATTGTAGATACTGTTTTGCGCTTTGAGTACGTATTTCTAGCTTTTTAAAATCTTATTACACTGACTTTAATCACTTTCTTTTGTCCTTGCATTATTCCTGAGGAGTACAGGGTAGATATTTAGGGGGTCATTACAAGCTTACGCGCACTCCCGCGTTCCCCATTACAACATCCCCACTGGGCCGGCGGGCGCAAACCTAGTTTACACCCGCCGGCCTAGCGGGGATGCGGCCGCAACATAGGAGCCGGCTCCTAATGAAGCCGGCGGTGTTGCGGCCGTGCGATGAGTGCAGTAGCACCCGTCGCGCTTTTCACTGTCTGCTAGACAGTGAAAAGCTGCACGGGGCCCTGTTAGGGGGCCCCTGCACTGCCCATGGACTCCCCTTACTGCCAGCCTCTTCCTGGCGGTGCAAACCGCCAGAAACAGGCTGGGGGTAGGGGAGTCATAATCCCCAGGGCAGCGCTGCTTGCAGCGCTGCCTTGGCGGATTATCACTGCCGGGGCTAAAACGGCGGGAAACCGCCGGCCCCGGCGGTACGACCGCGGCGCTACCGCCACGGTCATAATATGGGTCTCCGTACCGCCAGCCTGTTGGCGGTACGGACGCCACTTTAGCCCTGGCGGTCGTAATGACCACCTTAATGTTGTTGCATCTGTTTGTGTGTATGTTGTTTGGGGTGGGGGTGTTGCGTGTTGCGTGTATGTGTCACTCTCTTTTTCCTCCCCCCTCCCTTGTGTGCTAAGGGTGGTACTCATCGTGGTCCTCTTTGCCGCCGTTGGTATTCCTGGTGTAGGAGGAGGTAAACCAGCATGGGTAACACCTGCAACTCGGGCTCCATGGCATCGTGGTTCTTCCTTGAGTGTCCAGAGGAGAGTCGTTTCCCTTCTGTGTTCTGTTTCCGCTGTACTTTTGATGGCGTTGGTACCGCCCCGGAAAAGCTGGCGGATTGGTGCCTCGTAATACAGTGGGTGGAACATTGTCTTCCGCCTGGGTGTTGGTGGTTACCGCCGCAGTGCTTGTTGCTACCGCCATGGATGTCGGTGTGTTAAAGTGGCTGTCTGTGTTGGCGGTTTCCACCGTGGTCATAATTCCATTTTTTTTACCACCGGCCTGTTGGCGGTATTACCGCCGCTTTACCACCGACTGCCAGGGTTGTAATGAGGGCCATAGTTTTAAATTTAAAACACTGTGCACATGGGTAATATGTAGCTTCTGGTACTTTGAGCCTCATTTACGAGGCCCTAGTGGAACACTGCACCACCAGAGCTTCATTTTTTTAATGCTCCAGTAGCGTAGTGTGCCAGCCCATATTTACACTGCCAGGCAAAGCCACCTTGCATTGTAAATATGGACCCCTTTCACGCATAACCCTGTGTGAAAGGGGCATTTCATGGGTGTTGCCTGGGGTGTTCCCACGCAACACCCAGGGAACCTGAAGGAATCCGATGCGATCCCAGATTTACAAGTCTGGGAATGCGTCAGATTCCTACTCCTATGCCACCTCAGGGGTGTAAGAATGATGCAACAGGGAGAAATATCTTTATTTCTCCCTGTTTTTAACTTTCTGCTGCACACATAGAAAAAGAAAAACACCTCTTGTGATTGTTGTTGTGCGGAAGGTGTCTCTTCCTACACAAAAATAATAATCCCCAAAATGCAGACACCCTTGCACCATGGTAACAATGTGTGTGCCAGTGCTGGGGGACAGGACAGAAATGTGCTGTATCTTGTAGATAAGGCAAATTTCTGCCTTTTCACAGTGGCACAGGGTGGTGCAGCAAGGCCACAGGCCTTGTAAATTAGGCCCTTTGTGTTCTATGTGGCACACTCTAAAACAGTTCAAAGGTAGTTTCTAAGTAAGCTGTGGTTTAGATTAGTAAGTATCATCATGCAGTGCTGCAAGTCACCTTGCTGAGCTGCACTGACTGACAGGATAATGTCAGGAATATATTATTTAAAAAATATTATTGTGTATTCCTGCTTTTTTCCTTGTGCTGGTGCCGTTATGGCTGCCTAGCACAAACTCAGACACCTTTGCACCATGGTGCAAGGGTGGTGGTTTTGCATGCAGGAATGCTTTTGTGCATGAGGGGCACATTCAAACAAATATAAAATCATGATCTGCATATTTCTTGAGGTACATGAGCAGTTGAATGCATCACACATTGAAGGAGAAAGTAACAAGGACATTTAGGGCCTGATTACAATTTTGGAGGAGGTGTTAATCCGTCCCAAAAGTGACGGTAAAGTGACGGATATACCACCAGCCGTATTACGAGTCCATTATATCCTATGGAACTCGTAATACTGCTGGTGGTATATCCGTCACATTTGGGACGGATTAACACCTTCTCCAAAGTTGTAATCAGGCCCTTAGAGTTATTACTCCTTGTTAAGCCTCTCCTGGAAAGGAATATCTTTCCTGCATATGCCCAGGTCTACCAGTGCAGGTTACTCTGGTCTTGAGTCAAAAACCATGGGAGTTGGGGGGTAACACCCATGCAACACCCATGGAAAGCCCTTCCAGGGCACAGTAAGGCAGCACCCTGTCATGTGCTGCTTTGCTTCACTACTGAATTACGGTGCCCCTCAGCTGCAGAATAGTTCCCTTGTGCACCTTCATAAATCTCTCTTAGGACTTGTGTTGCTCTTTAACCATCTGCAATGTTAATCTGCTTATAAATAGGCCCCTAAGTATCAATGACATGAGCGACTAGAAACCAACCTGCATCAGCACCTGAACACTGGTGCTGTCAATCTCACCTGGCAAGTGGGGCCACCCCAGTCCAGAAACTATGGAAGTGGTCCTAAGGTGCTTGATCCAGCAGAAGCCATGCTCCTGACCCATCACCTTCCTTGGCAGAGAGGTCGGGTAGAGGCTCACTCTCCTCTTCCATACCCTCATCTGTCACCAGAAGCATGCTAACTACAGACCTCTCAAAATGAGGGTTCAGCCTGTTCTAATGGAGCACCCTTAGGGGGTTTACAGGAGTCTTTAGGTCCCTGTTCTGCTCCTTGATCTCGAATGGGCCAGTCCAGCGGTCCTGGAGAGCTCTAGGCTCTACTGGCTCCATTACCCATACTTTGTCTCCATGTGAGAATTCTGCCAGGGTGGCCTTCTGGTCGTACCATTGCTTCATCACCTCTTGACTGGCCTCAAGGTTGCTCTTGGCCTGTTTCCAGAAGTGTTGCATCTGGTTGCGAAGGGCCAGCATGTAACTGACCACATCCTGGGGGGTTTCCTGGGAGCTTTCTCCCACTCCTCCTGCACTATGCTTAGGGGTCCCCTGAAAGGACACCCATAGAGAAGTTCAAAGGGGCTGAACATCACCCCTTTCTGGGGCACCTCTCTATAAGCAAAGAGAAGGCATGGCAAGAGGGCATCCCACTTATGCCTCATGGCCTCAGGCAGGCCTGTGATTATGCCTTTTAGGGTCTTGTTGAACCTTTCCACAAGCCCATTAGATTGAAGATGGTAAGGGGTGGTGAACCGGTAGGTCACCCTACACGCATCCCACATGGACTTCATGTATACAGACGTGAAGTTTGTGCCTCTGTTAGACACAATCTCCTTTGGGAACCCCACATGGGTAAATATCCCCATCAGATCTTTGGTTACCACCGGTGCAGTCACTGTTCTTAGAGGGATCGCCTCTGGATAGCGGGTGGCATGGTCCACAAAAAAACAGGATAAACCTGTTGCCTAGGGCAGTTTTGGGGTCCAAGGGACCAATTACATCAATTCCCACCCATTCAAGGAGGGTGCCAACTGGGAGAGGGACCTGGGGGGCCTTGTGCCTTTTCCCTGTCTTCCCACTAGCCTGGCAGGTTGACCATGTCCTACAGAAAGCATCTGAGGCGACCTGTATTCGGGGCCAATAAAAGTGAGTGACAAGCCTGGTGAAGGTCTTGTCTTGCCCCAAATATCCTGCCAGGGGGATGTTGTGATCCAACCCCAGTAGGAAGGCCTGGTAGCACTGGGGGACCAGCAGTAAACGTGCCGCCCCAGCTTCTGGCACCTTAGGTTCACTGTAAAGGAGATTGTTCTCCCAATAGATATGGTGATCACCAGAGGCTTCACCTGCTGGCTGGGCCGCGGCCTGTCGCCTCAAACCCTCAAGAGTAGGGCACTCTTTCTGCACTTTGCAGAATTCCTCCCTGGTTGGCCCACCCTTAACATGCCAGCCAGCAAGCTCAGGCAGGTTATCCAGTGCGGCAATGTCCTCTCCAGTTGAGTCAGGGGCCGCCTCCTCTGGGACCCCATCAACTACTGCGGGAACTTCTGGGACCTGGTTAGCAGTGGTAAAGTGAGCAGAGGCCTAAAGCCAGCAAGAAAAGTGTCAAAAAAGTGGAGTGAGGCAGGCAAAAAGTTGGAGGTGACCACCCTAAGGCTGTCACGTCTAACAGTACATTATCCTCAGGACTTAAAAATCTTCAGTTTCTCACCCTACCCTGAGGTATGGTGGTTGTAATCCATCCTCAGGGGTACTTGAGCCTCCCTCAGAGTAAGCCATGTCATCCGTATGTGAAATTGTGTGAAAAAGGAACATATACACTGATGCCCTGGAGACTGTAGGGTTGTAGGCCTGATACTCAAGATAACCATGGTGTTGTCCAAGTCATTACCAGAATGAATGACTGAGGAACATTGTGAGTATGGATGGCAAGTGTCTGGTCTTATTGTTTTGCAGGTCTTTCCTGGATGTCAGCCTTTAGATCTCTGTGCAATGTGCATTTTTTAAAACACATTTTGTAATTGAAATTGCTGTACAACTATTGGATTGCCAGTAGGCCTCAATGCATGGATTCAGCCTAATTGGCATGGTGTGGCCTGCTGGACAAACACACTAATCCGCACATTGGTTGGCACTGAAATGCCAAACTCATGCCCTGTATATCCCTTATGTTTCATTCCTGGGAGGCACTCATATGATGCAAGGTATATAGTAATGTTGCTGCACTGTGTAAAAGTTCACATACAGGAATGCATATACTGGTGGGTTAAGCTAGACTGGCTAACACAAACATAGTCAACATGCATCATGGAGCCAGGGTCCCCGCATTATATGCCACAAAGTTTTTCTACAAACGAGAACTTCAGCATGCATACACATACTACTGAGATGCACTGTCTTATGTAAAACGTATGCACAAGAATGTATGCCTCGGAGAATGACTGTATAGAAATATGTTTAAGTAGAGGTCAACATGGTTTTGCTACAAGTATACACCAGAAGCTATATGTCCGAGTTCAGTGCATTTGCCTGAGGCTAAATTGGTGAAATGTACTCCAGTAATGTTTTGCATGAGATAAATAATAACCCCTCTTTCCATATATTGGCTACTTGACACTGAATAAGTAAACTCAGCAATGTGTTCTGCCTTGTTTGACTCCAGGTGAGTTATGCAATGCAGAGGCACACTACTTGGACTGTCACACCCAGCCCACTTCCATGATGCAATACCAACACCCAAAGTTTCAATTTCTGGACTATGGGGGTCATTACAACCCTGGCGGACGGTGTAAAAGGTGGGGTAATACCGCAAACAGGCCGGTGAAAAAAAAAAGGGAATTACGACCCTGGCGGTAACCGCCAACAAAGACAGCCACTTTAACACTTCGCCCGCCACGGCGGTACAGACAAACAGCGTGGAGGTCACCGCCAACAGACAGGCGGGAGACAAAGTACCGCCCACACTATTACAACACACCAATCCGCCACCTTTTCCGGGGCGGATTCACCGTGGATAAAAACAGAGCGGAAACAGCCTTTGCTATGGGAAAACGCTCACCTCAACACACTCCACGAGGAACGAAGACTCCATGGAGCCAGAACTCCAAATACTACCTGCCCTTGTCTTTCTGCTCCTGTAAGAACAACAGCGACGTAGGCGCAGAACATACCGGTGAGTACTGCATCTACGACACGGGGAGGGGGGAGGCAAAAGTTAGGGGGACACCCACCAAACACCCCCACCCCCACCCTCGCATATTACAACATACACACCAATGCAGTCAAAAATATCACATTAACAACCCACAATCCCCCCGGAAGAATGCAAAGACAAAGCGAGAGCCATTTAAATATTGTAATGTGCCAATATACATGTCATATAAAATTATACTGAATCATATCTCGAAATCTGTCATATTTATATATACAATACAATACAAGAAGTAGTGCAGATATGTACACAACAATGTCCATGCACCAACAGTCCAAAAATGCATGGGCGAGGCCCACAATAGATACCTGACCAAAATCCGAGAGAACACTGCCTAGGCATCAGATTGAAACACTACAGGCACCTCAGGGGGAAGGGAAGGGGGGGCACCTCAGCCACATGACTGCAAAGCCAGATCCACGACGGGGCTCCATGCCCATTGATGTATCCTGGGGAGTGCAAAGCCACAGTCTCTCAAGTCTCTACAGTGGGTGGCTTGCCCACTGTTCAATCCTGGGGAGTGCAAAGCCACAGTCTCTCAAGTCTCTACAGTGGGTGGCTTGCTCACTGTTCAATCCTGGGGAGTGCAAAACCACAGTCTCTCAAGTCTCTACAGTGGGTAGTTTGCCCACTGTTCAATCCTGGGTAGTGCAAAGCCACATTGACGCAAGTAGATGCAGTTCTCAACTGGTACTGGGTGGGACTGGTGGCCAGACTGGATGAGTCTCCCCGTGAAAGTTCCTGTCCTGTCACTGTCCCAGCTGTACATGGGAGAAGGATGCCTGATGTGGCGGCATATTCATACCCACACGGTGTTTGCCCTGATCAGCGGTCTTCACCATGGCGGTCTTGGCCTTGTTCAGCGGTGCTTTGCCATGGCTGGCTATGGACTGTTCAGCGGTAGCCTGAGATGGCGGTTCAGATACTGACATTGGTGTGTGGCATGACGAACTCCACACTGGACATTGGGGTGTGGCATGACGAACTCCACACTGGACATTGGTGTGTGGCATGACGAACTCCACACTGGACATTGGGGTGTGGCAAGACGAACTCCACACTGGACATTGGGGTGTGGCATGACGTTCCATCATCGCCCAGCGGGGCTATGGGATCCTGGTCCCTCCTGGGCACTGACTCCGGCGGTGGTCTCCTGACCAGTAATGATACTCGGGCCCTCCTGGGCACTGACTCTGGCGGTGGTCTCCTGACCAGTAACGATACTCGGGCCCTCCTGGGCACTGACTCTGGCGGTGGTCTCCTGACCAGTAACGATACTCGGGCCCTCCTGGGCACTGACTCTGGCGGTGGTCTCCTGACCAGTAACGACGGTGCTGGCGGTTGTGTCTGGAACACCGGAAATGATGGCGCACTTCTCCGCCGTGACACTCACAACAGGCTGGGCAGACTTCCTCGGAACCTTCCCCACCTTCTTTGGAGTGACAGCTGACTCACCAATCGCCTTGGATCCCATTTCACTTGTTGTCCCACCAGGAGTCTTGACACGGTCCCGTCGTCCACTCTCCAATTTCGGTGCCTTTACAGGGGGTGGGCTGACAGTGCCTTGGCTCCGGGTCCTACTGCCTGCCCTGGTGGACGGTGCACTCCAAAAACCTGGAACACGCACCACTGGTACTGGAGGCTTTTTGGCTGAGGCGCTACGACGGGACTGATGAACTGGAGGGGGGGGTGGGGGCAAACAGGTCAATTTGACAGAGGGACAGTTTCTGACGGACACTGGGATGGGTAGTTGGAGGGGGTCTGGGAGTGGAGGTAGAGGAGGTGGTTGTAGGAGGTGTCACTTTAGGTGTTTTGGGTGCAGGTGCAGGTACTGGAGGCTGTCGTGAGGTGGATGGATGTTGGGTGAGTGATTGCCGGTGTTTGTGTACTTTGGGAGGGGGCGTCACAGACACACTGGGAGAGGACACAGGGGACGTGTAAATGGCATTGGAGGTGGTGAGTGCAGGTGAGCGGCTTGTGGTGCTGGGTGTCCTGGTGCGAGTCCTAGTGCCTGTAGATGTGGTGCATACAGGTGTGTGTGTAGACGACACTGGGAGGGAGGAGGGAGAAGAGGAGGAGGGGGACACAGTGGAGACAGTGGATGTTGCTGTATCTGTATGTGTGTGATGCTTGTGTGATTGCCTGTGGTGTGTGTGGTGCCTATGTTTGCTTGAGCTACTTGTGTGTGTTGACTTGTGTGCCTGCTGGTCTGTAGGTGTGCTTGGGATGGGCTGGGGTACAGGGGCTTGGGTCTGGGTGGAGGAGGTTGGAGGGGGGAGGCTGGACACAGGGACAATGGCTGCCATCAGTGCTGAAGCCAGAGATTGCAGGGTTCGCTGAAGGACAGCCTGACCAGAATGAATGCCTTCCAGGAATGCATTACTGTGTTTCAACTCTCCTTCTACACCCTGGATGGCTTTCACAATGGTAGACTGCCCAACAGTGAGTGACCTGAAGAGGTCAATGGCCTCCTCACTGAGGGCAGCAGAGGTGACTGGGGCAGGGCCTGAGGTGCCTGGGGCGAAGGTGATGCCCACCCTCCTGGGTGAGCGGGCACGGGACACACGCTGAGGGCGGTGCTGGTAGGGGAGGTGGCGGCTGTACCTGTAGAAGTGGGGCGCACAGATGGTGCCGCCACCACAGGGGAGCTCCCATCGGCGGACGAGTCCGTGTCGCTGGATGGTGATCTGGTGGCCGACGTGAAGCTCCCCTCGCCCTCCGTCCCACTTGTGAATTCAGAGTCTGTGGTGTGGCCCTCCATGGCCATGTGGGATGCAGCTCCCTCGTGCTCCGGTGCCACTGTACCTCCGCCTGTTGATGCTGATGTACAAAAGGACAGGGAGAGCAGGAAAAGGGGGGAGACAGAAGAAAGAGAGTTTTAGTGCAAGGCATACCACTACCGTTGGCGGACAAGACAGACGCAGCAGCCCCATGCATTACGCCGTGCTCCTGACCTCTGCACATGCTATTTCTGGGAAATGGCCTACATGGCAATGGTAGTAATCTGCCCACATGGATGGCAAAGGGGCAACTATACATCAACTTCCCTCTGTTTTGAGCTGGGGTAGAGATGCCACATGGCCTACATAACAGAGGGGCCTTGCCTACCTAACTTGCCCTGGCCTAGGGACACCCACAACCCACCACCCCCACCCAGACACCTCCACTGCACGCAAAGTCCATATGATGAGGTAGTACTCACCCCCTTGTGTCTGCTGTGATGTCCTTAAGCGCCCATCCAACTCCGGGTAGGCCACCGGCAGGATCCGGAACATCAGGGGGGTCATGGTGCGACGGGCACCCCTCCCACATTGGGAGGCCATCCCCAGCTGAGCCTCCGCCGTCTTCTTGCTGCAGCGGCGAATGTCCTCCCATCTCTTACGGCAGTGGGTGCCCCGTCTCTGGTTGGCCCCCAGGGTCCGGACTTCCTTGGCGATGGCACGCCAAATGTCCCTCTTCAGGTGGGCGCTGACCTACATGACATGCACAAGGAAAGAGGACAGTCATTACCTACTGCACCGTCGTTGTGATTGGCCCCCTCCCAACTCTATCCCTGTGGCCCATTCATCCCCATGCATAACTGTTCTATGTACTCTGCCCCCTTCCCTCATCCACCCAGCCCTCTCCACCCAAGCCTAGCCCATACAACGTGCTCCCTGTGTACTAACCTGTTGGTCTGGAGGAACGTAGAGTAGCGTGTACTGGGGGAGGACCCCATCCACAAGTTTCTCCAACTCCTGTGCAGTGAAGGCAGGGGCCCTTTCCCCAGACGCAGCAGCCATTGTCGCTTCCAGACCGAGGTCACAGCAGCACTAGCAGTGTAGGTCCTCTCCTGTCGAAGGTCAGGTATCTAGTGATTGAAGAGATAGAAAATGGTGGTGACGTCCGCGGCGGTGCGCATCATCACCGGCGGCACACCTGTTCATTGGCTCCTGGGACCCATAGGGTTCAATGTTAACCAATGCAGCATTGCGCCGCGCTCTACGACCGCCTACCGCGACGGTGTCCAATGCCAGCGCAGTTACCCCACAATCCCATTGTCCCAGTTTAGAGGTCAGGCAGCCACCATTTAAGGGGCCCACATGGCTTCAATTACTACTGCATCACACATACCGAGGCCTACACTCAAAACCTTTCCCGGATGGGTTAATTGTCTGTTGTAGTCTTGTGTGTGACGGTGGGTACATACCTGGAAGAATGCTGACAGTTTCTTCGCTGTTGTCCTTTTTAGGCACCGTCAGTTGGGACATATTGGAAGATGGCGGAATCCGCCGGTGTACCGACCGCTGGTGGACCTGTTGACAATGGAAGAGCGACATGTCATCGTGACCTACCGGTTTGACCGTGCCACAATCCAGGAACTATGTACCCAGTTGGAGCTAGAAAAAGTGGGTCTTTTCAGACAACAGTGGCCATGGCATCAGGGATGTCCCAGCCTATGTTTTCCAACATCTTGTCCAGAGTGTTGTCTGCCCTGCTGAAACACGTAAGGAGATACATCATTTTCCCTGAGGTGGAGGATTTACCTACAGTGAAAGGTGATTTCTATGCCTTTGGACATATCCCCAACATCATAGGTGCCATTGATGGGACACATGTAGCTCTGCCCCCCCCCGCAGGAATGAACAGGTGTACAGGAACAGGAAGAGTTATCATTCTATGAATGTACAGATGGTCTGTTTGGCAGACCAGTACATCTAGCAGGTAAATGCTATGTTCCCTGGCTCTGTGCATGACGCCTACATCCTGCGGAATAGCAGCATCCCTGATATGATGGGTCAACTCCAGAGGCACTGTGTATGGCAATTGGGGGACTCTGGTTACCCCAACCTGTCCTGGCTATTGACCCCAGTGAGGAATCCCAGGACCAGGGCAGAGGAACGGTACAATGATGCCCATGGGCGGACTAGGAGGGTAATCGAACGCACCTTCGGCCTTCTTACAGAAGAAGGTGTGCGACATTATCATCGCCTGCTCCATGCTCCATAACTTGGCATTGCGACGCCAGGTGCCTTTTCTGCAGGAGGATGATCCAGATGACGGTGTTGTTGCAGCGGGGGAGCCTGTGGAGCCTGTGGACTGTGATGAGGATGAAGCTGATGAAGATGAAAACGCGAACAGGGAGTCAGTCATACAGCAATATTTTCAGTGAGACACAGGTGAGTACATTTTCATGTTTCACATATTATTACTTTCACACGTCTACCTCTATCCTGTACCTACATTTCACTCCCTATTTGTTAACTGAGTTGCCCCCTTCCATTTCAGTTTCACTATTGTGGTAACCTACGTGTCAACAGCTTGCACCCTTGAAAGACTTGTGATGTGTGACATTGGTATGTTGGCCTTCCAATGGGTAACCTTTTTTAACACTGTAATTGACAATACAAAGTTCACAATCATTGACTGACTCCAGTTTTATTAGTGTTTCAAGGGTGTTTATTTAAGTGCATAACAATGAAGGGGGGTTGTGAAATGGGGATGGGTGATGGTGGAGGAATGTCCATGGCAGAGTCCAGTCTATTAGTCTCACAGGTACATTGCACATCTGGCCATTGGAAGTGGAGCTGGGGCAGTTCCGATTTGGACAGGGTAACAAAGTGGGACAGTGGGAGGACGATCAGGGTGGTCTTATTTCCTGGCGGGGTCTTGTCATCTTGCTCTGTCCTGTTCCTGGATCTCAGGGCCTGCTTGCGTGGTGGTGGTCCGTCTGCAGGGGATGGGGTGCTGGTGTGTTGGTCCTGTGGCGGTGCCTCCTGTCCACTAGCGCCGGCGGAGGTGGTGGGCATTTCATCGTCATGGCTAGTGTCAGGGGCCCCTGGGAGTGCCTCAAGGTCTTTTGAATGTCCGTCAGCACCCCTACAATGGTGCCCAGGGCGGAGCCGATGGTCCTGAACTCCTCCCTGAACTCCAAATACTGTTCCTCCTGCAGACTTAGGGTCTCCTGCAACTTGGCCAGTACCGTTGCCATCCTCTCCTGGGAGTGGTGGTATGCTCCCATGATGGAGGAGAGGGCCTCGTTAAGAGTAGGTTTCCTTGGCCTGTCCTCCCTCTGTCGCACAGCAGCCCTCCCAGTTCCCCTGTGTTCCTGTGCCTCCGTCCCCTGGACCGTGTGCCCACTACCACTGCCCCCAGGTCCCTGTTGTTGTTGGGGTGGTGGGTTAGCCTGGGTGCCCTGTAGTGGTGGACACACCGCTGATTGACCTGTCCTGGGTAGGGAGGTTTGGGCCCGCTGGGTGGGTGCTGTGCTGGTGTTCCCAGAGGGTGGCAGTTCGGTGTTGGGCTGTGGCTGGGCAAGGGGAACCGACTGTCCTGAGGCCCACGATGGTCCGGGCTGGTCATCAAGATCCAGTGGGGCAGAGCTGCTGTTGTCACTGTGGGCCTCTTCTGGGGGTGGAGTGGTGTTGTCTGGACCCTCTGGTGTGGTGACGTTCCTTCGGGTTCCTGCGGGGGTATGAGTACATGATTATTGCATGTGTGTGTTTCATGATGTGCAATGTTTGGGTGTGTGTGTACCCCAGTGCAGACATTCCTGTGTGGGGGCTTGTGTGGTGATAGTTGGGGGGTGTTGTGGGTCTGTGCAGTGGACATGCTTTAGTGATGGGTATCCATGCTTAGTTAGGTCATGCAGGTTTTGGGGTTGGGATGGGTGGTTGGTGTCATGGGTAGATAGGTGAGGATTTGGAGTGATAGGGGAGGGTGAGAGGGTGGGGGTGTGTGATAGCATGCAGGTAGGGTGGGGGATATGATAGTTGAAATTTGACTTACCAGTGTCCGTTCCTCCAACGACTCCTGCGAGGCCCTCAGGATGCAAGATGGACAAGACTTGCTCCTCCCATGTTGTTAGTTGTGGGGGAGGAGGTGGGGGTCCGCCGCCAGTCCGCTGTACCGCGATGTTGTGCCTGGATACTGTGGAACGCACCTTCCCCCGTAGGTCGTTCCACCTCTTCCTGATGTCCTCCCTATTTCTTGGGTGCTGTCCCACAGAGTTGACCCTGTCGACTATTCTTTGCCATAGCTCCATCTTCCTGGCTATTGATGTGTGCTGTGCCTGTGAGCCAAATAGCTGTGGTTCTACCCGAACGATTTCCTCAACCATGACCCTGAGCTCCTCCTCGGAGAAGCGGGGGTGTCTTTGGCATCCCATGGGGTGGTGTGTGTGATGTGTGGGGTGGTGTATGTGTTGATGGATGTGGTGAGTGTAGTGGTACGTGGTGTTTTGTGCGTGGGTGTTGTGTGGGTGATGTTGTAGTGTGCCTCTGTGTGATGCGGTTCTCTATTCTGTGCTGTCTCTCTCTGGCCTTCTCTCAGAAATTGTGGTTGTAAGGGTTTGTGTGTGATGTGGGTGTGTGTTTTATATTGTATTGGGTGTGTGGGAGTGGTGTTTGTATGTGTATCAGGTGTGTGTATTTGGAATTGTCCAATGTGGCGGTGTTTTGGAGATGTGTGTGTATTTTGAGCGTGGCGGTGTGTACCGCCAATGGAATACCGTGGTTGAAAGACCGCTGCGTGGATTCGTGGGTCGTAATATCATGGGCGTGTTTCTATTGGCGTGGAGGTGGAGGATTTGTTTCCGCATGTTTATCGCTGACCTTTGGTGTGGCGGTGTTGTGTGGGTGTCTGAATTTCGGCGTATTCCGAGATGTGTGTCATAATAGCTGTGGTGGTCTACCGCGGCGGTGTGTTGGCGGTATTCTGCACGACGGTAAGTGCCTTATACCACCAAGGTCGTAATGACCACCTATATGTCCAATTTCAAGTAAACACATCATTATGAGTGTGACTCATTGTTCTGAATTATATGGTTGTAATCATATTGTGACTAAATTTCCATATTGTGCACCTACACTGACCGCACTTGACTCCATTTGCCTTGTTCGAGTAGGATATGTCTTTTCACTTAAGGTATAGTGCCCATATCTCTGTCTCAAGTTTTAGAGTTGTTCAGGGCAGCCACATATGATTGTAAAACAATGTCAGCATATGTTCACACACATCATGTCCATTTACAGATTGAGCTAGGATTTTTTTAACTTTTCCTCTCTAGATAACATGACAGCTGATGAAGCTAAAAGTTTGGAGAAAAGATCGCTACCACCACATCACACACATCTCCAAGCTCTTTAGGAAGATATGTAAACCACATGAGAGGACCAAGTAATTGGAATTCTCAATGTACCAAAGAAATCCGGACACCGCAGCATCTAGTGTTTCAAAACCAACGAGTGTCCAACAGCAGCATCCGCCACAACCAAAGGCCCTACCAGGAACATCTGCTGCCTCCCAGCTGACAACCGCATGGTCCAGGAGGCCAAGAAGGCCCAGGGGATCAATTTTCAAATATTTGATCCTTAGGGAATTGAGAAAAATTCACAAGAATGTCAATGGCATCCAGCAGGAGCAGGTCAGCCTGCATGAACTTATGTGGAACATCCAGAAGGCCAGGGTGCAGGTTTCTGGAACTTATATAGGCTCTCCCTCAGGACATTACCCTTCCCTTTTTTTATGATGTTGTTTGCAATTTATAGTTATTATGTATAGTGTTAGTTAGGGTTCAGCATAGGTATAGTGTAGTTAGGTGTTAGTTTTTAGGTATTTTATTAGGTAGTTGTTTTTAAGTCTCTTTTTATACTTTTAGGTTTTTAAGTGGTTGTAGGGTTGATGTTTAGTGTTTAAAAATACATATTTGTTTAGGTTTACGTGTTTAGTTAGTATATGTTTAGGTTTAGTTACTGTTTGTATTGTACCAATCAATGTGTATTAACCCCTTCGTTGCTATGCCTCCACCCAACCCCGTGCTAAGCCTTTTTTTTGGCTATTTGGGGTATTTCATGCTTAGGCCTCCATACATTTTTGTCCACATAACGTATCCCCACCAAATTTGCATCCTTTTTTTCCAACATCCAGGGGATTCTAAAGGTACTCAGGGTTTGTAGATTCCCCTGGATGGGACTGAGAAATTAGCCAAAATAAGGCTACATTTTGGGCCAGATGTAGCAAACTTGGAAATTGCAACTTGCAATTTGCGAGTCGGAGCGACTCGCAAATTGCAAGTCGCAATTTCCAATGCAGAACGGTGTCTCAGACACCGTCTGCGAGTCGGTATGGGGTCGCAAAGACCCACCTCATTAATATTAATGAGGTGGGTCGCAAATTGCGGCCCCATACCGACTATGGGCACTCGCAAACATGGAGGCCTGCTGTAGTCAGCAGACCTCCATGTTCGTGACTGCTTTTAAATAAAGCAGTTTTTTTTTTTTTAAGTGTAGCCCGTTTTCCTTAAAGGAAAACGAGCTGCACTTTAAAAAAAAAACGAAACCTTTAGTTTCGGTATTTTTTCAGGGAAGGTAGTGGTCCCTTGGACCACTACCTACCCTGAAAAAATAATTTGTGGTCCATTCACAAAGGGGAAGGGGTCCCATGGGGACCCCTTCCAATTTGCGAGTGGGTTACCATCCACTTGAAGTGGATGGTAACTGCGACACTATTTGCGACCGCATATGCAGTCGCAAATGGTATTGCATACCACTCCGAATCGCAAATAGGAAGGGAACACCCCTTCCTATTTGTGATTCTGAAATGCATTTTGCGAGTCGGTCCGGACTCGCAAAATGCATTTCTGCATTGGAAACTGGAATTTGCGACTCGCAAACGGCATTTTTTGCCGTTTGCGACTCGCAAATAGTTTCCTGCATCTGGCCCTTTGTGTTTTTGGGAAAAATGGGAAAAACATGCTGCAGCAGAAAACATCAGTTTTTTCCCTGCAAAGTGCATCAACAAAGGGTCTGCAGTGCTAAAATCACCACCTTTCCAGCTTTCAGGAACAAGCAGACTTGAGTCAGAAAACAAAATATTTCAACGCAGTTTTGGCATTTTACTGGGTACTAGCCCATCTTTCCTATTTTTTGTACTTTCAACCTTCTTCCTATTAGTGGTAGAAATAGGTACAAAACCAATGGTGGATCACAGAAAGCTATACATTTCTGAAAAGTAGACAGAATTCTGAATTCACCAAGGGACATTTGTGTAGATCCTTCAATGTTTTCCTATAAAAAGTACAAGCTGAAATGAAAAAATATTGAAATTGTGTTGCAAAAAATAGCACCTTGTGTCTACATTTTTATCTGTAACTTGCAGATTTTTGAAAGCAATATACCATTACATCTGCTCAACCCTTCTGGCTGTGAAGATATATAAGGCTTGTAGGCTCACCAAGAACCCGAATTACCCAGAGCCAATAACTGAGATGCACCTTGCAATGCTTTTTCATTGTGTACAGAATATTCACCAATTCATTTGGTAATATATGAAGAGTGAAAAGCAGGTATATATTGAAATTAAGTATGTTTGACCACTGACTTTGTGTTTCACCACTGTGTATATTAGTTGGTCAATGTTCACAAGTAGCACATTACATTTTGTATTCAGTTTAGCTGCCTTTTGGCTTTAACGTGGCATTAGACATATCATATTATGTATTCAGTGTAGCTGCCTATTGGCTTTTTCCTGGGGTTAGACATTGCAGTCGAGACATTGCAGATGAGCTGTGTTTTCCCACATTGTAAACCAAGCTTGTGTTTTTCGTATTTTCTCTCACCAAACACTAGCATGATAAGGAAGCGCATATTTTGTGTTTTTCTCTAGTGGGGCCTTGTGAGAGACAGCCTTGAAAACCTGGTCAACTTTTGATGGTGTTTATTCCAACTCTGACCTACAGTAGCCAGCATGTATTGAATATTATAAAAGGTGTCCCTGGGCAGCAGTGAGGGGGAATTTTCTGAGACCTCAGTCAGGAGTGGACGTCAACTGCCTAACCTGTCCTGTGAGGGTGGAAAATCTCTTCCTTGCAGTTGAACAGGGGTCATCAACTTGCTGGCATGAGAAAGATGACAAGCAGTGATAGGCCCTACGGTGATGAATTTTGACTTTTATTCTTTGCTTTGAAGTTATGCTATAATATAATCACATATATTTGCTGTGTACATTGCAGTTGAGAATCACTTTGATATGTTTTCCTTTCATTGCTGTGACTATTTTTAAATGTGTGCCTCCAACCTACTAATTTCCTCTCTCAGGAACCTCGTGGTGAAGTAACACTAAGGGGGTCATTCTGACCCTGGCGGTCCGAGACCGCCAGGGCAAAAATGACTAAAGCACCGTCAACAGGCTGGCGGTGCTTTTTTCCCTATTCTGACCGCGGCGGTACCGCCGCGGTCGCACCGCCGGGGCCGGCGGTTTCCCGCCGTTTATGCCCCGGCGGTGATAATCTGCCAGGGCAGAGCTGCAAGCAGCGCTGCCCTGGGGATTATGACCCCCTTACCGCCAGCCTGTTTCTGGTGGTTTGCACCGCCAGGAAGAGGCTGGCGGTAAGGGGTGTCCTGGGGCCCCTGGGGGCCCCTGCACTGCCCATGCCACTGGCATGGGCAGTGCAGGGGCACAATAACAGGACCCCGGCCAGCTTTTCACTGTCTGCATAGCAGACAGTGAAAAGCGCGACGGGTGCAACTGCACCCGTCTCACGGCCGCAACACCGCCGGCTCCATTAGGAGCCGGCTCCTGTGTTGCGGCCTCAATCCCGCTGGCCCAGCGGGAATGTCGGAATGGGGGCCGCGTGAATGCGGCCGCATTGGCGGCCCCCGCCCGCCAAGGTCGGAATGACCCCCTAAATGTCTTCTCTAAACTAAGAAGTGCATTCCAGAGATTTTTGACAGCTCAGTCATTAATGAAAGCAAAACAAGGTATCACGGAAACCAATGTCCTCCCAAAATGGGCACAATATATGGAGTTTAGAATCAGTGGTTATTTGCATGTCTCTGAATTTGTGGCTAGCATGTGAATTGGTGAACATTTCTCAAAGTGACTTTTTTTAGACACTGTCTTAAATTTGGAAGGTGGAAATGCAGAGAAAGACAAATGGCAATGATACTTGTTCTACTATTATGTGTTCCTCTACGTCTCCTGATACAAATTATGCCCCATTTGTGTGGATAGGACTTGTGCCGTCGACAGGAAACAGCCCAAAACAAAATTGGGACACATCACATTTTTCCATCCAAAACTGACCTTTTATTTGCAATGCAATGCCTAGCTGTGGATTGTGTGCCCTAGTTCAGCCAGCAACTAGGGAAACCTAGCAAACCTCTACATTTTTTAAAACAAGACACCCAAGGAAATCCAGGATGGGATGACTTGTGTGGCTCTCACCAGATTCTGTTACCCAGAATCCCTTGCAAACCTCAGAATTTGTCCAAAATACACTTTCCTCAAATTTCTATGATTCAAAGTTCTGTTACCTGAGGGGAGCCACAAACCTTCTTCCACCCAGCATTCCCCTAAGTCTCTTGATAAAAATGGTACCTCACTTGTGTGGATAGGCCTAGCGCCCGTGGCTAGAAGCAGCCCAAAAGGCAACATGGACACATCTCATTTTCCAAATGAAAACTGACCCTTTTTTTGTAATGTGTCTAGCTGTGGATTTTGGGCCCTAGCTCAGCCAGCACCTAGGAAAACCCAGCAAACCTGTACATTTTTCAAAACTAGACATCCAGGAAAATCTATGATGTGGTGACCTGTGTGGCTCTCACCGGGTTCTTGCAAACTTCAAAATTAGTCTAAAAACACATTTTCCTCAAATGATTGTGATGGAAAGTTCTGGAATCTGAGGGGAGCCACAAACTTAATTCCACCCAGCATTTCTCCAAGTCTCCCAATAAAAATCGTACCTCACTTGTGGAGGTAAGCCTTGTGTCTGTGACATGAAACCGCCCAAAACGTATTGTGAGACATCAAAATTATCTATCACAAAACCACCTGGTTTTCCAAGGGGGTCTTTGGTCTGAGGCTCAGTGGCCATCTGGGGAAACCTACCAAACCCAGACATTTCTGAAAGCTAAACACCCAGGGGAGTCCAGGAAGGTGTGGCTTGCATAGATCCTTTAAAGTTTTTTTGTTACCCAGAATCCCCTGCTAACCTCAACTTTAGCTACAAAATCACATTTTCCTCACATTTCTGTGTGGGAACAATACACCGGCACAAATTTCCAACTACCCATCGTGCCCCTCTGTCTCCCAATAAAAATTATACCTCACTGGTGTGGTTGGCTAAGTGCCTGCAAAAGGGAAGGGCAAAAAGTGTGTAGAGATTGAGGGGGCACTAAAGAGTGTTAATAAGTGCAGTTTTTTAAATACTTTTTTAGGCTAACTCTGCTCTGGGCACTGTTAGAAATGGGGTCTCTAGTTGGCAGTGGTTTGCAGTCTGTCCAAGCAGAGGCCCTCATTCTAGTCTGGGCCAGGGAGCCACACAGCTAAGATAACCCCTCCTCACCCCCTTGGTAGCTTAGGACGAGCAGTCAGGCTCATCTCAGAGGCAATGTGTAAAGTATTTGCACAAACACACAGTAACACAGTGAAAACACTACAAAAGTGTGCCAGACCAGTTTAGAAAAATAGGCAATATTTATCTGAATAGAACAAGATCAAAAGGGCAAAACTCCAACATACAGAAGCAAAGATGCATATTTTTAAAGATTAAGGCCATTGCATCCCTTAGTGTCACGTTCGCGGCAAAATTATTGCCGCAAATGTGACACTAACGGGCCAATACCATAGCGTCATATTTACAAGGTGGCGCAAACTAGGTTATCGCTACCTTGTAAACCCTTTGCACCACATCATGCATAACATATGCATGATGTAAGCAAATGAGATGTTCCCTCATTAGAGGGTCTGCTAAACATGACACAATGAAATCTACAAGATGAAGGTGAAGAAAATCTCAGAAACAGTGACTTCGTCCAAACCTAGAAAGTTGACCAGGACCTTGCAGGCAGTGTATCCGAACAGGGCTCCTGGGGCGTCGGATCAAGTATAGGTTTGCCCCGATCGAAGGATTTTCCTCTTGAAAAAAACGACTAAGTCCGAACATAGAAAGTTGACCGGGACCTCACAGGCAGTGTATCCGAAGAGGGCTCCAAGGACATCAGATCAAGATTCAGGTTTGCCCCTCTCAAAGGATTTTCATCTAAAAAAAACGACTAAGTCAGAAGGTGGAAATCTCCACCGAGGGCTCCCGCGACGCGTATCCGAGGAAGAGTTCCAGGAGGTCGGATTGGACTGGCGACTTGGTCCCGCTGAAGAAAATCTTCAAGAAAATGACTAAGTCCGAAAGTAAACTTATGACCGAGGCCTCCCGTGGGCTGTAGCGAAGCAGGACGCTATCGCGGTTGGCCTTAAACTTTGACTTTGCACCAGTCAAGGTGCGACTAGATGACCAGATTAGCACTATTAGTTTCTAAGCGCTAAAAAGCATTAATTCTTTAAAAATTCATATCTTCCCCTTATCTGATTTTAATCGTTTTGGTGTCATTTTAAATATAAAAATATAATCTATTTTTATAAATTGTGTTTCGTGTTTTACTTATTCATTGTTTTGTGATTTTTAAATACTTTACACAATTGTCTCCTAAGTTAAGCCTTGTCACTCGTTTACAATGTACCAAGGGTTGAGCTGGGTTTAATTTATTGAGACCTAACTGGACCAAGTGGAGGTTAGTGGCCTATTGCTAAGTGTAGGTACTTACCTGCCCTTACCAATAACCCATTTTCCAACTGTGCCTAAAGAGTACAGTACTGGGTAACAAAGGAGGTGGCATGGTGATAAACAAAAGACCACTAGGAAACTAGCAAGGGGCACAGACAAATGTTATGTGGCAGTTCGACAATGGAACTCCACATCTTCTTCCTCTGATGGGTATTGTGCTTCCCCTGCAGTTGGTGGTGTTATTATGGGAAGAATATGAGAAACAAGGATACGCTAGAAGCAGAAGATGTCCCCTGACCCCACCAGCATTTGTCTGTGCCAGTGAGGCAGCCACCAAACCCTGGCAAGGGACTTGTATCTTGTCAACAAAGCAACAACTTTGCAATAGAGGTCACCCATTGTTGTTATGTAGAGGTCCACCTTGGGCTCCATTGATTCTATGTCAGGACCAGAGGCTCCGATTATGCTTTCTCTTTCTTTACTGACTTAAACAGCAGCCGATGAAATACAAGTAATAGAAAAAACTACAACACCCAGGATACCTAACATCCTGTCACATGGTCCAATCACCATCCATGTCCTCTGCTATGAGTCCTTTGACCTATGAAGTCACTTCCTCTTTCTTTGCTGCTTCGCAGCTAAGTACACGTTTATTTTCTCTCCGAATGATTGTACTTTGCATTGTTTATTTAAATGTTAAAATATTACCGATCTAAGCATCACGATTCAGCGAGCTCTCGGTATATTTGTAGAAGCGCTTTCGCGCTTCGTTTTTATGGCATTTTGCCAAAATTTCAGCCCGTTTCCTTAAGTGGAGTGGAAGCGGGAGCGGAGCTGCTCTAGGGCAGTCTCTTTTCCATTTTTTAGTGCACACACATTATCGAGCCGATCTACTTTCACTTTTAGTGAGGATCGGCTCGTGGATGCTGCATGCTTGTTTGTGCCCCCTCACTCAAATTAATAGTTATTCTTGCTCCCTGACGCCCAGATAAGAACCTGTCTGGGTTGTAAAATTATAAATTAGGCTGCTGCCTAGAGTGCCTTTCAGGCTGCTTCCTCCACACTTTAAAATTAAGGGCTCCTTTTTTCTTGCCTGATATTGGGGTTTTTGCACTCCCCCTGTTGGATCCCTGAGTAAAAGGTTTTTTCTCCTCAGTACTTTGATACATATTGTAGCCATGGCTCAATGGGATGAACAAGAAGCTGAGTACTGTACACAGGAGCTGGGCAATCAACTTGAAGTTGATCTGGTGGAAGCCCTTGATATCAGGGTACAGCAGTCAGTAAATGATGCTCTAGTGAGAGCTTTGGGACCCTTTTCAGGGCAAATATTTGATTTCGCTCGCTCACAGGGTTGGACTCAGGAACCTCCTCAACACAAACCTAAAAAAGTCAAAGACAAAGCATAAAATCTGGAGACTGGTGCAGAGGTCAGTGGTGTCCATACTGACGTTTTCAAGAAGCTGCGTAAAAAACGCAGTGGCGAACATAATTACAGCTCAAAAAAGGGGACCCCCCTTTCTACCTCTTCCTCTGATAAAAATTCCTCCTCTGACGATTCAGATGAATCGGACGCTCCCATACTGAGTAAGAAAAGTAAGAAAACACATCCTCCCTTCCAGGTTTGGGACTTTGATCCCACGGAAATCATTCATCCCAGATCCACCAATTGGGTTCCTGTAGTGCTTTCCTCTTATTTAGTTTCTAAGCACTAACATAACACAACAGAAATGCACTTGTGAGGTCAAAGAAGACTTTTATTGTTATTTTATTCTTCCCCAACCACAATGTTTATGAATGAATGACGAATTAGTAGCTTTCAAGTCCGCGTTAATCAAACAAAATATATCAGTTTGCAATATACACAGCAGGTTATATTTATAAGATATTGAATGCAAAGCAAAACAAATACTTCACCGTGTAGGAACTATTTACAGCTACATCTTTCTAAGGTCTGCAAGCTGAGACCCCTGTCAGCCGCGAGAAAGAGTGTCATCTACCCACACGGGATGCTGGCAACTGGCGCCAAGCTCCAGCACGAGGTCCGGCAGATTCGAATCTGACTCTCTGCAGCCTGTTACATTCGTTACAAAGGTGTGCCCCCTCCTCTCAGACCTGGGAAACTGAGCAAGCCTTTTGGAGACTGGCCAGGTCTCCAAGACTACTCCTGTTCCCAAGCTCAAGGGAAGAGAAACGACGCCCATGTACTCTCTCTTATCAGGTCTAGTCTACTGTGAGAGCAAAACATCTTGGTTCTCTGGTGCAAAAACACAGCTTGGAAAAATACAGAACTCCACGTTAAAGGCAATGGGCAGCTAACCTAAATATCAAATGCAATGTCATGTTAAAGGCAATAGGCAGCTAACCTAAATATCAAATGCAATGTCTAGTGTCATGTCAAAGCCAATAGGCATCTAAGCTGAATACAAAATGCAATATATAATATCATGTCAAAGTCAATAGGCAGCGGAGCTGAATACAAAATGTAATATATAATATCATGTCAAAGCCAATAGGCAGTTAAGCTGAATATCATGTCAAAGCCAATAGGCAGAATATCTAATAGCATGTCAAAGTCAATAGGCAGCTAAATTGAATACATCATGTCAAAGTCAATAGGCATGCAATGTCAAAGCCAATAGGCGGCTCAACTGAATACAGAAAGTAATGGCTAATGCCATGTCAAAGCCAATAGGCGGCTAAACTGAACAAAACATACCATGTGCTACTGGTGAACATTGAGCAACTAATATGCGCAGTGGTGAAACACAAAGTCATTGGTCAAAACAAAACTCCATCAAATAGCAGGACATTCCGCCCTTTGACCAATGAATTTTTGTTTCACATATCTCATATTTCAAACAAACAAAAAAAAAAAAACATTATCAGCAAATCAAATTTCAATGATCAAAGCAATCCCTGTAAAGCAATAGAAGTGAATTAACACATTGATTTCATGACCTTTTCACATCAGATACATCTACATAGAAAAGACTGGGCACATTTTTTTTTCTTTTTTTTTTTCTCTGAATGAGTCTCTAATTCAACAGTGTTAGCAATTTGATGTGGCATGAGTTCTGCTCATGTAAAGGTGCATGGTCCACCTGAAAGGTTTGCTGGAAGATAAGCAAAAGTCAGAGTTCCATACGAGAGGGAAAAAAAAAAAAAAAACACAGCAAACAAGTTGAACTTGAACTGAAGGCGCAGTTTGCGCAAAATGGATCCATGGTGCTGGCACTTTACTCAGCCCGGTTCAGGTTGGGGATTCGGTCCCTTCCCCGACCCCACACGCACACACCGGAAGGGGGACCACACAGCGCACTCAGGGACAGTGGCGAAACGTGGTAGGATCTGCAAAAGAAACAAGTATGACTTTTCTTGCAAATAACATTTTTCATTTAAACTGCACCCTTCCTCTTCCTTTCCCTGTTTTATAATCAGCAGGACGTTTTTGGGGCCCTTTGTTATATTCTCTGCAGGTTCTGGAGGGTAACTTGGGGCGTCAGCCCACACATCAGCACTGAGGTTTTTATCTGCTGCACCACAGCTTCCCTTTTCTTGCACTGTCAGAAGGGCTGGGGCAGACTCCTTCTTTACCAAACCTCCATTCACTGCACTTTTGCCAATTTGGGCCATTCTGTCTCCAATTTGTATGAATGAATCAGATTCTTTTCTAGGTATCAGCATAATTTCGATTTTTCCTTGGTAATTTGCAGCAATCACTCTCCCTAAAACCTGATCAATTTGCCATTTCTGTTCTGGTAACTTTCCTCTCCCCAACTGCTCTGTGACTGCTTGCATGACAGATTGCTTTTGTGCGTGCTGCACAGTTTTTATCAAATCTAGGGGAATGGGCATCTCTCTCATCTCTGCCCACCTGTAAGTGGCCTTTTCACATTTCTGGGGCACCCACATAGCCATCCCCACTAAGGCAGAATTCTGGGTGAACACTTCTCTCTCTGCATTTTTCTCATTAACATCTGCAAGGTAATTGAACCAGTTAGGTGCTAAAACATTATCAAAGAACCAAAAATCAGCATAAAAATGACACATCTCACGTAGCTCTTGCTTTAAAATCTGACACACATTATACAACGCTGTTTCTTCTACTGTGCCAGAAAGCAACATTTCAGTCAATGAATCATTAGTAAAACAAACATGCTTTTTATCTTCAGTGGACACGAATTCAAATGGTGCACACAACTTCATTGGTAATTCTTTTATCTGTGGTACTCTAGCCCTGTCTTGCAAGTACCAGATCCATTGTATGATTCTAGCTAGGGGCACTATTTTCTTTCCTTGTTCATGATTTAAATGTACATAAGTATTTCCTTCTTGCACTGCGCAGAAACCTAAAGTCTGCATTATTTCATTTGCCAAATCACAAGCGCGCAGCTGCATATTATTTTTCACAGTGACCATGTACAAAAGTGTTAGGATTTCTCTCAAATGAGGGCTATTCTTTTTCCAAAAATCAAACAAACTAATGAAACTCGGGGTGTCTTGCTCTAAAATCCTTCGTTTTACTTGTGCATTTTGCAACGGTAACTTGTAAATCACATTCTCGTCCGTGTTATCAGTTAAGGAATGCACTTTGGCTGCCAAAAACCCTGGCTCACACGGAAACTCAATGCAGCTCGGAGCTGTCTTAACCCCCTCATTACTGGAATGGGACAAGAAAGATTCTTCATTTTTATAACTTTCAGCATTATTTTGAATTATCGTATCCTGGCTAATTTGCTCACGTAAATTCCTATTTTCATGTTCCAACTGCCTACATTTCTCCTGCATTTCTCTGTAAGCAGATAAAGGTATCCAGACCTTTCTGTCATCATTACTTCCAAAACACACGTTTTCTACATATATACAACAGGAATTATTTCTCAAAACATTATCAGGCCTTTTAGCTACACATGCATTTTCTTCTGTAATTCCCCAAACAGAAAACAATTCACAGTTTTTCTTAGCACCATCAGGCAGTTCATCAACACATGTATTCTCAGACATGGTCTGCCGTGCTACTGTGATTCTCCAAACAGAAAACAATTTCTGTAATTCTCCAAACAACAAAAAACAATTACACTTTCTAAAGTGTGCACTTAGAAATCTACTAACTCGTCAAACCCCTTAATCACCTCTTAATGACCGACCCCACGACTCCTGGTACCAATTGTAGTGCTTTCCTCTTATTTAGTTTCTAAGCACTAACATAACACAACAGAAATGCACTTGTGAGGTCAAAGAAGACTTTTATTGTTATTTTATTCTTCCCCAACCACAATGTTTATGAATGAATGACGAATTAGTAGCTTTCAAGTCCGCGTTAATCAAACAAAATATATCAGTTTGCAATATACACAGCAGGTTATATTTATAAGATATTGAATGCAAAGCAAAACAAATACTTCACCGTGTAGGAACTATTTACAGCTACATCTTTCTAAGGTCTGCAAGCTGAGACCCCTGTCAGCCGCGAGAAAGAGTGTCATCTACCCACACGGGATGCTGGCAACTGGCGCCAAGCTCCAGCACGAGGTCCGGCAGATTCGAATCTGACTCTCTGCAGCCTGTTACATTCGTTACAAAGGTGTGCCCCCTCCTCTCAGACCTGGGAAACTGAGCAAGCCTTTTGGAGACTGGCCAGGTCTCCAAGACTACTCCTGTTCCCAAGCTCAAGGGAAGAGAAACGACGCCCATGTACTCTCTCTTATCAGGTCTAGTCTACTGTGAGAGCAAAACATCTTGGTTCTCTGGTGCAAAAACACAGCTTGGAAAAATACAGAACTCCACGTTAAAGGCAATGGGCAGCTAACCTAAATATCAAATGCAATGTCATGTTAAAGGCAATAGGCAGCTAACCTAAATATCAAATGCAATGTCTAGTGTCATGTCAAAGCCAATAGGCATCTAAGCTGAATACAAAATGCAATATATAATATCATGTCAAAGTCAATAGGCAGCGGAGCTGAATACAAAATGTAATATATAATATCATGTCAAAGCCAATAGGCAGTTAAGCTGAATATCATGTCAAAGCCAATAGGCAGAATATCTAATAGCATGTCAAAGTCAATAGGCAGCTAAATTGAATACATCATGTCAAAGTCAATAGGCATGCAATGTCAAA
The DNA here is from genome assembly GCF_031143425.1 of Pleurodeles waltl. NCBI lineage: Eukaryota > Metazoa > Chordata > Amphibia > Caudata > Salamandridae > Pleurodeles > Pleurodeles waltl. Next base: position 1,577,426,311 of record NC_090440.1, read on the forward strand.
GCCAATAGGCGGCTCAACTGAATACAGAAAGTAATGGCTAATGCCATGTCAAAGCCAATAGGCGGCTAAACTGAACAAAACATACCATGTGCTACTGGTGAACATTGAGCAACTAATATGCGCAGTGGTGAAACACAAAGTCATTGGTCAAAACAAAACTCCATCAAATAGCAGGACAGTTCCCCCTCCTCAAGTAGCGCAATATGTCCAGGCTAATTTACGAAAAAGCTTCGATAAAGAGATTAGATCATGCTTGAAAGCGGAATGCCCCAGACCTGACCTGGAGGGCAAGGTTTCCGATACTCCAGAGATAGACCCCACTATGATCACCTTTATGAAAAAATTCGCTAAGGACCCCAAAAAAGGCTTGGACCGCTCCTGGCGGATCTTTCAGGACCCTTGACTAAGATCCTTGAGTTGGCATATGTAGCCAAAGTATCTAGCACTCCGGTGGACACCAATGTCCTTATCGGCTGGGCACAAAGAGCTGTGTGCCTACTAGGTAATTCTAACTGTGCCATTTCGGCAGAACGCAGGAAGTCTGTGCTTATGCGCATAGATCCCAAATAATCGGATCTTGCGTCATCGGAAGCGGGTCCTTCATTCGATGGCCTTCTATTTGGCTCATCATTTATCAAAGACTTAGCCAAGTTCTGTTCCACCTTTTCTTCGCTTGACAAGGCACAAATGTCACTCAAGAAGGTTTTTAAACGAGGCCTTTTTGTCAGGGCCGGTCGTTTCGGGGGACGTATGCCCGGCCGCAGCTCCTTCAACAGTCCCCAAAATTACTATCCGAGAGGCAGAGGTGGCAGGTACGGAGATCAGGACTCCACCTTCTACCCCACACGGCACAGAGGGGGTCGTCCCCGTTTCCGTAGGGGTCATCGCAGAGGACAACAAGGAGCCATTCAAGACTCCAGTTTCACAGGTGAGCATTATTCATTTTTCTCAGGTCAAACTAGGGGGCAGAGTGGCATCTTGCTTAGCAAATTGGAAGCGGATACCCGGAGATCCATGGGTTCTCCAAACAGTAGAAGGCTTTCGACTGGAGTTTGTGAGCACTCCCAAACAACTGTCCCCTCCGGTAATAATGTGTTTTTCCCAAGCAAATCAAGTTTTTATAGACAAAGAAGTGCAAGCTCTCTTAGACAAAGGAGCCGTGCAATACGCTTACCCTCATCCTTGCCGTTACCTCAGCCCAATTTTTGTAGTAGACAAGAAAGGGGGAGGTCACCGCTTAGTCTTGAACCTAAAGGATTTCAATCAGTGGATCCTATACCGACATTTCAAGATGGAGGGTATCCACATGATAAGGGACATCCTGTTAGAAGGGGATTGGATGGTTCGACTGGATCTAAAAGATGCCTACTTGTCGATTCCAATTTTTCCTCCCCACAGGTGATTTCTACAATTCCAGTGGAAGGGTCAGTGCCTGGAGTTCCGAGCACTCCCATTTGGCCTATCGTCAGCCCCTTGGTGCTTCACGAAGCGTTTGAGACCTGTGATGGAATGCCTCAGATCCAAGGGAGTCAGATTGATTATATATCTTGACGACATTCTGCTGATGGCTCAGTCCCCCCAATTCCTAATCTTACACTTGGATTGGACCATCAGTCTTCTACAAGACTTAGGTTTCCTGATCAATGTACAGAAGTCATTGTTGAAACCTTCACAAGTGATAGATTTTCTGGGATTTCAGATAAATTCCATTTTATGTCAGCTTCTTCTTCCCTCTCAGAAGATACGCAACATCAAGAGGGAATTGAGATCGGTGTCAGCTTGCCAGACCGTCTCTTTGAGGAATATAGCCAGAGTAATGACCTTGTTGTCAGGACAGGACGCTCCCCCCGCCACGCAGCGCACCCTGCAGGTGCTCTGTCCCTGACTGCCGCTGCTGCCCGGGTTCGAGGCCCTCCTCCACCCGCAGGCCCCCGCCTGTGCCTCATCCCTGGTGGCCCAGTGGTGGGCAGTAAGGTTTGCTCTGTCGTGTCTGTCTCTGTTTCCTCACCGTCTCTCCCTGTTGTGTATTCTCTGTATTGTATTGTAATCACGTTGTCACTGTTATTCACTGTTATTCCATCTGTGCCCTGTGTCCTAATATCTGTATCTGTTACCTAGTAGTCTCGTTATTTTGTGCATTGTACCGCTTCTTGCTCTCTCCCCTTGCGCGTCTCCCTCCTCCTCTGACCCCCCCCGCCCTCAATCCAGCACCATCCGTCCGCTTCCCTGACTCTTTTCTCCAAGCCTACACCCCTGCCCTCCACCTCCTCCTCCCCTCTAGCTACCTAGCGTTTTTTTCACCCCCCCTCCCTACTCGCCGCTCCCTCATCCGTTTTCCCGCTGCTTCGGGCCCGCCCCCCTCACGCCCCCAGCTCCTCCTCCCTCTCTCCACCCCCTCTTAATGCAGGTCGCTGCGCTGCGAGGGCGCGTTCTCTGACCTTGTTGTCAGGACAGGACTCTCCCCGCGCTGCCCAGCGCACCCTGCAGGTGCTCTGTCCCTGACTGCTGCTGCTGCCCGGGTTCAAGGCCCTCCTCCACCCGCAGGCCCCCGCCTGCGCCTCATCCCTGGTGGCCCAGTGGTGGGCAGTAAGGTTTGCTCTGTTGTGTCTGTCTCTGTTTCCTCACCGTCTCTCCCTGTTGTGTATTCTCTGTATTGTATTGTAATCACGTTGTCACTGTTATTCACTGTTATTCCATCTGTGCCCTGTGTCCTAGTATCTGTATCTGATACCGAGTAGTCTCATTATTTTGTGTGTTGTACCGCTACTTACTCTCTCCCCTTGCGCGTCTCCCTCCTCCTCTGACCCCCCGGCCCTCAATCCAGCGCCATCCGCCCATTTCCCTGACTCTTTTCTCCCAGCCTACTCCCCCCTGCCCTCCCACCTCCCCCTCCCCTCTAGCTACCTAGCGTTTTTTCACCCCCCCTCCCTACTCGCCGCTCCCTCGCCCATTTTCCCGCTGCTTTGGCCCCGCCCCCCAGCTCCTCCTCCCTTCCTCCACCCGCTCTTAATGCAGGTCGCTGTGCGACCGTGCCGATGGCGCGCCAGAGGCAAGCCCGTCTGCGCCCGTCCGCGCCTGGCCCGCGCCCAGCGCCAGGACCCCTGGACCTCACACCCCGCACCGCACACCGCCCAGGCTCAGCTACGACGCCGCCCCCCTCCACGCACTCAACAACAGCCGAGACCAACACTGCTACCAAGCCGCCCGAAGCAGACCCACGGACCTTTCGCCTGCCGCAACTGCCACTTCTCCTGCGACCGAACCTCCAAACCAACGACCACCAGACCGAACCACCTCCACTGCATACTCCTCAACACCCGCTCCGCACGCAAACACGCCGTAGAACTCTGGGACCTACTCGACAGCACCGCCCTGGACGTAGCCTTCCTGACCGAGACATGGTGGAACGACTCATCCGCGCCAGACATCGCCATCGCCATCCCAGACGGATACAAGATCTCCCGCAGGGACCGCACCAACGGCTACAGAGGAGGACTCGCCATCGTCCACAAATCCTCCCTCAAGATCACCACCCACACCGACGAGCATTTCAACACCGCAGAGCTTCTATACTTCCGGATCCACACCGACCGCAACACCACCCTCAGAGGTACGCTCGTCTACAGACCCCCCGGTCCACGGGCCCAGTTCTGCGACACCATCGCCGACCTCGCAAGCACCCACGCACTCGCCTCCACGGACTACATCCTCCTCGGGGACCTCAATTTTCACCTAGAGAACAACAACGTCCGCAACTCCACCACGCTGATCAGCAACCTCAAGAACCTCAGACTCAGACAACTCGTCACGTCACCAACCCACGCCGCCGGACACACACTGGACGCCATCTTCTCCACCAGCGACCACGTTACCTTCAAAGACACCACCGAACCCTACTGGACCGACCACCACTGCATCCACTTCACCTACAACAAAAACACCGCACACCACCACAGCCGCCAACTCCCCCGCCGCAACTGGGGCAAAGTCACGAAGAACAACTTCTCAGCACCCTCTCCCAGAGCCCACCGAACGAGCCCACCGACCCAGACACCGCGGCCTGCAACTTCAGACAATGGATCAACAACTGTGCCAACATCCTCTCCCCACTGAAGAAACCCCCCAGCAACCTCGCCAGCAAGAAAGCCTCCTGGTTCACTGAAGAACTCCTGCAGGAAACTGGAAAAGAAATGGCTCCAAGAACGCACACCGGACAACCACGTAACCCTCAAAGACGCCACCCGCCGACACCACCACCTCATCAGGACCACCAAGAGGTCCTCCTTCAAAGACCGCCTAGACAACAACGCACACGACAGCAAAGAGCTCTTCCGCATCGTAAAGGAACTGTCTACCCCCAGCGCCAACGTCAACGACATCCCGCCCTCTCAGGAACTTTGCGACTCCCTCGCCGCTTTTTTCCACAGCAAGATCGCCGACATCCACAGCAGCTTCAACACCCCGACCACGCCCACCTCCGTCACCACCTCGAACCCAAGCAACGCCAACCCCATCACCGCCTGGTCCAACGTCGACGACGATCCAACACGCAAAATCATGAACTCCATCCACTCCGGATCACCGACTGACCCCTGCCCCCACCACATCTTCAACAAAGCCGACTCTATCATTGCGCCCCAACTCCGCAAGATCATCAACGCCTCCTTCGAAACAGGCACCTTCCCGGAAAGCTGGAAGCACACAGACATCAACGCCCTCCTCAAGAAACCCAAAGCCGACCCCAAGGACCTCAAGAACTTCCACCCCATCTCCCTCCTCCCCTACCCAGCAAAAGTTGCAGAAAAGATCATCAACCTTCAACTGACACGCCACATCGAAGACAACAACGTCCTCGACCCCTCACAAACCGGATTCAGACGCAACCACAGCACCGAGACCGGCCTCATCACCGTCACAGATGACATCAGACGCCAACTCGACCACGGCGAGACCTCCTCCTAGACCTCTCAGCTGCCTTCAACGCGGTCTGCCACCGCACCCTACTATCACACCTCCAAGAAGCCGGCATCCAGGAAAAAGCCCTAGCCTGGACCTCATCCTTCCTCTCCGGCAGATCACAGACCGTCCGCCTCCCACCCTACCGCTCAGAAGCCAACAACATCATCTGCGGCGTCCCCCAGGGCTCCTCCCTGAGCCCAACGCTGTTCAACATTTACATGGCCCCCCTCGCACAAGTGGCCCGCCGTCACGACCTCAACATCATCACCTACGCCGACGACACCCAGCTCATCCTCTTCCTCACCAACGACCCCACCACCGCCAAAGCCAACCTCCACGAAGGAATGAAAGCAGTCGCCGACTGGATGAGAAATAGCCGCTTGAAACTCAACACCGACAAGACAGAAATCCTCATCCTCGGGACATCCCCCTCCGCCTGGAACGACTCGTGGTGGCCCACCACCCTTGGAACGGCTCCGACGCCCACCGACCACGCCAGCAACTTGGGATTCATCCTCGACTCCGCACTCTCCATGGACAGACAAGTCAGCGCCGTCACCTCCTCCTGCTACAACACCCTCCGCACCCTCCGCAGGATCTACAAGTGGATCCCGGCCGACACCAGGAAGACGGTGACCCACGCCCTCGTCAGCAGCAGATTGGACTACGGCAACACACTCTATGCAGGAATCCCAGCAAAAAACCTCCAACGGCTCCAACGCATCCAAAACGCCTCAGCCCAACTCATCACCAACGCACCCCGCCACAGCCACAACACCCCTCACCTCTAAGAGCTCCACTGGCTTCCCGTCGACAAAAGGGTCACCTTCAAGCTCCTCACCCACGCACACAAAGCACTCCACAACGCCGGCCCCACCTACCTCAACGAGAGACTCAATTTCTACACGGCGACCCGCCAACTGCGATCCGCGAGCCTCGCCCTCGCCACCGTCCCCAGCATCCAACGAACCACATCTGGCGGCAGATCCTTCTCCTACCTCGCCGCCAAGACCTGGAACACGCTCCCTACCTACCTCCGACAGACTCAAGACCTACTCGCCTTCAGAAGACTCCTCAAGACCTGGCTCTTCGAGCAGTAGCAGTCTCCACCACACCCCCCAAGCGCCTTGGAACCCTAACGGGTAAGTAGCGCGCTCTATAAATGTCTGTGATTGATTGATTGATTGATTGGGCTTACTAGCTTCATCTCTTCAAGCGATATTCCCTGCACCTCTACATTATCGAGCACTTCAGAGGCTCAAAATCAGGCATCTACAACAGGGTCTGAGTTACTCAGAACAAATCCCATTGACTGCCGAGGTAAGATCAGAAGTTCAATGGTGGCTTCATCACATGGAAGCTTGGAACGGCAGGGCGATTTTCGGATCTCACCTGGAGGTAGTGATAGAGTCCGATGCCAGCAGATGGGGTTGGGGAGCTCGGTGCAACTCCCTAGTGATGGGGGGCAGATGGTCAGAGTGGGAACAATCCCTTCACATCAATTGTTTGGAACTTCTAGCGGGATCATTTGCTATAAAGAGCCTCTCCCCGCAGAAAACAGATTGTTGCATACTATTATGGATGGACAACCTATCAGCAGTGAGGTATGTCAACAATTTGGGAGGCACGAAGTCCAGAATTCTGGCGGAGATTGCCAAGGATTTCTGGCATTTTTCCCTAACCCAGCGTTTAGTGGTCATAGCGGAATATCTGCCTGGGGATCAGAATGTCATAGCAGACTGGAACTCCAGATACCTATCAGACTCCAGCGACTGGTAGCTGGATCCTCTGATTTTTGCCCAGATAGTCCAGGAATGGGGCAATTGCGAAGTGGACCTGTTTGCCTCTCGTCTCAATTGCCAAATTCAAAAATGTTACAGCTGGCATCCAGACCCTTATGCTTTGAAAACAGACGCTTTTCTTCAGGACTGGACCCAGTTTCGAGGTTATGCATTTCCTCCTTTTCTGATGATCACCAGAGTTCTGGCTCAAGTGCGGAGACAGAAAACAGAGATTGTTCTGGTGACTCAGTTTTGGAGATCACATCCTTGGTTTCCCAGTGCTCTACATTTAACCTGTGCCTCTCCTCTTCTGATTCCTCCTCGTCCGAATCTTCTTTTGAGTCCAGAGGGCCTTCAACATCCTCTGTTCTTGTCAGGGAAGTTAACACTTCTAGTCTGGTTAATTTCAGGTTGAGATGGAATCCCCCAGATGTTTCGTAACAAGCTGCGGAATTCATAAAACAGGCCTGGGCCAGTAGTACCCATTAGAGATATGATTCAGCCTGGCGCAGATGGTCTAGTTGGTGTGATGGAAGGGGTGCTAATCCAGTGGAAGCGCATATTGGTTTGATTGTTAATTTTCTAGCAGAACTAGCCAGTTTGGGTTTAGCTTATCGGACGGTCAATAATTTTAGATCTGCCATTTCAGCAGGGCATTCACAGTTAGAAGGCAAGCCCATTGGAGAACATCCATTAATTTGCAAGCTTTTGAGGGGTATACGTCTTTCTAAACCACCTCAAGCTAAATATACTGTTTTATGGGATGTTAATATTATATTAAAATTTCTTGATTCTTGGCCTACCAACAGATATTTATCTTGCAAGCAGTTGTCAGCTAAGTTAACCAAGCTTTTATGCCTTGTCTCTTGTAAAAGAGTATCGGACGTCAGAGCTTTAGATTTAGCAGGTAGAACCTTTTCACCGGAAGGAGACTCCTTTTCGGTGACAAGGAGAACTAAAACAAATTGCAGGTCAGTATCATATCCAGTTTATACGGACAATTGAAAATTATGTGTAGTTCAATGTTTAAAAGATTATGAAGTTGTCACAGAAGAATTTCGACAGGATGCTAAAGGTCAATTGTTAATTGCTTTGCAAAAACCTTTTAAACCAGTTTCCTCAGCTACTTTAGCTAGATGGATGAGATGGCTGATGAATGAAGCAGGTATTGATACCTCTGTTTTTGGGGCCCATTCTGCTAGAGGGGCTATGGCTTCAAAATCATTTGCTTTAGGTTCTCGTTTAGAGGACATAATGAAAGCCGCAGATTGGTCTTCAGAAAATACTTTTTGTAAGTTTTATCATAAACCTGTATTGGATGTAGCCAGTGTGGTGATGGAACAGCTTTAAACTAATATAATCGGAGCCTCCGGTCCTGACATAGAATAAAACAATTTCTAGCTATCGCGTCAAGAATTTTTAATTCTATTAAGGACACGGAAGCGAGGATTATCCCTCCCTTGTTATATTTATGGAATATTTATTGTCAATTATTATGTATATATGATGAGATATTGTCATTTAACCCTCCCATTATTTGCAATTATATAGTTTGAGATAACGTATATTTTATGGGATATTACCTACCTGTTTATTGTTACAGCTTCTGATCAGATGAACGCCTGAAAGTCGTAACCTCATGGAAAGATTGGGTTATAATGTTCTACCGGTTGTTTCTCCGGCATGGAGCCTCCAAGTTTCGGTTCTTCAGTATGGAGAAGAAGTTTATGACTCCGGATTCGGGATGGCGTAAGAAGTTTGCGTTTTCAAGTTGACATTATCTGTTTTGAACAAAGAAAGAGGAATTTACTTCATAGGTCAAAAGACTCATAGCAGAGGACATGGATGGTGATTGGACCATGTGACAGGATGTTAGGTATCCTGGGTGTTGTAGTTTTTTCTGTTACTTGTACTTCATTGGCGGCTGTTTAAGTCAGTAAAGAAAGAGAAAGCATAATCCTCGCCTCCGTGTCCTTAATAGAATTGAAAATTCTTGACGCGATAGCTATAAAAAAATTATTCCACAATGTTAGAAATGACCCTCAGCTGTGTGGCTACTTCACTGGTGTCAGAAGTGGAGCGCTGATGTTGTTCTCTCTGCATCATGACATCAGCGCTGTCAGCTAAGGGCTCATCAATCGAACGGAGCCAAGCTTAGGTGTCTATAATAGCCCTATCTATACCCTTATTAGGGGTCAGACACCTACATACTCCTTCTAAGGTATCCTCTATGGTCTTCATCCCTGCCTGCACCTCATCCTCCATTTGCTCCTGGACTCCTTCCACTCATTGTTGAAATTCAACTTGAGGGTTCTTTCAGCCATCAGCTGGGATTGCACAGCCAGATGGTGCTTGTCCTTTGGATGGCAGTTCCTCTCGAGACCTTGCAATGTCACCTTCAATTGCCAAGACCAGAGGAGGTGAATCAGTACAGTCAAGGAGTTGTTGAAAGGTGTCATCATCCATGAGGGGACAGGATGTGCTCTCAACAGGTTGCTCATCAAGGACCCGCTGCTCTACAGGAGGTGTTATTTGGCCCTCTGGAAAGAGATGGGCATATGTCAATAATGATCCATGATAGATGTTGACATAAGTGATTTTGGTGATATTCTGACCTAATTTTTATGATTTAAAGTATACAAGGATATGTGGAACACACCTTACTAGAAGTAGATGAGACCATGTTAGACTATTGTTGTCTTTCACATGGCAATACCTTAACATTGTTACGTAGTACACACTACCTCAGTATGAACAAAGGGGACTATTTGTTTAATGACACACAACACAACTGAGCTCGGCAGTTTGAAGGTCTGCCATGCATGAAAGAGTGAGTGCAGGTAAGGGGCCCATTTTACATTTGGCATTGTATTTCTGGTTTGTGTCTATACTAATGTTACATTTGCTTCTTTACACCACTGCTGGGACCATTGCAAAATGTTACCGGTTGTCAGCATTCCCTCTAGCCATCAGTTAACACCACAGAAGTGTCCAAGTCATTTTATTTTGTTTTGTTTTACAAATTATCCTGTACTCTGCCTTTCACACACTAAAGTACACCAATCTGCCTTGCAGTTGTGTCTTGCATGAAAAATATGTGGCCTAGGTCATATTAGTCACACATCCACGTAACTCTACACAGTAAACAACATTGTTAAACTGCAAGAAAGCTCTCAGAAGATACGCAACATCAAGAGGGAATTGAGATCGGTGTTAGCTTGCCAGACCGTCTCTTTGAGGAATATAGCCAGAGTAATGACCTTGTTGTCAGGACAGGACGCTCCCCCCGCCACGCAGCGCACCCTGCAGGTGCTCTGTCCCTGACTGCCGCTGCTGCCCGGGTTCGAGGCCCTCCTCCACCCGCAGGCCCCCGCCTGTGCCTCATCCCTGGTGGCCCAGTGGTGGGCAGTAAGGTTTGCTCTGTCGTGTCTGTCTCTGTTTCCTCACCGTCTCTCCCTGTTGTGTATTCTCTGTATTGTATTGTAATCACGTTGTCACTGTTATTCACTGTTATTCCATCTGTGCCCTGTGTCCTAATATCTGTATCTGTTACCTAGTAGTCTCGTTATTTTGTGCATTGTACCGCTTCTTGCTCTCTCCCCTTGCGCGTCTCCCTCCTCCTCTGACCCCCCCGCCCTCAATCCAGCACCATCCGTCCGCTTCCCTGACTCTTTTCTCCAAGCCTACACCCCTGCCCTCCCACCTCCTCCTACCCTCTAGCTACCTAGCGTTTTTTTCACCCCCCCTCCCTACTCGCCGCTCCCTCATCCGTTTTCCCGCTGCTTCGGGCCCGCCCCCCTCACGCCCCCAGCTCCTCCTCCCTCTCTCCACCCCCTCTTAATGCAGGTCGCTGCGCTGCGAGGGCGCGTTCTCTGACCTTGTTGTCAGGACAGGACTCTCCCCGCGCTGCCCAGCGCACCCTGCAGGTGCTCTGTCCCTGACTGCCGCTGCTGCCCGGGTTCAAGGCCCTCCTCCACCCGCAGGCCCCCGCCTGCGCCTCATCCCTGGTGGCCCAGTGGTGGGCAGTAAGGTTTGCTCTGTCGTGTCTGTCTCTGTTTCCTCACCGTCTCTCCCTGTTGTGTATTCTCTGTATTGTATTGTAATCACGTTGTCACTGTTATTCACTGTTATTCCATCTGTGCCCTGTGTCCTAGTATCTGTATCTGATACCGAGTAGTCTCGTTATTTTGTGTGTTGTACCGCTACTTACTCTCTCCCCTTGCGCGTCTCCCTCCTCCTCTGACCCCCCGGCCCTCAATCCAGCGCCATCCGCCCACTTCCCTGACTCTTTTCTCCCAGCCTACTCCCCCCTGCCCTCCCACCTCCCCCTCCCCTCTAGCTACCTAGCGTTTTTTCACCCCCCCTCCCTACTCGCCGCTCCCTCGCCCATTTTCCCGCTGCTTTGGCCCCGCCCCCCAGCTCCTCCTCCCTCCCTCCACCCGCTCTTAATGCAGGTCGCTGCGCGACCGTGCCGATGGCGCGCCAGAGGCAAGCCCGTCTGCGCCCGTCCGCGCCTGGCCCGCGCCCAGCGCCAGGACCCCTGGACCTCACACCCCGCACCGCACACCGCCCAGGCTCAGCTACGACGCCGCCCCCCTCCACGCACTCAACAACAGCCGAGACCAACACTGCTACCAAGCCGCCCGAAGCAGACCCACGGACCTTTCGCCTGCCGCAACTGCCACTTCTCCTGCGACCGAACCTCCAAACCAATGACCACCAGACCGAACCACCTCCACTGCATACTCCTCAACACCCGCTCCGCACGCAAACACGCCGTAGAACTCTGGGACCTACTCGACAGCACCGCCCTGGACGTAGCCTTCCTGACCGAGACATGGTGGAACGACTCATCCGCGCCAGACATCGCCATCGCCATCCCAGACGGATACAAGATCTCCCGCAGGGACCGCACCAACGGCTACAGAGGAGGACTCGCCATCGTCCACAAATCCTCCCTCAAGATCACCACCCACACCGACGAGCATTTCAACACCGCAGAGCTTCTATACTTCCGGATCCACACCGACCGCAACACCACCCTCAGAGGTACGCTCGTCTACAGACCCCCCGGTCCACGGGCCCAGTTCTGCGACACCATCGCCGACCTCGCAAGCACCCACGCACTCGCCTCCACGGACTACATCCTCCTCGGGGACCTCAATTTTCACCTAGAGAACAACAACGTCCGCAACTCCACCACGCTGATCAGCAACCTCAAGAACCTCAGACTCAGACAACTCGTCACGTCACCAACCCACGCCGCCGGACACACACTGGACGCCATCTTCTCCACCAGCGACCACGTTACCTTCAAAGACACCACCGAACCCTACTGGACCGACCACCACTGCATCCACTTCACCTACAACAAAAACACCGCACACCACCACAGCCGCCAACTCCCCCGCCGCAACTGGGGCAAAGTCACCGAAGAACAACTTCTCAGCACCCTCTCCCAGAGCCCACCGAACGAGCCCACCGACCCAGACACCGCGGCCTGCAACTTCAGACAATGGATCAACAACTGTGCCAACATCCTCTCCCCACTGAAGAAACCCCCCAGCAACCTCGCCAGCAAGAAAGCCTCCTGGTTCACTGATGAACTCCTGCAGGAAACTGGAAAAGAAATGGCTCCAAGAACGCACACCGGACAACCACGTAACCCTCAAAGACGCCACCCGCCGACACCACCACCTCATCAGGACCACCAAGAGGTCCTCCTTCAAAGACCGCCTCGACAACAACGCACACGACAGCAAAGAGCTCTTCCGCATCGTAAAGGAACTGTCCACCCCCAGCGCCAACGTCAACGACATCCCGCCCTCTCAGGAACTTTGCGACTCCCTCGCCGCTTTTTTCCACAGCAAGATCGCCGACATCCACAGCAGCTTCAACACCCCGACCACGCCCACCTCCGTCACCACCTCGAACCCAAGCAACGCCAACCCCATCACCGCCTGGTCCAACGTCGACGACGATGCAACACGCAAAATCATGAACTCCATCCACTCCGGATCACCGACTGACCCCTGCCCCCACCACATCTTCAACAAAGCCGACTCTATCATTGCGCCCCAACTCCGCAAGATCATCAACGCCTCCTTCGAAACAGGCACCTTCCCGGAAAGCTGGAAGCACACAGACATCAACGCCCTCCTCAAGAAACCCAAAGCCGACCCCAAGGACCTCAAGAACTTCCACCCCATATCCCTCCTCCCCTACCCAGCAAAAGTTGCAGAAAAGATCATCAACCTTCAACTGACACGCCACATCGAAGACAACAACGTCCTCGACCCCTCACAAACCGGATTCAGACGCAACCACAGCACCGAGACCGGCCTCATCACCGTCACAGATGACATCAGACGCCAACTCGACCACGGCGAGACCTCCTCCTAGACCTCTCAGCTGCCTTCAACGCGGTCTGCCACCGCACCCTACTATCACACCTCCAAGAAGCCGGCATCCAGGAAAAAGCCCTAGCCTGGACCTCATCCTTCCTCTCCGGCAGAACACAGACTGTCCGCCTCCCACCCTACCGCTCAGAAGCCAACAACATCATCTGCGGCGTCCCCCAGGGCTCCTCCCTGAGCCCAACGCTGTTCAACATTTACATGGCCCCCCTCGCACAAGTGGCCCGCCGTCACGACCTCAACATCATCACCTACGCCGACGACACCCAGCTCATCCTCTTCCTCACCAACGACCCCGCCACCGCCAAAGCCAACCTCCACGAAGGAATGAAAGCAGTCGCCGACTGGATGAGAAATAGCCGCTTGAAACTCAACACCGACAAGACAGAAATCCTCATCCTCGGGACATCCCCCTCCGCCTGGAACGACTCGTGGTGGCCCACCACCCTTGGAACGGCTCCGACGCCCACCGACCACGCCAGCAACTTGGGATTCATCCTCGACTCCGCACTCTCCATGGACAGACAAGTCAGCGCCGTCACCTCCTCCTGCTACAACACCCTCCGCAGGATCTACAAGTGGATCCCGGCCGACACCAGGAAGACGGTGACCCACGCCCTCGTCAGCAGCAGATTGGACTACGGCAACACACTCTATGCAGGAATCCCAGCAAAAAACCTCCAACGGCTCCAACGCATCCAAAACGCCTCAGCCCGACTCATCACCAACGCACCCCGCCACAGCCACAACACCCCTCACCTCTAAGAGCTCCACTGGCTTCCCGTCGACAAAAGGGTCACCTTCAAGCTCCTCACCCACGCACACAAAGCACTCCACAACGCCGGCCCCACCTACCTCAACGAGAGACTCAATTTCTACACGGCGACCCGCCAACTGCGATCCGCGAGCCTCGCCCTCGCCACCGTCCCCAGCATCCAACGAACCACCTCTGGCGGCAGATCCTTCTCCTACCTCGCCGCCAAGACCTGGAACACGCTCCCTACCTACCTCCGACAGACTCAAGACCTACTCCCCTTCAGAAGACTCCTCAAGACCTGGCTCTTCGAGCAGTAGCAGTCTCCACCACACCCCCCCAGCGCCTTGGAACCCTAACGGGTAAGTAGCGCGCTCTATAAATGTCTGTGATTGATTGATTGATTGATTGGGCTTACTAGCTTCATCTCTTCAAGCGATATTCCCTGCACCTCTACATTATCGAGCACTTCAGAGGCTCAAAATCAGGCATCTACAACAGGGTCTGAGTTACTCAGAACAAATCCCATTGACTGCCGAGGTAAGATCAGAAGTTCAATGGTGGCTTCATCACATGGAAGCTTGGAACGGCAGGGCGATTATCGGATCTCACCTGGAGGTAGTGATAGAGTCCGATGCCAGCAGATGGGGTTGGGGAGCTCGGTGCAACTCCCTAGTGATGGGGGGCAGATGGTCAGAGTGGGAACAATCCCTTCACATCAATTGTTTGGAACTTCTAGCGGGATCATTTGCTATAAAGAGCCTCTCCCCGCAGAAAACAGATTGTTGCATACTATTATGGATGGACAACCTATCAGCAGTGAGGTATGTCAACAATTTGGGCGGCACGAAGTCCAGAATTCTGGCGGAGATTGCCAAGGATTTCTGGCATTTTTCCCTAACCCAGCGTTTAGTGGTCATAGCGGAATATCTGCCTGGGGATCAGAATGTCATAGCAGACTGGAACTCCAGATACCTATCAGACTCCAGCGACTGGTAGCTGGATCCTCTGATTTTTGCCCAGATAGTCCAGGAATGGGGCAATTGCGAAGTGGACCTGTTTGCCTCTCGTCTCAATTGCCAAATTCAAAAATGTTACAGCTGGCGTCCAGACCCTTATGCTTTGAAAACAGACGCTTTTCTTCAGGACTGGACCCAGTTTCGAGGTTATGCATTTCCTCCTTTTCTGATGATCACCAGAGTTCTGGCTCAAGTGCGGAGACAGAAAACAGAGATTGTTCTGGTGACTCAGTTTTGGAGATCACATCCTTGGTTTCCCAGTGCTCTACATTTAACCTGTGCCTCTCCTCTTCTGATTCCTCCTCGTCCGAATCTTCTTTTGAGTCCAGAGGGCCTTCAACATCCTCTGTTCTTGTCAGGGAAGTTAACACTTCTAGTCTGGTTAATTTCAGGTTGAGATGGAATCCCCCAGATGTTTCGTAACAAGCTGCGGAATTCATAAAACAGGCCTGGGCCAGTAGTACCCATTAGAGATATGATTCAGCCTGGCGCAGATGGTCTAGTTGGTGTGATGGAAGGGGTGCTAATCCAGTGGAAGCGCATATTGGTTTGATTGTTAATTTTCTAGCAGAACTAGCCAGTTTGGGTTTAGCTTATCGGACGGTCAATAATTTTAGATCTGCCATTTCAGCAGGGCATTCACAGTTAGAAGGCAAGCCCATTGGAGAACATCCATTAATTTGCAAGCTTTTGAGGGGTATACGTCTTTCTAAACCACCTCAAGCTAAATATACTGTTTTATGGGATGTTAATATTATATTAAAATTTCTTGATTCTTGGCCTACCAACAGATATTTGTCTTGCAAGCAGTTGTCAGCTAAGTTAACCAAGCTTTTATGCCTTGTCTCTTGTAAAAGAGTATCGGACGTCAGAGCTTTAGATTTAGCAGGTAGAACCTTTTCACCGGAAGGAGACTCCTTTTCGGTGACAAGGAGAACTAAAACAAATTGCAGGTCAGTATCATATCCAGTTTATATGGACAATTGAAAATTATGTGTAGTTCAATGTTTAAAAGATTATGAAGTTGTCACAGAAGAATTTCGACAGGATGCTAAAGGTCAATTGTTAATTGCTTTGCAAAAACCTTTTAAACCAGTTTCCTCAGCTACTTTAGCTAGATGGATGAGATGGCTGATGAATGAAGCAGGTATTGATACCTCTGTTTTTGGGGCCCATTCTGCTAGAGGGGCTATGGCTTCAAAATCATTTGCTTTAGGTTCTCGTTTAGAGGACATAATGAAAGCCGCAGATTGGTCTTCAGAAAATACTTTTTGTAAGTTTTATCATAAACCTGTATTGGATGTAGCCAGTGTGGTGATGGAACAGCTTTAAACTAATATAATCGGAGCCTCCGGTCCTGACATAGAATAAAACAATTTCTAGCTATCGCGTCAAGAATTTTTAATTCTATTAAGGACACGGAAGCGAGGATTATCCCTCCCTTGTTATATTTATGGAATATTTATTGTCAATTATTATGTATATATGATGAGATATTGTCATTTAACCCTCCCATTATTTGCAATTATATAGTTTGAGATAACGTATATTTTATGGGATATTACCTACCTGTTTATTGTTACAGCTTCTGATCAGATGAACGCCTGAAAGTCGTAACCTCATGGAAAGATTGGGTTATAATGTTCTACCGGTTGTTTCTCCGGCATGGAGCCTCCAAGTTTCGGTTCTTCAGTATGGAGAAGAAGTTTATGACTCCGGATTCGGGATGGCGTAAGAAGTTTGTGTTTTCAAGTTGACATTATCTGTTTTGAACAAAGAAAGAGGAATTTACTTCATAGGTCAAAAGACTCATAGCAGAGGACATGGATGGTGATTGGACCATGTGACAGGATGTTAGGTATCCTGGGTGTTGTAGTTTTTTCTGTTACTTGTACTTCATTGGCGGCTGTTTAAGTCAGTAAAGAAAGAGAAAGCATAATCCTCGCCTCCGTGTCCTTAATAGAATTGAAAATTCTTGACGCGATAGCTATAAAAAAATTATTCCACAATGTTAGAAATGACCCTCAGCTGTGTGGCTACTTCACTGGTGTCAGAAGTGGAGCGCTGATGTTGTTCTCTCTGCATCATGACATCAGCGCTGTCAGCTAAGGGCTCATCAATCGAACGGAGCCAAGCTTAGGTGTCTATAATAGCCCTATCTATACCCTTATTAGGGGTCAGACACCTACATACTCCTTCTAAGGTATCCTCTATGGTCTTCATCCCTGCCTGCACCTCATCCTCCATTTGCTCCTGGACTCCTTCCACTCATTGTTGAAATTCAACTTGAGGGTTCTTTCAGCCATCAGCTGGGATTGCACAGCCAGATGGTGCTTGTCCTTTGGATGGCAGTTCCTCTCGAGACCTTGCAATGTCACCTTCAATTGCCAAGACCAGAGGAGGTGAATCAGTACAGTCAAGGAGTTGTTGAAAGGTGTCATCATCCATGAGGGGACAGGATGTGCTCTCAACAGGTTGCTCATCAAGGACCCGCTGCTCTACAGGAGGTGTTATTTGGCCCTCTGGAAAGAGATGGGCATATGTCAATAATGATCCATGATAGATGTTGACATAAGTGATTTTGGTAATATTCTGACCTAATTTTTATGATTTAAAGTACACAAGGATATGTGGAACACACCTTACTAGAAGTAGATGAGACCATGTTAGACTATTGTTGTCTTTCACATGGCAATACCTTAACATTGTTACGTAGTACACACTACCTCAGTATGAACAAAGGGGACTATTTGTTTAATGACACACAACACAACTGAGCTCGGCAGTTTGAAGGTCTGCCATGCATGAAAGAGTGAGTGCAGGTAAGGGGCCCATTTTACATTTGGCATTGTATTTCTGGTTTGTGTCTATACTAATGTTACATTTGCATCTTTACACCACTACTGGGACCATTGCAAAATGTTACCGGTTGTCAGCATTCCCTCTAGCCATCAGTTAACACCACAGAAGTGTCCAAGTCATTTTATTTTGTTTTGTTTTACAAATTATCCTGTACTCTGCCTTTCACACACTAAAGTACACCAATCTGCCTTGCAGTTGTGTCTTGCATGAAAAATATGTGGCCTAGGTCATATTAGTCACACATCCACGTAACTCTACACAGTAAACAACATTGTTAAACTGCAAGAAAGGGTAAGGACATGGGGATCCCATACTTAATTTTTTGGGTGAAATCCAGCAGTGTTCTAGCACACCCATTCTTCTCCAGAACAGTAGACTCTAACCGCCATCTGTGAAGGGAATAGCCACATCACAATTGGAAATATGCAACATCTTAAGCTCACTCCATTTCCACTGAACCCAAGATACTCATCTGCAGGCTCCAGCTAATCTTAGCCACACTCAGTTGTACTTGTAAATGACTCCTCAGGCAATCATCATTTAGACCCACAAACTCTACATAATTTCACATTCTTAATACACCTAGATCATACATTGAATTTCAAAAGACATGAACACTACCAACAATTTGTACATTTTCCTATTGGCCAGCATGTCTACCTGTTGGTAAAAGTAATGGGTCATATTGAACTTCACTAGATGTTAGTGAGTTTATTCTGCAATGTGTGCCTATCCTGGTTGGCCACATTACTAGGCCCAAACCCCTCTCCCTTCATCCAGCTCAGACACCAGACTATCTTTCTGGACACCAAGCTCACCCCAACACATCACATAAGTTGCATAGTCAGACTTCTCTTCTCCTGGCTCCCTCCTGGCACCTGTGACATCATCCCCTAGGCCCTAATCACATGTATACTGTAGTACACCAATGTCCTCTACCATAGCATCTATGCACAGCTGCTACACAGGTGGTAAACCATCATACACAGCAGTGCCTGACTATTGCTCAGCCTACCTAGTGACACACACATCACCCCTCACCTCCTTTAAATACAATGGGCCTGATTCCAACTTTGGAGGAGGTGTTAATCCGTCCCAAAAGTGACGGTAAAGTGACGGATATACCACCAGCCGTATTACAAGTCCATTATATCGTATGGAACTAGTAATACGGCTGATGGTATATCCGTCACTTTACCGTCACTTTTGGGACGGATTAACACCTCCTCCAAAGTTGGAATCAGGCCCAATGTCTCTCCTTCCAGAGACATTGCTAGTTAAATCTTCTATGCCACACCTACAAGGCACTACACTACCCAGTCCCCACCTAGCTCACACATTATCTATGCTTCCAACAAACAATCACAGACCTCTGCTGTGCATCACTTGCGTTAACCCCCACCCCCAATATCCATATGAGCAGGGCAGGAGGTAGTGTGGTCTTTTACGTAGCAGCCAGCACTTGTAAAAACCTCTCCCAGCACATTAGGACAGCTGCATGCAAAATGGTTTAGTGCTAATGACTATACACCTGGCTCTTCAAGTGATCCTACTTGGAGAGCCAGAACAAACTTACCACCTGGATACCCTTTTGGATGAGAAGGGAGCACACTGGCAAAGCACATTACTTCACATTACATTGCATTCCACGTTTGGCAGCATAGCCCCAAGACAAGCGCATTTGCTTCATAGTGCAAGGGAACTGGCATTGGCACTGACATATCTGCATAGTCTCCGAAGTCCATGTGTGATGTGCTGCTACAGTCCCAGTTTTTTGCTTTGTATTGTGGAACTTGTAGTCCCATTCTATCATGTTGTAGATTAGACTATAAGTCCCAGGATTTATTGGACAACCTGGGCTGGTTCAACACATCACACATAGATCAGAGAAACCTGGCAGGGCTGGACATAAACATATGTAACAGGGCAATTAATTCATAGTTATGTAATGCATGAGTTAATATGTGAGACATTCCAGCCCTTTCACATGCACCTGCACATCCTGCAGCACACATAGAAATGTCACCTTGCAACACTAGATTGTATATGTGCAGGAAGGGAGACCTTCCTGCATATAAACAATCTATACCCTCAACGAAGGCACCCCTTCACTAGGATGCAACGATGCCTGCGTTGGTGCAGGGAGAACAAATCTGCTCAGGCACTGGGGGAAATGAAGGTGTGTGCCATATTCCAGAAAACAAGGCGCATCCCTGCATTACAAATGTGGCACAACGCTGTGCAACTATTATTGCCGCTGCACCGAGCTGCGTCACTTAAGAAAAAATAAGGGCCTAGTGTGCAACATGTGGAACGCAACCCACACAAGATGGCCCAACAATAACTCTCATACACTCTCAACTCTCAGACTGGGCAAAAAACTGAACCCATACAACACATGGGGCATGTCTGTGATCATCATTTATGCTGCTGTACAAGTAGCTTCAATTTCACCATGTAACAAGGTTGTCTGTGTTGTGTGAATGGTTGGTGTTTTGCATAAACGGAAACCCTCATGTGTAAGAACTGGAAAAAGTGTCAGCAATGTTGCACTACGGGCACATGTCACTAGCCCGTAATGCAACACCATACAAATAGTTGCCCATGTGGATCGAAAAAGACCATTCATCTTGGTCCACATCAACAAAGTCTCAAAATGCATGCATTGATTCACATTTTACATCCTTACACCAATATATGCTTGTGACAGATATGCTGTGTTTAAGGAAATGTCCCAAATGTAGGGAGGGGGGAATGAATGGGGCAGGCAATCAATAATAATTGCACTGTGCCATCCAATTAGCACATGTGTGGGGCCTGCTAAAGGAAGATGACAAAGTAACACAAGCATTGTGAGTAATGGATCTACCTGTGCTTTGGTACACTAGTGCCATCATTCATAGTGTCAATGCAGCAAAGCACCAAAAGAGTGACAACAAACATTACACTACTGTGGGAATGTCCATGATGGGGAATAGGAAGGTAAATTATGTGCTAGCATGATGTCAGTGGAAGGGGCCTGAAAGGAAGATGGTGGTGTGGGATTGTTGTGTAGCCATTTTAGCTATTGATTTAGACATGTTATTTTAGCAAACTAGGCCTGCCGCTGTGCACTTTGATCTACATATGTTTTATTCGAGCTTCGTATTTTATTTTAACAATAGCCACATTTGAGGTCTTTATCTAGCTGTTTTTCCCCAGGCCAGCATTGCGTTCTTAAACAAGGCGTTTCTTCTACTCTGTGCTTTCTCAAGGCTGCAGTGAGCTAGGTTGCCGGCAAAAGTGGTACGCTTTGTCTCCAATGTTCACAGAAACATACAAACTCTTATGTGGGGATCTATTCTTGGAACATCAGCTGTTTTATTATAAAAACACTACTTTGACCCAGGTACGTTAGAGTGAGATTCCAGCCAGATGACCACGACTGTATCCTGATTGCTGAGTGCTTCGCTGCAGCTGCTTATTTATACTACAGGCCTCTCGCTCAGGTATAAGGGATGATGTCTTCCCAGCGGAACCTGAAGAGCAGAATTAGAGCTTAACATGCTGTGCTCTAACATAGCCTAGGTAGGAACTATTTTTAAAAACCGCAGTGACAACATTGTAGCGTTATTTTTGTGTTTTACTCTCCTTGTCACCATTTTAATCCTGTCATGCTTTATCATCCTAGTTATTCTAATACATGCTTTATTATCTAAGATGCAGTTACTTCAATAAAACCTTGTTGAACTGATTGTCATTGTATACGTGAGATTAATGTAACTGAGAGAAACAGATGAGATCTGAGTGACCACCATTTCCCTGAGGAGTCATTTTTGTCACGTGCCTGGTTGCCCAATCATCCCTGCTCTTGGGTGGAGATGAGGCACTGCCAGTTAGCTGGAAGAAAACCCAGATTAGGCTGACAGATGCCACCTGGTGTGGGTTCAGACTCGGTCCCCCACAGTACAAGTGATTCTGACACCCAAATCCAGTAGTCTCATTAGGATAATGAGAACCTATGCGACAGGATCAATGCACAAAATACCTTGAAAGGTTGCCCCATGTGTGATGCACAATGCAACACATAATTAACAACTACAACCTGGGGTCTGTAACGTGTCACTGTGCCTCCAGTAGCAAGCAAATGATGAGCCATGTCAACAGCCACTACATTCAAAGATTGACATTTCACTATCTCATTGCAGAGGATAAAGTCTTACCTCCTGCCGACCTTTCTGTCCCGGATTTTACAGATGACATGGATGACCAGCTGCGGAGCATCAATGAAGAGGCTCTCCAGGATGTCCAAGGTTTCCTCCAGATACCACCTCCAGGCCCAGGGAAGAAACACATGGTTGCGGGGTCGCCACATGAACCACCCAACTACCAACATACAGCACCAACCAGTCCTGCCACAGCCTTGGACTCTGAGGACCCAGGCATCACCTTTCAGAGGGCAATGGTAGGAGTACTGCAGGAGCTGGCCCAACAGTTGCGGGTGGGGATGGAGACCATGGCAGGCAGCCTGAGGGAGTGCAGAGGTGCCTCAGTCCAAATAAGGACAATTCAGCTGCCATCAGAGGTACCCACTCCCCGCTACGTGGACTCCAGCAGTCCCTGGCTGACATAGCTGATGTCATGAGGCAGAGATTTGAACAATTGCCCTCCCAAAGTTGCAGCAGCATGATAGACAACAAGCTGGGCGCTATACAAAATACCCTGGAGTCCATACAGTGGGAAGTGGCCTCCCTCAGGGAAAACATAGCTGTCTACCAATGTGATGTTGCTGCGGTATTGAGAAATCAGCAGTTCCTCCTTGCTACAGTGATGCCTTATGTGTTCCCACAAATGGCAGCTGCTGGGACCTTTGATCCCACATCGCTATCCCCTGATGTGTTTGTGACCCCTCAACTTCTACAACAGTACCACCCATGGCACAGGAGGCACCAAACACATCAGAGGATGAAGATGTGGAAGGAACAACATTCACACAGAAAACAACCCAGCAGCACCAGTCTGTGCCACATGGGCAGTATCTCCTTAGTTTTGTGCTTAGGTTCATGCCAATGTTGTGACAGCTGGCAGTGTGCCCTCTTCACTCAACCACTGTTGACCTATCTGCAGTAGACTGTCATTATCTCAATTCCTACCTATGGTCAATTTGGAAACCTTCTCACTAATGCACACTTCTCCTACCCATGTCTCATGACATGTCCCTCACCCCTGGACTCTGAATGTACAACAAATGGCTCAGGATCTCTCATGAGGTTTGTGAACTGGACGTTATATTGCTTTGGAAAATACACTTGCACATGTAAATAAGCCACCATATACACATTTATCATGTCAACTTTAACTGTGATCAATCAACTCACCTAAATGTATGTATTGTGTGAAGCTATGTCAATGAGAACAGAACCTAATTACATGTGTGGCTTACTATCAGACACAATGCCATAAACTCGGACTCTAACGTGAAAAAGGTGACTGATGGTGTTGTGGGCTACAATCAACTTACAGAGCCTTCAAAGCATGTAATGAACACATATCCATGCAAGTTGACATATGGCATTATTGGGTCAGAACCAAGTATCTGGAACTTTCCCTGATGCGAGCACCAGTACAACTAATATGGGTGGAACAGAGTAGGCTCATTTGTTCAGTAACGGGCAGCTGTCAGTGTGCCAGGATACATACCCCAAATAAGTTTCAGAAATATGTGCCACACTTTACAAGATTTCTTCTGACAGACCTCACCGATGACAGCTGAAGTTCCATACTTACCTGTCAAAGATTCTGTATACATACACAATGTGAATGTCAGGAACTGGGAATGGAATTTTTTTTAAGTAGCTGATGTCATATTGCAGCCAATCTGACAGCTCCTTGGTCATAGGGGATACATGTAGTATTGGGTATTTCTCTGTTGTATTTGGTATTGCTCTTTGCTGTTCTTTTCTTGTGTTTTTCTCTCTCTATATATATATATTGTTAATTGGTACATTCCTTCCACCCCTACTCTGGTATTGTCACAGTAGCTTGGAATGTTTAGTGAGATTCCAAGCTGATTGTGCAGAGTCGATGGACATATCTTGGGTGCTGTGGATGGAGTTTCCTTTTTCCTCGCTTTTAACTTTGAATAAATTCAGGTCCTGCCTTCAGCGCTTCAAACGTGTTCTTCTGTTTCTTGGATGTCATATACCACTACATTTTGACGACAGGTGACGCTTCGAACCTACTCCAGGATTTTAGGAAACTTCAACACATCTTTATTGTCAGATCATCTTTGACTTTATTGGATATCTACTCGCTATTGCTCAAGGTACTGTGCTTCATTGTATTGTGTACGCGGTTTCACTTTCCTTTGTGACACTCGCAATTGTGAAACTCGCACTGGCAACAGTTATTTTTTTTTAAACGTTTGCTGTGCGCGTGCTCTTTTCAAGAGTAACTACGTGTCTCCACCCTGCTCAGTGTCCGATGTTCCTAGGCAACATTTGTGCGTGCACCTGCATTTCGTTTCTCTTCCCAGGTGGCTGATGTCTCCTAGCAATAGTCAAAGGTGCATTCTGTGTATGCGCACATCTTTTTATTTTCTGATTTGTCTGATGATTCTTGGCTAGAGTTAACACGTGCCCTTATCACGCGCGTCCTTCAAGTTTCATTACTCGACTATCTTCAGTCTTGCACTACGATTTCTGACTTCTGTTGCCATATGTTTAACATGTGTATTTGGTGTGTGTATAATTACTGTGTTTATAGTTATTAAACTTATTAAGCATAATTCATACTTCCTGGAACATTTTCAACTATTTTGCTTCTGCGCACAGCATTTATTGGATTGGGTATTCATCACTGATGTGCACAGCTATTACTGGTTTCAAGTAATTTTGTTTCTTTTTGCTAACCTACTTAGGTTTTTTCTGCAAATTAATATACAGAACATTACTCCACCTCCTTTCTTTTTATCAATTCCTGGAGATCCTCCGATACCTTGGCCAAATGGAAGAAGGTATTTTTAACATACATTCGTGTTTTTGGTAGTAACTTATCTGTTTTACAGCATTGTCTGGGAGCTGAAGGTCAAGAAATTTTGGAAACACTACCTATGATTTCTTCTCCTCATGGCGCTGAAGGAGATACTTCATTAAACGAATTTGAGTTAACCTTGCTTAGGTTGGACAGACATTATTTGCCAAAAATTTCAATCATTCTTCAGAGATATTATTTTGGCAAACATAAACAAAATGAAGATGAATCTATTGAAGATTATGCCACTGCTTTACGCAAATTAGCTGCTCTCTGCAATTTTGGGGAGAGTGTTGATGAACGCATTCATGATCAGTTTATGCTTGAGTGTAAAAGTGTTAAGGCCAGAGAAGCTTTGCGGTCAAAATCTGACCCTACATTAGATGAAGTGTTGACAGTAGCCAAACAGGTTGAACATTCCATGTCATGCATAGAATATTTGAACAAGTCTAAAGGTGCTAACATTAATTTGCAAGCTCTGGATACCAAACCTAAATGTAAAAGTCAAGTAAGTTCTAAAACTAAATTATTATCTTTTAGGTGTGGCTCCATGACTCATCTAACTAATAGGAAAGAATGTTCTGCGCTCAATGCTGTTTGCAATAACTGTGGGAAAAAGGGTCATTTTGCTAAATATTATAGATCGCTTGCTAAATCCAAGTTCAAGATTCATGAAGTTGATTGTAATGAGAATGGTGAAGATCGTGATTTTGTTCTTCAAATTGTTAATGATGTTAATTGTGTTTCTAATATCCATTGTGAATATCCTTCAGATTTTGTTGATGTGAATGGTATCTCTGTATTTATGATGATGGATTCTGGAGCGAAATTATCTCTTGTGTCGCAAACAGATTTTGCCAAACATTTTCAAGGGAATATTTTGCTTTTAGATCCTGATGTTAAGCCCTATAGTTACGGAGGGAAACCCATAGAACTGAAGGGGTACTTTAATGCTACCATTACTTTTAGAGGAAACAAGATCTGTGGTAAAGTCTATGTCCCTGTTGTTGGTGATACTATTTTGAGCTGGCTTCATCAGAAGTTGTTAGGTATCATTTTGAATCCTAACACTGTTCCACAGGTGCAGGTACAGAAAATAGAAGATATAGGTATTGATCTCATGAATGAATTTCCTGAGGTTTTCAACTCCAATGTTGGTTGTGTAACTGGATACAAACATCGCATCTGTTTGAAGGAAGACGCTAAACCTGTAGCATGTAAAGTGAGGAGTATTCCTTTTAACTTGCAGGGTAAAGTGAAACAAGAAATTCAAAGGTTACAATCAGCGGGTGTTATTGAAGAGGTTGAAGCTGCACAATGGACTGCCCCGATTGTGGTTGCTACAAAAAGATCAGGGGACATTAGATTGTGCATTGACCTCAGGCAGCTCAATAAAGCTATCATTGAAGATAAGTTTCCACTGCCAAACATTAACGAAATGGTCAGCTCGTTAGGTAAGGCCAAGTATTTTACTACATTAGACCTGAGTTCTGCATATCATCAGGTTCAGTTGTGTGAAGAATCAAAGTTATTAACCTCATTTATTACTCCATTTGGGGTTTATAAGTTTAATAGGATGCCTTTTGGGTTATGTTCAGCAGCTTCTGTCTTCCAGAGGCTTATGAATGTGATTCTTGTGAAATTGGAAGGCGTCATGTCTTCTGGGACACTCTTGAGCAACATATCTTGAAAATCAGAGAGGTTTTGCAAATATTTTGTTCAAAAGGAATCACACTGAATGGGAAGAAATTTTAATTTGCTTGTCTGGAGATTTCTTATCTTGGACATGTGATCTCTGGTGATGGTGTGAAGCCAAAAGATGATTTGATCAAGTCGGTAATTAATTTGGCTGACCCAGAGAAAAGGGAAGATGTTCAAGTCTTTTTAGGTATGGCAGAATTTAATGTTCCTAATTTTGCTAGTAGGACTTGCTGTTTCTGGGGTTTGCTCAAGAAGTGTGCAAAGTTTGTTTGGTCGGATGAATGTAAAAAAGAATTTGCTGACCTTAAGAATGCGTTATCTTCTGCTCAATGTCTTAGTAGCTTTCAACCTGGTTTACCGTGTAGCATGTTCACTGATGCTTCAGATAAAGTATTGGGGTGTGTGCTTAAACAAATTAATGGAGGCAAGGATGTGACGATTGCCTTTGCTTCCAGAGTTCTTAGAGGTGTAGAATCCAGGTATTCAACCATTGAAAGAGAGGCATTAGCTATTTATTGGGCAGTTAAGAAGTTTAAGCAATTTCTTTCGGGATCATATTTTGAGGTACAATCTAATCGTAAGCCTTTACAGGAGATCTTTGATAAAAAGGGACTGGATTGCATTTTTTCACGCATTTGCAAATGGATTGTTGGTCTTCAAGATTTTCAATTTAAAGTCAAGTATGTGCCTGGTTGTGAGAATAAAACTGCGGATTCTTTGTCTAGGTTAAAGTCAGTGAATTGGGCTGCAAATGATGAACTGAGCTCGTGGCGGGTGGATGAGAATGTCAGAGTTTGTAGTGTGACTGATGTTTGTATTTTGGAAAAAGGAATGGTTGGATGAGCTACGCAAAGATCAAGTTTTGGTGAATATTAGAGATTTATTGTTATCAGGAGATGTTTTGCCAAGTCGTGAGGAGGGAGTTCTCCCGTACAAAAAGGTTTGGAATGAGCTCTCAGTTGAGAATGGCCTAGTTTTGAGAGCGAGCAGATTGATACCACCGTCCAGTTTGCGTGAGCGTTTGACCTCACTTGCACATTCTGGCCACCACGGCATATGTAAAACCAAAGAAAGACTGGGAAATGTGTATTGGTGGCCAGGAATGGATTTATCCTTGGAAAGAAAGGTAAGAGATTGTGTGGAGTGCAAAATTGCAGATAAAACGTTAAAGCGGAGGGCAAATCCCAAGGAACTTAGAGAGATTCCCATGGAGGTTTGGGAAGAGGTTTCATTAGGCATTATGGGTCCAGTATGTTGTGGTTCAAGTTCCAAGTATGTTGTAGTCTTGATGGATGTTTTGTCTCGTTGGCTGGAGGTTTTGATTACTTCAGATATTACATCTGTCACCATCATTAAATTCCTTACTGATGTGTTTGCCAGAGAAGGAAATCCGAGGTGTATTCTCACTGACAATGGGATTCAATTTACATCCAAATTATGGTGTGACATTAAGCACAAAAAATGTGCCTTGTATCATCCTGAATCAAATGTTATGGTTGAGCGCTTCAATAGGACGTTAAAAGAATCCATCTAATTGGCTAAGCAAACTGGGATGAGTTGGATGGAGGCTATAAGATCAAAGGTTGAACATTACAGGTATACCCCTCATTCCAGGAAAGGTCAATTTCCATTTCTGTTATTTAGAAATAGAGTTTCACACATGAAGATTAATCCTCTGTGGATTAAGGGGTATGTGAAAAGTTTGGGGAAATGTGAAGATCAGAAAAACGTTGCCATAGCGAAGGAGAAAGAGTTGTTAAAGAAGAGGAAACACACATATGATGTACGCAAATCTGCAAAGAAAGTTGTAGTAGCAGCGGGTGATTCTGTTAAAATAAAATTGCCAGGTACTATAAGCAGTGGTGAATCACATTACAGTAAAAATTTTAAGGTTATTAAAGTGTTCAAGGGAGCAGTCAAAGTTGATGATGGATGTATTTGGAATTTGAACAGAATTGTTAGGCTCAAAAATGTTTAATGTTTGGTTTTCCTGCCTATGTTTTTTATTTTTTTTTCATTTTGTTATTATATGGAGGTGGTAGTGTAGTATTGGGTATTTCTCTGTTGTATTTGGTAATGCTCTTGCCTGTTCTTTTCTTGTGGTCTTCTCTCTCTATATACATATACATTGTTAATTGGTACATTTCTGCCACCCCTACTCTGTTATTGTCTCAGTAGCTTGGAACGTTTAGTGAGATTCCAAGCTGAATGAGCAGAGTGGATGGACATATCTTGGGCGCTGTGGATGGAGTTTCCTTTTTCCTGGCTTGTAACTTTGAATAAATTCAGGTCCTGCCTTCAGCACATGTGTTCTTCTGTTTCTTGGATGTCATACACCACTACAGTAAATCAATACAGACATCATACCCTAAGGCATTCCTCTAACTTGGCCAGTGCACACATGAGAACACCTAGGCAGTCAATCAACATGGAGACCTAACTATCTAATACTAACATGATTTACTTGAAACTTTAAAACAACTCCTTATTAAATCCTAACCTATACACTATCCTACACTAAACTAACCTGCACTAACTTATCTAATCTTACCCCTACAACTATCTATTCTAACCTAAATGTGTTTTACACATTTTGGCCCTCATTACAACCCTGGCAGTCGGTGATAAAGCGGCAGTAATACCACCAACAAGCCAGCGGTAAACAAATTGAATAATGACTAAGTTGGAAACCGCCAACACAGACAGCCATTTTAAAACACTGATCGCCATGGCGATAGCAACAAGCACTGTGGCGGTAACTGCCAACAGCCAGGCGGAAGACAAGGGTCCGCCCACTGTATTACAAGAGGCCTATCCACCACCTTTTCCGGGGCGGTACCAACGAAAACAAAAGCACGGCGGAAACAGAACACTGAAGTCAAAGGACTCACTTCTGGAGACACAGGGAACAACCACGACACCATGGAGCCCGAACTGCAGATCTTCCCCATGCTGGTCGACCTCCTCCTACACCAGGAATACCAATGCCGGTGACGATGACCACGGTGAGTACTGCCGCCTAGCACACAGGGAAGGGGGGAGGAAAATGAGAGTGACACACACAAGCAACAACCCCACCCCCAACACCATACACACAACCAGATGCAACAACATTACACATCTACCCCGTACCCCTCAGAAATAATGTATGGACAAAAGGAAGTGATTAAATTGAGTGTAATAAGATAAAAATCCAGAAAAACGTCCTCAAAATTCAAAACAGTATTTACATATATACAAATGGAGGGACACTGCCCAGTCCATAATGTCCGTGGGCCACAGGCCAAGGCCCCATCTTACTCCTGCATCAACACGGAGATAACACTGCTGGGGCATCTGGTCAAAAATACACAGGCACCTCAGGGGGACAGGAAATGGGGGGACACTTCAGCCGGAAGATAGTACAACACCACTTGTCCTGGAAGGGGCAACATTCCCACCTCTTGGTCCTGGGCAGTGCAAGGCCACAGTCCCTCAACTGGGTGGTTTGCCCACTGCTTAGTCCTGGGGAGTCCATGGCCACAGTCTCCCAAGTGGGTGGTTTGCCCACTGCTTGGTCCTGGGGAGTGCA
This sequence comes from Pleurodeles waltl, assembly GCF_031143425.1. Lineage (NCBI taxonomy): Eukaryota > Metazoa > Chordata > Amphibia > Caudata > Salamandridae > Pleurodeles > Pleurodeles waltl. The sequence goes on from NC_090440.1 coordinate 1,577,456,385, forward strand.
AGGTCACAGTCTCTCATGTAGGTAGTTTGCCCACTGCTTGGTCCTGGGGAGTGCAAGGCCACAGTCTCTCAAGTGGGTGGGTTTCCCACTGGTTCTGGAGGGGGCTTTGTGCCAAGTGTGCTTCATCCTGGCAAGGAGGGGGTGAGTGGATGCCTTCTTCCACTGGTTCTGGAGGGGGCATTGTGCCCAGTGTGCTTCATCATTGCAAGGAGGGGGTGAGTGGATGGCTTCTTCCACTGGTTCTGGAGGGAGCCTTGTGCCCAGTGTGCTTAATCCTGGCAAGGATGCAGTGAGTGGATGACTTCTTCCACAGGTTCTAGAGGGGGCATTGTGCCCAGTGTGCTTCATCCTGGCAAGGAGGGGGTGAGTGGATGGCTTCTTCCACTGGTTCTGGAGGGGGCCTTGTGCCCTGTGATGCAGATATTTGGGAGTGCAAGGTCACAGTCTCTCACATGGGTGTCATACCCACAGGATTTCCAGTGGGCAGGATGCATTACACTCCATGGAGGTAAGACTACACACCATCCAGTGACAGCTGCACAGTGGTGGCAGTGCCAGTGCTGATGTTGGTGCTGCCAGTGGTGGATGGAGGCTCCAGCCCTTCCCCTGCAGCCTGGGATGGCTTCCCCCTGGGGCTGCTGCTGCTGGCAGTGGTGCTGGTGGCGGTGCAGGTGGCGGTGCCGGCAGTGGTGCTGGTTTCGGTGCTGGCAGTGATGGGGGGAGGCTCCAGCCCTTCCCCTGCAGCCTCGGATGGCTGCCCACCAGGGCTGCTGCTGCTGGAAGTTGTGCTTGTGGCGGTGCAGGTGGCGGTGCTGGCAGTGGTGGGTGGAAGCTCCAGCTCTTCCCCTGCAGCCTCGGATGGCTGAAGCATCATGGTTGGTGTTGGGAGCTCAGATTCTGGAACAGCAACAGGCCTCCTGTCCCTCCTGCCTGCAGGCCCTTTTCTCTTACCCTTGCCATTTCCATCTGGTGGTGCCTTCTTGCCCTTGCCATCTGGTGGTGCATCCTTGCCCTTGTCGTCTGGTGGTGCCTCCTTGCCCTTGCCCTTCCTGTCTGGTGGTGCCTCCTTGCCCATACCCTTGTAAGCTGGTGGTGCCACCTTTCCCCTTCCCCTTGTAAGCTGGTGGTGCCTCCTTGCCATTGGCAGCTGGTGGTACATCCTTACCCTTCCCCTTGGCAGCTGGTGCAGGCACACTGCCAGTGCTGATGGGTGTCTCCTTGGAGCCTCTCACACCTGCAGTAGCTGTCGAAACTACAGTGCCCGTGGACTGAGTGGCTGAGGTGCTAGCCTGGTTTCTGCCCACCCCTGCCTGACGTGAAGGACGGAGGAGGGGTAGGGAAGAGGTCAATGGCGGCGAGGAAAAGTTTCTTGGGGGCACTGGGGCGGGAAGAGGGTGAACGTTTGGGAGTGGAGGAAGAGGGAGTGGTTGTAGGAGGTGTCTGTCTGATTTGTTTGGGTGCAGGCGCATGGGCTGGATGCTGTTGTGAGGTGGATGGCTGTTGGGTGTCTGAGTGCTTGCGTTTGTGTACTTTGGGAGGAGGGGGCACAGACACAGTGGGAGAGGACACAGGAGACTTGTGCATGGATGTGGGGGTGGTGGCTGCCAGTGAGGGGCGTGTAGTGATAGGCGTGATGGTGATGGAGGCAGTGGGTGTGGATGTAGTGCATGCAGGTGTGAGAAGCTACTGGGAGGGAGGTGGACGAGGAGGAGGAGTGGGACACAGTGAAGGCAGTGGATCTTGTTCTGTTTGTGTGAGTGCCTGTGGGATGATGTGTGGTGCTTGTGATTGCCTGAGCCACTCCTGTGTGTTGTCTTGGTCACATGCTGGTCTGAATGTGTGCTTGCGATAGGTTGGGGTTCAGGGGAATGGGACTGGGCAGAGGAAGTTGGAGGGGGGAGGCTAGAGACAGGAACAATGGCTGCCATCAGGGAGGAGGCTAGAGCCTGGAATGATCTCTGTTGGGCCGCCATCCACTCACCCCCTCCTTGCCGGCCTGTTACACTCATGGCCCACCATATCCCTCCCATCCCCTTACGCACAGACATTGCCCACAATACATGCAGCACGTGGCCCAGGACCCCTCAACCACCCTCCCTTACACAAGGCCCTCACATACAGCACTCCATGCATTCATGCCCCATGCATCGGGCTCACAGTGTACTCACATGTTGGTCTGGAGGCCCATACAGCATTCGGTACTGGAGTAGGACTTCATCCACTAGTCTCTCCAACTCCGCAGCCGTAAAGGCAGGGGCCCTTTCCCTAGTGACACGAGCCATAGTCGGTTCCAGACACAGGTCACAGCACCACTTGCAGTGTAGGTCCTCTCCTGTTGAAGATCAGGTAGCAAGTGAGTGAACAGATATAAAATGGTGGTCACATCTGCGGCGGTGCGTACCCTCACCACCGGTGGACATCACCATTGGCTAATGTAACCCATAGGGCCCAATGTTAACCAATGAGGAGTTGCACGGCAGTACTCGACCGCCTCCCGCAACGGCGCACAACGTCAGCAGCATTATCTCATTTCCACCGGTCCACCAATACAGGAGAGGTGGCTGCCGTTTCTGGGGGGGACAGGCCATGGCACCTAACTGTGTCACAGCACGCAAAGGCTCATTTTAGGGCTAAACATCAACATACTGTTTCTGTTACAACATGCAATGCACTGTACATTTAGGAAATGTTGAAACCTGACCAGATGCTCATTGTTTTGCCCCCTAGATTACAATCGCTGAGGATGAATAGGAGATGGAGACGTCCCCCCGTGTACAGGCCCCTGGTGGACTTGGCAACAAAGGAGGACAGGCATATTATTCTCACCTACAGACTTGATAGGGCCACAAACCAAGAGCTGTATGTCCAATTGGAGCCAGACCTGATCTCAGCTATCTGTCACCCCACTGGGATCCCCCCCTCTTGTGCAAGTCCGATCTGTGCTCCATTTCTTGGCAACCGGCTCCTTCCAAGTGACAGTGGGCTTGGCAGCAGGAATGTCACAGCCAATATTCTCAAACGTGCTGACCAGAGTGTTGTCTGCCCTGATGAAACAAATGCGCAGCTACATCGTTTTCCCCCAGGTGGAGGATTTGGCCACAGTGAAAGCTGATTTCTAATCAATGGGACATATCCCCAACATTATTGAGGCAATAGATGGTACACATTTTGCCTTTGTTCCCCCCAGAGAAATGAACAGGTGTTCAAAAATCGAAAGAGCTTTCACTCTATGAATGTGCAGACAGTGTGTCTGACAGACCAGTACATCTCCCATGTGAATGCAAAGTATCCTGGGTCTGTGCATGATGCCTTTATCCTGAGGAATAGCAGCATCCCATAGGTGATGGCTCAACTCCAAAGGCACCGGGTGTGGCTAATAGGTGAGCCCATGGTCCCCACCCAGTGGTTGTTGGTATATGGGTGTGGGGTTGGCCCTAAAGGTTAGTGTCTGACTAACTGGTATGCCTCGGTATTTGCAGGTGACTCTGGTTACCCCAAGCTCTCATGGCTACTGACCCCAGTGAGGAATCCCAGGACAAGGGCAGATGAACGTTACAATGAGGCACATGGGCGAACAAGAAGAATTATAGAGCAAACCTTTGGCCTCCTGAAGGCCAGGTTTCAGTGCTTCCATCTAACAGGTGGTTCCCTGTGCTACTCACCCAAGAAGGTGTGCCAGATCATCATGGCATGCTGTATGTTGCACAACCTTGCCTTACGTCCCCAGGTGCCTTTTCTGCAGGAGGATGAGGCTGGAGATGGGCGTGTGGCAGCGGTGGCAGCATGTGGACAGTGACAAAGATGAGGCTGAGGATGAGGATGTGGACAACAGAACAGCAATCCTTTGAAAGTACTTCCAGTGACTCACATGTAAGACACTGTAACTTCACCTACCATTGCAGTTTTGTGTTGTAAAGTTTCACTGGCAGGCTGATGTTCCCACTACTATGGCCACTTACTGTACCCTTTGAAATGTCTATTCACAGATATTTTTGCCCCAATCTGGTTCCTGGTGTATTGACTGCAGCAAACTACAGGTCATACCTAAGTATACATTACTGTACAGTTGAATTGCAATGTCTAAAGGTTGTGAAACAAATACATTGTTCAATCACTTGACACACTCAATACTTGTATTTTTTAAAATGGTGTTTATTCACATGCTAATAAGTGGATGGGGTATTGCTATAGGCTGGGGGGTTGGTGGAAGGGAGTCCAGGATAGAGTCCAGTCTATTTGTATCATAGGTGCATTGTCCAAGGGGGCATAGGAAGTGGAGCAATGGCAGTACAAGGTGGACAGGGAGACAGAGTGGGACACAAGGGTGACAATCAGGAGAGTCTTATTTCCTGGCGGGGTCTTGGCAATGTTCTCTGGCTTCTGCCTGGATCACAGGGACTGTTTGCATGGTGGTTCTCCTCCTGCAGGGGGTGGGGTGCTGGTGGCCTGTTGTTCCTGTGGTGGGACCTTCTGTCCACTAGCCTCAGTGGAGGGCTGTTAATCGGTGTGGCTAGTGTCAGGGGCCCGTTGGTGTACCACTGCCTCCCTCATGGTGTTGGCCATGTCTTCCAGCACCCCTCCAATAGTGACCAGGGTGGTGTGGATGTCCCTAATGTCCTCCCCGATCGCCAGGTATTGTCCCTCCTGCAGCCGCTGGGTCTCCTGCAACTTGGCCAGTATCTGGCCCATTGTCTCCTGGGATTGATGGTATACTCCCAGGATGTTGGTGAGTGCCTCGCGGAGAGTCAGTTCCCTGGGCCTGTCCTCCCCCTGTCACACATCAGTTCACCCAGTTTCCCTGTTGTCCTGTGCCTCTGTCCCCTGAACCGTGTGTCCACTGCCACTGACCCCAGGTCCCTGATCATCCTGTGTTTGTGGGGTGGCCTGGGGTCCCTGTAGTGGTGGACACACTGCTGATTGACGTGTCCTGAAGACAGAGGTATGGGCCCGCTGGGTGGGTGCTGTGGTGGTGTTTCCTGAGGGGGGAGGCTCTGTGGTGGTATTTGCCTGTGTCTGGGTAACCAACTGTCCCTGAGGAGCCAGGTTGGTCATCCAGGCGAGCAGAGCTGCTGTCATCACTGTGGGTCTCGTCTGGGGGGAGGACTGGATGTTGCTGGCACCTCCGCTCTGGTGACGTTGGGTGTGGGACTGGTGGGGATATAAATGCAGTGTTATTGTTTCTGCATGTGACATCTTGTGCATGGGTGTGTTGGCCTCTATGGTTGTGAGTGCCCTGTCAGCTTTGCCTTGTGTGAGTAGTTATTTTGTGGGCTAGGTGATTCTCTCTAGTGTGCATGCTGTGGTGATGGATGTCCATGCAGGGCTGTGAGTTGTGTCCATGCATTGTTGTTGCATGAAGTGCTGGGCACTGGGATGGGTGGGTTGTGATGGTGGGGTTTATGTGAGGTTGTGATGGGGTGAGGGTAGTGGTGGTGGTATGTGATGGCATGCAGGTAGTGGGGTGAAAGTAGTAAAGATTTGACTTACCAGAGTCCAGTCCTCCTGCTACTCCTGCCAGGCCCTCAAGATGCATGATTGCCAAGACTTGCTCCTCCCATGTTGTTATTTGTTGTGGAGGAGGTGGGGGTCCACCGCCAGTCCTCTGTACTGCTATCTGGTGTCTTGCTACCACAGAACGCACCTTCCCCCGTAGGTCGTTCCATCTCTTCCTGATGTCATCCCTTGTTCTTGGGTGCTGTCCCACGGCATTGACCCTGTCAACGATTCTCCGCCATAGCTCTACCTTCCTAGCGATGGATGTCTGCTGCACCTGTGATCCGAATAGGTGTGGCTCTACCCGGATGATTTCCTCCACCATGACCCTTAGCTCCTCCTCTGATAACCTGGGGTGTCCTTGTGGTGCCATAACTGTAGTGTGAGTGGTGTGTGTGAGGGTTTGTGGGGTGATGTGTTGGGGTGTGTGCAGTGAGGTGCGTGGATGGTGCATGGGTGATGGTGTTCTGTGGCTCTGGTTGTGTGGGTGTTCTTGTTGTATCTCTCTCTAGTGGCAATTGATTTAGTCGTAAAGGGATGTGGGTGTGTGTTTTATAGTGGTGTGGGTGTTTGGGTGTGGTGTGTGTATGTGTGTCAGATGTTTGTAGTTTGAATTGGCCAATGTAGTGTTGTTTTGTTAGGTTTTATGTATTTTGAGCGCAGTGCTATATACTGCCAATGGTTTACCGTGGTTATTCGTGGGTCATAATGCTGTGAGCGTAGTTCTGTTGGTGTAACGGTGTGGGTTTTGGTACCACCAGTTTATCTGTTACCTTTGATCTGACGGACTTGTGTGTGTGTCTGTATAGTGATGGATTGCTATGTGTGAGTCATAATATGGGTAGCGGTATACCGCAGCGGTTGCGGTATGTTGGCGGCAGTCGGCATGGCAGTAAGCAGGAATTGCCACCAATGTCATAACGAGGGCCTTAATGCCACACACTAAACATTGTCCCCCCACCCGCTTCAAGAGACAAGATATGAGTAGGACAATATAAACTAAGGCTGCACATATATTAACTTAACTTATATCCTAAACAAATATATATTTTTTTGTGATTTTTTTAAAAATATATACTTTTTTTAAATAAATGTAGAACCCCATACAGAAACCCCCACCCAGCCCCCCAAAACAAAAAACAATACTAAAACCCATCCCCCAACTACACTTACTCTATCCTACAACTAACCTAATATATTTACCTAACCTGTAACTAACCACCTAAAACCCACTAAAACTGATAACAATATACGACGGGAGAAGGGAAGGAACTGGGAAGTTGTGCAGCAACATGTTCAGAGCTTCTTCCGCTTTTTTTAACAGAAACCTCAACAACCTGTAATTCATTGCTTCTCTAACTGGTCCAACCTTGTCATTATGTCTACCATGTCCCTCCTCATGTCAGCCTCAAAGTTTGAGGTAGTGGCTGCTGCAGGTGGCTTTTGCCGTGGCTCAGTGGGCATAGGTGCTGATGATGTTGAGGGATTTGGACCAGCTGAGGCTCCCCTGAACCCAGATGTTGTGCCCGATGTCTCCTGCACAGTTGTGACCTGTTTTGTAGGTCCCCCATTTTGAAAGAGGAGCCAAGAACTGACACATATTTTGACTGACATTACTGTGCATATGGGTATGCTTTCCTTTTCCTAACACCTACAATTCAATTGCAGCACAGGTTGGCACTTTTGCAACAATCTACATATTCTACACCCTCAATATTCCATCAGACATGATGTCTATATCCTAACTCAGATCTCATCTCATTGGTCACACATGCCATTTCAACATTGCATTGCACACATCATACCCTGTCACCAAAAAAAACCTAAAATGACACGTGACGCACAAGGTGACACTTACTGGTTGCATTGGGGTCTTCAAACTGGGACACCTCTACAATTGTGTAGGGTGGAGTGCCACCTGCAAGACAAGACAGGAACACATAGTTTAGTGATTTTAGAACATTTATATGCATGGACAACTGTTACACAATCAACTTGTTAAGCTGAGTAAGCAAGTCAACTCTGTGTTAGGACTGAACAACTGCTAAACATTACATTACAATTCTGTCTGTAAGACAAAGGGCCAGAAAGCCCTGGCACCACCTGAGCATTACTTTCCCTGACACCCCTGTGGTGCTTTTCACTGCACCACATGTACAAGGATCTGTTATGCAGCTGTTTGTGGTGTAACGCCTCCATGTACATATGAGGCAGCATGACACAGTATTTTGCATCAGGGAGCATGCAATAGTTGATGCAGTGGACGTCCCATTGTAACACCCATTGCTTTTGACGCTGCCCCAGATGTTGAAGATATCTTACTTGTTAGCTCACTTGAATGCCGTTTGCTTAAGACAAAAATCTTCCCGTCCTGCCCCTTGACAAAACATGCTGCAGTCAATGTATGTCCCCCTGTCATGAACATGTAAATGAGGATGTTGCAATGCAAAAGCGGTACCTACGAACTGGTCCACCAATACGAATCACCAGGTGATGCAGGAGATCTCGCTCTCATACTATCAGGTCTGCACAACGGTGCTTTATTTGGTGGTCGGTGCATACAACTCCAAATATCCGGTGTAGGTGGTTTAGCACCTTGCCTCACTGCAGCTTCTGTGCCTCTGTTGGGTAGACTTGGATGACCCTGCCAATCTCAACATCATGGGGAGGTAGTGTTTTACCAGCCAGATGAACCCTCCCAGTTCATCTCCACTCATCCTTTGTGCTCTCCCCTTCCCGGACATATTGCAGTTTCCTTCCACTGCAATCACAATAACCCCAAGACAAACACCCAACAATACAATAACAATGACAGGATAAAAACACTACACAAGACACAACAAAATCACAAAATGTACAGGACAACAACAGGACACAGCACAAAACTCTAAAAAATCCACCACTCCTCAATGAGCACCAGCTCCACACACCCTCTCACAATCACAGACAAAAAGACAGTGAAGTAAAAGTGAAAGTGAAATCACTGTACCATGTATGCAGCAAGAAAGTCCTGTTTCATCACTTCCTGGGCGTGTACACGTTTTCTGATATGTGTGGTTTTTTTTACACTTGATGCTCATAAGTGCTTTTTTTCCCATTAAGTCTGACAAGGCCTGTCGACTAGCGGCTAATGCGCAGGGGCCAGGCTTCATTTTGTTGAATAGCTAAGTATGGAGTACTGGCGTTTGCGTTAAATATTTTGACGCAGTAGGCTCTCCATGAAGGCTGGCAAGGCCTGTTGACTTGAGATTGACGCGCAGGGACCAGGTGTCATTTTTTTGAATAGCGTAGTGTGGAGTATTGCTGTTTGCAACAAAAAAGTTTACACATGACAGGAATGCCTGGATTTTGTTGGAAAGGCTGACAGTGCACCCAGATTAATATTACTTGTTACAAGGGCTATACATGTACTTAGTCAGTATAGTGGCTACATGTGTGTGCATGTGCATTCATATTGTAATGGTAACAAAGGAATGTGTTACCATATGTTTGTATGTGTGTGTGATGCATGCAATGACTGATACTGTTTGCATATGTGCATGGGTTAGTAGTCTTTTTCCACATACATGTTACCACATGTGTACTGGGAGTGTGCATATGTGATGCAACACATAATTGTGGGTCTACCACATTGTCATGTCTGATTTCCAAATGAAGGTTTGAAGACACCACTTTAGATATGATTGGCTATGTCGAATAGAGGTTCATGCATGTGATACCCTTGACAAATCATACTCAGAGAATGCAGTGGGCTGCAGCTGGGTTCATTTCTCATAACCCATGACAATGTGATTCATGTGTGTCCACACTATGGTGTGTTGTACGATTCAGCGTTCATGATGCTATGCTACATGTGTTACAAATGGTTCCCCAGTCTATGTATGATCATGTCATACAAATACATGTTCTTTAGTGGTAAGTAGACTTTTGTGCATACTCCAATTCATAATACCAGGCCTGTACCATTAATCACCATATGTGATGAGAATTCAGACATATGTGTGCAAGCCACACACTTGGTACATACAATTGACCACAACATGTTTGTTATGACTGTTACATACAATGGCATACAACTGTGTGGCAGGGTTGCAGTGAATCAATGATGGCACCCTAGTCATCATTGCTTCTGTGGGACTTTGTGTGCCCACACAGGCCCATGGTTGCATGTTTTGACGCAAGTTGAAGGTGCTCCACTCAGCTCAGTCCACTGTGCACATGCAATCATGCTCTTGACTGTGTAATTAGTCAATGTAGCCTCAGCATGGGAGTTAGGGGTATTGGCCGGGGATCTCCCTCATCATGATAGCCCTTCAGCAGTGCAATGTGCAGTCCCCTGCAGGCAGACACCTGCACAAATGTGATCCCATTGTCTGACATTATGTTTTTTCCTTTGGGGTACTTGATATCAGGCTGGTCCTATCATGTACAGGGGACTATTTGCTTGTTTGTGTAGGACATGCCTCATCATTTGGCATGGTTAAACACTGTTTGTATTTCCCATATGCAGCAATGTTGATGTGACTTTTCCACGGGCCAGCGGACCGTAACACTGTTACCGTCCGCTGGCCCAGCTTAAAAGTCGTGATAGGGAGCCAGGTATTCTGCCTCCCGCAGCCTTGGCGGTCTTTTGAAAAAAACGCTGAGGTTGTAATGAGGGCCTATATGACTTACACACACACATGGCAGTATACCAGCCACAGCACTTGTGTAGTGTCCAAGTGACCTCCCCATGTTACATCTCCAAGTGTATGATGGAGTCTCTCAGCTATTCTTCCACATCCCTTCGTGTACATGGGCATGCACTCACATCTGCATTCCACAACCTATGTCGCATTCACAATGAGTGTATACTGTTGTTGCGTGAAGTCATCTCAGCTATAAATATTTGACTTCCCACATGCAACATTTCTGTCTCTTTCTTCACCCACACAATTTCGGATCGGTCTGTGACATGCTTGGACATTGCTAGACTTATATGCACATCCCAACCGAGATTGCCATGTGGGAGACCTAGACATTTTATGGGATTGGTCCCAATAGGCTACTTTCTCTTGGTCAGGGACGTGAGTGTCAATGCGAGGTGTGTTTTCAAATGTGGTGGGTGATCATGCAGACTATACTGGGTTACCTTGCAGACACATATCAACCATTGTAGGTAATTGCTAATCCTTTTCTTCCTAGGCCATACACCGGTACATCAGTCTTCACATGTATGTCCAGATTAGCTGCAGACATATCTTAAGACAACATAATTTTGTGGCATGTTTGTAACAATGGACTTTGGAAGTGCTATAGACTCTGCCTACATTCCACCCACACATTCATCTGGTGGTGTATTCTCACATTTTCTTGATCATTCCTGGCTATGGGGCGTATGTGTAGAGAGTGGATCAGCACCCATTGCTGCTCCATTTGTCTTGAGACACTTACCGCACACCACAGCCAACATGTGTGTGCTTTATTTGTGAGACAGCACACCATGTGGCAGGGTTGGGGCCAATAGCGCTCACGGTACATGACACCATTGATATATGGTGCAGGCTTAGGCTAAAACTATTGTCCCTTACCCTGACCAGTTATTGATGGTCCATTGATACCAATGGTGTTTCCCCTTGTCACACCTGCTCAGTGCAGGCGTTACAGCTACCTGCCTGACACAGTTTAGTTCCTTATTTTAAAGTACACCATTTTGATACAGCCCCTACCGTATGTACACCCCCCTTGCATACTTCTTGCCTGGTGTAGCCATGATGTGGTGCAAGGTGTTAGAATTGGTGCTATGCCTACATTACACCACTTAGTATTTCTGGTGCGTGGATCTAGGCCTTCAACAGCTGCATGAGCTTGAGTTATGTGAAGCTGATGTGCAGCATAGATGTGCTAGACCCTGTTACATCACAATCTATGTTTCAACATTCTTTGTAACTGTTGTGGTTTTTTCCTGTTCTCTGAGGTAAGATCAACTTTCCAATATTACACGTAGCAGAGAAGGAGTACACCAAGGTCAATCTGGTACAAAGTCATTTAATGGTGATATTTACCGGGTGATTTTTGTTGTACAGTGTCTATGTGTAGAAGTTCAGTACAATTTGTTTTCTACTGCAATCACTTGCAGCAGTGTTTTATTGTTCCCCCTCCACCTGTGCTGCACCTCATCCTTATTGGGGACATCTACCAGTTCATCCCAGGGGACATTAGTCTGAATACATATGTTATACAAAATTGGTCATACAAAGATCATCTTGCATACTAGGGGTGGTGCATGCAACAGGCTTCTATTCTTCCTGTCAGGGCCAGGCACCTTGAAGTCAGGAGCTCATATGTCCTCTCCCCCACATTTCGTATCCTTCTGTGCCCTTCACTGTATGTCCGCTCTTCCTCCATTGTTGGGGTGCCAAAAGGAGTCATCACCCATGGCTGGATGCCATAACCTTGGTCAGCTGCAAAGGAATGTGAGAACATGTGTCTGTTATGCATATTTGTGGTATCATATGTGCCTTGACAGATGTTAGTTTTAGGTAGAGTGGTGACTCAGACTTGCATCTGATATTGTGTGTGGTCCTGTTTTGTAGAATGGTTGCATTAGTGTGTGGCGGTGGACATTGCTATCATGGGTTGTGGATCAGGAACCTGGTGATTGTCTTATTAAATATGGACTGACAGTTGCACCAAGCAAAATATGGGGGTCATTACGACCCTGGCGGTCGGTGGTAAAGTGGCGGTAAGACCGCAAACAGGCTGGCGGAAAAAAAATTGAATTATGACCGCGGCGGTTACCGCTGCGGTCATCCGGCACTTCACCATTACGACCGCCATGGCGGTGAAGACCGCTGGGCTGGAGATTGTGGTCTCCAGCCCGGCAGTCGTCACTAGACCGCTGATGGTATCAGGACCCTGCATACTGCCATGGATCTCGGGTGGTTGGGAACCGCCATGAGATCCATGGCGGTAGGAACTATCAGTGCCAGGGAATTCCTTCCCTGGCACTGATAGGGGTCTCCCCCATGACCCGCTACCCCCCACTGATCCTCCCTCCACACCCCCCACTCCCCTGCCACCCCCCAAAGGTGGCACAACCCCCCTCCCCACCCGACCCCGAACATGCACATATACACACCCCTACACGTACACACCCCAACATGCACATATACACAGCCCTACACGCACACACACCCAACATGCACATATACACACCCCTACATGCACACATACACCCGACAACACATACCCGCACACATTTCCCATACACACAACACCCCGCACGCATGCACTCACTCACTCACCCCTCTACACTCTCGCACGCACACCCCCATGCACGCACACAACACACAACACCCCACCACCCCCTTCCCTAACGGGCGATCAACTTACCTTGTCCGTTGATCCTCCGTGAGGGGACGGGATCCATGGGGGCAGCTCCGCCACCGGCACACCGGCACCAGAACACCGTCACACCAAATCATGGGACGTGATTCAGTGGGCGGTGTTCTGTTGACGTGGCGGTCCCGCCGTCTGCCAGTATGGCTGCTGGCGGCTTTCCGTACGAAAAAGGACAGCGGGCTGCCAGCGGTCAAAATACGCGGCACGGAAGACCTCCACCAATGGCGGTCTTCAGCACGGCAGTACCTCGGCAGTCTTGCGAAAAGACCGCCGAGGTTGCAATGACCTGCTATGTGTTTTGTTGTCCTTATTTGAGGCTGTGTACTAATGTTAGTGGAACATACCACCTCCTTACACAACAGTAAAATAATTTGCATTGACACTATGGTAGATCTACAAGGCCAAACTCAGGCCACCATGTTACTCTGTGACCCAACGCATGCAGTGCAACCCTTGGTGACCCTTTGTGGCAGATTATGCCTGTGCCAGCTAGCATGTGTACAAGTGTGAGATTCACACAATAGGAGGACCAACAAAATTGGTGCAGAGGATTCTCCAAGGTTCATAGACATGATTTATCACAGACACTTTCAACACCTGCAAAGAGCAGGCATTAGAGGGGGCACACCATAGTTTAGAATGGAATCCTATGTTCTGTGCATGAAATGGTTAGGTATGTCCTCAATACTCTTAAAGAGACCAACTATGGCATTCATTATCTTGACACTATTGTACTTACTCTGCGCCATGGTGTGACATGTATTCCATTTATTGTATATGGGGCCCCCTTGGTGGCAGTAGGGTGCGGCAATGGGGCACAATTACAGTGGCACTGCTGTTGATGCTGTGCCACTTTCCTCACATGTGGCTCTCAGTCCCTTCACTTTTGACCTGCAGATGAGTGATGTTCTGGGACTTCGAACCTATTTTGTGTTTTGTGTGCCATGACACAGGTGTTGTACACTGTATGTAGCATATGATTCTCACCCCTTTTTCTCTTGGAAATGCTCCCTTGCACACAGTTTAGTTGGTGGCAATTGCTGGCTTCTATGTTATCTGCATGTGGATCATGGGCACATTGTGGCACCATTGTACGGTTTGTTTAGTGGTGTATGCAAGTGTTTTCAGACCCCTGGGGACAGGAGAGGGAATTATGTGTTTTTCTGCAATGGCCTACATCGCATGACCAGTCCTGCTAAGTCCCATGCCTCCTCATTCACATGCATCTCTGGCCTCTTCCAGTACATTGTCAATAGTCCAGCTCCCACAGTGCCCTGTTGGTACCTTGGTATCATGTTAGACAGTTGTGGACTTACCACGTATGACTGCAGGAGTGCTGTGGGGTGTCCATTCCTACACATGGTCCTTCATGGTTGGTGATGTTGTATTCCTATGTGTGCAGCACAATGCACCAGACAGGTGAAGGTGGACACAATGGGTACGTTTGTTATGTTTCGGTGACATGTAGTTGTCGATGCCAACACTTGGATGGCGCTTGATATTGGTGCCGCCTGAGATCTTCTACACCATGATAAATGTGGGTCTGTGCCCATATGTGACTTTCTTTACGTTGACATGGCCAATGGCATTCACATCGCTGAGCTATTCCTTGTTAGGTGTAATGTGTGTGGGATCTGTAGTTAGTTGTCAACCAGTGGACACTTGTGGTTTGGGCCCAGCTTCTGTATGCAAGAGGGACATAGCTTCACCAGTCCTTCGCGTGGTGTGCCAGTCAGGTTGTGGCTGTATTATGTACATATGGGTGTATGATGTGCATTGAGTGAGATGTAGTGTGGCATGTGGCACATGCATTGTCTTTAAATCTGTGTTCCCCTGCTCATGTGTGTTTAGTGTGGTGTATGTATTGTTTGTCCTACTAGTTTGGTATGTTGTCTGTGTAATGATTGGTATGGTGGCTTACCTACGAGTAGGCCATTGCATATTGTCCATCCTGGAACCGCTTGTTGATGCTAGAGTGCCGGAATATGTAGGTATCATGGACTCTGCAGGGATATTTGGCTTGGATGTTTATGATGAGTCCACGGTGGTCCACAATGGCCTTCACATTTATAGAATGGATGTGATTGCTGTTCCTGTAGAGGTGTTCCTTTGCAGCAGGTGGCACAAGTTGAACATGGGTGCAGTCCGTTGCACCCATCACATCCGGGAACCCACCAATTTTGTAGAAACATTGCTTGATCTCTTCCTGAAGTTGCTGGGTGTTGGTGAAGAAGATGTGGTGGCAGAGAAGGAAGGCTGAGAGATGCCACCCACTTGTGCGCCAGTTGTCTGGAATGATGCCGAAGCCAGCATTTGGAGGGCAGCCCGGAGTTCAATAATGGGTGGAATAATTGTTGGAGTCTCCAGTCTTGCAGTGATATCTGGAGCAATGTGGTGTTGAAGGAATACATTGGTCTTCTGCGCTGCCTTTGTGGCTGCTGTGGTAGTGTTTGGGGTTGCTGCGGTGGTGCTGGTAGGACCTGTTATCATTGCTGTCATCTGCGGAGTGTGCCAAGCTAGAGCATTAACAGTTCCATGTAGTCCAGTGGGTTGCCAATACTCCTTCGGTGTGTTTTTTCTTATGTAGTAGTGAGTGGGCCTCATTTTAACGCCTGGTCTGACCAGGCATTAAAATTTGACACTCATCGGATTTCGCGTCATTTTTGGGACCAGTCCCTTAATGTGGATTGTTTTTGTGTCGGGCAGTAAATATGGAGCTGAAGGGCTGCCCTCATTTTTGGGAAGGGAATGCCTACCTTGCATATCATTGTCGCTAAACGATGCAAGGTGGGGTGGAACTCCTAAAAAATGGCGCAAACTCTGATATTTTGTCGCTAGACAGGTCTAGCGACAAAATATAAATATGGCACTAGGTTAGCGTTGCTTTTGCAGCAAAATTTATGGCGCAAGGGCGGGGCTACGTTTTCTTAAATATGGGCTCAAATGTGTCATATTTCATAATTACCTACAATATAATTTGATACTTGTTAGAAATGGGTTCTTTGGTTGGAAGTCAGGTTACCCACTGTCCAAGCATGGAGCCTCACTCTAGTCAGGACAAAGGAAAAACACACCCAGTTAACCCCTGCTCACCCCCTTGGTAGCTTAGCATGAGCAGAAAGGCTTAACCCAGATACAATGTGTAAAGTATTTGTAATACAGTGAAAACACTACAAAATGACTCAACACCAGGTTAGAAAAATAGCTGATGTTTATCTGGGCAAAACTAGACCAAAATGACAAAATTCCAACATACACAGAAAAGTTATGAATTTTTAAAAGATTTAACTTCAGTATAGCACTTACAAACACAAAAACTTCGAATTGGTGATATCACAGCATTGTGACTGAGTTGTTCCCAACAATCCAATGCTAATGGCCCCGGTCACGGAGTCACACGGACCCCCAGGTACAGTACCTTGTGAAACTGAGGAAACAAGCCGGTTCACGGAGTCTGGGAACACAGAGTCGCTGGATCCGATGCGGCGTCAGTTCTGGTGCTTTGGAGTGAAGGCGTCACGAGGAGGAGTCAGGTCCTTGCTCTGGAATGGTGGAGGTGAGGCGGCGTCAGTGCGAAGCGCTGGGTCCGTGCACTTCCGGTGGGGTTGATATCGGCGGTCAAAGCGAGGTGTGTCGAAGTCAGGTGTCACGGATGTCGGTGAGATGGAACCTCAGGACTCACGTAGTCGCGGACTTCAGCGAGGCTGCTGTGCGTCAGGCCTGTGGGTCGCACTCAAGCGAGGACCACAGATTCAAGTGCAAGCGGCATCATGGAATTCAGCAGCGGCATCAGTCTGTGGTCGTCCGAAGTCAGTACACTTGGTTTTTCTTGGTTTTCCACCAGTTTCTCCTTTCAAGGGCCCAGGGACTGGATAAGGCACCACTTGGCAGGCCAGCAGTCTCAGCAGAGAGTTCAGGTGCTGTCAGAGGATGTCTTTGATGGCCCTGAGACTCCGGAACAGGGGGCAAGCTCAGTCCAAGCCCTTGGAGATACCTCTCAAGCAGACATATACCACAAAGTCCAGTCTTTGTCCCCTTCCTCAGGCAGAAGCAGTATCTGCAGGATAGCCCAACAAAGAACAGTCATAGGCAGGGGCAGCACTTCTCCTCAGCTCTTCTCCTTGATAGAGGTTCCTCTTGGTTCCAGAAGTGAATCTTGAAGAAATTTAAAGTCTGGGGTTTTGGGTCCCATATTTATACCCCCTTCTGCATTTCAAGTTGCCCTACATCAAAGAAAAGTCTCTGTTGTTTACAGGATCCTGCCTTGCCCAGGCAGGCCCCAGACACACACCAGGGGGATGGAGACTGTATTGTGTGAGGGCAGGCACAGCCTATTCAGGTGTAAGTGACCACTTTTCCCTCTGCGCTTGCCCATATGGCTCATCCGGATATGCAGTATACACCTGAGCTCCCTTTGTGATACTGTCTAGAGGAGAGTAGCAAATAGTTCAACTGTCATTCTGACCCAGACAGGGAATCCATAAACAGGTAGATTCACAGAATGGTTTAAGGAAGAAAATGCCTACTTTCTAAAAGTGAATTCAGATACCCAAAACTCCACATCTCTATCTGCTCTCAAAGGGAAACTGCACTTTAATAATATTTAAAGGCAGCCCACATGTTAACCTATGGGAGAGATAGGCCTTGCAAGAATGAAAACCGAATTTGGCAGTATTTCACTGTTAGCACATGTAAAACACATCAGTACATCCCACACCTTTAACATACCCTGCACCCTGCCCATGGAGCTACCTAGGGGTTACCTTAGGGGTGCCTTACATGTATAAAATGAGAAGGTTTAGGCCTGGCAATTGGGTACACTTACCAAGTCGAAGTAGAAGCTTAAAACTACACTCACAGACACTGCAGTGGCAGGTCTGAGGCATGTTTACAGGGCTACTCATGTGGGTGGGACAATCAGTGCTGCAGACCCACTAGTAGCATTTGATTTGCAGGCCCTAGGCACCTCTACTGTACTTTACTAGGAACTCACTAGTAAATCAATTATGCCAATTACGGAAAAGCCAATTACACATACAATTTCACATAGGGAGCACTTCCACTTTAGCACTGGGCAGCAGTGGTAAAGTGTCCAGAGTAACAAAAACAGCAAAAAAACAGAGTCCAGAACATAGCAACAACCTGGGAAGCAGAGGCAAAAGGTTAGGGGAGACAAGCAAAGGGTGCCAGGTTTAACACTATTACATTTCCAGTTGTTTAGAACTCTACAAAATGCGCAATGTGATAAACCTGAAAAAGCTAGAGCTCCAATGATAACAAAAAATGTTCTTCTATGAACAAGGGAAACAGAACAACCTGTGCGATTCTGTGCTTGAGGCGGATTTAAAGGCCAGTTGTTCCCAGTGTGAGTTCACTCAAGGTACAACAATTTCTATATTCCATTTACTAGCAGGATTTCCCTATCAGTTCATAAATTGTTGCTTCCCTGTGTGTTTATTATCGAAATGGCTGCGAAACAAATGCACCCGCTTTGAAACGGCTGCGTTTCTAAACCTGAATCATAAAGCGGCTGAGAGCCTGCCATCCTCTGGCTTACACCTCCACGCACTTTTATAGAGATCCTTTGTGATTCTTGCGGGAATATAGGGGGGAGAATTAATGCATATATTTGAACTAAATATGAGTAATGAAAAACAGGGCGTAGCTTTAGTTTTTGAACTCCTGGCATGAAGGTTAGATGACCACCATAGAAGAAACTAATACAGTGAGATAAATAAAAAAGACTAGAACGCCCCTGCTATTAACTTAAAAATGATCAACCTTCAACAATAATAAAGTATTCTTCTGAGAAAATGCGATACATGTTTGTTGTATTCATTCTGGAATGGAGAATTTAGAATTCTGGGGAAAGTGGAGAATTGTGGCAGTTGAGGTGAGAGCTGGACCGGTGAGGACACTGCTGTGTGGATGGGCTGTTATCTTTGCAACTTTTACTTATTTAAATAAAGGAGTTTAACCAAAGAAAACCAGATGTCGTTCCCTGCAACACTGGTGACGAGGGACGGGATCAAAGCAACTCCTTGGCCCAACACGCTCCTATTACGGCTCTGCTGTCAACAGCCATCGATTGGACAGAGCTACAGTCAGCGGACCCCAAACAGGCAGGCATTGTGATACTTAAAATTACCTTCTCTTTTCTTTTGGTGGTGCTCTGACTCCTCGCGCACCGGCTTTGATTTTTTGTTGAGAGTGTGCGCAAGAGCGAGTGTGTCCACGCTCGTATCGGCACGCACGCGCTGTTCCTCACTGGCTGCTGTCTGCACGCACGCGCTGTGCCTCGCGAGAGCGAATGTGTCCACGTTCGTATTGGCACGCATGCACTGTTCCTCGCAGGCTCCTAAGCAACAGCCGCACGCATGTGCTGTGCCTCGCTTGCTGGTATCCAGGCAACAGCTGGCCTGCCCCGCTCTCAGTTATCAGATGTGTTTCTGCTGCATCCAATGGTTGCCAAGCAACACTCAGCGCCCTGTCTGTACGGCAGTGTGCGCTTAACCCGGTGAACTTTCTGTCAACCAGGACAACTTCGAGGGAATCTCCTCTATTGGATTCATCGCAAACAATACTTTTCGGGCACAGAGCGCACCGCCTGCTTAATATATATATTTTTTCCTATTCTTCTCCTTATGATTTCCAGAGTTCATCTCTTTCTTCTGCTTCAACAACGTGTATTCCTGAAGAATAATGCCTCTCATACACTAACAACTTGGGAGGTACCATCATTATCTCAGAACTGTGTATCACATTCAAATTCAAGTTATTTTACGCTGATACACACAGCTCTACTTCCCAGACTTGCTACCATCTAGATATTCTTCTTTTACGATATATCAAACTCGGGACTCGACCTCAAGTTTTAAATACTAAAGTTTTATAATGCAAAACGTAACTGCACCTCATTTTTTTCTATCCTCTCCAGGAGAACCCCCCATTAAATGGTCAAAATGGAAAAGGTTTTTTGAGAGGTACGCCAAAGTCTGTGGTACCTCACTAAGTGCTGAACGAAGTACTGCCTTATTGCTTCACTGTTTGGGTTCTGAAGGCCAAGAAATATTTGATCACCTTCCAGATATTCCAGACAGCAATAAACTTAAATGAATTTGAAATTTGTATACGGAAATTGGACATGCATTACCTTCCCAAAGTCAGCACTATACTAGAACGTTATTACTTTGGTAAAAGACTACAAATGGAGGGTGAATCTGTAGAGAACTACGTAACATATCTTAGAAGTCTCGCTTCTTCATGTAAATTTGGTTTGCTCACTGATGAGAGAATAAGGGACCAATTCATGTTGGGTTGTAATAGTGAGAAAATTTGAGAGGAACCGTGGTTTAAGGACTGACCCTCTTTGGAAGATGTATTGATGGTTGCAAAGCGGATTGAACACTCTTTAAAATGTGTGGATGTAATTAAGAAAGTGGCCTGGTGATTCTTCGGGTGTGGTGTGTTCCATAGCTGAGAATAGTAAAAAAAAAATGGCAATACACATTAAAAAAAATTGGAAGTTTCTTCTACAGTGAGAGACAAACGGTGTTTTCAATGTGACAAACTAGGTCATCTTGCTAACGATAAAAAATGTCCAGCTCTCAAAGCATATTGATCTTATTGTAAAAAACGGGGACATTTCTTTTCTGTTTGTAGGGTATGTAAAACCAAATCAAATGTAAATGAGGTCCACACTGATGCTGATGAAGGCCTTGGTCCTTCTGACTTTGATTGTGGACAAATTGTTCTTGAGGTAGGGAAAAATAGAGGTCCTCTTGAGTTGATTACAGTAGAAGGCATGGAGACACAAGTCCTATTTGATTCTGGGGCGAAAATCACCATAGTCTCCCGTGATTTATTTTCTTGTTGCTTGAGAGAGAAGGTTACTCTTTGTAAACCTGGTATTAAACCGTGTGCATATGGGGGTGAGGTAATACCTCTACTTGGCTACTTCATAGGTTTAATTGAATTCAGAGGCCGTTTTACGTCAGGAAAAATGTATGTCTCAAAAAAAGGTGATAGCATCATTAGCTGGTGGCACCAGAAAGATCTTCGAGTCATGTTGCACTCCAATAGTATGGACCCCATCATATTAAAAGACATTTCCCAAGTTGAGTCAGTGTCATCACAGTATTCCGATGTGGGCCTTCATCAGACACTGTTTCAAGAATTCCCGAGGGTGTTCAGAAGTGAGGTGGGTTGTTTAAAAGATTATTGCCATGACATTAAAATTGCTCCAGGTTCTGTCCCTTTCTGTAGCTAAGTTAGGAACGTTCCAGTCAATGCCAGAGAGGAAATGCTGAATGAATTAAATAAATTAAAGTCACAAGGCATCATTGAAGAAGTAGAAAGCACCCCTTGGTTGGCCCCAGGAGTCATGGTTAGGAAGCCCAATGGATCTCTCAGGCTATGTGTGGACCTCAGACAGTGGAACAAATGTGTCATTGTGGACAGATATCCAATACCAAATATTAGTCAATTGTTAATGATGATAGGAGATGCAAAAGTCTTTAGCACTATTGATCTGGCTTCAGCCTACCACCAAATCCGACTCACTGAAGTGTCCATGGATCTTACTGCTTTCATTACACCCTATGGCACTTCCAGATACACCAGACTGCCTTTTGGTCTGATCTCGGCCGCATCAGTGTTCCAGAGGGTCATAGAAAAGATTCTGAAAGATCTAGAAGGTGTCTGTGTGAATCAAGATGATGTGCTAGTCTATGGAAAAGATCATGCAGAACATAGCTACAGAGTCAGGCAAGTACTAAGGAGGATAGAAGATCATAATCTGACAGGCAAGTTAGAAAAGTGTAAATTTGGCACTAAAACAATTGAATATCTAGGGCACACCATTACAGGTGAAGGGGTATCTCCAAAGGCTGATCTTGTTAGTACAATTCAGACAATGGTTTCGCCTTCCACAAAAGAAGAACTTTTGAGGTTCTTAGGAGTGGTTGAATACTACCATAAATTCATCAAAAATGTTGCTGATATTACCTATAATATGAGAGGTCTTCACAGGAAGGGAGTTGACTTTGTATGGAATGAGATGTGTGAAAGAGAATTCAAAATGATCAAAGAAAAATTAACATTTCCGTGTCTTATGAACTTTGATCCCAACAAAAGTTCCATCATCACAACCAATGCCAGTTTAAAGGGATTGGGTGCTGTATTACAACAGGGAGGATGTTGTCCCCAGAACACCATCATGTTTCTTTCGAGGAGTCTAAAAGGGGCCGAAAGCAAGTATTCCGTGATAGAGAGGGAGGCACTAGCAGTCCACTGGGCCTTAAAGAAATTTAGGAATTTATTGTGGGGATCCTCATTCGTGGTAAGAACAGACCATAAACCTTTATGCAAAGTATTCAATAAGAAAGGGGTCAATGTCATTTCTTCCAGGATATCTAGATCGGTGATTGACCTTCAAGAGTTCAATTTCGAGGTGAGGTATATCCCTGGAGTTGAAAATGTTATAGCAGACACACTATCCAGGTTGGTTACAGAAGACTCCTCGGATTCAGTTAAGGAGGACGAGGAGACTTTAGATTTGGTGTGTGAGAGTAATCAGCCATCAATCTCGGAGAAGAAATAAATGGCGGCAAGAGTTAGCAGAAGATTCCACCCTGCAAAAGGTAATTGACCTCATCACAACTGGCTGGAAATTTAAACAGCAAGGTGGGGAGTTATGCAAGGATTATTGGCTAGTAAACGATCAGTTAGCTACCAGGAATGGGCTGTTATTACGAGGTACCAGACTGGTACACCCAACCAAATTGAGAAAAGAGCTGTTGGAAATTGCACATGAAGGACACTCAGGGATTTCTAAGACGAAAGAAAGGCTGAGGTCTAATTACTGGTGGCCTGACTTAGACATTAAAGTTGAACGTGAAATGAGAGAGTGTGTGCAGTGTTCCGTTAGTGAGAAGTGTAATAAACCACGAATCCAGCCCATGTTAGTGAGGAATCAACCAGAGAAGCCGTGGAAAGACATTGCGTTAGACGTTCTTGGTCCCATACATGGCAGTGGCCATCAATGCTTTATCATGGTTGTTTTTGATATGTTCTCATGATGGCCAGAAATGTACTTCTCTAAAGGTGTTGAAATTGCATCTGTAATACGTTTTCTCAAAGACTTATTTTTAAGGGAGGGTTTACCTGAAACACTTCTCACAGACAATGGTGTTCAATTAGTTTCTAAAGAGAAGGAAGACTTTCTCCAGTTATGTGGTATTAAGCACAAAAAATGTGCCTTTTACCATCCAGAGGCCAATGGTATGGTTGAAAGGTTCAATAGAACATTGAAGGAAACCATAGCGTTGGCCAAGAATAACAACAAGGATTGGAAGGAGGAAGTTATTAAAAGAGTGGGTATATATAGATTGACACTACACACAACCACCGGGTTATCTCCTTTTGATTTATTTCGTGGGAGATGTCCCAATTCCATTCTTGATCCTGGCTGGGTAAACCAATTCCTGGAAAATACAATGAGTGGTAAGAAGGATGCTTATGAAAAAGTGAGAGAGCAGTCCAAGGTAAGGAACAGCAAGATTCAGTTTGATCGCAATCACGTTGTTAAGGTGACTAAGGTTAAGTTTGGAGATTTGGTCATGATAAAACGCCCAGGCTTGTCCTTTGCTGGCAGTAAGCTGTCTAAACCATTGAGAGTTATCAAGATTTTCACCAATTCTGTCAAAACCTGTGATCATCGGGTGTGGAACCTCAGCAGAGTAGTTCTATACAAGGGGAGTGCTGTACAGGAACATCAATATGACAATGAAAAGTTCTCTGACAATGTTGGAGACAATGTGGTGACTGGTAACTTGGCTAAAGATGGAGACGACTACAAGCGCAGAAAGGATAAGAGCAAAATGTTCCGGAGGAAATCCACCAGGAAGACACAGAGCCCAGCCTACCTTCAGGATTATGTATAGACTTTCACCCTCTTACCAATTGTTGTTTCTATTTATTTTTCCCATAGGTTATTCATAAGTTCCCTTTTGTTTCATGTACATGCATATAACTTTTTATTGTTGTTGTTTTTGTTGTAAAGGGGAAGATGTGTTGTATTCATTCTGGAATGGAGAATTTAGAATTCTAGGGAAAGTGGAGAATTGTGGCAGTTGAGGTGAGAGCTGGACCGGTGAGGACACTGCTGTGTGGATGGGCTGTTATCTTTACAACTTTTACTTATGTAAATAAAGGAGTTTAACCAAAGAAAACCAGACGTCGTTCCTTGCAACAATATTCTAGTTCACAGGTGATTGCTCTATATAATACGGATGTATGCCTTGCTGCAGCATTCAGTATTAATTTCAGAAATCTTACACATCAATTACTCATATTATTCACAACATTTTCAATAAAAGTAACAGATGAGTGTTTATTCCCCCAGAATGAGAGACCTGCACGTCACCCCGCTGCAACTGATACAGTAAACTTATTGTTAGCTAATTCCACAGCAACCTTGATGCATGTGTTTTTCAGTCGAAAAAATTGGCATTTTTAATTCTTTTGTGAATTACTAATGATCTGAGCTTATCATATTGTCAATTTTCCCTTTGCCTCTCAGCATTGTTAAATTATATTTTAATTGTGCTGTAAATCCTTCAACATTGACACACAGTTATCCATAGGTCGCAGAAATTAGTGTTTAACATCAATGAATGGCGAAAATCAGTTATGTGCTGAAAAATGAAGCTCAGCAAATTCATCGATTGTGGGTGGGAGTGAAAGGGAGGAGGGCGTAAGAGGCAGAGTGGAAGAGGGAGTACTGCTAGCTGGTAATTTGGTGGAGAGAGTCTCACACAGTGACGCCTGACATACGCTGTAATACTCAAGGTCTTCAGGTAGTTTGAAAATTGGCATTGCAACAATGCATTCAGGGTGGTTTTGTAACTTCAAACCTTTTAAGAAGATGGTCTAACTAGCTTATGATGCATCGCTTCTCCATGACCTGCATTAATTGTATAGGCTGTCTTTTCTAACATTCGTATGGGATCCATGATGCACCCATGAATTCGCAGTGTTATTTTTATAATTTTTCCACTTTGCTCACCTTTTAAAGCTACCACACACAGGTTATCCATATACTTATAGTTTTAATGCAAGTATATACCTAAAGGATATAAGGGATAATGCATGAAAGAAGCAACTTTGTATCACTTAGAATAATATTAATTCAGTCAGGGCCTTTTTACCTTCCTAGCCTGTTTTTGTGTTCTGGTCTAGTGAACTTTGGGGGCCCCTGATATGCATGTGTTGGTACAATAAAGGTATTCAGACCTACTGGTGTTAAACAGGGGATCTGTCAAGTGGGGCCCGAGAAAAAAAGGGGGTGTCCCAAATCGCAAAATCCCCATGCATTTTCCATAGATTTTTTTACACAGTGCTACCGCAACAACTAATGAACGGAATTACACTAAATGTGTCAGGAAGCTAGATCTTGGTCCAGAAAACGTGCTTTTTTGTGATTTGGTGTAAATCCATTCAGTAGTTTTTGACAAATTAAAATTAAAAAAATATTTGTATAACTGGACGACTGGGTCTGCAAGAGCCTTGCATGAGTCTTGCAGGAGCACCAATTTAAAAATAGAGCTTTCTGATCAGCCCAGGAAGTTTTTTTTGCCCTTGGGCCATTTCGCTCTGCGAGAATCAGACTCCCGGGGTGGTGAGAGCCATGATTGGCTGCCAGCAACATGAGAAAAATGTTGCTGGCTGCCATTCTAGGACTCAGGGACTTAGGTGGTCATTATGAACATAGCAGGAAACACCGTACCGCCGGCAGTGGCGGTAACTACTGCCACCAGACTGGCGGTCCAGTCTGCCAAATAATTAAGCCAATGAGAAACAAGTAGCGGGCCATCCACACACTGCCATTTTTGTAGTCCTGCTGATGATGGGGAGGCTGCCCTCAGGCCGGCGGAAGGACCCGCCCACCAAATTATGAAACATCACACCGCTAGGCAAATTGTGGCAGAAACGATCCATATAAAGGGAGAAACTCACTGGAGGCATACAGAAGACACCGATGCAGACATGGAGCGAGAGTTGCAAATAATCCCAGTGCTTCTCCTTGCCATATTCCTCCAGGTCCGTGACCAACGACGATGGTAAGTACTGCAGCCTAGTACACATGGGAAGAAAGGGCACAGTTACACACCCAGCCCATCCACACCGCAACGCACTCCCAACCCCTCCCACCAGCCCAATCCATACATACCATAACAAGATGTACTTACCAGACACAAGCCAACAAATACCTGCACCAGTGCACACACTTGTGCACAACACACCCCCACAGTGAAACGCTGCACAACGTCTCTATATGGTGCCAACAGCTCTGCTTGGCACTCAAATTTAATATCAACAAAGAACATGAATGTCCAAATAAGGCCATTGGCTGGTCCAGTGCAAAGCTCCGGAACGGCAAATATAGCCCACGCTTCACCCCTACGATGGTAAAGGAAACTCCACTGGGAAGGGGCATCAATGGGGCAGCCAGGCACCTCAGGGACCAGTGGCAGGGATTGGCGGGTGCAGTGAGTAATGTCTTGAATGGGGGGTTTTGGGTTTAGGTTTAGGAGATGGAGGTGGGGAGGGTTTGGGCTTGCCCTTGGAAGGAGGGGGAGTGGGCCTGGACCGGGGGGGTGGGAGCAGGACCTGGGGCAACATGGGGCTTCTTCCTCCCTGGGGAAGGGGCACAGGAATGGGAAGGATGGACTGGGGCGGACTTAGATGAGGAAGGAGTGTACTGGGCAAGGGCAAGGGTACGTTTAGGGTCAAAATGGGGTGGGCCGGTGAGTTCAAACAAGTCAACCCGGGAGAGAAAAAGCTTCTTAGGTGCAGTTGGAGGGGATTTGGAGCCAGGTCTGGGAGTGGAGGTTGAGGGAGTGGTGGTCCAAGGTGTAGGTGTGCTGGACGTCGATGCAGGTGCCTGTTTAGTATGCTTATGTATGGTGGATGTGTGTGGTGTGGATGAGTGTGAACGTTTGAGTGTTTTGGGAGGAGGGGGTTGACACAGTGGGAGAAGACAGGCTGCCAGTGTATATGGATTTTGTGTGGGAGTCTGCAGGTCTGGTGAGGTCTGGTGAGTGTGCTGCAAGTGTATGTAAATGTTGTTGTGGTGAGTGCAGGTGTGGTATCTGGGGTGCATGACTAGATGTCAGCTGTCAATGTGCCTGGCACTACAATGCATGCAACCTTTAGTATCTAACTACACTCATAATGGTGGCATCGTAACAGTGTTGGTACTTGTAGGAAATTACCATCTTGTCTGGCATGTTACCCCCATTTTTCAAATGTATGTGAGTTTGTTTTTGCCTGTCTCACTGGGATCCTGCTAGCCAGGGCCCCAGTGCTCATAGTTTGTGTCCTGAATGTATCTGTGTAATGACTAACTGTGTCACCGAGGCTCTGCTAACCAGAACCTCAGTGCTTATGCTCTCTCTGCCTTTGAAATTGTCACTATAGGCTAGTGACCATTTTCAACAATTCTAATTGGCACACTGCAACACCCTTAGAATTCTCTGGTATATGGTACCTAGGTACCCAGGGTATTGGGGTTCCAGGAGATCCCTATGGGCTGCAGCATTTCTTTTGCCACCTATATGGAGCTCGAACAAATCTTACACAGGACTGCCACTGCAGCCTCAGTGAAATAACGCACACGTTATTTCACAGCCATTTTACACTGCACTTAAGTAACTTTTAAGTCACCTATATGTCTAACCTTCACTTAGTGAAGGCTAGATGCAAAGTTACTAAGTCTGAGGGCACCCTGGCACTAGCAAAAGTGCGCCCACAATGTTCAGGGCAATTTCCCCAGACTTTGTGAGTGCGGGGACACCATTACATGCGTGCACTACATATAGGCCAATACCTATATGTAGCTTCACAATGATAACTCCAAATATGGCCATGTAACATGTCTAAGATCGTGGAATTGTCCCCCCATGCCAAAACTGGTATTGGGGTGCCAATCCCATGCATCCCCTGGGCTCCACTATGAAGCTCTGCCAAACCAGCTCTCTGGGGTTTTCTCTGAAGCTACCTCTGCTGCCAACCCACAGACAGGGTTCTGCCCTCCTGGGGTCTGGGCAGCCCAGTCCCAGGAAGGCAGAACAAAGAATTTCCTCTGAGAGAGGGTGTTACACCCTCTCCCTTTGGAAATAGGTGTTAAGGGCTGGGGAGGAGCAGCTTCCCCCAGCCTCTGGAAGTGCTTTTAAGGGCACAGATGGTGCCCTCCTTGCATAAGCCAGTCTACACCAGTTCAGGAAACCCCAGCCCCTGCTCTGGTGCGAAACTGGACAAAGGGGTGGTGTCCAGAGCTCCTCCAGTGTGTCCCAGACCTCTGCCATCTTGAATCCAGAGGTGTGAGGGCACAGTGGAGGCCTCTGAGTGGCCAGTGCCAGCAGGTGATGTCAAAGACCCCTCCTGATAGGTGCTTACCTGACTAGGTGGCCAATCCTCCTCTGAGGGCTACTTAGGGTCTCTCCTGTGGGCTTTTCCTCAGATAACCCTTTGCAAGAATTCACCAGAGTTCCTCTGCATCTCCCTCTTCGACTTCTGCCAAGGATCGACCGCTGACTGGTCCAGGATGCCTGCAAAACTGCTACAAAGTAGCATGAAGACTTTGAGGCCAAGAAGAAATCTCCTGTGGGTCGACGGAATGTTCCCCCTGCACCAGCAGGCACCAAATTTCAGAATCACTGTTACTCTGGGACCCCTCTCATCCTGACGAGCATGGCCCCTGGAACACAGGTGGTAGACCCAAGTGACCCAGACTGCCGAGTGGTCCAACTGTCCAAATTTGGAGGAGGTAAGTCTTTGCCTTCTCTCTACAGACAGTAATCCTGTGTACTGTGTGAACTGCAGCTGCTACGGCTTCTGTGCACTTTTGCAAGGAATCCTTCGTGCACAGCATAGCCCAGGTCCCCAGCACTCCGTCCTGCACTGCTCAACTCGCTGAGTTGACCACCGGCTTCGTGGGACCCTCTTTTGTAGTGTTGAGATGACCGCTGTGCTCAGTTTTCTTGAACCCATGATCAAGTACTTCTGCGGGTGCTGTCTTCTTGTGCATGGGCTCTCTGTGTTTCTGAGGCCCCCCTCTGTCTCCTCTTCCAAGTGGCGACCTCTTGGTCTTTCCTGGGCCCAGGCAACACCCTTTTTCTTCAAACACGACCTTTGCAGCTAGCAAGGCTTGTTTGCGGGCTTTCTCCAAAGAAACAGCTCTGCATCCTCCAGCACTCTGTGAGACATCTTTTGCACAAAGGAGAAGATCCTGGCATCTTTCATTGTTGCAGAATCTTCAGCTTCTTCCACCTGGAGGCAGCCATTTTGCACCTTCATCTGGGGTTTAATGGGCTCCTGGACCCCCACTGACACTTTTGTGACTCTTGGACTTGGTCCCCTTCCTTTACAGGTCCTCAGGTCCAGGAATCCGTCTTCAGTGCTTTGCAGTCTGTTGTGGTCTTTGCAGAATCTCCTACCGAGTTTAGTGTATTTCAGGGAAAGTAGTACCACTTTACTCCTACTTTTCAAGGTTTTGGTGTGGGGTATCTTGGACACCCTTAGTGTTTTCTTACACTCCCAGCGACCCTCTACACACTACACTAGGCCAGGGGTCCCTAAGTGGTTTGCATTCCACTTTCTTAGTATATGGTTTGTGTTGCCCCTAGGCCTATTGCATCCTATGGTATTCTACAGTGTTTGCTCTAATTTTCTAACTGTTTACTTACCTGATTTTGGTTTGTGTGTATATTTTGTGTATTTTACTTACCTCCTAAGGGAGTATATCCTCTGAGATATTTTTGGCACATTGTCACTAAAATAAAGTACCTTTATTTTTAGTAACTCTGAGTATTGTGTTTCTTGTGATATAGTGCTCTATGAGATAAGTGGTATAGTAGGAGCTTTGCATGTCTCCTAGTTCAGCCTAAGCTGCTCTGCTATAGCTACCTCATGGGTGCTGACCAGCATGGGCCGTACAGAGTAAAGAAACAGACGTCAGTGTAGGTGCTCCATACACAAATGCCATGCCTGTTCATACTGATATGGCCCATGTAGACATGCAAATGAAAAAATAACAAGCAGAAACTGCCAGACACACTATAGGTGGGCATTCACACAGTGAACAAAAATGCATACAGGCATCCGCCACAATACATCTAAGGAGGACAGAGAGCAACTCACCTGCTACTCTGGTAGCCCATACAACTTGGCATACAGGGGTACAACCCCGTCCACCAGCTTCTCAAGCTCCACCGCGGTGAAGGCCACGGCCCGTTCACCTGTCACACACGCCATCTCAGGGACCAGAGTCAGGACACGACAGCACAGCAGCAGTGGAGTTCTTCCCTTCATGTAATGCAGGAGCCAAGTGTCAAGGGTCTGTCAAAATGGAGGTAGATACCGCAGCAGTGTGCACCATCAACGCCGGCGGCAATCGTGATTCGCCCAGGTTCCCCATTAACAACCATGTAATCCAATGATCAGGTGCACGGCGGTGAACACCGCCTACCGCCATGACGATTAATGCCAGCGCAATTAAGTCACTTCCGCACTACAATACCTGAATGGCAGGAGGCTGCCATTTTTCTTCCACCATGTCTCCATAGCCTGGCAGGGGGCCTCATCCATGGCCCCATTCCCTCTCCCCTTCGTCGATTACTGACATGAGTACTGGTTCCCCACATATACTCATGGTTGGAAGTGTGTCTACACTGTGATGTCATTATGACTGAAACACCTCACCACACATTAGCCTCACGGACTACCTCATTCTTTGTTTGTGTGTGCGTTACCTTTGTGTCGCATTGTAGAAATGTATTGTGATACCATGTGTTGCAAGTGTATGTCCAAACTCAAAATGTGTTGCTTCGTCACCCATAGGTACAGAGCCACGTGGCGTAGGAGAGCCCCATTTGTTTCCAGACCCCTTGTAGATCTGGCCACCATGGAGGAACATCACATCATCATAATTTACCGACTTAATCGAGCTACAATCCTTGACCTCTGTGCAGTAATGGATCCTGTTCTAAAGCCAGGCGATTGGAATCAGCATGCCCTACCTGCAACTGTGCAGGTGCTATCTGTGCTCCATGTTTTGGCCACAGGCTCATTTCAAGTGACAGTGGGCATGGCTGCACAGGTATCCCAGCCAACGTTCAACCACATCCTGTCCAATTTCCTGGATGCATTCATTCAACACTTGCAAAGTCATTTCCACTTTCCCCAAAGGGCTCATCTCACCGCCATCAAATCAGGATTCTATGCCTTTGCTAATACCCCCATGTGATAGGTGCCATTGATGCAACCCACATAACCCTCATACCCTCAAAAGTGAATGAACAGGTGTGTCGGAATCGTAAGAAATATCATTCCACGAATGTCCAATTGGTGTGTACTGCTGATCAGTACATTTCACATGTCAATGCAAGCTTCCCAGGATCAGTCCATGATTCATTTGTCCAGAGTAACAGCAGTATGCCACACATGATGGTATAACTACAGGGGGACAGAGCTTGGCTCATAGGTGAGTGTGTATGAAACTGGATCAGTTACATAGCTGACAGCCAGGCTGTATGCAAGAAAAATGTGTGTGTTTCAACCCTCTTTCTCCCACTTTTGCAGGGGATTCTGGGTACCCCAACATGCAATGGCTCCTGACACTTGTGAGGAATCCCAGGACAGATACAGAGATGAATTATAATGAGGCCCATGGTCGCACTAGGAGGGTGATATAGAGCACCATAGGTCTCCTGAAAGCAAGATTTTGTTGCCTCCATCTCTCTGGAGGATCCCTGTGCTATGTCCCTGACAAGGTGTGTAGGACAGTGGTGGCCTGCTGCATGCTGCACAACTTGGCTGTGAGAAAAGTCATCCCACTTCTGGCTGAGGAGGGTTCTGTCCAATCAGCCCTGCAACCCCAGAGGAGGGATGAGAGTGATGGTGAAGAAGAGGGGGAAGATATCAACTCCAGGATCCAGCTAATCCACCTATACTTCCAGTGACTCTCAGGTACTGTTCCGTGATGCTGATCGCTTCACTGCATTGTTTCAGTCTGACTTATGTAATAGGTACTGTGGTGTCCTTTACCAGTGAAAATGCAAAATCATGACTTAAGTGACAGATGCCAGTGCACGCAATGCGATGTACAGTGTGCAATACTTCAGACACTACAGTGTGTTGGATCCCTTCCTGCAATAAAAGTGGTATTATGAAGGTAACTAGCTAATGGATTCACATTCACAATTGATCTCTCATATTGATTAAAGACAGATATTTTGAGTGCAAAGGTGTATTTATTCAAAGTCAAAACATACATGAGTGTTGGGACAGTGAAAGAGAGTGGGCACATGGTGGACAACATACTCTGGTACATATGCTCAGCTGTTGGTTGCACAGGGGTATTGTCCATGGAGCCATTTGAAGATGGGGAGATGGCAGTGTCATGTCAACGAGGTAGCTCAGTGGCACACAAGGGAGACAGATCAGGGCAGAGTCTCTTCCTGGCGCTGGGCTTGGTCTTGGCTGGTGTTTCAGTGGGATATCTGGGTCTGAGAGCATGTCTGCGAAAGAGCAGTTGAGATGCATGGGTTGGGGTGCTGGTGTCCTGTGAGTCCTCTGGCAGTGCCACCAGTCCAGTAGATGCTGCAGATTTAGATGGCAGGGCAGTATCCTGGCTAGTGGTACGGCCCTGCAGGTGGGTGGAGGACTCAGGCTGGCTGTGGTACTGGCGTTGCAGCACCCCTACAATGGAGGCCATGGTGGCATTGAGCTGTTTCCATTGCTCCATGGCCTCCTGGTGGTGTGCAACCCGCAGCCTCTGATTCTGCTCCAAGGTGGCTAGGATCTGGCCCATCCTGTCCTAGGAATGGTGGTATGCCCCCAGGACCTCAGATATCACCTTCTGGGCTGCTACATCCATCCTTTGGCCACCCACTGGGCCACTGATACCCTCCCACTGGCCCTAGCCCCCTTTGCCTGTGTCCCCTGTACAGGTCTGGCAGTCCCACTTGCAGCTGACCCTTCATCATCCTGCCTGTTGGTGGGTGGAGACTCTGGCCTATTTACATGTGGGCAGCCAGTCCATGGCCTAGTGACACTGGTGTGGGGTTGTTTGGTCAGGGCTGATGGTGGTGACTGAGTGGTATGGGTGTCAGTGGTGTCCTGGGTGGGGCTTCTGGAGGGCGACTGTCCAGGGGTGTGGGATGGGCCAGGGATTTCCTCTGTGTCAAGAAATCCCTCTGCACTTTCCTGAGTGGGGCCTCCGTCTTCAGGTAGGTCCTGGTACTCCTTGACGTCTCCATCCGGGTGACATGGGTGATGGTGCCTGAGTGTGAGAGAATAGAGATGTCGTTGTCTTGTACTTTTTTGTCAATTGCAGCACTGGTCAGCACTAATTGATGGTTGGATTACCATGTAGTGGCATGCAAGGTCCCTTTGTGTACATTTAGATGCATTTAGTGAGGGGGGGGTGGTGCATTGTGGGTGTTGTAGTGCCACTAGGATTCCATGCAGAGTTTGATGACTGTGCACAGGGGGCTGGATGGTGACTTGTTTGGGGGATTTGTGGGCATGGTGGTGAGTTGGATGTGAGTGTCTGGGTGTTGTGGTCTAGGTAGGGGATGGGGCATAGTGGTAGTGGGAGAGATGGGGTAATACATGCATTATAGGTGTGGTGACTGTTAAGGTACTGCAGTTTACTTACCCGAGTCCAGTCCTCCAGTGAGTCCGGTGAGGCCCTCCGGGTGCAGTATAGCCAGGACCTTCTCCTCCCAGTCTGTGTATTCAGGGGGAGGAGATGGGGGACCACCACCAGTCTTTTGTAGGGCAATATTGTGCCTGGATGCCATGGAATGAACCTTCCTGCGCAGGAATGTCCTCCCTTGTGCGTGGATGGTTTCCCACTGCATTGACTTTGTTGACAATCATCTGCCATAGCGCCATCTTTCTGGGAACGGGTGTCTGCTGCACCTGTGCCCTGAATAGGTGTGACTCGATCCTGAGTATTTCATCAACCATGATCCTTAGCTCTCTCTTTTGTTCACCGTCAGCACGGCGCTCAGCGGTGATTGCTGCCAAATTCAAAATGAGGGCCTTAGTCTCATGCCCTGAATGTAAGAAAAAATATGTAAGTAGGCAGGGTAGTAATACCCTACCACCCTAGGTCCCATGGGGGTGGGAGGGCAGAGGGACTCCTCTATGCCAAAATTTGAAAAAAGTCTGCAAACTGTGGCGCAATCCCACTGTAATCCAGTGGAATCATGGCAGACTAAAATGGTGTCCGCCATTTGATATTAATTATATGAGGAGGGGCGTCATTAGGTCCCCTCCCCTAGCTCATTTTGGGCCCTGGAACCCGATGCCTGGGGCCAGGTATAATATTTAAGGGGAAGGGTGCATGTAGCCACCCACCTGAGCCATTTTGTCCGTGGAGACCCCATCCCCAGGGCCTCATGTATAAATTACAGTGAGGGTACCTGCAGCCCCCCTCCCTGAGCCTCAAAAAGGCCCTGGAGATCCCATCCCCCAGGATCAGCTCCTTAAACAAAAGGGAGGAGGCACGTGGACACCTCCCTGAATCTTTAATTGCCCCAGGAATCCTAGACCCCAGGAATGGCTCACTTACCCTACCCTAACTAAGGCAGAGTTCCTGGTATTTGTTAAACAAGAAACAGTACAGGCCCAGCTCAATGGCATGACCCTTGGTGGCTTTAGATGCCAACTTCCACTGAATTCCAAGTCACTTGGATTCAAATTCAACACCAAACTCATCCCCAAAGATCATATCACCAAAAAGCAGAGATGGCCTAGTATGAGCTCTCTATTCTTAAGAATGTGAGACTTTTTCTTCCAAAAAAGCATTTTCAAGACTGCTGTTAAAGTCTTCGTACTCTCACATCTGGATGATGATAACACCCAGGTCTATGGCCTCTCAGAAGTCACTGGCACATCTTAAGGGCATTCTGAATGTTGCAGCCTGTCTCATCCAGGGCCTCAAAATTGCAATTTAAAATATGACTCCACCATAAGCTGTAATTTTCAATTGTCATTCCAGAGGCAGCAAACTTGAAAAGTTTATCTCTTCCAGATTGTGATTTGCACTTATAAGATGGAATAAGATAATCACAATGTTATCCTAAGGGAGAGATAGGCCTTGCTGTACTGAAAAATTACTTTGGGAGATTTCACTACCAGGACATGCAAAACTTAAAAGTGCACGTCCAGCCTTATAAAAACATTGCACCCTGCCCTCTGAGTTGTCCAGGACCTACCTTTGGGATGACTTATATGCATAAAAAGGGATAGTTTATGCCTGGAAAAAGGGTTAGTTTGCCGGGTTGACATGGCTGTGTAAAACTGCACAAACATGCTCTGCAGTGGCAGGCCTGAGGCATGGTTAAGGGGCTACTTAAGTGGGTGGCACAAGCAACGAGTCCTGATACCAGCAATAACGAGGCCAGAAAGGTAATGGAGGTAGGCAAATGTTGGGGAGAAGACCTCCCTAAGGCTGGCAGGTCTAACAGTCATGCAGGTAGGTGGTGTAAATATACACTGCATCCCACAATTTCACCAATATCATTTTATAGCCAGAACACACAAACTGTGGCACTGAAAAACAATATCAAACAGCACATAGATCTAATACCAGCAAAAACAGAGACCAGAAAAAGTCAAAAATCATATGTGAACATGCAGAAAAGTGGATGACCCCTTCTTTACCACAGGGACATTGCATGATTTTACCTGCTTAATATGTGCATGGTGGTTTTGAGGAACAAAACATGGTTGATTTGGCATTACATGGACTGCCCTAAGTAGGGATGTCCTCTGACAAGGTGTCTGCCAGACGTTGAGTGTTTGACAGGTAGTTTACAACAGAATACCTGGCTCTCAAAACGGAAACACATTCCTGAAGTCACTCTCAAATGATCTGGTGCTGCACCTGGCAGTTGATGCCTTCCCTTTCCTGCTTTAGGTTTACAGGTCCCTAGCACAGGGTGTGTCTAGGGTGCAGGAGTTGTTAGCTGATCTCCCTGATGCACATGCTCATGTGGTCTGCAAAGTGTAGATGTGGTATGCTTCCTTTGGGTAGCCATGTCTCTCAACTGGGCCACTGGTGAGTGGTACCTTTTGAATGAGGGCTGCTGGAAAGGACTACAGGGGTGAAACCCACATGAACACTGCTAAACAAGATGGCCAAGTTTACTTCAACAGCATAGAGTCCACCTTGGACACCACCCCAATCCAGGATTGCTAATATCACATTGCACCACATAGGACAGTATCTAAATATAAGATGATTGTTAGAATTTGGGTCTCTAGTTGGCAGAGACCACAATCCTAGTCAGGTTAAGTTACAAAACAACCTAAATTATCCTGTGCTGACCCTCCGGTAGCTTGGCAGAGAGCAAGGTGGCTTAACTTAAGAAGCAATGTGTAAATTATTTGTGCAAACCTTAATACAGTAACACAACATGAAAACATCACACAAAGATCCCACAGCACGCTAAAAAAATAGATATTTATTGCATGAAAATAACAAGACCAAAACAACAAAAATATAATCAGTAGAAGTTGACATCTGAATTTTTAAAGAATATTTGCAATGTTAGTACTCAAAACCTTAAAGCACCAACCAGGGAAAATCAAAAGTTCAGGATGACCGGACTGAAGTGTAGGCCAGCTACAAGGACCAACCTTGTCCTGCTGGAACAGCACCTTGTGTGGATGGTTGCGCCAACGTCAAGGATCTGATGCGAGGAGCAGAGAAGACGATGCAAAGGTGATGTGTCAATTCCGATCCGTGTAGTCAGGGGATGCTTTGTCATCGGGCCGTGCAGTCATCGTTTCCTTAGCAGTGGTGTGGCATCTGACTCCCCTTCTGAAGGCAATGTGTCATCGTCGAGCCGCGCAATCAGGGGTTGCAAAGGCAGGGCATCAAGACTGATGGCTATGTGCCAGTTTTAAGCCACGCAGTTGGGGCTGCGAACTCTTTGTCCTCAGGTAGCAACGGAGATGCGTCGGCACCTGGAGGCCAATGCAGCAGTTCCAATTTGACACAAGTCCAGTGATGTTGAGAAGTGCAGTACAGAAGAATCCACTTCCAAGGGGCCAGGACTGGACTGGATTGGCACCACTAGGAAGGGCAGGACTCACAGGTGACAGAGTTCAGGTACTGTTGAAGGCAAGCCAGCAAGCCCTTGGAGTCATTTCGTCCTGGGCATATAGGGATTCAGGTCCAGTCCTTCTCACTCAAAGGAAAGGAGGCAGAAGGGCAGGCACAGCAAAGCAGACATTCAGCAACTTGCAGCTGAGTTCCAGCAGAGAGACAGTCCATTCAGCATAGCAGTCCTCCTTATTGGCAGACTATTCTCAGGTCCAGAAGTGTGCTGGTTTGGTAGGTTCAGAAGTCCAGTTCTTATACCCAGTGGTGACTTCGAAGTGGGATGACTTGAAAGAGGGGCTTTAAAGTGCATACAGGTCCTTTCTTTTCTGCCCTGCCCTCGCTCCAGACATACTACAGAGGGGTAGGCAGCTCTTTGTGTTGGGAAAGGCACAGCCCTATTTAGGTACAAGTGTCAGCTTCTCCCTCCTATCCTGCCCAGGCTGGCCCATCAGACAGGTTATGGCCCATAAGGATGTAAATGACCCATCAGGAACACCTAAGGTCCCTTTGTGTGTGACTTTCTAAAGGGAATGCACAAAGCTCAACTGTCACCCAACCCAAACACAGAAAAATGCCAAACTTTCTAAGGGTGGCATTTTTAAAGTTGTAATCGTAAATCCAACTTTACCAGTAGGGACGATTTGATATTACAAGTCCATAGGTACTAATCACAACAGTCCTACTCCTTCTTAATCAGGAATTTAACGTAATGCATGTGTTAAAGAATCTCCAGTGCTATCCTATGAGAGGGATAGGCCTCACAATAGTGAAAAACCAGGACATATAAAACTAAAAAGTATATGCCATGCGTTTTGCTTACACCGCACCCTCCCCTATCCGCTTATGTGTAATAAAAAGGATGCAAGGAGTTTTAAAAGCCAAGTCGACATGACAGTGAAACTGCACATACAGGCGCTGCAGTGGCAGGCATGAGGCTTGTTTAAATGGCTACTTAAGTGGGTGGCATAATCATTGCTGCAGGCCCACTAGTAGCCTCTAATTTACAGGCTCTGGGCACAAATAGTGCATTTTGCTAGGGACCTATCAGCAAATTAAATATGCTGATTGCATATACACCAACGTTACCATGTTTAAGGGGAGTGACCACATGCACTTTAGCAGTGCTTAGCAGTGGTAAAGTGCCCAGAGTCCTAAGGCCAACAAACACGGAGCAGCAAAAGTGAGGCAAGGCAGGCAAAAGGTTTGGGGGAAAACCACCCTAAGGCTGTCAGGTCCAACAATGACCAACACACTTCCTCTGTGTCACATCCTGTTCCTCTTAGATCCATATCCTGATTTCTCTATAAAAAAGAATGCAGATGAATACAATTGCATTGCAAGGCAGTCAAAGTAACCTGTTTTGTTCATTAGATTTCAATTTCTGGAAACATTCTACATCTGATTAGTGTTGATCTAACCATTACCTAGTCACTTGGGCCCTTTCAGCCCTGCTAGCCTTGCTTTGTTTACTGTCAAGTCTTCTTGACATTGGATACTCTTGGGCCCAGATTTACTAAAATTTTGCATCGGAGTTGCAGCACTTTTTTGGTGCAAAATGTACTTTAGTATTTACTAAGCCACACAAAGTCTGATTTGCATGGCTATACAAAAAAAAAAATACCAGCACATATAACGCTGACTTCTAAATTGCATCATGTAGCTGTTACATGAGTAGAGACTGGGCATTCAAGTGAATCTGCCTATTTATTTTGACGCAAAATATAAATTTTGGAAAGGCCCGTAAACCTGGGTTTCACCAAAACATCAGAAGCTGGGGTAACAAGAAGAATTATTTTTATTTCTCCTCAATTTTTCCTCTTTGCATATGTTCTGCGTTGTGCAGTACATACAAAAAGAGGAAATAGGCTCAAAGTGTATCCCTTCCTGAACAGTAGGTAACATGATGCAAAGGTGCCTATGCTGGTGCTATGCAACCATTGTTTCACCAGCTCTAGGAGACTGGGGAACTGTGACATATGTTTGTAGATATGCTACAGGTCTGCTCTCTTCCCTTGCAGTGCAGTGTTATGTGAAATATTAGTAAATATGCTAATATATATTAATATATATTTTACTGACCATTCCCTAGTTTTAACTCCATTTAAGTAACACTTGTTTCTTACATGTTGTAACATCCTGCAGTGGCAAAGTGGATGCAGGAAGGATCCACACATTTCTGGCTAACCTTTTGAGACAGATCTCTTTTACTCAGCACCTCTTGAGCAGAGGACTAACAGGTTGGTGGAATGGGCAACCTCCTGTTTCGGTTGGATTCCCATTAACTACTACCAGCCTGTAAATAAAGCCCTAAAGTGTGTTTTAAATTGAGTATCAAGAAACAAGGGGGCAGATTTAGGGAAAGTGGTGCTGCACCCAGTGCAGCAGCACTTTCCTTGCTCCACTAGCTCCACAATGTGTGCACTGTATCTAAGATACAGCTCACCATGGAGCAGGGTAGGGGGCAACAGCATCAAAATCTTTGACGCTATTTTTGTACTGTTCATACCACCTCATTGTAAACAATGGTGTGCCCCCTTTTAATGTCTGCTTTTAATGAGCAGGCATTAAAAGTGGCGAAAAAAATTATGGAAAGAAATCTCTTTGATTTCTTTGCGCCATTTTGTAGGCCCCCCTAATGGGGGAATGCCCCCTTTACATATATGATGGTGCATGCATAATGTAGCGCAAAGGGTTACAAATTGGCGCAACGCATGCATTGGCCACTTTGTAAATTTGGGGCAGGATAAAGGCCACCTTAGCACTGCCTTAGCATCAACAAAATCAAATGCAAATAACAAAATTACAATCTTTAGCTCTGTTATTGGTTGCATTAAAAATGCCTAGAAATTGACTGTATTTTATTAGATATGGAATAGTGCATTATTATGTTTTTTTGCCTTTACATGGTGACTTTCAAATCAAATTGATGAACACTGCAATTTAGCTCCCTCTTTTTTTCATTTTCTGTATTCTTTGGGTACTGTCTTTCAAATCACTGTTTTTATACTCTGTTTCATCTCACATTTATTACAGCCATTAGTGGATGTAGTTCTGATGTAGATGCTGCAATTAACATTAATGTTATAGTTATTTATAATTTACACTAGGCCAACTCTTGTAGTTGTCCTTCAGAACTCTAAATTTTATATATCCTAATTTCAGTCTCTTCCGGTGCAAAGCTCTGCTATGTGACATTGGAAATGACCTCAATTATTTATTACATGGTGGATACCTTCTTTGCAGACTGTTGTGGTTGTGTTGGTAACACTGGCCTCATACTGACTTATCAAAATATTGTTGTGTTTTTCTGTATTTGGGGATTATTATATATGTTGTTGGAGCAATTATTGTGTTTTTCCGAACTGCTGATATTAATTGTTACTTTATTTTATGCCTGCACATTGGTGTTTTCTAGTACACTGAGCTCCCACGTGACAACAATGTTCCATTTACTGGTTGTCACAGTGTCTGATATCTTGCAGCCACACCACACATAGATTTTGCGGCACGGCCTTTACTATGACTTGGTTCAATTTTCATTTCTGTTACTTTATGGTCCTAGTAAATTGGTACTGCATGTAACCAAAGCCTGTAATTTAAATGCTGCTAGTGGACCTGCAGTACTGATTGTGCTACCCACTTAAGTAGCCCCTTAGACATGTCCCGGACATGCCATTGCAATCTGTGCTTGCAGTTTTCAATGGCCATGTTGACTGGACAAGACTAACCTCCTGCCAGGCTCATTTAACACATATGTCACTCCTAGAACAGGCCCTACACAGCCCTGAGGGCAAGCTGCAGTATATTTAAAACGTTTGGCATGTGCTTTTATGTTTTATGTGTCCTGGTAGTGAAAAACTCTTAAATGTGTTTTTCACTACTATGAGGCCTCCCTCTCCTATAGGATAACATTGGGTTAACTAATGACATTGCATACAAATAAGCAATAATGTTCACTTGTGAGCAGGTATGAATATCAAGCTTGGTATCTAAAGAATTTTAATTGAAAGCCTCCTTTAGTGGTAAAGTCAGATTTTAAGTCACAATTCTGAAAATGGCCCTTTTAGAAAGTTAGGATGTTCTAGGCCCAACCATTGATGCCTGCAGCCTGTCATTGGGTCACATGACTAGCTGTAGCTGGCAGCTGGTCTTTGTGTATTACTCCCAGACAGTGAGTCAAAGGCAAGATAGGTGTTGGCAGGAAAGGGCACACTGAGTTAATGAGAGGGAGGAGCTCTAACCTACCATACTGGCACATCACAAAGACTCTGCCTGAGCACAATCACAAAGGGTTTGACACTGGTCGTTTGTGACCCTAGGCAAGCTGGTATCAGGGCAGGGAGGAAGGGGAATCCTGACACCTCAGTGGGGTCGAAACCTCCTGAACCTTCTCCTCCTTCAAAGTGGGCACCAGGTATAAATATTGGACCCCTAGAACCAGCTCTTAAATACACATCTGGATCTGTGGGGTAATTCAGAAGAAGGAATGTTGTGCTGCTCTGCAAGAAGGACTGACAATCTGCTGCCTTTTTGTCCGCTGCCCTGCTGCCTGAGTAAATTTTAGACCTGCTTCTTGGACCCAGGACTGCCAGAGTTACTCCAAGGGCTAGTTGACTGGCCTACTGGCCAGAGCCTCAGGGAAAGAGGTTCCAGACACCTTGAACTTAGCACCAGAACTCTATGAGCTGTGAGTCCTGGACTCCCAAGTGGTGCCACCGCAGTTCTGGACCCTTGGCAGTAGGCCTGAAAGGTATTTTGCCAGCCCAACTGTAGTCCAGGCAGAACTGACACAGCGCAATGCATTGCCTCCAGAAACTCTGCATCAAGGCTGCTGCACGATGCATCACTTCTTAAAACTCTGAATCTGAATCATTGCGTAATGTATCCCTGGCACAAGTCTTCTCAATGCCATCAGCAGTCTCATCAGAACTGCCCCTGCACAACACATTCTTGACAGAGGGCTTCTCATCAGAAGCCCACCATCAATTACATCCTTGACGATGATGCAGGGCTCTGCATAGCAAGACCCACAGCTTCTTTAGAACCAGCGGGTGCGCGACCCATCCCTGACACAGGCATTTGAACCATTAGCCCCTCATCGTCGTCATCCCCAGCAATGACACTGGACTCTACATCAAAAGCCCTCTCGGAAGCAACTCTGCATGACTTACCTCTACCCCAGGGCTTTGCATTGCCTTGGCTGTGTGATGCA
This sequence comes from Pleurodeles waltl, assembly GCF_031143425.1. Lineage (NCBI taxonomy): Eukaryota > Metazoa > Chordata > Amphibia > Caudata > Salamandridae > Pleurodeles > Pleurodeles waltl. Next base: position 1,577,498,657 of record NC_090440.1, read on the forward strand.
TCTACGATGCAGGATGTCCCAACACACCACCACCAGGATCTAAAGTACTCTCCCCCAGCTGACCTAATTGAGTCCCTGTAGCTAGCCAACGCTCCATCACAGTTGCCCTGAACTTCTGACTTTGTCCCAGTCCAGCACAACCAAATGACTACAGTTTGCACTTTGTCCTTTTGGGCACTATTTTCACTTGAATCTTTAAAATTGCATATCTCCAGTTCTAATTGGATTTTTGTTGTTTTTGTCTTGGATTATTTATTGAATTGTACTCTATTTGTCTAATGTGACATTTTCCTTGTGTTGTGCTTCACTTTATTATTGTTTGAAGTGCTGCATAAGTATTTTACACATTGCCTCTAAGTTAGGTCTGACTATTCTGTGCCAGGCTACCAGAGTGTTGAGCACAGATAAATGCAAGGTTTTCTTGTGACTTCACCCTAATAGAGAACTGTGGTTCCTGCCTCGTTGGGGTTTCACCCACCTCAACCAGTAGCCCATTTTCCTGCAGGGTTTCACTTGCATTGTTGTTGTTTTGCCCTCTTTCACATCTCAGCTACCAGAAAACACCTTGCGTATTTAAACGAGCTCAATAGACTCTCTCAATGTTGCTGTTATTTGGCCAAAACTGTGTGCCATCACATTGATGCACAGAGAATGCACACAGCATGCACCTGCCAGTGACAGGATGGGGTAAGCAGCAGTCATCCAGTCTGCTTCAATTATTTTGTATGATAGTTGTTTGACTAATTTCATTGCATTTTCTACCTATATTTGCTTCGATATGTTGGAGAAAGATGGATTTTATGTTTGTTAGCATATTTGGGCTATAGGATTACTCAATCACGGACATCATATACATCTCCCCTTTAGGCTACAATACCATAGTCTCTAACTTACTATTCCACGCCAAGCAGATATGATATAGAATAATGGTGATACCGTCAGAATAACCAATTTAACTCATAACGTCTGAAAGACTTGCCCGTGAAACTTAGATGAATGAGTTTTCAGTGTATTAATGTGAACAATACAATGTGTCTATTCCCGGGTAGCAATAATTCGAATAGCATCTGACGTCCTCATTTAGAGTATGGCATCTTGCTCATCGGTCAGGCAGGGCATCAGGTGGATGTACTCTGCTGCCCTAACAGGAGACTGAGCATCATACTCACAGATCTCAGCCAGTCAGGGAGAGATCTATTTGACTTGAGCAGAGCTACTTTTGCAGCATCTCCATTGAAAACAATGAAATTTAGCTTGTTTAAAGTGCCTACTCAGCAAGGTTTTTTATTTTATACAGATTTATTGTTTCTCAAACCCAAACCCCCAAAGCAGTGGTTCCCAACCTTTTGACTTCTGTGGACCCCCATTTTATCAATACTAAAGCCCGGGGACCCCCACTGAATCATTATTGGAACACGGGGACCCCCACTGAGTCATTACTGATAGCTGGGAGCTAATATTATTACATTTTTTAAGCAGTCGCGGACCCCCTGAGGAGGCTTCGCGGACCCCCAAGGGTCCCCGGCACACAGGTTGGGAACCACTGCCCCAAAGCAATAGTTTGTTACTTAAAGACAAATGATAATTGCCTCCAACACACTAGAAGTGTTCTCCCTCCCTGCATGTTGGGATTATTTCTTTGGTTTGCTATTCAATAACTCAAGACTTTCCCCAGCTGTGCCGAACAGGAAAACAAGTATGTTGGAATGTCTACTCTAAATGGAGTGGATTGTCTCAGGTACTTTGATTGATGGACCAATATTCAACGGGTAATTAGCCAAAGTATTCTGCCCGCAGAGACATTAGAAAAATAGCTGGCCCCCTCACTCCAAATAGAGAGGTGAAACTGTGAATTTGGTTGATGGGATCCTGACACATTTTTGACAGAGTGTATACCATCTGCTAGACTGTAAATAAGGTCATACATATATGGCTACATTCCAGTACTGTACTTTAGCAAATCATTGTTGATAAGTATATACTAAATGTGGAGAATCACTTGCCAATCAAGTAAATATACTACCAAGAACAATTTGAATCCACATTCAATAAACTGATATGATAAAACTGACATGCTTTGTGAGTGCTCTTCTTCATTTTGGAAGTATTTCTATATCTGCTTCCTTTCTTTATGAGGGTAAACATTTTAATCCACCAATAAATTATCAAACGGTTAACAAAAACACTGTTTATCAGACAAATTATGGATTATGTCAACAGTAATCCATTCACTTTTAGTCTATCTACCTTTATGGAGTCAATAACTGATCAGAGTAATTTTATCAATAGATATTTGTTGACCTATAAATTCTCTTTGACCCAATACATCTAGCTAAGATTTATCTTCACAAGGTATGTGCATGACTTTTCTCTCCATACTTCAAACTCCTACCAAAAGGCTTTTGCAATTCAAGTGATAAAATATAAATATATCCAACATTTCTTAGGAATGACACCCAGTTCCTAGCTAGATCTAAAACAACAGGTTCAAACATTCAGTCCCAGTTTATTCTTAATTTGCTAGGAAGACGTTTAGCTGACCTATTGTTAGTCTTTCAGTTATGCAGGCATATCTCATAAATTGCTGGTGTAATTTATTCCTTCAATGTTTTTACATGCTATTCTGGCTCCTTCTGATTGTTTAACATCCATTTTAGCATACTGGTGCATCATCACGGGCATATTCTCATAACCTTCTACCAAACCATTTTAAAGTTTCATTTAGGACCTATTCTAGGACCTATACTCAGTTAAAGATGAGCTACTGTACAAGAAATATTGATTTACAAATTTGCCTTGATCACAAGATTATTTGAGCTCTTACCAAACTCCGTAACCCCAACGTAATCTAAAAGCTTCTCATTAAAAGTACAGCATGTATTCACCTTCTATATAAGTTAACAAATTAAACATTTGGATTTACTATTCAATGGGCACATAAGATTTCAGCTCATTAATTACTCATCTTCTCTACTCTCTAACAGCTACAGGCTACCTGGATTGGTTTTGGTACAGCAAGAGTAAAAATAGAAGCTAGGTGAATAAGTATTTCTATTTTCCATACATCCAGTAAGTGCAACAAATCTATCATTTCCATCAAAGGAGCCGTCAAAGAAGAATCTGTTACTGATTGGAGATGTAATTTTCACCTGCACAAAGTATTAAATTGAACACCCCTTCCCAAGAGATTAGGGGAACTTCCAGGCCAGATATTGTTCACTGAAGTTTCTTAACAATTCTACCATCATGTTTGCTTGATCCTCAGAAGTACAGGAGAGCAAACCTTACCCCTTTGAGAAACTGGGTTGTTGGTTGAGGGCTGAGGGGGTAAAAGCCCTAGTAACAACCACAATCCTTGTCAGGGTGAAGCAGAAAAGTAACTAAATAAACCTGTGCCTAACCCTCTGGTAGCTTGGCAAAAAAGCAGTCAGGCAAAACTTAGAGGCATGTGTAAAATATTTATACAGCACACAAACAGTAATAAAGTGAGAACACAACACAAGAAAAATCCCAAAGCAATTTAGAAACATAGTATAGATTTTAATTAATAGAATGAGACCAAAACACCAAATTAAATCCAGTCAGTAGAACAGTAGATATGTAATTTCAAAGGTTGAAGCATTTATAGTTAGGGGTGGGTGGTGAGCTCCGCTCCGCTGGCGGAGCTAACGGAGTTTTGGGCACTCCACGCTCTGGTTGGAGGAAGGAGTTCATCCAAAAGCTCTGCTAGCCTCGCTAGTGAAGCGGAGCTCACACTGTGCGCACTGTCTGAGCTTGCGCCTTGTAGCCCATAACTGGGCTGCAGTGAGCACTCACCGGCATGGAGCTGCTCATCGGTGATCCAGGAAGCCAGCAAGGCCGCTGGCAATGAGGAGCCCCTGCGAAAGAGGACCAGGTAAGATCTCATATTTTTTTTCTAGGTGCATACTCACTGATTTCAGGCCAGGTCCGTAGACAGCGAAGCTGCTGTTTCAGGCCTCTTGTGCACCGGTGTGCCCTTCTGCATGGAACTCCGTCAGCTACGCCCACCCCTATTTATAGTGCATGTAAGCACAAATTGCCACTCGCTGTAATATGGTCTTGCTAGTCCGGGAGGAGCCTCAAGCTCGGAATGACTGCAAGGGTGCATAGCCCACATATTGATACCTGGTTAGTCTCGCTGAAAAAGTTACCTTCTCAAAATCGAGTGAAAAGAATCTAGAACTTCAGGATTTCTCCTTTTCTTGCAGGGGAGTGCACTCTGATGCCAGTCAAGAGTTCAGGACCTTGGGAGGCACCTCTTGGGGATCAGGGACTCACTCAGCAGAGGCCAGCAGAGCTCAGGCAGGTGCTGTTTCAGGTCCAGACCGGTCAAGTTGCAGCACACCAGCTGAGAAGTTGCAGGAAGTCTTCTTGAGCTTGTTGTGTCACTGTAGCTCAGACCAGGAGGTTAATCAACTGATCCTTGGAGTCACTCAGGTAGCCTGAGATGAAGGGAGCAGGTCCAGTGCTCATCCGCAAAGAGTATGGCAGGGCCTCGACTGGCAAGACAGTCCCCTGGGAAATAAGGCAAGCCTCAAGAAGCAGAGAAGTCCTCTAAAAAAACAACGTAGTCCTTCTTCTGTAATGTCCACAGGTCCAGGGGTGTACTGAAGAGTGGCTCAGGTAGTCCAATACTTATACCTGGAGTCATCCTTTGAAGTGGAGGATTATTCCAGGCTGCCCCTACATCTGGTTTTGGAAAGTTCTTCCCTTCCCCTACCAAGGCCCAGAGTAGTCTAAGGTCACAAAAAGATTAATGTTAGGTTTCTTTGTGTGTGCTAGAGACAAGCCACCCTCCTGCGCATACCTAAGTCTCTATTGCTCACTATCTTGGCCCAGTACACACTTTTAATTGGGGAACCATTAACAGACACAGGTAGCTGTAAATTCATTGAAGGTCTCAGAAGCTTTTGAACAGGAAAATGCCAACTTTCTAAAAGTGTAATTTTCACTATTGCAATCTAAAATCGGACTTTACTATTAAAGATGATTTTAAATTACAATTCATTTGAGGTAGGAGTTATTAAATGTGATAAGGTAATCCAGTGTCATCCAATGGGAGGGATGGTCTTAGAGCAGTGAAAAACAAATTTCGGAGTTATTCACTGCCAGGACAACTAAAAAGTAAAAACACATGCCCTACTTTTTAATTACAATGCACCATGCCCTATGAGCAGTTTAGGCCTACCTTAGGGGTGACTTATTTGTATACAAAAGGAAGGTTTCAGCCTGGTGTGCCAAAATCTAAGCATTAATTCAATCTTTCCGAATGCTTCCAGACTGGAAAAGTAAAAGAAATGTTGCATCCATATCTATTAGAAGCCTGACCCAAAAATGTCCCTGCCATCCCGTATGTAAACTTGTCCTGTATGCGGCTGCAAAATCACACATAAGAGAAGTCTTTAACCCAAGTGACTAATAGTAACAAATCTGTGGCTTTGACAAGCATCCCTCTGCATAACATTTTAAATGTCTTTCCATCCTTATTAGCTCAACCCAAAGTATTTTATCTTCACAAATCAAGTTCATAGAGATACACCCTACAGGATCTCATCCGATGCTCATTAGGCTTTGGCTATAAAGGACTAAACGGAGATCATCCCTGCTCTGACAACCTTTAGGCTACCAGGGTATTGCTGATAGATTGTGGTCACAGGATCTTTTGATGCTTCGATAAATTTCTGTAGGTGATAATCCACATGCTGTCTCTTTAATCATCCTAAAACATGAGCAAGAACCTGCTTTAATCGGCTTATTGACCTACAGGAGATTTATATTTTTCTGGCAAATGAAAATTATAGTTATAACATACAAAAGCTTTTGATTGTGGTTGTTGCGTACGGTTTTAAATGTATATTGGTGCACCCTTTGATTCTTTTTTTTTTTGTGCTGTAATTTTTTATTACGTTTAACAGCAGGTAACATACTATATAAAATACAGTATAACACAGCCACACAGGGCAAGAAAATAAGCCATATGAATAATGCTAGTAAACATCAGCTCGTGCACAATATGATCCAAAAAAGAAACGCATGGATGTCACCTGGGGTACAGCTGTAAAAACATGGCATGTACATCAATATCTGTAGAACCAAGCAGTGTTGTGGAGAGAGAAAGGAAAGAGGGTCAAAAGAAAATAATAGTGAATAATAGTGATGGGGGTGACCAGCCAACAGGGAACGAATCAATCAGTACTAAGAGAAGAGGGAGGGGGAGAGAAATGGGAGGTGGAGGAAGGTGGGTTAGTGGGCGGGGGATGCAAACCTTTCAAAAAGCTGCTGACAGAAGAGGGGGAGGAGGGGGAGGAGAAATCGGCCAACAGGTTAGGACAGTATTCCGAAATGTATCTGCCACACGTGGTTCCTACATCTTTGTGTATCATCTCCTCCCTCATTTAGGATAGATGTGAGTAAATAAACATGCATTTGTCGCAAGCAGGATCCGTCTTGCAGCGAAGGCTATCGGAGAGTGCATATGTGGGGATAAGGGAAGCTGCTTCATGATAGTCGGACAATTCAGGAGCAAGGGTTGCGGTGGCAGGGGTGGTAGAAGGGTGGAATGTGCAGGTTTTGCAAGGTTAGTCAGGAGATGGATAGAGAGAAAAGAAGAAGAGAAGGGATGGGGAAAAGGAAAGGAAGGGATCTGGTGTCGAAGAAAGGGAAAAGAAAAGGGAGAGCATCAAGATAGAGGTAAATAGACGAGAGGGGAGGGGTAGAGAAGGAGTGAGGGGGGGTGAGAGAAACCAAACGACCAAATACAGTGGTCCCAAGGCTAGGAGAACAAAGGGGGGGAGGTATGGAAAGAGAAAAGGATAGGGGGGGAATGCGTGGGGGGAAGAAGAGAGGGATGGAGAGAAAAAGAAAAGGAAAGTAGGATGTGCATGAGGTCGGCTGGGCAGCAGCAGTAGTGACAATGGTACAGACTAGACGTCAGGAAGGAAGGGAGCCCATACCTGAGCAAAAATGGCAGCCTGGTCCTGAATGTTGTAAATGACTCTCTCATGTGTGGCTATGCTAATCATAGCCACAATCCAGTCCTCGGGAGTAGGGTGAGTCTCGGATCTCCAGTGTCGTACAATACATATTTTCGCATTTGCCAAGGCTGTATGCAAGAGTTTTTTTTGCGGTCGCGATAAAGCCGGGAGGGAGGTCGTGTCATGCAGCATGAATAATGAAGGGGGTAAGGGAGTTGGATGCTGCATGGAGTCCACCAGGACATGCTCCACCGCCTTCCAGAGAGGCTGCACTGACGGGCAGCTACTGAGTACATGAAGTAGATCACAGCGCGGATCTGCGTAGCACCAACATGACGCATGCGGAAGAAGGCCAATCTTATGTAGCTTCACCGGGTTCCAGTAACAGTCGTGAAGTATCTTGAAGAGGCAGAACTTTAAGCGAGCCTCGCGTGTTCCTCTGTCCAACGCTTCTACCGTGTCTGCCAAATAATCCTCTTCAGAAGTCTGCTGGAGGCAGGTTTGCCCCTGCAAACGCAACTTATCTAAGACCGGTCGAGAGAATAGATGGCTAATAAGGACTTCGTACAGGCCAGCCATAACACCCTTATGTTTCCCCCATGTCTTCAGCTAGGCTATTATAGGTGAGGGTTGTAGTCCCCGATGGACAATAGCAGGATTTTGATGCATAGAATGCTGGAGTTGTAGGTACTTCCACTTCTGTGTAGGATGGAGACGGAATTCCTCCCTCAGACTAGTGAATGGTTTGAGCCTGTCGGTCTCCAACACCTGATCTAGGCTAGTTATACCGGCGCCCCTCCATTGCGGTCAGTTCCAGGCTATACCCCCTATGAGTATGCTGTTGTTGTGCCACCAGGGAGTCTGGTTGTGGAGGGAGGCGTGGACCCCCTGGAGGCAGTGGGCCCTCCGCCAAGCCATGCCCGTTGCCTACTGGATCGGGTTCGGGTCGCCAGGGGGGACAGAGGTCATGCATTAAAGTCCATTAAGTACTCCGCTATGGGAGAGCAACTCCACTGATACCCACTGTGGCGACTCTGCAGGGCTAGTCAATGTGGCAGCCAATGGTGATAGATGGAGGGTGTAGGAAGTTGGCTCTGTATATACTATTTCAAAGTAAGAAATAGTGTGCACAGAGTCCAAGGGTTCCCTTAGAGGTAAGATAGTGACAAAAGTAGATAATTCTAATGCTCTATTTCGTGGTAGTGTGGTCGAGCAGTAGGATTATCCGAGGGTAGTGTTAAGGATTTGTTGTACACACACAGGCAATAAATGAGGAACACACACTCAAAGACTTACTCCAGGAAAATAGGTTTTTATACTGAAAAATGTATTTTCTTAGTTTATTTTAAGAACCACAGGTTCAAGACTTACAGTTAATACTTTAAATGTAAGGTACTTCAGTTAGATACTTTAGGAACTTTGAATGAAAACAATATCATGTACATTCTTTGTAAAAATGGCAACAAGCTTTTTTCAAAGTGGACACTGCAAAAATCAACAGTTCCTGGGGGAGGTAAGTAAAGGTTAGATTAGGAGGTATGTAATACACTTACAAGTCTCAGTCCTGGGGCATAGGCAGCCCACCGTCGGGGGTTCAAGGCAACCCCAAAGTTACCACACCAGCAGCTCAGGGCCGGTCAGGTACAGAGGTCAAAGAGGTGCCCAAAACACATAGGCACCTATGGAGAACAGGGGGGTTTTGTAGAGCACTGGGGGGACACAAGTAGGCACACAAAACACACCCTCAGCAGCACAGGGGCGGCCGGGTGTAGTGTGCAAAGTAGGTGTTGGGTTTCAGGTAGGAAACAATGGAGGGACCCGAGGGTCACTCTAGCGGGGCAGGCAGGCACGGGAGGGCTTCTCGGGACAGCCACCACCTGGGCTAGGCAGAGGGTCACCTGGGGGTCACTCCTGCATTAAAGTTCGGTTCCTTCAGGTCCTGGCAGCTGCGGGTGCAGTGTTGGTTCCAGGTGTCGGGTCCCTTGTTACAAGCAGTCGCGGTCAGGGGGAGACTCTGGATTCTCTCTGCAGTCTTCGCTGTGGGGACTCAGTGGGGTTGTCTCTGGTTACTCATGGACTCGCAGTCACCAGGGAGTCCTCCCTGAGGTGTTGGTTTTCTGCAGGTCGAGCGGGGGCGTCAGGTGCAGAGTGTAGAGTCTCACGCTTCCGGCGGGAAACGTGAAGTCCTTGGAAGTTGCTTCTTTGTTGCAAAGAAGTAGCTGGTTTTGAACAGGGATGCTGTTAACAGGAGTTTCTTGGTCCTGTAGTCCAGGGCAGTCCTCTGAGGCTTCAGAGGTCACTGGTCCCTGCCGAATGCGTCACTGGAGCAGGTTTTCGAAGTTGGAGACAGGCCAGTAGGGCTGGGGCCAAATCAGTTGTCGTCTTCCTCCTTCTCTGCAGGCTTGTAGGTCAGCAGTCCTTCTACTTTCTTCAGGTTGCAGGAATCTGATTTCCTGGGTTCTGGGGTGCCCCTAAATACTGAATTTAGGGCTGTGTTTAGGTCTGCGAGGGCAGTAGCCAATGGCAACTGTCCTTGAGGGTGGCTACACCCTCCTTGTGCCTCCTCCCTGAGGGGTGGGGGGGCACATCCTTATTCCTATTGGGGGAATCCTCCAAAATCAAGATGGAGGATTTCTAAAGACAGGGGTCACCTCAGCTCAGGACACCTTAGGGGCTGTCCTGACTGGTGGGTGACTCCTCCTTGTTTTTCTCATTATCTCCCCTGGTCTTGCCGCCAAAAGTGGGGGCTGTGTCCAGGGGCTGGGCATCTCTACTAGCTGGAGTGCCCTGGGGCATTGTAACAAGAAGCCTGAGCCTTTGAGGCTCACTGCTAGGTATTACAGTTTCTGCAGGGGGGAGGTGTGAAGCACCTCCACCCAGAGCAGGATTTTGTTTCTGTCCTCAGAGACCACAAAGGTTCTCACCCCAGGGGTCAGAAACTCATCTCTTAGCAGCAGGCTGGCACAGACCAGTCATTCCTGCACTGAAGGATTGGGTAAAATACAGTGGGCATCTCTAAGATACCCTCTGTTTGTATTTTTTTATAAATCCAACACTGGCATCAGTGTGAGTTTATTATTCTGAGAAGTTTGATACCAAACTTCCCAGTATTCAGTGTAGCCATTATGGAGCTGTGGAGTTCGTTTTGACAAACTCCCAGAACATATACTTATTATAGCCACACTGTACTTACAATGTCTAAGACTAGACTTAGACACTGTAGGGGCATACTGCTCATGCAGCTATGCCCTCACCTGTGATATGGTGCACCCTGCCTTAGGGATGTAAGGCCTGCTAGAGGGGTGACTTACCTATGCCATAGGCAGTATTTTGTGTGCATGGCACCCTGAGGAAGATGACATGTCGTCTTTGCCTTTTTCTCCCCACCAACACACACAATCTGCAATGGCAGTGTGCATGTGTTAGGTGAGGGGTCCTTAAGGGTGGCACAACACATGCTGCAGCCCTTAGAGACCTTCCCTGGTCACAGGGCCCTTGGTACCACTGGTACCTTTTACAGAGGACTTATCTGTGTGCCAGGGGTGTGCCAATTGTAGAAACAATGGTACATTTTAGGTGAAAGAACACTGGTGCTGGGGCCTGGTTAGCAGGGTCCCAGCACACTTCTCAGTCAAGTCAGCATCAGTATCAGGCAAAAAGTGGGGGGTAACTGCAACAGGGAGACATTTCCTTACAGAGGGCTAGAGCGTAATGTTCCACCGAGGGGAGTCCCATTCTGCTGTGTGACCTACGTGCTATTAGCTTTGCCGATGCTAGACGGGGTGCGGTGATCCCCACACAAAGGCTATGATTGCGGCGTCTACCGACCTCAACGTGGAGAGGGGTCTCTGGAGGGGGAGAAGTCCCAGTGCATATGTGAAGCGCGGTACTGTGACCATTCGCACCACCTGCAACCTGCCCCACTTGGAGATGCCAAGTTGGGCCCATTTGTCAAAGTCGAGTCTCATACGTGCAATGAGAGGTTTTAGATTGTCCACCGTCATTCGTTCCAGGCCACGGTTAACAAGGATCCCCAAGTATTTAAGGTGCTTCGGGGTCCAGCGGAATGGGAAGCCCAGGATCACTGTCTTCGTCGTCCCCCGTGACAGAGGGAGGGCTTCGCTCTTGTCCCAGTTTACCCGATATCCCGAGATGGTGCAAAGCCATCTATAATCTCCATAAGGGCAGACAGTGAATGGTCCAGGTCAGTTAGGGTGAGTTGGACGTCATCAGCATACAAGTAGAGTTTAGAGGTGACACCACCCGGCAGGGAAATGCCCGCTATCCCAGGGGATGCGCGAATTGTGGCCGCCAGTATCTCCAGCGCCAGCAGAAACAAAAGAGGGGAAAGAGGACAGCCCTGCCTTGTTCCTCTGCAGATAGGAAAAGGATCCGAGAGGAAGCCTCCAAAGTTGACCCGCGCCGTGGGATGGTCGTATAGCAGACATACTAAATTGGTCTCCCAGGCCGTATTTTGTTAGCGTTGCGAAAAGGTATGGCCATTTTATGCGGTCAAATGCTTTTTCAACGTTGAGGGACAATGCTAAGGCAGCCTTAGGAATAGCCCAAACCCCCCAAAAAGTGTGGCATAGGGTACGAAGATGATTCCGGGATCTGCGACCTGGCACAAAGCCAACGATTAATGTATGAGGGACGGTATAACCCTGCGCAGACGGGCCGCCAAGACACTGCCCAATATCTTAATATCACAGTTCAAAAGAGATATAGGTCGGTAACTGTCGCAAAGCAGAGGGTCTCAGCTTGGTTTTGGTATGACAGCGATTACGGTGGCATTGGATATCGCACCCAGCAAACTAGTCTGACAAGCTTCGTCCAGCGCCCCATGTAGAACATCAATCGTTTCCTTCCCCGGCCATTTTTTGAATTCCACTGGGAATCCATCTTCTCCAGGTGACTTGTGATACGGGAGAGCGGAGACGACCTGCATAATTTCCTGACGTTTGATGTCACCCCCAGCAGTTCTCGGCCCTCATCGGAAAGTGAGGGCAAGGTGACAGTGCTAAGGAAAGCCTCTATCTGGGCAGGAGAGGACTGTGAGTCCGAGGTATAAAGGCAGCGGTAGAAGGTTGCAAATTCATCCACTATGTCCTGCGGGTGCGTGAGAATCTCCCCCGATTGTGCCTTGATGTCCGGTATAGCTAGGGTCGACGCTCTTTCGCGAAGTTGTGCAGCTAGTAAACGGCCAGCCTTCTACCCTTGTTCGCAATGCCGTCCCTGCAGGCGTTGCAGCGCATATTCAGCCTGAGAAGTAAAGAGTTTATTCAAAGCCATATGGGCTCTCTCCAAGTTCCTGCGGGTGGAGAAGGAGGGGCGGGCTGTGTAGTGCTGCGTCAGACGTGCGATGTCAGTTTCTAGGGTCGCCTGCCGCGCCACCCTGTCCTTATTTACCAGTGCGGCGTCACGCATCATGTATCCCCGTATCGTTGCTTTAACTATAGCCCAGGTAATCCTCCTGGATGTCAATGACCCAAGATTGTCCCAGACGTATGTGGATGAGTGTGCCTGCAGCTGCGCCTTCCCCTGAGGAGTTCGGTAGCGGTGGACAGCGAATCGCCATGGCTTGCGTCCTGGGGACACCATGCCCAGCTGAAGGACTAAAAGAATCAGAGAATGGTCCGACAAGCCCCCACTCAGTATGTGAGAGTCCTGCACTTGTCCCACAAGGCTGTGTGAGATGAGAAAGTAGTCCAGTCGGGATTGGGTACCATGGACTGGGGATAAGAAGGTATATTCCCTATCACCTGGGTGTGTCAGTCTCCATAAGTCCACCAGGCCGTTGTCGTGCATTACATCAGACTGTAAAGCTCTGTCGCCATTATTGATGGTGTCCAGAGGCCTGGTCCTGTCTAATATGGCATCACAGGCCAGATTCCAGTCTCTGCCAATAATGTACCGGAAAGCTCCAATCTCTGTCAAGAGACGGTTGATGCAGAGAAAATATTGTCTTTTGGGACCTATTGGGGCATAGACGGATCCCACACATAGCGAGGCGCCTCCTAACTTCAGTTCGGCAAATATATATCGCCCCTCCAGACAAGCCCATGATTTGGTAACTTTGGAGGGTAGGCTCTTTCGCAGCAATATCGTAACCCCACATTTCTGCAGCACACCGCTCTGTTCATCCCGCGGGGGTGCTACAGCTGGACAGCGCAGTCCCCACCCAGTCCTTTCGCAGTTTATCAGATTCGAACCTGGTCAAGTGGGTTTCCTGAAGAAGAGCTACATCCACCCGCTTGGTGTTGAGGTACGAAAGTATTTTCTTCCGTTTAATGAAATGGGTGAGGCCATTGACATTCCAAGAGACAACCCGTAACGGGGAAGGCGGGGCACACGGACGTCCAGTCATGGGAGAAAGCTAGTAGAAGCGGCAGGGCGAAAGGTGCAAAGAGGTGAGGTGGAAAAATAGGGAAGGAGGTGAGGGGTGCGGGGCACTGTATAATATAGGACCGAGAGAATTGTGAGTGGAGGAAAAGGGTGTGAAGGAAGGTAGAAGGAGGCAAGGGCGAAATAGAAAGAGACACCCGGGGAAGAAGAAAAAAGAGGCGAGCAAAAGGCAGAGGGCAAGAATATAGAATATAGGTATGGACGGGGGTAGAAGGAGAAGGAGGACAGGCGAAGAGACAGACCCACCAGAGCAGAACCAGCCCCGATCAGGGGAGGGGGGGTAGCAAAGAACAAAGACAAAAGAAAAGAAAGGGAGGAGGATCAAAGAAGAGAAGAGTTGAGGAAGGGAAAGGAAAGGAAAGGAGGGAAGCAGGGAAGAGAAGGAAAAGGGGGGAAGGAGGAGAAAAAATTGAGCAAACTAGAGCCCCAGAGAGCCTAAACTTTAATCTGTGGGTCTGAACCCGGACCTTACTAGTCCCAGTGCAAGGGAAGGCCGGCGAGGCCAGGAACGGGGGCGCAGCGCAGGGCCACCAGTGTCCATTGGAACTAGCTTCCCAGGGTCGCGGAGCCGGGTTCCCCCCGGGGGACATGACATGCTGAGATGTAATTTGATCTGGTATCCCTTAACAGGGGGCAAGGCAGCACAGCGTCACACAGCCGGAGAACAAGCCCACCGAGGGGGGGGGCTGCGAGACGCCGCGGCAGGGCCTGCAAATCCCCCCAGGGAAGGATGAGACAGGGGTGAGGGAAAGGGGAGGGTGGGAGTGTCAGCGAAGGCCGTGATTCTATCAGTGTTGCTGCATGCGTATCAGGGGGCAGGAAGAAAACAATAAAAAAAAGAAGGGAGGGGCGGGCGGAATGTAAATAAATATAAGGAAGAGAAGGTGCAGAGAGCAACGCGAGGATCCCAAAAAGGAGATGCAACAGTGAAAAACAATCAATCAATCGTCATTATATTAACAGCTATATTATTAGAGCAATTGCAAGGCTACTAGGCCTAAGGAGCATGTATTGTCCCACGTACCATCAGCCCCAACAGGGTATGAACAATCCTCATGAATCTACTCGAGCCCCACCTTATGTATGTAAGAAAACTTTGCTTGACAAGAATAACAAAGGTATAGCAAAACACCCAACGTTGCGCAGGAATGAAAAGAACTGTACTCAGCCAGCCGATGGGTCAATGAATGGTCCGCCGTCCCCAGGCCGGGGAGGGGCCGTGATCATCAGGTTCTCGGTGTCTGCGGTCCAATAGGATATAACAGGTTCAAGTGGGCTCATCTAGGGGCTTTAAAGGGGAGCGGGATTTGTCTCTGTCCGCCACCTGCGTATGAAGCGCCACCGTGTGCAGCACCTGTCCTCTGTCATCGTGGCTGTTGAGGTGTCTCTCCAAGTCCCGTCCCCTGGGGCAGGAGAGAGAAGGATGGTGGACCGACCTTGACCCTCCTGGGGCAAGGTCATGGGAGGGAGTGTTCTGATCTGCAACCGTTGTATCTCAGTGTGGAGTCGAGGTGGAAGAGTCCGTGAGCAACAGGCCATCCAGGAAACAGCGTAGGTCTTCTGGGTCATAGAAGTCTTTGAATGCGCCATTTTTTGTTATCCAAATTCTCGCCGGGTTGAACAGGCTATATTTCACCTCCAGCTGGCGTAGTCGAGGGTGGACGGCCAGAAATGCCCTTCGATGGTCACTGGTTTCCTTGGAGAAGTCTGCCGATATTCGGATTGTGTGTCCATCCAGCTGGCAAGGACCTTGTGTACGTGCTTCCTGTATAAGTTGGCAGGCTTGTTCATGGCGAAGAAGGCAGGCTATAATCGGTCGGGGCGGACGTCCGTGCCGGGTCTCCTGGAGCCCAATCTATGAGCTCTTTGGAACTCCAAGGGTGGCTCAAAGGTAATACCGGTCAGCCTAGGCAGCGTGTCTCGCAGGAATCTGTGAAGGTCCTTTCCCTCAATATTTTCAGGAAATCCTAGAAAGCGGACATTGTCCCTCCGGCTATTGTCTTTCAAGTCCGTCAGCTTGCTGCGAAGAAAGAGGAGTTCCTGGTCTCTGTCCTGGAAAGAAGAGGCGTGGGCCTCCATTTTTGACACCCGTTGTTCCAACCCCAGGACGCGGGTCTGAAAGCTTGCAATTTCCATACAGATGTATTTCGTTTCCGCAGTCAATGAAACCATTGCACTATCCATCCCCTCCAATCTACGGCCAACTACTGACATTTCCTGGAGGATGCGATCCATAGTGGATTCCTGGGCTAAGTCCGCCATATTGTGGTGTGTGGCAGATGGCTGTGCCGCCGAAACAGGGGGGGCTACTTTTGTCTGGAGTAAGGCCTCAGAAAAGGACAACTGTCTCACCGGCATGCTCGAATTCTTGTGGGACGACTGGCCGCCTGGCATCTCCGGCCTCTGTCGCAGAGCCTGGTAGCGGCTGCGTGGTGGGGGAGCGGGGGTCCCAGGTGTCCTCTCTCTCGAGGCTGCCGTTGGTCCCTGTAAGGAAATGCCTCCTTGGCATGGTTACCCCTGACTTTTTGCTGATGCTAAGTTATGATTTGAAAGTGTGCTGGGACCCTGCTAACCAGGCCGCAGCACCAGTGTTCTTTCCCTAAACTGTACCTTTGTCTCCACAATTGGCACAGCCCTGGCACTCAGGTAAGCCCCTTGTAACTGGTACCCCTGGTACCAAGGGCTCTGATGCCAGGGAAGGTCTCTGACGGCTGCAGCATGTCTTATGCCACCCTAGGGACCCCTCACTCAGCACATATACACTGCTTGCGAGCTTGCGTGTGCTGGTGGGGAGAAAATGACTAAGTCGACATGGCACTCCCCTCAGAGTGCCAAGCCAACCTCACACTGCCTGTGGCATAGGTAAGTCACCCCTCTAGCAGGCCTTACAGCCCTAAAGCAGAGTGCACTATACCACAGGTGAGGGCATATGTGCATGAGCACTATGCCCCTACAGTGTCTAAGCAAAACCTTAGACATTGTAAGTGCAGGGTAGCCATAAGAGTATATGATCTGGGAATCTGTCAAACACGAACTCCACAGCACCATAATGGCTACACCGAAAACTGGGAAGTTTAGTATCAAACTTCTCAGCACAATAAATGCACACTGATGCCAGTGTGCACTTTATTGTAAAATACACCCAGAGGGCATCTTAGAGATGCCCCCAGAAAACATACCCGACTTCCAGTGTGGGCTGCCACACACCAGACATGTTGCTGGCCACATGGGGAGAGTGCCTTTGTCACTCTGGCCAGGAACAAAGCCTGTACTGGGTGGAGGTGCTTCTCACCTCCCCCTGCAGGAACTGTAACACCTGTTGGTGAGCCTCAAATGCCAGAGTTGACCCCTCTGAGCCCCCACTGCGACGCCTGCAGAGGAAATCCAGAGGTTCCCCCTCACCGCGACTGCCTGTAACAAGGAACCCGACACCTGGAACCAGCACTGCACCCGCAGCCCCCAGGACCTGAAGGAACCGAACTCAGTGCAGGAGCGACCCCCAGGCGACCCCCAGGCGACCCTCTGCCTAGCCCAGGTGGTGGCTACCCCGAGGAGCGCCCCCTGTGCCTGCCTGCATCATTGAAGAGAACCCCGGGTCTCCCATTGATTCCTATCAGAAACCCGACGCCTGTTTGCACTCTGCACCCGGCCGCCCCTGTGCCGCTGAGGGTGTACTTTCTGTGCCTGCTTGAGTCCCCCCGGTGCCCTACAAAACCCCCGTGGTCTGCACTCCGAGGACGTGGGTACTTACCTGCTGGCAGACTGGAACCGGGGCACCCCTGTTTCCATTGAAGCCTATGGGGGTCATTATGACCTCAGCGGTCTTTTTAAAAGACCGCCAAGAGACCGCCGTGCTGAAGACTGCCAGTGGTGGCGGTTTTCCGCTCGGCGTATTGTGACTGTTGGCAGCTCTCCGTCCTTTTTCGGACGGAGAGCCGCCAACAGCCATACTGGCGGGCGGCGGGGAAGTGGAGGTTGCTCCACCTCCACCGCCACGCCAACAGAACACCGCCCACCGAATCACGTCCTGTGATTCGGCGTGGCGGTGTTCTGTTGGCGGTGTGGTGTCGGCGGAGCAGCCCCCATGGCTCCCGTCCCCTCCCAGAGGATCGACGGACCAGGTAAGTTGATCGTCCGTTAGGGGAGGGGGGTGGGGGGTTGTTGTGTGCGTGCATGGGGGTGTGTGTGTGTGTATGTAGAGGGGGTGTGTGAGTGCGTGTATGCTTGCGGGGGTGTTGCGTGTTTGGGAATGAGTGCGTGTATGTCTGTAGGTATGTCTGTATGGATGTGTGCGTGTATGTTTGAATGTGGGTGTGCGTGTCTGACTGTGTGTGTGGATGTTGGCATGTATGTCGGTGTGTGTGCGTGTATGTGTGTTGGTGGTGCCTGGATGCATGTCGTGTGTGAGTGACTGATGTGATGTTGGGGGTCGGGGTGGGGAGGGGGGCCCTGCCACCTTTGGGGGGTGGCAGGGGTGGTGGGGGGTGTAGGGGAGGGCGTTGTGGTGGGTGTGGGGGGATGGAGGGGACCCCTATCAGTGCCAGGGAAGGAATTCCCTGGCACTGATAGTGCTTACCGCCATGGATTTCATGGCGGTTTCAAACCACATGAAATCCATAGCGGTCAGCCGGGTCCAAATACCGCCGGCGGTATAGTGAGAGCTGCCGGGCTGGAGACCCAGGTCTCCAGCCCGGCGGTCATCTCCGCCCTGGTGGGCGGAACGGAGAACCGGCGGATGACCATGGCGGTAACCGTCATGGTCATAATTAAAAAAAATAAAGTCCGCCAGCCTCTTGGCGGTCTTACCGCCGCTTCTCCGCCTTCCGCCAGGCTCATAATGACCCCTATGTGTTTTGGGCACCACTTTGACCTCTGCACCTGACCGGCCTTGAGCTGCTGGTGTGGTAACTTTGGGGTTGCCTTGAACCCCCAACAGTGGGCTACTTTGGACCCAACTTTGAACCCTGTAAGTGTTTTACTTACCTGTGAACATAAAAAATACTTACCTCCCCCAGGAACTGTTGTTTCTTCGACTGTGTCCACTTTTAAAATAGCTTATTGCCATTTTTGTCAAAACTGTACATTCTATTGTGATTATTCAAAGTTCCTAGAATACCTGAGTGAAATACATTTCATTTGAAATATTACTTGTAAATCTTGAACCTGTGGTTCTTAAAATCAACTAAGGAAAGGTATTTTTCTATATAAAAACCTATTGGCCTGGAGTATGTCTTTGAGTGTGTGTTCCTCATTTATTGCCTGTGTGTGTACAACAAATGTTTCACACTACCCTCTGATAAGCCTACAGCTCGACCACACTACCACAAAATAGAGCATTAGAATTATCTCTTTTTGCCACTATCTTACCTCTAAGGGGAACCCTTGGACTCTGTGCACACTATTTCTTACTTTGAAATAGTATATACAGAGCCAACTGCCTACAGTCCCACTCTGCGTGAACGGGTAGGTGGATGGGAGAGGGGGGGATAGGCTGAAGGGCTCCGGGTCTCACCGTAGCATAGTCGGTGGGTGGCTCAGTCCCAGCAGGGACCGTGGTGCAGTCTGTGCTCTAGTAATGGGAGGAGGTCGCAGTCCGGAGGAAGAAGGTATCTGTCCATCGCGATAGCAATGTGACGGCGGAGCGCAGTCCACAGACTCAACGTGCAGGGGCACCGGGTCCTTTTGCGCTGTGGTGTGGGTGGCTCCCGGAGGTCCCTGCGACAGGCAGTACACGCTTTCCCACCTCACAATGATGCACAGTGGGTCCACCAGGCCCCGTCCAAGATAACTGGGCAAGGACAAAGTCCAGAAGGCAGCCCAATGGGGGTGTCGGTCAAGCCGTGGTCCCCAGCACTGCACCCAGCCCCGTTGAGGGCTCCTCCAGGGCTCCCAGTTATCGCAAGTAACTTAACATGGGGGGGGTCACGGGTGTTCTAGGTCCAGCAGGCGTGGCAGGGCATCCAGCAGTAAGAGGAGGCCGACCTGCCCCTCCGTCCTCTGTCGTGGCCCCCAGTGGTCCACAGCCCCCTCCCTGACAGCAGAATGGGGGGGCAGGCAGGCGCAGGAAGTGAGCAGATGGACCCCCAATGGGAGGAGGGAAGGGTCCCACAGGGCCCCTGGCACAACGTAAGTCCCTCCGCATCACCCAGTGTCCTAGGAGGGTGGCGTCGGGCCCGCCGCAAAAAGCAGGCCACGAGGGGTCGTGGTTCCAAGGCTTCGGAGTCCCGAAGTCCCAAGCCCCCACCTTAGACTGCGCACCAGCGGCAAAGTGTGAGGCTGGTCAGCGCCGTGGTGGGGGGGAGTCGACGAAGGTAAGGTGCCCGAGAAAGCGCTCGCTCCACTCCTGGGCCGCCCGGTTGTCCTCGATAGCACTGGGCTCCGAGAGTACTGGAGGCCGCGGCTCTGGGCTCTTTCCGAGGCTGCTGATCACTCCGGGGCCGCTAGTCGGCGGCTCTCTTAGGAAGCGGCTCCGCCATCATGGCACTCCCCAGTCTCCTCTGCGCCCCCAGGAAGAGGCTTCGTGCCCCCGCTGCGCCCCCGTCTCCATCCCGGGCCCAGCCACCTCGCATAGAACACAGATTCGACGGCCATTGCGCTCCGTGGCCAGACCACGCCCGCACTCTTTGAATTTTATGATTGATTTTAAATTCAGATGTTCTTTCTTCAATACAAATCATTGTCTTGTCTCGTTATTCTTTCAAAGAATGTAAGATTATACTGCCAGTTTTCTAGTCCTCATTCTTCTAAAATACACAATTAATTGTAACCTCCTGTAAACACTCCTTCATACATGGTATATTTATTTACTATCTCTGGCAGTTTGCATTTTTTCAGAAGTCACAAAACTCTTTTCCTTGTAACCCCCTAATTCAAAACCTCAACAGCATAGAAACAGTCCTTTTCTTTATCAGTCATTACATCCTGAAACGTTTTGTCCTGAGATGTTAGAGCTTTGACCCTACACTTCATCTTCTGTAAGCAGCTCAAAGCTCAACTTTTCAAACTAGTTCTAGTCTAAGATTTTAAAGTATGTCTGCTGGCTACCACAAATAGTCAGAATGTTATGAAACGTTCCTAGGTCATCCTGGTTTATGATAATTCAGTTTCAATGTGGAGTGGGTTACATCAATAGGTCCAGGTTCAATATGTTGTATAAGTGAATAAATAAATAATCATCCACTTAGCTGAGTCAAATCTCATACTTTTTGTTGCTGATCACAATGCAGTATAGCATTAATATGTCTTTCTAATTAGCAGCTGTTTCTTCCTCAGAGGTTACATACATTTTAAATAAAATGACTGAGATTAAAGCAAACACATCCTTTAAAGAAAAGAGCCACCCAAAATGAGCACTGGAAGATAGGGGATAAGGTTGCCCTTCAATGTATCCAGCAACAGAAAATCTTAACCCTCTTTTATGTAAACGTGTTTTCATTCGTGCACAGCCTTGCTGGTGTTTTCTTGAACACGAAACCTATTTATACTGATGACTTCTTTCCACCTCCATTGTTTGCTCCAGAGTGCTCATCAAGAGCTGAATTAAATCAGTTTTGGTTTGCAACTTCGCAAACACTCAGGATCCCAATTATAGGGTAGATGCATGGTTCTGGTTTGCGCTGGAGTGCACCCTCAATGGACCGTGAGCACAAACTTGTCAAGATTTAACATAGGCTGCTGAAAGGGCTTCAGTGAAAAACTGCTATTCTGTCATTCACTGCAGAAAGATCTGGCATATGGACGAACACTCACTGAAAATTCTCTTGGACCCACTTTGCCTACTCCCAGTGGGTGCCCACAGGAGTGCATGACTAGTGCAATACTCACATGTTGATGCACAGGTTGCACACCTCCTAGGAGACTCCTTCCCCTTAAGACCTCAACTATATGATGATGCGTGTATATATTTTAAGGGGTGCACTTGTTACACGTAACCGCACCCCATTCAAACAGGAGAACACTCACGTCACATTGAAATAGGCCCTAAATGTGCACCCATGCAATTGATCATTACAGAGGAGGGCATGCAAACATTTGTTGCCCTTTCATTAATGAGGACTTGCCACTGCAGTGAGAAAATCAGCTAACTAAACACTTACAGCCCTCCTGGAGAAGTTTTATGATCCTGTCCCATGGGCTATACAGGACCCTTCCTATAAAAAGCAGTGTTACCAAGAGAGTCAAGACCATCACCAAATACTTTCCTACCAAAAGGATCCTCTTTAGTTTTCCTTCCCACAATTAAAAAAAAAGGATTTAAAAAAAAGAGATGTTCAGTCACTTGAGGTGCAGAGACAATGATATCATAGAAAACATTAGACTATTGGTAGTACTTATTAAGTCAGTCAATTGACATCCACTCTAAAAAGGGTCCACACATAACTGAAATTCCTAGAATGCCAGCATCCCTTGAACGTACAACATCCCATTCTATTGCATATATACATTCTACTCTAAAGACATAACCACATATATTTTTTAAATACCTCACTTGTAACTTATTACAATATAATACAAACATCTTACTATCCCACCCTAAAGAAACACAGAACCAAATATCAGAATAAAATAAAATAATAGAAAGAGAAGAAAACAGCAAACTACCTGGAATAACATAAACAGTGCAGCAATGGTTATGACTTTGTGTTTCTTTTTGCCTTCTTGAGAAAGTGCAAAATCTTTCCATCTCTTACAAACATATTTAATACAAAAACTTCTTCTGACATTATCACACATTTTTACTTTGAAGTCATACTCACACCCTCAAAGTCATCCACTATCTTTCCATTGGTATCCATTGCAACACAAGATGCACTCCACCAGTTTCCATGTGACAATTTGACTGCACTCCTTCTTATTTCACAAAATTGTGCAGGCTCTCTGAATTTAGAAAATCCTCGACTGGGTTTTTAGCTTGCACCCAATCTCCAACTTTCAATCTACACCTCCTCGCCACCTTACCTTCCTGTAGCCTTCCATTACTAACCACATTCAAGTTCTTCTCTACTAGCGTTCACAACTTACATGTTTCCCTCTCTTGAAAACAGCTGAACTACCTAAAAAGAACATATTCCTTTTGCCTCTTTCCTTCCTCTCATCAATTTAAAAGGTGTTTTTCCAGTCACACTATGAGGGGTGGTACAATATTACACACTAAATCCTTCATTGCCTCCTGTACATCCATATTACATCTATAAGTTGATTGAGTATACTCCATTAACACATTATTGGAATGTTCCACCTTGCCATTACTTTGTAGATCATACAAAAGTGTCCTAATGTGTTCGATAGCACCTTTTTCCCCAAAAAAATTGTCAGAAGATGTGAACTGCACCACATTGTCTGTCATTTTATCTGAAGTGCGGATACGACAACATCACAGGAAACATTAGGCTATTGGCAGTACTTATTAAATCAATCAATTGACATCTACTCTACAAAGGGCCCAGAGAGAACTGAAATTCCTGGAATGCCAGCATTAAATGATCTTACAACATTCTATTCTATGACATATATACATTCTACTCTAAAGACATAACCATATAAATCCCTTACTCCCTAACTCCCAACACAAACATCTGACCATCCCACACTAAAAAAGCCCAAATATCAGAACAAAATAAAATAATCAAATAATAGAAAAAAAAGAAAAAAAACTACCTGGAATAACATAATCAGTGCAGCAATGGTTATGACCTTTTGTTTGTTACTGCTTTCTCTAATGAAAACTTTATGAAGACAAGCCATTTTAGTTTTGGCGGTACATTCACTAATAGGTTCAACTTCTACCCATCTTGAAAGATGGTCAAATATTACATTGGAATACTTCATATTATTGGGCAACATATGATAGGAACCTATAAAATTTACCCTTACACCTTGCCTGGTTCTAATAAGACATAGGGGGTTATTACAACTTTGGAGGAGGTGTTAATCCGTCCCAAATGTGACGGATATACCACCAGCCGTATTACGAGTTCCATAGGATATAATGGACTCGTAATACGGCTGGTGGTATATCCGTCACTTTACCGTCACTTTTGGGACGGATTATAACCTCCTCCAAAGTTGTAATAACCCCCATGGTTCTGATAATTCCACTACACCTTCAGTCACAATAACATTGTCACTCAACCTACATTTCACACAGTTCTTCACAAAATCAATATCTTCGTCCAACTTCGGCCACCAAAAATCATCTCTTACCTTCCTTTTAGTCACAGTTGCCCCTAAATGACCTGAGTGGGCCAATCAAAGTATTTCCATTTGAAAAAACTAACGTGGTATCAATTTGTGTCCCCATACCAGTATATTATGTTCAATAGACAATTCATATGACACCTTCCAAAATATTTCTAACTCTTCTGAAAGGTTTTTTAATTTCTATCATCCAGATTCTACCAATGTTAATACTTCCCTCAAAATGTCATCTTCACTAGCAGCTTTTATCCATTCCTCTTCCTTCCTTTAATCTTCTGATTTTCCAATATATGCCACAAAAAACTCCTCAATTTCAGTCTCCCAATCACCCCCTCCATATCCTCAATAGGTAACCTTGATATATAGTTTTACAATTTTTCCCACCTGGAATATATTCAACTGTGAATGAGTACTTCAACAATCTAGCTGACAACCTAGCAATCCTAGCTGCAGAACATTTAGTTTTCTTCCAGAAAGAATCTCAACCAAAGGACAATGGCCTGTTTTTAATACAAAAGTTATGCTCACAGATATGACTAAAACTTCTCAGTGCTCCAAATACACACTAATATCTTTCTCTATCACTGAATAATTTCATTCTGCTCGATGTAACATTCTGGATGCAAAACCAAGAGAACTTTCACACCTGCAATCCAACTGGGGCAAAACTGCCCACAACCAAACTCACATACATCTACTGTAACAACAGATTTTATCCTGCCAAAAAATGGTTTTAAAGCAGATTTCTTCACAAACTCTGCCTAAATCTTGTGAAACATTTCTTCACACTCCTTGGACCATGTAAATTCTGTCAATTTCTTCAATAATGATCAAAAACATTTTGTCAATTGTGTGCAAAGACCCAAAAAGGATAACAATTGTTCTTTGTCCGTTGCAGTTGGGCCTTTGTCTATACTTTGTACCAAACTGGGTGTGAGGTTCACTCCTAGACCTAAGAACAAATGTCCAAGATATTCAATTTCTCTCTTTTTGAAAATGCATTTGTCTTTTCTGAGTGGCACTCTTCCTTTTTCCAGTGTACTTAGCACTTCATTCAACACACACTCATGTTCACTTTTGCTGTCAGAAAATATTAAAATGTCATCCTGAGAAATCATGACTTGAGAGCAATCACAAAACATGTTAGACATGAGTCAGACCAAAAGACATTCTACAAAATTGAAACACTACTTCAGGTATAACAAAGGTGGTAAGACGGAACGCTTCAACATCAAGATTGTCTGATGATATTCTGCCCTAAAATCCAATTTAGAAAAACATCTAGAATGTCCAATCTTTGGTATCAAATTGTCAATTCTGGGCCATGGATAATTGTTCACCCATATGGCCGTATTCATACTTCTCAAATCAACACACATTCTAAGCTTGCCTGACTTTTTCTTTGTTAATACAATTGGTGAGAACTAAAAGGTTGCTTCAACCTTTTCAATAAGTCCTTGAGCACAGAGATCCTTCAACATTACAGACAAATCTTTCCTCACATTTGAAGGAATATTTCTTTACTTATGTTTTACAGGAGATATATTTTGCTTTATGTTTATAGTATAGATGTAGTATGTGATCTTTCTTAACCTATCCCAAAATACTTTTTCCAGTTTTTGCACCCATTTTTGCTCTGCAATATATACTGATTTTTCTTAATTTATTCCAATAGAAACATGATGAGTCGATCCAGGTCCTATACATATTCTGAATTCAGCTTGATGTAACCATCCTAATACATTGATACCTTTTCTCGCTACGTATACTTTTCCTTTAATTGTTTCACCCAACCCCTCAATGTTGCCCCAGAAATATCCTATGAGGTCTACACTGCTTCCTTCAAATGCCACTGTCAAATATGAGGTGGAAACAATACTTTGTCCGTCCTCAGCTGGCTACATTTCTCCCGAGATGCTATTGTAATACGAGCATCCATGTCTACTAAAAGTTTGATTTCTTTTTCGCAATCAAAATTTCAACATCCTGGTAAGCAATGTACCTTCCCCCAACATACCCTTCACTCCATACACCTAAGATCAACTCCTTAGTCACCATAAATTACATTTAGTTCTCTTCACATTCTTCATTATGTACACAACAAACATTGTTTTTTCCCCTCTGCATATTCTGATAAAAGTACCCAATTTTCCACAATTTGTGCACTGTTGACCTAAGGCAGGACCGTTTTTGAATGAAGAATATGGATTAAAGAACCACATCTAAAACAAGCTATATTTTGGGATTGCCTTTAGAAAACACTAGATTTGTTCATTCCACCTACATTGTGTTTCTTATTATCTTTTGACATATTGTTGGCAGACTTCTTAACTACTGCTCCTGAAATTGTTGTCTTGCCCAAAGACTCTTCTAACTGTTTAACATCCTCACATGAACCTTCAATGCTATTTGCAATATCAAATGCTTTAACCAAATATGGATTTTTACAAGTTAACAGCGGTTCCTGAATTTTCTTTGAGTAACACCATACAACTAACTGATCTTTTATTAATTGTGATGTAAAATTTACAAATTCACACTTGGGCAGTAAGATCTTTAATGCTAATACATAAGTATCAGTATTCTAACATGGTTTTTGTACTCATACTAGTGGAGTGCATCTTGTGTTGATACAGCTCTGTCAAATTCATAATTTTCCTCCTCTTAAAAGGGTTCACATTCAGATAAGTGGACAAAAACATTCTGTCCCTCTACACCTAAATAATAATACATTCTTTTTTTTCTGTTCAAATTTGTGCCCATCAATCACACCCAAGTATGCCTTACATGATCTTAACCATAAATTCCACTCTAGAGATGGATTTTTGAATGAATGGAGCAGGTGTGAATGATATACCAAATCCCTTGATTTATATATCCAATGTATCCAAATTGTCCAATATCCAATTATTTCCAATTAATCATCCAACAGCCAATTCATTATCCAATATCCAATTATCTAATATATCCAATTAGTATCTAATTATTATTTATTACACAATTAATGAATCCAATTAGCTAGCCAATATCCAAATAATTGTCCAACATCCAATTATCCAATATCCAATATATCCAAATTTACACTAACCACCTATCATTTGCAAATTGCTGCAACCAATATGCACAAAATTATGAAAATATCTCCACTTGTTAGTCATAATTAGTTTCAAACAGTGTTCAAATTGCTGAGTTTACTCATGGAATTCAATCTGCACCAAAAGCATGCAAATTGCTGAAATACATTTGCACACAAACTTGTATCCAAATCGCTGACAACTGTCTGCACAAGAAGCATGCCAGTTATTGAACTCAATCTGCCTTTAAAATGTGCCAACAGCTGAATTGAGTCTGCACCAACAGCATTGAAATCACTAAGTAAACTTTGCATGTGCTGAGATGATTAATCCAATCAAGTAAAGCTTCACCTAGACTTCAATTTGCATCAATGCATGAAAATCACTGAGGAAGAGAGAACAAACCTTTGTTTTTCCAAAAAATGAAACAGAAGCAAAGAGACACTCTTCGTGTGTTGTCACCTCGGATTGTGTATGCACGTGTTCCTCCTACCCTGGCAGATAAGAAATTCTTAAGCCAAGAGCTGACCACAAGATTGCAACCCCTCCATTTGCTCCATAAACTCCCCACCTGCCTCACAAGAACCACATTTCACTTGCACGTGCCTGGCTCATGCATTTTGCTTTCTCGGCCTCAGAAATATTTCCCAAAATTAACCTCTTTAAATCTCCTTCAATGAGTCTGAAAACACTCTGCCTCTCAACTTAATCTTTTCCAATCTCTGACCCATGGTTCTCTTATTTTTCTTGTCCTTACCATTATATCTTCATCTCTAGACGTCGCAAAGCCTGTCCTCAGCAATTTTATGGTTCCATAACGCTCATTGCCAAATATTGCGGATAAGATATCACAGGCAACTTTAGAATATTGGCAGCATTCCTGGAATCCCAGCATCCCTTGACTACAAAACATTCTATTTTGTTACATATATACATACTACTTTGAAGACATCACAAGGCAAGGCTCATGCCTAGTACAGAGATTTACTATTGCAAAACTATAAAATTCATCAACATTTGGACAGATATACCATGTTTAGATCCATAAACTCGACAGAAGCGCCGTACATAACATTTTCTTCATTCAGCGATGGCCTCTACACACATCTGGATACCTTCTCTAAAATGGGGTTTTTTTACGAATGTTCTGCGTTTATTTATTTTAAATGTGCAACATTTTCTAATGTACCCACACAGCTTGCATGGCTTTTTTTCCCTTCCTGAATCCAATTACCCTAAACATTAGCTCAAACCGGATATAAAAAACAAAAATTGATACAAGAGTTTTCCTGGTTGCTTGTTTTGTCTTTACAAGATATAGGCAGTCATTATGAACACAGCGGTAAACTCCGCCGACCGCCGAGGCGGCAGTAACAGTAGACCGCCATCTGCTGTGAATAGAAACCCGCCATATAATGAACCAAAATCCCAACCCCGCCAAATTTCACCAGACCACCAGTCACCGCCATAACCTTGTCGGTGGAAATGCTGAACCTTCCACCCCGCCACCGCCGAGCACACCCACATCCCGCCCTCCAAATAATGATGCACAAATCACCTTGGTGGGCAGTGGAGGCCGGATGACCATTGGTGGTGCCGACCGCCACGGGCGGCAAGTGGACTTTAAAGCCAGAAGTGCACACATTGGATAAGCTTGAAACTCACACACCTAACACACATCCATAACCCCATAAAACAATCATAGACACACCCCACAATCCTTTGCAAAATAAACAGGCCAAAGAAGACGGAGAGCACCAGAAGAAGACATTGAATGCCACAATACACAAGACGCACACTGACCCAAAGAAGAGCACCCTTGCCGAGTTTCCAGCCCAACACCATTCACCACACTCACCATGTCAGCCCCCCAAAACATCCACATTCACAGAAAGGGAGCTAAGGACCATGGTGGATTCCGACCCCCTTACCGCCATCATGTTCCTGGCGGTTTTCACCGCCAGGAACAGGATGGCGGGAACGGGTGTCGTGGGGCCCCTGGGGGCCCCTGCACTGCCCATGCCACTGGCATGGGCCGTGCAGGGGCCCCCTAACAGGGCCCCATTAAGATTTTCAGTGTCTGCTGTGCAGACACTGAAAATCGCGACGGGTGCCACTGCACCCGTCGCACCCCTTCCACTCCGCCGGCTCCATTCGGAGCCGGCATCCTCGTGAAAGGGGGTTTCCCGCTGGGCGGGCGGGCGGGCGGCCTTCTGGCGGTGGCCCGCCAGCCCAGCGGGAAACTCAGAATGACCGCCGCGGTCTTTTGACTGCGGTACGGTCTTCTGGCGGTTCCCGCTTGGCAGGCGGCGACCGCCGCCCGCCAATCTAGGAATGACCCCCAATGTTTCATAAACCTCATGAGGCGGTACTACAGTTCAAACATCACCCTTCGGTAATGTTTGAAGTAGCAAACTGAACTAAGAGAGCATGGTCCTTTTATACCCACGCAGGGGCTAAAAGAAGGTGGTACAAATATAGAAGCAAGACTTATATACATATAAGGTCATCTGGAAATGCACAGTCGACAGGTAGGAGGGGCTAACAGTTTTCAAGGACTAGTAGACACATTACTGTTGGTTACTAATTACTAACAGCTGCATGTGCAAAATGGGAGATGCTAAATATAACTTGTCACTAGACAGACTTTCAAGAGTAGGTAACAGGAAGGTAGGACAGAGCACATGGCGAGCACATGGCAGCATGTGGCAGAGAAAATGGCTGCCATCAATACAAAATGGATTCCGCAAAATGTTCACAATAGTTGCTAAATACAAAATGTCTTCTGCTAATGCTTAATGTAATCGCTACTAAATTTCAACACCATGACCACTTGCCATCACTGTAAATTGCACTATTTACTCCCTGCCACCATTACAACACATATCACACCTGTAACACTGTCGCCGTCATAAAATGTGAACAAAGTGAAGTATGGATGCAACTGGCTGATAACCACTTTATTGGCAATGCGTTGCATAATTGGACTCTTGTGGGCCTAAATGTGGCCCCAAACTAAATGCACTAAATTGTATTCTGTACCATGCAGACCTGGACCCAGTTTCACCTAGAAGATTCAAACCCCCTCTATATGACAAACTACACTGACAAAATGTGTCACAAACCCCAATGTCAACCCTTAGTCCCACATAGTTACTGGACGTAGGGTTGTATCAGTTGGGTCCTGGAATTGACATCTTCCCCTTCCTCATCATCACCATCACTCTCCTTAACTCTCCGAGGAAGCTGGTCAGGACATACAGCACCCTCCACCTCCAAGAGGGGGATAGAATTTCTAACTGCCATGTTGTGCAGCATGCAGCAGGCCACCACTATTCTACACACCTTTTCAGGCCCATAGGCCAGGGAACCCCCAGAGATATGTAGACAACGAAATCTATCCTTCAGGAGACCTACTGTTCACTCTATCACTCTCCTAGTACATCCATGGGCCTCTTTGTAATTCCTCTCTGCATCCGTCCCAGAATTCCTCACTGGTGTCAGGAGCCAAGGCAAGTTTGGATAGCCAGAATCACCTAGTAAAAGGTGCAATACAGAGTAGTCATTGTCAAGCCTCTGAGTCCGACAGCCTGGCTGTCTGCTGGGTGTCAGTTAGTGACAGGAACACTTACCTATGATCCACCCTCTGTCCTCTTGTATTTGTTCCATCTTGTGTGGCACACTACTGTTCCTCAGCACAAAGGAATCATGGACTGAACCTGGGAATATGGCATACACATGTGAGATGTCCTAGTCTGCAGTACATACCAACTGGATGTTAATGGAATGAAAGTTCTTTCTGTTTCTGTACACCTGTTCACTGACTCTTGGAGTATGATCGGTATGTGGGTACCATCGATGGCACCTATCACATGGGGTATGTTGGCAAAGGCATACAAGTCTGACTTGATGTCAGGGAGGTCAGTACTTTGGGAAAACCTCACATAGGACTGCAGGTGTTGTACAAATGCATTTAGAAATCTTGTCAGTACCATGCTGAACATTGGCTGTGAAATTCCAGCACTCTTGCCCACTGTCTCCTGAAATGAGCCTGTGGCCAGGAAATGGAGTGCGGAGAGCACCTGTACTTCAGTAGGGATGGCATGCTAATTACGATTTCCTGGAGTTAGTACAGGATCCAGTAATGCACAAAGTTCAAGAATTGTTGCACAGGTAAGTCTGTAATTGATTATGATCTGACGCTCCACCACGGTCCGCATAACAACAAGTGGTCTGTACACCGATGGTGCCCTTCCTCGCCACAAGGGTCGGTACCTACGAGGGATTTCAAACATGTGTGAGGAACACACATACATAGGCACACATTGTCATTAATTGTGCACTGCATACTTGTTTGTAGGGACTCAACAGTAACATGTTCTTGACAGATCTTCATCTACACATCAATGAGGGAACAGTGTTTGTCATGTGTGTTGTTTTTAAATGGTCACATGCATAGGTGCTTTATGTGGAAAATAGGGCCTTCATTGTGCACAATAATTTTTTATAGATGCGTAGTTAATGCCAAAATGTCTGCCCCCTGTAAACTGTCGTTGTGGAAGTGAACTCATACCGCTAGCAGTTGACGTAACAGCGTAAGGCGGTGTTTACCACCGTTCGCACCATCATTGGTTAACATGGATGCCAATGGGGAATCCTGGCGTATCATGATCGCCGCCGGCGGTGACGTGCACACCACTGCGGTACATACGCTGTTGTGTAGCCATTTTAGTTACAGCTCCATGCACGTTAGTTTAACACACTAGGCCGCTGTACACTTTGACCTAAATATATTTTATTCGGCTTCGCATTGTTCTTTTTACAATACCAGTTTTACGGTCTTGTTTTATTTTCATCTGTCTGTTTTTGCTTAGCCCAGCACTGTGTTCTCAAACAAGACATTCTTGATCACTTTGTGCTTCAGTCAAGGCTACAATTTGGTACATTGCCGGTGAACGTGGTAGAAGTTTAGTCTCCAACATTCGTAGAAAATACACATCCTTACGTAGAGACATTTTCTTAGAACATCAGGGGGGGTCATTCCGACCCTGGCGGTTGTCTACCGCCAGGGCCGGGGACCGCGGATGCACCGCCAACAGGCTGGCGGTGCATCCATGGGCATTCTGACCGCGGCGGTACAGCCGCGGTCAGAAACGGGAAACCGGCGGTGCCCCGCCGGTTTCCCGCTGCCCTGGGGAATCCTCCATGGCGGCGCTGCAGGCAGCGCCGCCATGGGGATTCCGACCCCCTTACCGCCAGCCTGGTTCTGGCGGTTTTGACCGCCAGAACCTGGCTGGCGGTAACGGGTGTCGTGGGGCCCCCTAACAGGGCCCCACCAAGATTTTCAGTGTCTGCCAAGCAGACACTGAAAATCGCGACGAGTGCAACTGCACCCGTCGCACCCCTTCCACTCAGCCGGCTCCATTCGGAGCCGACATCCTCATGGAAGGGGGTTTCCCGCTGGGCTGGCGGGCGGCCTTCTGGCGGTCGCCCAGCGGGAAACTCAGAATTAACGCAGCGGTCTTTTGACCGCGCAGTGGTATTCTGACGGCGGGACTTTGGCGGGCGGCCTCTGCCGCCCGCCAAAGTCAGAATGACCGCCCAGATGTGTTATTATAAAAACACTTCCTAGTCCCTTTACACGTTAAGAGGGAGATTCCAGCCAGGGAACCACAACTGTATGCTGATTGCTGAAAGCCTTGCAGTAGATGCTAACGCAGACTACAGGCCTTTGTTCAGGTATGAGGGTCGATGTCCTCCCGGGGGAACCTGAAAGGCAGAATTAGAGCTTAACATGCTGTGCTCAGATTATGACTTAGATAAGAAATAGTCCATAAATTCTAGTGACAATATGATAGCGTTATTCTTATGCTTCACTCTCCTAGTCACCATTTTAATATTGTCATGTTGTGTCATCCTGGTTATTGCAGCTCACGCTTTGCTATCTAAGATGCAATTGTTTTATTAAACCAATCAGTAGAACATATACTGCTTCTGTTTGTCATTTATGTATGAGACCGAATTGTGAATGAGAGAACCGGATGCGACCTGAGTGACCACGACTTCCCTGAGAAGCCTAATATGTCATGTGCTCGGCTGTCCAATCTTCCCTATCTTTTGGTAGAGATGAGGCACTGCTAGTTAGCCAGAGCAAAATCTGGATTTAGGGTGACAGGTGTCATCCACAATGGATCAGACTCAGTCCCCCACACCGTGGACGATCTTGCTGCCCAAAATCCAGTAGTCTCATTATAAGAATGAGAGCCTACTCGACAACGTAAATCCGTTATCTATACTTCATTTGACTCCTTGGTCTCGTGCCAACAGGTACTCCACTGTGTGTACTGCTGTGTCCTGCCTCTGGTCATGGAAGTGGCTCGTGTTGCAGGGGAAAGGGCCCTGGCCTTTACCCAGGAGGAACTGGAGAGACTAGTGGACGGGGTCCTGCCCCTGTACGCCAAGCTCTATGGATGGCCAGAGGTGCAGGTGAGTTGGGGTTTGAGGTGCACTGTTTGGGTGTAATGGATGGTGTTGTAAGGACATATGTGTGCACCACTGAGCCTGCATGGGCCATGGTTCATGGCATGCTGCGTGCGTACATCCTGTAAGTCTGATAGTGCTGTCCATCCCATAGTGGATGAATAGCCAGCTGTACCTATTTTGCAAGTGCCTGACCTCTGTGTTCCATTTCTGCGTCACACTTTTAGGTCAGCGCCCAAAAGAAGAGGGTACTTTGGCATGCCATCGCCAAGGACGTGTGGACCCTGGGGTCTACAACCAGCGGAGCACCCACTGCAGAAAGAGCTGGGAGGACCTGCGGTGCTGGGCGTGAAAAATCTGAGAAGTCCTCCCAACTTGGAAGGGGTGCCTGTCGGGCACTGACCCCCCTCATGCTACGCATCCTGGCTGTGTCCTACCCAGACCTAGATGGGTGCTTGGAGGCTGCACAGCAGTCACAAGAGGGTGAGAACTCATGTCACAATCTTACGCCTTGATCGATGTCTGTGTGTGCATTAGGGTTCATGCTGCTTAGAGGCAGGAACTCTGACTGTTGTCCATCTACATGACGGCCCCCATAGGGTGTAGGGGTGTCTTGGTCAGGTCTCCTACACATCGGGTCCTTAGGTAGTTCAGGGGATGGGTGTAGAGCAGGGTTTAGGCAGTAGTCAGGGGCATAGCCACGGGCATAGTGAACGGTGCTGCCTGTTGGGGTTGTCTTCTGGGTGTGTGTATGTCTGCCCACTATGTACCTCCATTCAGCTATTTACAAGTATCTCTCCTGTTTTTTCTCCCCATCCTTGTTCTCTTGTGTTGTTTTCGTACATCAGCAACATCTGGCGAGGGAGCTGAGGCACCGGCAAGTGGGGAAGCAGCGGCCCACAGATCCTCAGAGGCAGAGTCATCTGACACCAAGGGGACCAGTGGGAGGGAGGGCGAGGGGAGTACCACGGGGGAGGAAACTACCACTGGAGGTAGTGACTCCGATACCTCCTCCGATGGGGGCTCCCCAGTTGTGGCGGACCCTAGTGGCCACTCCACTACAGTGACATCTTCCGCCACCCCCATTCCATCACCGCCTTCCCTTTTGCTCCCCACCGAGTTGCCCGTGCCCGCTCACCCAGAAAGGTGGGTGTCTCCTTTGCTCCAGGCACCTCCTCCCCTGCCCCAGTCAGCCCTGCTGCCCTCACCCTGGAGGCTATTGACCTCCTGAGAACCATCTCTGTAGGGCAGACAACCATTGTCAATGCCATCCAGGGGCTAGCATCAGAGATGCAGCAGACCAATGACTTTCTAGGTGGCATTCACGGTGCCATGTCTGGCCTACAGAGATCTTTTCAGGCTCTGGCCTCCTCTTGGATGGCAGCCAGTTTCCCTGGTCATTCTGTCCCCTCTCCAACCTCCTCTACGCCTTCCAGCACCCCACTCCCTTCACCCGTCCAAAGCACACAATCTGACACGCAGTCAAGCACCTCAACACACAAGAAACACACTTATAAACACAAGCACCACACCTCCCACCGCAAGCATTCACACAGCCAACATGCACATGCACACACAGCAACACCCACTTCCCCCAGTGTGCCCACCTCTTCCGCGTCCCTGTCTGTCCCCTCTACATGCACACCCTAATGCACTGCACCTTCACTCACTGTTGCTGCTCCTCTTACTGCTGTCACAATAGCAGACATCCATACATGCACCCCAGACACCACACCTGCACTCACCACAACTACAGTAGTTGACACATGCAGCACACTCACTAGACTTGCAGACACCCACACAACATACATCCACACTGGCAGCCTGTCTTCTCCCACTGTGTCCACCCCCCTCCTCCAAAAACACACAAACACACCAAGCCACCCACCCATCACACATCCACCACACCTCAGCATACTGTCCAGTCACCTGCACCCATTACACGCACCCCTACACCACATCATCCACACCCTCTGACTCCACTCCCACGCCCTCATCCAGGACCACCCCAATTGCTCTGAAAAAGCTTTTTCTCTCCCGTGCTGAACTCTTCCAACCCACTGGCCCACCCCATCTTGTCCCTAAGCGTGCAGACCTTCTTGCCCTTTCCACTTCTTCCACTTCACAGCCCACACCTGTCCGCCCTTCCCGTGCCCCTTCCCCAGAGAAGAAGAAGCCATGTGCAGAGCAAAGTCCATCTGGCTCCACCTGCTCGAAACCCCCCCACCTTCCAAAGCCAAACCCACACCCCCTCCACCTTCCAAGCGCAAGTCTAAGTCCCACCCCTGTCGTAAATCCCCATCCCCCACCACCCCTGCCCCCGTTCCGTGAGGTACCTGGATGCCCCTTTGTTGACCCATTAGGTGGAGTACCGTGCACTTTTGGGAGTCAGATTGGGGCCGTTGTGGCCCATAGGACTTCTTGCAATACAGACTGGCCATTGGCCTTGTTGGAAATAGTTGGTTCTGTGAGCTGTAATACATTTTTTTGAGTGGCCTGTGTTTTGGCAGCACACTGTTGAACCCTGGTCTTTCGTTTCATTATTTGTGGGTGTGGGGCATTTGTATGTACTATGGTCAAGTTGGATTTGCCTTGTGTCGTGTAAGTACCTCTTGCTATGGGGTGTATGGGTTGTGCTGCTGTGAAGGGTTGGAGTGCGTTGCTGGGTGGGTGGAGTGGGTGGGTATGTAACTGTGCCTTTTCCTCCCTTGTTTCGTAGGTTGCGGTACTTACTGTCGTCGTCGTTTTCGGCGGTCTCGACAGTGGAGGTACATGGCAAGGAGCAGGGCTGGCATGATCTGCAGCTCTCTATCCATGTCTGCTTCGGCACGTTGCGTGGGGCTCCGGTGAGTGTTTAATTAGATTTGGCTCATTTCCTCCTGGATTTTCAACGGTGGTTCCCGCCCCGGAACTGGCGGCGGACTAGTGGTTCATTATTTTATGGGTGGGCTGGGCCTTTCCGTCGGCCTGTGGGTGGACTTTGCCGTCATCGTCTGCTCTCCTCTACTGTGGGTGGGTGGTTTTCTTAATGCCTGTGTTTCGATTGATTCATTATTTGGTGGTCCGGACCACTCCTCTGTTGGAGGTTTGTACCGCCGGCGGCGCGGTAGGGACTGCTGTGTTCATAATGAGGGCCATAGTTATCTGCATGGGCATAACGTAGGCCCCGGTAGCCCTGAAGGGCAAGGGTGAGGTGGGCAATGCTTCGGGGGTACACACAATGCCAAGTAATATCTGTCATATATTGGAGACTTTGGGTTCCCTCATTACACTTCCACGGGTTGGGGAAGCTGGGGTGGCGGGAATCATTTTCCTTTATGCTACTGGGTGTCTAGTAAGCTGAGAAAGCACCTAATTTCTTAAAACACAAGTCACAAAATCATTCACAAAGTTTTCTTGTGTGACTTCTTCTTTAACAAACCTTTTAAAACAATTGATGCAATTTCAATTGCAATTGCCTTTGCGGTGTAGATGGTGGCAGTTCAAACACAGAGATAAAGAGATTACATTAGGCCAACTGAATAGCATTTCTACTATTTCTGCAAAAAGCTCCAAATATTCACTTCGGACAGTTTGTATAAAGGGGTCAATATTGTGATACAGGGATCTGGGGCCAAACCTTAATTTTGTTGCCTTCCATTTCAAATAAACGATACACCTTTTAAAGCCACCACTTTTGCAAACTAACCTAAGTTAGGTCTTGATGCGATTTCTGTCAAAATGCGTACCCCATTATGACGCTCGCTCTGTGTTTATATTTCTTGCTTGATGCTGTGTACAGAAAGATGAGAATCTGTATTTCTGAATCGCACTGTTCTCAAAGAGCCTGCTAGAAGAAATGCTTTTACAACATTTTCCAAGGTCCTTTTGCTTGCATGTGTTATTGCATTCATTCTCAGTGGTTCACAGTTTTCTATAACTAGTTTGTTCTAATACCTCTTGTTAGACCTGACAGCCTTAGGGTGGTCACCCCTAACTTTTTGCCTGCCTCCCTCCACTTTTTTGGATACTGTTTTTTCTCGTTTTAGGACTCTGCGCACTTTACCACTGCTAGCTTGTGCTAAGGTGCATATGCTCTCTCCCTTAAAACATGGTGACATTGGTTCATACCCAATTGGCTTATTTAATCTACTTGTAAGACCCTAGAAAAGTGCACTACAAGTGTCCAGGCCTGTAGATTAAATGCTACTAGTGGGCCTGCAGCACTGACAGTGCCACCCACACAAGTAGCCCCTTAACCATGCCTCAGTCCTGCCATTGCAAGGCCTGTGTGTGCAGTTTCACTTCCACTTCGACTTGGTATTTAAAAGTACTTGCCAAGCCTTAAACTCCCCTTTTTCTACATATAAGTCACCCCTAATGTAGGCCCTAGGTAACCCATAGGGCAGGGTGCTATGTAGGTAAAAGACATGACATATTACCTGTGTAGTTTATATGTCCTGGTAGTGTAGACCTCCTAAATTAGTTTTACACTGCTGTGAGGCCTGCTTCTTTCATAGGCTAACATTAGGGCTACCCTCATATACTGTTTGAGTGGTAGATTCTGATCTGAAAGTAGTAACAAGGTCATATTTAGTATGGCCAGACTGGTAATACAAAATCTTGCTGACTGGTGAAGTTGGATTTAATATTACTATTTTAGAAATTCTACTTTTAGAAAGTAAGCATTAGTCTGCACTTAAATCCTAAATCCTTTTGTGCCTTACAATCCACGTCTGGTTGGGGTTACTTGACAGCTCGCTTGTTCATTTCACTCAGACAACCCCAAACACAGGATGCTCAGTCACACCTGCACGCATCATATACGGAATGGGTCTTCCTGGGCAGGGAGGGTGGAGGGCCTGACACTTACATGTCAAAAGACAGTGGCCTGCCCTCACACAATAGACTACCAAACCCCCTACTGGGACCCTGGCAGACAGGTTGGAACTGAAAGGGGACCGTGTGTACTTCTAGGCCACTCTTTGAAGTCACCCTCACTTCAAAGGCACATTTGGGTATTTAAACAGGGCCTCTGACCCTACCAATTCAGACACTTCTGGACAAGATATCACTGGTGAAGAAACTCTGAACCAGACCCTGCAACCTGCCATGAGGACCTGCCTGGCTGCCCATAAGACTCACCTTACTGCTTTTTTGCAAAGGACTGCTGCCTCGCTGTTGCCCTGCTGCCTTGCTGCCCTCTGACCCTGCAGAGAAGTGCTCTCCAAGGGCTTGGATAGAGCTTGCCCCCTGTTCCTTGAAGTCTCAGGACCAAAAATACTTCCTATTGCAAAGAACTCCTTGTGCTGGGAAAATTCGACACACAGCCTGCCAGAAACGACACACAGCCTGCATCGCCATGAAAAAATAACCACATGCCGAACTGGAACAATGCAGCCCGGCTCCCCTAGAGGAGATTGACGGAGCGCCAGCATTGGGACCAGAACTTAAATGCACGGCCCACTGGATAGAGGCATAGCCGAGCCGGAACGACGCAGCCCGACTACCTGCGAGAAGAATCAATGCAGCGCCTGCCATGAGACATAAATTTCCCTGCATCGCCCACCGGATTGACGCAGTTCCTGTGACTTTGTCCTGCATGCCCCGAATTTCTCCACATTGTCCACCGGGCGTCCGAAAACCCTGCAACCCAAAGAGGATCCAAGTCAGCGTGCCGGAAATTTACACAAAGTTTCCCTGCGTGGAAAATTATTGACACATCATCTGTGTGCGTTTTCTACGCATCTCCTCCTCTGTGGTGCCCTGCGGAGAATTTGAATGCAAACCAGGTACTTTGTGCTTGCAAGAGACATTTGTGGCTTTTTAAAGACTAAAGACTCCTTTTATCATTCTCTAAAGTGATATTTTAAAGTGTACTTTTCAAATCTTGATTGTTTTGACCTGCATTTAACCAGATAAATATTATATATTTTTCTAAACACTGTGTGGGGTATTTTTGTGGTGTTATACTGTGTTATTCCATGAATTATTGCACAAATACTTTACACATTGCCTTCTAAGTTAAGCCTGACTGCTCAGTGCCAAGCTACCAGAGGATGGGCACAGGATAATTTGGATTATGTGTGGCTTAACCTGACTAGATTGAGGGTCCTTCCTTGGACAAGGGTAACCTGACTGCCAACCAAAGACCCCATTTCTAACACCTGGATGACATTAGGACAGAAGGAGCCTATCAATATTTATGTAGTGGGTTAGCACAAGGGTGATAATGTTATGTGACATTTAGAATTGTGAGAATGTAATTTGTTGGAGCAATGATCATACCCTGCTTAGTTTGCGTTCTCGTCAATTTCTATGCTAGAAAACTGCATTTAATCCATTGTGTGTCAGGGTGAGCCAGAGACCTTTCCTGAGCCTGAAGGGATATTGTCCTGTTTCTTACTGAGTTTGCTGAATATTTCATACTCCGGGCCCCATTTAGATCTTGGTGGGACTCCTGTCGTCCCTTCACAGCAGAGTTTACAAGTACTCTGTCAAACTGACAGAATTCCAGCTGCCGTGTTAAGATGTATGGCTGCTGAGTCTCCATCTACGTCAACAGAGAGTATTCCATTGCATAAACAGTTTCCCGCTGCTGATGTAGCGGATTCCTATTCTGGCTAACAGTACTCTGTCGCGC
Source organism: Pleurodeles waltl (assembly GCF_031143425.1). Classification (NCBI taxonomy): domain Eukaryota; kingdom Metazoa; phylum Chordata; class Amphibia; order Caudata; family Salamandridae; genus Pleurodeles; species Pleurodeles waltl. Next base: position 1,577,538,430 of record NC_090440.1, read on the forward strand.
TGACCATATTTAGATATCACAGTTGTGCTGGCATTGTTGTAGCAGTACATCCCTGATGGTGCGACTCCATCACGGGAAGCATTCAACAGTGTACTATGCCTATGGCTATTGGATGGATGTTAGCAGCACACACTTGATGCATTTTGACTAATTGATAACACCTGATAACACCTGCATACCACACTATAATACACACTCCATTTTAAACCATGATTCTTTGCCATTCCACTGTACCATTTTGCTGTAGAAATTGCCACACACAAGTCAAGTTTTCATTTTTATTCTCTCTCCATTTATTTCTCATTTTTTTATTTAATTCCTTAACTGGTGGGTACTCCATTTCATTTAATTTGATATATTCATAATGGCCTGGGGGAGAAATCCTTGTTTCATAGATAGAGAATTGTCAGTCACAGGGGACGAAATCATTAGAATAGAGCCACAATTGTTTGGTGCTCTAGTCCAAAATACAGTCATATCTCATAAAAGGGAAATGTGGGCCAGAATAGTTGACAGAGTGACTGTTGTAGCAACCAGACTCTGCCCACAGGATGAAATTAGGAAGAGGTGGAATGACCTGCAGGGAAGACTGCGTTCCCTGGCTTCCAATCATCACCTGGAGGCCCAGAGGACTGGTGGTAGTTTCCCTAGCCCCCTCACTTATGTTTTTTCCCTGGGTGTAGAAGGTCATTGTTGGACCTTTTCCCTTATGCAGGGTCATCCCCAGTCTTTTTGCCTCCTGACTCTTATTTTTGATGACCTGTTGTTGTTGGCTTTAGAACTCTGAGCACTTTACCACTGCTAACCAGTGATAAAGTGAATATGCTCTCTGTGTGAATTATATGGTTGATTGGTTTATCCATGATTGGCATATTTGATTTACTGGTAGGTCCCTAGGACAGTGCACTAGAGGTGCCCAGGGCCTGTAAAGCAAATGCTAATAGTGGGCCTGCAGCACTGGTTGAGCCACTAACATTAGTAGCCCTGTAAACATGGCTCACACCTGCCACTGCAGTGTCTTTGTGTGCAGTTTTAAACTGCCAATTCGACTTGGCAAGTTTACCCACTTGCCATGCCTAAACCTTCCCTTTTCTTACATGTAAGACACCCCTAATGTAGGCCCTAGGTAGCCCCATGGGCAGGGTGCAGTGTATGTTTAAAGTAGGACATATACTAATGTGTTTTATATGTCCTAACATTCGTTCTTCACTGTTACAACGGATATCCCTCCCATAGGTTAACATGGGGGCTGCCTTTAAATATGATTAAAGCATAGATTCCCCTTGGGAGCAGATAGACATGTGGAGTTTGGGGTTTCTGAGCTCACAATTAAAAAATACATCTTTTAGTAAAGTTGATTTTAAGATTGTGTGTTTGAAAATGCCACTTTTAGAAAGTGAGCATTTTCTTGCTTAAACCATTCTGTGACTCTGTCTGTTTGTGGATTCCCTGTCTGGGTCAGTTTGAAAGTTGGACTGATTGCACCTCTCTCTAGACAGTGATAAAAAGGGAGCTGGGGTGTAGTCTGCATATCCTGATGAGTCATCTGTGCTAGGAGGGAGGGGAGGAGTGGTCACTCACACCCGAAAGGGCTGTGCCTGCCCTCACACAATGCAGTCTACAACCCCCAGGTGTGTGTCTGGGGCCTGGCCTGGGCAAGACAGGATTTCACAAACAGGAGAGACTTTCCTTTGAAGTAGGCCTACTTCAAAGGCCAAGATGGGTGGAACCTCTGCCTGGAGAAGAGCTGAAGAGAAGTGCTGCCTTGCCTGTGACTCTGCTTTGTGGAGCTATCCTGCAGTTGCTGCTTCTGCCTGGTGAAAGGGGACAAAGACTGGACGTTGCTGTGCATTCCTGCTTGTGAAGAAATCTCCAAGGGCTTGTCCTGAGCTTGCCTCCTGTTGTTGAAGTCTCAGGGCCATCCAAGACTTCTCCTGCCAACACCTGGACTATCTGCTGAGACTCCTGCCCTGCCAAGTGGTGCCCTATCCAGTTCCTGGGGCCTTGACAGGTGAAGCTGGCAGACCAAGATTGAAAATCCACGCACAGACTGCCGTTGCGGGGAAATTTCCAAAGCAACCTCCGAGACGCGGCTGAAGGAACAATGCGTCGCCGGCTTCACGGCTGAAATCGACGCTCCGCCTGTAGCGTGGCTGGAAGATCGATGCACGCAGCTGGAGAAACAACGTGCCACACCGCTACCAGAGGCTGGTAACATCGCAACCCACACAGCACGGTTTTGCTGATACCATGCAGCAGCATTTTTGTTGCAGACCTTGCTGGGTGTGGAGAAATGACACAACGCCTGCCCGGACCCGAGTGCTTGCCTGGATCAACACCGCTCTCCTGCAGAGAGGAAAAACGATGCACGGCGACCAGAGAAGGAAAAAACGACGCACGGTCTTGCTTGCGTGTGAAAAACCGACGCATCGCTAACCTTTTTCTATGCACACTCGCCCGTGCGTGTTATTTTGACGCTACCTATGGACTTTTCAACACTAACTGTGTTTTTACTGTTTACAAAAGGATTTAAGACTCTTTTGCTTTTAAAATTAATAACTTGACTTGTTTATGTTGGATCTTTGTCATTTTGGCCTTGTTTTGTTAAGCTAAATATTTCCTATTTTTATAAACTTGTGTTGTGTCATTTTGTAGTGTTTTCAGTAAGTTACTGTGTGTGTTGGTACAAATACCTTACACCTAGACTCTGAAGTTAAACTTGCCTGCTTGTGCCAAGCTACCAAGGGGGTGAGCGGGGGTTAGCTGAGGGTGATTCTCCTTTAACCTGACTAGAGTGAGGGTCCTTGCTTGGACAGGGGGTAACATGTCCGCCAATCAAACACCCCATTTCTAACAGTCATGCAGATCGTACATCCTGAAGGCATGACAGGAATCCCTGGTGGAGTGGAAACTGGTAAGTTACACATTTGAATGTGTCACTAAATATAAATGTCATAATTTCTTACAAATTAGCTGTTGATAATGTGTTTTCCACATTTTACAAATATTAATTTCATAAATCAATTTATTAATTTGCCTTTGAATGCAATGTTACTTTATTGTTGTTTCACTTGTTTAACTAATATTTAAAATGTTTTTGTAAATATGTGAATTTTTTCAGCATTTTACACATTTTTCCCCCATGTTTGTTTGGTTGTATGAATATATTCTCTATACATTCAGATTACAGGTTTCAATCTCCGTCAATGTTTACAATATGCCATGCTGTTTCTACACCTCTAAACAAATTAGTGACATGTGTTCACTAAGCAAAGTCAGTTTATTACTACTACACACTTCTACTAGGTATGTTACACTTAGGCAATTACAAGTGTTGTAAAAATGTATTTGAAATGAGTACATCTACCATTATGCCTTATTTTTGGTTGTTACTAATGTTATTGCAAATTCATCTTTCTACACTTTGAGCAAATTAATGATATGTGTTCCTTAAGCAAAAAAAGTTTATTTCTACTGCATATTTCTACTAGGTATGTTACACTTAGAAATGAACAAGTGTTGTAAAAATGTATTTGAAATGATTACAACTACCATGATAACACAAAATAAAATGGTGGACGGAGTGTTGAAACTTTTCAAACACTCACCCACAGTCACAGACCTGAGCATAATACATAGTCATTTTGCTTGCAACGGCACCCCACTTTGGACCCAGCCATTTGCAGTCTTAACCCTGTTCCCCATGGGAACAGTCCAGCCGAAACTGCCAGGCCAGGTCCTCCCTGGACAGGAAACAAGCATCCTGGGACTGGTTTTGGGGTGTCACCCTTCATCAGCCAGGCTAGCTTTAATCCAGTGGTGCAGCAAGCAAGGGACCCACGTCTGGGCATACCCTAGCCACTTAGGGCGCACAAAGCAGCATCACAACACAAAATCAAATGATGGACGAAGTGTTGAAACTTTTCAAACAGTCACACCCAGTCACAGATCTGGGTTTAACCCATCATTATTTTGCTCACCATGTAACCTCAGTTTGGACCCAGCCATATGCAAATCATTCTTGACCCTGTTCCCCATGGGAACCGTTCAGTCCGAACTGTGAGGCCAGGTCCTCCCAGAGCAGGAAACAAGCATCCTGGGACCGGTTTGAGGGTATCACCCTTCATCAGCCAAGCTAGCTTGAATCAAGTGGTGCAGTGAGCAAGGGACCCATGTCTGGGCATACCCTAGCCACTTATGGCGCACAAAGCAACATCACAACACAAAAATGATGGATGGAGTTTTGCAACAGCTACCATGATGCCTTATTTTTGATTGTCACTAATATTATTGCAAATTCTTTGTAGGCAATCTCTCTCATCTTACACATATTCACATTGTTCAAAGTGTACTGTATTTTCTAATCACTATATTATGCAATGTTGTTAAATGTGATGTGGTATACTTTGCAAAGGTCACATTTACATGATATTTAATTGATTTGTTGGTTTCTGTCTCACTAAACAAATGTTGTAATCTACAAATGTCTATTGTATGGTATTATACAGGATGAATGCAAGATCTTTAGTTATAAACAATGAGCTTTGCAATGTTCATAATGCGACTGATGCAATCATTACTACAAAGTTGTTGAAAGCTCAGCTCATTACCTGGCTAATCGTTTGAATGGTGCACTCATATTTCTCCACTCCATTGTGTTTTATAGAACGTTTGGTAAATTTCATGACTATGTCATTTTTGCTTTCCAATATTTCAGAACAATATTGTACTTGCTAGTCTGAAGAGGTCCTGTGAGTATATTAAACCGTTAATGATCATGATCATACAACTGAAAGGTACAATAATGACATCAATTTTCTCCCACCTTTTAGGTTGCTTCATTTTGTAAGTCAAACACATTTGATGTACACTCCAGACATCTAAAATAATTCTCATGTACAACTTATCATAGGTCAAACATCAAGAACATGTGGATTGTCACCTGGGACAACAGCAGAAGATACCTCCACTTTACACCATGAGCAAGCCTTCAGTGAGGATACTACTCCTGCAAGTCCAAATGATATGGGGCAGATTGATTCACCCGGTCTGCCTGGGTAGACAGCTTCAGTCTACAGTGAGTTTCAGTCGGCCCACATCTACACCGCCCATCCCAGCTTTTACCACATCTCAGCTTCAGGATATCTCCACTTCATGTGTCCAAAGAAACATAACTCCAATCTTGAGAAAAAAGCCTGCACCCACCTCAGTGCCTGCAAATGTGGATCCAGCAGTAAACCTCAGGAGGGAACATTCATTTGGACCACCAGGAGAGGTAGGCAAGACCTCCACCACCACCTGCAAGAGACACAGGACCTAATTTCCGCTAGTATGTCACTACCATTCAGTACATGGACTATTTTTTACGGCCACATTTACCTTTTTGATGCCAGTTGCATCTGGGTCAATGAACTTCAAAACCTTGAAGCTCTACTATTTGTATCTCCTCCACCATGATTAACGTTATGATTTCTTTGTCCCTTTTTTTTCTTTACCTATTGTTTTCAATAAAAAAGTCAGACATTCAAATACTGGTGTTGTATTACTTGGTTTAATGTGTTCCTTTTGCATGTTTCAGCATACAGTTTGAAAAGGTACCATCAAAAAGACTGTAAATTCATCATGAGATTTCATGTATATGATGTTTTATTCCTTGATGAAAAATCACATACAAAGACAAAAATCACAAATTTAATTGTTTAATTAAATTGTAATGATTTCTATGTTTTGAAATAATTTAAATAGATTACTATTCATGCATCATCATAATACTTCTGCATACATTTATCTGTACAGTTCCATACCTTGACACCATAGAAGAACAGGATATTATTAAAAAAAAGCACAGACTGAATAGGCAAACTAATCTTGATTTATGTCACCAGCTTTGAGCCAGATCCTCAGTCTTACAATATGAATTTTGCATCAATAACACCAATAGTGGGAAAAATGGCGGTGTTCTATGTTGTGCCCGCAGTATCATTCCAATACACTGCAGCAGTATCTGGTGGAATTCCATGACCAACTTTCAGTGGTATGCTACAAGAAATACTTTCTGCAGTGATGATACACATCAACAGCTTCATACAGTATCCTACAAATTGAAAATGTAACCAATGTGAAGGGAGATAATTATGTGTTGGCTCACCTTCGACATGTGGTCAGACCTATTTCAGCAGCACATATTGCCTGGGTGACAACATTATACAGAAAACAAGTCTATTGAAATCATCGAAACTTTAATTCAGTCACTTTGCAAGTAATCTCCATGCAAGATATATACATCCAAAGTTTGTGTGTGTGTGTGTGTGTCTTTACCATGATCAAATCATGATCCCTTAACAGCAGAATCCAACTACAAATGTTCCAATTTTGTGATGTCCAAATGAAGATGACATGATGAAGGTACCTTAAAATGTACAATGAAAAAATGTTCAATTGTAAATACATTTCAAAATAGAACCATTACAAATGACACATGTTGAGGACACATGTTTGAAAAACAACCACAGTTGGAAAATATAATCAGACCCAGTAGTGAATGTATCTTAAATTACATCAACAAACATCTTTTCACTGGATTTTCCTTAACTTGCCCTTTCTAAAAACTTTCTATCTTAGACATATGGACTCATCATATGAAAATAGGCTCAAAATTTTGGAGTAACAATATGTCAATATACACTTACACTCATGTGAAGAAGTTGTCAATAAGTTCTTGCTGTAAGTCAATTCTTTCTGCATAACCACTACCATTTTTCATTTGGCGTTTCAACATGCTCACCCGGTGGCTCATCGTGCTCTCTATCCTCTGCACTGTGCGGAATGTTCCATTGCAGGGCTATGTTGTGTATGATGTAGCAGGCCATGGTGATTTTACACACCTCATCAAGTGAGTAGAAAAGGGCTCCATCAGTCTTATCCAGTCGGCAAATTCTGGCCTTCGGGAGCCCAAAAGCCCACTCCACTGGCATCCGTGTTCTTCCATAGGCCTCACTAAAGCAGACTTTCCCTGGTGATGTTGTACTCCTCAGAGGTGCTAACAACCATGGTTGGTTAGGATAAGCCAAGAATTCTATATGAAGAAACACAATCACGAACCAAAGTACGTAATACTATCGAAAATACCTAGAAATTAATTGACAGAGTGTACCCACCCACAAGCCTGGCCCTCTCATGTCCAAGTTGGGACATTTGCAGCTGTATGCTGTTGTTCTGCAGTACAAAGGAATCATATGATCGTCTCTGGAAAATGTGCACATGCCTTTGATGTACAAGTCATGTAAGCAGACAGCTGCACATTGATTGAATGGAAGTTCTTGCGACTGCTACAGACCTGTTCTCTGTGGTGGTACTAAGGCAATATCTTTGCCTTTGATTGCTCCAGTCACATGTGATAGGCGAAACAAAACATAAAAATCTCTCCTCACATTGGCAAAATCCCAATTTCCTGGAAATTGTATGAAGTGGTTGATGAGCCTCATCATTGTAGAAAGTACTTTTTGTAGCACATCACTGAAAGTTGACTGTGCCATTCCATCAGATACAGTGTATTGGAATGATCCTGTGGCCACAACATGGAGAAGTGCCATGAATTCCACTATTGGTGTTATTAAAATGTAATTGGGAGGCAGATGATCTGGCTTCAAGTGATGACATAAATCAATAACAGTTTGCCTATTCAGTCTGAATTTTTGTATAATATACCCTTCCATGGTGGCAAGGAATGGAAATGGTCTAAAACATGGGGCTGTCATCTTCTACCTCACTCTAGGTTCATACTTCTGCATTAGATAAATAGAAATATATTACAGTACATTTGAAGTCCGTTCTTTGATATGTAACACAAATGTCATATATTCATTTTGGACATGTCTTTTATTATTTTTAGAAGAAAGTTTACATAAATATTAAAATGCATTATGTACACATTTGTTTTTCTTCATTTTCTTAACATTCAATATTCCGTCAACAGAAGAATTAAAAAAAAAGGTGCCCCTATCTCATTTCAAAACAGTGACGCAAAACTTAATATTGTTTTTCTTCAACTAAATGTGTAACAATCACATTTTGGATCTGTAAACAAACAAGCCATCATTGTGAGTGGTGATGATGCACTTTACATTCAGAAACACACTATTTCACTATCTAAGATTGTGGGCAACTGACCTCGTGGTCAGGACATTTCCAATCAGATGAACATCAGTGGGAGTTTTCTAGGTAGTGGGTGTAAAACATCACAACGGGCACAGCCATCGGCCAAGGTGTGTGATGGCAGCCAATGGTTGTGTCCCCCTAAGCTGACGCTCACGCACCTTATGTAGATGTATGCGGCAATCAAAAAAAGCTCATTTTCTTTCTAACACTGCATCCAACAGCACTTCCTCCACTATCCCTGCTGTTTGCAATCTCTGGGAGACACATTGCCCAGAAGGGCTGGTGTCAGGGGCCCTAACATTTTCAAAGAGAAGCTACATCTGCTGGCAACGGCGGTCCTGTGCCTGTACAGCCAGCTATATGGCTCACCAGAAGAAGAGGTACATGTTTAAATGAAAATGTAATTCTCACAAACTTTTTTTTAACAGAGGCTAGTATGTCCCTTTTAGTTCCCGAGTAAAGTGTAGTAAAAGAAGGGAAGTTTCGCTTCTTTGTAAGTTAAAATTAAAAAATCATGATGTGTATTTTGGAACACATTCCAATCAGACACACCACAACATTGGTATGTGTTCTGTGTTTGATGGCTTATATTTGTTGTGATGTGTAGTTATATGTATGTGCAATACATTGATGTGAAATCTACTAAATTAACAATATTTAAACTTAGAATATATATATTTGCAATAAAACTAACATATATATATGTATATATATATATATATATATATATATATATATATATATATATATATATATATATATGATTAAAAAAATGTGGTCCTGCACAGCGGCGTGTCTAACTGCCGGTGCTGCGACAGGGTAAAGGACCAAACCCTATATGTAACAAAGAAAGAAAAAACGCTGCACTCCCAGAGACTGCAAATAAACTCGTCATTTATTCGCAATGATAAGGTAAATCTTGATATTAGTTTAAAGTTCAGTCCAGCACCACAACGCGTTTCGAATCATTTTTCTTTTTCAAGTGGTTATTGCTTTCATAAACTGGCGGCATATGAAATCCACAGAGTTTCTCCATTTACCAATAAGTGAGGCACTATTCCAAATTTGATGTCATGCATGCGTGTCAATCTGACTCAAAAAGTCATTGTTTTTCAAAAAAGATCCGTAGAATCACCTTCTCCGAAATCTCGGCATCCAAGCTTAATGGGAGAAATTCCTTGATTGCGTACAGGTGAAAAGTGAACTATAAATACCAGAATGCCGCTTACCTAATCATGACGGCAGAATTCTAACAGGAAGGCGTGCAGGAAGTGTTTTCACGGAGTGTATGTATTGAAGGCACGGAGGGTCTGAAAGACGGATTAAGCTTGGATGCCGAGATTTCGGAGAAGGTGATTCTACGGATCTTTTTTGAAAAACGTGTCGTGGTGCTGGACTGAACTTTAAACTAATATCAAGATTTACCTTATCATTGTGAATAAATTACGAGTTTATTTGCAGTCTCTGGGAGTGCAGCGTTTTTTCTTTCTTTGTGATATATATATATATATATATATATATATATGTATATATATATATATATATATATATATATATATAAATATATATTTTTTTTGCATTCCAAATAAATATGATTTGGCCCATAAGTATAAGTGAATGCGGCAGCCATTTTTTGCAATGAGAGACATTTTAAGTGCTCAAAGATCTTTATTATATTGCTTTTTTAGAAATAAATGTTCTGCTCTTTAATTTTCTCCCATTTTATGAAATATATTGTATCTCTGTAATTCATGTAGCTGCACTATATATGGGGAAAGGTATGTCCTGTGCTGCAAGTACATACATGCAGGCTCTCGGACACGCTTAAACATTTATCCGAATCATACGCACCCATGTTTATAAAGCCCTAAAGACCGGGCTCTCACTGACACACATGGCAGCCCTTTCATAGTGCCCTTAGTCATAGTATTAGGTACAAACCATAGTATCTGACTCTATGGTCATGAGAACTTAAGTCAATGAAGCTGGGTGTGGGGGTGTCTGGTAACAATGTGCAAGTTGCTTAGCCGTCAGTAACATACAATGAGTTTTAACTTATCAGTAGTGGCTCTCACTGCAGAAGATGTTGAAGACACATGGCCTAGGTGGCCCTGATTATTAACACAGGGACATGAGAAGGTGGAAGGGTACTCAACAGGTCACTACAACTTTTAAGTTTTATGTAACAAACATTTACCCTGCTCCAACTTTTTCTAAATGCTTGTAATTGATTTCTAAAAATTGTGTTACATCAATACAAACAAACAAAAAGGCACAGTTTTTTGTCATTCTTTTTTCATATCCATTCAGGTCAATGTCCATCAGAAAAGGTCTATCTAGAAGGCCATCGCTAAGATAGTGTGGACCCTGGGGATCTATTAGCGGTGCAACATCCATTGTTGCAAGAGATGGGAGGACCTATAACGCTTGACAAAGAAGTAAGCTGAAGTTAAGCTCGGCCAGTCATCCCAACATGGGCAGCACATGCATGGCACCCTGGCCCGCCTAATGGCCCACATACTTGCGGTGGCCTTTCCACAGCTTGATGGGCAGTTGAGAGCCAAACAGCATCATCAAGGGGGTACGTTCGTTTTTTAATTCATACTGTAAAATAACTATTTTTTGTTACAGCATCAGTATAAAGGCTGACACAAGTCCAACGAACAAGAAGAGGTCTGGAAGGTGTATGTTTTGCACAAAGCGTATGATGATGTGTTTGTATATTCATATTTTGTACATAATAACACAACATTTGTGATCACTTACAAAGGCATGTTTTTGGAAGACACATGCCTGACTAATAAAAAGGAGGTACATAAGTTTGTTGGATGGTACAAGGGCATTGGTACCAAACAGGCCACAATTTCTGATTGTGTCAGGTGAGATCCTCCATCATAATTGTGAAGGAGATTCCAGGTGACATTGCAGAAAATGGACTTATGATACAGCGGACGTTCCAAACGTCACATTGGTGAGTTGGTATTATAGACAAGAGCAATGCCAAATTTTTTTTAGTAAAACCATATTTCAAATATGTTTTCACCAAAAGATTATAGTCAATTTGTGTTTAAAAATATTGCATGATGCCTTACTCCATCACAAATGTGAATGTAAGCCAGTCTGTTTTTTTCCAAAGTGATTTTGAACACAGGTATGTGTAGACATTGTTGAATGAGTAACACATATCCAAGACCAGAATTTGTATGCCCTTTATTATGTCCAGTTGATAAATCCACTATGAACAAAAGGAGATTAGTTAAAGGGACTTTTGCAGATAGACAATGTACTATGTACAAAGGATATTTTTGCTTTTGGAAAATAGGACATGTTATGAGAAAAAAACTCATGATCATTTTTCTTTACACAGATACATAAAAAATGCTGTATATCTCTTTTCAGCATCTTCTGGAGCAGGCGAAGGGGACACTGGCCACAAAGGCGGGGAAGCAGCTGGCCACTGAGAGACTTTGGACAGAGATGGACATAGTGGCACGGAGGGTGAGAAGACTGGAATGGAGGCCACCAGCTCATCATCTTCTTCGAAGGCATCCGCAAGCGACCAGTTCCTAGTTGTGCAGATCTAACAGGAACTGTTCTATCCTTGTCTGACACCCAGAGACCCATCTCCACCCTCCCTATTGCTCCCCCTGGCTGCACTGAGTGAGGAGTCTATTGACCTGTTATGCAGCATGTCCTTAAGTCAGAAAGTGATTGTAAATGGCATCCAGGGTCTTGGAAGCCGAATGCAACATATGGGTGCATTTCTGGATGCCATTCATAGTTCAATGTCTTGATTGCTTGCAAAAATAACCTCTGCACTTGCCGCAGGCCCCAACCAGCCCAACTTGTCCCCTAACTCAAGTCCCTCCCTCATTCCAAATCTCAAGTCCTACACCTATACCAAGCACACTCACGTCTTTGCAGACACCTACTCAAACAGACACAGGCAGCACACTGACACAGACACATAAATACAACACAAAGACTCAAACAACATGCACACACTAGTGATACTACACCCACAGGCACTACACCCACTAACACACCCACAACCACCACCACACCTAGAACCACCAGCAAACTCACTGGGAGGGACTTGAGTTAGGGCACAAGTTGGGCTACACTATTGGAAAAGACAAAAAAGCAACAAAAATCCCTTGAATTGAGAAATTTACTTAAAAATTATAAACAGAGCTTGCACTTTCTCTGAGCAGACAAAGAGATCCTTTAAATTAAGATATTATCATCAAAAAACTCAACATAACAAAAATGTTAATAAGCTATGGGATATGTCTGGAAGTTGATATTGGCAGATCCCCTTTCAATACTTTGAGAAAAATTAAAACATGGGCAAGATTCTGGCCTTCAAATGCAAAGATAATTTAAGCAAGAATATTATCAAGGAAATTCACAACTCTCAAAGGCACATTGTAGATAACAGAGATGAGACAATAGCTGCTTTATCTAATTACTATGAACTGCACTATAGTGAAGCACCATCACCTGAAAACTCAAAAATCTGCAGATAAATCAAACACTCAAATTCAAAATATATACAAATATATTTAAAAAATCATTGAATCATTGCTAATGAGCTTGGCCCACAGATTCTTAATTTGGTTGAGCTTCTGCTTAAAGCATGGATTTATATCACAGAATGACCTCACAGCACACACAAATCTAGCTGTTTATATTTTTGATGTTGAATCAGGGGGTATCGGTCAGGATGATCCTGTTGTATGCTGAAAAGGAATTAGACAGGGTCTCAGGGCCTTTATTGTGATGCTTATTGGAAATCTTCTAATTCAGCCCCTCTACAATTCTCAGAATTCAGTACACATATAATGATCTCTCCATCAGAGTTGTGTGTATGTGAATAATATTTGAAAAAATCCCTATTAGAAGAAGAGCCCACAGTATGGGTGCCTACTTTCACCTCTATTATTTATTCTTTACTTAGAACCATTTACCAAAAAACATGAGCGGAAGCTATACCTTCAGTTGTCCCGAATGGCAGCACAAGAAAGGTGGTGGCATTTGCTGATGCTGCTGCAGTTTTTAAATCAGATCCTGCTATAGCACTAGCAACCCCTGAAAAAGATGCAATGAGATTTGGAGTAGTATTAGGATACTTTTTAAACTTACATAAAAGTCAGGTCCTATACAATGGTGTACAGCCTATTCACGATAAGCACTATTTTACCCTTGCCACATAACTGGGAGTCCAAATGACACCCAAGAGATTAGAGATCATTTCACTTACCTATAATACAATATCTGATTCTACAAGCAACGGTTACAAAAAATACATAAAACAGACTTTCCATTGGGATCCAAGAATGGTGCAATGTCATTAAGATGGCAATTTTTCCCAAACTTCTGTTTTTGTTTCGTGCCCTCCCCATCTTTATTCCAAATATCTTCTTTAAAAAAATAGATAGAGTTTTGTCTCAGTTTATTTGGCAAAATAAAAAAACAAGAAAAGCTTTAACACAGAAGCAAAACCCTCCAAGCTTAGGGGGCCGGCGCTCCCCTGTTTGAATTGTCATTATTGGGCCTGCTTTACCACACAGTTGTCTCAAATTATTGGCTTCTCTCGAAAGGCATAGCCTTTCTAGAATTTGAACTGAGAGCTAACATCTGTCCAGGGATTGTTTTGAACCAGCCTATTTAAAAAAAAAAACAAGGATCAATACAATGTTGGTATATTCACGGATATGGACTGCCATATCGTCTGAGCTACAGTTTCCTAGATACAATCGGTACATCTAATTCAATATGGTATAATCCCTGCTTCCCAAATTTTTCAAGTGATGGACTGGTGCATACCTGGGCACACACCAAACTACAAACAATTGCCAGCTATCTGAAGGTAATATTTTCACTCATTTCAAACTTTTTGGGCAAAATATGATATTCCAAATACTTTTTTTTCAAATACTTAAAAATCTGGGACTAAGTTAGGGAGCAATAAGTTGATCTGAATCCAATTAAATACTCGGAATATCTTGCATCAACTAAATATATAAGGATATAAAAATATATAAGTAGTATTGGATGATTTCCTGGCATTACAGGCCCATTTACTCCACAACTAGTTACACTGGGCTATGATTAAAATATCCAACAAAGGTTTGTTGGAAAATGGGTTATTGGTAAGGGCAGGTAAGTACCTACACTTAGCAATAGGCCACTAACCTCCACTTAGGTCCAGTTAGGTCTCAATAAATTCAACACAGCTCAACTCTTGGTAGCTTGGCAATGAGCGACAAGGCTTAACTTAGGAGCCATATGTGTAAAGCATTTAAAATCACAAAACACTAAATAAGTAAAACACAAAACACAATAAAAATCCAATACCAATTCCTAAAAATAGATTAGATTTTTATCTTTACAATGACACCAAAATGTTTAAACTCAGATAAGGGGAACCGTACATATGAATTTTTAAATAATTAATCCTTTTTAGTGCTTTAGAAATGAACCAGGGCAAAGCCAAAGTTTGAGGCTGACTGCGATGGAGCCCTGCTCGGCTTCAGGTTGTGGGCGGCCTCGGTCAAAAGTTTACCTTCGGACCTTCTGGAGATTTTCTTCGCCGGGACCAAGTTGCCAGTCCCATCCCACCTCCTGGAAATCTTCCTCAGATTCATGCCCAGGAGCCCTCGGTGGAGATTTTTACACTCGCACTTTTCACATTAAAATCCTTTGACTGGGGCAAACCTGAATCTTGATCAGACGTCCCTGGAGCCCTCTTCGGATCACTGCCTGGGAGCTCCTGGTCAACTTCCTACATTTGTACTTAGTCACTTTTTCAGAGATTTTTTTCACCGGGACAAACCTACAGGTCATGCCGGGTCTCGGTTGAGGCAAGCCAGCTAGAGTTGCCACAATGGGTCAGTCCCTTTATGGAGCTTTTATCCAAAAGTTCTCCAAACTTCTCTAAACTTCTGGATCTTCTTCCAGGTGTTCCTTTAGGGTTCATTTAAGGTCCACAGTTCACCCCAAGGTTCCAGAAAAACTGAGATGCTCCTTGAGGGTGCGGACTACAACAGCCACCTGGCGTGAACCTCTTTTTGACCACTGGACAGTGGTCAGCTAGTTGGTTCCTTCACGAGTTGGTGCAGGGGACTGTGGTTAGCAAGTTTTTACCTGTAGCAAACAGGGAGTCCCTCCTTGAACCAGTTGAAGCCTGGGAAAAGTCCTTCTTGTGGTGATGCCCAAGTGTGCAGCTGGTGCAGTCCTTCAGAGTGCCATGTCCAGGTGCAGGGCAGGGGTCCGGCAGGGCAGTCCTTCTTCTCCTGTACTTCTTTCTGGTAGGAATCTGGTAGGGAACTGAGGTGTGGGTGCAGTTCTGCCAGTTTAATCCTTGTTCCTGGGTGGAAAACAGGGGGGGTCCTGGTTCTTCAATGAGGTGCAGGGTCCTTCCCCCTGTGATGACCACTTCCTGGGAAGTGTGGCAAAAATCAATCCCAGGGAGCAACATTCTTCAAAAATCCATCATGGCTGAAAGTGATTTTTGGAGTTTACTTCTGGGTGAGCCCATCCACTGGTGTGGCTAAAAATCTTAAACACACCCTTCTCCTGCCCTCTCCTAATCTAATCAGGGGGGCGCCTAATTGTCTGGGTTTTCAGGATGTGCTGGTTTGCTCCAAATGTCCTTCCGTGCCTTTGAAGACCAGTTTGCCAGCCCTTCCTGCCTCTCCATCTGCTGAGAGAAGATCTCCTCCCTCAAGCATATCTCTTTGTGTTGAGCCAGGCCACTTCACACATCATCAAGGCAGCCTGGCCAGGCTGCCAGACGCTGGCCAATCAGAGCAAAGCAGCAAAAACACTGCAGGGCTGAAGTTGGCAACTTTTCAGGTAAAGTCTAAAACTCTTTACCTGAACAAGTTATAGTAAATCCCACAACTGCAAGTTGTGGGGTTTATTATAACAATTAACTTGATACTAAACTTGAGGTATCTTTTACTCAAGGGGCCTTTTAAAATTAAATTAAAGTCTCCCCATTCTAGTCTATGGAGGCCATTCACTACAATGAGGGAAAACAAATTTGGCTGTTTCACCTCACCAGGGCTTATAATACTATAGTTATAAGATCCCTGCTTATAGTTACATGGCATCCACCCCTAGGGGGACATAGGGCACACCTTAGGGGTGACTTATATGTAAAAATAAGGTAGTTTAAGGCTTTGCAACTACTTTTAATTCCAAACTTGAATTTGCATGTAACTTTAATTTAAAAGAAGCCGGCAAGGCAGGCCTGCCTTTAAAATGGCACTTGGCACCTCAGCAGTGCACGTAAGGGGGCACCACCTAAGCTGGGGTCCCTAAACCTACCTGCCCTATCATATACTAGGGACTTATAGGTAGGTTGACTTAGCCAATTATAGTTAGCCTAATTTGCATACTCATTTTATACAAAGCACAAGCTCTCGGACTGGTTAGCAATACACAGGACACTGTCAGAGTCAGAAAAACACCAGCAAAAAGTGAAAAATGGGGGCAAAAAGTCAGAGGGCTCTGCAATCAGCCCTGTTTTCCCACAAGGTTTAACTGCATAATTTGTACAGCCATTATTCTGGCCAGGCTACAAATTGCAAGGTTACAGCTGAAATAAAATCCACCCTTAATGAGAGAATAATGGTCTCACTTTATCGACTTATGTGGCAAGGAGGCTGCTATGATCAATAATGATTGTGACTGCCACTACCTTAGAAGTATTTGGGAACCTATAATTTATTATACTAATACACTTCAAATCCTATATTATTACTATACCATAAGATTTGTTGTACATCTTTCAACTTTTTATACAGTTACTGATAAATGTATTTTATTTCTTTGAAATCTAGATCAATGGCCATGTCATGTACACATTTAGGGGGTCATTACGACCCTGGCGGTTGACGGAGAAGTGGCGGTTTTACCGCCAACAGGCTGGCAGTAAAAAATTTGGAATTATGACCATGGCGGTTACCACCATGGTCATCCGCCACTTCTCCGATCAGACCGCCATGGCGGAGATGACCGCTGGGCTGGAGACTTGGGTCTCCAGCCCGGCGGCCGTCACAAGACCGCCGGCGGTATCATGACCCGGCTTACCACCAAGGATTTCATGGGGTTTGGAACCGCCATGAAATCCATGGTGGTAAGCACTATCAGTGCCAGGAAATTCCTTCCCTGGCACTGATAGGGGTCCCCGCCACCCCCCACCCCCTCCCCAGAATCCATCCCCAACACCCCCCACCCCCTGCCACCCCCCAAAGGTGGCAGGACCCCCCTCCCCAATCCTACCCCCGACATCACAACACAGACACACACCCGACACGCATGCAGACACCACCAACACACATTACCGCACACACAGAAACAAACATGCCAACAGACACACACACAGTCATACACGCACCCCCTCATTCAGACATATAAGCACACACCCATACAGACATACATTCAGACAGACATGCACACATTTCCATTCACACTACACCCCCGCATGCATACACGCACTCACACACCCCCTCTACATACTCACACGCACACCCCCTTGCACCCACACATCACACAACACCCCCCACCCCCTCCCCTTACGGACGATCAACTTACCTTGTCCGTTGATCTTCCGGGAGGGGACGGGATCCATGGGGGCTGCACCGCCACCAGCACACTGTCAACAGAACACCGCCACGCCGAATCACAGAACGTGATTCGGTGGGCGGTGTTCTGTTGAAGTGGCGGTGGAGGTGGAGCAACCTCCACTTCCCCACCGCCTGCCAGTATGGCTGCTGGTGGCTCTCCGTCCGGAAAAGGACGGAGGGCTGCCAGCAGTCATAATATGCTGAGCAGAAATCCGCCACCACTGGCGGTCTTCAGCACGGCGGTCCCTCAGCGGTCTTGTGAAAAGAGCGCCGAGGTCGAAATGATCCCCAGTATGTATTAATTGTTAAAATATTATTTTCAATACAAATAAATGAATAAAAAGTAGAACATATTTGAAAATGCTAGAGAACTACTACCGTAATTGTATAATAATTCTGTAATTATTTGAAATAAATTAAATTAAAATAAAATCATTTTTAGAAAGTTTAAATTATTAAAAAGATAAATACACAACTAAAAAAGTATTTTTTATTACGTATTGGCAATTGTCAAAAATGATAAATAGCCCAAGATTATAAATAGTCAAGATAAAAATCTAAGTACGCCCAGTTGACACAATCAAAGACCTTGGTAGCGTCTAAGGTGATTATAACCAATGGGGTCTTATTGGCAGTTGCCAAATCTATAGATGGAATTAACTCCTAAAATAGTTCATGCATCTATCTCCCCTTTAGAAAACCCTTCTGGTCTTCCTCAATCAAATTCCCCACCACACTACCCAGCCTTTTGGCCAAAATATTTGAAAATAATTTATAGTCGTTATTTAACAGTGAGATTGGTCTATATGATTCACACGTTGTGGGTCCTTGCCCGGTTTTAATATTAGAGTAATTATGGCTTCATCCCAAGAATTTAGAATAGGGATATCTCCTCTAAAAACGCCATCAAATAATTGTGTTAAAAAAGGTTTCATGACTTCCTTCACACATTGGTATAATTAATTTGGCAGCCCATTCCGTCCTGCCACCTTCCCTACTTTGCCTTTTCTAATAGCCTGCAACACCTCCTGCGCTGTTATTGTTGTCTCTATTTCTTTCTTCTCCCAATCTGTAAGGCATTCAACCTGCAACCCATTCAACCATTCTGATCGTTGGGATTCTGTTACTACTTGATCTTCTGTATACAGAGTTTCAAAAAAGTCTACAAAGGCTTGCTGTATCTCCATGTCCGCCACAAATTCTTTTCCTGTAATACTACATCTAATTTCCCTCACCTCATTTCTAATCAAATCTGTCTTTATTTTCCATGCCAAGAGTTTCCCTGAATTTTCGCTGTATTCAAAATGCTCTAGTTTGCAAGCCTCCCATCTAGCCTTAACCCTTGCTTTTACAGCGGCGACTACTATGGCTTTTTGCGCCATGATCTCTTCCAACAAAACATCCCTCTCTAGTTCCTGCGACTGTAGACCTAACTTCCTTTCCAAGAAAGTAATCACCTGTTCAGATTCTCGGATCATCTTTTTATACTCCCTGTTCTTTTGTGCTGAAAGATTAATCAGAACGCCTCTTATAAAGGCTTTGAATGAATCCCAAAGTATATGGGGCTGCAGAATTACTGTTAATCTCAAAAAAGTAATTGGCTTTTGCCTTTAGAGCTTCTACCACTACTTGGTTCTTCAGAAGAGAACGATCTAAAGTCCATCTTCTTATTTGGGTACTTGGGTTGCATTTCAACCCCAGCAGAACAGCCACATGATCAGATAAATGAGCTGCTTTGTGCTGAATCTCTATTACTTCTGTTTTAAGTGATCTGTCTAACAAAAAGTAATCTATTCTTGATTGATGCTTATACTTTTTGTTATGAAACGTGTAACCTCGAGCCTGGCCAAGCATCTCTCACCAAATATCCAAAACCGCAAAGTGTTTCATTATAAATCTGACATTTATCTGTGAATTAGGGCAAGTTTGAGCTCTACTCCTAGTTGATCTATCCAAAGAACTATCTAAAACTACATTTAAATCTCTTGAAATTATAATAGGATGTGGGATGTCTAGTAATTCTCGACATAATTCTTGCAGTGGTTCTATGTCATCAATATTAGGGCCGTCATATCCTGCCAGTGTATAAGCCCTCTCATTAATTTTAATGTTTGCTATGACCCACCAACCTTTTTAATCTGATTTATAATTCACTATGGAGGCATTTAATTGATTCTTAATCAAGATCACAACCCCTCTCGAATGACTAGTGTGGTCCGTACATGCCATTTGCTTCACCCATCTTTGAGATTTAAAAATATCAGAGGATTCTTTGCTTGTCAAATGTGTCTCCTGTAACACAATTATCTGAGCTGAGACATCCCTTAAATACTGAAGGATATTATCTCTTCTAGGCTTTACTCGAAGACGGTTCATGTTCCATGATAAAACCTGAAACGCTCTCACATTATCTACCATTTTGCTTCCCAAAAAATTCTGACATATAGATTCCCACTTCCAATACTACTGCAGAGTCCTGAGGATCGCCAAATACTCTGAGGCACACCATTTTTTTCTTTTCCCCATAAAGCTCACCATCCCATGCTCTCCTTCACCCCCCATTACCCAAAGAACACCCCTCCCTGGAGAACCTTACCCTACCCCATTTTGGCTTTAACAGCCGTTAGGCGCTATTGGGCTTTCCCTAATGAAAAAATACCAAAAAAAGAGAAAAAAAGGAAAAGAAAAAACATAGAGCAAAAAGAAGAAGCTTAGTTACCTATTGTTTCCTATGGGTCGGGGGATCTACACCCCACTTCTATCCTTGGTAGACTTATTTCTTAGCATCTCTCGCAAATTTTCAGCCTCCTCTCAGTCGCTTATATTATACATTTTATTATTTATCATGACTTTTAAGAGAGCTGGGAATTTCAGCTGTGCCACCTAATTTCCTGAACTCGTCCATCCTTTTCCCTAACTCCCATTGTTTGTTTAGGGTAGTGTGGAAGATATCTGACCTTATATCAAAGGTATCATCTTTCCCACTAAGCATTCCCAGCTTTACCCCTTTAGTCAGTATCTTCTCTTTAATGGAATAAGTAAGAAAATTTACTAGGATCCTTCTGGCCTTATTCTTGTTTACAGACTTCCGATACGGATCTCGGTGCACTCTCTGAATATCCTTAACCAGCACCTCCTCTGGGCCCTCCCAAGCACCACTCTGGATAAGCAACTCAACTACTAGTGTCTTAATATCTTCTCCTTTCCCCTCAGGACCGTTCAGTAGTCTAATGTTGTTTCTCCTTGCGTTGTTTTCCAGAAACTTCCAGCCTGTCTGAAATCTCTTTATATTTAACCTTCAGTTTGTTCAGTTCCTGTCTCTCTCTGGAGGTGGATTATTTCAATTACTAGACTGAGATTTCCAAGACCCGCGTTCTTTGTGCCAACACATCTAGCTTATCTGCTAGACCTTCACATACTTCCTGGATCTCTTTCTTGTTGGTCTGGGATGTAGACCTCTTCTGCTAAGGATTGTAACAACTGTTCCAAAGGCTGTGTTGGTAGTGCTTGTGAGGCCCGAGAATCATTGTCCCCCCCTTGCATAGCTATGGAATCCACATTCTGGTGATTCAGACTCCTAATTTCTTCTCCCTCTGGAGGATTGAAAACTGGCAACCCCTGCTTCTCAGTCACCCTTGGCGTGATTGAATCCTGACCTCACACTCCACTCCTCCTGCTCTCAGGTTTCTTAAAGACAATTATAAAACCCCTATGGCTAGAATATTGTTAAATGGACACCTAACTACGGCTTTCAGGATCACTAAGGAAACCAGACAGGGTTGCCCACTCTCCCCATTATTATTCAATGTATATGTTGAGCTGCTTACAGAGAAAATTAGGAGGGATCGGTCTACTAAACCTTTCTGATATTCTGGGTGGGATAAAAAAAATCATTATATGCATGATCTACAAAAGCAACTTGAGCCCCACTTTGGAAAGTTTAGAGCATTTGACACTGGAGTTTGGGAACATGTCAGGATATGCAATTAAAATGTCCAAACCTGAAGTCATGACCTGGAATAGTGAGGAGGTCCACAGTGTAATCAAACACAAACTAAAATACCTGGGTATTAGAATCCGTAATAGCATGGAAGAGATTACTGAAATAAATTTTAATAGTGTTATGAAAGAGGTTAATAGATCTCTCTTAGGTTGGGCTCACCTTCCATTACCTCTCTATGGAAGAACAAATTTAAGAAAAATTTTGATTCTGCTGAAGGTTACTTTCCTTTTTAATATGATACCCCTACTCTTCAAGAATACCTGGGTACAAAAGTTGCAAGGGAAATTGATTCTTTAATCTGGGGATCCAAAGGAGTTAGGATTTCCCTGAAGAAACTGAGAAAGAGATATGATAAAGGGGGAATAGCGCTTCCTGATATTCAGTTATATGTCCGGGCCTTCCAGTTAAAGAATATGAAGGATATGCTATCTGGGGATGGAGGGAATCGATTAAGGGACACTATGCTCTAGGAGGTTGGAGGTGGATCGAAATTCATGTATAAATTCGGACATCCCAGATTCTACAAAAAAGTTAGCGTAAAAGTTTTGCAGGCGGCTGCTCAGCTATGGGTCCACAAACTGAAAATAACAAATTTAACATATTATAGCAAGCATGCTCCAGTGTGGGATTCCCCTGGAACACCGTAATGTCTCCAAGACAGTTTAGCATCCCCTTTGAGGGACTTAGGTATCGCCGAATGGAGGCAGTTGTTGCAGGATGGAAAAATTCTTGCTTAGAAAGAACTAGCGGCTAAAAGCCAGGGAGCTCTATCAAAATTTAATTATTATCAACTGCTGAGTTGCGCCCGATCCTTGCGAGAAACAGGAATGGACACAAACAATTTGGAGGAGAAGCTGGTTGAAGTCCCAACTCGTAAAAAGGAAGTGACAGTTTACTATGATTTACTTTTGGACATCGTGGATCAGGACAATCACCCTGCAGTTTCTATTTGGGGGGAAGTGTTCCCCAATGTAGACATTTCTCAGTTATGGTCGACATCTTGATATTTATTATATCAAGTAGTTAAACCAGCATATTTAAGAAGGAATCATCTCTTCACTCTTCACAGGGCATACTATACTCCCAAGAAATTAACAAAATTAAGTGAAACGGAAAGCTTCTATTGCAGAAAACGTGGCCTTAGTAAGGCAGGTGATTCACATGTGTTTTTTTCTGCCCTCAGATCCAGGTCTTTTTGTGAGAGATCAGCAGGGTGGTAAAGGAGATCTTCCACTTGGAGATAGACATGGGTCCAGAGCTGGTCTTTTTCAGATGGTCACCCAAAGTAAGCAGTCTAAACAGGTGCAAGTTAAAGTTGCTGTTCTATTTGATGCTGTTAGGCAGAAGGGAAGTATGTAGGCAATGGACAGCCTCCAAGACCCCTACCAAACATGACTGGTTGGAAGCAGTAAACTATAATTATAGGATGGATTGTAGACATATTAACGCAAATAAAGATAAAATGATGTGGGCTCCCTGGTTAAGGTAGTGGGAGAGAACGATGGGTCCTAGTCTCAACACGCTTATGGTAAAGTCTGGTATCTGATGATTAGGAATGCATGGGACCAAAGTACAGTAACTCTAATGTTTAAGTTCATTAGGGTTATAAAATATTTAGAATTAGATAATGATTATGTACATTTTCTTTTTTCACATTAAACCATACATATGTATTTACAATTTTAAATCATTTAATTTAACATTATTTTCCGTGGGATATTATCTGTGGGAGAGCATTGCAATACCAGTGATTGGCCATGTGTTGTGCAGGTCCTACTACTGTGTTTTTTTGTTTTAGTAGCAACAGATTTTGTTAATAGCTAAAGTAGTAAGCTTACTCAAAATTGTAAATCACTTGAAAGTGAAAGATACCTTTCTGAATCAGGCACAGTGTATACATTTTCCAGAACATTTCTTATGAAAAAAAACTAAAAAGGAAATAATTCTAGCACTGAGGCCATGTTTAAATCTAAACAAAACAATTTGGGCTATTAGAATCTGCCATAATTATTGTCATTCTGGATGTTAAAACTAGAGAATTTGAGAAGCCAGAGGAGCTGGAATGTTACATATACATGTTCGAGTAAACGGATATGGAAACCAGGTTGCCCTCCACCTTTCCAGACTCAAGGACAAAACATCATGCACAAAGCCAATCCTCTCTGAGGTATTTAAAGCAAGATGACACATGCAAAGTGACTGAACCAAAGAAAGGAAAAAATCTGGAACCCCATTGAACACTGCCACAGAAACAGTAGGAGAAAGGGAGCAGGTCATTTGATAGTAGTAAATGCAAGTGGGCTTCTTTCTCCATTAAATTTCCCCTCATACATTTTCTCATAACTTTTGAACTCTCAGTTGCTTATAGAAATCTGGGGTGTGAGGGTAGAGGTCCACAGTCTATGCTACCCAAGCATGAGATTCTCCTCTTTATATGCCTCCATGCTTAGCATTCCTATCACTGATCAACACCAGACATTATCATGAAAGAATCACCCCAGTGCCCTGACTTAAATGAAGGTATAAGCACTACATTATACTCCTTTGACCCAGTTGAACAAAACCACAATGTTGTGGGTCCACACTAGCCAATCACTAATCAATTCACCCCATTTCTCTCCAAATATCAACCCCTAGTAGTCAGCTGGTCCCTCTAACCAATCTCCTTACTGTAATGCCCAGAAATCACAAGAACATTGGGGATCCAAAATGAAGGACTGGAGTGTTTGGTTGCAGCTAAAAACTGAGCAGGTGTACAGTAAATTCCATTGCCTCTGATAACTGAGACTACTGTTGTGTTTAATCCCGGCCCCCTGATGTACATCTGTAAAAAAAAATGTTGTTCAGAGATTTTAATTTTTTGACTCATGTTTTTGTATCATTAGAGAAGTAATATAGCTTGGGTAGACATTCCTGATCGGGGCCGAAATTTTCTGGACATTTTTAAAAATGGCGGATGTGTTGCAGTGATACTTCATGTTGGGTAGGGGTTAAGTAGTCTTATAGAGACAGAAAATAACTCCTGAGAGCAACCCTTCCACCTTTTTTCTAAAATGGTGGCTATAATAGAGGAGGAAGAAGAGACATATACAGAAATGAAAAAATAATAAAAAAATGTCATCCTTTTATGTATACACCAAACAATGTTTATGATCTGAATATGAAAAAAAAAGTCTGTCACCCCTGTTTTAGACACAGTTTCATATTTCACTTTATTTATTTGTTTTGGCAATCGCTCATGGTATATTTGCAGAATGTTGAACGTTTGAGAAGAGCATATCGACAGGGACATCTTTTTTGTAGCACAGGTTTTGCAAGTACATGTACGTGTAAGTTGTGTGGATAGAGGCTTTAGAAATTTCGAAGGTTGTAGCACCCCATCTTCCCAACCAAAATCACAGAGATCTTTCTCTACATATGCATGATCCAAAACATTTATACATCTTCTGATCAAGTAGAATGCTCTTTTAATGTGTCCAGAATATGATGTTGGTTAAAGGTCACTTATCAGGACTGATCCCTTGAACTTACTTTACCGCAGAACGGCAAATGTGTGAGAGTCAGAACTAATTTCCCACACATGCACAAAGTTTTTTTCTACATCTTTTTAAGTCATGTTCTTCTTCTGTCTCAGTAAATCCTTTCAGAAATGTCACAAGTTGAGCAGTTAAGACACCAAGCTTTGTTCCAATTTTGTTCATAGTGTCATCACCCATAAGAATGTGTCTTGACAAGAACACTAGGCATCTTTGGGTCAAGTTTCTTGTACATTATGTATGTATGTAGTGGGATTTAAGCCCTCATTACGACCCTGGCGGTGGGTGATAAAGTGGCGGTAATCCCGCCAACAGGCTGGCGGTAAGTACTGCCAAATTATGACCATGGCGGTGATATCTCCGACAGACAGCCAATGTACCACACCAACCGCCAGGTCGGAAATAACAGCCACCATGGCGGTAGCCACCTACAGCCAGTCGGAAGTCAAAGTTCCGCCCTCCATATTAAAACCCTGCAAACCACCACCTTTTCCAGGGCCGTACCAATGCCAACAAAAGCCTGGTGGAAACAGAGCACAAAAGTCAAAAGACTCACAATTGGAGACACAGGGAAGAACCACGCCGCCATGGAACTCGAACTGCAAGTTCTCTTGATGATCTTCTACGTTATGCTCCACCTGGAACACCAACGCCGACGAAGACGACGATGGTGAGTACTGCCGCCTAGCACACAAGGGAGGGTGGGATGAAAAAGAGAGTGACACACACACGCACAACACACACCGTTCACACACATACCACACACACACCAGTTGCACTACAAAAACAATTTGACCCTGAAAATCTGCAGAGTAATGCAAGGACTATAGCAATTGATGAAAGTGATTGTAATCAGTTTAACATCAGAATTAATAATCATTTAATAAAATGAAACAGGTATGTATACTTGTATAAAAAAGGGACACTGCCCAGTCCAAAGTTCAAGGGTCCCACATGGCCACAGGGCACAGTCGAAGACCCAACTCAAATCCTGAGCACATCCGTATAGAACACTGCAGGGGCATCAGTTTGAAAATAGGCAGGCACCTCAGGGGAAGGGGGACCTCAGCTGGATGCAGGAACAAGCCCACTGGTTCTGGAGGGGGCAAAATGCCCATTGCTTTGTCCTGGGGAGTGCAAGGCCACAGTCTCTCAAGTGGGTGACTTGCCCACTGGTTCTGGAGGGGACAACATGCCCATTGCTTTGTCCTGGGGAGTGCAAGGCCACAGTCTCTCAAGTGGGTTACTTGCCCACTGGTTCTGGAGGGGGCAGCCCGCACAGCAGCCCCTGGAGGGTGGCCTACATGGCGTCCACTGGCGGTGACGGCTGCACTGTGATGGTGTTTGGAGGAGCCTCCTGGGAAGCCTCTGCACTGTCCGATGGATTCACTGTGGTGTTGGTTGGAGGAGCCTCCTGGGCAGCCTCTGCACTGTCCGATGGCTTCACTGTGGTGGTTGGAGGAGCCTCCTGGGCAGCCTCTGCGCTCTGAGATGGCTGCATGCTGGTGGTGGTTGGGGGAGGCTCCTGGGCAGCCCCTGCACTCTGTGATGGCTGCATGCTGGTGGTGGTTGGAGGAGGATCCTGGGCAGCCCCTGCACTCTGTGATGGCTACATGCTGGTGGTGGTTGGGGGAGGCTCCTGGGCAGCCCCTGCACTCAGTGATGGCAGCACATCCACAGCTGTCAGTGGGGGCCCTGTGACAGTGGTGGTGTTTGCCTGACAGCTTCCGCTGGCGTAGAGTGCCTCTTGTCCTCCTGGTCATGGGTTGGGAAACCCTTACCCTTCCTGGCAGGGGTGGATGGGCTCTTCCCCTCTCTGCCTGGTGGTGCAGGCTCCTTCCCCTTCCTCACAGCTCGTGCAGGCTCCTTCCCCTTCATCACAGCTGGTGCAGGCTCCTTCTCCTTCTTCACAGCTGGTGCAGGTTCCTTCCCCTTCTTCATAGCTGGTGCAGGCTCCCTCCCCTTCTTCACAGCGGGTGAAGGCTCCTTCCCCTTCCTCACAGCTGGTGCCGGACTCTTACTTTTCATCCCAGGTTGCGCTGCCTCCCATTCCCCTTCAGTGTTGCTGGTCTGGTATCCCTACCACCATGAGTAGGTGGTGCTACCACTGTCCCTGTGGACTGTTTGACTTAGGTGCTGTCCGGTGTCCTTGGTACCCTGCCCATATGTGCAGGACAGGAGGAGGGGTAGGGAAGAAGTCAATTTGGGAAAGGAAAAGCTTTTTAGGGATGTTGGGGTGGCAGGAGGGAGGAGTTATGGGAGTGGAGGATGAGGGAGTGGTCCACAGAGGTGTATGTCTGCTGGATTTGGGTGCAGGTGCATGGGCTGTATGCTGTTGTGAGGTGGATGGCTGTTGGGTGTCTGAGTGCTTGCGTTTGTGTCCTTTAAGAGGGGGGAGACAGACACAGTGGGAGAAGACACAGGGGATGCGTGCATGGATGTTGTGGATGTGTCTGCCAGTGAGGTGTGTGTTCTGCTTGGTGCGGTGATGATGCTGGTAGTGGATACTGATTTAGTGGATGCAGGTGTGAGTGTGGAAGTAACTGGAAAGGAGGTGGAGGAGGAGGAGGAGGGGGAGACAGTGGAGACAGTGGATGTTTTTGTGTCTGCAACTGAATGGTGTTTGTGTGAGTGCCTGTGGGATGAAGTGTGATGCTTGTGTTTGCCTGTGCCACTCTTGTGTGTTGTTTTGTGTGCATGCTCGTCTGCCTGTGTGCTTGGGTTGGGGTTGAGGAGCATGGAACTGGGAAGTGGAAGTTGGAGGGGGGATGGTAGAATCAGGGACAATGGCTGCCATCAGAGAGGAGGCCAGAGCCTGAATCGATCTCTGTTGGGCTGTCAATCCACCGTGAAGGCCCCTCCAGGAATGCATTGCATTGCTGCATCTGGGATGCCAGCCCCTGGATGGCACTCACAATGGTTGATTGCCCTACAGAGATGCATCTCAGGAGGTTAATAGCCTCCTCACTCAGGCCAGCAGGGCTCACTGGGGCAGGACCTGAGGTTCCAGGGGCGAAGTAGATGCCCACCCTCCTGGGTGAGTGGGCAAGGGCAACTTGCTTAAGGGCAACTGGGAGAGCGGTGCTGGTACGGGGGTGGCAGCTGTACCTGCAGCTGGGGTGGTCACAGAGGGGTCCACCACCACCAGGGAGCCCCCATCAGAGGAGGTATCAGAGTCTGTGTTGTCTCCTCCAGTCTCCGCCATGGTGTTCCCCTCGCCCTCCGTCCCACTGGTTCCCTCAGCATCGGTGGACTCTGCCTCAGGGTCCTCTGGGATGCAGCTCCCTCTGCCGCCGGTGCCTCTGCTTCCACCAGATAATGCTAATGCTCATAAGGAGAGGATGACAAAACAAGAAAGGGGGAAGAGAGACAAACGATACACTGGGTCAATGACTGCACCAACACTACCATTGGTGTACACTGCACCCTCACACATAGCGAACAGGCCTACTTACTATGCATTGCACTACCAGTGAAATGGCTAGTCACCAAGGCATGAGGAGGGGCACACACTGCCAACTGCAGCACACCTGGGACCCACGCAGCCCTGCTGAGAAGTGAATACTAACAAGCTAGGTAAGCAGTGTTTTCCATTCAAACCCTTAGCCTCCAGAGAACCTACGCTGCTATGTCTGGCCTGGCCTGGGGACACCCACTGACACACAACCACCACCTGGATACTAACCCACCAGCCGTAAGTTGTAATGATAGCCACTGTACTCAACCCCTTGCGGCTGCTGTTACGCCCTTATGCGCCCATCCAGCTCAGGGTAGGCCACCGCCAGTATGCAGGCCATCCAGGGGGGTCAGGGTCCGATGGGCACCATTTCCTTGTTGGGAAGCCATCCCCAGCTGGGCCTCCCCGGTCTTTCATGCCCAGCGTCTCAGGGCCTCCCACCGTTTCTGACAGTGGGTGCTCCGTCTGCTATAGACCCCCAGGGTCCACACGTCCTTGGCGATAGCACACCATTTTCCCTTCTTTTGATGGGCGGTGACCTGCAGATGCAATACAGACAGCAGAACCCCATTAGACAAACAGTCCAGCCTGTCACACAAATGGCCCACCATACCCGTTTGAATCACCATTGGCACACACATAGCCCAGTTCACAACATGTACCCCGCCAAGAGGACATTCACCCACCCCTTACACAATGCCATCACAATCAACTCCATGCATTCATGACACATGCATTGAGCCCACAGTATAGTAACCTGTTGGACTGGAGGCCCATACAGCAGTCCATACTGAGGTAGGACCCCATCCACCAGTCGCTCAAAGTCGTCTGAAGTAAAGGCTGGGACCCTTTCCCAGGTCACATGGGCCATGGTAGGTTCCAGACACAGGTCACAACAGCACATGCAGTGTAGGTCCTCTCCTATGGAAGGTCAGGAAACAAGTGAGGAATGTGAAATAAAATGGCGGTTAAGATCCGTAGTGGTGCATACCGTCACCACTGGTGTAGATCCCAATTGGCCACTCTACCCCATAGGGCCCAATATAAACCAATGAAGAATTGCACAACGGTTCACGACTGCCTACCGCCACGGCGCCCAACATCGGCGGCCTTACCTCACTTCCACCTGTCCCTCCACACAGGATAGGCAGTCATCATTTCAGGGGGGGGGGGTGAACAGGTCTATCGATTATTCCTGCGCCACAGGATATATAGGCGCATACTTTTAAATTACACTGTCCCAAAACATGATTGCACGATGTGGACTGCTGTTGTGGTATAGTTGTTTAAAATGTGACAGCCTACTCACTCCTATGTCACTTAGATACCTACCGCTGTGGATGAATAGGAGATGGAGACATACCACTGTGTACAGACGCCTGGTGGACTTGGCTACACTGGTGGACAGGCACACTATACTCACTTATAGACTGGACAGGGCCACAATCACAGAGGTGTGTTCCCAATTGGAACCTGACCTGACCCCAGCTATCCGTCATCCAACTGGGATACCCCTCTTGTGCAAGTTCTATCCGTGCTCCACTTCCTGGCAACTGGTTCTTGCCAAGTGACAGTGGGCTTGGCAGCAGGAATGTCACAGCCAATGTTCTCAACAGTGCTGGCAGGAGTCTAGTCTGCCCTGATAAAACAGCTACATTGCTTTCTCCCAGGTGGAGGAATTAGCCACTGTGAAGGCAGGGTTTTATGCAATCGGACATTTCCCAAATATAATTGGGGTGATTGACGGAACACATATTGCATTCCCCCCCCCCACCTCCCTGGCAAACTGAACAGCTGCTCAGGAATCATAAGAGTTTCCACTCTATGAATGTGCAGATGTTGTGCCTTGCGGACCAGTACATCTCCCACGTCAATGCTAAGTATCCTGGGTCGGTGCATGATGCCTTTGTCCTAAGGAATAGCAGCATCCCAAATGTGATGTCCCAACTACGGAGGCACAGGATGTGGCTAATAGGTAAGCCTTGGTTCCCACCCAGTATGTGTTGGTGTATGCCTATGCTGTTGGCCATATAGTATAGTGTGAGGCTAAATGTTGTCCCTCAATATCTGCAGGTGACTCTGGTTACCCAAACCTATCATGGCTGCTGACCCTTGTGAGGAATGCCAGGACAAGGGCAGAATGTTATAATGAGGCACATGGGCGAACCAGAAGGATCATTGAGAGGACCTTTGGCCTCTTGAAGGCCAGGTTCAGGTGCCTCCATCTGACAGGTGGATCCCTTTGCTACTCACCCAAGGAGGTCTGCCAGATAGTAGTGGCATGCTGCATGTTGCACAACCTGGCCCTCAGACCCCATGTACCTTTTCTACAGGAGGAGGAGACTGGAGATGCCCCTGTGGCAGCAGTGGACCCTGAGGAGAGTGAGGATTAGGAGGCAGAGGATAAGGATGTGGACTACAGAACATTGGTGAATAGTCAATACTTCAAATGACACACAGGTGAGACAGTGCAACTTCACATTTCTATGACTATTGGTATATTCTGTGTGGCATTGGAATGCTGGCATTATCCACTTCTTTCCTCTACTTACTGTTACCTATAGATATTCATTTAACAGATGTTGGTGATATGACAACAATGTCCTGATGTGATCACAACAGCCAGCAACAGGTCATTCATTCTATGCTCATACTATGTACAGTTCATTTGCAATGGTTGTAGATGTTTCAATCAATACAAATTTGCAATACATTAAATACTAGTAGTTGAGTTTTATCCAAGGGTGTTTATTGTTGTGGTAAAATATAGAGGGGAAAGTGCTATGGAATGGGGTGATGATGGAGGAAAGTTCAGGTATTGTTCCAGTCTGTTTGTAGCACAGGTGCAGTATCCATGGAAACATAGGAAGGGGAGCAATGGCAGTTCAAGGTGGAAAACGTGACTGAGTGGGACACAAGGGGGACAATCAGGAGAGTCTCATTTCCTGGAGGTGGTCTTGGCAAGTGTCTCTGGCTTCTCTCTGGTTCGCAGGGAATATTTGCGGGGTGGTTGCCCTTCTGCAGGGCGAGGGAAGCTGGTGACCTGTGGGTCCTGTGGAGGCACCTCCTAGCCACTAGCGGCAGTGGAAGGGGAGGGCTGTTCAGATGACTGGCTACTGGTAGGAGCTCGTTGGTGTGCTGCTGCCTCCCTCATGATGTTGGCCATGTCTGCCAGCACCCCTGCTATGGAGATCAGGGTGGTGTCGATGGCCTGCAAGTCCTCCCTGATCCCCTGATACTGTCCCTCCTGCAGCCACCTGTTCTCCTGCATGTTGTCCAGGATCTGTCCCATCGTGTCCTGGGAATGTTGGTAGGCTCCCAGGATCTCGGTGAGTGCCTACTGGAGAGTCAGTTCCCTGGGCCTGTCCTCCCCCTGGCACACAGCAGTAATCCCAGTGTCCCCGTTGGCCTGTACCTCTGTCCCCTGAACAGTGTGTCCACTGCCACTGACCCTAGGTCCCTGACTGTCTTGTGGGCGAGGTGTGGCTTGGGGTCCCTGTACAGGTGGGCACACTGCTGATTGACGTGTCCTGGGGACAGAGGCGTGTGTACACTGGGTGGGTGCTGTGCTGTTGGTTCCTTATGGGGGAGGCTCTGTGGTTGTCTGTGACTGGCCTTGGGTGACAGGCTGTCCAGTGGTACCTGATGGGCCAGGCAGGTCATCCAGATCCAGAAGTCCAGAGTTACTGTCATAACTAGGGGGCCTCTTCTGTTGGGGGACTGGATTGTGGTGGCACTGCCTCTCCACTGACATTGGCTGGGGTAGCTGTGGGGATGCAAATGATGTATTATGCTTCAAGTGTATGACATTTATACTTCTGTAGCTTCCCCTCAATGGTTGGTGTTACCCTGCCAGCTTTTGCTTGTGTATGTTGGTGTATTGTGGGATTGTTAGTTTCCCTATGCTGTGCATGCTTTAGTGATGAGTGTCCATGCAGGGCTGGGAGGGGTCTCCATGCATTGGTACAGCATGCAGGGCCTGGCACTGGGATTAGTGAGATGTGTTGGTGGACTGTGTGGGATGCGGTGGAGTGATGGGAGTGAGAGTGAGGGTGTTTGATGGCATGCAGGTATGGGGGTGATAATTGTTCAAAATTGACTTACCAGTGTCCAGTCCTCCACCAACTCCGGCGAGTCCCTCAGGATGCTGTTTTGCCAGTACCTGCTCTTCCCATTTTGTAAGCTGTGGGGAGGAGGTGGGGGCCCACCGCCAGTCCTCTGAATGGCAAGCTGGTGTCTTGCTGCTATGGAACGTACCTTTCCCCGTAGGTCGCTCCACCTCTTCCTGATGTCGTCCCTTGTTCTTGGGTGCTGCCCCATAGCGTTGACCCTGTCCACGATTCTCTGGCGTAGCTCCATCTTCCTTGCTATAGATATTTGCTGCACCTGTACTCCAAAGAGCTGTGGCTCTACCCTGACAATTTCCTCCACCATGACCCTTAACTCCTCCTCAGTGAAACAGGGGTGCCTTTGTGGTGTCATGGGTGTTGTGTGATGTGTGTTAGTGAGGGTGTGTTGGGTAATGTGGTGGAGTGTGTGATGTGGAGTGCGTGAGAGGTGTATGGGTGTATGTGGTGTGTGTGTCTAGTTGTCTCTGTGCTCTCCTTTTCAGTCTCCTGGTGGCAATTGTTGTACGTAAGGGGTTGTGGGTGATGTGGATGTGTGTTTTATAGTGGTGTGTGAGTGTGGTGTGTGCATGGTTGTCAGGTGTGTGTTTTTGGTATTGTCCAATGTAGTTTTGTTTTGTATGTGGGTGTCCATTCTGAGCAAGGCAGTGTTTACCACCAATTGTTTACCGCCGTTGAATGTCAGCCGTGGTGATTTGTGGGTTATAATGTAATAGGGGTCGTTCTGTTGGCATAACGGTGTGGGTTATGGGATCACCAGTTTATCACTGACCTTTGGTCTGGCGGATTTGTGTATGGGGCTGTATTTTGTCGGATTGTCGGATTCTGTCGGATTGGTGTGTGTGTGTCATAATATGGTTCACGGATATTCGGCAGCGGTATGTTAGCGGCCGTCAGCGCAACGGTAAGTGGGATTTACCGCCAATGTCATAATGAGGGCCTAAGTGTCTTTTCTCGTCTGTTCCATAACGTATCCATAAGTCTGACAATCCTTGATTTATGAACATTGTTAAAAATCTAAGTAGCACAATATTAACATCTGTGTCATTTGGCAGTACAATGATTCAATTTGAACCATTTCAACACCCTACTTAACATGTGGCACAACACGAAGGTCAGCTTATTCCAATTTGCTGTTAAGTTCTTGAACAATATGGCCCATACCTTTTGAATATATTTCTGCAGGCACAAACTCCTCATTGACAATCATTCCACTTGCAATAATTGGAAATTCAGTGTTCACTGAAGCATCAGCAGTGTTCTGATAAATTAACATTTCCAAGATCATCTTGACCAGAATTTATCAAATTGCACAGATATAGGTGTCGCATTTTTTATGCAGGCAAGGTCAATTGATCCAATTGTAGACAACTGTCTGATTCTGTCACATTCTTTGACAGATGGTGCAAGATAACTGTCAAAGACAATGTGCAGCTCTTGCAAGGTGCACACTGACTTTGATATCTGTAGAACAATCTGAATGACCTCTTCAAAGTTTTGCATAGATTAAATCTTGACCAATCCAAATTGAAATTCTTCATGTGAAAGGTTTTATTTTTAGCTCTTGTATGTGTTTGTGCTTTACTGGTTTGGTTGCAGCATCTCCATCAAATAATGTGTTTGTTGGAAGATCATGTGACACAATGTCCTTGATAAATTCACCCCTTTCTTTTGCTACATCCATCCCTTTATGTGCTTGTGAAAGTTGTTTTTGTAACCTGTTTTGTATTTCCTGGTTAGAGAAAACTCTTACTATGGCATTTAAAGTTTAGGAGTTTAGGTTTAGTGAATATGTCAAACAGCTTTTTCTATTTCAACACACAGCTCTCCTGCTTCAGTTCTGTCTTTAGTTTCAATCCATGCTCCCAGATATCTAATTTATGTCTTTATATTGCTATCCTCATATTGTTTGGTCACAAAGTTGTGTAGTCGCACATGCTCAGTCATTTCAAAGGGGTTTCCCTAAATGTTCGCCCGTCTTTCCCACAAGGTCGTGGTGAGGAACAGTTTCACAATGGTCCATTAATTTTGAATCTGTCATCTCTCTGCAAACATAGCAAATAGAAAGGACTTCATGGTAAACTATCTGCCATTGAGCAACCTATTCAATTTGACATGTCTGACCAATAATTCCTTTGGAGCTTTTCTGTGATCTTTAGATCGTTTGTTCCAGTTTCATATCGGTGGCCACAGCACTGAATGTTCCCTTGCTGTCTTTCTCCACAAAATGCCTTTGGATGAATTTTCTGTAGAGGTATGCTTTTTCCACCTCTAGCTTCTTCACTCTTTCCAAATACCAGGACCCATATCTCAGATAGTTTATGCAATTGAATTCATGAAACACAGTAATTAGTGACTCCACAGTCTACATGTGCAGCTCCCTATCACCGTCCCGATCAGCATCTACCAAGTTTTTCACTAGATTTATCATGTGTAAAACATTTCCCAAGTATTTGGAAAGTTCTGATTTTTTTTCACATTCTTTGACAAACTCTCCAAACTTGGTTTTCGGATTTTGAACTGAGTGTATAGAACATTGCCTGGAAGTGCACCTTGTGCCTTGTTCACTTCTGAGATAAGATATGCAAAACCTAATTTGTCATTCCAGAAAGCATTCCAACTCAATGTTTCTATAGACTCAGATATGATGAGCATACCTTGAAATGAATTAACATAATGAGTTCCACTCAATAATGACTGGACAGTTTGCTTCCAAAGATTTCAGCCTCAATAAGTGCAAAGTCTATGCCACATCCACTGAGATAACTTCCTGCACACAGCAAT
This sequence comes from Pleurodeles waltl, assembly GCF_031143425.1. NCBI lineage: Eukaryota > Metazoa > Chordata > Amphibia > Caudata > Salamandridae > Pleurodeles > Pleurodeles waltl. The sequence continues at coordinate 1,577,574,132 of NC_090440.1, forward strand.
GCAACTTTTGTCATGGGGAAAATGCACATCATCAGACCATTAAATTCTACTGGATTGCTCATAACAATGTCAGCTACAATGCGGAAAACATGTTTATCACAGACAAATGGCAGGATAGGCTGGTCCTCAAGCTGAGCCAACACATTTTGAAAATTATTTAGAGCTGTATATGCTGTTGAGTAGTTTGTGACTGGAGATGGTATTACTGGTAAAAACCCAACCATCTTCTGTGTGATGGTATTCTGGGAGATCAGACCATGAATTCCAGCCCACGGAGGAACTGGCTTTTCTTCATCCTTCAGTCCGCACTGAAGAAGCTATGTGATAAATTCAGTTAAAACAGCTTTGCAGACTGCAGCATCAAGTAGAAGAAGATCCATGTCCTCAGCCACTTTGAAACGTTCTGGTAGACTGGGATGTGTTGATGGCTTGTAGTGATTTTGCACAAATTGGCAAGGTGGTTGTGTTATAAGTTTGAAGCTTTGTTTGTTTATGCCTACATTTGACACAGCTTGTTTTCCAGCAGCTACTTAATTAGTACAGTCTTGAAAAAGCACCATGGCAGTATCATGTGTGCTGGATGTTCCAGACAAAGAAGAGCTGTCTTCAAAATCAAAATTATCAAGAGCAGCAATTGTAAATCCTTTCCTGGTAAGGTCACTTGGAATTGGTGTGGTGTCAAATTCACAAGATTTTACAGCATGAACTACTAACACGTTCTTGCTCTGTACTATATTATTATAACTTGTTGATACATCAATCCTATTCATTGAAGTGATTAGCTCTCTACTTTTGCACTTGTCATACATTGCATGGGTAGTCATCATGTGTAGCGGAGTTTTCTTTTTGCCGTGATGTAATTCATAAAACATAATTTGGGAAACACAGTACATTCATGGGATTGTCTTGCACTTCTGCGCTTATATCTTCTTCAACGCCATCATCAACGTTGTCGGCTTCTGTTTCAAACTCAAGGACTTTATTTTGCAACACTTTTGCTTTGCTTTGCTGATATTAAACAATGAAGTAAAAAATGTTAAGACAAAATCAGGCATTCTTGTTGCCTCCCCTGATTTGCGGAGCTCTGGGGTATCACAAGAATTTGTCATTAAGTCCAAAATCTCAATCTTTCCGGACGTTTCCTGAAATTGTTCCAGCTGATTTTACTGCATCCTGTGATCTTATTTTGGCAGTAACAACTTCAGGAGTCAAATCAGCTGAGAACACCAGAAGTGGCTCGTTCTTTTTGTTCGACTGACAAAAAATGAATTCTGTCATTGTACATTGTCACCAAAAAAATCTTAATTTCATTATTATGGATCAATACAGTTTTATCAATGTTAACCATTATTTCTCTGATCTCACTGAGTGTGAACCAGTAGCCAGCACTCAAAAGTGGCTTTAAAACTTAATTTGCGTTTTCAAAGAGTGCAAACTTAACTGGAGGCTGGTGGTTATGTTGCTGCTGGGATCTCATTTTACATTCGTATTTTCTCATGTATGGACGCATGCAGTTGGGTGACCATAAAGATCCACTCCAAATACATTCTCATCACTGTTAAGATCAGCTACTCGGCTGATAATGTCTCCTTGGAAGAAAGTAGCTACAGATAAAAACTTTGTTCCTTCATCAATCCCTTAGGCCCTTGTCCTGGCTAAACCTCAGATAACACATTGAAGATCCTCAGCTTTCCGATCAGTTGTTGGAGGTGTACGAGGGGCAGCCATTGATCTAAATGCATGGGCATTGGATTTGGTAGTTGTTGCTTTCTCAGAAGACTCAGATTCTTGCTATGATTCACTGGTGTCTGCTATTTTTTGACAATTTGTTTTCCAGGCTTTTTTCCATTGTATACAACTTGTAGCACTTGGAGTTCAAATGATGAAATATTTGAACCTCTTCACCCATCAGTTTCAGTCTTTTGTGATCTTCATCTTGCAGTATTTCTGAGCATCTTGAACTCTTTACTGTCCAGCAGCAGTTGATGTTAGTTATCTTTCGGCTTAGTTTGGCATATGACACGTTTTTCTTTGTTGAAGGAGTCTTCATAATTTGTAGTAAGCAACACTCTGTCAGGGGGTAAAGATCCTCTGCTACCACCTGCTTCGCTCATGTTTATGAATTTAAATCAATGGAAAACCTGAAACAAAAACAACATTAAAATAAATTACCAATATGATGGCTAAAATACGTCATTATAGAGCCACCATTTTGGAAAATGTCAGTAGGGTTGCTCTGAGGATTTATTTTCTGTCTCTATACTTGACCCCCAAAACCTATGTTTTGACACCAAAATGAAATGCATAGGTCTCATGGTTTCCGAAATATTACATCATCACTGCAACACATCTGCCATTTTTATAAATGTTGTCCAGAAAAAATAAGCCCGGACTACCAAAGTCTACCCAAGCTTAATTACTTCCCTAATGGTACAAAACCACAAATCAAAAATGAAAATCTCTGGATAACAATTTTATATGGAGGTATATCAAGGGGCCAGGTATAGCTAACAAGGTTGCACTTGAAAGCATCAACTTCACCCCATTTTCCTTTACCCTTACTGCTGTACCACTTTCTATTCCCACAATAATTGTACCAGAGTGCATAGCCAATTTTGACAGTGTTATGTCACTGGAGATAATTGAACAATAGATCTCACACAATAAGAACAATGCATATTTTTAGGACACATACTTAGGAAAAGTAAGGTCAAATTTAAACTACCCATACCTTGCCCATTCCGTTTGAGCTGCCTATAGAATTACCAGAGCAAAACACACATCTGTCACTACACCAAAGGACGAAGATTAATTTTTGGCTATATATTCAGTCCTCAGATTTGAGGTAGAGGACAAGGACAAATAACCCTTGAAGCAATAGATGACTTTATTGGCCTAGCCTGAAACAGATCACAATAGAAAGACAGGTTCCCCATGGACTTTTAGAAGATCAGGGGTATGCAAATAGCTGAACTATTAGATAGAGCTTTGAAAGAGGCTGACCAAACAAAAACATTCCCTTTTTTCCAAATAAATCATTGATCTCAATGATACCCAATCCAGGTAAGTATCATGCACTGCACCAGTTATCAGCCAATTTCATAGTTAAGTACTGATATGAAAATCATAGTGAAAGTTCTCACCACTAGATTCAGCAATGTCAAGCCAAAGCTCATTCATGAATTACAAGCAGGTTTTGTCCTCAGGAGATCCTCTTGGCACCAACTTAGTGCCCTGTCAGTTGTGTTCTCGATCTTTAGAAACTCCCAGGGGCTGACAGTGATTTTCTCCATTCAGGTGGAAAAAGCTTTTTTCTCGAGAGGACACTACTTATTCAGACCCCTTGCAAAATTCAACCTTGTCAAAGCCTTCTTAACAAAGGTACTCTGGATATATGACAATTCCTCAACTCAGGTGACTTGTGGAGGTTTCATGTCAAAACCATTCTCTATCTTAAGAGCCGCACACCAGGGATGCCCCTCCATCACCTTTATTGTTCCTGAGATTTCAGAGCCCCTTTCCATTGCAGTCTACCAGACACCAGGCATATAGGAGAACCACACCTCAGCAGGAAATTCAATTAATATGTTGATGACATTATGTTTACACTAACAAACAGGAAGAACTCCATACCTGCACTCAGGCCATAGACTCTTTTAATTTCTCCAGAAATCAACTGGACAAAATGTAAGGCTTTCCCATGACCTTTACTATCCTAAGACAGAACCTGAGAGACATAACTTTAAATGGATGACGTAAACGTGAACACCTTTGCAATATTCTTAATATGGCCTCTCTCACACAATCTTAGGTAATTTGAACCCTCTTATTCAATAGATGCTGTCAGTCTTTCAGAGATTATCTGCCCTGCAAATATCCTTCTGAGGGAGAGTGCAAATATTCAAAATGGACGTTGCCCGCCAATTTAATTACACATGGGACATGCTTACCATGATGACTCTCTTTTGAAGATTGCACAAAATAAACCAATAAATAGCCACACTCCACTGCAGGAGGCGATCAATTCCCTAATACAAAACACTACAAAGGGGCACACTAATAATCCTAACTACCTTATGTGTTGAATGTCATAAAACACCGCCATTATTGCAGTAACGTAGAATTAAATGAACTGAGAGAACACTTTGGGTCACAGCATATCCTTATAGTTAACTCAAATCTGCTACAAACACTCAACTCAGTGAAAATCTCCCTGATAAAAACTTGGCTTACAAAACATAAATAACATGAAGATAGGACTATTTTTGCATTTGTATGCCCGTACATTGAAGAGTGCAAAATAAAAATATGAGGTTGACCTCTTAGCTGGAGACAATGGATCCTGAAGAGAGTAATGCACATTACCCAGCTGATCTCTGATGGTGCACTTCATACCTTTAAGGAGCTTCTTCAACTTTATGGTGTAAATGAAGACCAAAGCTGACAATACCAATGCCTATGACATTGAATATCATGCCACCTGAATGTAACATTGAGCAATGACTTCACCGATATACGTCTAGGTACATAGACGGGGTCAACACAAAGGAGTAGTATCTGTTCTTAATATTTTAATTGTCACCACACTGCATTCAAGTCCTAGGCAACTGGCCTTGAGACAAATGGCAAACAAACCTAAAAATTGGTAATGTGGATGAGGAATGGTACACCATTTTCAAAACGTATGACCTTAATTTAAGTAAATACATACTTAAGTTTGCATTTTATAAAATTGTATACAAGTGGTGATGGGCACCAACTTGGTTAGCTGGAGTTGATGCTAGTCTAGATCCAAATTTCTAGCCCTGCGGATGCTATTTCATATTCTATGGTCCTACAAATACACGCATTATCAAATAGTGGATTCGGAATATCTTAATGACACAGATATACTCTTTTTTTTGCCCATTCATGAAAGTAGCACTTATACATGACTTTACTGGGCATCACAGTTCTTCCTCTTAGAGGTGGTTGCTAGCAACTTCACAAGCAGTGGTAAAGATTTGTATTCCCCACCACTGGAAATCTAGGTCCTTAACAACTTATGGGAACTGGTTAACTGAGCTGTGCCAACTAGCCTTAATCAAGAAGACATCTTACAAAGTACAAGACTCAAAGGATATTTTTGAGAAAGTATGGGACCCTCTATATTAGTCTGATAGTGACACTCACATTTATGACACCCGAGACACACAGGAAGTCAGAACAATCATGATACCACACATACACTACAAGAGCATTAGATATGGACATGAGATCATAGAACTGCAACACATTATTCTTACCTTATGTATACGCATTTTGGATATATCATATCTAAGATAGGTGAATAATGGACACATAAAATCCCTTTCCTCTCCAAACCCCCAAATTCTTTCCATTCTTTTTCCCTCATTTTTCACACCCTAGATGTGAGAATTGTATGTTTCACTATATTGGTGCTGTTTACACTTCCTGATTTTAGATTTGTTTTTATATGTATGGCTATCACATACAGCCTCTATTGTTTATTTCAGTTTCTAAAGATCATAACTCACAGCTATGATGTAGCAACAGTTGATGACAAAAGTTGTTACCCAATATTGCCATAAAGCCCTTTCAGGCCAGGATGACAGGGCGGTCTAAGTGCAGCTCTGCTTGTCTGCTTTGACTGAAACCAGAAAACAGCTGAAGAAGGGGGAAGGAAGGCTGGGATGGTGGTTGGGGTTGGTGAAAGATGGTAGGTCATTTTTTTAAATTTTGGGAAAGGGATACATGACAGAGGCCACGTTATGTTTTGCTTCCACATTCTGCCATTAAATCGGCGGCAGATGATTTTGTGACACCGACATAACAGAAAATTTTAGATGGGTAAAAAGTGTCTTTCGAAGATGTTTTTCACCTCAGGGATCTAAGCAGGAGCAGCTTGTGGCACGTGGTGGGGGTGGGACAGCACTTGGGGGAACAAAATTCATTTAAAAAAGACTTACCTGAATCGCCGCATGCTGCGGGCACTGGCTCCCAGTCTGCCCTGCAGCCAATCTAAATGCTGCTGTCATGCTGCTAGCAGAATGACAGCAGCATTCAGCTTGGTCGAAGCACCCAGCCAAGGCACTCCAGGGCAGACTGGGAGCATCTGCCTACACTCTTCAACTCGGCAAAGCAGTGGCGGGTTGGAGAGAGCTTAGAGCTCGGGCTGGCCAAATATGCATGCACACTCAGGGAGAGTGCTGTACACCCCCCTTCAGTCCCTGTCACGCCCATGGCCCCATCACTTTTGCAATAAAACAATAATAAACTTAGTTTATTATTGTTTTATTGCAAAGGTTTGGCAGCTGTAGCTGCTGGTGGGGGTCAACACTCCTCTGCCTTAACGGAGGAGCCATGCCTGGTTCTAAGTGGCATCATAGGCAACTAAAGCTTCATTCCCGTTGTCAATTTCATGTCACTTAGAACCCCTTGGTGAAAAACATCCCCGTAATTCACTTTTACACATCAATATTTTATATGATATGCATGGTTTCCATAGGAAGTCTCTGTGGATGACACAAGATTCTGAGGCCCATATTTATAGGTACCTTGCTGCACTGCCCTGCATCACAGAGGAAGGGCAAGAATGTTCCTTATTTATCCAATATGACACATTCCAGACCTTTCCCCCCGTGCTGACGCCCTTTTGGAAGCCGAGCAACAACGCAGGCACCCTTGCACTACGGTGCAAGGTTGCCTGTGTTGTATGCAGGATTGCATTTGTGCAGGGAGGGACACCTTCCTGCACAAAAACAATCATGAGAGGCTTTTTCCTCTTTCTGTGTGTGCTGCAGAATGCACCACACGTAGAAAGAGGAAACAATGAGGAGAAATAAACATATTTGTAATTTGTTACCCCTCTTTTTTCGGTGCATTCCCAGGTTTAAAATTTCTTGTAAGTCTGGGAATATGTGAAAATCCATGGATGTTGCATGAGAACACCAATGCAACACCCATGGGAATGCCTCCTTGGTGCAGAGTAATGTAACATAGTGATTTGCTCTGTGTTACATTACTCAAGATTTATGAAGCCACACAGGGCCTTGCAAGGTGGCCATGCATGGCTTTTAAATCTTATTTAAGATTAGCGTCACTCTTGCACCACGTTGTGTGGTGCAAGAGTGATGCAAACCAGGCCATAAATATGGCCCTTAATCTGGAAATTCGCTGCTATGACTAGCAACAGTTGACAGCAAAACTCATTGCTACAGTTGCTACATCATGAAGGCCTTCCAGGTGAAGTCTGACAGGGCTCAATGAGAGCCTGTCAGTGCAGCACTGCGTGGCTGCTTTGAGTAAAAACAGAAAGCACAAATGAAGGAGGGGAAAGGAAGGCAGAGAAAGTGGTTGGACTTGGTTAAAGGTTTCAAGTAAGATATGTTTTTCACATTTGGGGCAGGGAGAAGGGGGCATGTTATGTGTGGCTCTCCCATTAGTGCTCTGCACCTGTGTAGCAGCTGAAAGCAGGGGAAGATGATTTTGGGTGTAACACATAGCACTAAAATATAGATGAGTATAAAGTCAATTAGAGGGATGTTTTTCACCTTAATGTTCTCAGTGACATCACAGATATGATGCCACTCATACGCCCCGAGTGAAAAACATCCCTGTAATTCACTGTTACCTTTTTATCACTCTAAATGATAATTTTTTGTAATTCATTCAGATTATTTACCACGTGAAATATTCTAAAAAAGCTGTGTGGAATAAAACACAAAAGGGCAGTATCACGTTTGTCACTATAACGTTATTGTAAAACCAATATTTCAGCTGTACTTCTGTTATTTTAATTTTATCCCTTCGATGTGAAAACATACATAATCATTTTGAGAAAAAACCTTTCAGCATGACAAGCAGAAAACTGTACTTTTCTTTTAACATGGCTAACAATTACAAGTGCAAGTGCAAATTGAAATATGACTGCACTGGGGAACCAAATGCAGCCTGGGGCAAAATGCTAAAACTAAGCCTGTTCCCTTCCTCTCTTAGTTTTAACTATTTCAATCCATTCATTCTCTCTTTTCTTTCTTGCCTAGCTCTTCTTTTCACCTCCTTTCTCCTTCCTCTATCTCTTTTTCTGTCTTTGAAACTCCCCTGTACCTGCTGCAACTAATTACTGGGAGCTAGGGAAAGTGACAGAGGCTAGTACAGCTGCCCTTGGTTTGCAAAACTGCCCTCCAAAGGCGTCAGCCCACTGGGGAAATGCCAGTTGGAATAAAAGGCCAGCCCAGCCCTCCCTGGAAAAATGGACAGAGGTGCATTAGTAATGCATGGTGTGCGTTCAAAGAGGAAAGGTCTAGCGAAAATTTAAATGTTCACTTTTATCTAACAAGAAATAAGGAATAACTAACCCATTGGCAGCCAAGGACGTAATGGTTACGTCCATGGTTGCGGCGCTGAGGCGCCAAGGACGTAACCGTTACATCCTGGGACAGGCTCATGCGCTCCCCCATGAGCCTCGGCTCAGTGCCCCCACTGGAGGGATGGAAGGGGAATCGCTTTCCCTTCCAGCCCTGACCCCCCTGTGGCATCTGGTGACGTCAGCGGGCGATCCCGTGCTGACATCATCAGAGGCCTGCCCCTCCGTGTTGGATCGGAGGAGAAATGCTTTTTGTATTAGGCCAATCTGCCCCATAAGGGGGCAGAAACCACAAGACACCAGGGATATATATTTTTTTGGTTTAACTTATTTTTTTTAACATGGAGAGCGACCCCTTAGGCAAGGGTCGGCACCTGGGGGGCAAATTGTATTTAGCCCATTTCTGCCCGCCCTATTTTTATTAGGCCAATCTGCCCGCTAAGGGAGGCAGAAACCACTAGACACCAGGGATTTTTATTTTTTGCGTCAATTTCACACAAGGGGAGCGACCCCTTAGGCAAGGGTCATTCCCCTAGGGGGCAGAAAGACCACCAGAGACCACAGAAGATTTTTTTTCCAAAATAATAGGGTGGGAGTATGGCCATACCCCCACCCCAAATAAATGGGGCCAAGGTTGTTCTGCCCACCAGTGGTCAGATAGAGCAATTACCCACAATCCACACGCGGGGGAGGCAGAAAGTCTACTAGATGCCAGGGAAATTAAAAAAAAAAAATAGTGGGGTGGTGGCTACCAGCCAGTATGGGCCTGGTTATGCCCCCACCCCAACTGAAGGAGGTAACATTCTTTCAGCTCTACCCCACACACTAAAACATCGTATCCCATGGCAAGCAAGAGGACATTTGATTATTTTGGGTTTTGGTTTTACATTTTGGCCATGAGAGCTTGGCTAGCTCTCAAAATCGTACCAATTAGAATGGTGAGGGCTGCACTTTTTTTACTTTGGGACGCTGCCATGTCGAAAAATCCATAAGACCTAGACACATCTGATAACTAAACATCTAGGTGAGACCAGTGTGGTGTGCTTTACATGCACCCTGCACCATTTTCTTACCACAATGTCCTACAAACCTCCAACTTTGCTGGAAATCACACATTTTTTCCCCATTTTTGTGATGGAACCTTCCGGAATCCACAAAATTCCTACCACCCAGCATTGTCTCATCTATAACGATAAAAATTCTGCCCCACTTGTCAGCCTAAAAATGTTTTTTTTCCAACTACCCTTTTGGGCTCGCTTTGGTTACCCCTCAGTTTCAACATGTTTTTGATTCTTCCCTGTCACAGGCACTTGGCCCACCTACACAAGTGAGGTATCATTTTTACCAGGAGACTGAGGGGAACGTTGGGTGGTAGGAAATTTACCCGGTGCTGTGATCTCACATAGAAATGTGGGAAAAATGTGATTTTTTTAGCTAAATTTGAGCTTTGCTGAGGATTCTGAGTAAGAAAACACTGCAGGATCCACACAAGTCACACCTCCCTGGACTCCCTCTGGTACCTAGTTTTCAGAAATGTCTGGGTTTGGTAGGTTTCCCTGTATGGCTGCTGAGCCCAGGACCAAATACGCAGGTGCCCCCCGCAAAAACAGGTAATTTTGTATTTGATACTTTTGATGTGTCCAGATAGTGTTTTGGGGCACTTCCTTTTGCGGGTACTAGGCCTACTCACACAAGTGAGGTAGCATTTTTATTGGGAGACTTGGGGGAATGCTGGGTAGAAGGACATTTGTGGCTCCTCTCAGGTTCCAGAACTTTCTGTCACCGAAATGTGAGGAAAAAGTGTTTTTTGGCCAAATTTTGAGGTTTGCAAAGGATTCTGGGTAACAGAATCTGGTGAGAGCCCCACAAGTCACCCCATCCTAGATTCCCCTAGGTGTCTAGTTTTAGAAAATGTACAAGTTTGGTAGGTTTCCCTGGGCTAGAGGCCAAAATCCACAGCTTGGCACTGTACGAAAAACAGCTCTGTTATCTTTGGGAAAATGTGATGTGTCCATGTTGTGTTTTGGGGCATTTCCTGTCACGAGCACTAGGCCTACCCACACAATGAGGTACCATTTTTATCCGGAGATGTGTGGGGACACAGAATAGCAAAACAAGTGTTATTGCCCCTTGTCTTTCTCCACATGTTTACCTTCCAAATGTAAGACAGCCTGTAAAAAAGAAGTCTATTAGAGAAATGCCCTGTAATTCACATGCTAGTATGGGCACCCCGTAGTTCAGAGATGTGCAAATAACCACTACTTCTCAACACCTTATCTTGTGCCCATTTTGGAACTACAAAGGTTTTCTTGATACCTATTTTTCACTCTTTATATTTCAGCAAATGAATTGCTGTATACCCGGTATAGAATGAAAACCCATTGCAAGGTGCAGCTCATTTATTGGCTCTGGGTACCTAGGGTTCTTGATGAACCTATAAGCCCTATATATCCCGCAAACAGAAGAGTCCAGCCGACGTAACGGTATATTGCTTTAAAAAATCTGACATCGCAGGAAAAGTTACAGAGTAAAACGTGGAGAAAAATTGCTGTTTTTTTCACCTCAATTTCAATATTATTTTATTTCAGCTGTTATTTTCTGTAGGAAATCCTTGTAGGATCTACACAAAATACCCCTTGCTGAATTCAGAATTGTGTCTTCTTTTCAGAAATGTTTAGCCCTCTGGGATCTAGCATTGATTTCACACCCATTTCTGTCACTAACTGGAAGGAGGCTGAAAGCACGAAAAATAGTAAAAATGGGGTATGTCCCAGTAAAATGCCAAAATTGTGTTGAAAAATTGGGTTTTCTGATTCAAGTCTGCCAGTTCCTGAAAGCTGCGAAGAAGGTGATTTTATCACCACAACCCATTTGTTGATGCCATTTTCAGGGGAAAAACCACAAGCCTTCTCCTGCAGTCGAAATGTTCGCTATTTTCTTGGTCTCCTTCAGGGGAACCCACAAAGTCTGGGTACCTCTAGAATCCCTAGGATGTTGGAAAAAAAGGAGGCAAATTTGGTGTGGGTAGCTTATGTGGACAAAAAGTTATGAGGGCCTAAGCGCGAACTGCCCCAAACAGCCAAAAAAAGGCATGGCACCTGAGGGGGAAAAGGCTTGTCCGTGAAGGGGTTAAAAAATGGCCCAGCTAACCTTAACTCTTATTTGTTGTGTTTTTTTTTTTTTTTTTTTTTTTTTTTAGAAGTGCATTGTCTTAGGCAAATAGATGAACCTAAAAAAGCTACTGAAACAACAGAAGAGTATATATATCTTTACAGAAAGGTGGGTTTTAACTCTGTTGCCCGAACAAAAAAATTAGTCGTTTAAGGATTATAAATCCAATGGAGTTGTGTTCCAACGCCTGGGAGGCTTTGTCAAAGCTTTACTTACATTGAACGATGTTTTATTAAACAGAACTCTGGAATTGAGCATGACTTTGGTGATTTATTGTATTACTTCGTCCTAAATCCATACTAAAATAAACTCACCTAATTCAACCCATTAGAATATTTGTGATCTGCAGTGAAAGATGCAATACTTTTCCGCACATGTCTGTTTTAAATAGCAGTGTTTATTGCCAAGGATTTGCTGCATTAGAGAAGTAGAGCGCAGCATCCACCAAGGCGACCTTGAAGCTGCAGAGAGAACCACGCTTTCTTTGCTAACCTTCTCACCTACAGAAACACCCATTTACGGAATGCAAAGGCTGTGTTTGCTCTTCAGAATGAACGCTATTGCAAACAGAATTTTTCTGTTTCACTTTCCACAGTTGTTCGAAAAACCTCTGTCAGGAATTTCTTCACCTTCGACATAAATAGAGGTGATATGGTTTGTATGCACACTTGTATCTAATTTGCATAATTAGAGGTAGTATTTTTACAAGATTAGCCATTAAAGTACATGCATTACATTACATAATACTGCATTTGGTGTTATTTCTTCCTTCTGATAAATTTAATGCATTCATATGCAAGAAGCTCAAATCACCTTCAAGTTATGATGTGATGATTAAACCTTAATTCAATGTTACCATTTTAATGTATTGATTCCATGGAAATAGCTTGCTTTATTTTTTAGGTACAAATACAATTAACGGTACGGTTGTAGCTGCTGCTAGAATGAGGGTGGGAAAATGTAGGAAAATCCTATATTGGAACGCGAGGGTATTGTTAGAACACAAGGCTTGGCGGGCACCATGATAGAGGTCAACCCCCTACATATGACTTCTACCAATGCAGGCTAGAATGTTTTAGGTGGAGTGATAAAACGGGTGTACCTTTACTCATCTTCAATAATAAGTTTAATATACATTATTTCGTTTTTGCCCGAAACATCTTTGTTGAACCAGCGGGCACACGGTACAATCTTCACAGAAAAAGACAGTGGGAAAGATGACAGTGAAATTGAGTGCATGCCTCTCGATCACAATAAAGTAGGCAAAAGAAAACCTTTCATCTATCCAGAAGGCGGGATAAAGTTAGCCCCCCATTTTTGTAAATCTTGAAACAAGCAGAATACAGACATAGGGCCTGATTACTACCTTGGCAGATGGGATACTCCATCACAAACGTGATGGATATCCTGCCCGCTGTAATACAAGTTCCATTATATCATATGGAACTTGTAAAATGCGGGGTGGGATATCTGTGACGGAGTATTCCATCTGCCAAGGTCATAATTAGGCCCATAACAATCTCAACCCTACAAGGAGCCTAGATATATGGTGGTGATATTTTCAGAAACAAAACACACAGACAGAAGCAGGATTGACTATTGGCACCCAATAACATGGACAGCCTACAATTCAGCATCCACCAATCCATTTTTGTAAATCTTGAATCTAACAGAATACAGACATAGGGCCTGATTTAGACTTTGTCGGAGGGGGTTCCTCTGTCACAAACATGAGAGATGTCCCATTCACCATATTACGCTCCCATAACAGCCTATTGAGATCATAATATGGTGGACAGGATATCTGTCACGTTTGTGTTGGAGGAACCAGTCTGCCAAACTATTAATCAGTCCCTTAGTCTCAACCCTACGAGGAGCCTAGATATATGGTGACCATATTTTCAGAAATGAAACCCACAGACAGAAGTAAAATTAACTATTGGCACCCACCATGAACACGGACAAACTGCAATACAGCATCCATCAACACAGAAGAAGGACTACACTGACACATATGCGAAAACTATGTGGTTTGGACCATGTGGGTTTGGACTAGCCAAATAGACAATGCGGAGATCTCAAGTTGTCTAACACATGAAAACATAGTCCACTCTTTTCTGTATTCTTCGACTTGTAGTCCTGTTATGCGGTTCCTACTTTGGTAATAGGACTTTGTGTTAAAGACAGCAGAATGGCAAATTGTGAGAGACTGAGTCTGCCCACACAGCTAGTGTCTACCAGCCTAACTCCTGGCATGCTCACAGTGCCTCACCCAAACCTCTAAACCCACAGGGGTAAAAGGTTGTTATGGCAACCTAAACATGACACTCCAACTCCCCAGGAAACCAATGGAAGCAGATTGTCCCCCTTTTGTAATATTACACATGCATGCCAGGGTGAGACAAAGAGAGGCAAGGTAAGTTTTCAATGCATTTACTGAAACAACTGCAATCTTGCATATAAAGAGTGATCTGTGATAAGTAGGCAGATTAAACAAAGCAAATTAATGAGCATTACGACCATGGTAAAGAGATGAACAATGCAACGATAACATATGTAGTTCTAGATGTGCTAGAGGTGCCTACCTAAGCCCATGTCTATGAAGAGAGAATATCGGGTGTACCCTTCTTCCTGACCTGATCTAAGGGATTAGCACCTGCCCCATACCTGGAAATATTGTCAGTTTTCAGGCTGTGGTATCAATGGCAGTCCTCTTGGGATGCTGGTAGATCGGTGTCAGGAATCAATAACCTTCAGGGTGTGTTTATTACTAGTGGAAACGGAAGGTGATGGCCTGATCGTCATGCACCTGTGGGAATAATTAAAAAACAGGATTTCTTTTCAAGTTGATGTACAGAATTTTGCAAATCCGTTAAACACCTGTGCATCAGAAAAAGCCTTGGCTATAGCTCTCTGTGCTGCCTGACTGAGGAGAGACAGTATAAAAGGGGCTTGTGAAAACTGGGGCATGCAATAAACTATAATTCATGAGGACTCTCATCCAACCCTTCATTATTGGTCCAAACATACATCTTGCTTCCTCTGCCATACACATTCTGTCCATCTTAATCTTGTAAATTCTTTTTCACTCCTGCCTTTTCTCTTCATCACTCCTTCCTTTTCTTTTTCATCCTTTTTCTTCTCCCTCTTCTTCCATTCTCTCTTTTGCTCAGAGGCAAAATCTGACAAATGAAAACTAGTCCAGGTGTCCAAAAATGGTTTCTGGTGCTCAAAACCTGCAACCAGTGTCACAAATTACTTTTTGGATGGCAGGAAGCATGGAAAATGTAGATGTGAATCAGGTATGAAGATTGCAGAGATTGCAATCCCATATGCACCTGCATCCTCTTCTGTACCTTCCTTTTGCATATTACAAAATGGCTTGCAACAAAAACGTAAACACCATATACTTAAGCCTAGGAGCCAGAGACTTTCTAAAACACTCAACATGCCATGGTCCATTAGCACTCAGAATTGTAAAGGACACCCAGCAGTCTTCCATATAGAAAGGGGGGCCCTCAGCTTGCCGGCTCAATGGTATGGGTATTGCAAGGGTCCCCTCACCATTGCTTGCACGGGGGCCCGAAGGTTTTCCTTACACCATTGTTAGCATGGTTACTGAAAAAATGGTTTGATTGGAAGCTGCATAGATGTGTGAGAGAGACTCAAACCTCTACATTTGTTAATTTGAGGCTACCTGGATTTTGGAGCTCTGCTGTGAATGAGCCTCACTACTTCGCTACTTTAGTCTTAATCATTTTAAGCAACTGCTAAGATTGATTTTAGGTCTCACTGCCTGTGCCCACCATTTAAAATAGGGCCTGCTGCTGCACATCTTGGATAAATGGCTCTGCACTGGTTATAGAAACATATTTCCTAAGGTTTATACACACATGTGCTGACTGAACAAGTGATGCTATTATCTAACTCATCCCATTATCTGCGCACAGGTGGCCTGTCACATCTGTAAATTGGTTATCGTCTGTGTAGGCTTTATGATTTATTTGAACATTCAAAAATAAATATTCCTATGATTTATTTGAACATTCAAAAATAAATATTCCTATTTTGTGACTGGTGTAGGTTTGTAGTGCATTACTCTGAGTTTGGGTTGCCTCACTCTAAGTTTGTAGTGTTGCATTGCATTCAGGCGGTAGGTGACAGTTGCACCAAAATATTAACTTTGCATTGGGTCAACACAGTGAAAAGGGTAAAGTCTCTTTTCCTGTTTTCAAAAAGGTCCAGTGTACAAATATAACATTAATTTGCTTACATTCGTCATATTTGTTGGGTTGTGCATATTATCTTGAATCACCTCTCTAGGAAATTAGGTTGTTGGTTGATTGGGGTGTGAGCCCTGCTCAGGCAGTCAAGCAGCGACCACAATTCTTCTCAGAGTGAAGTCACAAGCAAAGCCCAAATTAACCTGTTCTCAACCCTCAGGTAGCTTTCCACAGAAAAGTCAGACTTAACTAAGAGGCAATGGTTAAAGTATTTGTGCAACACTTCAAACATGAATACTGTAAAAACATACCACAAAGGATCCCACACCAATTTAGAAAAATATATTACATTTTAACAAATAAAACAAAAAAAAAATGACAAACATCCAATCTGTAGATACGCAGTTATGAATGTTTATAGATTTTAGTGAGAATAGAACCAAAAAGCACAAAGTGCCAACGAGGGAGACCTGGTTGCAATGAAACCGGGTCAAAGTCACATTTTCAGGCCGAATGCAATGGAGTGCAGGTCGGCTACAGTCACCAGGTTGGGCCCACTGAAGTTTACATTCTCAAATCTGTGCCAGGAGTCCTGTCGCAGAACGCTGTTGTATAGTGCGAAAAGGCCATTTCGGTTACAAAGAGCCCAAAGGTTTCTATTCAGCTTCCTTGAGCCACACCAAGGGCCTAGGACCTGAGGGATACTACTTGGTTTCAGGAGCTCACTGCAGCTGGGTCCAGGGGCTGGTGCAGATTGTTGGGGAGACTTTTATGTTCCTGAGGCTCAGATTAGGATTCCTGCAAACTAGCCCTTGGAGTCTATCTGGTGTCCTGGGTTAAAGAGTGAAGTTTCAGGTCTAGTCTTGTCTTAAACAGACATGAGAGTGGCAGGCAGCAGGTCAGCACAGCAAGGCAGCAGTTCTTTCAGAGCAGCATTCCAGCAGAGTGGCTGTTCTTGCAGCAGCACAGCAGTCTTTCCTTCTGGCATAGTATCCACAGGTCCAGAAGTGTACTCAAGAGTTGGTGTCTGAGGTCCAGTATTTATACCCATTAGTCTCTTTGAAGTGGGGAAAATCTCCTGGAGGTTTCCATTCGAAGTCCCCAGACATCCTGCCCTCTCTGTCTTGGCACCAGTCAAACTACATTGATATGTAGCTCTTCGTGTGAACGCAGAACACAGCCTCTTTAGATGTATGTGGGACTGTGCCCAGCTCCACCCTCTTATCCTGTCAGTGATGGCCTATCCAGGCACACCAGAGCTCTCTAGTGTGTGTGACTCTCTCTGAGGAATATACAAAGCTCAACTGTCAACTACACCCAGTCATGTGACTAAGTTCAGGCTACAAGAGCTAAAGGGTTAGGGCATGAAAATGCCAACTTTCTAAAAGTGGCATTTTAAAAGCTATAATTTAAAATCCAACTTCATCATAAGTTTGGCTTTTACTTTAGGATTCCAGAGACACCAAAAATAAATTGATTACATATTCTCATTCAGAAATTGCACTTATAAAATGTAATAAGATAACTCCAAGGTTATTCGATGGGAGAGGTTGGCCTTGCAGTAGTGAAAAACAAATGTAAGAGTATTGCACTACAGGGGCATGTAAAACATTAAAGCATATGACCTACTTTTTAAATACACTGTACTCTGCCATCTGGGCTGTCCAGTACCTACGCTAGAGACCAATTATATGTATTATGAAGGAAGATTTGTGTCTGGCAAAAGGTTTATTTGCCAGGTCAAAATGGCAGTTTAAACTGCATACACAGGCTGCAATGGCAGTCTATAAACATGTTTGAAGGACTACTTAAGCAGGTTGCACAATCAGTGTCGCAGGCCGTCATGTAGCATTCAATTTATAGGTCCTGGGTGCATTTAGTACCACTTTATTAGGGACTTATAAGTAATTGAATACCCCAGTTGGGGATGAGGCAATGTTACCCTGTTTTAAGGAAAGAACATATGCACTTTAGCACTGATTAGCAGTGGCAAAGTCCACACAGTCCTAAGGTTAGCAAAAACTGGATGAGGAAAAATGGAGGAGTAAGGCAAAAGGTTTGGGGGAAGAATGCCCTATATCTGACAGACCTAACAAACTCTTAATAGGATTCAGACTTTGAACGTCCCTTCTTGGCCAAGTTAATTGCACTGCTGGCCAAAAGGTAGATCAAAAGATCCTTGACTGTTGCTGGAAACCTTGGTACCAGCAGGCCCTTTGGCCTGAGGAGTGTACATAAGTAGTGTAACTTGCCTTCAGTGTCACAGGGTGCTGATAAAGGAAGACTCCAAACCAAGGAAGTTACCAGAAGCCCAGAAAGGAGAGCAGCTCTTTGACTCTTCACAGCTCCCTGTTGCTGGAAAGAGATAGCTGGGTCCTAAAGCCGCACAAAGACACTTATACTTCCATAGCAGGCTATTAGGAGCTAGAGTGGGAGGAAGGAAAGTCCCTGAGCTCTCTGTCATCAGAGGAAGAATGTTGAATAAAATTCTTGAAAAATTGCTTAAAATGTAGAGATCAGGATGCCCACAACCAATAGTCCTGGTTCCTGGAGCATGCCACCAGGAGCAAAATGCAGAAACACTAGTGCAAATGAATGCACTGGCATCACCCTACCTCCACTCAGCTCCTTGGAGAGTAAGGCCCTATGGCTCCAAGGATGTAGCATGCTCCAACACCACCCAATCCCAACATTATGTAACAGTTAATGACTTCCTCACGATCTGCACAATGAGATTTAGGGTCCACATCCAGGCAGCTACAATTCAGATTGCTCTTACAGCGATGAATGTTACAGTGGCCAGGCGAGGGGAGGGGTGTGGGAAGGAGACGCCTGGGAAGGAGATCTAGAAAGACAAAGATTAAAGAACAACAGTAAAACAAAAACAATATAATTTACCTTTTAAGGCTGCGTTCTTTTAGACTTTGACATGATTATTCTCATGTCCCAGATTTTGATAAAAGTGATTATTATTTAGGCCTAACATCTTCATTTTCAGATAATCTTAATAAAACTCGAATTTCTAAAATATAACTAAAGGCCTTCGGTAAACTTCAGGGAAACTCTTTTCCAAAATGATTAATTAAATGAAAAGTCAGTTTCCCCTATAAACAATGGTGGAGAGTTTATAAACTCTCTTCTGAAATGGTTACTTACATGAGAAATCAGGCTCCCCCCTATAAACTATTTTGATTAGTTCCAAAATTCTGATTGCTTCCTCAGAATTAAATGACAAGAATGCTTTGAAAAAGCGCTTACTGCGCAGAGCACGACCTGCTCTGAATTGCCGGTAGAAGGTGCGCTGATAACTATATAAGACAGCGAACTGCTGCCCAAATAACTCGAAGTGCGCTATAAGCTGCGTGAAATAGGAGCCAGCAGCCGGGAATCAGAATGCTGCCACGAAGTGAAGGAAATTCCCTGGGGCTGAGCTTCCGATTCTCCTCTCACTGAGCAGAAGTCACCAGCTGATTAGGAGTAGCAGAGGAAATCCCCCAGAAGCAGGAGTAGAGATCCACCTCTCTCTCTAGAACCGATGGAATAGTGAGCAACTCCCCAAGGCCACACCCAAGGTGGCTGCCCAAGACAGTTGGGAAATGTAGTGTGCTGCAAAAGGAAAAGGGCCTATGGGCACAGTACAAAGCTTTTAATTACAAACCTGTGTGGAAGAAATATATATTAAAACAACACGGATTGACAAAGAGGATCTGTGTGAAGGAAATACATATTAAGGCAACAAGCATCGGCAAAGAGTATCTATGTCGAGGAAATACATATCAAAATAACAAGCAATGGCAAAGAGTAAGTATTAAGTAAACAAATATTAAGTCACCAAGCATGGGCAATCTTTCACATGCATAATACTGTTACAATGCAGCGGTGCAGAATACTGCAACCATCAACGTGCTGAATGAGAAACATACCGTTTTACCACAACATGGAAGGACCTTCTTTTGGGTGCAAGGGGCGACCCATACTACTGGACATGACTGGGAGGTGCTGGTTGCCAGCAGTGAATGTTAAACCTAGTACGAGCTTACATGTTGCCAGATCTGTTCTGCAATACTTGGGGCCCACTGGGACTCCCACAAATGATTTGATAAAGAGTTGAATCCAGAATCAGCCCTGGGCATGTACAGAATCAGTCCTGTACTCCCACTGTTGCTTGTCAATTATCAGCTGCCTCTCACCAATCCTCCCTTTCCCAAGTCTTGGAAAGGGAGGGGTTAAAGCATTTGCAAAATGACCTGAGGTCACTCTGTGATGGTCAGGTGCTCTAAACAGATACACTAAGCATGCTTTTGTGCCTCGTGTATCTGTTTAGAGCATACAAGTGGAGAGGGGATGTCAGGAGCTGTAGCTGGGCCTCATGGAAAGGAAACACCATGGACTGTTGATGTGCAGTGGCTCAGTCTGGTGCAACGCCAATTGGACAACACGACTACTAGAGTAAGTGGTCTTCTCTTATTTCTCCTTCACTTTCAGCTTCACATTCCCTCCCTTTAATACCTTCCTCTCTTCCGTCTTCTTCCTTTTCCCCACTTTCCTTGTCCTCTCCCTGGAGATCAAATAGCACAACAGGTAATAAATTAAGCACTTGCGAGCCTTTGGCAGCATAAGCTTTTTAAATTCTGTGAGGCTGAAAATGCTGCTTAAATACTCATATCCCAGATGAAGATTCTGTGGCTCATATTTATACTTTTTGACGCAAACCAGTGCCGGCGCTGGTTTGCATCAAAAAAAATTCCGCTGGCTAATGCAATTCCAACGCACCAGGCAGGTGCCTTATTTATGGATTGACGTTAGCCGGCGCTGCGTGCTGGTTAGAGTAAAAAAAAAAAAATGACTCTAACCGGGCAGCGCAGGCATAGGGAAGAATGGGGGTTGTGCATCAACAAATGGTGCAAGTCAGGTTAGAGTAAAAAATCATGGCTCTTGACACACAACCCCCCATTGAAATGACTTCTGTCTTAGGAAAGACAGGAGTCATGCCCCCCTGCCCAATGGCCATGCCCAGGGGACATATGTCCCCTGTGTATGGTCATTGGGCACAATGGCATGTAGGGGGGCCCAAGTTAGGCCCCCCCATGCCACTTAAAAAAAAAAAAGAAATTACCTACCTCACCTTACCTGCACTTACCTGGAATGGGTCCCCCCATCCATGGGTGTCCTCCAGGGATGGGCGAGGGTGGCAGGGGGTGTCCCTGGGGGCAGGGAAGGGCACCTGTGGACTGCTTCCATGGTCAGAGATGATGGAAATGAGCCCACAGGTCCCTCAACATCTTCCGTCACCCAGGCGTTAAAAAATGGCGCAAATCAGGCTGTGCCATTTTTTAAGGCCTGTGCCGTCCTGTGCGTCAAAATGACGCGGGAGTATAAATAAGGTGCACATGCCTCAAAGTAATTTTTTGGACGGGAATGCCTACCTTGCATGTCATTAACGCAAGACGGTTTCACGCATCAAGAAAATGATGTACACTGCTGAATTTTGACGTTCGCGGGGTCTGGTGTTAAAGTATAAATATGGTATTAGCTTTGCGCCGAATTTGCTTCAAATATTTTGGCGCAAATTCAGCACAGAGTAGAAATATGCCCCTGTATCTACAAAACAAGTCACCTAATTAAATTAAATTAGGCACCTTGCTTTCTAGACATAGAATTTAGTATATTCTGAGATTACATTCATCCCGGATGCAGTCAAACAGCTTTTTGACCCACTGACAAGCTCTGTGAAAAAACTGCACTGTCTGCAGCCTGAACACCAGGCCTCTCAATGATGACCCACCATAAACACCCGGTAGTGAGTCATTTAAAAAATAAAATGGCCAACAAATTAAAAGGGAAAGCTGGCAAAGAGTCTGGCCCTGCTCTTAAATCATGTGCACGACCCTAGCCTTGAATAGTTGCGGTATAAATTTTACAAAAAACATCACTTAAAATAGTATGATGTCTCTTCAAAATACCAAAAAACTATTTCTTTCACATGTTGAATCTTTGACATTAGTACATCACATTACATCAATGCAATGAGGAATGCTTTTTAAAAGCGATAGTTCACTAATGGTTCATGTTTAAAAATGAAGTGACCAGACAGAAGTGATGTTAACTCTGTGGGTGGTCCAGATTATTAAAGAGTTACATAATAACATATTCGTCTAATAAATCAAACACAAGGTTTTTGTACAACTGGTATTCTGAAGTCACATATTTAAAAGTGCTTTCATACATGATAATGAAGAGCTTACATAAGCACCAATTACATGATAGAAGGTCACATTCAATTTTTATAGGCACGTGCGATTACGTGATTTGCCCAGAACCACAGAATATGCCGAGAAATAAACCTGGTTCCCTAGTTCCTTAGTCGGCAACTCAAGTCTTAATCCCACATCTTGAGTAGAGGGAGGGTGGCAGACTGAAGCTAATATAACAGTTTTTTGTCCATTTATCACAGAAATATTCCTGTAAATCACAAAAAATACACCAATTTAAAAAAAAATTCTCGGGAAGAACCCCCTTATAAACATCGGCCTCGCTCATTTCACTCATGCTACAGTTTGTTCACTGCTTTTATGCCCCATCATTTTTTAATTCCACCAGCTGTTGCTGAGCCCTGGAGGTCCAGGGTTCTTTTAAGGGGCTTCCTCACCTGGAGATGTTTCTTTAGCGTGCTCTCCTTATTGGTTGTGAGGCCCTTTAGGGTGTGAGCAAAGGTGTTTCTGCCTGCCATTCTGTACATATTTGTTAATTTGTGTGTAATATTTATTAGTGTGTATAATGGAGAACTGTTAATGTGTGTAAGCATAACCACTTTCTGGTCAGAAAATTATTCAGTATTGTTTGTTGTGTTATTGAGTTCATAATCTCCAGCTTGCATCACCACCCCGGAGTAAGGCTTGGGCTGCCCTGTCTCACTTCCCTGAATGTCAAGTGTTAACAAGAGGTACTTGCAATCTATCTGGGGGCTCTGCAGCAAAGGGGCCCAGGACACTAGAGGTGAAAGATTTCAGTAGCTACAATTTGGGCCCAGTACACCCTGCCTTTCCTAGGACCCTCCAAACCACATTTCATACAATTTGCAAGTTGTCAAGTGACGTTTATTAAATGTATGTCAATGTTTAATTTGAGTACAAGACTTGGATGAAAAACATTCCTTAGCAAAAGTCTCAAGATTGAATCCAAGGAAGGACTAAAACTGATTTAAAGACATTATACCGTTCATAATACCCTGTTAATCCGAATCCCCATGGTTGCAGTTATGTTAAAGAGCAGTAGCCAACCAATAACCTTTATGTAAAGGAGCACAATGGCCATGTGCACTTGTTTACAATGACACTGAGTTGTCCCTTTAGGGTGTGAGCAAAGGTGTTTCTGCCTGCCATTCTGTACATATTTGTTAATTTGTGTGTAATATTTATTAGTGTGTATAATGGAGAACTGTTAATGTGTGTAAGCATAACCACTTTCTGGTCAGAAAATTATTCAGTATTGTTTGTTGTGTTATTGAGTTCATAATCTCCAGCTTGCATCACCACCCCGGAGTAAGGCTTGGGCTGCCCTGTCTCACTTCCCTGAATGTCAAGTGTTAACAAGAGGTACTTGCAATCTATCTGGGGGCTCTGCAGCAAAGGGGCCCAGGACACTAGAGGTGAAAGATTTCAGTAGCTACAATTTGGGCCCAGTACACCATGCCTTTCCTAGGACCCTCCAAACCACATTTCATACAATTTGCAAGTTGTCAAGTGACGTTTATTAAATGTATGTCAATGTTTAATTTGAGTACAAGACTTGGATGAAAAACATTCCTTAGCAAAAGTCTCAAGATTGAATCCAAGGAAGGACTAAAACTGATTTAAAGACATTATACCGTTCATAATACCCTGTTAATCCGAATCCCCATGGTTGCAGTTATGTTAAAGAGCAGTAGCCAACCAATAACCTTTATGTAAAGGAGCACAATGGCCATATGCACTTGTTTACAATGACACTGAGTTGTCCAGAAGTCAATCACGATCTCAGTAACACTGTGAGTTACAACATGAAATGTAGTCATCTCAGCTCAAAAACATAGTGCCACTTCATATTTCTGAGCTGTGTTGTTGGCTGCACTTGCATTAACTCTTAAAATCACTGAGTTATTGTGCACACTGTAGGAAAGACAGTTTCTTTGAAAATTGGTGAGTGAGTTTTGGTTGTTGTGGAAAAGGTGTCAGGGCTCAATACAGCTTTGTAAACACAGTTACTTTGAACTGAAGAGAAAAATACCTTGCTCCACAGTTCCATTATTTGCAACAGACGAAGCAAGTGGAGCATATATTTTTCTGCTTTACAGTGATCTACTAATTAATATATTATTTCCCAGTGTTGGTCTAAATACAAAATTCCAGTGGTCCAATTTGAAAAGGGGAAAGAACACTATTTAAATGAAATGTCCATCAGTAAGAATCTGATGAAGAATCACATGAAGCTCTATCCTAGTGGTGTTACCCAAGCACTGATTGTCCAAACTGTGTTAGTAGAATATACAATAAAGGAAGCATCAAGATTTACTAACAATTTACGGCTGTATTGCAGAAAGACTATTTTGCTTCATGTTGTTTTTCCCATTTTTTTTGTTCTTCATTGTCTGCCATTTGGACACACTCAATACTTTGTTGTAGGTCCTCCATAGAGAAGATGTTGCTTTTTCAGGTCCATGAAATTGAGCTACCGTATTTTCCGGCGTATAAGACGACTTTTTAACCCCTGAAAATCTCCTCAAAAGTCGGGGGTCGTCTTATACGCCGGTATACGGCGTGCCGAAACTTCAGGGACAGGCGCCCTGTAGCTGAACCACCGTACGCTTCATTTGGAAATTAATTCCAAGCGTACGATGGGTTCCGCGTCCTCACTGGCAGTTGTCTGGGCAGGCACGTGTTCCTGCGCGTGCCCCAGGCTATTCGAAGCGCGCTATTACGGTACCATAGAAACAACATTTGTTTTCTGTTTTCTGTTTCTTTCTTCTCGCGCATGGCACATGTTAGGAGATTACCATATAGTAACGGCCATTTTGGATTGGGATATGACAATATTATAAAAAAATATATATTTTGACCGCATTTAACTTTGGTTGTACTGCAGTTTCAACAATCTTAAATGTAATATTCATTCTCCGTGATTGGCTGGTTGTTGTATTGTTGGTGATTCTGAGGGAAGGCAATCTGGTGAGCAGATACATGTGGTGGTGAATACAGTACAGCACAGCACCAGTACCAGTACCAGTATCTGTACCAGTTCATACAGTACAGCACCAGTACATACAGTACAGTATAAAAATGGCTAACAGACAAGACCCCATCCTGGCTCCACCAGCAAGAAGAAAGAAATATGAAGCCAGTTTCAAACTTAAAGTTGTAAACTTTGCCATGGAACATAATAACTGTGCTGCTGCAAGACAATATGGAGTAACAGAAAAGATGGTTCGGGACTGGAAAGCAAATGAAAAAGCATTAAGGAGTATGCCAAGGGGTAAGTGTGCATTAAGAAGAGGCACCCCACATTGGCCAGAACTCGAAAAACATGTAGCAGACATGGTGAATGAGCATCGCCAAAGTGGTTATATAGTGACACGAAATCAAATACGTTTGTTTGCCCTTCAGTGGGCCAAATCTAACCCAGATCACAGCAACAGATTTAAAGCCACTGTATCCTGGTGTACTAGATTCTTTGAAAGGCATAATCTGGTACTGAGGCAAAAGACGAAAATTGCACAAAAATTACCTGCAGATCTTGAAGCCAAAGTAAATAGTTTCCATCGATATGTAATACAACAGCGCAATAAACATGGCTATGCGTTAAGTAGTATCGGAAATATGGATGAAACTCCAATGAATTTTGATATGGTTGGAAATAGAACTGTCCATCCAAAAGGTGCAAAAACAATTTTAATTAAAACAACAGGACATGAGAAGTCCAGTTTTACAGTGGTACTAGCATGCACAGCTGATGGTGCCAAACTGAGACCAATGATTATTTTTAAAAGAAAAACAATGCCGAAACTCAAGTTTCCTGTTGGTTGTTTTGTACATGTACATGAAAAAGGCTGGATGGATGAAGAAGGGGTAAAGCTATGGCTTGATAATGTATGGAGCAGGCGACCAGGTGGACTTATTCAAAAACGTAGTCTACTGGTGTGGGATATGTTCAGGGCTCATTTAACTCCCAGCACCAAGCAAAGGCTGGCAAGAATAAACACAGATGCGGCAGTTATTCCTGCAGGATTGACATCGTTGGTACAGCCACTGGATGTGTGCCTAAACAAGCCATTTAAAGATCGCATTCGAGAACAGTGGAATGAGTGGATGGTTAGTGGCGAAAAGTCATTCACAAAAGGAGGAAACATGCGTGCTCCACAGTTGGATGTTTTGTGCAAGTTTGTCATAAAAGCCTGGAATGATATTGATGCAGAAACAGTAATCAAGTCTTTCAAGAAGTGTGGCATATCAAATTCATTAGATGGTATGGAGGACGACTACTTGTGGCAAGATGAAGAGAAACCCGAAGCTGAGACCACACCATCTGATACGGAATTAGATCCATACGATGACTGCCTTACAAATGTACCACAAGATGTAATTGATTTACTTATGATATCAGATGACGAACAGGAGGATTTTGAAGGCTTTTAAAGAGAAACTGTCAAGCCAGCAAGTCCTGTAAAAATTGCTTGGAGTTATGATGGGCGTTGCTGACTCCCCAGGATCTTGCCCGGCACTTGCTCTCTCTCTCTGTTTGTTTGTTATCTTCCTCCTATCATCTTCAGTTCCAGTTTGGTTGACAGCTTAGAGAACAAACAGCATGGCAGTTCCCATGGGTTTATTGTCTTATCCTTCCTTTCAGCTTTAGAGTGAATTAGGAAAAGTTTAATCCACTTGCACTGTTTTATGTTTACATGTTTGATGACAAACAGCCTTATGTTTATAAGTGACAGTTTTCCTACTACGTACCTGCATGTCATAAGCATTTGAATAAAAATTACCATATTAAAATCAAACCTGATGTTTTTTTATTTTTATTTGGTGTGCGTTGGAAGAGGGGTAGTCTTATATGGCGAGTATAGCCCAAACCCTATATTTTAACAGGAAAAGTAGGGGGTCGTCTTATACGCCCAGTCGTCTTATACGCCGGAAAATACGGTAATTGATACATTTTATGATGTTAGTTGTCCAAAGAAACATACATGTTAGTAACATGACAGTGGTGGCCACCACAAATCTCACGGGGGCAGGGAATGGAGGGGGAAAACAAAAAAAACAAAAAACTTACCTGTTCCAATGCTGCCAGCTGCCTCGCGCTCCTCTTCTGATGGTGTCCTGCAGTCCCTGGGACACCAGCACAGGCTCTCCACGCAATCATGGTGCTGCTATACCTAGCATGAGAGCATCACTGGGATTGGTCTTAGTGACTTGGTATGCCACTCAGTTACTGCATGGGAGTCTGTGCAGTTTCTCCAACCCCAGCTGTGCAACACAGCTGAGTTGGAGAAACCTAAGTGTGCATGTCAGTTTGGCCGGCCTCAGATGGCCGGCAAAACTGATATGCGCACTTAGTGCACTCAATAA
The DNA here is from genome assembly GCF_031143425.1 of Pleurodeles waltl. Classification (NCBI taxonomy): domain Eukaryota; kingdom Metazoa; phylum Chordata; class Amphibia; order Caudata; family Salamandridae; genus Pleurodeles; species Pleurodeles waltl. Next base: position 1,577,601,494 of record NC_090440.1, read on the forward strand.
CTCCATCCCCCCCCTTGGTCCGGCCCAGCCCCGCCCTACCCTGCACATGCTGGCTGAGCCAGCAGATGAAAAATTATATTTTTCAGGTGCTGGCTCTTAGCCAGTGGGGCGAAGCTACTTCGTCAATGCAAAGGAGCCGCCTTACTATAGTCTGCTACATGGTGACGCTGTTTGTGTATTTTAGAGATTAGCGCAACAACAGTTGTTTGTTGATTCAATATACCTTAAAATGCTTGATACCTGCCTTCGGGTGCCTGGAATAGTATGAAATGTCACTCTTGGAGCAGGATGATGCTTACTAGTTGTGCTGGTACTGTCATTGGCAGCACTGGCAGAGAGAAAGGGTAATACAGGCTTCAACAGTCTTCTGACAAGGACCCGGCATTTATTTTTCACAAATTAAGCACTGCACATTCCTTATTTCTATAATTTATTTTGCCTTTCATTTCCATTTATGTTGTCGTCCGATTTGTAATTGCTAATAATCAGTATGCAGACCTTTAATTATCTTGTAAATCCATTGTCCCTCATATCTCTCTTATTTTTAATTCACAAACTTATTGAACAGCGCCCAGGGAGAGTATTCTTGTAGATTTTAGAAAGTGATGAACTGTCCCATTGTGAAACAAGATAGAGATGCAAATAACATTCCTGTTGAGGGGATAAGTCAAGCACTCGTGTTAAAAGTATTACACCACAGCATCATAGTTGAAATATTGCCCGTCACACAAATTATGTCAGTAATGACAACTGCAAAATATTGTCCCGGCAAAATTAGAGAGAGTCTACGCTTAGATTGGTGATATTTTGGGAGTCAATATTAGAGATACAACATATGTGAAGCTTTATGTTTAAGGCTTCTGTAATGTGACATACAACTGCAAAATACAGCAGAGTCTCTAGTTGCGTTTATTGAGATGTTTCTAAGTTATGCAAAACATCTACAACAGAGTTCAGTAATACTAATAATAGTTATCTGGTATAGCAAACATTAGTTAAAAATGTCTTATACAAACGTCATACTAGCAAAGGAAGAATGCAACACATAAAGGAGGATGAAAAGGTCATTAAAAAAGACAGTAGATTGTTCCAGTGACTTAAGGTATGCCCCACAAATAGAATGCAGATGTGGTGGCTTGGAAGTATGAGATTGATTGAACTCTGAAAAAAGCAAGCAGACTTTTAGTCTTGCCTGTAGAAGTCTTACACAGACTAATATGCTTTTGCGATTTAGCACAAAACATCTCAAATTTGAATAACATGAGCAAAATGTGTAAATGAGAATATTCATAAACAATTACTGCTAATGAAAAGGACTTTAGGGCATATTTCCAAGAAAGTGGTGCATCATAAATGATATGCCACTTTTCTTGTGCCCCTCTACTGGCACCTAACTACACCATGGTTTCATCATATTTACCACAGCGGTCGTTAACACAATAGCATCACATTTTTTGACCCTATTGTGGCGCAGCAAAGCACAGGAGGCCCATTGCACATAATGGGTGTGTCATTTTAATGCCTGCAGTGAGGAGGCGTTAACAATGATGCAAAACATGGTGCGGTGAAATCTTGTAAATTTCACTGCACCATTTTGTTGGGTTTCCCAGGACCAGAACGCCCTGACCCCCCCTTGCCTACATTATCCCTGGCGCAGGTAACTTTATGCCACTTTGTAAACATGGCTTGTCGGAAATGCCTACTTTGCGCCACATTAGTGTAAAAAGATTAGGCTGATGTGGCACAAGGATGCGCAAGGGGCTTGTAAATATGTCCCTTTGTTTTCTTTGCAGTTTTACTAACAGGCAGCTGTACATTTTAGGGTGAATTCACAAAGGCTTTTAATTGAGTATATAACTCCCTTAGTCATAAATGCTTTTGTGCATCTGTCTCTGTCTACAAGTTGAAGGCAGATCAAAGGGAATGAAGTTTAATCATAATTTGGTTTCAGCAGACACAACTGTTGTCTGTAGGTTATGGCAATACTCCCACACTGTTAGTAACTGTACTTTTGAGGAGTCATTTAGACAATTATTTCCTCACCTCTCGATTGAACAGCTGAGAGACTATTTTTATGAATTACTTCAATTAAGAATGATGTTCTAGAACAAGTATTCCCAGAACAGGTTGTGCAACTATTTATGTAGCACATTTGGTGAAGTGGCCTGTCCTATTTCCTGGCGTGCACATGTTCATTACAAAGTTTGTTTAAAGGAAACTGCTCACATTTCGACCTCACAAATTCTCTTAAAATGTTGTTTTTGCTCTTTTGTCAGATCACGTCGTCATTTTGTACTTTTAACTTCTTGGTAAATTTAATGTGCCATGCTTTAGTCCAGACTGATGTTAATAAACAGCCAGAGCATCAAAGTAATCTATAGTTTAGACAACATGTTTAATCTGTTACCCAAGTGAACTAGTTTTCACCTAATTAATGGATGAATTAGTTGATCAATTAATTAATTAATTATATATTTGCTTATTATCTATGTATTTATTTACGTGATACACTTGTGTGCAGTTACATGCTGTAGAGAATGTAATTCGAACATTATGGGATAAGATCATAAAAATGCGTAGGAAGAAATGGCAGCTAGAACAGGAACCTCATAAGACTTTGAAGAATGTAATAATGGTTCCAAAGGAATGTATAGCAAATAGTCATGGGGACAATATGGCGTTATAGGATTGTATACCAATAAATATTGCAGTGACAGAATACTAAAATTAGAGATTACTGTTGTGATTTACTAAGAACTGTCACGAAATTGGACTTTAAATTGCTTTTTTGAAGAAAGCCGAATAATTATTGGCGCACAGAGCATGGAATGCAAAGTAGTAGCCAACTTCATTAATACTGCAGGAATATGGACATCCTAGGCCATCTTAAAATGAATAGTTACTTGAAGATCCAGTTGGAGGAAGTCCAATGAAGTCACAAAATGAGAATGTAAAGACTCGAAAAGGAAGAATAAAATGTGGCAAGCTGTGAGTACAAGATACCACAGCAACGCTTGAAGAATATTATTTCACTCTCAGTTTCAAGGTTAAAGGCAGGAGCGTTGGGGCTGTAATGCTTCCAATCTCACATCTTAAGAGTATAAAGTTTATATATCAATGTGATAAAAGTGTACAAGGTACAAAAAAAAACTGTTCAACACTCACCAATCTCTGATATTGCTTCCTTCATTTTTAGTTCACACAGTACTTGGGAGTATGTGGCAACTGAGGCTAATGAACTCAACAATATTTTCCTTTAGTGGCTCCAGTCAAATAGGTAATATAGGTGATATATACCTACTGGCATCAGTAGGTAGTTACAGTTACAACCTATTTTCCATAGGAAAAACATTTTTGTTTAGCCAAAAACCTTGATGGTGTTTGATGAATCTTCATGAAATTTTCAAAATTAGTTTGCCAGTCACTTCAGTTATTGTCTGGAAAGTATTGGGGTGATCCATCAAGCAGGGGCTGAGCAAAAGGGGAAAGGGGCCCCCATAGAATTTCCAATAGGCATTTTAGACACAACCACAGCCTGAACCGCTCAACGGAATTACACCAAATTTTGCAGAAAGCTAGATCTTGGCCATAAAGAGTGCTTTCTGTAATGTGGTGTAAATCTGATCTGTAGTTTTGGAGTTATCAAAGTAAAAACGTTTACGTATATCTAGAGAGGCTGATCTCCCGTAGTTCCTCTGTAGGTCCAGGCAGATCCACAAGTCCACACTCTAACAGCAATACAACTCTTGGCTGGCCGCAACCTGAGAGAAAAGTTGCCACTGACATTTTGTGGATCTGGACACAATTCCCGGGGGGGGGGGGGAGGAATGAAATGCAAAAGTGATAGATGGGTCAGGATACTTTCAGGGTACAGGTACCCTGACCCCATGGGAGTGATTGAAGGGTCTATGAGGGTCCCCCAATGGGCATAATTTGTCCAAAATGTTTTATTTTAGCACATGTGGTTCTGCTAATCCACCTGCGTCCCATACACTCACTCACAGATCAACACATCTACTTATACACTCACTCACACACCCACTTACACACTCATACAACCACTCGCACACTGATACAGTCACTCACACACCCACTCACAGACACACAGATTCTCACACACACCCACTTACACAACCACTTACACTACCACTCACAAACCAGCTCACACACCCATACATCAATTACACACTCTCACAGACCCACAATCCACTCACAGACTCAGGCAGCTACTCACACACCCACCCACACACCCATACAGTCACTCACACATTCACTCACAGACCTACAAAATCACACACACAACCACTCACTGGTCTACACAGCCATCCACACCCATTCACACAACCACACAATGACTGACACACCCAGGCACCCATACAACCACTCACACACTCATTCACAGACACACAAAACCACTCACATACCCACACTGCCACTCACACAACTACTTACACATCCAAACAGCCACTTATGCACCCACACAGCCACTCACATTCCCACTCCTACACCGAAATAGCTTCTCACACAGTCACTCACATAGCCACTCACACACCCACACACAGGCAGTGATACACTTACAGAAATTGCAATAGCATCTGTTTGTATTAAATATCTAGTTATTTTAGTATTGAAAGTGTGCAGTTTAACTAGCAGACTCCTTATTTGTCTGAGGATTTGTGACTAATTGGCGGGACCATGAAATTAATTTAAAAAAAGAAAGACTTGGTGCATTGCATTCATAGAAAGATTACATTACTGAACCTACCTTAAATTTTCAGTTTTAAAATATATAATAAGAAATAATTTGTGAATAGGATGTATTTATAAACATATGAGAATGTACATTAGTAAATTGAACTTATGGATCAAATCGTGGTATAACATATGAAACAATTGTGAAATGCAGTAAAAAAACAAAAGTTACAAAATGTTATGAGGAAATAGCATTAAAAAAATATAAGGTGCCCTTACCATGCACTGCTAATTACCCCACATATTACATCACTCATGACCTCTTTTATGACATCATTGATAATATCACTGCAGTATTTGTAGTGAAAATATAAACGAGAAAACTGTGCATGGGGGTGCAAGATGTAGTTACCATCGGTCACAAGTTATAGTTCCTTCAGATAACTATAACTGCTTAATTTCCATGGTTCTGTGTGTGTAAAATGTGAACCTACCCATAACACCTCTGCAACCTTTTGTTTTCTTAGTGAAAATAAATATTGTATATATATTACCTACTGGCAGTCACCAGTAGGTAGATATGTTTAGGTCTTATGGGGTCATTATGAACTCCGGCGGTTCAGCCCGCCATGCCGGCAGCGGGTGAAAAGCCCACCACCAGCATGGCAGGCTGAACCGCCATATAATGTACGCATGGAGGGCTCCACCACAAGGCTGCCTCTGACAGGCAGCCTGACGGTGGAAGTAATCATCATCCTGCAGGGCAGCACTGATGCCCCTCGGATAATGATCTGTGCAGCCACCAGCCTTTCCCTGGCGGGTTCCCCCGCCAGGGAAATACTGGTGGAAGGGGTGCTCTGGGCCCCCCTGGGGGCCCCTGCACTGCCCACTCACTTGGCATGGGCAGTGCAGGGGCCCCTATGCAGTGCCCCATCGCGCAGGTCAATGTCCCGGCCAGGGATTCTGCTGAGCCGGTGGGCAGAAAATATGTTTCCGCCCACCGGCCCAGCAGAATGTTCTTTATGCAGCCGGCAGGGTCCCAGGGGGGCTGGCGGTCAGTTAAATGACCGGCAGCCTGAACACAGCGGTAAACACCGCTGTGTTCATAATGAGGACGTTAGTCTCCATAAGAAAAACGTTTTTTGTTTTGCCAAAAACATTGGATGAATCTTCATGAAATTTTCAAAACTAGCTTGCCACACATATATGTATATATTTATATTTGAAACAGGAAGAATATATATTTTCAAAAAATTGATGCTCCCTTCAAAAGACACAAAATGGAGAATCAAAATCTAGTCAGGAATGTTCAGGAACGAGTTTGGGGGAAGAGAATCGTCTCCTGGGGGATCAATATTGGACTTCCCGGTAGAACTTCGACTTGTCCAGATGCAGACAAGGGTAATGTCCAAAAGGTGACAGGACGAGGTGTCCCAGAACACAAATGTGCTTGATGTTCCTAAAATAAATGGAAAAGGAAGGGGAAGGAGACGGTACAACAAGAAGGAATAGTCTCAATGGACAAAAGTCTGGTTATGAATCTATTGAACAGAAAATTAGAAAAACATCACTTAGGTTTTCCAAGTAAAGGCTTGACGTTTGTACCCATGAACAGGATAGACTTATCAAATGTGATGTTTGGCCTGCATAAATTCTGTAGGAAATTGAAATTGAGGAAATACTTTGAATCAAAATGTAAGCAGAGAAGGAGGCCCAAAGCGTAGAGACAGATCTCAGTAATAACAACAGCTGAAGAAGAAACCTTAAGAACTTTAGTGAGCCTAGAGCAGGAATCACTTGGGGGGGGGGGGTAAGTGGATAATTTGCCAATCTGTGTGACCTGGTGGGGTTTAACATGGACTGTGCCCCAGAGAACGGTTGTAAATTAAAATCAACATTTTGCCACATTTGTCCCTAGGGAATAGGATCGATAGTTTCAAGAGGTGAAGGTGGAAGAACTAACAAAGATAGCCATAAAAGATGGAAATGTACATGGAACAAGGAAGAGAAGGTATAACAGCAATATGAGTAAGGAAGATTGGAGAGCCTTGAAAGAACTCCTAGAAGATCAGAGTATAAATATTAAACCTCAGACAAAGGAGGCAACATTGTGATAATGGACCATACCACATATTTTAGTGAAGCAATGAGACAATTTAAAGATAAAGAGAAATATTAAATGCTAAGTTGAAATCCAATGGAAGAATATGCAAAGGAATATCAATTGAAATTGTCAGGTTGGCATGAATGTTGCTTTATTGGTGACAATGAATATGCCTGTCTGAGGAATGACATACGGGTGACGCCAACAATATAATTTTTACCCAATGTACACAAAAATACAAACATGCCACCCAGGAAGGCCAATAGTGAGTGCAATGGGGTCCCTACTAGAGAAAATGTCAAGATTCATTGATATTTTCCTCTTTCCATATGTACCAATGATACCCTGTTGCAATAGAGACTCAATGGATTTTCTTAATCGAATAAGCAACATTCCTTTAAAGAAGGGATATCTCATGGTAGCATTAGATGTAGTTTCATTATATACATCAATTGAACATTCACATGGAATGGACTTTTGTAGGTGCTATTTGAGAAATCAGTTACTAAGCCTTCTTGAACATAAAGACATGCTGAAGGAAATGCTGCATTTCTGTTTGACACATAACAACTTCTTGTTTGATGAAAAACATTGGCAGCAGCTACATGGTAGCTACGTTGGACAGCTATGGGAACATCATGCGCACCCACGTACGTGAATCTGATGATGGGCCACTGAGAGGCAGAGTGAATCTGGGTGGAGGAAAATAAAGAAACTGCATAGACGATTTGTTCCTCATATGGAACGGCGATGAACCAAATCTAAATAAGTTCCTTAAGTCTGGGGAAGATAACCCCCAAAAACTCTAATTTACATATGAGATTAATGCCATTAGCATCACACATCTGGATATTCTGGTATATATTGAGGGGGAAAAAGTAAGTACATGCATTATTAGAAAACCCACCAGCTGTAATAATCTGATGCATGCTCACAGTGGACACACAAGCTCTGGCAATAATGCCTTTCTAATACATCTTACCCTTTATATTATGGGAGAATTTCCATTTACCCTTCCCAGACATAGGTCCAGAAGACGTGATGTCATATTGCATCTGAATTGAAGTTCAAAGGAGACTTAACACTATGGTTTCCAACAATTCTCAATACTGGTTTCAAAATCATCTGGGAATAGTTGAACAGGCCCATAGGGATTTGTCTATGGGACAAGAAAAATAGACAGAGAACCTTAACATAATGATAATCTACTTGGCATGAATCCACAAAATGTCAATTCGACTCAGCACTCCCCCAAAAAGTAACTAGTCTCTAAAAGAACATCTATTTTATCACAAGAAGAGTGTGCATATAATCTGAAATTGCTTGCATGAACAGAACAACCAGCCAGTCTGCGTACATGCTCAAAAATTCCATACATTCAAGTGTTGTACCTGCAACTGTGCTCATCTGTGTGACTTCGCTTCAACAACTGGATTATTGTGCATCAAACACATAAGAGGATGGCACATGTTCTCATCTAACAGTGTGCTTTCTAATACACTGTAAAAAAAAAATAAAAAAAACACCTTACTTTGTACACTGTATAGGAGAGAGTATCCAGGATCTTTTGCCACTACACCAGCATCAATGTTCGTCATTCACCACAAAAGACAACCAGCTCCTCTGGTGAGGTGGAAACATCCGCCCAATCCTAAATAGGTGCCACACAGTCTTCTTCATTGCGCCTTGCACAAAAGGACCCTGATGTGATGTCCCTGTCAGACTTCCTCGGCACCTCCAACCCTGCTACTGCGACCAACCTTGAACAACTGAGCCAACAGCATTATCCCCATCAAGAGCAGCCACTAGAGAAAATCCTCCAAGAAGGTCAGCTGGTACACCCAAGAACTCAGAACAGTGAAGGGAGACAGCAAATAGCTGGATAGGGGATGGCACACTAGCAAGAATACCTCAGACACAACAGCCTTCCAGACCTCCCTCAACCTCTACTACCGTCTTCTGAGGGCAACAAAAAAGACAGCCCTGGCTACATGCATGGATACTGGCCCAACTGCCAGCGAAAACAACATCACACCCTCACGTGGGCTGTGCAACAACCTCTCCCACTTCTTCCATGACAAATCACAACTATATACAGAAACTTCAAACTCCAACCCACACCTACAGATTTCCCCAATAGACATGCCACCACTGTAACTGACACGAACCAGACACTGACCACTTGGAACTTTCTCTCCACACAGAATATCACCTCCACCATGAAATCAAGAGTTCCTACAGACTCATACCCGCACCACATCCTCAATCTTGGATACCAAAAGATCTGCCAGGAACTCACCACCTTGCTCAACACCTATATCACCACCAGAATATTTCCCGACACCTGAAAACACACCAAAGTCAGACCTTTACTCCATAAACCCTCTGCTAACCCATGGGAACCCAAAAACTACCACCAATGTCCCTGCTCCCATTCCCAGCAAAGGCACTGGAAAAGATCATAAACAAGCAACTCATGACATACCTAGAGCAGAACCAGCTAATCGACGCCTCCCAATCCAGCTTCCACAGCAAACACAGCACCAAAACTGCCCTGATCGTAGCCACAGATGACATCCGAACCCTCCTCAAACAGGAAGAAACATCAGCTTTGATCCTCCTTGACCTCTCACCAGCCTTCAACACCATATCCCACCACACACTGATCAAAAAACTCGACCACATCGATATCTCAAGGGGCACACTCAGACGGATCACCTCATTTCTCACCAGAAGAACCCACAGGATCCACCTCCCACAATTCACCTCTGAACCCATGGAGACCACCTGCAGGGTTCCCCAGGGCTCATCACTCTGCCCCACGCTCTTCAAAGCATATATGACCCCGTTGACCAACATGATCAGATCCCATTGTCTCAACATAATTTCCTAAGCAGACAACACCCAACTCATCCTCTCACTCACCCATGACCCCTCCACCACCATATCTAGCTTCCACAGACACATGGCAGGCGTAGTTCACTGGATGAGGAACAACTGCCTGCAGATGAACACAGACAAGAAGGAAGTACTAGTCTTTGGCAATAGCAGCAACACATGAACAACTCCTGGTGCCTATCAGATCCAGGACCAGCAGCCACTCCCTCTGACTGTGCGAGAAACTTTCAGAATTATCATTGGCAACAAGCTTACAGACTGAAATCACAGATCAATGCTGTTTCCTCTGCCTGCTTCCTCACTTTTGACATGCTACACAAGATCTTTAAGTGGCTACCCCTACACACGAGATACACCATGAGACAGGCCCTCATCACCAGCCAATGGGGCTACAGCAATGCCCTCTATGTAGGATTTGCAGTACACCTCTTACCGAGGCTTCAGACCATACAGAACACCGCAGCCAGACTCATTCTTAGCATTCCCAGACAAACCCACATCACACCCCACTTCAGGCAACTCCACTGACTCCCCGTACAGAAGAGATACCGATTCAATCTGCTAACCCACATACACAAGGTTCTACATAACCAAAGACCTGCATAAATTAACCACCACCTGAACTTCCACCAACCGTCGAGAAGACTATGCTCTGCCTCCCTTTCACCTGCTCATACCCTCTGCAGCTACCAAAGCAGAAGATGAGGAATCACTATCACAACCGAGATTGCCGAATGTGTTGCTTAAGCTTCAGTAATTTATCCCATGTGCACTACACCACAACCCAATCAACTAATCAATTCCTTTACCAATATTCACACTGTCACTGCTGATGTACAGCTATTACTCCCTCCTGCGCATATGTGATGTTGGCTTTGACACCCATCGGTTAATAGATCCATATATGTCTCCCTCTCACATCTAGACTTCCCTCCTCCCAATTTAAATAACTGTAATACTGTTTTGTTCCAAAATGCTTGAGCTGTTCTCTCCACTTAATTCATATTTATTGTATATTTATGATAACGCTTCAACTATTGACCATTTGATTTCCTGAATTATGACAATACACCGGATGCACCTTCGTTATGTTACCTGAACTAAACTCTGTGTATGGATAGCGCAAATTATATATGTGTACTACTTCAGCGCCGTAATATGAGTATTGTAATGCAATATAATGTTAAATGGTTGAAAACAACTAAACACCGAATCAAAAAATTCAAAAAAACAGATTCAAACAAAACAAATTACATTTTGCATGTATATATACGGAATTACAGTAACGCATGCTAAGCCTTTAGCTTACTGTATTTCTCACAGCTCTAGCCATAATAGTAAACGCTTTACAACAATGAACCAAAAATATAATTGTGAACTCCCACATGCTGATTGGCAGACAATACTCTCTCGAAAAAACCCAACTTTGCCTTGTAAACTGGCAACCAATGGGGTCCATTCAGCAAATGCTTGGATAAGTGGACACAAACATTTGAAACCCAGAAGCTGAAAAAAATCAAAATTAACTCTTGCCCTATGATTTTAAAGGAAAAGTATCACTATTCAGCATCTCAGTCCACTAGCACACTACACTGTACTTAAAGTTATTAGTGAATCTGTTCCCTTAAACAAAGAGCACATTCCAGCTGACACTTTGCTTTCAAGTTGATGCATCCATTACAAAACTGTCAACAGAGATCACAAGTGCACCGATCAGCACATACAGTCATTTTTCAAAAAGGCCTCCAACAAATGAAAATCCTTCCAAGTCATTTTAACGCCTAGGAATCGTCTGCGCTCTGATAGGCCCCACCACATTGGAGAGCGCATCTCAAACCACGTGACAAATAAGCATGTTTTTGTGGCAGGTGATATTCCCAGGGTAGGGCTATAAACAAAAGTAGAAAGGAAGAGGACTCAGTTGGCAACCAGACAACAAGCGCAACATATGAGAGTCGCATCTGTAAATTATGTTCCAGCCCCAATATAACAAATGTGCACATGGCGCATAAACAACAATTACTAGCAGTGCTCTCATGAATAAACATTTTATTGTACGATTATTTAAAATCATTACAAACATTTCATTCATTTCCACAACAAACTGCAATAGAAATGATTAAATAGCAATAAAATATAAATTATAAAACACCTCAAGTCACTTTATTATAAGATTGTCTTCAAGCAAGACCATGTAAAAATTGTATTGCAGACTTATAAACTTGGAAGAACTTTTATTTTCTCAGAGACTACAGCAGCAATATTTTCGCTCAGTTCCTTGACTGCTGCCTTCATGAAGTTTAAGAACTGTTGGCAACTGGGTCATGCCCTCATTCAGACAAGAATTGACAGAGTCCCTACAGGTTCTGATGTTAAGAGCTCTAAAAGCTGGACTCAGCCAACATTTCCTTAGTGCTTGCAGGTTCCTACAAATCCACACCATGGCATGATTCAGGGGATGAGCAGCATAATCTACTTAGGCTATCCATACCTCCACTCAATCTGCTGTACCAATATGCTTCCAGGGGTATCTTTCAGAGTCTTAGCCTTATAAGTTGCATTTCCGTTCACCACATTTACCATTTTAAGTAAAACAATCATTGGCAAGGGGACTCATATAAATTAGCTACCAATTTACCGTACAACGTCTTCACAAGGTCCTTCATGTCCAAATCTCTGGGTATGATTTTAGAGTTCTTCAACAAAACACTTGATAATTGCTTTGGAGGGAGATTTGCTCCCTAAATATCATGTGAATTAAACTTTTATCGGGGTTTGGAAGCATTAGTTCCTTGATGAATTCTTGTATGTAAATGGTTGCCGCATGCTCCATAAAAATCAAATTTGGCATTGGTTTACAAACGACTACCTTTGCCACAGCAGTTATGCCAGGACAGGTCAGGTTCTTTAAGCATAAGTCAGAATTTGGGCCAAGCTGTTTTGGGCTTGCACGTGAGCGCAGATAGCCCTCTCATCTATCCAAACCCCCTAGATATTTGTAGGAAGAAACTCCCTTCAGTAGTTCTTTGTTTGAAAACTACAAGCCTTTTTGTTTATTTTTCATATGAAAAAAATGTCGTTAGTTTAGACAGACCAATTTGAATGTTGTTTATTACACATTAACTGGCTACAGCATCCAAAGATATCTGCAAACCAATGGCCATCTGACCCACCAAGACTATAATCCGAATATTGTAATATTTGCATTTTGGTACCCACTAGCAGCAGTAGAAAAGCTCTTGCTGAATTAAGTACAAATATAATGTAGGTTCGATATAGATTACATAGGAGAAGGACTAGAGTGCTGTCTGGTTTTAATCCTTTACTAGCAGGAATCTTATGTGACTTGGCCTACGCTGCCGTAACTTTACTTTTAACCACATATCTGAGAATGGGTTTAATGTAGCATTTAATAGAGGCGTTGGGGTGCCAATTTGGCCCACAGATTGGCTCTGACTTCACGCTGTTGTAAACCTCAATGAATGTAAATCGGCGTATGAGCATAAATAATGACTTCAGAAAGTTTAAAAAACTGTAATGTGTGTAAAGAGTCATGTATGAAAACAAAAAAAGGCCTGCTTTACAATTATGTGGATCCTTTGTTATGTTGGCTGACAGTACTCAAAGGTTATGAGGGATGCTATGTTACATTAGAGGTAATGTGGCACCACGATTCCAGGCAAAATGAAGTTATGGTATGGTCCTGTGACGTTAGGGTAAATATTTAAATGTGATCCTGTAGAAAGCAAAAAAAAATAATAATAATAAACACGCTCCTTTTCAGAATCTCTCCACGGATCTGGAAATCCTTATAACCTGACGTTTAATGTAACTCCAAACTTTAAAAAAAGATGTGAAAATGATGGCAATGAATAGATTCCTCTCATAAAGTCGTGAATGGCCTGTCCCCTAACACACCACAATTGACAATAATAACAATACAGGGCCGAAGCCCAATTGTCCCAGTAGAATACTCACATAAATACTGCTATATAACTGACTCACAGCAGTCTCAGAAAGCCAGCTTGGAATATCTCTCTCAGTGCTTCATTTAAGAACAGTGGATGCTTAATAATATCTCTGTAAAAAACATAACATATCCTGCTCGAATTCTTAGTCTATGCTTTATGTTCTTTCTTGTTGTGTATCTTTGGTTTCTGTATCCAATCGTATGTACAGCACTCCGATACCCTTGGGTTATGTCTGCTCTAAGTAAGCAGAGCTGGAAAGTATGGCATGTCCCGTCAACGTATGACATGGAATTTACCTTGTACGGAAACTACTGCTGCCACTTCAAGTTCTACAAATAAACTCATTTCTGGCTAACCTGCCACATTTCTTCTCCCAAACCTCAGAAGATCATGCCACAACAGCCTCCTCTGATAGTTCTGCTGCAGCCTCGCTGGAGAACTAGCCTTCACGATAGGAAGGCATGGCATCAAATTATTTTCAGCATAAATATTACTTACAACATTTCAATGTAGGCAAACATAATGTTGTAAGAGGAGTCTCTCGATACCCTCTTTAGAAGGAATATCAGATACACATGCGTGAGTTATGGAGGTGGCTGTTACATGGCGCAAAATGTAGTATAAGAGAAGCACTTTGATGAAAGGCTCTAAAACCGAGTATAATAACATCAATGTCTAATTCACAATCCTGAGAAAATTAGTTTAAAGCCATCTTTTGAAGAACGCTCACAACTGACCGAGAGCCAATTATCAATTTACACAACCATCTCTATAAGCAAACAAGAAAGTCCCTGCCCCATAGCATCTATTTTGAGTTAACCCGCCAGCATCTCAGAATATGAACTCTGATTCACCGCAATAGCACCAGCCGGCAAGAGGGTGCAGCCACCTTATTGCACACCGCTAGGCCGATGCGAACTTAGCCAACTGAAAATCAAGACACGGGGCTCTCTGCCGCTGATTATGCTGTGAGCACCACCTCCAACCACACCCAACATGGCGATCGAGGGAGGGAGATAGAGGTTCCCATTGAGGACCAGCGCTATCACACAAGGAGACGATCATGCCCAAGAGGCCATTAGGATGAGAGAGTTGCAACAAAACTGCCACTACCAACTATAACCGAAAGGAAATTCAGATTATAACCCACCTCAATCACATAAAATGCACCATGGGGATGGTTATGTAGCCTGCAACTCTCACAAAAACCCATATGGTCCTGCTATTCACGGCGAACGCACATCCTTGCCCCTTGTGAGTCGTGCATAAGGACTTTGCTGGGGCACACCTGTTTCAGGTGTGAGATGAGCATGGTTTTGACTCTCGCCTGTAACACTTGGACTTAAGGTCAATGACTCACAGCTCGTGATCAGCTGTCATTTTGCAAATGTGCGGGCAGCATATTATTATATATATATATATATATATATATATATATATATCCTTATATAAAACCTACTGGAAACCATGTACTAACTATAACTACTTCTTGGCGACCACCAGTAGGTAATATTTATATATATATATATATATACATATATATATATATATATATATATATGTAGATAGATAGATAGATATAGATATATATACATACATATATTACCCAGTGGTTGTCTTCGCTAGTCTAAGACTATGTTATCCAGTTATAATTAGGTACTTATAGCTAGGACTATGTTCTGAATCAGCATTTTTGGTTTGCTAATAACTTTGCTGCCGTTCGACGAATCGTCATGAAACTTTCCAAAAAAGTGCTCTTCATTCCTCAGCTCTTTCCTGGAAAGTTTTAGGGTGATCCATCAAGCAGGGGATGAGAAGCAGGGGGGGCCCAAAAATTCAAATCCTCCATGCAATTTCCATACGGATTTTTGAAAAGTGTTACAGCACAACCTGCTGAATGGAATTACAACAAATCTAACAGAGAGTTAAATCTTGGTAGAAAGACATGCTTTTTGTGCTTTGATGTAAGTCTGTTCAGTATTTTTTTTTAAATAAACATATATACATTTTTGATATCTAGATGCTTGGGTTTATGGGACGCTTGCAAGAGTTTCATGCTCACAGATCTTTAAAAAATAGAGCCATCTGGTTTGCCAATGGGGCTTTTTTCCTTTCGGCCACCTCACTCTCATAGGTGTGAGTGCCCCATGGAAACTTGTGCTCTGGTTGGCTCTTATGAAAAGAAATGTTGTGGCAGCCATTACAGTACTAGAGGACATAGGGCCAGATGTATGTAAAAAGTGGTTTGCTATTCCCTAATAGCGAATCTTTGCGATTCCCAATTAGAAAATCACAATCTGGGATGCAGTACAATGTGTTTGACACTCTTTGCGATTCCCAAATAGGTCGCAAGAGACCTGCCTCATTAATATTCATGAGGAAGGTCACAATTTGGGACCCAATCAAAAAACTAGATCAGATCTCTTGTATCCCTCTAATATAATGAAGAACAATGAGCAGAAAATAAGATTCATCACCCCTTTCTCTAATCAAGCTTACAGGTTGAGGCAAATTTTGAGGAGAAGTTGGCATATCTTACAGACAGATCTCCATTTGAGGAAGGTTGTACAGGATTTGCCATCTATCACTTTTTGCAGAGGGAGATCTATACGTGATGATCTGAGTCATAATATGGTAACCTATTCTGACAGTACAAAGCAGACTGGGGGTCCTATTATGGGATTCTATTGCTGCCAGCAATGTAAAGCTTGCAGATATAGTGTCAACTGTACGGAAGTTATCTGGGGTGATGGACAGAACAAGTACAGGATTACAGGACATTACAACTGTAATACCGAATATTGTGTGTATTGTTTGAGATGCCCATGTAATAAGCTATATGTAGGCAGTACAATTCACAAGGCTAAGAAGAGAATACTCGAACATATAAGAGCTATCCGTAATGATGACCGGAATTACCTGGTAGCTAGACACTTTCAAGAAACACACCAAGGAGACGAGAAACTACTAAGTTACTTGGTGTGTGACCATGTTAAGATCAACAAACATGGGGGTGATAGACAAAAAGCCTTGTGGATTTTGGAGTCCAAATACATTATTAGGTTCATGACTCTTTCACCTGGTGGTTTAAACTCCAGTGAGGAGATGTGTCGCCACCTGGGATAGAGATTTCTGGGTATTAATTTGATAAGACGTTTTGATTATTATTTAAGTATAGAGTAACGTGTATTTACTGTTAATATTATTTCTTTTCTCCACAGGGTTTTTTCATGTTTAAGCATGGGGTCTTATGGGCATATGAAATTATTGATTGCAATGCAGTGGATATGATTTGAGTAACTGTATGATACAGGTGTAACTGAAGAGGATATAATTATAATAAGATATATATTTGTAACAACCCATGACAATAACATATATATTTGGTCTATTATTAGGTTGGTTACGAAGGTAGATTAATGATAAGAAAAAGAATATCATTGACTAAAGGGAGGTATCCTATGTATTATATTATATACTATTCCAATATGGCCACTGTGTTTGCAAAAGAAGTTGCTTTATTAGGTGTAATTGTCCGTTTTTAGTTTTGTTAGATTTGGGTGTTTATATGTTAATGTGATGAGTTCCCCCACCTGTGAACAAGGCTGAAACGCGTTGGGAGGAAGTATCTGTGTGACAGTAAACTTTTTACCTTCACTGGAAGTGTCCTGACCTTTCCTGTGTTACAAGAATTTGTTTGATGTAATTAATGGTTTTCCCGAAACCATGGTCGGACCGCCACTTTTTTGAGCCTCAGTATTTCGGGACTTGCCCGTTGGATGTATATATATATATATATATATATATAGATATTTTTTTTTTTTTTTTCACTAAAAAAACAAAGGTCCCAGGGCCGTTATAGTTAGGGAAACATTTCGCACATACAAAACCACTAAAATTCACCAGTTATAGTTACCTCAGCTAACTATACCTTGCACCCCCGTAGTGCACTGCTTATGACCTCACATATTTTATCAGATATTACATCACTCATGACATGGTGACATGGCCAGTGACATCACTGATGACATCACTAACTACATCTCAAATTACATCACTGATGACATCATCCAGTAATGTGTCAGTAGTTGTATAGATGTGTGACGGGGAGGGTGAGTGGCTGGACAGGTGACTGAGCACACGTTTGCTTGTTTAGCTGAGTGACTGAGTATGTTTGTGACTGTATCAGTGAGTGAATGGGTGAGTTGGTTCCTGTACAGGTGAGTGAGTGGAATTATCACTAGCTTTTTGCATAAGTATGTGGATGTGTCACTGACTTTATTAGTGAGTGCATGGATGTGTGAGTAGCTATACTGTTTACACACTGGGTGTGTCAGTGTGTGCATTGGTGAGTGAGTGGGTGTATGAGTTGCTGCATGGGTGAGTGAGTAGGTGTGTGAGTGGTTGTATGGATGAGTTGGTGGATATGTTAGTGACTCTATTGGTGAGTGAGTGGGTGAGTCAGTGACTGAACAGGTGACTAAGTGTGTGTATGAGTGGCAGTATGCATAAGTAACAAGCTGTATCAGTGACTGTATGGAAGAGTAAGTGGATGTGTGAGTAGCTCTCAGTAAGTGAGTTGGTGTGTTAGTGTCTGCATGGGTGACTGACTGGGAATTTCAGTGACTCTAGGGGTGAGTGGCTGGGTGTGGTAATGAGTTACTTTGTGTGTAAGTGTTTGTATCGAAGAGTGAGAGGCTGAGTCTGGGACTAGATATCAGTGTGTGGGTGTGTGACTGCTTGAATGGGTGAGTGAGTGGGTATGTTAGGGGCTGTGTGAGTATTTGTTTGTTTTGTGAGTGGTTTTACAGGTGTTTTAGTTGGTCTCTGAGTGGATATATGAGTGTGTGAGTTGGTGTGCGAGTAGCTCTGTAGGTGTATGAATAGCTGACTTAGTAATGTCCGGTGAGAGTGCCATGTTAGTGGCTGTGTGAGTGAGTGAGTGTGTGTCTGTCAGTACTTTTATGGATGTATGAATATGTTTGTAAGTAGGTGTATGTGTGGATGTACAATTGTTTGTATGGAGATATGAGTAGATGTTTGTGCTTTTTATATTAATGATGTAATCAGTGATGTAATTTGAGATGTCATCAGTGAGGTCACTGACCATGTCATGAGTGATCTAATATGTGAGGTCATAAGCAGCGTATTACGGAGGCACAAGTTATAGTTAGCTGAGGTAACTATAACTGCTGAATTTCACTGTTTCTTGTGTTTGAAGTGTTTACCTAACTATAACGGCCCTGTAACCTTTGTTTTTTTTCAGTGAATTTCTCAGTTTTTTAAAGTCCTTTTCCTAACTGCAACGTCCCTGTTATCTTTGTTTTTGTCAGTGAATTTCTATATTTTCTTTTAAATCTATTACCTAACTATAACGTCCCTGTAACCTTTAGTTTTTTTTGTGAATATGTATGTATTTTTTTATCTATTTCCTAGCTATAACATCCCTGTAATCTTTGTTTTTTTCAGTGAATTTGTATGTTTTTTTTTAATGTTCTAACAATAACATCCCTGTAACCTATCATTTTTTCCATTGAAATTCTTTCCCTTTTCCATTCTGAATTTTTTATGTTACTATCTGTTAATACAAACATGGTTGTAAGTTGGGTATGATTTCTGCAGCACAAAATGTCACCATAACGTGTCTTCTAAGCAAAACGTTTCATAAAAGATTGGTAACATGCACTCCTATATTGTTATACAGACCTATTGTGACTAATATATAGAGTGCAGGGCTGTAACTTTAAAATATAGCACGCTAGATGTGTCCAGCTCTTTTATTTCATTGACCACACTGACTGCTTTCTATACCAGCAAACAGGTAAAGTGCCAATTGAAGTCTAAGTTGTCACAACATAAACTTAGTGACAAATTATATATGGAAGGGGAGATTAGGACAATGAGTAATAACTTGGTGTTACTCTGTCCTACATGATATAGGAATGAATCTCATTGTAATGTTATTACCATGGGCCTTCACACTCAATTAATAGTTTATACATTACTATTAATAATAATCTAACTTTTTTAAAAGAAATTTAAGAGTTACCTACCATACAAGAACTTTCACAAACTGTGTGTGACTTGAGCACAAATTTCATTTTTGTAAAATATACATATATGCACTATATTAAAATGCAGTTTTAAATGGAAGGTTTACTAATGTTTTATGTTCCACAGTAAAATTTCACAATAATTTCAAATGTGTTTGTAGCACTTTTCTGAAAGCTGCGATGTAGTTGCGCAGCATCCACGCACGCATTTTCAGATTCGCACACAGTACGCGACTCTGACGTTTTTTAAAAACACATTATACACATATATACTCTTTTTAATGTTCTATTTCATATAGAGTTTCACTGCCACATGCTTAAAACTAATGTTTCCAGACAATGAATATGTTTTAACAAACATTTAAATACATTTTAAGCAGTTGCACACTCACAGTTTATTCTTGTGGATTTCTACCTGTGTTTCTGTGTTCGGAAGAACATGGCAGCATCAAAAGACCAGCAGGAGACGGAGGATGTTATCTTGCTGGAGGAAGAAGAAGAGGTTCCCCATAAGAAGAAGGATAGCATTGTATTGGAGTTCTTTACAATTCCAGAAGAGTAGAAAAAAGTAAATGCAAAGAAGGTGACCTGAAGTCTTTACAAAAAAGTACTATTAAGAGGGAATTACCATGCGGCACTTCGGGTATTTTTAAGCATATAAATGCCATGCACTCTACTCGCTTGGCTAGAGCACAAATGCGGAGGGGTTAGAAGGAAGGTGGTACCTGTATCTTGGGATGTCAGGCAGGACCATCATCTGTTGGAGATATGCTTTCGGAAATTCCTCCATGTAGGAAAGTCCTCCTTTTTGCCCTGGTCACCCCCAAACGTTTTGGACAGATACTGGTGGTTACTGACTCTTGGCTGTGCCCTGGGTACTGCTTACAAGTCCTAGGGCCAATGCTCTGTGTAAAGTGGATATGCAAATTAGGCTAATTATAATTGGCAATATTACCCTACCTATAAGTGCCTAGTATGTGGTAGGGCATGTACGTTTAGGGACCCCAACATAGGTGGTGCACTGCTGAGGTGCCCAGTGTCATTCTAAAGACAGTCCTGCCTTGCTGGCTGCTTTTAAATTAAAGTTATATGCAAATTCGACTTTGGGATTAAAAGTACTTCCAAAATCATAAACTACCTTATTTTTACATATATGTTGCCTCTAAGGTGTGCCCTATGTGCCCCTAGGGTTGGGTGCCATATAACTATAAGCAGGGACCTTATAAAGATAGTTTTATAAGCCCTTGTGAGTTAAAACAGCAAAATTTGTTTTTCCCTCATTGTAGTGAATGGCCTCCATAGGCTAAAATGGGGACTTTATATTTTAATATACAAAGTTCCCTTAAGTGTCAGATACCTCACGTTTAGTATCAAATGAATTGTTATAATAAATCCAACAGTTTACAATCGTTGGATTTAATATAACTTGTTCAGGTAAAGAGTTTTAAACTCTACCTAAAAAGTTGCCAACTTCAGCCCTTGTAGTGCCCTTCTCTGATTGGCCAGCATCTGTCAGCCTGGACAGGCTGTCTTGATGAGGTGTGAAGTGGCCTGGGCTGAACACAAAGAGATATACCTGGGGGAGGAGCAGCAGATGGAGAAGCAGAAGGGGGAGGGCTGCCAAACTGGTCTTCAAAGGCAGGGAAGGACATTTGGCGCAACCCAGCACCTCCCTTGCATCCTGCAAACCCAGACAATTAGGTGACCCCTTGATTAGATGAGGAGAGGGCAGGAGAGGGGTGCATTTGGGATTTTTAGCCATACCAGTGGGTGGGCCAAGCCAAATGTAACCTCCAAAAATCAGTTTCAGCAATGATGAATTTTTGAGGAATGTTGCTCCCTGGGATTGATTTTTGCCACACTTCCCAGGAAGTGGTCATCACAGGGGGAAGGACCCTGCATCTGATTGGAGAACTAGGACCCCCTTGTTTTTCACCCAGAAGAAAGGATAAAACTGGCAGAGCTGCACCCACACCTCAGATCCCTACAAGGAAGAACAACAGAAGAAGAAGGACTGCCCTGCTGGACCCCTGATCTGCACCTGGACACTGCACTCTGGAGGACTGCACCTGCTGCACAGGGGCTTCACCACATGAAGGACTTTGCATGGCTTCAACTGGTTCCTGGAGGTACTCCCTGTTTGCTACAGGTGAAAACTTGCTAACCAGAGTCCCCTGCACCAACTTCAGAAGAAACTGACCACTGTCCAGTGGCCAATTTGGAGCTTGCTCCAGGTGCATTCTGGAAGTTGTAGTCTGCACCCCCAAGGAGCAA
This sequence comes from Pleurodeles waltl, assembly GCF_031143425.1. Taxonomy (NCBI): domain Eukaryota; kingdom Metazoa; phylum Chordata; class Amphibia; order Caudata; family Salamandridae; genus Pleurodeles; species Pleurodeles waltl. Next base: position 1,577,623,486 of record NC_090440.1, read on the forward strand.
CACAGAGCTTCTGGAACCTTGTGATGAGCTGTGGACAACAAAAGATCCTTAAAAGACATTCTGGAAGAAGATCCAGAAGTTTGGAGAAGTGTGGAGAAATTTTTCGAAAAAAGATCCATAAAGGGACCGACCAGCCGGGGCACCTCTAGCTAGCTTGCCTCAACCGTGATCCGGCCTGACTTGAAGGTTTGTCCCGGTGAAGAAAATCTCTGAAAAAGTGACTAGGTCAGAACATAGAAAGATGACCTGGACCTCCCAGGCAGTGTATCCGGGGAGGCCTCCAGAGACATCAGATCAAGATTCAGGTTTGCCCCGGTCAAAGGATTTTAAACTCGGAAGATCATCTAACTCCGAAAGTAGAACTCTTCACTGAGGGCTCCCGCAATGCATATCTGAGGAAGGGCTCCAGGAGGTCAGATTAGACTGGCGACTTGGTCCTGCTGAAGAAAATCTTCAAGAAAATGACTAAGTCTAAAGGTAAGCTTTTGACCAAGGCCTCCAGCGTGCTGTAGCCGGGCAGGGCTCCATCACAGTCATCCTTAAACTTTGACTTTGCCCCAGTTGAGGTGCGACCAGATGACCAGGTTGGCACTATTTGTTTCTAAGAACTAAAAAACACTAAGGGGGTCATTCTGACTCCCGCCGGGCGCGGTCACCGCGCGCCCGGCGGGAGCAGCCAAAATACCGTACCACGGTCGGAAGACCGCGGCGGGTATTTTGAGTTTTCCCCTGGGCTGGCGGGCGGCCTCCAAAAGGCCGCCCGCCAGCCCAGGGGAAAACGACCTTCCCACCATGAAGCCGGCTCGTAATCGAGCCGGCGGAGTGGGAAGGTGCGACGGGTGCTACTGCACCCGTCGCGTATTTCACTGTCGGCTATGCAGACAGTGAAATACAAGCGGGGCCCTCTTACGGGGGCCCCTGCAGTGCCCATGCCATTGGCATGGGCACTGCAGGGGCCCCCAGGGGCCCCGCGACACCCCCTACCGCCATTCTGTTCCTGGCGGGCGAACCGCCAGGAACAGGATGGCGGTAGGGGGTGTCAGAATCCCCAAGGCGGCGCAGCATGCTGCGCCGCCTTGGAGGATTCTGACGGGCAGCGGAAAACCGGCGGGAGACCGCCGGTTTTCCTGCACTGACCGCGGCCAAAGCGCCGCGGTCAGAATGCCCTGCGGGGCACCGCCGGTCTGTCGGCGGTGCTCCCGCCGACCCTGGCCCCGGCGGTCTGAGACCGCCGGGGTCAGAATGACCCCCTAATTCTTTAAAAATACATATCTCCGGTTCCCTTTATCTGATTTTATTTATTTTGGTGTCATTTTAAAGCTAAAATATTTTCTATTCTTATAAAGTGGTTATTTGTAAACTGTTTCCTGTGTATTATTTAATTACTGTTTTGTGATACTTGAATGCTTTACAATTTGTCTCCTAAGTTAAGCCTCGTCACTTGTTGCCAAAATACCAAGGGTTAAGCTGGGGTTAAGTTATTGAGACCTAAATGACCCTAGTGGGGGTTAGTGGCCTATTGCTAAGTGTCGGTACTTACCTGCCCTTGCCAATAGCCCATTTTCCAACACTCCAACTATCTCTGAATTTGGTGAAGAAGGCATTTTCTACCGAAAATGCACAAAAGTGTTGAGTTTTGGTGAACAATTTGTTGCTTAACTAAAGCAAAGAATCAAGAAGCACAAATATTGAACATCTTTTTTTTCTGGTTCCCTGGGGAATAGTAATTGTTCTGCTTGCTGTTGCAAGTGATGTTCTTTTTTTGTAAAAATAAAAGTAAAACAACAATAACATTTTTAAAAAGTTAAAAGTTAAAAGTTAAAAAGCACAAAAAGACTCATCTTTCTGTTAAAAATAAAATTGTGATGACTGGTTTGAAGAGTGACTGAGTGGGTGACTACATGCGTGAGTGGCTGTATGGGTGACTGATAGGTTACATGACTTCCTGTATGGGTGAATGAATGTGTGCATACGTGACTGTATGGGCGAGTCACTGGGTGCATGAGTGGGTTTATGGGTGAGTGAATGGGTGCATCAGTAGGTGTATGGGTGAGTGACTGGATGTACAAGTGTCTACATGAGTGAATGAATAGGTGCATGAGTGGGTGTATGGGTGAAGGACTGGGTGTGTGAGTGTCTCTATGAATGAGTGGGTACATACGTGGTTTATGAATAACCTTTAGGGTGCATGAATGGTATAATGGGTGAGTGAATGGGTGTATGACTGGATATATTGGTGAGAGACTGGGGGTGTGAGTGGATGTATATGTAAGTGACTTTGTGCACGATTGGCTGTATTGGCAGGAGGGTGGCTGCATGAGTGACTGTATGGGTGAGTGACAGATGGCAAGCATTGGTGTATAGGTGACTGACTGGGTGTCTGATTGGCTGTATGTGTGAGTGACTGGGTGCATGAGTGGCTGTATAGGTGAGTGACTGGGTGCATGAGTGGTTGCATGGATGAGTGAATGGGTGCATGAGTGACTGTATGGTTCAATGACTGGGTGCGTGAGTGACTGGATGGGTGAGTTACCAGGTGCATGAGGGGCTGTATGGGTGAGTGAATGGGTGCATCAGTGACTGTATGGGTGAGTGACTGGTTGTGTGAGTGGGTGCATGGGTGAGTAACAGTGCATGAGTGGCTGTATGAGTATGAGAATGGGTGCATGAATGTCTGTATGTGTAAGTGAGTTGTTTGAATGGCTGTATGGGTGAGTGATGGTGTGAGAGTGGATGTATGGGTAAGAGGATGGGTGTATGAGTGACTGTATGAGTGACAGTCTGGGTGAACGAGTGGCTGTAAGGGTGAGTGTGTGGTGCATGAGTGACTGTATGGGTGAGTGATTGGGTACATGAGTGGTTGTATAAGTAAGTGAGTGGGTGTTTGTGTAGCTGTATGGATGAGTGAATGTCTGGGTGACTGACTGGGTGCATGATTGCCTATATGGGTGAGTGACTGGGTGTGTGAGTGGCTGTGTGGGTGGCTGACTGGGTGCACGAGTGCCTGTATGGCTGACTGGATGGGTGCATGGCTTACTGTATGGGTGAGTAAGTGGGTGCATGAGTGGCTGTATGGCTGGCTAATAGGGTGCACAAGTAGCTGTATGGGTGAGTGAATGGGTGCATGAGGGGCTGTAAGGGTGAGTGACTGAGTGCATTCGCATATGTAAGGATTATCTATTAATGAAGCAACATATAATTACTTAGCTTCATTACTGGAACAAAATGACTTCTGATCTATATTTAAAGAGAAAGAAGAAAAATAAAGTATGCAATTATTAGTATATCTAATATAAATTGTTAACCTAAAATGTAAAATATATTATTATTAACAAAATACAAGCACCTTTTGTTTTTTATATGGCAATTACACATATATTGTAGACATGTTATGCTCATTTGTCCACTGTTCTCCGCTTCTTTACTTTTTCCACTGTGAAAGAAGTGTGTATAGCTGGTCATAACTGAACAGTGGAAGGTAAGGCAATCACATGGACTAGAAAAAAAAACAATAAGCACAAAGAATGTTATTTGAAATTAACATTACTAAGCATCACTGTGGTAACTTCACGGCATTTTACTCCAAAGAAGTGTTACTGTGATTTGCACTCACTACAATTTCAGTAGGAATGCTAACAACTTGTACCTTATTATTATACCTGGTACAAAAGTAGAAAAATATGTAATTCAGCATTAAACATTTTCATTTCCTTTTCTATATATGAGTCCCAGTGGGCTGAATATTGTCTTAAAGAGTTAATTTGATATACAGAGAAGACTGTAGAGGTATTTTTCCATATAAATCTTTTGAAAATATTCATCCACTTTTGAGTTTTCCATATCTTTTCTGGACATCACCCTTGATATTTAGAATAATATCTTAACCAGCGATGAGCATCGTATAAAGCTCCATACATACCCATATTTTTCCTGAAAACGATTTGAATATATTTCATGCAGAAAACACTTTGTCACATTGTTTTGAGGACATCACCCTTGTTAAGCTGAATGATGTGTTAAGTAGTAATGATCCACAGAGGAAAAGCACTGTATGCAATATTATCCCACTCATCCACATTAGAACTTTGGTTGAAGAAACAATAAATACAAATTAGGAAGTTTGATAAGCAGTTTTTGCTTGAATTGCAGACTGCTATCATTGCATTCTGTCTATCCAGTTTGCGTTTTTAAATATACAGTATAATGTCCAGATGTAATATTAAGGCCTCTATGGAAGTTGATAGACAAAGTGCAGTACCTTATCCCAGATATTGATATTTGACCTGCTTTAAAGTTTATAATTTCAGTGTCCAATTTTGAGCCATCTACTCTACATCAATAAAATGTATTTACCACTTCTCTGTAGAAATAATGTAGAGAACACACTGATTTACAAGTTGGACAGGTCATGCTTTAGTTACTTTGTTTTTATTAGAGTATTAAAAGACACACTTTTGCAATCTGGCAGAGTTAAGTAGAGAAATCTCTCAAATTGGATTTCAGTGGTAGATGAGAAAGAACAGTATTCACATTCTTGGTTCCATGTATAATTGAGTCCAAATATTTCATCAATAAATACATATTATTATTCTAAAACTCCAAGTATCACCATAATACATTCCAGTGCATCTTGTTGACTGTTTACAGTAAACAATACAGATCCTTTATATTTGTCTATTAGTTGTTGGATGCTTGAAGCAGAATGTACTACACTTCTGTCACAAGATAAGCGTTCAAGGAAATTACATAGTGCTGTGCAGAATGTTTTCCTTGGTTTGTCTTGGATTGCATTTCCAACATGTGATAAATGGAAGAGAACATTGAAAATAACATTAGCATAGCAGTTTACACCAGTAGCATTATCTAACTGGTAACTTACAATATCTCCATCCAGTTCCAGTTTTTTTTTGTCCTAATGCATTGTTCTTTAGCTTTCTTTTCTGTATTTTCAATAATTTTCTTTGATTGTTCTGTTAGTTTCCGCTTAGTGCATAATACCCTTGTTTCATAAATAGGATACTCTCCTGAACAAGGGGCATATTTACTTCTTAATCTGGTGTATGCTCTCACATAATTTGCATTTGCACTAAGCTTTTTGTCTTCAAAATCAATCAGAAACAAACCAGATAACGCTCAAACTCATGACAATGCCACATATGACATTTCTTCTTTAAAAACTGTACTTCCGATATTAATGAATGCAGGATCAACGGTTAGCCTTGAAACTTGTGAATCATTACAGCATGCTCAAGACAAACTACAAACTGTTTTCATCAGACATACAAATTAACTTCATGTCATCAATCTGATCAAACGTTATAACTAAGAATTCAACCTGATCACAGTTAGGAAAATTAATGTGTGAGAAAACTGGGCTGATTGCAGAAGCCCCCTAACCTTTTGATCCAATTTTACACTTTTTGCTGGTGCTTTCCGGACTCTGATGGCACCCTAGGTGCTGCCTACCAGACCCAGGGCCCGTGCTCTGTGTAAAATCAGAATGCAAATTAGGATAATTATAATTGGCCTTGCCAACCCCTAGTCAATGGTGGGGCATGTAGGTTTCGGGACCCCAGCATAGGTAGTGCCCCCATAGATGTACTGCTGAGGTGCTCTGGATCATTTTAAAGGCAGGCCTGCCTTGCTGTCGTCTTTTAAACTAAGGTTTTATGCAAATTTGACTTTGGAATTAAAAGTACTTCCAAAGTCTTTAACTACCTTGTTTTTACATATAAGTCACCCTGAAGGTATGCTCTAAGTGCCCCTAGGGTTGGGTGGAATGTAACTATAAGCAGAGATCTTATAAAATTGTTTTATACACTCTGGTGAGGTGAAATAGCCACATTTGTTTTTCTCTCACTGTAGTGAATGGGCTCCATAGCCTAAATTGGGGGGAATTTATTTTAATTAACAAAGTCCCCATACATGACAGATACCTTGAGTTTGGTGTCAAATTAATTGTTATAATAATTCCCACAATTTTCTATTGTTGAATTTAATATAACTAGTTCGGGGAAAGAGTTTTAGAACTCTACCTTCAGCTCTATGGTGCCCTTTTCTGATTGGCCAGCCTCCGGCCAGGCTGTCTTGATGAGGTGTAAAGCGGCCTATGCTGAACACAAAGGAATTGTCTGGACGAGGAGATCTGCCTCAGCAGATGGAGAAACAGGATGGAGGCAGAGCAGCCAAACTGGTCTTCAAAGGAAGGAAGGACATTTGGAGCAGCTCAGGACCCACCCCCCATTTCTTGCAACCCCAGACATTCAGGTGTCCTCTTAATTAAATTAGGAGAGGACAGAAGAGGGGTGTGTTAAGGATTTTTACAATCAAAGAAGAAGAAGGACTGCCCTGCTGGACCCCTGACCTGCACCTGGACGCTGCACTCTGAAGTACTGCAATAGCTGAACACTTGGGCTTCACCATTAAAAGGACTTTTCCTTTCTTCAGCTTCTTCAAGAAGTGATTCCCTGTGAGCTACAGGCACAAAGGATCGGTCGCGAGTCCCCTGCATCAAGTCCTGCAAGAAGAGCCCAGCTGACCAGCGTCCAGTGCCCATTGGAAGATTCAGACCAGGTGAATTCTGGGAATTATAGTCCCAACTCCCAAGGAGCAGCTCAGTGCATCTGGAACCTTGGACCAAGGACCCAAAAAGTACCTCTGGAAGAAGTTTGAGAAGTTTGGAGACATTTGGAGCAACTGTTGTAAACAGCTCCATAAGTTGAAGAGGTGCACTGTGGGATTTGAAGTCCCACACCCCAAGAGGCAAACCGGAGCCTCTGAACCTTTGGCTGGTGCTGTGGACCACTTTCCTATATCAAGAAACTTTTCTGAAAGTAAGTGTAACAGTGTTACATAATGGGTGGCCTGAATCCTTTCAGCGCTATTTGGTTCTAAGTGCTAGAATCACTTTTAATCTTTATAACCAGATAAGGGGAAACAGGGATATGAATCTTAATCGTTTCGGTGTCATTTTGAAGATAAAAATACACCTATTTTAATGAATTGGTGTCAGATTATTATTGTTTTTTGTGTTTTACTTATTCACTGTTATGTGATTTTTAAATGCTTTACACACCTGTCTCCTGAGTTAAGCCTTGTTGCTTGTTGCCAAGCTATCAAGGGTTGAGCTGGGTTTAATTTATTGAGAACTCACTGGACCTAAGTGGGTTTGGTGGGATGTTGCTCAGTGTAGGTGCTTACCTGCCCTTACCAATAGTCCACTTTCCAACATAATGAAATCAACAACTGTACCCACGGCACAATTTACCAATCCTTCTTCTACATTTAAATTATGTCTTAAAATTACTCTACAGTTTCTGCAGACATGGAAACACTTCTCTAGTTCAGCAGTCCTGGGTACAGATGTCTCCAAAGAGTTCAATTTACCAGGTATTTATTCACTCAGTAATACAGTAACTCCTTAGTGTTCCATTTTATCAATAGCTGTAATTTCCACAATTTCTTCATTCTCAAATTTTAATTTACAATCTTGAAGTGTAGGCATCAAAGACACTATGGCCCTCATTATGACACTGGCGGTAAATCCTGCTTACTGCCACATTGACGGCCGTCAACTTACCGACGCGCTGGCAGTTATCCGTTCACCATTTCATGACACACACACCAATCTGACAGAATCCAGCCACATACACCAATCCACCAGACTAAAGGTCAGTGATAAACTGGCAGTCTCAAAACCCATACTGTTACGCCAACAGAACAATGCTGATAACATTATGACCCACGAATCACTACGGCGGACATTCAACAGCAGTAAACCATTGGCGGTACATACCTCCGTGCTCACAATGGACACCCACAGACAAGACAACACCACATTGGACAATTCAAACAACACACATCTGACACCCATACACACCCCACACCCACACCACTATAAAACACACACCCATAGTACCCACAACCCTTTACAAATACAAATCATTGCCACAAGACTGACACTAAGAACACTGTGACAACTAGACCCACACACCACTCACACCCTGTGATGGGTCTTTTCACTCCGACCCACACAGTTCCCCGAATTGTGCTGCCTCTGCCTTTGTTGCACTGGGGCTAGCCCAGGATCACAGCGCTGACACTGGCTGCTGATCACAACTGCGGGACTTGACGGGATTTAAAAGACTGCTTCCTTCCCTTCAGGAGAGCGACACTGGGAATAGGAGCTGGGAGACACCGGAACTTATAGAGAGAGAAGACGCCGAGACAACCAACGAAGACGCTGCCTCGTGGAGGAACAAAACGCTGCCGGGATCGGGACCAGCAGAAACCCTGGAAGACGACCGCTGACCCCGGGAAGCCGAACGGAAAAGCCGCCACGCTTCAGGAGAAGCGTGGCCTCTCCAGGTACAGGGTGAGGGACAAGGGAAACCGGGTGGGAGGCGGGAGGTGCGGAAAGGAGGGAGGAAAGGGGTCACAAAAGGGAACAACACAGGGACAATGGGGAAGAAAGGCGGGCACGAAACGGGCGCACTGAGAAGAAAGGAAGACAGACAGGAGAGCAAGGAAGAGAAAAGACAGCAAGGAGAGATATACTGATTTATATGAAGACAGAAAACAGAGAAAAAGGAAACGATAAGAAAGGAAGACAGGACAACAAGGACAGGAACAGAACAAGAGAACCAGTGAAAAACAAGGGAGAGAAAGAAAAGGAGAAGACCAGAGAAAGATACTTAGGGAAAGAAAGAGAGGGAAGGAAAACTAGCAAAACCTCTACCCCACACTTACCTGTACCATATTATTTTTTTCCCACACGTTTCCCGCGAGGTCCTGAGAGAGAGAGGGAAGAGAGAGAGGAAGAAGACGCGAGCTGTCCTCAAGAGGGAGAAGATGCAACGATCTATCAGCCATAAAAACCTTTCACATAAGACTTATTTCTATTCAACCAAATAAATCATACCTTTTAATATAAGGAAACCCGCGTAGTCTAATCCTTATAACCGCCATCCTCTTACACACCCATACACCCATACACCCCTCACGCACTCCACATCACACACCCCAACTTATTACCCAACACACCCTCACATATCACATAATGCCCATGGCACCACAAAGACACCCCCGTTTTACTGAGGAGGAGTTAAGGGTCATGGTAAAGGAAATCATCAGGGTAGAGCCACAGCTATATCAATACAGGGAAGTTGGAGCTATCATGGAGAATCTTGGATAGGTTCAACGCCGTGGGACAGCACCCCAGAACAAGGGACAACATTAGGAAGAGGTGGAACAACCTATTGGGAAAGGTACGTTCCATAGCAGCAAGACACCAGCTCGCTATACAGAGGACTGGGGGTGGACCTCCACCTCCTCCCCAACTCACAGCATGAGAGGATAAAGTCTTGGCAATACTGCATCCTGAGGACCTGGCCAGAGTTGGAGGAGGACTAGAAACTGGTAAGTCAACTTTTAACAATTATCATCCCCCCATACCTGCATGCCATCACACACCCTCACTCCAATCACTCCACTCTATCCCACACTCTCCACCATCACATCACACTAATCCCAATGGCAAGCCCTGCATGCTGTACCAATAAATTGACACTCCTCACAGCTCTGCATGGACACTCATCACTAAAGCATGCACAGAATAGGGAAACTAACAATCCCACAATACACCAACATACACAAGTAAAAGATGGTGGGGCAACAACAACCATAGAGGGGAAGTGAGTGATGTACAAATGTCAGACACATGAAGCATAATACATTACCTACATCCCCACAGGTACCCTAGCCAATGTCACTGGAGAGGAGGTGCCATCACTATTCAGTCCCCCAAAAGAAGAGACCCACAGTGATGACAGTATCTCTGGTCTTCAGGATCTGGACGATCTACCTGGACCATCAGGGACACTGGGAGGACTGCTGCATGCCAGGGAGAGGACAGGGCCAGGGAAATGACCCTCCAGGAGGCACTCTTTGAGATCCTGAGAGCCTACCAACATTCCTAGGACACCATGGGCCAGATCCTAGACAACGTGCAGGAGAACAGGTGGCTGGAGGAGGGATAGTATCAGGGAATCAGGGAGGACTTGCAGGACATCAACACCACCCTGATCTCCATAACAGGGGTGCTGGCAGACGTGGCCAACCTTATGAGGAAGGCAGTGTCACACCAGGGGGCCCTTGCTACTAGCCAGTCATCTGAACAGCCTTCCACTTCTGCTGCCACTAGTGGCCAGGAGGCCCCACCACAGGAACAACAGGCCACCAGCACCCCTCCCCCTGCAGAAGGTGAACCACCCCACAAACGTTCCCTGAAAACAAGACAGAAGACGGAGACACTTGCCAAGACCACCGCCAGGAGATGAGGTTCTCCTAATTGTCCCCCTTGTGTCCCACTCAGTCACAGGAAATGAGACTCTCCTGATTGTCCCCCTTGTGTCCCACTCAGTCACCTTTTCCACCTTGAACTTCCATTGCTCCCCTTCCAATGTCCCCATGGATAATGCACCTGTGTTACAAACAGACTGGAACAATACCCTGGACTTTCCTCCATCATCACCCCATCCCTTTGCACTTTCCCCTCTATATATTAGCACTACAATAAACACCCTTGGATAAAAAATGACTTTGAGTATTTCATATATTTCAAATATATATTGATTGAAATAGCTACAACCATTGCAAATTAACTGTATGTAGAATTAACCCGTTAAATGCGGGCGTCGGCCACTGGCCGACGCCCACACTCCCTCCCTGGTGCGGGTCACGACCAGTGGCCGACACCAGGGAGGGGGTTAAAAATCCTCCGGTGCAATGCACCGGAGGATTTTTTTTTTTTTTTTTTCACCGTAGGAGACGCGGAAGAGCTTCCGCGTCTCCATCCCACCCCCCTCCCGCCCCCATATGATGTCAGCGCGCCGCGAGGCGCGCTGACGTCACATTTTTTCCCCACCGGAGAAGGAGAGACGGAGGTAAGCGTTCTTTCCTTCTCCGGTGGGGAAAAAAAGGCCAAAACGGCCTCCCCAGATGCCAGGGAGGCATCGATGGAAAGGGGAGGCTCTCCCCTTTCCATCGATGCCTCCCTGGCACCGTTTCCTGGCCGTGGATCGCAGCGCGGCTGCGATCCACGGCCAGGAAACGCCACTAGGCACCAGGGATCTTCTTTGGGGGGGTCGGCCCCCTCGTAAAAGGGCCACCCCCCCCCCGGCAATATTTTAATTATTTATACTGTTTTGGGGGGCGATCGCGCCCCCCACAAAAAAAAGAAATAAAAAAAAGAAAAAAAAAATGGCGGGGTCGGCCCTTGGAACACGGGCCGACCCCAGGGGAAAAAAAAAAAACGTAGTTTTGCCTGGGGAGGCCGATCGCCCCCCCAGGGTAAAAAAAAACAAAAAAAAACAAATTGTTGGTGGTCAGCCCTTAGGGTGACCATCAATGGGGCCATTTTTTTTTTTATACATGTGTGCTTTGCCGAGGGCAAGCACACATGTATAAAAATAAAAAGATTTGTGACATGAGTCTCATATATATGTGTATATATGTATACACATATATATATCTATATAGATATATATATATATATATCTATATAGATATATATATATATATATATATATATATATATATAGATAGATAGATAGATATATTTTTTTCAGGACAAGCATTGCAGCGTCCATGTGCTGCTTTTCTGACTTGTTGGTGTGTATCTGGGCTTCTAACAACGCCCACCTCACGCCCATCACTACCACTCCTTTGATGGCATTGGAAAATGATTTACCTTTGTCCCTCCTTGGGGAGGTTTTGCTACCGCCTTGGCCATCGCCCCTGGTACATGGCTAATTGCACTTTTGCTGTTACGTTTAACTGCGAGCGAACTTCTTTTCCTTTTGTGTAACTCTTCACATGATGCTCATGGTGGCCATGGCGCTGTGAATCGGCTCTCTTATGTGAAAGAGTTTAACTTTAAATTATCAATTTATGTGGCAAGAAAAGTTGGGTTAGGAGTTTATAACGCTAATAGCCCTAACTCGAGCAGATGCGAGACCCATTGCATTGTAAATGCTTGTTATTCTTGTGTGTGTTGTTTTATAATGGTGAACAATTTCAACGCACTCCACGAGGACCGTGATCAAGACTCCTTGGTGAGTTGAAACACGTTGGTGGTTATTGACTGCAATAAAATACACGTTTATTTGTACTTCATGGAGTGCGGTGAAATTTTTCGGCATTAGATAATTTCTAGATTGGTCTTCCCTGTCACTGGGCACCGGCAGTGAAGTGTGCCGCCCAGCAACCCTTCAACCACTTTGTTTCTAAACATATAAATATATATATATTATTATATATATATATATATATATATATATATATATATATATACACACAATATGCATGCATGCATGTCTTTTCTGTAGTGGCAGTTTTGCTGGATAGTACTGAGGGAATTAGAAGAGGAGGTAATGGGAGGCAGAGCACCAAAAATGACTGTTGCACAGGGTGTGTGGTAAGGTGAAGTAATACATTCTTTTTTTGTTTTTTTCAGTGTTTTCAGAGAATCTGCAGAATTGGAGAAGAAGCGAAGGTAAGGTGACGACATTTCCTGTTGTACACAACAAACATACCAACAAGCAATTTTGTGACTATCTGCCTTCTACGTAGGATAGTAATTTAGAGGGACAGTTTAGCCAGTTGCAGAGATGGCGTCTCATTGGATGACTGCTGATCAAGCCCTAGCTCGGGTTATGGAGGACAGTTCTGATGTAGGCTCAGAGACTGAGACAGCAGACACTGAGACAGCATCTGAGGGAGAGGACAATGGGGCAGATTCTGGGAGTGATTTTTCAGTCGGCGGAGTCCCATCTGACGACACCTCTTCCAGTGAGTCTGAAGGAGACAATGACGACATCCGTGCTGTCCCTTCGCAAGCACATTCTGGGCAGCGGGACCACATTGGGTTAGCCGAACCCAGAGAGCACGTGCTTGCTGCCGCAAGCACAGAACGAGTGCTCTCTTGGCAGCCCCCCTGTTTGGTTCAGCCCCAAATTCCACCTTTTACTGGTGACGCTGGATGTAAAGTCGATACAGCTAACTTTTTGCCAGTCGACTACATCTATCTGTTTTTGGATGTTGACTTTCTTCAGAAAGTTGTGCAGCAAACAAATTTGCGTGCAGACCAATTTCTGAGGGAGCGCGGAGGCACTCTAGGGCCCCGTTCTAGGGCACGCCAGTGGACTCCCACTTCGCTGGCGGAGTTGAAGATATTTTTGGGCCTTACCCTCAAAATGGGGTTAGTACAGAAACCCACCTTGCAGTCCTACTGGACGACTCGCACGGTTTGGGTAACTCCCATCTTCGCACCATACATGAGCAGAGATCGTTTTTTGCTACTGCAGCGCATGCTGCATTTCAATGACAATTCTGCTGCATTGCCCCGGGACCATCCAGATCATGACAGGTTGTTCAAAATTCGGCCTGTCGTGGAACATTTGTCTGCCAGGTTTCCAGAGATCTATACTCCTGGAAAGAATATAGCAGTCGATGAGTCCTTGATCCTGTACAAAGGACGGCTGCTTTTCAGACAGTACATTGCGAGCAAAAGAGCTCGCTATGGCATAAAGCTGTACATGCTGTGTGAGAGCTCTACTGGCTATGTGTACAGCCTGAGAGTGTATACAGGGAAGGATTCTACCCTAAACCCTGTAGGTTGCCCTCCCACGTTAGGGGTCACAGGTAAGATTGTATGGGAACTTGTCCATCCACTTCTTCACAAAGGTTATAACCTTTATGTGGACAATTTCTATACAGGAGTAGAGCTGTTCAGTGAGCTCTACAAAGCTGGCACTGTGGCCTGCGGTACAGTTCGTTGTAACCGCAAAGGATTCCCGCGGGAGCTTGTTTGCAAGAAGCTCCAGAAATCACAGAGTACTGCATTGCGTTCTAACGAACTGCTCGCAGTCAAGTTCCTAGATAGACGTGATGTATACGTGCTCACTACAATTCATGATGAGAGCACTTCTCCCATCACGGTTTGGGGTCAGATGGCCGAAGTCCACAAGCCCATCTGTATACTTGATTACAATAAGTACATGGGTGGAGTGGACAAGAACGACCAGGTTCTTCAACCATACAATGCGTGTCGTAAAACTCGCACTTGGTACAAGAAACTGTTTACCCACCTGATTCAGATGGCAACATATAATGCGTATGTTGTTTACCGTCAGACAACAACAGGAAGACTCATGACTTTCCTTGACTTCCAGTTGTCTGTAATTGAAAGCCTCACTGCTGTTACTGAAGAAGCAGCAGCCTCCACCTCATATGTTCTGGAGGATGTGGCAAGGCTGCAGGAGCGACACTTTGCTGATCGCATACCTAAAACACCCAAAAAGGATCGCCCATGTCGTCGCTGTAAAGTGTGCTCAAAGCATGGAAAGCGGCAGGAGAGTCGGTATTACTGTCCCCAGTGTCCATCACAACCAGGCCTCTGTATCCCTACTTGCTTTACGTTGTATCATACTAAAGCAAAGTTCTGGGAAATCGACTGAGGTTGAGCTGCTGTTGGGTAATCCTTTCAGTGGCAGTGCATGGATACCGAACGTCCATGGGCCACTGCTTCGTTAGGCAAGGAGCCACAGAATTTTACTTCATCATGGACTTCCTTTTGGCGTGGTCGGTGTTCTGTTCAATTAACATGCATTTTCTTCCCCCTACTGCATATACTAGTAGACAGAACATATGCCACATTGCCACGGAGTACCCTTTCTTCACCTGCATGTCTTCCTTACTTTCAACGGTAGATAAGCTCTCTCAGTTCGAGAAATCACTTTGTAGGGCATACTTGGAAGCCCCCAACTTGCTTCCACAAACTAGTATAGGTTCACTTGGCTATTATACAGGATTAGCCAGGACTCTGATGAGAACAGAGACATGGATGGGTAAGGAAAGCTTATGGTAGGAGTGCCTTCACAGGGTTATTGCACAGGTAGAAGGCAGATAGTAAAGGTAGTACAGATGTACATCATCTACACCTATGGATTCAAACCCATTGGTGCCATCCCAGCACTAAAGGAGAATGACTTGTATAGGTCAGTGTTTGACCTGCTTTTCATGTTCATCCTCCATCAGAACTTAGTAGATGTTCAGTTTGCTGTATAAGTGCATTACAGTCACATCACTGCACATAATGTTGGCTGGGACATATGCTACGTTCTCATGGACTCCCCTATGTACCAAACACTACCCTTTTCCATAGCCTATGACCTTCTCTTTAGGGAACATCATGAGAAATCCCCAGCATGTCTCCCTTAGTTTCAAAGGTAGATATGCTCACTCAGTTCGAGGAATCGCTTTGTACGGCATACTCGGACACCCCCAACTTGCATCCACAAACTGGAAGGAGTTGGATTTAGCACAGAGATTGCGCTAAAGGCGCATGAAAAACATGTCTTCCTGAGCCTCAGGTGGCTGTCACAGGAGTCATTAGTAAAGGTTTGTTACGCATGCATTTGGTAATGTTAAGGAAGAAGGAGGCAGGTAGCCTATGACCTTCTCTTTAGGTAACAGCATGAGAAATCCCCAGCATGTCTCCCTTAGTTTCAAAGGTAGATATGCTCACTCAGTTCGAGGAATCGCTTTGTACGGCATACTCGGACACCCCCAACTTGCATCCACAAACTGGAAGGAGTTGGATTTAGCACAGAGAGTGCGCTAAAGGCGCATGAAAAACATGTCTTCCTGAGCCTCAGGTGGCTGTCACAGGAGTCATTAGTAAAGGTTTGTTACGCATGCATTTGGTAATGTTAAGGAAGAAGGAGGCAGTTACTTGACAGGTGGTAAAATGTAGTCAAACTTAATCCGTTCTGTGGCGTGTGAATGTGATGGGCCCTTGTCTGGCAGCGGTAAGTTAATGTGAGTGGAGTGATTGATTGGATTGGGCCCGTGGCTGGCGATATGAAAGGGTTGTTTGTTGTGCGTGAATGGCGTGTGAATGGACCATAAAGAGGTTGGTGCCTGGACGCGGCTTTATGGCCCACCTTCAGAAGGCTTGGTTTCAACATTCAGATACTTTGATAAGTAATCATGCTTTAAAACCATAATTTCTGGAGGTGCTAAAACCAACCAGTGTGAGTGGTGGGTTAACTTTAACAAACTAGTACCAGGGGAGACCAAGGGTGCAGGACTTGCATGGCTTTCACCAGTTTTCCTTCACCCAGAATCCCCTTGAAATTACATTATGTGCTTAAAAAACACATTTTCCTTGCATTCCAATGAGCAGAAGTCCAGGGATCTGCAGGGATCCTCAAAATTCCTACCACCCAGTGTTTCCCCACTTGTCCTGATAAAAACACAACCCCGCTTGTGTGCCTGCGCCTAGTGCCTGCTTCAGGAATGAATCACTCCAGGGTTAACAGTAGACTTCAAGCAAGGACTACCATTGACCCTTGTGTGATCCATTCCTGTCGCGGGCGCTAGGCCTACCCACACAAGTGAGGTATTGTTTTTATCGGGAGACTTGGGGGGACGCTGGGTGGAAGGAAATTTGAGGCTCCTCTCAGATTCCAGAACTTTCTGTCATCGAAATGTGAGGAAAACTTGTTTTTTTAGCCACTTTTTGAGGTTTGCAAAGGATTCTGGGTAACAGAACCTGGTCAGAGCCCCGCGAGTCACCCCATCTTGGATTCCCCTAGGTCTCTAGTTTTCAAAAATGTACAGGTTTGGTAGGTTTCCCTAGGTGCCGGCTGAGCTAGAGGCCAAAATCTACAGGTAGGCACTTTGCAAAAAACAGCTCTGTTTTCTGTGATGTGTCCACGTTGTGTTTTGGGGCATTTCCTGTCGCGGGCGCTAGGCCTACCCACACAAGTGAGGTATCATTTTTATCGGGAGACTTGGGGGGACGCTGGGTGGAAGGAAATTTGAGGCTCCTCTCAGATTCCAGAACTTTCTGTCATCGAAATGTGAGGAAAACTTGTTTTTTTAGCCACTTTTTGAGGTTTGCAAAGGATTCTGGGTAACAGAACCTGGTCAGAGCCCCGCGAGTCACCCCATCTTGGATTCCCCTAGGTTTCTAGTTTTCAAAAATGTACAGGTTTGGTAGGTTTCCCTAGGTGCCGGCTGAGCTAGAGGCCAAAATCTACAGGTAGGCACTTTGCAAAAAACAGCTCTGTTTTCTGTGATGTGTCCACGTTGTGTTTTGGGGCATTTCCTGTCGCGGGCGCTAGGCCTACCCACACAAGTGAGGTATCATTTTTATCGGGAGACTTGGGGGGACGCTGGGTGGAAGGAAATTTGAGGCTCCTCTCAGATTCCAGAACTTTCTGTCACCGAAATGTGAGGAAAACTTGTTTTTTTAGCCACTTTTTGAGGTTTGCAAAGGATTCTGGGTAACAAAACCTGGTCAGAGCCCCGCGAGTCACCCCATCTTGGATTCCCCTAGGTCTCTAGTTTTCAAAAATGTACAGGTTTGGTAGGTTTCCCTAGGTGCCGGCTGAGCTAGAGGCCAAAATCTACATGTAGGCACTTTGCAAAAAACAGCTCTGTTTTCTGTGATGTGTCCACGTTGTGTTTTGGGGCATTTCCTGTCGCGGGCGCTAGGCCTACCCACACAAGTGAGGTATCATTTTTATCGGGAGACTTGCGGGGACGCTGGGTGGAAGGAAATTTGAGGCTCCTCTCAGATTCCAGAACTTTCTGTCACCGAAATGTGAGGAAAACTTGTTTTTTTAGCCACTTTTTGAGGTTTGCAAAGGATTCTGGGTAACAGAACCTGGTCAGAGCCCCGCGAGTCACCCCATCTTGGATTCCCCTAGGTCTCTAGTTTTCAAAAATGTACAGGTTTGGTAGGTTTCCCTAGGTGCCGGCTGAGCTAGAGGCCAAAATCTACAGGTAGGCACTTTGCAAAAAACAGCTCTGTTTTCTGTGATGTGTCCACGTTGTGTTTTGGGGCATTTCCTGTCGCGGGCGCTAGGCCTACCCACACAAGTGAGGTATCATTTTTATCGGGAGACTTGGGGGGACGCTGGGTGGAAGGAAATTTGAGGCTCCTCTCAGATTCCAGAACTTTCTGTCACCGAAATGTGAGGAAAACTTGTTTTTTTAACCACTTTTTGAGGTTTGCAAAGGATTCTGGGTAACAGAACCTGGTCAGAGCCCCGCGAGTCACCCCATCTTGGATTCCCCTAGGTCTCTAGTTTTCAAAAATGTACAGGTTTGGTAGGTTTCCCTAGGTGCCGGCTGAGCTAGAGGCCAAAATCTACAGGTAGGCACTTTGCAAAAAACAGCTCTGTTTTCTGTGATGTGTCCACGTTGTGTTTTGGGGCATTTCCTGTCGCGGGCGCTAGGCCTACCCACACAAGTGAGGTATCATTTTTATCGGGAGACTTGGGGGGACGCTGGGTGGAAGGAAATTTGAGGCTCCTCTCAGATTCCAGAACTTTCTGTCACCGAAATGTGAGGAAAACTTGTTTTTTTAGCCACTTTTTGAGGTTTGCAAAGGATTCTGGGTAACAGAACCTGGTCAGAGCCCCGCGAGTCACCCCATCTTGGATTCCCCTAGGTCTCTAGTTTTCAAAAATGTACAGGTTTGGTAGGTTTCCCTAGGTGCCGGCTGAGCTAGAGGCCAAAATCTACATGTAGGCACTTTGCAAAAAACAGCTCTGTTTTCTGTGATGTGTCCACGTTGTGTTTTGGGGCATTTCCTGTCGCGGGCGCTAGGCCTACCCACACAAGTGAGGTATCATTTTTATCGGGAGACTTGCGGGGACGCTGGGTGGAAGGAAATTTGAGGCTCCTCTCAGATTCCAGAACTTTCTGTCACCGAAATGTGAGGAAAACTTGTTTTTTTAGCCACTTTTTGAGGTTTGCAAAGGATTCTGGGTAACAGAACCTGGTCAGAGCCCCGCGAGTCACCCCATCTTGGATTCCCCTAGGTCTCTAGTTTTCAAAAATGTACAGGTTTGGTAGGTTTCCCTAGGTGCCGGCTGAGCTAGAGGCCAAAATCTACAGGTAGGCACTTTGCAAAAAACAGCTCTGTTTTCTGTGATGTGTCCACGTTGTGTTTTGGGGCATTTCCTGTCGCGGGCGCTAGGCCTACCCACACAAGTGAGGTATCATTTTTATCGGAAGACTTGGGGGGACGCTGGGTGGAAGGAAATTTGAGGCTCCTCTCAGATTCCAGAACTTTCTGTCACCGAAATGTGAGGAAAACTTGTTTTTTTAACCACTTTTTGAGGTTTGCAAAGGATTCTGGGTAACAGAACCTGGTCAGAGCCCCGCGAGTCACCCCATCTTGGATTCCCCTAGGTCTCTAGTTTTCAAAAATGTACAGGTTTGGTAGGTTTCCCTATGTGCCGGCTGAGCTAGAGGCCATAATCTACAGGTAGGCACTTTGCAAAAAACAGCTCTGTTTTCTGTGATGTGTCCACGTTGTGTTTTGGGGCATTTCCTGTCGCGGGCGCTAGGCCTACCCACACAAGTGAGGTATCATTTTTATCGGGAGACTTGGGGGGACGCTGGGTGGAAGGAAATATGAGGCTCCTCTCAGATTCCAGAACTTTCTGTCACCGAAATGTGAGGAAAACTTGTTTTTTTAGCCACTTTTTGAGGTTTGCAAAGGATTCTGGGTAACAGAACCTGGTCAGAGCCCCGCGAGTCACCCCATCTTGGATTCCCCTAGGTCTCTAGTTTTCAGAAATGTACAGGTTTGGTAGGTTTCCCTAGGTGCCGGCTGAGCTAGAGGCCAAAATCTACAGGTAGGCACTTTGCAAAAAACAGCTCTGTTTTCTGTGATGTGTCCACGTTGTGTTTTGGGGCAATTCCTGTTGCGGGCGCTAGGCCTACCCACACAAGTGAGGTATCATTTTTATCGGGAGACTTGGGGGGACGCTGGGTGGAAGGAAATTTGAGGCTCCTCTCAGATTCCAGAACTTTCTGTCATCGAAATGTGAGGAAAACTTGTTTTTTTAGCCACTTTTTGAGGTTTGCAAAGGATTCTGGGTAACAGAACCTGGTCAGAGCCCCGCGAGTCACCCCATCTTGGATTCCCCTAGGTCTCTAGTTTTCAAAAATGTACAGGTTTGGTAGGTTTCCCTAGGTGCCGGCTGAGCTAGAGGCCCAAATCTACATGTAAGCACTTTGCAAAAAACAGCTCTGTTTTCTGTGATGTGTCCACGTTGTGTTTTGGGGCATTTCCTGTCGCGGGCGCTAGGCCTACCCACACAAGTGAGGTATCATTTTTATCGGGAGACTTGGGGGGACGCTGGGTGGAAGGAAATTTGAGGCTCCTCTCAGATTCCAGAACTTTCTGTCATCGAAATGTGAGGAAAACTTGTTTTTTTAGCCACTTTTTGAGGTTTGCAAAGGATTCTGGGTAACAGAACCTGGTCAGAGCCCCGCGAGTCACCCCATCTTGGATTCCCCTAGGTCTCTAGTTTTCAAAAATGTACAGGTTTGGTAGGTTTCCCTATGTGCCGGCTGAGCTAGAGGCCATAATCTACAGGTAGGCACTTTGCAAAAAACAGCTCTGTATTTTGTCAAAAAATGGGATGTGTCCACGTTGTGTTTTGGGGCATTTCCTGTCGCGGGCGCTAGGCCTACCCACACAAGTGAGGTATCATTTTTATCGGGAGACTTGGGGGAACATAGAATAGCAAAACAAGTGTTATTGCCCCTTATCTTTCTCTACATTTTTTCCTTCCAAATATAAGAGAGTGTGTAAAAAAGACGTCTATTTGAGAAATGCCCTGCAATTCACATGCTAGTATGGGCACCTCGGAATTCAGAGATGTGCAAATAACCACTGCTCCTCAAAACCTTATCTTGATCCCATTTTGGAAATGCAAAGGTTTTCTTGATACCTCTTTTTCACTCTTGATATTTCAGCAAATGAATTGCTGTATACCCAGTATAGAATGAAAACCAACTGCAGGGTGCACCTCATTTATTGGCTCTGGGTACCTAGGGTTCTTGATGAACCTATAAGCCCTTTATATCCCCGCAACCAGAAGAGTCCAGCAGACAAAACGGTATATTGCTTTCAGAAATCTGACATCGCAGGAAAAAGTTACAGAGTAAAACATAAAGAAAAATGGCTGTTGTTTTCAGCTCAATTTCAATATTTTTTTATTTCAGCTGTTATTTTCTGTAGGAAAACCTTGTAGGATCTACACAAATGACCCCTTGCTGAATTCAGAATTTTGTCTAGTTTTCAGAAATGTTTAGGTTTCCGGGATCCAGCATTGGTTTCACACCCATTCCTGTCACTAACTGGAAGGAGGTTGAAAGCACCAAAAATAGTAAAAATGGGGTATGTCCCAGTAAAATGCCAAATTTGTGTTGGAAAATGTGGTTTTCCGATTCAAGTCTGCCCGTTCCTGAAAGGTGGGAAGATAGTGATTTCAGCACCAGAAACCCTTTGTTGATGGCATTTTCAGGGAAAAAAACACAAGCCTTCTTCGGCTGCCCTTTTTTCCCATTTTTTTGGAAAAAACGAAATTTTCACTGTATTTTGGCTATTTTCTTGGTCTCCTCCAGGGGAAACCACAAACTCTGGGTACCATTAGAATCCCTAGGATGTTGGAAAAAAAGGACGCAAATTTGGCGTGGTTAGCTTATGTGGACAAAAAGTTATGAAGCCCTAAGTGCGAACTACCCCAAATAGCCAAAAAAGGGCTCAGCACTGGGGGGGAAAAGGCCCAGCAGCTAAGAGGTTAATGACCTGTAGCTGGCTGTTGTGATCACACCAAGATAATTTGTCAAATCCCCAACATCGGCAAAATGAATATCCAGAGGTAACAGTAAGTGGGTAAAGAAGTCGGAAATGCCAGCATGCCAATGCCACACAAAATACATCCAAAGTCATAGAAATGTAAAGCTGCACTGTCTCTCCTGTGTGTCATTGGAAGTATTGATGTATCACCAATGTTATGTTGTCCACATCCTCATCCTGTGCCTCCTCATCCTTACTGTCCTCAGGGTCCAATGCTGCCACAGCCAGTCTCCTTCTCCTGCAGAAAGGCACATGTTGTCTGGGAGCCAGGTTGTGCAACATGCAGCATGTAGCTTGGTCACTACTATCTGTCAGACCTTCTCGGTTGAGTAGCACAGGGATCCACCTGTTAGGTGGAGGTACCTGAACCTGGCCTTCAGGAGGTCAAAGGTCCTTTCAATGATCCTTCTGGTTCTCCCATGTGCCTCATTATAACTTTCTTCTGCCCTTGTCCTGGCATTCTTCACAGGGGTCAGCAGCCATGATAGGTTTTGGTAACCAGAGTCACATGCAAATATTGAGGGACAACCTTTAGCCACACACTATCCTATATGGCCAACAACATAGGCATACACCAACGTATACTAGGTGGGAACCAGGGCTCACCTATTAGCCATACCCTGTGCATCTGTAGTTGGGACATCACATTTGGGATGCTGCTATTCCTCAGGACAAAGGCATCATGCATGACCCAGGATACTTAGCATTGATGTGGGAGATGTGCTGGTCCGCCAAGCACACCATCTGCACATTCATGGAGTGAAACTCTTATGATTCCTGAACACCTGTTCATTCTGGCGGGGGGAAACAAATGCTATATGTGTTCTTTCAATTGCACCAATTATATTGGGGATATGTCCCATTGCATAGAATCCGACCTTCACAGCGGCCAAATGCTCAACCATCCACTGTAGCTGCACATGTGTTTTATCATGGCAGACAACACTCTTTTTAGCACATTTGAGAATATTGGCTGTGACATTCCTGCTGCCAAGTCACTTGGAAAGATGCCAAGAAATTGAGAACTGATAGCACTTGCAGATGATGGGGGATCATAGTGGGGTTTCGGAGAGCAGATATCAGGTCAGGCTCCAATTGGGCACACAGCTCTGTGATTGTGGCCCTGTCCAGTCTATAGGAGAGCATTATGTGCATGTTAGTGTAGCCAAGTCCACCAGGGGTCTGTACACGGGGACATGTCTCCATCTCCAATTCATCCGCAGCGGTAGGTATCTAAGGGACAAAATAGTGAGGAGGCTGTAAAAAACTGAACAATGAAGCTGCAACAGCAGTCCGCAATGTGGAAACATGTTATGGGACAGTGTAATTTGTAAAGTATGTGCCTATATAACCTTTGATGCAGCATGAATACCATGGCCTGGTCCCCCCTGAAATGGGGTCCACCTGTCCTGTTTGGAGTGACACTGCATGCGCTGCTATGACTTGTGTCTTGAACCTACCATAGCCCGTGTGACTGGGGAAAGGGCCCCAGCCTTCACTTCGGAGGAGTTTGAGCAACTGGTGGATGGGGTCCTACCCCAGTACGTAATGCTGTATGGGCCTCCAGACCAACTGGTGAGTACACTGTGTGCACGATGCTTGTGGCATGAATGCATGGAGTAGTGTGTGTGAAGGCCTCATTTAAGGGGGAGTGGGTCAATGTCCTCTTTGCGGTGTACACATTGTGTGCTGGGCTATGTGTGTGCCAATGGTGATGGAGACTGGTATGATGGGCCATTTGTGTTACTGGCTGGACTGTTTGTCTAATGGTGTTCTACTGTCTGTATTGCCTCTGCAGGTCAGTGCCCATCAAAAGAAGGGAATCTGTCTTGCCATCACCAAGGAGGTGCAGACCCTGGGGGTCTATGGCAGGCGGAGCACCCACTGTTGGAAACGGTGGGAGGACCTGAGATGCTGGGCACAGAAGACTACGGAGGTCCAGCTGGGGATGGCCTCCCAACGAGAAAGGGGTGCCTGTCGGACCCTGACCCCCCTGATGGGCTGGATACTGATGGTGGCCTACCCTGAGCTGGATGGGCTCTTGAGGGCATCATAGCAGCCACAAGGGGGGTGAGTACAGTGGCTATCTTTGAAACTCACGGCTGGAGGGGTGGTATCCGGGTGGTGGTTGTGTGTCAGTGGGTGTCCCTAGGCCAGGTCAGACATAGCAGTGCTGGTCTTCTTTTGGCTAAGGCTTTGATTGAGAAATACTGCTTACCTAGCTTGTTAGTATTCACTACTGGTCAGGGCTGTGAGGGTCCCAGGTGTGCTGCTGTTGGCGGTGTGTACCCCTCCTCATTCCTTGTTGAGTAGCCTTTTTACTGGTATTGACAGGCATAGTGCGTAGGCCTGTTCCCTGTGTGTGAGGGTGCTGTGTACACCAACGGTGGTGTTAGTGCAGTCACTGTCTCAGGGTATCCTTTGTCTCTCTCCCCTCCTTTCTTGTTCTGTCATCCTATCCTTGTGTGCATTAGTATCATCTGGTGGAGGAGCAGAGGCTCCGGCGACAGAGGGAGCTGCATCCCACAGGACCCTGGAGGCAGAGTCCACCGACGCTGAGGGCACCAGTGGGATGGACTGACTCTGATACCTCCACCGATGGGAGCTCCCTGGTGGTGGCGGATACCTCTGTGACCATCCCAGCTGCAGGTACAGCCACCAGGCTCATACCAGCACTGCCCTCCCAGTAGCCCCTCAGCGAGTTGCCCGTGCCCACTCACCCAGGAGGGTGGGCATCTCCTTTGCCCCAGGCACCTCAGGCCCTGACCAAGTGAGCCCTGCTGCCCTGAGTGAGGAGGATATTGACCTCCTGAGATCCATCTCTATAGGGCAAACAACCATTGTGAATGTCATCCAGGAGCTGGCAGCCCTGAAGCAGCAATATAAAGCATTCCTTGAGGGCATTCATGGTGGATTGGCGGCCCAACAGAGATCGATTCAGGCTCTGGCCTCTTCTCTGATGGCAGCATTGTCCCTCTTTCAACCGTCCCCCCTCCAACTTCCACTTCCCAGTCCCATTCTCCTCAGCCCCAACCCATCCCAAGCACACGGACAGACGAGCATGCACAGAAGACAACTCCCAAGTGTGTCACAGGCAAACACAAGCACCACACTTCATCCCACAGGCACTCACACAAACAACATTAATTTGCAGACACAACAACATCCACTATGTCCACTGTCTCCCCCTCCTCCACCTCCCACCCAGTTACGTCAACACTCACACCTGCATGCACTACATCATCATCCACTTCCAGCATCATCACCACACCATGCAGACCACACACCTCACTGGCAGACACCTCCACAACATCCATGCACATGTCTTCTCCCACCGTATCTGTCCCCCTCCTAAAGTACACAAACATAAGCACTCAGACACCCAACAGCCATCCACCTCACAACAGCATACGGCCCATACACCTGCACCCAAATCCAGCAGACAAACACCTCCAACAACCACTTCCTCATCATCCACTCCCATTACTCCTCCCTCTTCCTGCCCCAACGCCCCTAAAAAGCTTTTCCTTTCCCAGATTGACCTCTTCCCTACCCCTCTACCCCCACCCTGCACGTATGGCAGGGTAGCGAGGACCCAGCCAAGCACCTCAGCCAAACATTCCATGGGCCCAGTGGTAGCACCACCTATGGGTGGTGGAAAGGATTCCAAGCCAACAATACTGAAGGGGAAGGAGACTGCACCAGCTGCAAAGAAGGGGAAAGAGCATGCACCAGCTGCGAAAAAGGGGAAGGAGCCTGCACCAGCTGCAAAGAAGGGGAAGGAGCCTGCACCAGCTGCAGAGAAGGGGAAGAGCCCATCCACCAGTGCCAAGAAGGGTAAGGGACCCCCAACCCATGAGCAGGTGGAGAGGAGGCAGCCTATGCCAGCGGGAGCTGCCAACCATCCTCTGCCACCACCACCAGCTGTCATAGAGCCTCCACCACAAGCTGTGGTTGTGCAGCCATCAGAGGGTGCAGGGGCTGAGCAGGAGCCTTCCACAACCACCACCACAGTGCAGCCATCAGAGGGTGCAGGGGCTGAGCAGGAGCCTCCCAGAACCACCACAGTGGTGGAGAAGTGGTGGAGAAGTGTGGCTCAATGGTTAGAGCGGCAGACCCTGATGCAGAAATCTGGCCCGGGACCAGGGTTCAATTCCCGCCTTGGCGGGTCTTGGGCTCAATTTCCTCGGACCTGATAATTCTCGCATCGGTGCCTAATCTAATTCATGGGTCCCACTCTGTAACTCTGGGCAATAGCTTGCTTAATCTCCACACCGGCCCCAACAGCGCTGGGATGCCTGGCTTCACCATGGAGGTTGCCCAGGAGTGGGCACCTCACAGGGAAAAAGCCAGGAGGGGTTCCACAGTGGTATGCGTACAGCGCCTTGAGACCCTAACGAGTGAGTAGTGCGCTATACAAGTACGAAGTTTACAGTGCAGCCATCAGAGGGTGCAGCGGCTGAGCAGGAGCCTCCTACAACCACCACCACAGTGTAGCCATCGGATGGTGCAGGGGTTGAGCAGGAGCCACCCACAACCATCACCACAGTGCAGCCATCAGTAGGTGCAGGTGCCATATAGTCCAGCCTCCAAGGGCTGCTGTGCAGCCTGCCCCCTCCAGATCCAGTGGCGAAGTCACCCACTTGAGAGACTGTGGCCTTCCGCTCCGCAGAACCAAGCACAGGGCATGTTGCCCCCTCCAGAACTAGTGGGCAAGTCACCCACCTGGGAGACTGTGGCCTTGCACTCCCCGGGACAGAACAATGGGCATGTTGCCCCCTCCAGAACCAATGGGCAAGTCACCCACCCGAGAGACTGTGGCCTTTCAATCCCCAGGACCAACCACAGGGCATGTTGCCCCCTCCAGCACCAGTGGGCAAGTCACTCACTCTCGAGACTGTGGGCTCCCACTCCCCAGGACCAAGCACAGGGCATGTTGCCCCCTCAAGAACCAGTGGAAAAGTCACCCACCTGAGAGACTGTGAACTTGCACTTCCCAGAACAGAGCAATGGGCATGTTGCCCCCTCTAGAACCAGTGGGCAAGACACCCATTTGAAAGACTGTAGCCTTCCACTCCCCAGGACAAAGCACAGGGCATGTTGCCCCCTCCAGAACCAGTGGGCTTGTTTCCTCATCTGGCTGAGGTGCCCCACCAAGGTGCCTGCCTATTTGCCAACTGATGCCCCTGCAGTGTCCTCGCCGGATTGGGGCAGGATTTGAGTGGAGCCTTGGACTTTGCCCTGTGGCCACGTGGGCCCGGTGAACTATGGACTGGGCAGTGTCACTTTTTTATACACGTGTACAGATCTGTTTAATGTGTAAATCAGATTGCCGAATTTATTGTTGGACTGATTACAAACATTTTCATAAATTCATGTTGCCTTGGCATTATTCTGCAGATTTTCGTGGTCAAATTGTTTTTGTTATGAATATGGTTGTGTCTATGATGTGTGTGTGTTGTGTGTATGTGTGTGACTCACCGTCGTCGTCTTTGCCGGCGTTGGTGTTCCAGGTGGAGCATAATGTCGAAGATCATCAGGAAAACATGCAGTTTGGGTTCATGGCGAAGTGGTTATTCCCTGTGTCTCCAAAGGTGAGTTCTTTGACTTTTGTGCTCTGTTTCCGCCAAGCTTTTGACGGCGTTGTTACCACCCCAGAAAAGGTGAAGGTTTCCTGTGTCTAAATATGGTGGGCAGTACTTTGTGTTCTACCTGGCTGTAGGTGGCTACAACCGTGGTGACTGTAGTTTCCACCCTGGCGGTCAGTGTGGTAAATTGGCTGTCTATAGGAGATATCACCGCTGTGAAAGAACAGGGCTGATTGCAGAGGCCCCCTAACTTTTTGCCCCCATTTTCCACTTTTTGCTGGTGTTTTCCTGACTCTGACGGTGCCCTGGGTACTGCTAACCAGTCCCAGGGCCTGTGCTCTGTGTAAAATCAGTATGCAACTAGGCTAGTTATAATTGGCTAAGTCAACCTACCTATAAGTCCCTAGTATATGGTAGGGCATGTAGGTTTAGGGACCCTAGCATAGGTAGTGCACCCATAGGTGCACTGCTGAGGTGCCCAGTGTCATTTTAAAGGCAGGCCTGCCTTGCTGGCTGCTTTTTAACTAAAGTCACATGCAAATTCGACTTTGGAATTAAAAGTAGTTCCAAACTCTTAAACTACCTTATTTTTACATATAAGTCACCCCTAAGGTGTGCCCTATGTGCCCCGAGAGATGGGTGGCATGTAACTATAAGCAGGGATCTTATAAAAATAGTTTTATAAGCCCTAGTGAGGTAAAACAGCCAAATTCGTTTTTCCCTTATTGTAGTGAATGGCCTCCATAGGCTAGAATGGGGAGACTTTATTTTAATTTTAAAAGTCCCCTTAAGAAACTAACACCACAAGTGTGGTATCAAATTAATTGTTACAATAAATCCCACAACTTCCAGTTGTGGGATTTAATATAACTTGTTCAGGTGAAGAGTTTTAAACTGTACCTGAAAAGTTTCCAACTCTAGCCCTGCAGTGTTTTTCTGCTGCTTTGCTATGATTGACCAGCCTATGGCAGCCTGGCCAGGCTGCCTTGATGAGGTGTGAAGTGGCCTGGCTCCACACAAAGAGGTGTGCCTGGGGGAGGAGATCTCCCCTCAGGAGATGAGTAAGCAGGACGGGGGAGGGCTACCAAACTGGACTTCAAAGGCAAAGAAGGACATTTGGGGCAACACAGCAACACCCTCACATCCTGTAAACCAGACAATTAGGTGCCCCCTTGATTAGATTAGGAGAGGGCAGGAGAGGGGTGTGTTTAGGATTCTTAGCCACACCAGTGGGTGGGCTCAGCCAGATGTAATCTCCAAAAATCACTTTCAGCCATGATGGATTTTTGAGGAATGTTGCTCCCTGGGATTGATTTTTGCCACACTTCCCAGGAACTGGTCATCACAGGGGGGAGGACCCTGCCCCTGATTGGAGAACCAAGACCCCCCTGTTTTTCACCCAGGAGCAAGGATAAAACTGCCAGACCTGCACCCACACCTCAGATCCCCATCAGATTCCAACAAGGAAGAACTACAGGAGAAGAAGGACTACCCTGCTGGACCCCTGGCCTGCACCTGGACCCTGCACTCTGGAGGACTGCACCAGCTGCGCACTTGGGCTTCACCACAAGAAGGACTTTGCCTGGCTTCAACTAGTTCAAGGAGGGACTCCCCGTTTGCTACAGGTGAAAACTTGCTAACCTGAGTCCCCTGCACCAACTCCTGAGGAAACCAACCAGCTGACCACTGTCCAGTGGCCAAAAAGGAGTTTGTGTCAGATGCATTCTGGGAGTTGTAGTCCACACCCCCAAGGAGCATCTAAGAGCTTCTGGAACCTTGGGCTGAACTGTGGACCTCAAAAGAACCTTTAAAGAACATCTGGAAGAAGATCGAGAAGGTTGGAGAAGTTTGGAGAACTTTTTGAAAAAAGCTCCATAGAGGGACTGACCCCCCACAACGCTAGCCGGCTTGCCTCAACCACGACCCGGCCTGACTTGCAGGTTCGTCCTGGTGAAGAAAATCTCCAAAAAAGAGACTAAGGGGGTCATTACAACATTGGCGGTAAAAGCTGCTTACCGCCGTGCAGAAGACCGCCAATACACCGCCGCGGCTGCGGAATTCCACCACAGCTATTATGACCCACATCTCGGAATCCGCCGAAAGTCAGACACCCACACAACTCCGCCACACCAAAGGTCAGTGATAAACTGGCGAAAACAAATCCTCCACCGTCACGCCAACAGAAACACGCCCATGCTATTACGACACACGAATCCACGCGGTACACACCGCCGCGATCAAAATACACACACATCTCCAAAACACCGCCACATTGGACAACTCAAAATACACACACCTGATGCACATACAAACACCACTCCCACACACCCAACACAATATAAAACACACACCCACATCACCCACAAACCCCTACGACCAAAAATCAGAGACAAAGGTGACAGAGAGAGCACAGCAATAGACATTCCCACCACACAGCGGCACACAACACCATCACCCACACAACATCCACGCATAAAACACCACACACCACTACACATCACCACACTCATCACCACATACACCACCCCACACATCACCTACAGCACCCAATGTCACGCCGAAGACACCCCAGGTTTTCCGAGGAGGAGCTCAGGGTTATGGTTGAGGAAATCGTACGAGTAGAGCCACAGCTATTTGGATCACAGGTGCAGCACACCTCTATAGCTAGGAAGATGGAGCTATGGCGAAGAATCGTCAACAGGGTCAACGCAGTGGGACAGCACCCAAGAAATCGGGAGGACATCAGGAAGAGGTGGAACGACCTACGGGGGAATGTGCGTTCCGTGGTCTCCAGGCACAACATTGCGATTCAGCGGACCACCACCTCCTCCCCCACAACTAACAACATGGGAGGAGCAGGTCTTGACCATTATGCATCCAGAAGGCCTCGGAGGAGTCGGTGGAGGAATGGACACTGGTAAGTCAAATCTTAACTATCATATCCCCCACCCTACCTGCATCCTATCACACACCCCCACCATCACCCACTCCCCTATCACTCCAACTCCTCACTAACGTACTAATAACACAAACCACCCATCCCAACACCAAGCCATGCATGACACAACTAAGCATGGACACCCATCACTAAAACATGCCCACTGCACATGAAAGCCCCCACACAGGAAAGCTAGCACTGGGGTACATGCTCACCCACCCATTGCCCACCATGGCACATACAGATGCAATAATCATGTTTTTATACCCCTGCAGGACCACTACCTAACGTCACCAGACAGGAGGGTCCAGATATCTCTACCCCACCCACAGAAGAGGCCCACAGTGATGACAGCAGCTCTGGCCAACTGGATCTAGATGACCAGCCCGGACCATCGTGGGCATCGGGACAGTCGGTTCCCCTCGCACAGGCACAGCCCAACACTGACCTTCCACCCTCTGGTAACACCAGCACAGCACCCACCCAGCAGGCCCATACCTCCGTCCCCAGGACACATCAATCAGCTGTGTGTCCACCACTATAGAGAACCCAGGATAACCCACCACCCCAACAACAACAGGGACCTGGGGGCAGTGGGCACACGGTCCAGGGGACGGAGGCACAGGAACACAGGGGAACTGGGAGGGCTGCCGTGCGACAGGGGGCGAACAGGCCCAGGGAACCCACTCTCCACGAGGCCCTCTCCACCATCATGGGAGCATATCACCACTCCCAGAAGACAATGGCGACGGTCCTGGCCAAGTTTCAGGAGACCCAGCGCATGCAGGACGAACTGTATTTGGGGTTCAGGGATGAAGTCAGAACCATCAGCACCGCCCTGGGCACCATAGTAGGGGTGCTGAAGGATATACAGAAGACCATGAGGGATACCGTGCCACTCCAAGGGGCCCTGACTCTAGCCTGGACGATGAACTGCCCACCACCTCAGCCGGCGCTAGTGGACAGGACGCCCCGCCACAGGACCACCACACCAGCACCCCACCCCCTGCAGATGGACAACCACCCCGCAAGCGGTCCCTGAGATCCGGGAACAGGACAGAGCAAGATGGCAAGACCCCCGCCAGTAAATAAGACCACCCTGATTGTCATCCCACTGTCCCACTTTGTTACCCTGTCCAGATTGGAACTGTTCCAGCTACACTTCCTATGCCCATATGGGCAGTGCACCTGTGGGACTAATAGACTGGACTCTGCCATGGACATTCTTCCACCATCACCCATCACAATTTTGCCACCACCTCCAATAATTAGCACTTCAATAAACACCCTTGAATCACAAAACAATCTGGAGTCAGTCTGCGATTTATAAAATGTGTATTAGCTATGACAATGACAAAATCCGTTCGAAAATGTAATGTCAACATACCCATGTCACACATCACAAGCCCATGAAGGATGCAAGCAGATGACACACGTTGGTAACGTATGACAGAGTCCCTGTTATCAATGTCTTCTTCCTCTGCTTCCTCCTCATCACTGTCCACAGGCTCCCCAGCTGCCACAACACTGTCATCTGGACCATCCTCCTGCAGAAAAGGCACCTGGCGTCGCAAAGCAAGATTGTGAAGCATACAGCAGGCGATGATGATCTGGCACACCTTCCTTGGTGAGTAGAATAGGGAACCACCTGTCATATGGAGGCACCTGAACCTGGCCTTCAGGAGGCCGAAGGTGCGTTTGATCACCCTCCTAGTCTGCCCATGGGCCTCATTGTAGCGTTCCTCTGCCCTGGTCCTGGGATTCCTCAATGGGGTCAATAGCCATGACAGGTTAGGGTAACTAGAGTCCCCTAATAGACACACCCGGTGCCTCTGGAGTTGACCCATCACATACGGGATGCTGCTATTACGCAGGATGTAGGCGTCATGCACTGAGCCAGGGAACATAGCATTTACCTGCGAGATGTACTGGTCTGCTAAACACACCATCTGTACATTCATGGAATGATAACTCTTCCGGTTCCTGTACACCTGTTCACTCCTGTGGGGGGGACCAAAGCCACATGGGTCCCATCAATGGCTCCTATGATGTTAGGGATATGTCTAAGGGCATAGAAGTCACCTTTAACTGTAGCCAAACCCTCCACCTGAGGGAAAACGATGTAGCTCCTCACGTGTTTCAGCAGGGCAGACAACACTCTGGACAACACGTTGGAAAACATAGGCTGGGACATCCCTGATGCCATGGCCACTGTTGTTTGAAATGACCCACTTGCAAGGAAATGGAGTACTGACAGCACCTGCACTTGAGAGGGGATTCCTGTGGGATGGCGGATTGTGATATCAGATCTGGCTCCAACTGGGTACACAGTTCCTGGATTGTGGCACGGTCAAACCTGTAGGTGATGATTAAATGTCGCTCCTCCATTGTCAACAGGTCCACCAGCGGTCGGTACACTGGAGGATTCCACCATCTCCTCACATGTCCCAGCTGACAGTGCCTAGGAAGGACAACAGCGAACACAGAGTCAAGCAACTCAGAGGTATGTACCCACAGCTACACAGTACACGAAACAAAATCCAAAATGTTGTCAGTAAGTGTGTTGAGTCCAGGCCTATGTATGTGTGACGCAGTTGTAAATGAAGCCATGTGGGCCCCTGAAATGGCGGCTGCCTGACCTCTAAACTGGGACAATTGGATGTGAGGTAATTGAGCTGGTGTTGTACACCGTCGCGGTAGGCGGTCGAAGACCATCGGCACAATGCTGCATTGGTTAACATTGGACCCTATGGGTCCCAGGAGCCAATGACGAAGTGCGCCGGCGGTGATGATACACACCGCCGCGGACGTCACCGGCGCGGACGTGACCGCCATTTTCTATCTGTTCAATCACTCAATATCTGATCTTCGACAGGAGAGGACCTATACTGCAAGTGCTGCTGTGACCTCGGTCTGGAAGAGACAATGGCACGTGCGTCTGGGGAAAGGGCCCCTGCCTTCACTGCACAGGAGTTGGAGAAGCTCATGGACGTGGTCCTCCCCCAGTACCCGCTACTCTACGGTCCTCCAGACCAACAAGTAAGTACATAGGGTGCAAGTTGTATGGCCTATGCCTGGATGGAGAGGGCTGGATGTAAGTAGGAAGGGGGCAGAGTTATGCGAGCATGAAGGAGTGTGAATGCATGCGCCACATGGCAAGGGCTGGGATGTGGGCCACTCACTTCGACTGTGCTGTTGCTAATGACTTCTCTTCTTCCCCTGTACATGTCATGTAGGTCAGCGTGCACCAGGAAGAAGGATATTTGGTGTGCCATTGCCAAGGACGTCTGGACCCTGGGGGTCCACCAGAGACGGAGCATCCACTGCCGGAAAAGATGGGGAGACATTCGCCGCTGGAGCAAGAAGACGGCGGAGGCTCAGCTGGGGATGGCCTCCCAATGTGGGAGGGGTGCCCGTCGCACCATGACCCCCCTGATGTTCCGGATCCAGGCGATGGCCTACTCTGAGTTGGATGGGCGCTTGAGGGCATAACAGCAGACACAAGGGGGTGAGTACACTCACATTCTGATGACTTTGCGCGCAGTGAAGGTGTCTGGGTGGGGGAGGAGGGCTGTGTGTTTCCCTAGGCCAGGGTGCGTTCCGTAGGCTAGGCCCTTCCAGAATGCAGGCCATGTGCCACTCCACCCCACCTCTGTAGAGTGCCAAGTACAGGTATACATGCCCCTGTGTCATCTATGTGGACAGATGACACTCATAGCCATGTAGGCCATATCCCAGGAACTGCATCTGTAGAGGCCAAGACCACAGCGTAGTGCAGGCGGCTGCTGTGTCTGTATTGTCCGCCAACGGTAGCGGTAAGAAATGCACTTAACCTGTCTTTCTTCTGTTTCCCCACCCCTTTTTGTGCTCTCCATGTTCTTTTATGCATCAGCATCATCAGGCGGAGGTACAGTGGCACCGGAGCACGAGGGAGCTGCATCCCACATGGCCATGGAGGGCCACACCACAGACTCCGAATACACCAGTGGGACGGAGGGAGAGGGGAGCTTCACGTCGGTCACCGGATCAGCAGACAGCGACACGGACTCGTCCTCCGATGGGAGCTCCCTTGTGGTGACGGCACAATCTGTGCCCCCCACTTCTACAGGTACAGCCGCCACCCCCCCTACCAGCAATGCCCTCTCAGCAGCCCCTCAGCCTTCGCTCAGTGCCCGCTCACCCAGGAGGGTGGGCACCACCTTTGCCCCAGGCATCTCAGCCCCTGCCCCTGTCACCTCTGCTGCCCTCAGTGAGGAAGCCATTGACCTCCTCAGGTCACTCACTGTTGGGCAGTCTACCATTGTGAATGCCATCCAGGGTGTAGAAAGGGATTTGCAAAACAGTAATGCATTCCTGGAGGGCATTCATTCTGGTCAGGCGGCCCTTCATCGAACCCTGCAATCTCTGGCCTCAGCACTGATGGCAGCCATTGTCCCTGTGTCTAGCCTCCCCCCTCCAACTTCCTCCACCCAGACCCAATCCCCTGTACCCCAGCCTATCCCTAGCACACCATCAGACCAGCATGCACACACGTCAACACACAAGGGCAGCTCAGGCAAACATAGGCACCACACATCCCACAGGCACTCACACAAGCATCACCCACATACAGACACAGCAACATCCACTTCCTCCACTGCGTCTCCCTCCCAGTGTTGTCTATACTCTAACCTGCATGCACTACATCTACAGCCACTAGGACTCGCACCAGAACACCAAGCACCACACCCGCTCACCTGCACTCACCACCCCCACTACCATTTACACGTCCCCTGTGTCCTCTCCCAGTGTGTCTGTGACGCCCCCTCCCAAAGTACACAAACGCGGGCACCCACACACCCAACATCCATCCACCTCACGACAGCCTCCAGAACATGCACCTGCACCCAAATCATCTAAAGTTACACCTCCTACAACCACCTCCTCTTCCTCCACTACCAGACCCCCTCCAGCTACCCATTCCAGTGTTCGTCAGAAACTTTTCCTGAGCAACGTTGACCTCTTTCCCACCTCCCCCCCTCCTATTCATATGTCCCGTACTAGCACCTCAGCCCAAAAAAATCCAGTTCCAATGGTGCGTG
The DNA here is from genome assembly GCF_031143425.1 of Pleurodeles waltl. Taxonomy (NCBI): domain Eukaryota; kingdom Metazoa; phylum Chordata; class Amphibia; order Caudata; family Salamandridae; genus Pleurodeles; species Pleurodeles waltl. The sequence continues at coordinate 1,577,658,826 of NC_090440.1, forward strand.
TTAGAGGTATATGGAGTGCACCGGGCACCAGGGCAGCCAGTGTGACACGGAGCCAAAGCACTGCCAGTCCACCCCCTGTAAAGTACCAGAAGTTGGACAGTGCCTGACGGGAGAGGGTGAATACTCCTGCCGGCAAAGCCGCTCACAAGGGTCCCGGGGGGAGTGCTGAGTCAGCTGTGACTCCTCACAAGGTGGTGAAGGGGCTGAAGAAGTCTCCAAAGTCTGGGAAGAGCAGCACTGCGTTGAAGGCCGCCATCCTCCCCGCTGGCCAGGACGCCACCGCCAGCACAATCGTCACTGGTCTGGAGACCACCGCCAGAGTCAGTGCCCAGGAGGGCAGCACAATCGTCACTGGTCAGGAGACCACCGCCAGAGTCAGTGCCCAGGAGGGCACCACAATCGTCACTGGTCCGGAGACCACCACCAGAGTCAGTGTCCAGGAGGGCACCACAATCGTCATTGGTCTGGAGACCACCGCCAGAGTCAGTGCCCAGGAGGGCAGCACAATCGTCACTGGTCCGGAGACCACCGCCAGAGTCAGTGCCCAGGAGGGCCTCGGCAGCCACAGCCCCGCTGGGCACTGAGGGACCGTCATGCCACACACCACTGCACAGGTCAGAGACAGCAAAGTCAAGCACAGCTGAACAAGGCAAAGACCGCCATGGCAAGCACTGCTGAACAGGTCAGAGACAGCAAAGTCAAGCACCACTGAACAGGGCAAAGACCGCCATGGCAAGCACCGCTGAACAGGTCAGAGACAGCAAAGTCAAGCACCACTGAACAGGGCAAAGGCCGCCATGGCAAGCACCGCTGAACAGGGCAAAGACCACCATGGCAAGCACCGCTGAACAGGGCAAGCACCGATGAACAGGGCAAAGACCGCCAACTCAAGCATCGTTAGCCCATGTGCAGCTGGGACAGTGACGGAACTGGGACCGTCATGGGGAGCGTGATGCACTCTGGGCACCAGTCCCCCTCCAGAACCAGTGGAGAACTGCATCCACTACCTTAATCCTTCACAGGATGAAGCACTCTGGGCACCAGTCCCCCTCCAGAACCAGTGGAGAACTGTATCCACTACCTGAATCCTTCACAGGATGAAGCACTCTGGGCACCAGTCCCCCTCCAGAACCAGTGGAGACATGCATCGACTTGAGAGACTGTGGCTTTGCACTCCCCAGGATGGTACAGTGGGCAAACCACCCATTGTAGAGACTTGAAAGACTGTGGCTTTGCACTCCCCAGGATGCAGCAGTGGGCAACCCACCCACTGTAGAGACTTGAGAGACTATGGCTTTGCACTCCCCAGGATGGAACAGTGGGCAAACCACCCACTGGAAAGACTTGAGAGACTGTGGCTTTGCACTCCCCAGGATGGAACAGTGGGCAAACCACCCACTGTAGAGACTTGAGAGACTGTGGCTTTGCACTCCCCAGGATGGTACAGTGGGCAAACCACCCACTGGAAAGACTTGAGAGACTGTGGCTTTGCACTTCCCAGGATACATCAATGGGCATGGAGCCCCCTCGTGGATCTGGCGCGGTGCAGTCATCCGGCTGAGGTGCCCCCCTTCCCTTCCCCCTATAGGTGCCTGTTGTATTTCTATCTGATGCCCCTGCAGTGTTCTCTCCGTTTGTGGACAGGTATCTAGTGTGGGCCTCGCCCATGCATTTTGGGCCCAGTGGTCCACGGACATTGAAATGTGCATACCTGCACTACTAATCGTGATGTATATATTTGGAATGTGTATATATTTCTGTATATATAAGCTTACTGTATTTGGATACATTACAATGGTTCAAGTAATTTGGTTTTGTCTTTGCATTCTTCCGGGGGGGTTGTGTGTTGTTCCTGTGATGTTTTGAAATGCATTGGTGTGTGTGTTGTAGTGGGTGAGGGTCGGGTTGAGGGTGGGGGTGTTGCGTGTGTGTGTCCCTGACTTTTGCCTCCCCCCTCCCCTATGTCGTAGGTGCAGTACTCACCGTTGTCTTCGGCGCCGCCGTCGTTGGTGTTCGTAGAGGAGCAGGAAGACAAGCGCAGGGAGTATTTGGAGTTCGGGCTCCATGGTGCCCTCCTTCCTCGTGGAGTCTTTTCAGGTGAGCGTTTTCCCATTGCAAAAGCTGTTTCCGCAATGTTTTTATCCACGGTGAATCCGCCCCGGAAAAGGTGGCGGATTGGTGTATTGTAATACTGTGGGCGGTACTTTGTCTTCCGCCTGTCTGTTGGCGGTGACCGCCGAGCTGCTTGTCTGTACCACCGTGGCGGTCGGAGTGTTAAAGTGGCTGTCTATGTTGGCGGTTTCCACCACGGTCATAATTCCCTTTTTTTTACCGCCGGCCTGTTTGCGGTATTACCGCAGCTTTAACACCGTCCGCCAGGGTTGTAATCACCCCCTAAGTCCGAACGTAGGAAGTTGACTGGGACCTCCCAGCCAGCGTATCCGAGGAGGGCTCCAAGGATGTCAGATCAAGATTCAGGTTTGCCCCGGTCGAAGGATTTTCACCTCGAAAAAATTACTTAGTCCGAAGGTACAAATCTCCACCAAGGGCTCCCGTGACGCGTATCCGAGGAAGAGTTCCAGGAGGTCGGATTGGACTGGCAGGTTTGTCCCGCTGAAGAATATCTCCAGAAAAACGAATACGTCCTAAGGTAAACTTTTGACAGAGGCCTCCCGCGAGCTGTAGCCGAGCTGGGCTCCATCGCGGTCGGCCTTAAACTTTGACTTTGCCCCGGTTGAGGTGCGACCAGATGACCAGATTGGTGCTTTTTGATTCTATGCGCTAGAAAGCAATAATTCTTGAAACATTCATATCTCCGGTTCCCCTTATCTGATTTTATTCATTTTTGTGTCATTTTAAAGCTCAAAATAATATAATATTTTTATAAATTGATTTTGGATTTTAAACTGTTTCCTATGTTTTATTTAATTACTGTTTGTGATATTTGAATGCTTTACCCTTTATCTCCTAAATTAAGCCTTGTCGCTCGTTGCCAAGCTGCCAAGGGTTGAGCTACATTTAATTTACTGAGACCTAACTGGACCTAAGAGGAGGTTAGTGGCCTATTGCTAAGTGTAGGTACTTACCTGTCCTTACCAATAACCCATTTTCCAACAACCGCCATCGTCATAATTTGGCTATAGTTATCGCCAGCCTGTTGGCGGTATTACTGCCACTTTATCACCCAACGCCAGGGTCGTAATGAGGGCCAATATGTTTTCCCTCTGTACAAAACTTATACATCAGCTCTGCTGCCATCTTCTTGGAAGAAAAAAGTTTTTTAATAAGTTGACTCTCCAACATGAGTTTTCCCTCCTCTCTCAGAACTCCTACTCTAATGTTCTTTAGAATGTTGCCATACTCCATGTCAGAAGCTTGCCACATATTTTTTCCTTGCATTGAAAATATTGCTAAATGTTGACATTGTCAATATGTCAAACACTAACCTGTTCATCCCACAGAGACACAATGTTGACAAAGCTGCTTGTTCCCAATATTACCTAAGCATCGCATGTCTCCCACTGAAATACACATGATTGGCACCACAATGTCCTGGGGGAAAGGAGATGGATGAGAGAAGGAAAGAGCCACTGGAGGCACAGGGCTAGATCTGGACGCCTAGTGATGGTTCTTGAAGATTTTCCAGATATTCATGGGTTGATCTTTTTACTGTACTAATATTGTGAGGAATGCAATTCAGTGTTTAACTCATACTGAAAACATAGAGTTAATATTAAGGTTATGTTTTATTACTATGAAAACATAGAGTTAATCAATAGCGTTCAACTTTATGAACAACCTGCTTATCACTGTTACATTACAGCGTAATTTTGAGCATGGCAGAGATAAGCTTCAACTTTGTTCAAGAGCCAAACACAGAGTGTTCCACATCACCAGCAACAGTTTGAAATAATGCAAATGCAACTTTGAACTCAGTGATAATAACCATATTCACAGTACATCGTTTTCATAATAATTGTTCACTACAAACTCCTTTCTGTGGTATAATGCAAACAACTACAATAAGAGTTATAGCATGACAAGCAGCAAACATTCTAATGACCTTAAAACCTAAAGATGTGCCCTTTTAGGTGCATTGCATCATGGAACATTTCCTTATCAAGTTTCAAGTCAGCAAGTATTATCAATAAATGTTCTTAAATCGCGCGCAGCACGTTACCACCTTTTCAAGGGTTAATTCCCTCTGTCTCTTCTTCTTCTTCCAGAAACGGCCTCCAAGCTGCTGGACAGAACAGAGCGTGAAGATCAAAAGAAGAGGAGAGTTTCCCTCTCTGTAGCCAGTGACTTGCACAAGCACGCAATTCACTCAGGCCGGGTGTGGTTTAAATATCTGCTGCATCCAGCCACACCCAGTCTGAATCATAGGGAGCCACACCCAGTCTGAGTTATAGGGATGCTGGAGGCTTGTGCAACATGTGTTCCCAAACAAGCATTGGTTAATAACAAGCATTAGTTCTAACAAGCATTGGTCTCTGCAAACAAGCATTGGTCTCCGTAAACAAGCATTGGTCCCTGCAAAGGCAAGTGATCAACTCAGAAGTTTTTTTACTGGGGCATACCCCGGTTTGCAGGCCCAGCACAATACTTCCCAATGACTAAGAGGTCTTTTCATGTGAAAAAGTTTAGTAGTAGGTCTCCAAAAACAATCAAGTGCTCTCCTCCAAACAAGATGTTGTATTTAGTTTTTAAAATCTCTTGCATTTGGAGGTGGACAAAAGCAAGCATTAGATTTGAAACCATGTTTACCTCATACATAATCAAAAGCTTTGTTCTCTTTAAAACTCTTGTTTCATGACTAGCTTTACCTGATAACTTCTGGTATTCCAGTTTATTGTTATGTTCTACAAGTAGCAGAAGTAGTCTATGTAATGTTAGTCACTGGATATTGTTGCAGCTAATCCAGTAGGTGCAGTTACTACACACAATAAGTTTGAATCTGTAGTTTTCTGTAAGTAGAGATAACTTTTATTAAAAAGCTTTTTCCAGTACCTGCCTGAACCCTAAAATATAATAGTATTGGCTTGAATGATGAGCAATTACATTCCGTTTTCACATGTTGTATCTTTTACTTCAATGTAAATCCCTTTCTGTTCTTTGTTGAGTTGCCCAACTAACTGTTCCAGATGTACCAATTTCTATCTAGCTTATTCCATGACAGTTTCCACTTCATTCATAACTATTGCAGCACATTTTCAACAACAGGTTTTCCAAAAGGATCCTGACTTGAAGTTGCTGAACTTTGGTTGCTTTGAGAACTATTGTTGGCTACCTCAGCAGCAATCATTTCTTCCTATTGTATCTCATCAATTAACATTTCTAAGTAGTTATTGAACATGGGACACAACATAATATATGTGGCAGCATTAAAATAATCTTCATACCAGTTGTAATCTTCAAGTAATTCTAATTCAGTACTCCAAGGTTTAAACAGTTGAAGCAGTGTTAAATAGTAAAATTATCTTTTATTAGGAGTTTGGCAGCTAAGCTTTCAATAGTAATTTTTTTTTTTCATGTTTCAATATGCATCCATCACATCCACAAACTGCATATTTCCCTTCTTACTTACATTACTTCTATATATGTAGTTTTGAAGAATTTCATAAAAGTACTTATCTTCTTCTTGGATAATATGTATCCAACATATTTGACTTCACACTATTTGTATTTTCTGGGTCAAATTCAGCCAAGTACTGAATTTCAGCAAAATACTTCAATACTCTGTTTCTTATAGAAGATAGAGTAATACTTACTCAGACAATCTGATTTGATTTTGGGAACAAACTAGCTGAACTCAATCTGTCACATGCTTTATTGGTCCCCATTTCCCTATGGGAAAGTATTTTCAAGCTGAAAGAATCAAATATCTTGCTAAGGTCTTTATATGCAGAAATATCCTCCCACATCTGTTTCATTTCAATTTCTTTAGATTTTGTGATGTAAGATGTAACATACCGAACCACATCAATAGAGTTGTTTGCAACAAATTAAATGTCCACGTTAGCATTCCACATTTTTAAAATCACAGGATTGTAGTCATTAATGTATTTGGAATCTTCACTTCTTTTTAAGTTGTATGTGTTCTTAGGTGACTTTCGTGTTTGTCTTACTGAAGACAAGAACCTGTTCACTCTTCCTTTTGAAATGACAGATCTTGGAAATCCAAACCAACATCTTGTAGAAAATTATTCTTTGGACACTGTATGTCCTTCCCACATCTATGTGTTTGAAAACACAAAATTTGTTCTCTGAGAGCTATTTCACCACTCTGTTTTGGTATAGCATATGTGATATATTGTTCTATGAAAGACAATACAGACTCATTACTTTCTGCTCCAAATTTGGGTGTGTCTTTTATCCATAGTAGCATGTGAATAGAAGGAGCCCCTCTTGCCTGGCGCTCTTTCCACCAAATGAAATCACTTCCTTCTCCAAGAGGAAGATTGCTTTTGTTGCAGATAAAAGCAAGCATAGCTTGGAACCTGTGGCTGAAATATCTGCAAACATTAGCAGGATCTAATGAGCACAGTTCTCCACCCCTTCTCAAATTGACATCTTTTAGGTTAGAGTTTGATAATCTCAAGAATTCAATAAGAACATCCCATGCATACTCTACATAAGTTAATGTCAAAAACCAGGTTGGTAGCCCTAGGTTTCTCAGCATACACTTCAGTTCTCCATTGTAACGGTACCAGTATTTGTTAGTGCCACGTTGGCACACCATTAAATTAATTAAGTTATATTCTAAGTACAATCCTTACAGTCTAACGGCAAATACACTGTGTTGGATGCAATTTACCTGTTTTTGGTTCCAAACACATAATTGCTTGAAATGGATTTACATATTGTATCAGGATAGATTTATATGCATTTAAGTCTCATAGCTGTTCTGGAATACTCCTATGGTCTAACCTGTTATACACTGCTCTAGCTGGTGTTTTCTGATCATAGTGGTGCTTACACATAACTTGCTTCATGGAAAAGTTTAAATGTTCCTCTACAAATAAATAAGCAGCAAATTCTTGCCACTTTTTTCTGTTTTCCCCTTCAGTTTTAGAAAATACATGTAAATTTTGTGTTTGCCTTTGTGTAGTGAGTGCGCCTACATCAAGTACAAATATAGTTTGGTTTTTGAGAAGAAGTAGAACTAAACTGTATAATCTCTTTTTCAAAATTGTCAGTTGAAATATATGTGCTCTGCTCCTCAATACCTGCACCTACAAATTCCTCATTCTCCCTAAATTCTTCTTCAGGACCAAAGAACCAAAACTGGACAGCCTCACAAACTTTTTCTGCTTCTGTTACAGAACCATGCAAAAGTACTCTATTCACCTTTCCTAACCATCATGCTGAGTCTTCACAAAGTCTCCTAACTATAATTTGTATTTTTTGAATGGTGAACTGCCAACAATCTAAAGTGATAATAGGTGCTTTGGCATACTTTCTTCGATAAACATGTTAATGAATGTCATTGTAGATTTCACATGGATCTAATCCTTGCAAAATTAAAATGTGTTCTACATGGAAACTCATGCACAATAATGTATAACACATCAATAGATTGCTGCTGAATGCTACAAATGCTACTGGAGTTCCATTAGTAAATAGGAGCCTGTCTATGCCTTCCCTGAACCTTCCCTGAACCTCTTCAGCTACCACACCTTCCACATTTCGTGCAACACTATGTTCTTTTTTTAGTGGGACTACCTTCCTCCATCTCATACCATCAACCAATTGAATCAACTGCATGCACTAATATGTTTTCTTATAAATACAGTTCTTTGTTAAAGGAAGGATCTGTACCGGAGGCATGCTTCCTTTCATCTCTAAAGATTTTACAAAAAATACTTTTATTAACAAGTCTTTTCCTTTGACTGCATCTTTGCATACATTGCACTGTTTTATCCAGTGTTCCCATTTTTATGAGAATTAAAATAAAATGCTTCCTCTTTAAGGTAAATGCCCTAACAATTACAGCCTCAAGACGTTCTTTTTCTTTCCCTACTTCCCTTCTCCTTTTGTACGTCTTCATATTTTAAAAAGATTCTAAATGACTCTGGCAAAAAACATTCTAACTATAATTTATTTAATCTGTTGCTGCCTTCTGTTTAACCCATCTGATGTATTTAATGGTTTCAATGGTTTCTTACTCTTTATGTGACATTACTTTTCTCCTTTCTTGCTTGGTTTCAAACTTTGTTTATTATTTACATCATTTTCCACAGTTTGCAATTTGCTACATATATTTTTAGGAAATGTTCTGCTTCTCTTCCCAGTGGCTCTTTTCTCTTTAATCATAATCTTCTCATCCTACACCTCTGTTTTTATGTTGCAAGTAGATAATAGGTTTTGTGCAGTTGTTTTAGTTTCAGATTTTTTTGGCATCTTCAAAGTTTCTTCATAGTAAAAATAAATATCTGAAACACAAAATAATATAAATACAGATTTACATTTACATATCAAAATGTACAATTACATATGATTACAATATGCTCCTAATAAAAGCAGGGGCATAACTATTTTGTAGGCACTGTACATCGTTTTTCTGTAAATTGGCTGGCTGTCTCACTATATCTATGAGTATCTATGAGTATCTCCCTCCAAGTCTCTTTTTATGCAGCAATATATATTTCTGTCTTTTACTGTATGCGTAAGTGTAAAAGCCAACTTGAAACTGTATGCGATTAGGGTACACCTGATACTATTGGTGTATACAGTATATTATTATACAGTACACATATAAACAGTTAAACACTGTCGTAAGGTAAGCCTTCCTGCATAAAAAACAATTATCCACAGAACAGAAACACTCTAGTACAATATTACAGGGTGCCTGCATTGACGGTAGGTAGTAATTTATGCATTAGCACACAGAGACAACAGGAATGTGTCATATCTTGGGGAAAGAGCACACTTCTCCCCTTTCCCAGTGCTGAAGGCAGCACAGCAAGACACTTGCTGCACTGCCCTATGCCATGTGCCTCATTAATACATCCTATATCTTTTATATCATAAACACATATCTCTCTCTCTATAATAAATATACATTCTAATTTAGATGTAATCTCTATGTACTAAAAAAGTAGCTGTATGCTTATCTAAGTTGATATAAGTACCAACTCGACTTGCACCATAAAGTATAAGTGTAAAATCTATAGCTGTAAACAAAAGGCATGATGTCAAACCTTCTTCTGGTAATCATGTTATAAAACATTAAGGCCCTCATTTTGACATCGGCGATAAAAACCGCCTACCGCCCCGGCATCGCCGTGGCTACCAGGCGTCCGTCATATTATGACTACAGCTGGATTTCCGTCACAAGAAGGGTGGAAATCCCTCTGTGGCCATGCCGGCGGATTGCGGTAAGGTGGCGCTGCTGCCACCAGCAGCGCCACGCAGTAGACTGCTGCCAGCCGTATTATGACCAATAGTACGTCCTGGTGGTTTTCTGCAGGCGGGCACTGCTGGCGGTAGCAGTGCCCAATCTCGTCCCCTGCCGGAGGACCCCCCTGGATTCAGGTAAGTCGGGTCTCTGACAGGGGAGCGGGTGGGGGGTGTTGTGTGTGTGTGTGTGAGGGTGTGTGAATGTTTGTGTGTGCGTGGATGCGGATGTGTGTTGAATGTGGAATGCGTGTGTGCATATATGGAGGTGTGAGTGGGTGTATGTTGTGGTATGTGAATGCTTGTCTGCGTGTATGTTTGAAAGTGTGCGCGGATGTGTGTGTAAATGGATGTATGCATGCGTGTAAGCATGTGGAATCAAATCAAATCAAATCAATAATATTTATAAAGCGCGCTACTCACCCGTGAGGGTCTCAAGGCGCTAGGGGAGGGGGTTACTGCTGCTCGAAGAGCCAGGTTTTGAGCTGCCTCTGGAATTTGAGGTGGTCCTGCGTGGTCCTGAGGTTGGCAGGGAGGGAGTTCCAAGTCTTGGCCGCCAGGTAGGAGAAGGATTTCCCACCTGCCGTTGTGCGGCGGATGCGAGGGACGGCGGCGAGTGCGAGGCTGGTGGAGCGAAGTTGACGGGTGGGCGTGTAGAAACTGAGGTGACGGTTGAGGTATTCAGGTTTCTTGTTGTGGAGGGCTTTGTATGCGTGGGTGAGGAGCCTGAAGGTGATCCTTTTGTTGACGGGTAGCCAGTGCAGGTGTCTCAGGTGAGCGGAGATGTGGCTGTTGCGGGGTATGTCGAGGATGAGGCGAGCGGAGGCATTTTGTATTCGCTGAAGGCGTTTCTGGAGTTTTGCGGTGGTTCCTGCATATAGGGTGTTTCCGTAGTCCAGGCGGCTTGTTACGAGGGCGTGGGTCACAGTTTTTCTGGTGTTGGCGGGGATCCAGCGGAAGATCTTTCGGAGCATGCGGAGAGTGAGGAAGCAGGAAGACGAGACGGCATTGACTTGTTTGGTCATGGTGAGAAGCGGGTCCAGGATGAAGCGCTGTGTGATCTCTGGAGGCGGGGCAGGAGCCCTTTAAAACTTGTTAGCGCTCCCGCCGCCGCGGGAAGCGCTGTGTGATCTCTGGAGGCGGGGCAGGAGCCCTTTAAAACTTGTTCGCGCTCCCGCCGCCGCGGGAAGCGCTGTGTGATCTCTGGAGGCGGGGCAGGAGCCCTTTAAAACTTGTTCGCGCTCCCGCCGTCGCGGGAAGCGCAGTGTGATATCTGGAGGCGGGGCAGGAGCCCTTTAAAACTTGTTCGCGCTCCCGCCGTCGCGGGAAGCGCTGTGTGATCTCTGGAGGCGGGGCAGGAGCCCTTTAAAACTTGTTCGCGCTCCCGCCGTCGCGGGAAGCGCAGTGTGATATCTGGAGGCGGGGCAGGAGCCCTTTAAAACTTGTTCGCGCTCCCGCCGTCGCGGGAAGCGCTGTGTGATCTCTGGAGGCGGGGCAGGAGCCCTTTAAAACTTGTTCGCGCTCCCGCCGTCGCGGGAAGCGCTGTGTGATCTCTGGAGGCGGGGCAGGAGCCCTTTAAAACTTGTTCGCGCTCCCGCCGTCGCGGGAAGCGCTGTGTGATCTCTGGAGGCGGGGCAGGAGCCCTTTAAAACTTGTTCGCGCTCCCGCCGTCGCGGGAAGCGCTGTGTGATCTATGGAGGCGGGGCAGGAGCCCTTTAAAACTTGTTCGCGCTCCCGCCGTCGCGGGAAGCGCTGTGTGATCTCTGGAGGCCGCCGCGCGGGACGCGCGCGGGCGGCGCCCGGGCCAAGGGCGGGCCCGTCCTGCGCCCGTCAGCGGCTGACAGAGGCTGGGCTGGGCCACCCCCCTAACATCTATCTCCCAAGAAGGCCATATTGTACTCAGTCCCTTTTGCTAGTTCCTACTCTGTCTCCCCAGTCAGCTGCTCCATTTAATCTGACACCTTATCATTTAACCCTGCACCTACACTAACACCAGATGGGCAAAAGGAAAGCAATAGAGGCAGGGGCCGGGGCAGTACTAAAAGCCAAGCGAAAAAGGCATAAGCATGCTGCTAGCAATTGCGTTATGGATAGAATCGACTCTCTCCTGGGCGAATGCAACGGAATACTAACTAGCCCCCAGGGAAACATTTCTATTGCAACTGGGGAGGGGCCCACTTCAACTAGCAGGAAGGAAGGTTCCATGAAAATCGCTGAGATTTTCATGAAACGTGGGCAACAAGTTACTGACACTACAGGGGCGGGTGAAAGTAGGAACGTTATCACCCATGCGGCCCCCTCCCTAGCAGAAGACCTACCACTTGCCATCAACGATTCCATCCAGCTCAGTAACCGCTTCAATCCCCTAACCAACCTCCCTGAATCACGCGACGACATCAACCCAGACACCCTGGCAGATGGGCCAGCAGCAACCAACACGCACTCTCCCCATGTAACCCCACAGCATATCGAATACATACAAGCTCTAAGGAAGGAAGTCACAGAACTCAAGCATATGGTTAACTCATTACTTGCAATAGTAAAACAGCTAACCCACGCAAATAACACGACCACCAGTAACCTTGCCCAAAATCCAATCCTATCAGGCATCACAACAAACTCGCCCAACTCCTCTGCTTCTAGCCACGCTGGCCCTCACCCTACCAAAGAAAAGACCATGAACTCCCACCAGTCTCCCCTCTTCCACAATTTAGGCATAGGAAATTCACTAGACATCTATCATAATACCCTCAAACCCATGAGCAACACTGCCTCAAAATACTCTACGCAACCTGCCACTGACCAGTCCCATTTAGGTAATATAGTTCTAATGGTTAACGTTCCCAAGTTAACCACATTGGCGCACAAGGAAGGGGTAGACTCTATCAAAAACAAGGCAATCCACTGGATTCGCCATGTTAGAGGCTGCCGATCCATAATACGTGAGGACCTAATTACCGTAGTACGACGGCCAGATCCGGGAACTCACTTTGATATCCTAATACTGACACTCAAGAACAGGACCATGGCGAACAATCTGGTGGCCCTAGACGCAAGAACAAGCCCACCTGCACACTCACGCATCCGGTTTAAACAGCCCAGGTCACCCACGCTCCACGAGGAACGCCCGAGTTACCACCCGGCAGAAAACCTATCCCCTCTTGGTAAACATGATTGACTCACAGCTCCACCTAAAATCTATGCAGGCAAACCTTGCAACCTTCCAACATCCATCACCCCCAGATCCTCCTTTTACCCCACCACTGTCTGTCCATGTATTCACCCCCCTACCCATGATACCGCGACCATTTCCGGCTCACCGAGCAATCATGACAACGATGCTCACCCATCTTGCAGGCACATTGCCCACCAAACCTAGAGCTGCTGTCTAGGCCCGCAAGCATCTCCTTGATCAGGACCAGGCCTGTTCCAACAGAGGAACATCACCAACCACCACAAACCTCACGGGCAAACATTGGCATCAACCCATCCCTGCTCCCCCAGCCACATCTGCCAAACCAACCCCTGACAGCCAACCTCAAAAACCCCGGGCACTTAGGTAGGACAACTCAGTCACAATCTGGGGTACGACTTGTCTCATGGAACGTGGCAGGTCTGAAACCTATTCTTCCCCTTCCATCCTTCTCCTCATTTATTGACGAACATGACATATGTCTCCTACAGGAAACATGGTCACTCGACCCACTCTTCCGAACAGGCTACTCAAATTTCCACATCCCCGCTGTGGCCAGCACGAGAGGCAGGCCCTCAGGGGGTCTGACCATCTGGATCAAAACATCACTTAGCTGCCATATATCACAGCTACCTACCGCCTCTCCCGACCTGTTAGGCCTTCGTCTATCCTTTGGGCCTGACTCTGTGGTGAACATCTTTAATATCTACGCTCGAGGGGTCAGGGGGGGTCAAGTCTCCAAAACCCTCTGCGCCCTCGTAGCCCTCTTACAAAATTATCCCCGCCATCATAAAACCATTGTGGCTGGGGACTTCAACGTCACATTCGAACCCCTTGACTGGGACGATCTCAGGTCCACCCGCGAGGAAGATCAAGTCTGGTCTATCCCCGCCCTGTCCATTGCACCCATCAAAAGGTGGACGTCGGTTGCGATTCAGGTAAAATCATTGACCATGGAGTTTGGACTCAGGGCGCTAAATGGCAGAACTAATTCAGACACCAACGGTAGTCACACATACAACAAAACGAACCACACCAGCAGAATCGATTATTGCCTATTCGATATAAGATTATGGCCTCTAGTCATCGATATGACAATCATCGAAAGGACCGAAAGTGATCACAACCCTCTTTCTGTCCACACATTAGCCCTAGGTAACCTCCCAGCCACGTCTAACCCCGCAGCAGTAGCACCCGAGGGTATTAACCTGGCCAACAACAAAAGACACCTAAAATGGGTCAATATTGTGGCCCGGCCCGCACTCATCAATGCTGCCAACAACACCCTAAAATCCACACTAAGGGACCTAGAGGCAGGTTCAGCAACACCCCACCAGGAAATTAGCTCAATCCACACCTCCTGCTTTAGGGATATCGCAACCCACTTCTCAGCACCCCCAGCCCACGACGACAAACGACCCAAAGCCAGGCACCGCTGGTTCAACAAAACGTGCCGGTCCCTAAACAAGCGCCTAGTTCAAGCCATTAAATCCAAGGACCCCATCGCCATCCGCGTAGCTAGGAAGTCCTATAAATCTGCAATATGCATAGCCAAGCGTGATCAAGATAGCAAATGGTGGACATCACTCAGCGACGCTGTGCGCGAGAGAAATTATAGTCTGTTCTGGTCCCTGGCAGCGCGAGGCCCAGAAACCAGTGGTTTGGACATCACAACCAATATTGCCCCAAGAGACTGGATAGCCCACTTTAGTAGTCTGTACTCCCCTGATCATGATAGCCCCACCTCTGTTTGTACGGGCCCCCTCCTATTTCACTCGTTAGCACCAACCACCGCAGCACCCCTGTTGTTCTCCCAAAGTGATATAACTTACTCTCTAAGCACTCTTAAACGCGGCAGGGCCCCTGGTTCAGACTGCGTCCCAGCAGACCTATTCTCAACAGACCTAGCATCCTGGTCAAGATATCTCACCATTCTAGCTAACGCAATAGCATCTGGGGCGCCAATTCCCGACTCTTGGAAAGCGGCCATTGTTATTCCAATCTTTAAAAAGGGCGACAGATCTCTTCCCTGTAACTATAGACCCATTAGTCTAATTGACTGTGTCCAAAAAGTCTTCTGCCACTGCCTCCTAGGGAAGATAGAAGAATGGATAATTGACCACGATATCCTTAGCCCCCTCCAAGCCGGTTTCCGAAAGAAGATTTCCACCACTGATCAAGCCCTCAGATTCCTATTATTATATTGGAAAACAGTGTTCATCGGTAAAGGCAGCCTTTATGTAGCTTTCGTGGATCTCAAATCTGCTTTTGACCTAGTACCTCGCAACAAACTGTGGGTCACTCTCTCTCGGATGGGAATCCCGGAACACATCCTTGCCATTTTGATACGACTCCACGAGGACAACTACGCACAAGTCAGGTGGGGCAACAAGGGCCAACTTACCGATAGAATCCACGTCTCTAGGGGTGTGCGGCAAGGTTGCGTACTTGCCCCGACCCTCTTTTCCCTGTACATCAACGAAATTGTCCCCTCCCTCCTCAGACTGCAGGCTGACGCACCTTCACTTGGCACACAAAAAATCCCAGTCTTACTCTTTGCCGATGACACTCTCTTGATATCTAAGACCCCTAGTGGTCTAAGGAAACTCCTTGCGTGCTTCGAGCATTTCTGTTCATCCCAGGGACTCGAAATCAACGCAACGAAAACCAAACTAATGACCCTTAATCCCCACAGATCTTTCAAAGGGAAATTTACTCTAGAGGGCTCCTCACTCGAGAAGGTGGGCATTTTCAGCTACCTGGGCATTACACTCACTGACAACATGTCCTGGAAGCCACACATAGGAAAACAAGCCCTTAAATTAAGACAAACAACTGGGGCTCTACTAAAAAACTTCCACCTCTCACACACAAAACCAATTCGCCCAGCATTACAATTATACGAAGCCCAGGCAGTTTCCTCAGCGCTCTACGGGGCTGAACTTTGGGGTTATACCAAAACCCAAGACCTAACCACCGCTGAAAACAACTTCTTAAGAAACCTTGTGTCCCTTCCGCTAAGCACCCCACTGTTCCCTCTTTTCAAGGACCTCGGCATCAAACGCATTGGTCACAAAGCCCGCCTGCGACCTCTGCTGTACTGGCGGCGTCTCTGGACCACTCCGGAACTTGTCATCTTCACCGAAGCTCTACAGGTCATCCTAAAAGCCGACCACCTGCACAGAATCCCCTGGCTACGATCCATCAAGGATTTACTCCACTCTATCGGGCTCGATGATCTCTGGAACTCACCAGCCACGTCAGTCTTTCCCTCGAAAAGCGAACTAAAGAAACTTTACTGGCAAAGGGCCAACAACGAAGACACTCGGGCTGCACTCCACACTACATTATCTTGTGACTTTGCCAACCTAAAAGAGTCATGCAAGTACGAAACTTTTTGGGACCTAATCACGGCCCCAAGGGAAAGGAAACTGTACTTCCAGCTCCGCATTGGAACACTCCCATTAAGACTTTTCACCAGCAGCTGGTCAAACAACGAATCCACCGCATGCCCTGCTTGCAAAGCCCCCGTGGAGAATCTCCCTCACCTCCTTTTTGCATGCCCCGCGTATACTGCCCCCCGTAGGAAATGGCTGGCCCCGGCATGCAGACTACTGGGAGCACGCTGCTCTGCGCTAGCTCTGCGAATCCTCAGATCAGACACCAGACCAACGCTAGTGATCGCTATCGCCAAATTCCTCGGAGCTAGTTGGCTTATTAGAGGGAAAACTCTCCTGGACAAAGACTCCAAATAAGACTGTCCCAACATCCTGCAGAGTGCATTTCACTTCATTTCATTTTTTCTAATTTCATTCCATTTTATTCTATCTCATTTTTATTCCATTTTAATTTTTATTTATATTTCATTCCCTTTTATCACCATATTTACCTGCAATTTTATTTTATCATGTGCATTTATTTGTATTTATTACTGCTCGCGCTTTTTTGGCTCTTGTAGCCGCAATAAAGCTTCTTTGAATTGAATCCGAGGTTGAGTGCGTGGTCTGAGGGGGTTGGTGCGGTGCCCAGGGCCGTGGGCCACCAAGAGTTGTCCCAGGCGGACGGGGTGTTACCGAGGATGAGTACTTCCGTTTTGTTGGAGTTCAGTTTCAGACAGCTGAGTTTCATCCGTTCTGCGACGTCTTTCATTCCATCCTGCAGGTTGGTCTTAGCGTTGGTAGGGTCCTTGGTGAGGGAAAGTATCAGCTGGGTGTCGTCGGCATAGGAGATGATGTTGATGTTGTGATTGTGTGCGATGTCGGCGAGGGGGCTCATGTAGACATTGAAGAGAGTCGGGCTGAGCGAGGAGCCCTGTGGGACGCCGCAGATGATCTCGGTGGGGTCCGAGCGGAACGGCGGGAGGTAGACTCTTTGGGAGCGGTTAGAGAGGAAAGAGGTGATCCAGTCCAGGGCCTGTCCTTGGATACCGGTGGAGCGGAGGCGGGATATTAGGGTTCGGTGGCAGACGGTGTCGAAGGCAGCCGAGAGGTCGAGGAGGATGAGGGTGGCTGTTTCTCCTTTGTCCAGCAGAGTTCTGATGTCATCGGTGACTGCGATGACGGCAGTTTCTGTGCTGTGGTTGGCTAGGAATCCAGACTGGGAGGGGTCGAGAAGGTTGTTGTCTTCAAGGAATTTGGTCAGTTTCTTGTTGACGGTCTTCTCAATGACTTTGGCAGGGAAGGGGAGGAGCGAGATGGGGCGGAAGTTCTTCAGGTCGCTGGGGTCCGCCGTAGGTTTCTTCAGGAGAGCGTTGACTTCCGCATGTTTCCAGCTCTCGGGGAAGGTGGTGGATGTGAACGAGCTGTTGATGATGGTCTGGAGATGGGGGCGATGATGTCGTCGGCTTTGTTGAAGATGAAGTGGGGGCTAGGGTCCGAGGGGGCACCAGAGTGGATGGTTTTCATGGTAGTTTTTGTCTCTTCCGCGCTGATGGGTGTCCAGGCGTTGAGGGTGACGGCTGGGGCTGTGGGTTCCCTGGTGGTCGGCGGGGTCTGAGGGCCAATACTGTTGTGTAGGTCGGTGATCTTTCGATGGAAGAAGGTAGCGAGGGAGTTGCAGAGATCTTGTGAGGGCGTGATGGAGTTGGAGTTGGCGTTAGGATTGGAGAGCTCTTTGATTATGCTGAAGAGTTCTTTGCTGTTGTTAGTGTTCTTGTCCAGTCTGTCTTTGAAGGATGTTCTTTTGGTGGCGCGGATCAGCTGATGGTGTTCGCGGGTGGCGTTTTTGAGGGCAGACATCTTTTCTACGGTGTGGTCTTTGCGCCAGCCTTTCTCGAGGGTACGGCAGTTTTTTTGGGATTCCTTGAGTGTGTCTGTGAACCATTGAGGTTTCCTGGCGTTGGTCTGTCTTGGGAGGCGTCTGAGGGGTGCGAGGTTGTCCGCGCAGTTGGTGATCCATTGTGTGAGGCTGAGGGCTGCGTTGTTGGCGTCTGTGGAGATGGTAGGTTGGATGTGGCTGAGAGTGGAGAGTAGCTGTTCCATTGAGATTTTGTTCCAATGTCTGCGTGGGATGTGTTGTGTGCGGAGGTGGAGAGTCTTGCATCTGAAGGTGAAGTGGACACATCTGTGGTCGGTCCAGTGTGTTACAGAGGAGTGGCTGAAGGATACGTGGTTGCTGGCGGAGAAGATGGGGTCAAGCGTGTGTCTGGCGGTGTGGGTGGGGGTGTTCACCAGTTGCTTGAGACCGAGGTTGGCGAAGTTGGCGAGCAGGGTGGTGGTGTTGGTGTCGTTGTTCTGCTCCAGGTGGAAGTTGAGGTCTCCGAGGAGGATGTAGTCCGGAGAGGCTAGGGCGTGCGGGGAGATGAAGTCAGCGATGGATTCGCTGAAGAGGGCGCGTGGTCCAGGGGGGCTGTAGACGAGAGTTCCTCTGAGGGTGGTCCTGGGGTCGGTGTGGA
Organism: Pleurodeles waltl; assembly: GCF_031143425.1. Taxonomy (NCBI): domain Eukaryota; kingdom Metazoa; phylum Chordata; class Amphibia; order Caudata; family Salamandridae; genus Pleurodeles; species Pleurodeles waltl. The sequence continues at coordinate 1,577,677,311 of NC_090440.1, forward strand.
TCTGGAAGTGCATGTGATCGGTGGCGAGGGGGGTGTTTTCGGTGGAATTGGTGACGTTGATGGAGTCCTTTAATATGATGGCGAGTCCTCCTCCGACTGGGTTGGTGCGGTCTCTCCTGGTGATCTTGTAGTCGTCGGGGATGGCTATGGCGATGTCGGGGCCGAGGAGGCGTTCATCCAGGTCTCAGTGATGAAGGCGACGTCTGGTGCGGTGGAGTCCAGGAGGTCCCATAGTTCAATGGCGTGCTTGTGGACGGAGCGTGCTTTGATGAGGATGCATTTGAGGTGGTTATTGGCGCGTGGGCTGGCGGACGGGGCGCAGTCGCGGTGGAAGGTATGCTTACAGGTAAGGCATGTCAAGGGTCCATGAGTGCGTTTCGGGTTGGCTTGGACGCAGGTTCTAGAACGTCCCGGGTTGAGTGCCTGGAGGGAGGTGGGGTCGTAGCGGCATTGCGGGGTTTGGGAGTGCTGGGGGCCAGGGTTCGTGGCGCTGGGTGCGGTCCAGGCGCGGACGGGCTTGCTTTTGGCACGCCAGCGGCGCGGCTGCCATAAGAGGGAGGAGGGGGGAGGAGAGGCTAGGGCCGGGAGGGGGGGGGCGACAAATGGGAGCAGGGGGGCGGGCCGAGGGGGTGGTGGCGGCGGGAAAGCAGAGGGCAGGGGTGGGGGGTCATATAGGAGGGAAAGGGAAAGAGGAGAAGGAAGGGAAGAAATGGATTACTGAAGAAGAGAGGAAGAGAAGAATACAGAAGAATAGAACAGAAGAAGAGAAGAGAAGAATACAGAAGAAGAGAACAGAAGAAGAGAAGAGAAGAATACAGAAGAAGAGAACGGAAGAAGAGAAGAGAAGACTACAGAAGAAGAGAAGAGCACATATGAAGAAAAGAACATGAAGGATGGGGTGCAGAAGTAGAGAAGAACACAGAAGAAGAAAAGAACACGAAGGATGGGGTGCAGAGGAGGAGAGGAACGCAGATGAAGAAAAGAACACGAAGGATGGGGTGCAGAAGTAGAGAAGAACACAGAAGAAGAAAAGAACACGAAGGATGGGGTGCAGAGGAGGAGAAGAACACAGATGAAGAAAAGAACACGAAGGAAGGGGTGCAGAAGAAGAGAGGAACACAGATGAAGAAAAGAACACGAAGGATGGGGTGCAGAAGTAGAGAAGAACACAGAAGAAGAAAAGAACACGAAGGATGGGGTGCAGAGGAGGAAAAGAACACAGGAGAGGAGCAGAACACAAAGAGAATGCGGTGAGGAAGAAGAGCAGCACACGAGGAAGATGCGGTGAGGAAGAAGAGCAGAACACGAAGAAAGATGGGGTGAGAAAGAGGAGCGGAACACGAATAAAATGGTCAGCAAAAGAAGAGAAGAACACAGATGAAGAAAAGAACACGAAGGATGGGGTGTAGAAGAAGAGAGGAACACAGATGAAGAAAAGAACACGAAGGATGGGGTGCAGAAGTAGAGAGGAACACAGATGAAGAAAAGAACACGAAGGATGGGGTGCAGAAGTAGAGAAGAACACAGATGAAGAAAAGAACACAAAGGATGGGGTGCAGAAGTAGAGAAGAACACAGGAGAGGAGAAGAACACGAAGGATGGGGTGCAGAGGAGGAGAAGAACACAGAAGAAGAGCAGAACCCAAAGTAATTGAGCTATAGAAGAAGAGCAGAAAGCGGAGGAAAATGGATACCAGAAGGAAGAGCGGAAAGCGAAGGAAAATGGACAGAGAGAGGACAGCAGAGGTACGAAGAAAAGTTGGAAGAGAGAGAGTTCAGGATACAGAGGTGAGTAACGAGGGGCTGGACGGGGGGAGCGCAGGGGGTACTTACGGTTTTGCTGGGAGGTGGCAGGAGCCTGGGCAGGTGGAGCTGCAGCGGCGGGGAAGCGACTTACCCTAGGGAGTGTGTATGAGTGTGTGTGTGTGTGAAGGGGGGCCTGAATGCAGGGGGGATGAGGGAGGGTCTGGAGTGGTAGAGAGGGTGGGGGTAGCTGGAGAGGAAGAGGGGAGACCCCTATCAGTGGCAGGGAAGGAATTCCCTGTCACTGATATGGCCTACCGCCATGGTTTTTGTGGCATTACGAAAGCCAAGGAAACCATGGCGGTAGGCAGGGTCATAATCCTCCGTGGAGGTCGGAGTGCTACATTGGCGAGTTGGCTTCAGCCAACCTGCCAATGTCATAATATGGCGGTAAGTACCACCAGCCTGTTGGTGGTACTTACCGCCACATTAACGCCGACCCCCAAGGTCTTAATGACCCCCTAAGTCTGTTACTATATATATGTGAATAAAAGTGTCAATATCTCATTGGTATAAGTGAGTTAATATAGTTCTATCTATGTGATATACACTTTTATCACACTTATTTACAAGCACATCTTACTTCCAAACTAATACTGTTAGTGACATACCTGTTAATAGCTTCCATTGACAGGTAAAATGCTATGACAATATTGCTTTGGGTCTTTTTTTAAATATAATAAAGAAATTTCAGAACAAGAATTGTACACCACGCTTAGTCCAAGGAACCAGCTATTCACCTTTGCTCTCAGTGATACTGTCCTACTTATCAAATCAGAAACTGTGTTTCATGGTTTACTCATGTTATCTCACATCGCAGTGGTGAGTGACTGTTAACCCTTTCTTGTATTTTTATGTAAGAAGCCCAATTTCCTACTGTATGCTGCCCGAGTCATGACTCCGTTGCATCCCCCTGCCAAAGGGCAGTCTGCAGAGTAGGATTGGGTAGTTGGCCACAATCACTGGCTGCAGGCCAGGCCTTGCGGGCATCCCCTGCTGCACAAGGGCGAAGGCCATACATGACGCACAGTAAGGTGCTTAACTGTGGCCAACCACTGCTGCGCACGGCCAAAGACCGCAGGCCGAGGTGGTTGGATTACCGTATAGCAATGAATATCACTATACATGAAAAAAACTGAAATTCACTGAAAAAAACAAAATTTACAGGCACGTTATAGTTAGGAAATTGAATTAAAAAACAAATTGACTGAAAAAAACAAAGGTTACAGGGACAGCCATATATATATATATATACATATATACATTTTACGTAATGGCGGTCGACGCTATGTAGTTATAGTTAGAACTATGTTTCCATAGAAAAAACATTTTTTGACTTGCCTATAACTTTGGCACAGTTTGACGAATCTTCACAAAATTTTCTCCAAAAAGTGCTGCGTTTTTTCTTGTGGATGGAAAGCTCTGTGGTGATCTGTCAAGTGGGGATGAGAAAAAGGGGGTTCGAAAACATTGCATATCCCATATTAAATCCATTTTGCTTATTTGGTATAAATACAAAATTTGGGGAAATTCTAATTTGTATATCTCTGGCCACGAAGTATTCGCACACAAAGACAAACTCGTGCAGGGAAATGCACAGCTCTGATTGGCTGCCAGCACTTCAAACCAGGGAGTGTTGGCAGTCATCTTGAGACTCGGCCTCAGCTGAGTCCCATTAAAAGGGTTTACAAAAAATAGTAGGGGGCAGGGTAGAGACACCCTGACCCCTTAGCACTAGAGGACCCCCTCCCCCACCGAAAGCAAAAACATTTTTTTAATTATTTTTTATTGTGATTCTGCGAATTCACCCTAAGGCACACACTCATGCCCCCACTCACCGACCCACTCAGACACTTGCACACCCATCCACAGACACAAACAGACACTTGCACACCCACTGGGTCACTCATACACACACTAACAGACTCACTGACACCCACACAGATAGAGTCACAAACACAAAGAGATCCTCATGCACTCACTGACAGATCCACTGAGACCTTCACTTAGCCACTCACAGTACCACTCAGACATTCATGCACTCATTCACAGACCCACTCAGACACTGAGGCACTCACTCACAGATGCACTCAGATACACATGGACCCAGTCACCCACCCAACTTGACCTTCATTCAGCCCCTCACAGATCCAGTCACATCCTCATGCACACACTCTGACCTTAATGCACGCACTCACATACTTGCACACTCGTTCACAGAACCAGACAGACACTTGCACACCCACTGAGAGACCCACTGAGCCACTCATACATCCACTTACATACCCACTCACACCCTGATGCATCCACTCACAGACCCACACAGATCTTCATGCACTCACTGACAGACCCACTGAGACTCTCACTGATGCACTGAGAGTCACACACAGACACTTATGCAGCCACTCCCACACCCACTCAGACACTGACACACTCACAGACCCACTCAGACACTCATGTACCCACTTGACTGTCATGTACCAATTTAGAGATCCACTTAGACACTCATGCAGCCTCTCCCACACACCCTCCGACCATCATGCACTCACTTATAGACACTTGCACACCTATCAACAGACCCAGACAGACACTTGCATACCCACTCAGAGACCCACTAAGTGACTCATACACCCACTCACAGATCCACTGAAACCCTCAAGAATTGACTCACAGACACACACAAACACTGATGCATTCACTGAGAGACTCACTGTTACCCTAATTTACTCACTCACAGTATCACTCAGACACTGATGCACCTATGTAGGAAAAGCTCTAAATTTAATTCACTTTATCTCAGCCCTCACTTGACAGATCATCCTGAACACTGTCAAATTGTTTGGAAATTTTCATGAAAATTCGTCAATCCGTGCCAAAGATATAAGCAAGTAAAAAAGAGCATTTCCTATAGAAACTAAGGCCTTCATTACGAGTTTGGCAGCCTCTGGACTGCCATGCTGGTGGCGGTGATCGTACCTCTGACGGGCCGATGGTGAAGACCACCAAATTATGACCATGGCAGTGTTCCCAATGGAACACAGCCAAACTACTGCCAATACCACCAGTGTGGTCAGCCACTGCGGACGACGGTAGGCATCTTCAGACCGGCAGAGAGCATGTTTCTGTCGGACATGTTACGAGGCTGCACACCTCCAGGGTTTCCGCTGCAGTCGCGCAGCCACCACAATCCTAGCGTCAGCCAATTGTATAAATGAAAACATTCACCTTCAGGAAGTCCTGAGTCACCATGGAGCCTGAACTCGAAGACCTTCCACTGCTCCTGCGTGCACAACGACTTCAGAACCAGCGATAGCGATGAAGACAACAACCGTAAGTACACACACCTAGCACACACTAGAGGGAAAGGGATTAGTACACACGCACACACAACACACACATCGGGAAGGCTTGTGATGGACACACACACGTAACCATACACCCATACGAACACATACACACACCTACATACACACCACGCCCAACACACACGTGCCATACACACACCAACCCACGCACACACAGCACAGCCACTGCCAAACACAAACATACACAACACCACTGATTCACACAGTGACATCAGAACCACGACTACAAAAATGCTTCACCAAGCACTTTGTCTGCAGACCTCCACATGACAACACATACATACAACACTACGTAATAACCCCACAATACCATGAAGCACTATCACACTCCCGTACAACAAACCATTTGACACACCATGCACACACCACACAAAACTTATAGGACATAGTCAACACCCCACACACAGACGCACACACAACAACCACACAGGGGCACACAACAGCACCATCACACATGCAAACACAAACAACACACAATTTGGCTACGAACATGCATGTACCAAACACAAACATATCCTACAGACAAAATTAAGCAATGAAAGCGGGACCAATGGCAGGGCCACACACACACATGCAGCCCAGTCACAACAGGTAGCACACCCAACACACACACACACATCTCACACACACACAAACCAAAGCCCACAAGCACAAAACAGCCATGTAGAAAGAAAGGCAGGACAAGTATATTACCATGATACCAACAGCAGGTTGGACCAAATGTATTAAAATATTTCTTAAAAATTGAAATTGAACTACACACAAATAGAGGGCCATTGGCCAGTCCATAGTCAGAGGTGCCCAAGGCACAAAATGGCACCTTACTGTGCCCCACTTGACTCCTGACTGCAAAATGAACTCCACAGGGAAGGGGCATCAAGGGGGCAGGCAGGCACCTCAGGAATTATGGGAGGGTGGAATGGAGGTCTCGGCTTGGGCTTTCGTGGGGGGGTCCTTGGGCTTGGGAGGAGGTTCCTTGGGCTTTGGAGGGGTCCTCGGGCCTGGGCTTGGGATGGGCAGATCTCTTGAGGGGGAGAGGCATGGGCACTAGTGGGGGGCAGGGGAGGACTTGAAGGTGGAAGGGCTAGACTTGGGTAGGGACACAGAACACTTGGATATCTCATGGGGTGGGAGAGGGATAAGGAACAGGTAAAACTCCAAGAGGAAATGCGTTTTAGACACATGACTGCAGGCATGGCAAAAGGGTTTGGGAGTGGAGGGAGAGGGAGTGGTTGTCAGATGTGTAGGAGTTGATGGCTTGCATGCAGGTGCATGTGTGGAATGATTGTGAGTGTGGGGTGTCTGTTGGGTGGGTGAATGCTGGTGTTTAGGAGTTTTGTGAGGAGGTGGGGAGGAGGTGTTGGGAGATGCCGTGGTGGATTGGTGACTGTCTATTGTGGCGGTGTCTGCAGGTATGGTACACGTGCTGCATGTGGCGGTGGTGGTGGTTGTGGTTACTGCAGATGTGGTGACTGTGGTGGATGTGTGCAGGTCTGCTATTGTGCTGACTATGGGTAAAATGGGACTGGTGGCTGGATCTGTACATGATGGTGTGGTGGCTACAGGTGTGTCTGGTGTAGTGTCTGTGTGTGAAGAGAGAGAGAGAGAGACAGGGGCAGGATGGTTGGCATATACCGGCCATTGACACAGCTACACATGTACATCTGTCACAATACATATCATGGGTAGGAAATCACATTTGCCAATACACCTTACCTTCATCATGTCATGCTAATGCACGATTACTCACACCTGTCTGCCAACCCACACACCTACAGCTATGCCTAAGTAGGAGTGAACTATTAGACTCATGCCCAAGATGCCAACCTAAGCCCATTAGCACTCACAGACCACACAGCACCTACCTATTATTTGACATGGTTGCCTACTCAGTATACTGTTGCCACTATGGAGGAGTACTCAGATTTAGCCTATACTAGTCAGACACCCAAACAGTTCACTGCTGCTGTGTACAATGTGAATATTTGGTACATGCATGTTAGTAGTCAGACACCATCACAGAGCCAGAGCAGGTGACACACAACACATACATCACTACCCAACATATTGCTAAGTCCTTCTACAATGGTTCATGTACCACATGTAAAGCATCAAAACACATCCACTGAGTGCACAGTCACAACAGATGTAAATCAGGAACAATCATACCACTACATGGACCACTTCCAAGGCCACCACACTTGCAGGTGCACCAGTTGAACTATGCACCATGACAGCTCCAGCCTCACACCCATCAATTCACAAAGGCAAAACCTGTCAGTGAGGCCAGAGAACACACATCTCAGGGGGTATATATTTGCATGCATTAGGCACAAGTGGACAAACACTCCAGCCAGTATATCAAATACAATCCCACTACCACATAAGCAGCCTGAGGTGACTGAATTCAAATATTCCTTCATATCAACATGACATGTGTCATGCAGTACCCAAACCACTCAAAATCTCACACTACTTATAGCCAAGACATTCTGTAATAGTCACAGGCCATCAGATGTGCCCCCAACTATCCATGACCACATGATGTAGGCAGTCAGTTGGCAATGCAGTATAGGACTTGCTAGGAATATGTCCTATATGCCATGCACATACCATGTTGACAAATAAGGGATTTACCAGGGCATTTATCACCTCCATTGGTTGGGAGCCCACATCCCCACAAGTATAGGTCCAAGGAATGCATCACCTGTGCTATCAGACCTCTTCAATCCGATACGTTACAGTACCCCAGGTTGGCTACCTACATATACCCTACAGTCAGAAGTTAACCTATACATTTGCCTAGTCTGCTATCAGGCCAATACTCATGTCGCATGAAGGGTGGTCCTGTGGTGGAACTGTAACGGCAGCCCTCCAATATGTCAACACCATTACCAGTACATAATTAATGTAGTCCCAGTGATATCAGGAGAGTGATAGTCGCATATATAGGATAGGCTACACAAATGGCAGTGGATTGACTCTCAGAGCCACAAATGCAGTTCTGTGGAACTGCTCATACACAGTACTTAGGGTGATATTAACACTCACATCCATTGTATGGCCAGGATGGAGTCACACAAGTGCCTATGACATTAGTGCATCTCCACATTACAGACAAGAAGAGGCATGGAAATGGGAGATGTACATCCACTGACAGTAAAGCACGGAGACATATCTACAACATATACTCAGCCAGGATACCTAGTATCCATTACCAATTGCTGATACACATGTAGCATTATCTTCATTGTATCTTTGCCTGCAGTGGGGCACCCAATCCTATTTAAGCCCAGCCAAATCCCAAGATGCAGTCAGTACTCACCCCCTTGTGGCTGCTGTGCTGCTCTCAAACACCCATCCACCTATGGGTAGGCCACCACCAAAATGCAGGCCATTACAGGGGTCAGGGTCCGATGGGCAATCCTCCCTTGTTGGAAGGGCATCCCTAGCTGAGCAGCCACAGTCTTCTGGGCCCAGCACCTCATGTCCTCCCATCACTTGCAACAATGGGTGTTCCACCAGGCATGGACCACAAGGGTCCGCACTTGCTTGGCTATGGCATGCCAGATCCCTTTCCTTTGATTGGCATTGATCTGCATGGGTGACACAGACAGAAGGAACAAGTTATGTAGACTGGCACCACACCAACGGCAGAGGGCCATAAACAGCAGACCGGGCAAAAGCCCACACATACCATTCATCATGGTTCACATGGCTAAACACCATGCCCCCTGCATGCATGTACTCCCTGACCTGAACACATATGCCATTCCCCCTCACACACACCCTATCACACATGACTAAGGCATTGGGCTCATCAGTTCTTCTGGTGCCCCATACAGCTGCACATACAGGGGTAGGACCCCTTCCTCCAGACTCTCAAACTCTTCTTGGGTAAAGGCTGGGGCACTATCACTTGCAGGACGTGGCATGATGACTCCCAGAGAAAGCACACAGCAGCTCAGCTCGTGGAGGTATTGCTTGCAAGAGTGTCAGGAGTCAAGTGAGCAAGGCTGCAGAAAATGGCAGATATGGCCACCGCATACAGGACCATCACCCCTGGCAGTGATCGTCATTGGCTCCAGTCCCCCAAAAGCCGCAACGTTACTCAATAAGGAGCTGCACGGCGGTTGTGACCGCCTACCGCCATGACAACATACGCCGGCTGACTTAGGTCACTTCCATGTGTCCAGTGTTGCAGGACAGGTGGCTGCCATTTTATGCTCATATCATGCCTTGCTGCAATACACCTTTTTCATGTGAAAGCAGAGTAGACCTCTGTTGTGGCATCATGGTTTGGCTCATACGTGACATGCAAGACACACTGGCCTTATATTGCTGATTGTCATATGACGTGCATGTTCAGATACACGTCGGCTCAGAGGTGGTGAAACCATATAGGCATGTAGGATGACTACATACGTGCTCAGTGCAGGTTAGCTCAGTGTACCACATATGGAACCCGACACGTGATGTATGTCAGGTACTATTGATCAGGGGCAGCAATGTGCAGCAAGGATGGAGTCCATGCCACTTAAGCATGGCCAATATAATATGTGTCAGCAGTGTGCGGCATGTCTACAGTGTTAGGTTTGTGAGATAAGTATATGTTCTGTTAACATGTGTGGAATGAAGATCACATTATAAATTCTCTCCTCTCTTTCCTAGATACCATGTCATGAGGATCTTGAGACATGCACAAATGTACTGTCAGCTAGGGAACTTTCAACCCTGGAGGAGAGGCATATAATTCACACCTATCATCAGAATCGTCACACCATCATGGATATATGTACCCATTTGGAGCCAGATCTATTGCCTGCCATACATAATCCCTATGCCATTCCTCCCATAGTACAAGTTCTGTCAGTGCTACACTTTCTTGCCACAGGCTCCTTTCAGATAACAGCAGGCTTGGCATCAAGGATGTCACAGACCTTGTTCAGTCTTGTGTTAAAGGATGTACTATGTGTTTTATTGAAACATATGGACAGCTACATCATGTTCCCCCAATGAGGGGATATGCCCTATGTGAAGGCAGACTTCAATGATGTGATGTATAGCATTGGTCCCTCCCAGTGCCAATGAACAGGTGTACAGGAACAGGAAAAACTAGCACTACATCAATGTTCAGGTGGTGTGTGTGGCAGACCGATACATCACCCAAGTGACAGCCACATTTCCTGGATCTGTGCATGACTCCTACATTCTGAAGAACAGCAATCCCCCACATAATGGGCCAACTACAGAAAGGGCTTGGCTCATTGGTATGTATGCATTTGGATATGTGTCTCTGTTATGGTACCTGTCATCCAATTCTTCCCTGTGGCTGTACCTGTATTTTAACGGGTCATACCTCCGTGCACACAAGTGACTCTGGCTATCTTAACTTCCCTTGCTATTCACTCCTGTGCGATAACCTGCCATTGAAGGGGAACTCTGTGTCGATGAGGCCAATGGCAGGATGAGGCATTTAATTGAAAGGACATTTGGCCTCCCAAAGGCCAGATTCAGGTGTCTGCATATCTCTAGAGGTGCCCTTGTCCCCAAAAGGTATGCCAGATCATAGTTGCTTGCTGTCTGCTCCCCAATCTGGCCCTGAGACGTCAGATATCCTTACTAGCTGAAGATTAGGAGGCAGCTGGACCAGTGGCTGGTGATGCAGAAGTGGAAAGTGATGAGGACACAGATGGGGAAGGTGCAGCTGACTCCAGGGTAGACCTCATGAATCAGTACTTCCAGTAACATACATGTATGCTGAGTCTGTATTTGCATGTGTAGTATTTCAACGTAGTTTGCTATCAAAGGCCCTCCTGATTTTGATAATCAGTGGTGGTCTAATGTGTACCTATCCCTATGTGTGTATTGTGGGAAGTGACTGAATGCATGTAAGGTGCTGTCTGAAAATGCATCATTTCTACCGTGTGTGCTCTCTGCAGATTGCAAGAATCACATCTCCTATGGGCAGGCTTGTATTGTGCTACGTGTCCTGCATTCTCTTGTTCTCATGTCATATCTGTTGTGCCCTGTTTAGATGGCTATCTATACTGGACACAACAACTATGAACTGCATATGTGCCTTGTGTGGTACCATCCCTACAATCCTGATAGTAGTCTCTGTCATGTTCATTTTACAGGTCGGATAATTCTATATACTCTGGTGTGTGGCTGTACTAATGATTCCCTTACATCTAACTTGGAACATATGTGTTGTACCCTGTCTCCTACAAAGGATGCCTCCCTCTGAAGTCCATTACACTGCCTGTTGGATTAGGGAGCAATACTCACATAACATTTTGCAGACCAAACATTTGTAGGTGTAGAAATAAAGACACAAATGCAGTAGCTGTGATCTGTAGTGTTTATTGTGCATACAGTGGCAAACAGATGATGAGTGGTGTCATGGTAGGTGGAATCCTCAGAGTAGGTGGCACAGCTGTAGGTAGCATAGGTCCGGTGTCCATGGGCCATAGGGAAATGGAGTAATGTAATTGAACAGTCAACAGGGTGTCTCAGTGGTAGACAAGGCAGAGTAATCAGGAGACGGTCACTTCCTGGCAATGGGTTTGGCCTTGGCATCTGCTCCAACCGGATGTCTGGATGGATGTCCACATTTGCGGGGGGGTTCCTTAGCTACAGAGGGAGGAATGCCTGAGGCCTGTGGTTCCCCTGGCACAGCCTCCATTCCACAAGCAGCTGTAGATGTTGAGGGTTCTGATGTGATGTGGCTAGTGGAAGGGGCCTGCTGGTTCGTGGAGGATGCGTGCAGGGTGGTGTTCATGTCCTTGAGCACCCCTTCAATGGAACCACTGTGGTGATTTACGGGTCGTAATCTGGTGGGTGGAAGGTTGTCGGCATGGCAGTGCTGATGGTGGAACCACCTTATTCCCATCCTCCTGAGTCCTGGCGGTGTCAGATTTGTTGCTGTTTTTTGGAGGACTTCATGTTGTGACTCTTAATACGGTGGTCGGATTACCACCAACATGCCAATCTTTTGGCGCCCGCCACCAAAGCAGTGCTCCAAAATTACCACCAAACTCGTAATGAGGCCTAAGTCGTCCTAACTATAAATACCTATATATATATATATATATTTATATATATATATATATATAGATATAGATATTAGATAGATAGATAGATATATATATCTATATATCTATATATATATATTTAGAGAGAGAGAGAGATGGATTGATCTATATAGATAGATAAATACATAGCATTCTGGATATATTTAAGCTGGCTATTTTGGTATGTCAACATTTTCCCCATGATATTCATTTTTTGCCATCATCAGCACACTGGGTATTAAAATAAGGACCCTGATTGAATTCTGCCCTAGGAGCACACGGATATTTGTAGAAGAATCAGAATTACCAGTTTTGTGATAAACAATGCACCTCCAGAATGTTCTGCTGAACAATTTTAGCAGGTCAATTCTACCAAAATGTACTTGGGTAAAACATGCAAGAAAACGTCACTACTTGCAAACACTGATTCTGTTTAAACTTCACCATTTTCAAGTGAAACTCAGATATGCAGTAGTTATTGCACACTCCAGTGTAGTGATATTTTTCAGGTATGGTAAATACCTCGCCCTTTACCTGCCCACTCATAATGAGGACCTTACACAATGAAGCTGCACTGAAGAATCTCTCTGGTTTATATTCAAATGATTTTGATACCTATCTGAATCAGATCGCATTTGGATGTTTGACTCAGACCTCCTTACAGAGTAGAGATAAAAGCGCCACTAAGGTTTTTCTGTACAATTAGTGCAACAATAAATTCTGTGAGCCTTACTGGTAAAATATAATAAATAAAGTCTGTAATATGTTTTTGTCCATTTGCACTTCTTTTAAATTTTTTATCAAACCAGGACTTCGGTTTTTATCCACGTAGTACTCTTGAAACAATGACAATTCTACCACTCAGGCATGTAAAATTTATGAAATATGAGTAGAAAACCTGTACATAGTAATTTGCCAAAAACGAGAATTTTGCCTTTTCTGTTTCTCCATAGAATAAGTATTTTGTGTGTGAAAAAAACCCTTGGCCATTTAGTCCCAACAACTTTTGTGAGTTATCTTCCCATTTCCAACCTGGAAATGCAATTACACCTGAGCTAAATGGAAGAAAGTTTGCAGATATGCCTAAATACAGCCTGAAAGAGGGAAGTGAACTGCCACAAAATTTCAAGTTTCTGTCTGTGTCACCTATATTAGCAGTTAGCACCTACTCAGACTGTGTCAGAGTCACCAGATCCTCGGGGTCAGTGCACGTTCCCAACACGTCCACTACTGAACAGCTCCAAGACTCTGATCGATAAATCACAGAGACTGAGAGAGTTCAAGGGGGGAGAAGGGGGATTAGGAAGGGAACAGCTGGGAAGGAGACCTGTAGTAAGAAAAAGGTTAGAACACACGATATGAAAATTATATCTCCTGAAATCAATACTAGACTATGATTCTAAGCCTAGTCACTCTGAAAACATGAACAATTTAAGAGTTAAGTTTAAAATGATTAAGTTTCAAGATGGCCGGATACCTGTAGGGGAATCAAGATGAATTAAATGAAAACATTCTTATTCAAGTACTTTCCTTTACATGAGAATCAGAAAAACATTCTGACTAAATTTTAAACCAGTCATATAAATCCTGTTTTGAGAATGTATACTAGGACCATACAATATTGCATCTAGAAACTCTGGCCTTTTATGTACTCTTAAAATGTTTCAACACAAATTGCTCATATTGCAGATATATATATATATATATATACATATATATATATATATGGTAGACACCATAAAAGGATTGTGCACCATGAATAACACGATATGGATTCAGGAAACAAATCACCTAACTTGTCAACTCGAATATTACATAATAAATATCTTAGAATAGTGGCATACAATCAACAACATGAAATAAACTCGAAGAGAGAATCGTGCGTCTTGCCGATTCGAGTGTCACCATGTAAAATACCAAGAAATGGTAACACGCAATGAATATCAAGGTCAAATCATCATTAATCGAATCACGCGTCTTGCCGATTCGTAAAACACGATGTAAATGTCAAGAAATAGCAGCTCACAATAAATAACAAGATCAAAGTACAATGAAACGAATCGCGCTTCTTTTGCCGATTCTTTAGCCACCATGTAAATGTCAAGAAATGGTAGCGCACAATGAACAACAAAGTTAAATCCTCATGAAACGAGTTGCGTGTCTTGTCAATTCGTAAAACATCATGTAAATGTCAAGAAATAGTAGCACACAATGGACAACAATGTTTAAACACCATAAAACGAATCGCTCGTCTTTCCGATTCTTAAGCCACCATGCCAATGTCAAGAAATGGTAGCACGCAATGAATAACAAAGTCAAACCTTTATGAAACCAATCGCGCGTCTTGTCTATTTGTAAACTACCATATAAATGTCAAGAAATGGTAGCGCGCAAGTAATCTGTTACTCATTTAAGAATTAAACCAAGAATATGAAAATTCTCAATAACGGTGTCGGGACAGTCCAACCACCGTCTTACCACCTGGAACAATGATCATCAATGAAGAATGAAGGGCAGAAGACTGGAAAATCCAAATAGGCCGCCAGAACAGGAGCTCAGGAAGAAGCTGCTGCTCTGCACCAGGACCTCTGATAGTGAGCACTGGGAGTTGGGCTGGCTCTCTTTTATAGAGTCTTGGCCCAGCCCAGAACCACGCCCAGGCATGTTGCAGGGAAAGTCTCTGGAAGGCCCTGGAAAGGGGCCACACCCTAAGACACTTTGTAAACCTGCAGCAATACATTGCAAAGGAACAGTATTTGTAAGCATATTAAAAATAACTTTTCAGGATTGAACTCTGCAATGCAAAAGGTTAGACCACAACATATCAGCGCAGTGCATAAAATACTTTGAGAGTGCTGGGTTTTTGCATTTTTGTCGCCAATAGAGCACCTACTGCTCTGGTGTTGACAGACTGACCATAATTCTTCCCTTATTGCTAACTTAGTCATTTATTGTTAATGTATTTTGCAAATAGACAAATTCTGCCAACTACTGGGTCCTCATGGAGGTGCTGCGGGTGACTGAGGCGATGACTGAGTTCCAGCTGCAGCACACCCCTAAGCTTACCCTTTTGGGGTGTGTTGAGGGGCTGCCTGCCGCACACAGGAGATTGATAGGACTGTTGCTACTGCTGGCTAAGCGTAGGTTTGCAATGTGCTGGGGAGGCATCAAATTCCCTGTTACTCTGAATGGTTACATGATGCTTCGTATTGTCAGGAAAAACAGGTACGTATGCATTTGGGTATGGCACTTTATGCCAGAGGATTCCCGACCGAGAGATATATGGGGCCCACCTGTGCTCCTTTTTGGAGATCCGCTCACCGACCAACATACCTTAGTTTAGTGCCCTAAGTGTTTGAGAAATAGTCATACTCCCCTGCCATGTTATTGAATCACTGTTTGCATCGGTATTGGTGATCTGATGGCTGCACTGTCCTTATTCCCCCCCACCCTTTTCTGCTATATATTATTCCCTTTTCTTTGCTTTTGTCTGCTTACTTTTCGTGCACCTTGCTTTCCTTATGTGGAGGTCTCTTCCATTTAGTTTGTTCTGCACATCGGGAGGTGTCATTGATGCGTTTTGGATAACACTGTGGTTAATGGCACTAGCCTGCCTCCTTACTGAGTTATACGTTTGATGGATATAAGACTCTAATGCTCCTTATTTTATATTGTGCCTGTAGTGCGTACTTATGACCTAACCGATGTATCTGTTTGATGTTGTTCTTAATAAATACAAAAATAAATAAAAAAAATTAAAAACTACTGAGTCCTCACTATTTGTTTTATATTTTTTTTATATCTTTATTACCATTTTCAACATAGCATAGCAGTAATTAAACTACACATTCCATTTTCTCAACATTAGGACATATATATCAGCATAATAAGTAACAATAATAAGAAATCCCTCACATATACTTTTTGCAAGGATCGTTTATGCTCTCTAAAATACTCTCTAGTATCCGCATATTCTAAGATAGACTGATCACCAATTTGAGTGTATGTACCCTTTTAAACTAGTGTAGGCTGAGTACATGGTATTTGCTTTGTGGTTTTCTTTTTAAGACAAGCGAATAGAATATTTCGGGGGACTCTGTTGTAATACTAAGGATAAGGAGTTTTTCAGAGGTAAAGATCAATGAGTTATGAACTATTTGAAACAGAAAGAACTGATAAACAAGAAGTCTCTGAAAAGTGAACCCTAAGTGGTCTAACACGGGGGACTTCATCGACTATAGCCTTGGCAATGTGAAGTGCCTTCTTCTAAACCATCTGACCCAATACTCCCTCCTCTACTCTCTGCCTCATCTTCCCCCAACATACTCTGTTCCACACCCCATCTCCATCTGGGTTTTCCCAGCTCTCCAGCATCTCCCCCAATGTACTCCTCTAAAGTCCTGCCATAAGCAGCCTATGGATTCCTTGAGCATCTTCCCTGCAAAGTACACTGTCCTCAGCCCTTGCCCATGTGATAACATTTTGTGCCCATGCCTCCATCACAGGTCCTGTCTTGGACTTCCATGTCAGAGCAATTCTGTGCCTAGCCAATGCGACGGCAAAATCCAGAAAATTTCTGCCCACTTTGCATGTCTTGGGACAGGAGAAGTTCCCCAAGAGGCAAGTGTCTAGTGTGCAGGGTAATGTGACTTCGATTGTCACATGAAGGCGATCAAGTACAGCAGTCCGGTAGATCTGAAGTATTGGGCATCCCCAAGTCATGGAACTAAAATCGGCATCCATTGCCTGGCATCTCATACATTCCAGAGTTTCTCCACCATACATCAACTACAACTGGTGAAGGGTAAGGTATGTCATATGTAAGAAATTGAATTGGGTGTATTTTGATCTTGTATTATGAGATACTCTTTTCAGGTATGCAAACATCTTGTCCCATTCCTCGTCAGGGATGTACGACCCAGGATGACTTCCCACTTGGCACTGAGCATCTCTAGTGGTCTCTCTCCCATATCATTCAAAGCCCTATATGACTATGCAACCAGGTGTTGCATCAAACCTATGGACAGTAGAGGTGAAGTACTGAGCATTGTAGGGTTTCTTCAATTCCCATGTCCCATAAGCCAGCAGATAACCCAACCTGTGCTTCATATGTCAATAACTAATTGCACTGTAGTGCATGTTGCACCATTAGCTCTTCTAATGGGATAAGGGCACCCAGCTCAAAGCAATCTCCCATCCTTGTCACCCCGCCACTGTCCAGGCTTAAAGTTTGGTAGATGTGAAGCAACAGACTGGTGTCCCATGTGGTAATCCCATCAACAGTATTTCTCCCACATACAGAGTAGCAATCTGTGTCCTCACTAGACTGCAGCGCCAGCTGTATGAGGCTACTTGCACCAAGACACCAATCTGTGGAATCAGCAAGTCAGTGCGTAATAATTTAGCCAGCAAGAGCCCCTGATAGGGAGCCAGTCCCACGAGATCCAGAGCACTCCTGTAGTTTCTCGCCAACCATCAAGTCACCCACAGCAGCTGAGCTGCTAGATGGTAAAGTTCAGAGTCAGGGACACCAAGGCCGCCCTGTGCAGGTGGATGCCATAACACCTCCAGAGACACCCTGTGGCAGTCCCCGTGCCACACCAACTCCTGAGGAAGGACTTCCAAGTGTATGAACCATGTCCCTGGGATCTTCACTGGGATGTTGGCAAAGAGATACAGTAGCTACTGCAGCATCAACATTTTAGAAATCAATACCCTGGCCACAAGTGGTAAGTGCAAAGATCTCCAGAAGGCAAAACACAGTTTCAAATGGAATGCATTGTCCTACTCAGGATTCCCTTGGCCCCTCTTCGTACCACCCGATAAATATAGAAGGGTGTTTTCTGCGTAGAGAGAAATAATATGCTCATATGCATAGAGGAGTATACCTCTATCCTCCTGTCTGAATAATTCTGCAAGTGGCTCAGTGCTCAGAGCAAATACCAAGGGTGATAATGGGTAGCCTTCTCTGGTGCCTCAGGATATATTATATATGGCTGAAACAGTGACTCCAGTCTTAACTCTCGCAGTCTGCCCTAGATATAGCAGGATAACCCACTTGATCCATAACTCAACTATACCCAACCGACGCATAACCTTCATTAGGTAACCCCAGCATAACGAATCAAAGGCCTTCTTGAGATCTACAGACATGAGCACTGCCTCTGGGAGATTCTGATTTTCGGGGTGGTAGAGTATATTATATAGTTTCCCGAGGTTAAGGGATGTGCTTTGCAGTGGGATGAAGCCATTCAGGTCTTCATCAATTTTAAGCTGCATGTAGGGAAGTAACCTAGTCGTTGGGGCTTGACTCAGAGTATTGAAATCCATGTTGAGAATGGAAAGTGAATGGAACATGATGATGGCACCCCCGAGTCGTGTCGTGGGAAGGTGTATAACATTTGCGCCATATTTAGTGTCTGGTAGACAGCCCTCCCTTAATGACTCAGCATAGAGTGTTTCCATCCTAGGGGTTGGCTTGTTAACATAGATGGTAAAGAACTCATCTGGGAGTCCTTCAGGGCCAGGATTCCTATGGGTGGCCATTTCCTTGATGGCTAGTCTAATCTCATGAGCTGTCACTGGGCCTCCCAAACTTTCTCGTCCCTCAGGCGTCAATATTGGGAGAGCAATTTGGGCCAGAAAGTCATCTAGCAAGCAGTCCAGAAGGGTGTCCGATGTACCATACAGAATTTCGTAGTATTGTCTGAACTCTTCATTTATGCCCTCTGGGGAGTAAGCATGTGTTCCTGCGGCCTTTGTCAGATGTATGATAGGGGTACCTCGCAATTCAGATCTAATAAGCTAGGCCCTTGGTTTTCCTGATTTGCTTTCATAGTTGTGACATCTCAGTCTTTCAAGGATAGTATGATAGTGCCCTTTAGTGTTACTCAAAAGGCTATGGTTGAGTGGGTCTGGACCAAAAGCATTGTCATTTGTGGGAAGTGGAGTGTCTAGTGTACGTACTTCTGCATTCATTCTTTGCTAATGCCTACTGGTTGTCCCATTTAATGGACCAAAAAGACAGCTTTAAAAGCCTCCCATTTTAGTAAGGGGGAATGATGTTGTACAGTGGTTGGAATCAAAGTACTCTACAACCGCAGTTTGTAATGTTTTCCTACAACACAGATCCTCTAACGCTGCTGCCTGGAGGCGCCATGCTGGGATCGCCGGTCTACTACCCGGTTGAGGTGCTCCCTGGATATTCCAAAAAAGTGGAGTATTGACTCAATCTCCTGGAGCAAAGAAACCTATCCAGGCATGCATATGGAGTATATAGAACTGTAAAAAGAACAGTCACGTTATGTGTCATGCGGAACTCATCAGATGTTGGTCAGCTCCCATTGCTGGAGCCAGTCCCTGAAGCCTGTAGCTAACTTGTGTGCTCGGGACCTCAGTATGTGAGGAGTAGATCTGTTGAGGATCACGTCAGTGACACAGTTATAATTGCATTCCACTAACAGGTCTCCCTCTACCAGCTGTCCTGGGGAGCCAACAGGGACTTGAAAATGTGACCAGATCAAGGATAGGTGCATCTATACTTCCAAACATTACTTCCCTTGCCAGGAGACTACCCTTCACTAGTACATGCAGTCCCTCCACATCAATTAGCGTCTGCAAGGTTCCAAAAAGGTCCCTGCCATCACTCATATCAATACTCCCTGAGCAAATGCAGAGTAAGAGGTGGCGAACAGTCGCCCATGACATCTACATCACAGTGGCTCCACCTCTGCCCCCGCAAGGTAGGTTTCCTGCTGCATGGGTATGTGCACCTCCCTATGCCGCACGTATCTATGGATGCTGTGTCACTTGGCAGCAGATCCCATACCCCTTACATACCAAGATATGCATACTAGTACTGTGATATTGTTGGCCATATGAACAGATGTGTCTTTGGTCAACACCACCTACCCCCATCCCAATCTAATGTACCCCTTCTGCCCTCCCACAATAACATATCAGAGACAAAGGAAACAACTTTCCCCAACAACCTCCCCATTTCCCAGGGCTGCACAGCAAAGGCTGGCCACCCAAATGTATGGTAACCAACAAACAGAGTCATTAGCTAAACTCCAATGGACTCCAAAAAGAAGTTGAGTGGGGGGTGCTGGAAGAGGTAATGTAATGTGTCCATGTCCATTCTGGTCCATACTGGGCAAAGCCCCTAGGGGCCAACCAAGACCCTTACTTCAGCTGGCTGGCGAGTTGCATCATAGTTATTCCCAGAAACTGGTCCCTGTCAATCACCTCAGTTGTCATGTGAGGTTCCCTGGGAAAACTGGGTCCTCAAGTAGTCGTACCTTCGTATTACCACCATGGAGGTATCATGGCTCTCAATGGCAGGCTCTACTATTTAAAGTACCACAAAGTTAGATCAAATCCTCGGCTGACCCTAGGGTCACCACTGGCAGTCTCTGGAAGCCTACCATAGAGATGTTGTTCCACCAACTGTAGCCCTCAGCATCCTCAGCGTATGTTCCAGCATGCACACCCTGTTTGTTAATGCCCCATTAGGTTCAGGTGTGATGAACGTATCTTTTAAAGCCCTGACTTAACTTCCTCACCCTATCAACAAGCTTGTGATGTTCTGCTCTCAGAAGGCCCAGTCCCACCAAGAGCTATCCAATGTCTTGCTGAAGTGTGGCCTTTGTATCAGCGATGGTGGTCAATATTCTGTTGAATTGTTGTTGCAGGGAAGAGTCTGTAGTCTCTGGATCCTCCGTCTCTCCCCGTGCATACAGTCCGGGCTCCACCCCCACCAGGGTACCCAGTTGTTTTGTCTGAGGTTTCCCCATACCTATTCAGTGAGGCACTCAACCAGTCAAAGAGTGTCAGGACACCCGGGCCAGACAGATCAGAAAGCAAGGCAGGGCTGGAGGTGCTCCAAAACAGAGGTGCCAAGTACAGCAGATCTCAGTTCTAGCCCTTTGTTGTTGTTTCGATAAGGCTAGTAGTCTCCTAAATGTAAAATAGTCTTTGTGCTTCTCCCCATTGCTGCAGTGGGTCATGCTGGTCTTCTCTGGACAGGCTGCAGATGTCAGCCCCCAGAGTCTTCTCCGGATTAGGGGCAGTCCAATGATCTCCAAACCAAAAGAGGTGACTTACCTGGTTGCGCCCAGTTAATCCTGACTGGGAGAGCGCAAATTTCCCCTAAATTCATTGTCTATTCTGTCACCTCCATGGCTACAGCTCTCTTTGTCTCAGGATGTTGGGCGATGTTTTTTATTTAAGGTGTGGGCGCATTAGTCCTCCGCACCAGGTCGAGGTTATGACCCTGTTACCAGGCCAACATGTCTATTTCCTATGAACTCATCAATCTAAGACAGCCCCCAAATTCAAGTAAAGTCACTTGGTGCAACCTACTAGTTCCCTTCAGGAGTGCGCAATAAATTTATGGGACCACAGTATAGGGTTCATGGATGGCCTCTCCCCTAGCCTGGCCTCTTCACGCAGGTCAAGTCCAAGCAATCAGCCCCCAGTCCCAACAGGTCAGCCAGGCAGGGGCAAACCAGGGTGTTTGCCAATATTACAGGCCCAGCCTTCAACACTGCTCCAGGAGTCCTGTGAACTGGAGTCTCGCCAAATCAGAAGGCAGGCCATTACAGGAGGAGAGACCCAGGAACAAAGTAATTAAGGTTTCAGGGTCCGTTGGGGGAACCTTATTGTGCCCACCAACAGCCTAGCTCTTTAATTCCCTTTGCTCTGATTGCCCCCACGCCACCTCATCAGGTCTCGCTCAGTCCCAGAAAGCCCCCTCTCTCGTGCCATGGCACAGCCAGCCCACACAGCTTCACCAGTATGGAGGCTTCTTCACAAGAGTTAACACTGCTCCTGTGACAGAACTGCAGTAGCAGCTGCAGTCAAGGCCAGCCTACCCCCCTCACAGGTGACTCCTCAGGTAGGCCTGCGAGATCTAGTAAAGTAATCCAAGACTGCACCTCTGAATGCGGGGCCCCATACAGTTCGTCATCTGTCTCTGTCCTGAGCGCTGCCCGGGGGAGGAGGTTGGGAGGGGGGCTGTTCCAGCTCTGTATGTGGTGACAGGAATGACAGTCAATCACGGGTCTTCATTGCATAGCTGCCAAGGTTTCAGATTGCTGTGTGTGACATTTTCATAATTTCATTGTAATTATGAGTGACATTTTAATGACCTTGAGTGGCACTTTCTCACAAGCAAAATCAAGTGATGAAGATGAAGGAACCATAAATATCACTAATTTGAACAACGAGAAACTATGAGGGCTGGCAGGCGCACCCCACTCTGCATCTTCCCACCTGCAGTCCGCATGGTGGGAGGAACATCGTATTTACTTGCCGAAAGCAATGCTGTGTTTGGGACCATGGTTTGAGCAGGGGGTGCTGTGGTACACTAATTAGGTGGGTGTGTGGTTTTGTGTTTAAGACTTCAAATCTCTGTGGTTTGGTTGGAAGCAATATGAGTGATGGATTGAGTGATGGGAGTCTTTGAAAAATAAGCGAGTAGGGTACCAGAGAGACTTCTCATTGGAGGGGGCCCACAGTATGCGGTAAATGAGTGAAGCCAAGCTCTCCCAGATTTTACACAGTTGTGTCACCTGCACTCCAACTGTATGTCTTTTTGTCTCCGTCTCTGCATTCCAGAGTTTGATGATTCCATCATCTCTTTTCATCAGAAATCCTAGAATTAAACAGTGCCTGTGTCACTATAGCTCTTAAATTTAAATGTCCTCAGTACTAAGGGTTCATTGAAGCAGCTATTTGGGTAGCACAGAGTCAGACCAGAAGCACCATAACCAAAGACCAGCCATTTGCTCAGATTAGGGACCTGATATTTGAAGAGCAGGAGTGTACACCAGCACCACCTTGTAGTCTTTGATAAACAGCACTCAGAGCTTCGCTAGCAAAGTGAGAAACTAACTTCACAGTTTTATCAGACTTCAGAACATGGTTCTTTTGCCTGACAATCTCAGGCATTGCGGTACAGTGGCAAATTAACTGAAAATGCATTATTTTAACGCAAGATGTGTGACATTTTGCTGGAATGTCACTATATTCAAGCTCAGCAGTATAGGCCTCGACCTTTCCCCGGCCTTGATCCTATCAGCGGTCTCTCCCCTCCGAGTGTCTCTGCTCCAGTAGCTGCCGGGCCAATTCCCCAGGGTTTGGCAGTTCTGACCCAGGCCAAAAGCTGCAATGTACCTCAGTCAGAGTGCAAAGCCGACGACGACCCAGAGATGGGGGACCCTGCAACCGAACAGCAGACGTAATGGCGGACGCCACATAGACGAAAGGATCCTCACTGGTCTCTTTCTCTTTGCCTCCGGGCTGCCAAAACTCACTCCCCAGGCAGCCCAAGTCAGTGCCGCGCTCATGGGGCATTTACTGGGTCAGATGAGCCCCCAGTGTAGAACATTATACAGGATAATTACATGGGCTGAAACAGAGCAATGTGCTTACACATTGTCGCAACGACTCCCCTGTAATTGGCTGTTCTCGTGCAAACACCTTCTGCTTTGAAAAACTTGGTTCAACCTAAAATGTAGAGCACATTTCCCTACTGCTGCCAGAACTAAGCGCGTATTTTTAATTCACAAAAAAAACATTTAAATGTGGGACACAAACCGTAAGGTATTGTACGATACTGTGAAAACAAATGTAACTTTAATCTTAGTACACAAAGGTACTAGACCCAGTAAAGAAAACATTAACTATGCCCATTTTAAAGATCTATTTTCAAATGCCGCATTTCCATTATTCCAGACTTACTATTGCATTGACACGTTTTTAATTAACAATTTGATTCCACTAGCAAGAGACCTGTGAAAGCACATTTAAATATGTTTTTAGAAGCCGAGTAAGGCAAAAAGCAGCGGTTGGTTTCTTTTTCCTGCAAAATCAAGAAACATTTGTCATATTTAAGAAAAATATTAGCAAAAATAAGTGATATACTTGTAAAACATGGACGGAATTTAGAATGTAATTTGTCAGTGTGTTCCCAGATGTGCGTTTGGCAATTTCACTGTGGTTTTCATCACTGATCTGTTGACAGTAAGCAATAAAACTAAAGACATCTCTAGTTAAATATTTATGTTTGCTCTGAAATATGGCAGCCCTCCTGTTTAGTATCACTGTGTGATGTTCCCTCTGCGCAGAGTAGATTGTTTAAAGATGGTCGATTCAAGGCAAACGTGTAATGTTATGACTAGCAACTGTTTATTCTGCTGCCAGAGCCCTACATTTGTTGCACATTATTGGCTCACAAAGGTACAAATAATAACGAAGATTTGAGGCGGACCTCATTGCTCTGTAGATAAGAAATGCATAAAACTCCAGCAATCCTTTTCATTTTCTTTTTTTAGCACTGTCTGATGTATCCTCCCATTTTTAATGATGTCATAAATTAAAATATAACCACGAAAAGCTACCTGCTCGTGATGCAGCTTTATAGGTTATTCCAAGCATTCTGACCAGACGCCAAAAATCAGCTACTGCCTTAAATATTGCAGGGGCCTGAGGACATCGCTTAGCATTGCGTCTTGAACACCGGAAGATGGGTCACGCTGGCAGACACTGTTCCTTCTCCGTACTTAGTCAGGCTAGGTGGAGGGAAGGTATTCTTCGAGAGGTGCCCACTTTTTAGGGCTCTGCGCTCTTGTTGTATCTATAGGTTTCCAAAACAAGCTTCCATTGTTTATTAATGATGTAGCAGTTGGCACGATCTTTCACTGGTAGGAGCCAGATTCTGGAACTGTCTATTTTCATCTTTTCTCAAAGCCTCTTTTTATGATCTTAATAAAGCACCAAAAGGGCACCTGTATGAAATATTTGACCAGGACCCGCCCAAAATCACTGACAGTCCTTCTTCACTGACTAACTGCCCTTTTACTATCCAGATTTTGAACAAATTCTACAAACACCTGTATCCCTATCCAAATTACAATTAGGCTCCTGCATACTGACATTAATGCTTTTAAACCCCATAATTTAAATAATAATAATAATAATACAAGTAACAGAGATCTAGTACAAATAATTAGTAAAATGACACTGGCAGCCTGATTTACTTACCTATTTTCATCTAGGTGCAAATAACAGGCGTTAATATCTCTGGTGTAAATTATGTTCTATTGGATCTGAAGGCAACGCTTTGCCACATTTCAGGAGCCCAACTTGTGGACCACCGGGACCAGCCTGCATTAGCCTCCCAGGGCACGGGGCTTTCATTCTGACCTCTGCTGCCCAAATCATCATTAGGGTCTCTTGCAGCGTAGGACGCGTGCAGGATGTGCCCGGGTGAAGACCAGGCCCAGAGTGCGCCCAACTGCACCTGCCCAGTCCCTCAATCTTGGCCTGAAGATTGACCCCTATTATCTGAGATTGTCCCTGGATCATTTGTTTGCACCAAGACCCAAGGTATGATACGCTGGGTGGAAAAGGAAGTCCAACCTGCCCAAAGGGGTTAAAGTAATGGTTGCACCTACATTCGCCTCAATTGAAAAATATTTGACCACTGTATTAGGGGCTATTACTTCTGAAATTGGTCGTGTCAAGGAGAGAATAGACACTGTTCAGCCACTTTTCAAGAATTCATCCTCTGCCGCTCATGAACCAGTTCAGTTGTCAGTTCTGATCTCGCCTTTTCAAGTAAGGGCATCTTTTAGCAACATCTTGACAACTGGCCAGTAGGGGGCAACACATAGTAGTGCCAGTGGGAACTGTATTACACTAACTAACTAAGCACAGCCTTACAAAATGGCATCATATTGCCTGATTGTTCGAGTAAGCACTTTGGCAGTCAGCACTCAACAGCAAGCACGCCACCCCATAAAAGAAAAAGGAAAGCAGGTCGGGTCACCATTTAAAATCTGTAAGGTCAATGTCCAGCCATTTTCCTAAAAAATATTGCACAGTGGTATCTCAAACTACGAAGGATGGCATGAAATGTAATAATGTTTTATATATCATATTGACCGACCGTAGCAATAACCCTCTTACTATAGTCGAAACAAAATTCTGGGATCTCTCAAAAGAGAGTGTTTTTTTTTTTTTTTTAACTCACTGGAGGATAAGATACATATTTTGACGCCTCTGCATCAGCAGCAATCATGCTGTTCGAGTGATTCCAGGCTGATAAATTATCCAACATTGTGTGCTCTGACTAATTTTATAGGCAAACCGCTTGAACCCAATCAATGAAGTTTCATTATTTAGTCTTTTCACACAACTGCTGCTGCAACAGATGTGGAAAGGGAAAATCCTAGTTTGCCTATCAGACAAATAAATTAAAAGTGGGTCCCAGTGGCAAGAAGGCATCTGTTTACAACTCCCTCCTGTTGTGAATGAGACTCGCTTCTCAGCGAGACTGCTGGATTAGGGGCGACATCCCTTTTGTTCAGAGCTGACTGAGGCACTATTAAGTCAGTTTGAAGCTGTTGGCCCTAACCTCCTAGCTCTCTAGCAGTACCTCATCCAAACCCTAAGTAGTAAAGGTGATTTCTGCCTGCCTAGCACATGCCCTCTCGAGACCTTTTAGGGAAGTAGTGGCGTAACAAATCTTACCCCTTTACTCCTGATAGAAATATGTCTCTTACACACACAGGCAATGAAGAAGATGGAGGGCAGTTCACAATATATTTATTGCAAAGACTGCAATCTACAATAAAATGCATGTGCTGCAATGAGTCTGACAATGAGCAGTAACAGAAATAGAATGGTGAGGATAAAGGTGGTAAATATGAAAAAACCCAACATATTGCACTGACATGAAATATGCAATTCCCAGAAATGAGGCCTAAACCCTACCCTAAAGCAAGAGCTGGGCATGATAAACCTAATCTGTCGTAGTGTCCATGAGAAATGCCCCCACCCCCCCTTACCTTGGGATGAAATTGGCCTCCTAGTCTCCGGATCAGGAATCGTAGAGACACAAGGCTGAGATTAGCTGAAAGGCAGCGTGGAGTCTAGACGGTGTATCCTGGTGGAACCCACTCTCATGACCTTGGTATTGTGGGGTGTTTTTATAAGGCACATGTTATTGTTTGTGCATGAATGCAGACGCAAGTATGTACCTAAACATCAGATTGTGTGCGCAAACTTGTGTGGCAGTTACATTACAAATATCTGACACATTCGCATTCTGTTCTTGTCAGCGTAAGACAAAAGGAGCATGATGACGTTACCCACATACATCACTGATAATGGCGCCTTCTCAGAATGACACTGCTCAGGAAAATTAAAACATTTCCCTAAAATGCCTGCATTTGCAAGCAGTGCTAAAAGGAATTAATAATTAAATAGAATAAAACAAAGCATGATAAATAGGTCAAAGGGGACTAGGTAAGAAGCGCAACAGGTGAGCAAGCTAAAAGGTAAGCTATCTCCTGTGCATGGCAAGGAACTAAAACGGACCCACAACACCAAACCATTGCAGAAACAAGGGAAGCCTAAAATGCTCTAAACTAAAATTTAAAGGCATGTTTAAAAGCGTGTATTAAAACAATTTAAAAACATTCATGAGAGATATATAATATCAAAAGTGACAAGCAAAGCAGGCCAAGAGACAGGCCGAATTAAAAGGCAATTTGGTGTCACAAATTAAATGTTAAAAAGAGCTAATGGTCAAATTTCAACAATAAGTGTGATCATGCAGGAGGTCTTCGATGTCATCAAAGTGACCAAAAAGGACTCCACTTCGGCAGGCATCAGAGTGACCTGCAGGTTGACAGAAGGATCCACTAAGCAGAAGTGTGCAGAAGTCTCAAATGCAGAGGAGCCTGCAAAGGTGGCATCATCCATTGTGCCAAACGATGTTGGAGCCATAAAGTTCACAAATGGTGGCTCATAAGTTGCCTCATGAATCAACCTCAGATTCAAATGGCACAACCATGAATGAACCCTCTTTGAGAACATTAACAGTTCCTTGTCCACAGGAGGCACAGGCTGTATTACAAGACACACGGTAGGTGCACATTCTAAGACTATCTTAGCTTAGCACATGGCCTCTGGAGACCTCTGAGGGAAGTTGTGGTGTAACAAATCTTACCCCTTTTTTCTTGATAGGAATATGTCTATAACACACACACAGGCAATGAAGAAGATGCAGGATAGTTCTCAATATATTTATTGAAAAGTCTGCAATCTACGATAAAATGCATGTGTTGCAATGAGTATGACAAGGAGAAGTAACAGAAGCAGAATGGTGAGGATAAAACTGATAAATATGAAAACCCATAACAAATTGTGATGATATGAAACATGCAATTCCTAGTAATGGGGCCTGAACCCTACCCTAAGGTTAGAGCTGGGTACGATAAGCCTAATCTGCCAGTACAGTGTCCATGAGAAAAGCCCCCAAGCCAGTTACCTTGGGATGAAATCTGCCCCTTAGTCACCAGGTAAGGAATCGTAGAGACACAAGGCTGAGGTTCGTTGCAAAGTGGGGTGGAGTCTAGATGGTGTATCCTGGTGGAATCCCCTCTAGCGACCTTGGTCACGTGAGGTGTTTTTATAAGGCTGATGTTATTGTATGTACCTAAACCTTTGATTGCGTGTGCAAATCTGTGTCGGCAATTACATAACAAATACCTAACATGCTGGCATTCTGTTCTTGTCAACGTAAAACAAAAGGGGCATGATGATATTACCTACGTACATCATTGATAATTACACTTTTTCAGAATGACACCGATTAGAAAAATAAAAACATTTCTCTAAAATGCAGGCACCTGCAAGCAATGCTAAAAAGAAATAAATAATAAAGTAGGATAAAACTGTGCGTGATAAATAGGTGAAAGGGGACTAGGTAAAAAGGGCAACAAGTCTGCAAGCTAAAGGTCAAGCTATCTCCTGTGCCCAGGCAGGGAATTAAAATGAACCCACAACACTTCAAAGTGTGCCCCTTATGTCATTGTACTTGAAACAGTTCTCTGTTTAAATCCTATGCAGAGACAAGATGGTTTTGATCTCATCCACAAACTGTGGGTTGGCATAGTGATTTAACCAAAGATATAATCACTGCTAGAACGATTGGTTGGGTCAGCAAAGAATGTAAATGATCTTCTTGGGACTGTGTGAATATAAATTTAAAAAGGCCAGCTTTGGTCAAAACACGTTTACAATGCTTCATTTATTTTGGGAAAATTACCCATTGCAATTTCAGATTCCTTATTCCGCCATGTGCCACCTGGAAAGGTCCAATTTCCCCCATGATTTCAATTTTGAGCTAACAAATAGATTTACTCCCCTTGATTCTGTTCAGGATGTTGAATGACTGCAAACTCGTGATGATCTTGATGATTCTAGTCCCTTACAAGCTGACTTCTTAGGTACAATCTAAGGGGAAACATCCTTTATTACGACGTCTTTTTAACGAAGTTGTGGTTAATGAAAGCGCAACAACGCTTTTTTAACCACGTCTCCGTTATTTTGTGCCTTAAATACGTATGTTCTGAACTACGAACATGCGTGGTTAAGGTACAAAGAAGGGAGTTGGTGAAAGAGGACGACGCAGGTGACAAGGGGTCGACTAAGGTAAGTGGGGGGTTTTAGGTTTTGGGGTGGGGTTGGGGGGGTGGGTCGTTTTGGGTTTTGGGGAGGAGGTGGGGGGTTTTAGGTTTTGGGGCGGGGTTGGGGGGTGGGGCATTTTTAGTTTTGGGGAGGGGGTTGGGGGTTTTTGGTTTTGGGGTGGGGTTGTGGGTGGGGCGTTTTTGGTTTTGGGGAGGGAGTGGGGGTCAGGGGGTTTTCGGTTTTGGGGCGGGGTTGGGGGGTGGGGCGTTTTTGGTTTTGGGGAGGGGGTGGGTGGTTTTAGGTTTTGGGGCGGGGTTGGGGGGTGGGGCGTTTTTGGTTTTGGGGAGGGGGTGGGGGTCAGGGGGTTTTAGGTTTTGGGGTGGGGTTGGGGGGGTTGGGCGTTTTTGGTTTTGGGGAGGGGTGGGGGTCAGGGGGTTTTAAGTTTTGGGGTGGGGTTGGGGCATTTTTGGTTTTGGGGAGGGGATGGGGGTCAGGGGGTTTTAGGTTTTGGGGCGGGGTTGGGGGGGTGGGGCATTTTTGGTTTTGGGTAGGGGGTGGGGGGTCAGAGGCTTTTAGGTTTTGGGGCGGGGTTGGGGGGTGGGGCGTTTTTGGTTTTGGGTAGGGAGTGGGGGGTCAGGGGGATTTAGGTTTTGGGGTTGGGGGGTGGGGCGTTTTTGGTTTTGGGTAGGGGGTGGGGGGTCAGGGGTTTTTAGGTTTTGGGGCGGGGTTGGGGGGGTGGGGCGTTTTTGGTTTTGGGGAGGGGGTGGGGGGTCAGGTTGTTTTAGGTTTTGGGGCGGGGTTGGGGGGGTGGGGCATTTTCGGTTTTGGGGAGGGGGTGGGGAGTCAGGGAGTTTTAGGTTTTGGGGTGGGGTTGGGGGGTGGGGCGTTTTTGGTTTTGGGGAGGGGGTGGGGGGTCAGGGGGTTTTAGGTTTTGGGGTGGGGTTGAGGGGTGGGGCGTTTTTGGTTTTGGGGAGGGGGTGGGGGGTCAGGGAGTTTTAGGTTTTGGGGTGGGGTTGGGGGGGTGGGGCATTTTTGGTTTTGGGGAGGGGGTGGGGGGGTCAGGGGGTTTTAGGTTTGGGGGCGGGGTTGGGGGGGTGGGGCATTTTTGGTTTTGGGGAGGGGGTTGGGGGTCAGGGGGTTTTTGGTTTTGGGGCGGGGTTGGGGGGGTGGGGCGTTTTTGGTTTTGGGGAGGGGGTGGGGGGTCAAGGAGTTTTAGGTTTTGGGGTGGGGTTGGGGGGGTGGGGCGTTTTTGGTTTTGGGGAGGGGGTGGGGGGTCAGGGGGTTTTAGGTTTGGGGGCGGGGTTGGGGGGTGGGACGTTTTTGGTTTTGGGGAGGGGTTGGGGGTCAGGGGGTTTTAGGTTTTTGGGTGGGGTTGGGGGGGTGGGGCGTTTTTGGATTTGGGGAGGGGGTGGGGGGTCAGGGGGTTTTAGGTTTGGGGCGGGGTTGGGGGGTGGGGCGTTTTTGGTTTTGGGGAGGGGGTTGGGGGTCAGGGGGTTTTAGGTTTTGGGGTGGGGTTGGGGGGGTGGGGCGTTTTTGGTTTTGGGGAGGGGCTGGGGGATGGGGTGAGGGATGTAGGGTCAATGGTGCCTATTAGTAATGCTTTTATCAGGAATGCCTTTACAACGAAAATTGTTGTTAAGGCATTCGTGGTAAAATCATTAGTAGTAACAACGAGGTCGGTGTTCCGACCTCGTTGTTAAGGCTCTAGTTGTTTAGGAAGTCGGTGTTCCGTCGTACAACCCAATCTAAGTCTTGCCCTGCATTACAAATGAAATGTAATCTTTGCCAACTCAAAAGTGCAGTAACCTACATGGTAGAAGATGTTAAACGTAGCCTGTATCTGTGCAAAATTGTTCAAACCAGATTAGCTGGCCTTTATAAATAACTATGATATAATTTGCTGCCAAGGGACATGGGTAAAAGAGGATTTTCATGCTGATGGTTTTCATGTATATTGCTACCTGACTACCCCTTCTGTTGAGGGCAAATACAAAGGGGCCTTGGCGATTCTGATTTCCACTAAAATTCCATGTGATGGTGTTAACATAGTATACAGCTCTGCTTGACGCCAAGTATTGTGCTTATCTCTCAAAGGAAGGTTTGACTTATGGCTTTTTAATTTTTACAATATCATCTTCGACAATCGTTCCATGGAGGTAATAGATTTAGTAGATACATACTCTAACCAAGTTTACCAGCCAGCACCAAAAGCATACATCATTGGGATGGGCAGGAGATTGCAATACCATTATTTGAAAATTCAGCAGAAACCTAATCTGTGGCTTTGTAGATGTGTATGATTAGAACACCACTCATCTTAAACACACTCCATATCGGGAGGCCCTAAATGGGATGATAGCAAAAACAAATTAGTGGCAATAAGTGACTTAGCTCTAGACGATGATATGGTTATTCAAACTTTCCCAGGCTCTAGTCAGGGCAGTACCGTCAACTATATCTGACTTTCCTCGGAACTAAGCACCATATTTAATGATTATGAGATCGTTGTTAGCTGCATTAGTGACCACAATCCCCTCCACTTGAGCTATAGATCAAGATTGATTGCAAAAGAATAAAGAAGGGGGAAGCTGGCTCACAGTGAGAATAAGGGAATGGGAATCAACTGGGGTAAAACTGATGCTCCTTCCTTTTTGTAACATCATGTTATCTGTGAATTTGCATACATCCTTACCTGCCCGACATCTGAAGCTGATTCTAGTTCAATTGTAAATTGCTTTGTGTCGATTAGTCAACTGAGATCACATGTGCTTACTACTAAGAAATGCAAAAAAGCTAGACCATCCCCCAGATGGTTTAGTTCAGAATGCTCTGTAGTCCATAAACAACTTTTAGTGGTGATCAAACAGATTCCGTGCAACACAATTTGGGTCCGATAAGCATGCCTAACGTATAAAACTGTTTTAGAGACTCGAAAAGATGCGATTAGGAAGGCAACATGGGCAGACCATGAAGCAGCTAGAAATATTAGGGATAAAATAATTTTTGGTATATTATTAATCATCCTTATCTGGCTGATTAGACCAGTCCTAGAACCGAGAATCATATTCCAGCTGAATTATGGATAGCTCGTTACTGAGTTTTTATAACCCAAGTAGCAGACAGTAGCCTAATTGAAGAGACTGAAAATCTGACAATCAATCCGGTGTCCCTTTACAACTTTAGCAGATCGATTGATATTATAGAAGTCACCTGTTCAACCATGATATCTCCCCAAGGGAAAGCATCAGGTCCTGAAGGTGTACTGGTGGATATTTTCAAAACCAGCATTGCCCTCTTGGCCACAATTGTCACTAACTTGTTGTGCACAGTGAGCCAAAGTACCCAAAAAAGCATCATGAAGGGGGGCAGTCATAGTCCCTATTTATAAACAAGCATTTGCAATGCAACAGGTCTCGCATTTGCTAGAGTTAGAACTATTAGCGCTGTAAACTTCTAACCTGACTTTTCTTGCCACACAAATTACAAGGAAAAAAACACAGCTCGATCGCGCTATGAAAAATGCAGTGTGATCTAGCTGAAATTGTAAATGGAAAAACCGAGTTCTATTGTGCTATGTAAACCCCAGCGTGATCGCACTGTGTGGAAAATAAACAGATAAAGTAGTCCGGAAACCATGCTGAAAACATCAAGCCTCAAATGGTTTAAGTAGTTTAATGGTCCTGTGTAGGTGGGCTAAACACTGGAAAAGGCATGATGTATGCATGCCTTTCACAAATGAAAGCAAGCAGATTTTGAAAGGCAAGCCCACAAACCAATGAAAGTGACTGACTTGACATGGGCGTGGTTAGAAGCCCAAAGAGAGATTACAGCATGGGATGGAGTGGTTTGCGCTTGCCCATAAAAAGGGACAGGAAGACACCAAATATTATTGACCAATCTCTCACCTAGATTCAACCTTTTAAATATTGGGACGAGTCCTCCTCTCAAAATTGGAGAATTGGGCTGGCAGAAATGTCCAATATGTTTTCGGTCACACATTGTCATAGTTGAACACCCCTTAAATATTTCTTTAATAATAGGGAAATATGTCAAAGCCAGGAGAGGTTCTTACACATGGCTTTTATGGACCTCCCCTGTGCCTTTGACAATGTATATCAAATCAAATTATGGGACACATTTGAAAGTATGGGAGTGGAAGAGGCATTGCTCACTTTACTCAAAATATTTGCATATGGATACTTCAGTCAGGATCAGATATGGTCCAAATGAAGAGGGTACTGCTTCTGTGAGTTTCTAAGCACAGTGTTCGACAGGGATGTAGCTAGGCTCCTTTGCTGGTTTTATGTTAGGTATAGAGTAGGAGACTTTCCTTGTACATAAACAAAAGCACCCTATACCATCTCTGCCTGATGCTGACAATGTGGTTCTACTATCGAGAGCTGCTAATATTCGTCACATTTTATTAGATGCGTTTAGAACTTTTAGGAATAATTTAGATTAAAAGATGCATTTTAATACATCTATTATCATGGTTAGTAGACTAAGAAATATGAAATCTAAATCACACTTTTTTTTGTCGGAGGGGAGGTTGTAACGTCATAACTTTTAACTACCTAAGTATTGCTTTTGATACTTCACTACATTGGGGTACCTGATAAACATTAGCTTGCATCAATTTTGAAGGGTGATTGTAGGCGATGTTCTGCTTTGATAGAAGGCTAGGTCACAGATTATGTAAGGAGATGCTACAGTTGTATAGGACTAAGGGGGTCATTCTGACCCTGGTGGTCATTGACCGCCAGGGTCAACGACCGCGGGAGCACCGCCAACAAGGGCATTCTGACCGCGGCGGTACCGCCGCGGTCAGAAATGGAAAACCGGCGGTCTCCCGCCGGTTTTCCGCTGCCCTGAGGAATCCTCCATGGGAAGGGGTTTCCCGCTGGGCTGGCGGGCGGCCTTCTGGCGGTCGCCCGCCCGCCAGCCCAGCGGGAAACACAGAATAACCACGGCGGTCTTCTGACCGCGTAGCGGTATTCTGTTGGGGGAACTTTGGCGGGCAGCCTCCGCCGCCCGCCAAAGTTGGAATCACCCCCTAAATGTATTCCAGTAGGATTGTACAGAGCAGGCGTTTGGGGGCATGTTCATCCCAAAGCTCATCAAAAAGCAGAAAATGCTTTCCTACATAGAATTCTCTCATTGCCCTGGAGCACTGCTACATACATTTGCCATACTGAACTAAGTGTAAATTGGTTGCCAGATGGAACACAAATAGCCCCCTGTTGTTATGGCTGAAGATCTGGCTTTTCTCTGAGGCAACCTTTTCAAGATTAGCACTGAGAGAATGCCGAGAGCTGAATAATCAATTAACTATGGATCACTTACACGAAGCAAGCCATGTTAGAGCTGGGTGTGCCAGAATATTTATGTAACTTTGAGACCATTGACAAGAATAGCAAATCTAGGATTAAAAATTGTTTTTAAATTAGTCTAGGAAGGAAAGAGCAGAACAAAGTCAAGTTATGTGGTCTATTGTCACTATAGTCCCCTAATTACTTCCCATAGCATAGAATCATATCTGGTTACTGTGAGTAACCCACATTATAGTTGTTCCCCTACTCACCTCTTTTTATGCACTTTGCACTTTTTGGTAGCCTTCCTCCATCAGGAGGTGATGGTTTTGCAAACCTGCCAAATTTTCTGTGTGACAATGTGACCCAGCAAAGCTTTACCCACTTTCCATTATTTTGCACTTTATACATCACACAACGCAAGGGGCTCTTAGTAATGTTTTGTGCGTATTTGCCAAAAGATGTCTCAGTCTAGGCATGTTAAACTTACAGGGCCTTGAGGCACAATAAACAGGTGTATCATAAGTGTCATAGAGTGGAGTAGATTGGATTAAAAAGGTGGAGATTGGGGTAGAGTGTTGTAGAGTGGAGTGGCACAGTGTTGAATGGTATGTTGTTGAGTGGTGTGGAGTAAATTGGCCTGAAGTGCATAGTGGGACTTTAGTTGAGTGTCCTACACAGAAGTACAATATCATTGAGTGGCACAGAGAGGAGTAAAATGGCATAGAGTGGAGTAGACTAGAGTGCCATAGAAGGGATTGGCATAGAGTGAAGTGTTGTAGAGTATTGTGGCATGCAATGCCATTACATAGAGTGTTGTGGTGTACAGTTTTGTGGCATACAATGCCATAGAGTACAATGAAGGGGCTTAGAGTGGAGTAGAGTATAGTGAGGTGGCATATCATACAGTAGATTATTGTGGCATACAGTGTAGTGGTGATTCACACAATAGATTGGAGTGACCTGCATATAATAGCATGCCCTTGAGTGTTTTAGAATAGAGGGACATAAAGTGGAGTGCTATAGAGTGCAGTGACATGTCGTACAGTGGACTGGCTTGACCTTCAGTGGAGTGACATCTCACAAAGTGGATTGGCATGGAGTGTCATAGAGTGGAGTGCAGTTTTGTACAATGCTGTGAAATATGGTACCATGTGGTGTGTGATAGGATTTAGTGGTGTTTCGTTCAAAGGAGTACTGTGGAGAAGCATACAGTTGAGTGGGATAGAGTGGAGGACCGTACACTGTTCTATCATTGAATGTCATGGCGTAGAGTGTTGATATATAGAGTGGAGTGGTGTACAGTGGAGTGGCATACAGTGGAGTGTCATAGACTGCAGTGGCCTAGAGAGGAGGGGTGTACAGTTGAGTGGTGTGTCATACAGTGCAGTGGTTGTCATAGAGGGGAGTGCCATGGCATTTCGTAGAGTGGAATAAGCATAGTAGAGTGGAGTGAGTGGTGTCTTAAGGGGTGTCGTATTGAGGAGCGGCATATTGCACAGAGTCATAGAGTTGAGTAGAGTGGTGTACAGTGGAGGGGAATAGAGTGGAGTAGAGTGTTGTACAGTGGAGTGGCACAGAGTGGAATGGCCTGTTGTACAGTGTATTAGAGTGAAGAGGCATAGATTATTGTACAGTGGATTGACATCCATGGTGTTCAGTGACATGATGTAAAGTGAAGTACTGTATTACTGTGGAGTATAGTGCAGTAGTGTGTCCTAGACTACAGTGGAATAAAGTTGCATGGAGTGGCATAGAGGGAGTTGCATAGAATGTTGTAGAGTGCAGGAGAGTGTCAGCACAGAAAAGAGTGCAGTAGAATGTCACAGAGTGGCATAGAGTGGAGTAGAGTGTTGTGGGATGGAGGAGCATGGAGTGTTATGATCTGAACTAGAGGGTCATAAAGTGGAGTGCAATATTGTACAGTGGAGTGGTGTGTAGTAGAGTGGAGTGCCATGTCGTAGAGTGAAGTGTCATAGAGTGGAGTGGCATTTCGAAGAGTGGAGTGCCATGTTGCACAGTGTTGTACAGTGGAACACAGTGGTGTATAGTGGAGGAACATAGAGTGGAGTAGAGTGTTGTTGAGTGGTGTAGTGAGTATTGATGTGTCATACAGTAGAGAATGATGGTGTGTCATAGAGTGGTGTGTCATATAGGCCCTCATTACGAGCCTGGCGGTCTGTGACCGCCAGGCTCGCGGTTGGCGGGAGCACCGCCGACAGCCTGGCGGTGCCCCTTAGGGCATTCTGACCGTGGCGCTTTGGCCGCGGTCAGTGCAGGAAAACCGGCGGTCTCCCGCCGGTTTTCCGCTGCCCGTCAGAATCCTCCAAGGCGGCGCAGCATGCTGCGCCGCCTTGGGGATTCTGACACCCCCTACCGCCATCCTGTTCCTGGCGGTTCGCCCGCCAGGAACAGGATGGCGGTAGGGGGTGTCGCGGGGCCCCTGGGGGCCCCTGC
Source organism: Pleurodeles waltl (assembly GCF_031143425.1). Taxonomy (NCBI): domain Eukaryota; kingdom Metazoa; phylum Chordata; class Amphibia; order Caudata; family Salamandridae; genus Pleurodeles; species Pleurodeles waltl. The sequence goes on from NC_090440.1 coordinate 1,577,714,804, forward strand.
AGTGCCCATGCCAATGGCTTGGGCACTGCAGGGGCCCCCGTAAGAGGGCCCCGCTTGTATTTCACTGTCTGCATAGCAGACAGTGAAATACGCGACGGGTGCAGTAGCACCCGTCGCACCTTCCCACTCCGCCGGCTCGATTACGAGCCGGCTTCATGGTGGGAAGGTCGTTTTCCCCTGGGCTGGCGGGCGGCCTTTTGAAGCCCGCCCGCCAGCCCAGGGGAAAACTCAAAATACCCGCCGCGGTTGGCGGCTCCCGCCAGGCGCGCGGTCACCGTGTCCGGCGGGAGTCGTAATGACCCCCATAGTGTCTTTAAGTGGAGTGACTAAGGTTGGAATGGTGTAGAGTGTAGTAGGATGTCATAAAGTGGAGTGTGGTCGAGTCGAGGAGCATGCCATAGAGTGAAATGGCTTTTGGTTGACTGTAGTTGCATTTGCTAGAGTGGAGTACTGTAGGGCAATAGAGTATAGTCCTATAATGTATCATAGAGTGGAGTAAGTGGCCTAGAGTGGAGTAGAGGGAATTGCATAGCATGTTGCAGACAGAATAGAGTGAAGTAGAGACTGTAAAATGACATAGAATGCAGTAGAGTGTTACAGGTTGTCATAGAATGGAGTAGAGTATCGTAGAGTGGAGGAGCATAGGGTGTTGTAGAGTGTAGTAGAGTGCTGTAGAGTGGCATAGAGAGGAGTGGGATAGAGTGGAGTGACATATTATAGAGTGTAGTAGTGTAATAGAGAATAGTGGCTCGTTGTAGATTGGAATGGTGTGTTGTAGAATGGAGTGGAGTGTCATAGAGTGGAGTGGAGTGTCATAGAGTAGAGAGGCATGTCACAGAGTGAAAGAGTTATTGTAGCCTAGAGTGGCATGAAGTACATTGTTGTAGAGTGAATTACAGTGGCTTACAGTGGAGGGGCATAGGGTGGAGTGAGTGTTGTGGAGAAACACAGAGGGTAGTGGCGTGTTGTTCAGTAGAATGGAGTCATGTATCATAGAGAGTCATGTGAGGCAGTGTCGTATGCTGGAGGGATGTAGACTGCAGTGGAGTAAGGTGAAGAGTGGAGGAGTGGAGTGGTGTGTCAGACTTGAGTGGCATGTGGTACACCAACTGTAGAGTGGAGTGGTGTATCATAGACTGGAGTGTTATTGAGTGTCAAACAGTGGAGTGGACTTTTATAGAGAGGAGTGACGTGTGGTACAGTGGAGGGCCATGAAGTGGAGTGGCATGTCATAAAGTGGTGTGTGGTTCTGTGTCAGTGTGGAGGGGCATAGAGTAGAGTGGCATAGAGTGAACTGAGATGTAGGACAGTGGAGAGGCATACAGTGGAGAGGCATGTCATGGAGTGGAGTTTTGTGTGGTAGAGTGGAGTGGTGTGTCATAGAATGGAGTTGTGTGCCATAGAGTGGAGTGGCATGAAGTGTCATAGACTAGATTAGTATGTCGTAGAGTAGAGAGGCATGTGCTAGAGTGAAGTGGCATGTCGTAGAATGGAGTGGTGTGTCGCATAGTGGAGTGGCATGGAGTGTCATAGCGGATAGTTGGCTGTTATAGAGTGCAGTAGTGTGTCATTCAGTGGAGTAACATGCCATGGAGTGAAGTGGCATGTTGTACAGTGGAGTGGAGTGGCATGTCGAGTCATAGAGGATTTGTTTTGACTTAATATAGTTTCAAACAAATTATGGAGTACAACGCTAGTACCTAGAAAGTATTGTCGTAGTTACAGAAAAACACACACACACACATATATATTACATATATATAATTAATAATACACTGTAATAAACTACATTTGTGAAATATATTGCAGTACACTGTATTTTAGATTTTTTACTCTTTTAAAATTGTTGTAAGTATTGCAGTTTTTTCTAGGTAGTATGGTTGGTACCCAATAATAAAAAAAAAAGGAAAAGATTGAAAATACACTGTAGTACACTATATTTGTGAATTATATTGTAGTACAATGTCTTTTTGAACTTTCTATTTACATATTTCATTTTTTGAAATAAATGCAGCACTGTTTGTATACAAAGTAATAAAATAATGTTTACATACCTTTAAATACTTACCTAAGGTGACTCAATCCGTCAGATGCACTTATAATCCACTACTATGCTATATTTCAACTTTTAATCCACAATGCAGACTAAGGGCCTCGTCACAACTTTGGTGGTCATTTGGTAAGACCGCCATGGTGGCAGCCGCCAGAATACCGCCATGTTGGCGGTAATCTGACCACCATAATAAGAGTCACACTGTGAAGGCTGCCAAAAAACAGCCAAAATTCTGACACCGCCAGGACACAGGAGGGCGGGAAAGAGGCAGTTCCATTACGAGCATCCCTAGCCCAACACAATTCCACCCACCACATTATGATCCACAAATCACCACAGTGGTACTTCTATGGCAGAAAACCATTGGCGGTTTGCACCGCCGCGCTCAGTACACACTCCTGTCATAACATAGCACCACATTGGACAGTTTGAATACCACACACCTGACACACATACACACACCAAACACACCTACTCACAGCACCATATAACATCCCCCCACACAACCCACAATAGTTTGCAACTCATTTCACATATAGAGATACACAGAGCAGGCAAATACACTAACATAGCACCTATACACTGTAGGCACACATACACATCTCACTTAGCACACACCACAGAACTGCACTACCTACACAAAACACACATAACGAGCACACACAAACACCACAACCATCTAACACTCACAACTCACCACCCACAACCCCTTCAATCACCTAACACTGCACCCTTACACACGCAACACTCCCCCACCCTCAACACAACCACTACCATGTCTCCACTAAAGCACCCATGATTCACAGACGAGTTGAGGGTCATGGTGGATGAAATTGTCAGGGTAGAGCCACTTCTGTTTTAGATTTCTACAAAAATTGAGTTGTGGCAGAGAATAGACAACAGGGAGGATATCAAGAAGAGGTGGTACGACCTATGGGGGAAGGTACATTCCGTGGCATTAGAACATCAGATCGCAGTACAAAACATTAGCGTTGGGCACCCACCTCCTCCCCCACAGTTCACGTCTTGGGAGGAGAAAGCCTTGGACATTCTGCTAAGAACCCACAGCTTCCATGTCACACAATTGTCATGTTATGCATGCTTCCTCATCACCAAAATACTCCCCAATTCACTATGTATCTCACTACACCTCCCACCTATTCACCTAATGCCCGCTCCTGCATGCCACACCTCCACCCAGCACAATTGCCCACACAGCCCTTTCCAAAGGCATGAATAGCATTGGCAAATACTATCACTACGACTCCCACAATGCACTAGCCCATTAGGTAAAAACCTGGAATGTGCACATTGCCTCCCATCCCATTCATGTATGACTATTGTACTAGCTACACCAACTAGATGGTACGACTGAAGACCACTACATGTCAATGACAGAAATGCAATGGCATACCACAATGGCAAACAAGGCTAAACACAGCTACAGCTCTGTGACTAATCAAAATGCCCAGATTCCAACCCTGAAATGGACTGACCATGATATGGAATGTAAGATGGCAAGCTCCATGCACATGCACAACATGCACAGTTAGGACATTTAACCTTGCATACTCACATACTCTCCTCCCAATGGGACACCATGCTGCAATGTCCAGCCATTTTGAGTCACGTCAAGCAAGCTTGATTAGTCACTAGGTAACAGTGCTGAACAGTCATGTGAACTATCAGTAGGTACCCCAACGCATTCACAGAGCTATAGTTACCAAACCTGAGTGACAACAACCAACATGGAGTATGGTACATATGTCACAGACTACTATCTATCACCAATGATATGATGTGCAGCATCTGTTATTGACATTGGTGGGAATCATGTCAAGTCACTGTATGCATCTGATAAACAGATACCCAAACACACTTCCTATATGTAATGCTGTCTCTCACTCAATCCACAGGTACCCCTGCCAGTGTCCCCATGTAGAGGATACCAGAGACTGCCAGCCCTCCTCCGGATGAAGGCCCTATTGAGGACAACACGCCTGGATGCCTGGACACTGACGGCCTACCTGGCCCATCTGGGACACCTGATCAGTCTACAACTTCTTGCCTCACCCTGCTCACATCAATCCCCTCCAACCCTTTGGCATCAACATCACAACCAGCCCTTCGTCCACAAACCTGTGTCCCAAGGACTGTTCAAACTGTTGTGTGCCCCACAGTATGACACCATGGACAATGAAGGTCCTGCAGACACTGGGAGTGGGCACACTCTGCCAGGGGCACAAGCACCTGGGGAGTAGGGGGAGTGGGAGGGAAGTTGTGGACTAGAAGAGGAGGCCCCCAAGGGACTCCACTGACCAGGAAACTAATTCCCAAGTCCTAGGAGCATGCCAACAATCCCAGGACAGGATGGGTTAAATTATCACCATGTTGGGGGAAAACCAAAGGCTGCAGAGGGAATACCACCAGGAGGTCATGCAGCAGTGGCAGGCCCACAGTGCCACCATGGACTCCATTGCAGGGGTGCTGAGGGACAACAATACAAACCCTGTGTGCTTCCTCCAACCACCAGCAGTCCCCTTCTGCTAGCATCTGAGCCATCTACAACAGCGGCAGCTAGTGAAATTGTGGACCTGCCAGTGGAACCACAGGCCTCAGACACCCCTCCCCCTGTAGCTAAAGAACCCACCACAAATGTGGGCATCCACCCAGACATCCGCTGGAGCAGACTCTAAGATCAAACACACTGCCAGGGAATGAACCTCTCCTGATATGTCTCCCTAGTGTGCCATTGAGACACCCTATTGACTGTTCAGGGACATTGCTCTATTTTTCAAAGGCACAGGGACACTGGACCTGTGCAACCAACTGTGGTAGCACCTACTCTGATCATTCCATCTACCCTGACATCACTCATCACCTGTTGGACAATGTATGCACCTTTGGTTTGCCTTACAATATCATGGTGTGCTCCATGGAGCACAGCTACTGTATTTGTGTCTGTAATTAAACTAGTGTCATATATGGCAAATGTGGCCTGGTAATGCCCCCCTACATCCAATAGATAGTGTACTGGACAGCAGAGGGAGGCTTCCTCCGCAGGAGACACAGTACAACAGATATGTACCAGGACAGATGTCAGAGAGGTATACATCCTGGGCAAGACAATGGTGTAGTCAGTATTGCAACCTAAAGAAAAAAATGACAGAGAGTACAATCAGGAAGGAAGGCATGATGCTACACATGCCACATATACAGGTCATAGATGTTGTGCCCACTCCAGCATACCTCCTAAGCAGGGGCCTCCAGATAATACCTATACATCACCAGTCAAAGATTATACACACTAATCACTTTACCTGCCATTTGTCATGTTCAATCTAACTTTTTAACTATCACTTACATATGACAAATGACAATGAATACCTCAAATCATAGGTATCAGCACTAAGTAAGTAAGTAAGATAGCACATTCAGTGGGTGTAATGACATGAGAACTTGAGAATGCAGCCAACATACCTCTATACTGGTCTGTCCATTTGAGATTTGAATGTAGGAAACTGCAGTGAAAACACTTGTTAGAGCTGAAACAATTTCACTGTGCACCTTACATTCTATCTGTCAGATCCCTCATGTCACACGCTAGGGTAGGACCACATGACAACCCCACTAATGAACCAAGTCAGGAGGACAATTGGCACCAATGATTGTGGACATACAAGACTTGAAAACCCCACTCAATATATCTTTATGTTACTGGAAGTACTGATTGATGAGCTCAGTCATAGAGTTGGCTATACCTTCCTCTTCTACCTCCTCATCACTTGCCATTTCAACATTTCCAGCCACTGGTCCAACTGCCTCACCCTCATCAGCTGGCAATGGTATCTGATGTCTCAGGGCTAGATTGTGAAGCATGCAACAGGCAACGATTATCTTGCATACCTTTTGGGGAGAGTAGAGGATGGTACCTCCAGATAGGTCCAGGCACTTGAATATAGCCTTCAGGAGCCCAAATGTTCGTTTGATTACACGTCTCGTCCTCCTGTGGGCCTCATTGAAATGGAGTTCACCTTCTGTGGCAGAGTACCTCACTGGTGTCAACAGCCAAGGACAGTTAGGATAGCCAGAGTCACCTGTGTGCATAAATGTAGGACCAGTGAAATTACAGGTACAGCGACAGGGCAGATAGTGATGACAGGTGCCATAATAGTGAAACCCCTTATAATGCATACATACCAAGGAGCCAGGCCTTCTCTGTGTGTGGTTGTGCCATCATGTGTGGGACATTGCTTTTCCTCAAAATGTAGGAGTCATGCACAGACCCAGGATACCTGGCTGTGACTTGTGAGATGTATTGGTCTGCCAGACACACCACCTGAATATTTATGGAGTGGTAGTCCTTCCTGTTCCAATACACCTGTTAATTGGCACTGGGAGGGACCAGGGCTATATGAGAGCCATCAATGGCCCCTACCACATGAGAAGTGTGTCCCATGTCATAAAAGTCTGCTTTCACATAGGCCAATTCTGCACGTTAGGGGAACGTGATGTAGCTATTCAGGTGCTTTAACAAAGCACACAGTACATCCTTCAACACCAGACTGAACATGGACTGCGACATCCCGGCAGGTAAGCCCACTGTATTCTGAAAGGAGCCTGTGGCAAGAAAGTGTAGCACTGACAAGACTTGTACTGTGGGAGAGATGCAATAGGGATTGCGTATGGCTGCCAAGAAATCTGGCTCCAACTGTGTACATAGATCCATGATGGTATGATAATTCAGACTAGTGGATGGTACACTAGTGGTTGTCTCATTCTCCTCATGGCAGGAGATCTTGGTTGAGAGGAGAGAATGTACACTGAGTAAAGCAGTTGACACATGTAAGCAGAACATGTTAAAATAACACACACCTAACACTGTAGGGTATGTGTAGCACTGCTGACATATACTATGACGGCCATGCTGAAACGCTTTGGACACCATCTTTGCAGCACTGTGCCGTAAATGTAAGTCATATAAGACAAATGTCACATGTGTAATGTACCATTTGTGGTAGACTGAGCTTGCCTGCACTGATCAAATGAAGCATAATGAAATATACCGATGTAGTGTAATCGCGTATGTGCCTCCGAGCATCTGACCATGGCCATCATCATATATAATGCCACATCATATCATTGTGTCATGAAAGTCACAATTTTTTTATTTACTATGATGCCACAACATAGGCTTACACCGCCATTTGGGCGAATATATGTATGGTGCACTTCTTTTGGGACATCCATCATTTAAGGTGCACCAAATGGCAGCAGCCTGTCCTACTGGAGTTGACAGTTGGAAGTGACCTAACTCCGCCAGCAGATGTCGCCATGGCAGTAGGGGGTTGCAACCGCCGTGCAACTTGTCATTCATAAACATTGCTGCCTGTGGTGGACTGGGGCCAATGGCGGTGACCGCCGGTGGTGACGATCCTGTACATGGAGGCCGTGACCGCCATTTTCTGCAGCCTTGCTCACATGACTCCTGGCACTGTTGTTAGCAAGATCTCCACGACCTGAGCTGCTGTGTACTGTCTCTGAGAGACATCATGCCACAGTCCGACAGGTGATAGGGCTCCAGCCTTCACCCCAGAAGAAGCTTGTGGAGGAGGTCCCACCCCTGTATGGACAAATATGTAGGGCACCAGAGGAGCAGGTGAGTCCAGTACCATAGTCATTTGTGATAGGGGTTGTGTGTGAAGGTGGATCATGCAAGTGAACCGGGGAGGAAGTATATGATGTGAGCAGAGAGGATGGGTATGTGTGAGTTATGGGGACCTTGCTGAGACAGATGTGTATTGCCCACTGCTGTTTGTATGGTGGCAGTGTACATGACTCCTTCTGTCTGTGTCATCCATGCAGGTGAACCCCAATCAGAAGAAAGGGATCTGGCATGCCATTGCCAAGCAAGTGTGGACCCTGGGGTCCACAGCCAGCAGAGCACCCATTGTTGTAAGTGGTGGGAGGACCTGAGATGCTCGGCCTGGAAGACGGCGGAGGCACAGCTGGGATTGTTCTTCCAATGAGGCAGGGGTGCCCATCAGATCCTGACCCCTCCAAGGGCTCGCATTTTGGCAGAGGCCTACCCTCTGGTGGATGGGCATTTGAGGGCAGCTCAGCAGCCATAAGGGGGTGAGTACTGACTGTATCCTGGGACTTGGCTCTGGTTTTATGGTGTTAGGTGCCTCACTGTAGCTTCTAGGACAAGGTGGATTGTGCAACATGTATGTAGACTAGTGGACATGGGTAGTACCCACCCAGCCTATTTATTAGTTGTAGATGTGTCTTCACGGTTTACTGTCAGTGGATGTACATGTACATCTCCTGTATCAAGAAATCTCCATCTCTGCATGTGGAGATGGTCAAATGACATTGGCACATGGGTGACTCCATCCTACCTTTCCTATGGATGTGAGCTTGTGTTTCACCCTACCCATTGTGTATGACCTGGTCCATCCATCAGCATTTGAGCATTAGTGACTCTAGGGTGAAAGTCCATTCTCATCTGTATTGCTCACCTGTATTTGCCACTGGGTGGCTCTCATCTTTGCACAGGGACTATAGACATAAAGTACTGGTACGGGTATTGAATCCATGTGAGGCAGCCACTCCACTTCCACCACAGATATGGTCTGCATAGGACTTAATTTATGGGTTGGTAGTTATATTCCCATATTATGTCCATCTTCTATCTATGGGGGATGTGAAGGGTGCAACAGTAGGAATAATTAATTTGTGTGTTTGATTTGATATGATTAAAATCATCATGCCTTTCAATGTGCTAGACTTGTGGGGATATGACATTGAACCCAGTGGGATAGTACTAAGGCCCATATTTATACTTTTTTATGCAAAACTGCGCAAACGCTTTGGACACCATCTTTGCAGCACTGTGCCAAATTTATGTAACCCCGCAAGCCGGCGCAAAGGGTGAGCTAGAGTCTTGGAAAATGACGTTAGCTAGGTGGAGGTAGCATTATGGGGGAAGGGGGTTTTGCACTAAAATATGACGCTAGGCTGGAAAGATGCAAAATAAATCCTTTCACCATCCTACTGTCATTTCCTGATGCAAAACCATCCATACCACATGACTCCTGTCTTATAAAAGACAGGAGTCATGCCCACCACCCCATTGGTCAGCACAGGGGACAAAGGTCTCCTGGGCATGGCCATTGCACCCAGTGCCATGTAGGATGGCCCATTTCAGAGCCCCCACTGGCACTTTAAAAATGTTTTAAAAATATTTACCTCTAGGTACCATACTTACCTGGCATGGAGTCCCCCCATCCTCTGGTGTCCCTCTGGTGTAGGTGGGGGTATTCCTGGGGCTCAGGTGGGCACCTGTGGGTGCTTACCAGGGTGTTTGACAATGGAAATGGGTCCACGGGTTCCCTAACGCCTGCCGGACCCAGGCGTTCAATAATGGCGCTAAGCAGGCTCAGCGTCATCATTTAAGCCTGCCTCCACCGGTGCACTGGGACTTTGAGTAATATTTGGGACGGGAACGCCTACCTTGCATCTCATTGATGCAAGGAGGTTTCATGCATCCAAACAATGGCTTTAACTAAAATAGTTTGATGCTAGACAGGTCTCGCATCAAAATATAAATATGGAGTTTAGTTAGCGCTGAATTTGCATAAAAAAATTACGGTAATTCAGCTAAATAAAATATAAACATGCCCCTAAGGGTAGTAAGTACCTAGGCAGACCTCACTTTTTACAATATGTAATGTAAATGCCCTGTATGCCAATGCCCTAGCAATTACTGTGCAAATTGTTTTAGGTTCAGCCTATATCAAGTCTCAATGGTTACTTGGGGGCACATCTGATGGAGAGAAACAATGATTGATGCCCTTGGCCTAGCTGAAGTGGGTGATTTGGACAGGATTCAGTATTGTATGACTCATGAGATCTTGATCTGAAATATTTGTTGATCTTTCTTTCATGTAGCTGCCCTATGTAGTTGTGGGATCTGTTATCAGTGCTATGGCAGTCGTGTTGGTCCTTGTGTGCATAATGCTTGCATGTCTTTTCCATTTGACATGTGTGTTGTCTGGACTTAGGTACAGATTATTACATGTCTGGAATGGTGTGAGTGATGGTGGTGTTATCATGTTGTGAAGTACAACTATTTCAACTGCATGTCTGGTAGAATTGTATGTGGGCCATGATTTCATATGTGTGTTAATGAAGTTCATCAGTTGTGACACTGCAATCAAGTGATTGTGTATGGATGTGTAATGTGTGCGGCCTGGCCCATTTTCAATGCACTTAGTTGTAAGAATAGTAGTGGTATATACTGTATGTGTTTGGTGTCTGTAGATCTTCCATTGTGATTGTGTCAAACCTATCATGCTTGTGCCCCTGACTTGTATTGTACACATCAGATGTTACCTGTATGAGTCTCCAACTTGTAGTGGCTACATCATTTATCAGTTCAATATTGGTTATTCTATATAGAGTGTTAGGTCAGCCATGTTATGTGACAGGCAGGTGCTGTGTGGTGTGTGAGTGGAGTAGTCATCACTGTCATGGAACTTCACAAAGGACATGGACTGGTCAGGTGTTTTAACCTTACATGCCGTATGTGTTTTGTTCAGGTGTCAGCACTTCCAATAGGTGATATGAGTATGGAGAGGTATGAAGAGGATTCTGATAGTCAATTCTACTTCACCCAGGGCATGATGTGCATGCAAACATGGCTTTGGTGGTGATCATGTGGACGACTCCAGTCACGCTGACTTACTTGGATTTAGATGTGGGTGTGAGGCTTGCCATACAGGGGTTGGTTGTAGTGACATGTTGTGACATGATGTAGGATGTGTATTGGCACCAGCGATAGCCTATCCAGGATATGTATTCCTACAGATGTGCATGTCTAAATGTGTGTATGTGAGGTATATGTTAACGCTATCTTCCCCTCTCACTATCTCCCTTCATCCCTCCCTCTCTCTCTCTATTTGTGTGCATCAGTAGTAGCAGGTGAAGGAGATGGGATACAGGTGAATGGGGATGCTACAGGGCACTGGACCCAGAGTGCTGCTACCAGCGACAGCGAGGGTCCTAGTGGCACAGAGGGCGAGGAGAGTGCCACCAGGGAGACCAGATCTTCGCCATCAGCTTCGGAATCCTCCTCCAGTGGACACTCCCTGGTGGTGGTGGACACTTCTGGGACCACCCCAGCACCATCTTTATCCACCACTCCCGTTACTACCACTGCCCTCCCTGTATCTTCCCTCCCAGTTGTCCATGCCCGCTCATCCAAGAGGGTGGGTGTCTCCTTCGCCGCAGGCACCTCTGCTCCTGTCCCAGTCAGCTCTGCTGCCCTCAGTGAGGAGGCTATTGCCCTCCTGAGGTCCATCTCTGTGGGTCAGTTGACCATTGTGAATGTCATCCAGGGACTGGCAGCTCAAGTCCAGCAGAGCAATGCATTCCTGGAGGGCATTCACTGTGCACTGGCTGGCCTACAGAGATCCTTTCAGGCTCTGGCCTCCACACTGATGGCAGCCAGTCACCGTTTGTCTTCTTTCCCCCCTCCACCTCCTTCTTTCCAATTCCAAACCCCTCTTCCCAAACCCAGCCAAAGCACACAGACAGACAAGCATGCACCCACCTTAACATCCAGGGCTACAGCTGAGAAACACAAGCACCACAAGACCCACCACCGGCATGCACACAAAAACACCAACCTGCAGAAACACCAACATTCATTACCTGCATAGACTCCCACACCACTCCACATTCACAGACACTACACCAGACACATTTGTAGACACCACACCAATATTCACTGATCCAGGCATAGCTCCTATCCTACCCACAGTCAGCACAATAGCAGACCCGCAAACATCCACCCCAGTCACCACATCCGTAATTACAACAACCACTGACATCCCTACATGCAGCAGATTGTCCAACAGTCACCCATCCAGCATGGCATCTCCCAGCACTTCCCCCTCCCTCCAAAGGCACATAAACGCCCACATTCATCTACCCAACAGACACCCAGCACCCACAAGCATTCCTCACATACACTTGCACCCAAGACATCCATCAAGATATTCCTAAAGCCACTCCCTCTTCCTCAAGTCCCAAACGCTTTTACCATGACCATCCGTCTGTGTCTAAAAATGTGTTTCTCTCTGAGTTATCACTTTTCCCTACTTTTCTCCCACCCCCTGATACTCCCAAACAGTCTGTGTCCCTCTCCAAGTACAGCCCTTTCACCTCCAAGTCCTCCCCTGTCCCGTTCTAGTACTCATGTTCCTCCCCCTGCCAAGAAGTCGACCCTTCCCAAGTATTCCCAGCCCTCCCCTAAAGCTCACCCTAAGCCTCCCTCCCAAACCCAAGCCCAAGCCCAATGAACCCCTCCCAAACCCAAGCCCAACCCCCCAATTCCCCTAATCCCTGATGTGCCTGCCTGCCCTCTTGATGCCCCTACCCTGTGGAGGTCATTTAGCAGTCTGGAGTCATGTAGGGGCACACACAAGTGCTGTTTGTGCATTATGTACTCTGCAGTTTGGACTGGCCTATGGCCTTTTATATTGCACATAGTTATTTATTTTTTCCATATTATATTTTTAATATATCTGGGCCAACCAGTTGTTGGTTCCATAGTTACATATTTGTCCTGCCTATCATTTCCACATGGCTGTTTACGTCTTTGTGTGTGAGTGACATGTGCGTGTGTGTTGGTTGTGCTAGTTGTTGTGTATGGGTAGCATGTGTGGCCCTGGAATTTGTCCGTCTGTGATGGCACTGTATTGTGTGTAGAAAATGTTTCTGTTTTGAACTTGCATGTCTGTAGATATTTTGTGTATTGTTTGTGTTGACATGTGCAATGGTGGTGTTGTGTGCCCTTGTGTGGTTGTAGTGTGTGTGTGTGCATGTGTGTGGTGATGGGTATATCAGAAGCGTTGTGTGGTGTGTTAGTGTGGTATGCCATATGCCTCGTTGTATGACTGTGTGATTGTGTGTATTGGTTGTCAGGTGTTGTTACGTGTTGTTGTATGCATGTAGTGTGAGCTGGAGATGTGTATTGTATTTGCTTGGTTCCGAAGTCGTTGTGCAACCAGGAACAGTGGGAGGACATGCAGTTTATGTTCCATGGCAAATCTGGATGGGTATGTGTTCCAGAAGGTGAGTGTCTCCTTTTCTAGAGTTGGTTTCCACCAGTGTTTCTGTGGTGATGTGACCGCGGTGGAAACCTTGGTGATGTGCAGCCTTGTAAACTGTCCGGTGGGAACATGGTGTCCGCCTGGTGGTGCGGGCAGGGGATTGGCTTTATTGTGTTGGGAAGACTGCCATGGTCATAATTTGGCAGTCTTCTCCACCGCCATGTCTGAGACTGCCAAACTTGTAATGAGGGCGTAAGTGTGGACTAAACAACAAGTCTGCCTTTTACTTATGTGCTGTCTTGTCATCAGCATGTGGTATAACATGAAATTACAGCTGTATACTGAGTCAAATACATCAATAAAATTGTATTCCTATTACACTTTAAACTATTTAACCAAATTACATCTACTACCAAAAGTAATCCTTTCTACCCCATAATCAGTACTCGCACACCCACCATAAATAGTATTTTCATCAAAAATTTGACTGCAACTATTACAATGATATTACCAACAATGTAATCAAAGATGTCATGAGTCCCATAATGAGTGGGGTAATTAGCAGTACATGGTGAGGGCACGAGTTATAGTTACCTTTGGGCACGAGTTATAGTTACTTGAGATACCTCTAACTATAACAGTTGAATTTATATTATTTTGCATGTTTAAAATGTGAACCTAACTATAACGTCCCTGTAACCTTTGTTTTTTAAATGAGTTTCTATGTTTTTTTTCATTCTATTTACTATCTGTAACATACCTGTAACCTTTGCTTTTTCAGTGAATGTCTATGATTTTTTTTTTTATTTAAGGTAATTTCATTACTATACGTTAATCCAACCCCCCCTGCACGGCCTTTGGCAGTATGCCTGCAGCCAGGCCCTGTGGCCAACCCCTACACTCACCCAGCCCTGCGCTGAGCATGGCTGTGGGGTGTGCACAGTGGGGGTTAGCTGCATGCCTGACCCTTAACCACCCAACCCCACGTTACACACAACCTTTGGCCATGCACATCAGTAGTTGATGGCAGGTCCGCATGCACCCTCCAGGCTGACCTCGGTCCCCGGGATCCTATCCCCTGGGGTGCAGTCTAAATATTTTTTCTTTTGGGGAGAGGGGCCGCATGGCTTCGTCCATAGGCTGATCTCAGGATCAGGACCACAACCCCTGGGGCCTGGTCTACATATTTAATATTTTTTTGGGGGGGTTCCTCCACTCCCTATGCCAATCTCTGCCTTGGGGACCCCATCCCCCAGGGACTGGCCTAATTATTATTATTTTTTGGGCCCCTTCCCCAGGGCCGTCCCTGTTCTGTGGACCCCATCTCCTGGGACCCAGCCATATGACCTGGGTGCCCACAGGACACCCGGTCACAATGTTGAGGTCCACGGGGAGCTTGAAGACCCCCGCAGTCCCAGCTGGCTCCCCACCTCCTGTTGGAGCTGGCATTGATGCTACAGAGAGGGAGCTGCTAAAGCAACTTCCTCTCTTGAGAGCAATGTTTCCTCCATTTCCCTGCCTGCATCTCCGCAGGCAGGGCAACAGATGAAACCAACACTCGCAGTGAGAGAGAGCTGTTTGACAGCTCTCCCTCACTGTGAGCAGAGTGTTTGCTATGACTTGGCGGGAGCTGTCAGCTCCCACCAAGTCACAGCAAACAGCTATGTACCAGAGGTTGATACCTGGGGACATAGCAGGAGATGGCCCTGTGGGGTGGCGGTCCCTATGGTCATAAGGGGCTCCAAAAGGGGGGACGCACAGCCTCCCCAATGTTATAATCCTGGAGGTCTGCAACTGTCCCACTATATATATTTAAATTAGCCATGGGGAGGTGACAGTTCCCAGGTCTGTGGCAGGGCTGGACAGCCCCCCACATTGATTTTATATATGCTCCCTGTGGAGGTCCCCTGGGCTGCGGGGGGTTGCACGCCTACCCGCATTGACTTTCTCTATTGAAACTAGGTCCTAACTATAACTACCTAGTGGTGATATACATATATATATATATATATATATATATATATATATATATATATATATAAATATATATGTGTGTGTGTGTGTATATATATATATATATATATATTGTTTTGCTAATCACTGTAGCGCCTTCATGACGCTTTCCAAAAAAATGTTAATCCACATCATCATCTCCTTCCTGGAAAGCTTTGTTTTGATCCATCAAGCAAGCTGGGGCTGTGTAAAAGGAGATCCCGTGGTTTACACCAAATTTGGTGGAATGCTAGATCTTTACTCTTAAAGTATGCATTTGTGATTTGTTGTGAATCTGTTCAGGTGTTTTCGAGAAATGAAGGTTAACAAAATAGAGATGTCTCGGCATTTGGTTCTGCAGGAGTACCAAAGGGCAACCTTGTGAGTATTGCAGGACTTAAACAAAAAGTATTAAAAAACCATGGCCCTGCTCCATGTGCATCAAGGGATTGGCTGTCCACAGGCAGTTGGGCACCCTCTGGGGGTTTTGTGATCAGGGCCTAGCTACAGGCCAGGCTCATTGGCCAAACCCATCATGGAGGTAGTGTGATGTGGGAGGGGGTTGGCTGCCTGTGGGGGATGGGCCAGGCCCTGCACTCGGTCACAAGGTATGCTCAGTGATGGAGTAGGGGAAACATGTTAAAAAAAACAAAGAAATCACTAAAGAAATCATTTGGTTTAATAATAATATCTTCCTTTATGTTAAAGGATCTCAGAAATTCACTGAAAAACAAATGTTAAAGTAACCTTATAGTTAGGTAAGGTACTAAGGGGCATATTTACAAACCCCTAGTGTCATCGAAGCATCACTTTTTGTGACGCCCTAGTGGCGCCGTACACTGCGCCATATTTACAAGGCAGCGATAAGTCAGTTTTTGTGACTTAACTCCACCTTGTAAATAAGGACCCTCCAAACGCGGCACTTTGCATAGAAGGGGCACGCAATGGGTGTTGCTGTGGGCGTTCCACATCAACACCTATTGCATTTTGACAGTGACCCAGATTTCGTAAACCTGAGGCAGCGCCAAAATCTAACACCACCCCAGGGTGCAACAAGGAGAAATGCTTTCCTTTCTCCTCATTTTTTGCTATTTCTATGTGTGCTGCATTTTGCAGCACACATAAAAAGAGCAAATTGGCAGTGAAGTTTGTTTTTGTGCTGGAAGGTATCTCTTCCTGCATAAAAACAATCTCCCCTGCAGCGTAGTCATCCTTGCACCAAGGTGCAAGGGTGGTTGCTTTGGCGCTCAGCAGCTAATTTAGCACCGGTGCAGGGTGAAACACAGGGGTGAGCCATATTTTAGTGAATACGGCGCATTCTGCCTTTTAGAAGAGATGCAGCGCGTTGCTGCCAATTTTGCCACAGCGGCCCGCTGCACCACTTCTTGTCAATCTGCCTCTATGATTTTAGATTGCATTAAAAAATAAACTAGAAATTCACAGAGAAAACCAAAGCTAATGTGATTTTATTGTTAGCTCTTGTAATAATACAGAATTTAACATTTTAAAACAAAAACCACTGAAATTCACCAGTTAGAATTTACTAAGTTTACTATAACTTGTAGCCTCGCCTTGAACTACTTATGACCTCACATATTAAGTCACTCATAACATGTTCAATGACATCATTGATGACATTGATGACATCTCAAGTGACATCAAAGCCAATGGGGCAGGCTATAATGTCAAACAGCGCATTTCTGCATGCAACACATATAAACAATATTTGTGAATGCTAATATTTACTTTTCTGGTGCATTAAAGCCAGACCAATTGGACAGAGTTTGTTTATATAATGGTTAATTCCCTACTTCTGACCCTTTTAGGTACTATGCACACCAGCTGTTATTATTACTTAGTTTTATTGATAATTGTCTGACCTATGATGTATAGAAGGCCGAGTCAGCAACGTGGGGATTCGCAGTCTGACCTGCTGATCAGTGCATACTCCAGCAACGATCTTTCATATCATGCTGTCTATAATAAGCAGTGATGAAACCGCAGGCTGTTCTAAGAGCTTACAGTAAAATACTTAATGACTGTTATTCATCCTTCCCTTAATCTGCCACTGCGCTCGAAGACTGGAAGAGTAATACATTTTTGTGTCACAAATAGTTGGGTAAAAGACAGTTTAGGTTACAGTTCATGTTGGATTCATGGAATTGTGAACTGACACAAGTTGTGGTGCTCGACGTCTATAGCTGCGCAGTAAAATGTATCAAGGATGAATAAATGACAAATTTGTGAGTTTCTCTAGCTTCTCCTTCATACCACCCGGCTAGTTCCCGAAAAAGAAGCACATCTATTTCTCTCTACTTGAGAAAACACGATTTGCAAGGTATACTTCATTGAACTGACAGCTGTGGTGAGGTGGAATCTCACAGCAGCACATACGGTTATTCATTCTTCATGCTCTTAATTCAAATTAAGCAAGAACGAGAAATGTTTTATATTAGCACCTTCTAAGTTCATAAAACAGTCTTTAAATATCCTCTAAATGTGCAATTTTAGCAGCCTGTGATCCACTACGGTTCTATTAGTAAATTAGCCCTTACACATTATTAGTAAAGCGTCTCACCTTTCCTTATTAAGGTGGACATATTTTTCTATGAAAGATGCTCTGTGAAAACAGATATGATCTACTACCTGGAAACAAAGACAAATCTCCAATGTATACGGTAGCCGTTTTATTTTATTTTATGAAAGTGTATTGAATTCAATAGAAATTGAGTTCATATAGCGCTTACTACCCCTGCTGAGGCTTTGGCGTGCTTTACAGCAATTACCCAAATTTAGGGCCAGATGTATAATTTTTCATGCAAAACTGCATTAGCGCAGTGTTGCGTGAAAAAATATCACTCTGGCTAGCACCCTTCCAATACGCCAGCCGGGCACAATATTTATTTATGGAATGGCGATATCCGGCGCTAATGCCTTGTTAGCATCCTTGAAAAGGATGCTAACCGGGTGGGGGAGGCGTAGGGGAAACCGGGGCTTGTGTGCCAAATTATGGCGCTACACTGTTTAGAGGCAGAAAAATTGCCTCTAAGCAGTGTAGCGCCATTTTCTGGCGCAGAACCCCCATAGACATGGTTCCTGTCTTAATAAAGACAGGAGCCATGCCCACCACCCCAATGGCCAAGCCCAGGGGATGAATGTCCCCTGGGCATGGACAATGGGGCCACACCATGCAGGGGGCCGCAAGTCAGGGACCCCGAGCAGTGAAAAAAATATATATATACTTACCGGGACTTACCTGGAATGGGTCGCCCATCCTGTCGTGTCCCTCTGGTGTGGGTAGGGGTGGGTTGGGGTGTCCCTGGGGCCAGGAAAGGGCACCTGTGGGCACTTTCCATGGTCTCTGACAATGGAAATATGCCTACAAGTCCCCTTACACCTTCCCACACCCAGGCGTTAAATAATGGCGCTAAGCAAACTTAGCACCATTATTTAAGGCACTCATCCCCCGTGCTGGATTTTAGCACGGGAGGATAAATATGGCGCTAAAGCCATATCGTCCCTTTCTGGACGGGAATGCCTACCTTGCATCTCATTGACGCAAGGTAGGTTTTCACATCCAGAAACAGAGGTTAACTCCACAACTTTGGCACTAGATGTGTCTAGCGCCATAGTATAAATATGGAGTTAGGTTTGCACTGAATTAGTGTAAAAAGAAATGACACTAATTCAGCGCAAACCAAGTATAAATATGGGCCTTAGTGGTTAATCCAGTGGTATTGGTTATTGGTGGTTACCTGGATTTGTCTTGCGTAGTGCTTAATTTCAGCCTGTGGTTGCTGGTGGCAGCCAGTGGAACTTATTTTTGGGGAATGACTTATTTTTCTGCATCAGATTTCTGTGTAGAGCGAAAAAAGGAAAAACAAACAAAACAGAAAGATGGAGGAAGAGGAAGACAGAAAAACCATCAGAAAGTGGCAAAGCAGGAACCTACAAGAGTGGGATAAAATGGGCAGTGGGTGTCTGATAGTGGATTAAAGAGGCCTGAGGTGCATTTAGGCTACCAGCTTTAGTATTTGGCACACCAACATTTAAGTGCAACCACTGCAGGCTGCTGATCAGAGCTTCAACACCTGCACTCTCTTTTTCACAAGTTATGCTCTGTGCTCCTAAGTAAGGTATTTCATGCATTTACTCCAGTTTTCTGTGATAATTATCACATTAAAATAGATAGGTGTTATCAATAGAGGCTTCTATGTGACAAGCAAATGGCTGTTGGAATGAATAGATATGCTGTTAGGTTGTAAGTATATTGTTTCGAAGAAAGAGAGACTAAAGCAGGCAGTTGTATAATTTAAAGTAGAGTAAATATATTCAGAAAGCTTGCTGGAGGTGTAGGGGAAGGAGATGGTCATTCAAAAGTAGTAAAGGAGGAAAGATTTTAAGTGTTTAAGATAAGGTCAACCTTTCATGCAGAGTTTTGGTGAATAATGAAATAAAAGTAACCCTCAAACAGCCCAACTATCCCCAAACTAACAATACCCACTACAGACTCCCAACAGTACAAAGACAAAATTAGACACCAAATAAGACAAATAAACACTTAAAATAAACAACTGAGACAATTACAAATAAAACAGATGACAAATAGGATGGCACAGAGGAGATAAAAGCATAATTGGGACAGACAAATCACTAAGCACAGCCACACAGTCTAGAAAAATTAGACTGCAAAGTGAAATTGAAAGTACGCCCACTGTACCATTTCTGTAAACAGGATATCCTATTACATCACTTCCTGCCTCAAATGTGGTGCATTTTTATTATGATACGTCAAAAGTTTATGACGCTTACAGTATGTGCGTCAATTTTTTTTTATGCAAATGCTTAAAAATTACCCTGCATCCATAGTTCAAAATATTTAGCATTGGTAACCAATTTCATGGGGTACAGTGTATGAATTACCGATTGGGGCCAATGGATGTGTAATGGCTGCGAGCGTCATTTTTCTATGCATCTGCAGTGATTTTTTACGCATATGTGTCTTTTTTTCGCTTTTGCGTAAACATTTATGGGGGTTATGGTTCTGGTAAGGATATTGGTGTGTGGCATGACGAACTCCAAACTGGATGTTGGTGTGTGGCTTGACGTTCCACCATTGCCCATCGGGGCTGTGGGATTCTGGACCCTCATGGGCTGTGACTCCGGCGGTGGCGGTGGTCTCCTGACCAGTAACGATACTTGGGCCCTCCTGGGCTATGACTCTGGCGGTGGTCTCCTGACCAGTTACGATACTTGAGCCCTCCTGGGCTGTGACTCCGGCGGTGGCGGTGGTCTCCTGACCAGTAACGATACTTGGGCCCTCCTGGGCTATGACTCTGGCGGTGGTCTCCTGACCAGTTACGATACTTGAGCCCTCCTGGGCTGTGACTCTGGCGGTGGCGGTGGTCTCCTGACCAGTAACGATACTTGGGCCCTCCTGGGCTATGACTCTGGCGGTGGCGGTTGTCTCCTGACCAGTAATGATACTTGGGCCCTCCTGGGCTATGACACTGGCGGTGGTCTCCTGACCAGTTACGATACTTGAGCCCTCCTGGGCTGTGACTCCGGCGGTGGCGGTGGTCTCCTGACCAGTAACGATACTTGGGCCCTCCTGGGCTATGACTCTGGCGGTGGTCTCCTGACCAGTAATGATACTTGAGCCCTCCTGGGCTGTGACTCCGGCGGTGGCGGTGGTCTCCTGATCAGTAACGATACTTGGGCCCTCCTGGGCTATGACTCCGGTGATGGTCTCCTGACCAGTTACGATATTTGAGCCCTCCTGGGCTGTGACTCCGGCGGTGGCGGTGGTCTCCTGACCAGTAACGATACTTGGGCCCTCCTGGGCTATGACTCTGGCGGTGGTCTCTGGACCAGTGACGACGGGGCTGGCGGTTGGTTCTGGACCGCCGAAATGATGGCGCACTTCTCCGCCGTGACACTCACAACAGGTTGGGGAGACTTCCTCAGGACCTTCCCCACCTTCTTTGGAGTTACAGATGACTCACCAATAGCCTTGGATCCCATTTCACTGTTTGTCCCACTAGGAGTCTTGACACGGTCCCGTCGTCCACTCTCCAATTTCGGAGCCTTTACAGGGGGTGGGCTGACAGTGCCTTGGCTCCGGGTCCTACTGCCTGCCCTGGTGGACGGGGCACTCCAAAAACCTGGTACACGCACCACTGGCACTGGAGGCTTTTTGGCTGAGGCGCTACGACGGGACTGATGAATTGGAGGGGGGGTGGGGGCAAAAAGGTCAATTTGACATAGGGACAGTTTCTGACGTACACTGGGATGGGTAGCTGGAGGGGCTCTGGGAGTGGAGGAAGAGGAGGTGGTTGTAGGAGGTGTCACTTTAGCTGTTTTGGGTGCAGGTGCAGGTACTGGAGGCTGTCGTTAGGTGGATGGATGTTGGGTGAGTGATTGCCGGCGTTTGTGTACTTTGGGAGGGGGCATCACAGACACACTGGGAGAGGACACAGGGGACGTGTATATGGCAGTGGAGGTGGTGAGTGCAGGTGAGCGGTTTGTGGTGCTGGGTGTCCTGCTGCGAGTCCTAGTGCCTGTAGATGTGGTGCGTGCAGGTGTGTGTGTAGCCGATACTGGGAGGGAGGAGGGAGAAGAGGAGGAGGGGGACACAGTGGAGTCAGTGGATGTTGCTGTGTCTGTATGGGTGTGATGCTTGTGTGAGTGCCTGTGGTGTGTGTGGTGCCTATGTTTGCTTGAGCTACTTGTGTGTGTTGACTTGTGTGCATGCTGGTCTGTAGGTGTGCTTGGGATGGGCTGGGGTACAGGGGATTGGGTCTGGGTGGAGGAAATTGGAGGGGGAGGCTGGACACAGGGACAATGGCTGCCATCAGTGCTGAGGCCAGAGATTGCAGGGTTTGCTGAAGGACAGCCTGACCAGAATGAATGCCTTCCAGGAATGCATTACTGTGTTTCAACTCTCGTTCTACACCCTGGATGGCATTCACAATGGTAGACTGCCCAACAGTGAGTGACCTGAGGAGGTCAATGGCCTCCTCACTGAGGGCAGCAGGGGTGACTGGGGCAGGGCCTGAGCTGCCTGAGGCGAAGGTGATGCCCACCCTCCTGGGTGAGCGGGCACGGGGCGAACGCTGAGGGGCTGCTGGGAGGGCGGTGCTGGTAGGGGAGGTGGCGGATGTACCTGTAGAAGTGGGGCGCACAGATGGTGCCGCCACCACAGGGGAGCTCCCATCGGCGGACGAGTCCGTGTCGCTGTTTGGTGATCCTGTGGCCGACGTGAAGCTCCCCTCGCCCTCCGTCCCACTGGTGAATTCAGGGTCTGTGGTGTGGCCCTCCATGGCCATGTGGGATGCAGCTCCCTCGTGCTCCGGTGCCACTGTACCTCCGCCTGTTGATGCTGATGTACAGAAGGACAGGGAGAGCAGAAAAAGGGTGGAGACAGAAGAAAGAGAGTTTTAGTGCATGGCATACCGCTACCGTTGGCGGACAAGACAAACGCAGCAGCCCCCTGCATTACGCTGTGCTCCTGCCCTCTGCACATGCAATTTCTGGGATATGGCCTACATGGCAATGGTAGAAATTTGCCCACATGGCAAAGGGGCAACTATACATCAATTTGCCTTTTTTTTGAGCTGGGGTAGAGTGCCACATGGCCTACATAACGGAGGGGCCTTGCCTACCTAACTCGCCCTGGCCTAGGGACACCCACAGCCCACCACCCCCACCCAGACAGCTCCACTGCACGCAAAGTCCATAGGATGAGGTCGTACTCACCCCCTTGTGTCTGCTGTGATGTCCTTAAGCGCCCATCCAAATCCAGGTAGGCCACCGCCAGGATCCGGAACATCAGGGGGGTCATGGTGCGACGGGCACCCCTCCCACGTTGGGAGGCCATCCCCAGCTGAGACTCCGCCGTCTTCTTGCTGCAGCGGCAAATGTCCTCCATCTCTTCCGGCAGTGGGTGCCCCGTCTCTGGTGGGCCCCCAGGGTCCGGACTTCCTTGGCGATGGCACGCCAAATGTCCCTCTTCTGGTGGGCGCTGACCTACATGACATGCACAAGGAAAGAGGAACAGTCATTACCTACAGCACCGTCGTTGTAATTGGCCCCCTCCCAACTCTATCCCTGTGGCCCATTCATCCCCATGCATGACTGTTCTAGGTTCTCTGCCCCCTTCCCTCATCCACCCAGCCCTGTCCACCCAGGCCTAGCCCATACAACGTGCTCCCTGTGTACTAACCTGTTGGTCTGGAGGACCGTAGAGTAGCATATACTGGGGGAGGACCCCATCCACAAGTTTCTCCAACTCCTGTGCAGTGAAGGCAGGGGCCCAGACGCAGCAGCCATCGTCACTTCCAGACCGAGGTCACAGCAGCACTAGCAGTGTAGGTCCTCTCCTGTCGAAGGTCAGGTATCTAGTGATTGAAGAGATAGAAAATGGTGGTGACGTCCGCGGCGGTGACGTCCGCGGCGGTGCGCATCATCAGCGCCAGCGCACCCGTTCATTGGCTCCTGGGACCCATAGGGTCCAATGCTAACCAATGCAGCATTGCGCCCCGCTCTACGACCGCCTACCGCGACGGTGTCCAACGCCAGCGCAATTACCCCACAATTCCATTGTCCCAGTTTAGAGGTCAGGCAGCCGCCATTTCAGGGGCCCACATGGCTTCAATTACTACTGTGTCACACATACCCAGGCCTACACTCAAAACCTTTCCCAGATGGGTTAATTGTCTGGTGTAGTCTTGTGTGTGACTGTGGGTACATACCTGGAGGAATGCTGACAGTTTTTTCGCTGTTGCCCTTCTTAGGCACCGTCAGTTGGGACATATTGCAAGATGGCGGAATCCGCCGGTGTACCAACCGCTGGTGGACCTGTTGACAATGGAAGAGCGACATGTCATCGTGACCTACCGGTTTGACCGTGCCACAATCCGGGAACTATGTACCCAGTTGGAGCCAGACCTGATGTCACCAATCCGCCATCTGACTGGAATCCCCACTGACATGCAGGTGATGTCAGTGCTCCATTTCTTTGCAAGTGGGTCTTTTCAGACAACAGTGGCCATGGCATCAGGGATGTTCCAGCCTATGTTTTCCAACGTGTTGTCCAGAGTGTTGTCTGCCCTGCTGAAAAACGTAAGGAGATACATCATTTTCACTGAGGTGGCGGATTTGCCTACAGTGAAAGGTGACTTCTATGCCCTTGGACATATCCCCAACGTCATAGGTGCCATTGATGGGACCCATGTAGCTCTGGTCCCCCCCGCAGGAATGAACAGGTGTACAGGAACAGGAAGAGTTATCATTCGATGAATGTCCAGATGGTCTGTTTGGCAGACCAGTACATCTCGCAGGTAAATGCAATGTTCCCTGGCTCAGTGCATGACGCCTACATCCTGCGGAATAGCAGCATCCCTGATATGATGGGTGAACTCCAGAGGCACCGTGTATGGCTATTGGGGGACTCTGGTTACCCCAACCTGTCCTGGCTACTGACCCCAGTGAGGAATCCCAGGACCAGGGCAGAGGAACGGTACAATGAGGCCCATGGGCGGACTAGGAGGGTGATCGAGCGTACCTTCGGCCTCCTGAAGGCCAGGTTCAGGTGCCTCCATATGACAGGTGGGTCCCTATTCTACTCACCGAAGAAGGTGTGCGACATCATCATCGCCTGCTCCATGCTCCATAACTTGGCATTGCGACGCCAGGTGCCTTTTCTGCAGGAGGACGATCCAGATGACAGTGTTGTTGCAGCGGGTGAGCCTGTGGAGCTTGTGGACAGTGATGAGGAGGAAGCTGATTAAGATGAAAACGACAACAGGGAGTCAGTCATACAGCAATATTTTCAATGAGACACAGGTGAGTACAATTTCATGTTTCACATTATATTACATTTCACACGTCTACCTCTATCCTCTACCTACATTTCACTCCCTATTTGGTAACTGAGTTGTCCCCTTCCATTCCAGTTTCAGTAATGTGGTAACCTACGTGTCAACAGCTTGCACCCTTGAAAGGCTTGTGATGTGTGACATTGGTATGTTGACCTTCCAATGGGTAACCTTTTTTAACACTGTAATTGACAATACAAAGTTCACAATCATTGACTGACTCCAATATTATTGAGGTTTCAAGGGTGTTTATTGAAGTGCATAAAAATATAGGGGGGTTGTGAAATGGGGAGAGATCATGGTGGAAGAATGTCCATGGCAGAGTCCTGTCTATTAGTCTCACAGGTACATTGCACATCTGGCTATTGGAAGTGGAGCTGGGGCAGTTCCAATCTGGACAGGGTAACAAAGTGGGACAGTGGGGGGACAATCAAGGTGGTCTTATTTCCTGGCGGGGGTCTTGCCATCTTGCTCTGTCCTGTTCCTGGATCTCAGGGCCCGCTTTTGTGGTGGTTGTCCGTCTGCAGGGGGTGGGGTGCTGGTGTGGTGGTCCTGTGGCGGGGCGTCCTGTCCACTAGTGCCGGCGGAGGTGGTGGCCATTTCATCGTCCTGGCTAGTGTCAGGGGCCCCTTGGAGTGCCACGGTGTCCCTCAAGGTCTTTTGAATGAACGTCAGCACCCCTACGATGGTGCCCAGGGCGGAGGCGATGGTCCTGAGCTCCTCCCTGAACCCCAAATACTGCTCCTCCTGCAGACGCAGGGTCTCCTGAAACTTGTCCAGAACCATCGCCATCGTCTCCTGGGAGAGGTGGTATGCTCCAATGATGGAGGATAGGGCCTCGTGGAGAGTGGGTTCCCTTGGCCTGTCCTCCCTCTGTCGCACAGCAGCCCTCCCAGTTCCCCGGTGTTCCTGTGCCTCCGTCCCCTGGACCGTGTGCCCACTACCACTTCCCCAGGTCTCTGTTGTTGTTGGGGTGGTGGGTTACCCTGGGTGCCCTGTAGTGGTGGACACACCGCTGATTGACCTGTCCTGGGTAGGGAGGTATGGGCCCGCTGGGTGGGTGCTGTGCTGGTGTTACCAGAGGGTGTAAGTTCGGTGTTGGGCTGTGGCTGGGCAAGGGGAACCGACTGTCCTGAGGCCCACGATGGTCCGGGCTGGTCATCAAGATCCAGTAGGGCAGAGCTGCTGTCATCACTGTGGGCCTCTTCTGGGGGTGGAGTGGTGTTGTCTGGACCCTCTGGTGTGGTGACGTTCCTTCGGGTTCCTGCTGGGGTATAAGTACATGATTATTGCATGTGTGTGTTTCATGGTGTGCAATGGTTGGGTGTGCGTGAACCCCAGTGCAGGCATTCCTGTGTGGGGGCTTGTGTGGTGATGGTTGGGGGGTGTTGTGGGTCTGTGCAGTGGGCATGCTTTAGTGATGGGTGTCCATGCTTAGTTGTGTCATGCAGGTCTTGGGGTTGGGATGGGTGGTTGGTGTTATGGGTAGGTTAGTGAGGAGTTAGGGTGATAGGGGAGGGTGTGAGGGTGGGGGTGTGTGATAGCATGCAGGTAGGGTGGGGGATATGATAGTGAAGATTTGACTTACCAGTGTCCGTTCCTCCAACGACTCCTGCGAGGCCCTCAGGATGCAAGATGGACAAGACTTGCTCCTCCCATGTTGTTAGTTGTGGGGGAGGAGGTGGGGGTCCGCCGCCAGTCCGCTGTACTGCGATGTGGTGCCTGGATACCGTGGAACGCACCTTCCCCCGTAGGTCGTTCCACCTCTTCCTGATGTCCTCCCTATTTCTTGGGTGCTGTCCCACGCCGTTGACCCTGTCGACTATTCTTTGCCATAGCTCCATCTTCCTGGCTATGGATGTGTACTGTACCTGTGAGCCAAATAGCTGTGGCTCTACCCTGATGATTTCCTCCAACATGACCCTGAGCTCCTCCTTGGAGAAGCGGGGGTGTCTTTGGCGTGACATGGGGTGTTGTGTGTGATGTGTGGGGTGGTGTATGTGTTGATGAGTGTGGTGAGTGTAGTGGTATGTGGTGTTTTGTGCGTGGATGTTGTGTGGGTGATGGTGTAGTGTGCCTCTGTGTGATGGTGTTATCTATTCTGTGCTGTCTCTCTCTGGCCTTCGTCTCTAATTTGTGGTCGTAGGGGTTTTTGGGTGATGTGGGTGTGTGTTTTATATAGTGTTGGGTGTGTGGGAGTGGTGTGTGTATGTGTATCAGGTGTGTGTATTTGGAATTATCCAATGTGGCGGTGTTTTGGAGATGTGTGTGTATTTTGAGCGCAGCAGTGTGTAACGCCAATGGAATACCGCAGTTGAAAGACCGCCGCGTGGATTCGTGGGTCGTAATAGAACGGGCGTGTTTCTGTTGGCGTGGAGGTGGAGGATTTGTTTCCGCATATTTATCGCTGACCTTTGGTGTGGCGGACTTGTGTGGGTGTCTGAATTTCGGCGGATTCCGTGATGTGTGTCATAATAGCTGTGCCGGTCTCCCGCCACTGCAGCGGTGTATTGGCAGTCTTCTGCACGGTGGTAAGCGGCTTTTACCGCCAATGTTGTAATGACCCCCATAGTCTTATTACAGGGCCACCTAGAAAAGGGTGGGGAGAGACTGAATAAATGCCTGTGACAGAAATTATAACCTGGGATGGCATACACAGGGCATGTCTTGTGAGCAATGCTTGTCATAATTGGGGCACTTGGGCTATCCATTTGCAGCTTACATGGACTTCTTGTCACACATGCTCCTTTCAGAGATAGCTGATGTCACACTTACTGCTGTCAAGGGTGTGGTCATACATTCCTTTTACTAATGCAATTGCAAATCCACTGGCTCATGTATGAAGCAGGTTTTTTACTTGTGATTGATGGTGTCTTAGTTGTGTGACATATGCTGCAATGAACCATGTTGCCAACATGGATGTGCCCCATAGTTGTGCTACTCTGATATTGCCCTTCAAATGTGAAATGAACACCATATATGTCATTTACACTGTATGTGAAGTTGGGTAGACATTCATACCCAACAAATGTGATATCGCTTTTTCAGTATTCTAATCTGTATGATTGCACTGCTCCATGAGGCTAAACTCAGATTGTGATTCCAGGGATGCTTAAATAATTACCCAGACCATGATTTAGTGATTAGATTAGGTGTTTAATGAGATATGGTAAGAAAGTGGTGATGGTGACTATAGTTAAAAGAAGTTTTGTACAATGTGTTGTCTCTGACGCAATCCTGCAGCAGTGTTTGGATGGTCCACCTCATGTTGATGGGCAGCATCCTCCTCTTCCTCCTCTTCAGGCATTTGTGGGTCTGGTACATAGAGGGGAATGTTCCTCCTTACACATATATTGTGCAGGATGGAACAGGTCAGAATGATCTTGCAGACATTTCCGGGGAATATAAGAGGCTGCCTCTGGTGATGTCGAGGAACCTGAATCTTGACTTCAGGATGCCAAAGGTCCTCTCTACTATGGTGCGTGTCCTCTAATGTGTCTCATTACAGGCACGCTCTGCTGCAGTGCTTGGGTTTGCAAATGGGGTCATGATCCGTGGCTGGATCCCTTACCCCTGTCCAGCTGAAAGAGAAAATTAGAGAACATTTTTGATGGAGCTTGCACCATGATTATCACTTTGCATGGCAGTTGTTATCTTGTGTTGTCTGTGACTCATCTGTGTTTGTGTTATTATGTGGAATCCTATGCTTCTCAGATGTACCATCAGCATTGGGATGTTTCATTATCTGAACTGGTGTTTGCCTGATTGACCGGATGTCAGTGGTATTTTTGTAGACTTGCAGTACATTGTGTACTCCCATGCATTAGGTTATGTGAAAGAGGTGTACATGTGTCTTAACTGGGGGTGACATGATACTTCCGTACACAGAATCAGTTCCACAGTGGTGGTAACACAGTTGGATCTAAATGGCCTGGACATCCCATCTAATTTAACATATGCAATAGAATTTGTTCAACATCAGTGAGACTTTTTGATTTGTCTAGGTGACAATGTACAACACATCTCCATACATTGGCAGCACTGAAGTGTTGACAATTGACAATGCACAAATATCCCATGTGTGACAAGTTATATTCAAACCTTTTTTTCTGCCCTCAACGAGTTGGCTCATATTCAAACATGTACCTACACTACTGAACCTGGTCCAGGTAAGCTGGCTAACTTTATTGTGGGGGTGAAGGTTTAAGTGTCAGAAGGTCCATATGCCTGTGCATCTGTTGTGTATATGTGTAATTGTCTCAATCCGTATGTGTAGCATTGTGCACTTTGCAATATTGTCACATCAAAATGTGTTCTTAGCGCAGTCCACTTGCTTATTGGTAGTGGGCAATGTCAGCCCAGGAGAGATGTGAGATGTTGGTACAGCCTCAATGATTCCATTTCCCATTCATTGGAGTCATCATCATTATGCAATGTGTGTCATGGTGTTTGACCTGCAGCGAAACACATTGCATACCCCTTACACAGTACATATTGTTTGGAAGAGTGTGTGATTGAGTGTTATTGATGTGATGTTGGAAGATTCATCTTCCAAGTTGTACTGCCAGTTAAGGCTATGTCATTGTCACTTTGTGGTTTTAAATTGTTGCCTTTTGTCTCTCGAGTGGCATCTGTTGTTATTTGCATCTGTCATTCATCCCTAGGTGTGTATCCCATTGGGTCAGGATATCAAACATGACTAGCAGTATCACAACCTCAGTGTCTTCCTGGCCACGTGTCAATGTAGTGGTGTATGTGTTGTGTGTCCTACAGGGTTGCTGTGCTGTGTGTATATTACTGGGTTTCTGTACTTACCAACAAGTAGGCCATTTCCATATCGTCCGTCCTGGAAGATGGTGCAGTGGCGGAAGATGAATGAATCATGTACACTCCCAGGATACTTTGCCACAATGTTGGTGATCAAACCCCGGTGATCCACAATGGCCTGCACATTGATGGAGTGTGTGTGCTTCCTGTTGCGGTATAGATGCTCGGTTGCAGCAGGTGGCACAATCCGTACATGTGTGCAGTCAATGGCACCAAGCACGTGTGGGAAGCCGTTGATTTGATAGAAGCCTTGTTTGGTCTCCTGCTGCTTCAGCTGTGTGTTGGGGAAACTGATGTGGCGGGTTGTGAGGGAGTGATGTCATCCAGTACCTTGGGTAGGAAGGCAGAGAATGAAGGCTGTGAGATCCCGACAACCAGAGCACCAGTGGTTTGAAAAGAGCCTCTTGCCAACATGTGGAGGACAGCTAGCAGCTTGATCTTTGGTGGAATGATGTGGGGTGTCTGCAAGCTGGGTGCCAACTGTGGCTCAATGTGGGGCAGCAGCTGCTGAATGGCTTGCTAGTTTAGTCTGTACCTCTGGGTGCTGTCATGTTCCCTGAGGCACAGAAAGGTTGTCCTGGTCCGGAATATCCTCTTCTGCCTTCTGCGTTGCCTTTGGGATCCCTGCTGGTGTGGTGGAAGCTGCTGCTATTGGTAGTGTGCTCTGCGTCTTCGTGCATGCTGGATGAATAGCACCTCCATGTCTTCCTTTTGGAGCTCTGGTGCTGATTCTGTGTGTTTTCCTTAAGTACTGGTGTGTTTGCCCCATTTTAACGCGTGCCCTGATCCAGGCGTTCATTTTTTACGCAAATCGGGCTGTGCGCCATTTTCCGCCTCCGCCTCCTAGCCATGTCGGATTTTTGCATGGTAGGATAAATATGGTGCACGGGTGTGCACCATATGCACACCTGTGCACCATTTTTTGCACTGGAACACCTACCTTGCATGTCATTAACGCAAGGCGGTTTCACACATCCAACAAAGACGCACACGGTGGAATTTTGGCATTAGCGGGCGTCAAAGTATAAATATGGTATTAGGTTTGCGTCGAATTTGCGTAAAAAAAAGACACAAATCCGGCCAAGCAGAGTATAAATATGCCCTTGTGTGTGGAAAAAGCAGATTTATATCATAGTATGAAGAGATGCTTAACTAAAAAGTTTGGTTTGACCCCATAACAGTACATGCTTAGGTTTAGGGACACCCAGAAGACAGCTACCCAGTCCTGGGTTGATTTTGTCAACATCACAGTTAAGGTACTAGAGCGCTGGGCAACAAGGTAAGTACCTTTGAGGGACTTTACAATTTGATTATGAGGGAGCACCTTCTAACTAATTGTGCCCAAGGGAAGCTCTGGCAGTATGTAGTTGACTCTAAATTGACCAACCCCAAAGAGCTGGGGGAGGCAGCAGACAATTTGTTATCTTACTCATAGAAAAACGTCTTGTGATTCTACTTTATTCATAGACGTCAGGACATCACTTCCAATTGTTCCCTAAGTGATGTCACTCCGCACTACATTTTATTGTGTTTTTGTTTCATTCTTGCATTCTTAATTTCTTAATATCTTGCCCTCATTTAATGTTCTACTGCAGGAACAGTCTCCTCTTTTGGGCGTTTCAGTTTTTTCACCACTTCAATCACTCCCTCCTGTCTATATGAGCTTCCTTGCCCTTTGGGAATGACCAGATCCTTTACATCTCTGCTGTCTTTTCTGTCATGAGCCTAAATGAACAAGTTCCTCATCCTAATTCAAACCTTTTGGGGCTAATGTCTGGGGTAAAAATATATATTGTGATTCCTTCTGTCTCAATTTATTTTCTCTGTCACCACCTCGTTCTGATTGTACAACGTTTTCTATATATTTATATAAAATATATATATATATGCAAAAAAGAGAATAGAGAACTCTGGGTAGTTCCCAAGTTTAGGTGGAGAGCAGCTCTAGTAAGGAGCACCCTGCAACACCAGCGACACTCTAGATTTGCTCACCTCAAATGTCTGTTTATCTAGCAAAGTATTTAAGCATTGGATCAGCACAGTGCTATTCACGCCGAGCTAGATAGTGAAAAAGTCTTTTGCCATTTATACAGCAAAGTCTTTAAGCGTAGGTTTGAAACAGTATCAACTTTGCCGAGCTGTAAAATGACAAAAGCCATTTACCACTCCAGGCACAGTATTACAGCTTTGGACTGATAAAATACCATCCAAGCCAACCTGAAATGAGTAAAAGCAACCCCTGACAGGAAATCCACCCCACCGCTAAAAACTACCCAGCCAGGAAAGACCCCAGGGAGACCCCACACAGCCAGCCAGAAGGACACAGACAAGACACAGGGGAGAGACAAGAAGAAGAGGAACTGTTGCTTCAGTGCAGAGGAACATGAACTCCTGGTCAAAGAGGTGATGGAGCACCAGAATTAACTATACATCACCTCTAAATTGCCAATTGGGAGGAGAGAGGCAATTTGGCAACAGATTTGGACACGATTAATAGTGTGGCAGAGGTCAGGACAACTGTCACTGAGTGCAAGAAATGCTGGCATGACTGTAAGTGCAGGACAAAGGAGAAAATGGCAAGAAACAGGAAGGCAGCACTACAGACTGGAGGTAGGAGTCCAGCACTGCAAGAGGACCTGGACAAGATGGAGGAGATGGTTTCAGCCATCATCCAGGAGGAAATCGGCACTGATATCTCAGGACAGGAAAGCGCAGACTGCTCAGAAACAACCCATATGCAGGGTAATTTGCAAGGGGCACAAAATTGCCTAAATGTCAAGTGCAAGAAGGTGGAGGCAAATACCTACTACACAATGCATGTCAGCCCTGAAAATCAGGCAGTAGAAAGGGCAAATGGGCATGGGTGCATGGGCTGTGCAGGGGCATCCAGGGGCACAGCACAACACAACACCAACAACCTTTGCATGGGGGCACAACGCCACGTCAAGGCTGCTGGAAATGATGAAGCAGACCAAGATGAAGGGTAGAACGTAAAACTTGTCTGGTGTCACCGGACAGCTGGTAATGTCAGAATGTAAACTAAAGGACAATGCTCAGTCTCAGGCCATTGGCGCAAGTGGCATTTACCATTGACAACAGTTGTCACTACTACCTGTGATGTGTGTGCTGGTCAATTAGGAAATGGCAGTTAGGTGCCCATGGCACACAAACACTCAAAGTGAGGGATCAGTATTAGTACGTGATCAATCCCCATCAATCCCCATCAATCCCTATCCAAGTGCAACTCCTGTCAACTGCTCATGTCCATAGACTCAAATATACATACTGTCACATACATTATGAAGTTGTAGGAAAGTCCTTTTTTTTTGCCTGATCACCCCCACTCTTTCTGGATAGGTACTGGTGGTTACTGACTCTTGGCTGTGCCCTGGGTACTGCTTACCAGTCCCAGGGCCAGTGCTCTGTGTAAAATGGATATGCAAATTAGGCTAATTATAATTGGCTAAGTTAACCTACCTATAAGTCCCTAGTATATGGTAGGGCATGTAGGTTTAGGGACCACAGCATAGGTGGTGCACACCTAGGTGCACTGCTGAGGTGCCCAGTGTCATTTTAAAAGCAAGCCTGCCTTGCTGGCTGCTTTTAAATTAAAGTTATATGCAAATTCGACTTTGGAATTAAAGGTACTTCCAAAGTCTTAAACTACCTTATTGTTACATATAAGTCACCCCTAAGGTGTGCCCTATGTGCCCCTAGGGCTGGGTGCCATGTAACTATAAGCAGGGACTTTATAAAAATAGATTTATAAGCCCTGGTGAGGTAAAAACAGCCAAATTCGTTTTTCCCTCATTGAAGTAAATGGCCTTCATAGGCTAGAATGGGCAGACTTTATTTTAAATTTTAAAGTCTCCTTAAATGTTACATACCAAGAATTTGGTATCAAATTGATTGTTATAATAAATCCCACAACTTCCAGTTGTTGGATTTAATATAACCAGTTCAGGTAAAAAGTTTAGACTTTACCTAAAAAGTTGCCAATTTCAGCTCTGCATTGTTTTTGCTGCTGTGCTCTGATTGGCCAGCCTGCAGCAGCTTCTGCCAGGCTACTTTAATGAGGTGTGAAGTGGCCTGGCTTCACACAAAGGAATGTGCTTGGGGGAGAGAATCTCCCCTCAGCAGATGGTGAGGCAGGAAGGGGGAGGGCTGCCAAACTGGTCTTCAAAGGCAGAGAAGGACATCTGGAGCACCCAGCAACACCCCCACATCCTGCAACCCCAGACAGCTAGGTGCCCCCTTGATTAGATTAGGAGAGGGCAGGAGAGGGGTGTGTTTATGATTTTTAGCCACACCAGTGGGTGGGCTCAGCCAGATCTCTCCTCCAAAAATCAGATTCATCCATTTTGGATTTTTAGAGACTGTTGCCTTCTGGGATGGATTTTTGCCACACTTCCCAGGAAGTGGTCATCACAGGGGGACGACGCTGTCCCTGATTGGAGAACCAGGGCCCCCCTGCTTTTCACCCAGGAGCAAGGATAAAACTGGCAGACCTGCACCCACGCCTCAGATCCCCACCAAATTTCAAGAAGAAGGAACTACAAGGAGAAGAAGGAATGCCCTGCTGGACCCCTGGCCTGCACCTGGACCCTGCACTCAGAAAGACTGCACCAGCTGCACACTTGGGCTTCACCACAAGAAGGACTTTGCCTGGCTTCCACTGGTTCAAGGAGGGACTCCCTGTTTGCTACAGGTGAAAAATTGCTATCCAGAGTCCCCTGCACCAACTCCTGAAAAAGTGACCAGCTGACCACTGTCCAGTGGCCAAAAAGGAGTTTGCGCCAGGTGTATTCTGGGAGTTGAAGTCCGCACTTCCCAAGGACCATCACAGAACTTCTGGACCCTTGGGGTGAGCTGTGGACCCCAAAAGAACCTTAAAAGAACATCTGGGTGAAGCCCCAGAAGTTTGGAAAAGATTGGAGAATTTTTGAAAAAAAGCTCCATAAAGTGACCGACCCGCCGTGGAAATTCTAGCCGGCTTGCCTCAACCGCGACCCGGCCTGATTTCGTGGTTCGTCCCGGTAAAGAAAAACATCCAAAAAAGAGACTAAGGCCCGTATTTATACTTCGTTTGCGCCGAATTTGCGTCGTTTTTTTCAATGCAAATTCGGCGCAAAACTAACGCCATATTTATACTTTGGCGTTAGACGCGTCTAGCGCCAAAGTATGGGCAAACAGCATCATTTTTTGGCGTGAACGCCTTCCTTGCGTTAATGAGATGCAAGGAAGGCGTTCCCGTCTAAAAACAGACGCACATAGCGGTGCGTGGTATTTATGCTCCAGGGCAAAAATCACTCCCGCGCGGCAGGCGGCGCAAAAAAATTGCGCAAAGCACGAATAGCGTGAAATTTTAACGCCTGAGTCAGGGCAGGCGTTAAAATGGGGCAAACACACCTGTACTTAATCAGAACACACAGAACAAACAACAGAGCAGCAGAGCAGCAACAGGGAGACATGGAGGTGCTTTTTCTTCAACGTGCACGTAGACGCAGAGCCCTGCAGCAACAACAGCAGCCACAACAACAACAGCAGGGACCCCAAAGACAGCGCAGAAGGCAGGAGAGGATATTCCGCCCAAGAACAACCCTGCATGGCCTCAGGGAACGAGACATCATCCAGAGGTACCGGTTGAACTGGCAGGCCATTCAGCAGCTGCTGACAAATATTGAACAGCAATTGGCCCCCACTTTAGTGACTCCACGCACTATCCCAACAGAAACAAAGCTGCTTGCCGTACTTCACCTGCTGGCAAGTGGCTCCTTTCAGACAACTGGTGCCCTGGTTGGTGGAATATCACAACCATCTTTCTCCGCATTCCTGCCTAAAGTACTGGATGCCATCATTGGACTGACACCCCGCCACATCTGCTTCCCTAACACAGTGCAGAAGCAGCAGGAAACAAAACAGGGGTTCTACGCCATCAGTGGCTTTCCGCACGTCCTTGGTGCAATTGACTGCACACACGTACGCCTTGTGCCACCTGCTGCGAGTGAACACCTCTACCGCAACAGGAAGCACACACATTCCATCAACGTGCAGGCCATAGTCGATCACCAAGGACTGATCAGCAACATTGTGGCTAAATATCCTGGGAGTGTACATGACGCATTCATCTTCCGTCACTCCACCATCAACCAACACTTCCAGGATGGACGGTATGGCAATGGACTACTTGTTGGTAAGGACAAAAATCTACTTATATACTCACTGCACAGAAACCCTCTAGGATAAACAACACATACACCACAATAGCAACACCTAGACAGGGACACACTGAGGTACTCACATCACTAGCCATGTGTCACAAGTCACCATTGAACCTCTCACACATTTGAATTTACTCCACAGCTTAGTGTGAAGACATTCATGACTGTGGTTGCCTAAATGTCACCTTGCAAATTGTAAGTCTCACAATAACCTGTACACTAATACAATGCATAACTTTTAAGGGATGGGATGGCCTGGCTATGTTCATATGGACATTTCTAATACCCTTTCATGTTTCAACTCTGCATGGAACTATCATCACACCCCCAGTGAGGACACACGGACACCTGTGTCACAAGTCACAATGCAAGGGAGGGCACACTGTACTTGAGAAACCAATACATCCTGCTGACAAACAGTTAGACAACAAACACTTGCTCAGCCAAGGAAAAAAAACAATGCCAAAGTTTCCACCAACAACCATAGGTTGTTACATTAGTACACAAAATAGTCACAGACAACACAACACAACTACTGCCATCAAAGATACGTACAACAGTGCCTCCTACATCTAATTGATACCATTCTGTGTTTCTCTTTCAGCTGATCAGGGGTATGGCATCCAGCCTTGGATAATGACACCATATGGGAACCCAAATACTGCTGCTGAGCGGGCATACAATGACGCCCACAAGAGGACACGCAGCATTGTGGAGAGGACCTTTGGGATCCTAAAGTCAAGGTTCCGCTGCCTTGACATCACTGGCGGAAGCCTACTATACTCCCCAGAGATGGTATGCAAAATCATACTCACTTGTGCCATATTACACAATATTTGTGTACAAAGGAACATTCCCCTCCTCGAACCGGACCCAGACATGCCTGAGGATGATGATGAGGAGGATGCTGGCCTGCAACAGGAGGGGGAACAACCTAACACCGCAGCAGGAGTGCGTAGGCGCCAACAGCTTGTGACCAATTTTTTTACTTAAGTCATTATAATCACTTGTATTCCACACTTGTAAATAAACACAGATCACAAACACCACATCATGCTTTGGCCTATTCATTTCTGACCACCTTTAGTTTGAAATAGCTGAAGATGAATGTCGTCTCATTGATCAAGAATGCCATTAAAATTCATCACACCAAAAATAAACATCACAACTGTATGCACAGAGGGTAGGATGTGACATGTTACATTACCATACACAGAGCCCAACAAGAGTACAAATGTGACAATTAGACATGCCGGATCCAAACAACTGAAACAGTCTCTCATCCAGCCCAAAATTTGAGATCATTTGAAAGTCACATCACACGTGTTCAGAGACAGGGTGGGACCATCCATGTGTACGTGAACATGTCATCAATGGCTTCTCTCAAGTGTATGATGTGAGCAATACACAATTGCAACAACATCAGCTGCCACTAACTCAGGAGGAGACCTTGAAGTTACAGTGACAACATACACACAGACAGGTCATACTGGATCCACATTCCCACACACATGTACACATATGTCATACAACTAACCTAATATTTGAAAGTAGACCATCACAGTTGTGTCCCAGTTTGAACCTAGCAGGAAGATTGTAACATGACACTAAACCAGTTTATGCAGAAAGGGACACAGACAAGCAAAACAATCTTCGCATTATCACATCGTGAACGCTGAGAGTCTTGCAAACTTAGGGGGTCATTCTGACCCTGGCGGTAATTACCGCCATGGCGGAGGTCGGCGGTAGCACCGCCAACAGGCTGGCGGTGCACCAATGGGCATTCTGACCGCGGCGGTTCAGCCGCGGCCAGAAACGGACTTCCCGCTGCCCTTGAGAATCCGCCATGGCGGCGGAGCGCGCTACGCCGCCATGGGGATTCTGACACCCCCTACCGCCATCCTGTTCCTGGCGGGTCTTCCGCCAGGAACAGGATGGCGGTAGGGGGTGCCGCGGGGCCCCTGGGGGCCCCTGCAGTGCCCATGCCAATGGCATGGGCACTGCAGGGGCCCCCGTAAGAGGGACCCACAAAGAATTTCAGTGTCTGCTTTGCAGACACTGAAATTCGCGACGGGTGCAACTGCACCCGTCGCACCTTCCCACTCCGCCGGCTCCATTCTGAGCCGGCGTCCTCGTGGGAAGGGTGTTTCCCGCTGGGCTGGCGGGCGGACTTTTGGCGGTTGCCCGCCAGCCCAGTGGGAAAGCCAGAATGACCGCCGCGGTCTTTCGGCGGGAACCGCTTGGCGGGCGGCGACCGCCGCCTGCCGCGGTCAGAATGACCCCCTTAGTCATATGAAAATGGTATGCAACTTAGCTCCAAATCATCAATACTGCAAACGTCAAATGGGCTAATGAGATGAATGAATGGTCAACAGGCATTCATACCATATGGCCTTACATTCGCCCGCTGCTGCAGGTTTGCCAGGATATGATAAAAATACTCCATGGATACAGTAGCTATTCTGGATGGTCAAATCCTAGGGTGCTGGGGGCCTAACTCCACCTCTACCACCCCCAAAACATACAGGAATCATGTACTTGTGAACTAAACACATGCATAAGGCACATGTGTGGCCTCCATGTCACAAGTCCTACACAAATATGAAACACAAAATCATAATGGGACATGGTCAGCCCCCTAAAAACTGAAAGTGACTCTCCCACTCCCTGTCAGGACTACAGATAAAAGCATCCCCATCATAAAGGTGGGGACATTTTGGAGACGGAATACATAATGGTATCAAAAACCTCATTTCAAAATAGCCATCAGCAATTACACCAAATATGTTGTCAAATATGGTCAATACATTAGTTAACGTATCCCAAACATCACAGTGTGAAGGCCGTCTATCCATAAAAGTACGGACATTTGTCATATACAAACACAAATGTGTCTCACATCACACCGTTTTACCATGACAAATCACCTTTCCAAAGCTAAACACATGAAGACATTTGGATAAATTTGCTCCATATTCTACGCATACAGCATGGCCGTCAAAATTTGTTCATGTACATGAGTGCACACAATGCAGAGTCAGATACAAATGTATCCAAAAGTGTCTTGATATTTCACCTTCAAATTATTATTTACATCCACAATATTTTTGACTCTGCATCATGTGCACTACTGTACGTGTAATAAAAACCACGCACATGATGTATGCGTGGTCAAAATGACGCTATATGCACAATATATTGCTCATTTCATGTACAGTATTAATTATGAATATTCATACCATTTTTTTTCACTCCGCATCATGTGCACCACTGTACGTGTAAAAAAAATGACGCCCATGATGTATGCGTGGTCAAAATGACGCTATATGCACAATATATTGCTCATTTCATGTACAGTATTAATTATTAATATTCATACCATTTTTTTTCACTCCGCATCATGTGCACCACTGTACGTGTAAAAAAAATGACGCCCATGATGTATGCGTGGTCAAAATGACGCTATATGCACAATATATTGCTCATTTCATGTACAGTATTAATAATTAATATTCATACCATTTTTTTTCACTCCGCATCATGTGCACCACTGTACGTGTAAAAAAAATGACGCCCAAGATGTATGCGTGGTCAAAATGACACTAAATGGACAATATGTTGGTCATTTCATGTACAGTATTAATTATTAATATTCATACCATTTTGTTTCACTCCGCATCATGTGCACCACTGTACGTGTAAAAGAAATGACGCCCATGATGTATGCGTGGTAAAAATGACGCTACATGGACAATATGTTGGTCATCTCATGTACATTATTAATTATTAATATTCATATCATATTTTTTGACTCCGCATCATGTGCACCACTGTACGTGTAAAAAAAAACGACGCCCATGATGTATGCGTCGTGAAATTGACGCTACATGCACAATATGTTGGTCATCTCATGTACAATTTGAAATATTAATATTCATAGCATATTTTTACACTCCGCATCATGTGCACTGTAATGCGTCAAAAAAATATGACGCACATCTGTGTATGCGTGAAAATATGACGCATTACGCGAAAATAAAAACGGCGGCCATTTTATGCAGGAAGTGATGTAATAGGATATCCTGTTTACCAAATCTGTACTGGGAGTTGACTTTCACTTTCACTTTGCAGTCTCAGAGTTATCTAGACTGTGTGGTTGTGTGAAAGGTGTTGTACTGTGTTTTACTGCTTTAGTGTCCTGTGTGCCTTGTATTTTGTCTTTGTGTCAATCTTTTATTGTTGTCAAACATTGTCTCAGTCTGTTTAGTGTTGTTTTGTCTATACCTGTGATAGTTTGTATTGTCTGTGGGAGTCTGTTGTGGGTAGCATAGTTTGGGGGGTTAGTTGGGCTATTTTTCTCCTTCTTCTTTTTCTTTCACACCTCTACCTTTCCCCATTTCCCACTTTTTCTTTCATTTTTCTTTGGTACTTTTTTTCCACCTCGCATCATGTCAGGTAGGCCTCGCCTGTCCAGGATGGGTGAGGACGAATTGGGGGGCTTCATATGGCTCGTAAGCCATTTCCTCCCACTGATGCTGGAGGCTGGGGGCCGTGTGATACAGGGGTATCACACGGAGGCGAGGAAAATCCGTTGGGAGAAGGTGCGCCATCACCTGGTCCGGGTCTACGGGAGTCTGAGGAATATCCATCAACTCAAGCACCGCTGGGCAGATCTGATCAGCAGGGAACAGGACCTGCTGGACCACCTGGGACTCCGGATTGGTGGCTATGTTGGTGAGTAATAATCAATTACATGGGAATAATAGGAATGTGTGCGTGAACATGTGATGATTGGTAGCCAATCTGCAAAATAAGTAGCTGACTGCGTGTTATACTAGGGAAACCTAGGCCCATGGGCATACACATAAATCCCCATTTTTGCTACACATGTACACCCAATAACAGCAGTAAAATGCAACATCTATTTGTATTTTGCTAAGTAGCCCCCTCTCTGCGTCACAAAATGATGCAAATGCTGCGCTACAAAGATATACATATGTGTCCAAATGTGTATTTGTTGCCGGGTGTGTATGAAGACCTATGCTACCAGGCCGATGCCTCATTTTTGCAACACATACCAGATGGCTGTAGCTGCATGGAATGTAGTGTTGCATTTGTGTCTGAAAAGCAACACGTGAACTGCTCTATTTGTACTCTACTGGTCATAATGGCCAGTGAGTACGTCATGTAGAAACAACATACCTACATATGTAGACGCCATAGCTAGACCGAAAATTGCAAACACATGATGATGCAACACCTGTGTGTTGCCTTCACGTCACATGAAGTTAGTCATGTTGTCCACACATATGTCACATGTGTGTCTGGTTGCTGTGTGTTGAACCTGTCCACATAGCCTGTTTGATTGTGAGTGGTCATGCAGTCCTCATGGAACCAGTTGTGGAATGTTTCTCTCTGGGATGCACATGCTGAGATGTATGGATCACATGATTGTTCGGGCCTACTAATGGAGGAGTAACTTGGACGACACATGACTGTCCTGGCCACTGCATGAGTGTAGTAGGGTGTGTCACTGGAGCAGGAGACTCATCCAATGATAATCTAGAATACAAAGTCAGCCAGGCAGGATGAGCATGTGTGAAAGTGTATCATTACCATGTAATATTCACACACTGTCATTGTAACAGAAATTATTTGTCTGTTCACCCAGTCTGAGTATAATCTTCCTTTCATGCTTTACAGGTGGACCAGCCCCGTACACCGTTGGTGAGGTAGCCCATTTTGACGACCCCGATACCTACAGTGAGTGTTGCCTAAGTGCTATTTACATTGTTTGGAAATGAAGCATGATGGATTACTGTGTGTTCAGGACAATTCATGATATGATGTGCTGGCCGTTCATTGGCTTTGTTGTTTTGGTGTGATATCAAATTGGAATAATGTTTCGGTAAAGCAATACCTAGTCATCTCTCAGATTGAGGGGCAGTAGGTCATTCAATTAGTGCGACAATTGGGAATAGCATGACTCATTTTGAATACACTGGTCAATGTTAGACTTGGTCAGGAACTTGCCATTAACTGAGTCAGCATATCAGACTGACAGTCTCCCAGATAGCTTAGGCACATGGCTTCGATGACAAGTGCTTCTTCCTAGTTGAGGATGGACTGTGTACACTGTAGGTCGGATCTTCCGGGGGCATGTACTTCCACAAGGTGACCTGGAAGTGTGTGTGACTTGAGTGCAATGGCCTAGGTGTTCTGTTGAATCATGTGAATGGGTGTTCTACCTCCTCTGTGTGTGTTGTAAAACATGCCTCACTAATAGTATGTTATGTTTGGCTAAGTCATATCATTTTGACATGTGTGGACCTGGGATGTGACAAGGTTGGGCTGACTCCAACGTGTTGCTAGCCCTTCATAGGTGTTGTGTGTGAAGGCACATGCTTGATGAACTTTCTGTACACTCCTGGTTGTGCATTGATCATGGGATTGTTGTT
The DNA here is from genome assembly GCF_031143425.1 of Pleurodeles waltl. Taxonomy (NCBI): domain Eukaryota; kingdom Metazoa; phylum Chordata; class Amphibia; order Caudata; family Salamandridae; genus Pleurodeles; species Pleurodeles waltl. The sequence goes on from NC_090440.1 coordinate 1,577,757,353, forward strand.
TGTTCTTCCCACACCACCCACAAAGACTGGGATGTTACTGTGAAACAGGGTACCTAGGACTGTAGCAAACAGTATGTTACACGTACTTAACACCTTTTGTGACTTGAGTTTGTACCTAGGTCCAGATGTAGCAAAATGTCTCCACATTGCAAATAGCATAATTTGATGTTAGTGAGTTGCAAACGTCTGTTTCCTAATCCGAAATGTTTTTGGTGGTCATGTACATATTCGCAAAATGCTTTTCTAAAGTAAAAAAATAAAGGAGTTTACCAGCCCTACTTGCAAATCACAGTGTTAGGCAATCCCATTTGCTAACGAGTACGTGGTTGCAAAGTGAGTAGCTGTTATCATCCACTTGAAGTGGCTGCTAACCAACTTGCTGACTGGAAGGGGTCCTCATTGTGAACCTTCACCTTTGTGAGTGGACCAAAATACTCCTGCACAAAACAGCCAGTGGTCTAGGGGAGCAATAATTATTGTGTAAATTACGAACAATCAATTGTTGGGAATTTAAACTAATCGCAGCTCATTTTCCTTTCAGATAAAGGGCCTACACTTGGTGAAAAATAACTTGCTTCATTTAAAAGCAGTCACGTCTATGGAGTTCTGCTGTTCCCAGCAGGCCTCCATCCCCGTGAGTGCCCATAGTTGCTAAGGTGGTGCAAGTTGGAACCCACATCATTGATGTTCATGAGGTGGGATTTAGGGACCCCATAGTGACTCGCAGACGGTGTCAGAGACACCGTTCAGCTTTGCAATTTGCTAGTTGATTTCCCATCAATTCCTACATCTGGCCCATAGTGTCGACATATGATTCATGGCCAGGGGTTCAATCTTAGCACACAACTATTTCGAAATGCCATTGAGTGAGGAGTGTGATTCTTATCACATAGAATGACATATGTAGTGAAGTCAGTATGCGGACGAGCTGGTGCCATAATGTATAATGGCTTAGGTATGAATTGTAGGAGTAGTTTAGGGTGATGTCATCCATCATGTAGAGACATGGATATGCTATATGTGATATGCCCTTCAGTATGCATGATTCACATGTACTTCCTCTGAGCCTTCCCGTGAAATATGTTGTAACAATTGCTGCAACCAATACATTGCTAGTAATGGTCAAATTACCCATTGTGGTATTCAACCCACTGTAAATTCTATGCTCAATATTTGCCTTTTCCCTTCACAGCTGCAAACCTGAGTGCCGCAGCTCGCAACCAGTTTGAGTGCCGGGCAATGAGGTACAGCCACATCCTGCAGGTGCAGTGTGGGTATCGGAGGATGGCCCGCAGATACAATTCGGAACGGGCCTCCGGGGCGTGGTATGCCACACCACAGGCTCCCCCAACGGTGCCCCCAACAACCCCCGCCACTACATCCACCAGGTCTGGCCAAGTTGACCCAGCAACGGACCAGGCATCCTCATCCAGACCTGGACCCAGCCGTGTGGTGGGAGCAGGGCAGTCCTGTGCCCACACCACTCCACCAACACAATCCACCTCCACCGGCACCCAGACCTGCACTGACCCTCCGATCAACCCAGCGGACTTCCACGCATTGTCAAGGAAATTGGACAGGTTGATTGCAAAAGTTGACACCCTGACGGAGGACATGGCTGAGGTGAAAAAGAAGGTGCGCTCCATCCGGCGAACAGTACGGAGGGCAAATCTGTAGACATTTTGCCCTCCAGAACTTTTACGCCTCCCCTCTCACCTCTTTCCTATTTCATACTGTTAGTTGGGTTTGGGGGGTTAGTTATAGGATAAGTGTAGGTAATTAGCTTAGTTAGTGTTAGGTAAGAGGGTGGGGGGTCCTTCTTCTTTATATCTTATCTTTTTGTGTGGGTGGGTGGGTGGGGGGCAATGTTGGGATTCCTGTTTAAAATAAAAAATATTTTTTTTTTTATAAAAACAAAAAAAATACAAAAAAATATATGTTTGTTTAGGATAGTGTAGTATGTGTGTAGGTTAGTAAGTGTTGTCCTGCATGTGTCTTGTCTCATAATGGTGGGTGGGGGGTTGATGTTTAGATCGTTTCGTTACATGTGTAGAGTAAGTTTAGCTTAGGTTAGTTAGGGACAGTTGTGAGTTAGTAGTAGTCAGGTTAGATTAGTGTAGGTTTATCTTTCCCTTAGTTGCCTCTTTTCTTACTTATTGGAAATAAAAATTTTGTTAACCCTTTACCTGATGCGTTAGGTGCTACCTTTTCATGGCCTTGACATCAGTGTAGCAGAAAGTTTTAGTATGACATTTGAGTCCTATGCTCGCTATCCCCAGGCTATTGAGGTTTAACATGCCAGCTACCCGTGTGCTAACTTGGTAAGTATCCACCGTGTGGGAGAGCCACCATTGGTAGTATGCATAGATCATCAAGATTTGGGGTTGGTATGTACCCTACTTCACAAAGAGTGCTTCCAGAGTTGATTTTGTAGGTAAAGAGATAGGTCGGACAGCATTGTGAAGTTCAGGGAGAGCTTTGTAGATGAGTATTTGTTCACACTCTTGTCTTGTTGCTGTCATTGCTGACCTACATCATGTGTGTACTGCTTGAGCATGACTTTCCTTCATGGTAGTATACGCTGTAAGGGTGATTGATGCAGTGTAATTTGGTTATCATTCCTTTCATTTTACAGCATAATGTATTGTTTTAGTATCGCAAGGTGCCTACATTTCTCATCCACCATTAGTTGTCTAGAATAGCTATGGATGGGGCCTCATTCTGTACAACACAGCATGATTGTGTGTGCTTAGTCCCTACATCAGTTATTTTCCTCAGTCTAGTAAAGCTATGATGCAATCCTGGCCACTGCACAGATGTTTCAGTATACATGAAATCAGGACAGTAGTATAGAGAATCAACATGGTTGCCACACAGCCACTTTGGAGTTATGTACTGCACAGTTGAAGTGTGAAATGACACAGAGACACAATAGGTGTGCAAGTGATATTTATTTTTAGGTGGAGTAGTGCAAAAAGTCCATTAACAATGTTAGGTGAGTCCGTTCTGGTGCATTCTTAAATGGTGATCCTATTTACAGGGTGTGGATGATGCTCCTGACATGCTGGGGTGATGTCACAGACGGTGCAGAGGAACAGGAATTGCCAAATGGTAGGAGAGAAACATTTACAGCCAATGTGGACAAGTTAAACAGTAGATTGCCGAACAGTCATTGAGGGTAGTTGGAGTGAGGCTGGCATGTGTCAAAACGTAGGACCTTGGTCAGAGTGGGGCATGGTGCAGGGACTAGGGCTTCCGGGTACTCTTGCGAGTGAATGTTATCTGTTCCATGTCTTCTTCTTCTGATGTGTGTGTTGCCTGGTGTGTCCTTGTTGTTGTTGGTTTTGAAGGGGCAACACACACCTCAGTGTCAGAAGACATGGAGGCAGACATCCCGGGGGCTGATCCCTGTCCAGTTATGAAGGGCAGTACTGCAGCAAGGAGAGCGTGCTGGTTTTTCAGAATGGCAGCCACATCCCGATGGTAGGCAGCCAGGTCTGCCCTGAGGGGTTCGATGTTGCATTCGTGCACACGCTGACTGGCTTGCTGTTGGAGTTGTTTGGTCAACTGGATGACAGCTGTGCAGATTGCCTTCTGTGTTACTAAAAGTTCCTCCAACAGCGATGTTCTGGCTTGCATTGCAGCTGCCTGATCAGCAGTTGACAGCATGCACGAACGCACCCCCTCAAGCCTGGCTGCCATAGTTTGCATCCCCACCCGCACCTCCTTGGCCAGCTCCCGCTGGACCCCAACGACTGTTCTTTCGAAGCTGGTGCCAGTGTCGTCAGAGTCCTCAGCTGTGTTGGAGCTGGCAGGTCTTACAATTGGGGTGGCAGGTGGTTCTACTGTGGTGGCTGCTTCTTCTTGGCTCCTCCTTGTTACTGAAGGGGGGGTTTGGAGGCTTTCGAGGACCATGTCAATGGTCTCTTGTGTGAGGTTGATGTTCTCGTCATCCATGTCATCAGGGAACTCATGGACAGGCATATCGGCAGGAGATCCGTGTTCCTCTGCAAAGAAACAGGGTACAATTAGTGTGTCTGTGTTGAGATCATTTAGCACTAAGATACAAGCCTTTGGATGCCTTAACTTTGTACTCTGATTTTGTCTTGGTATCTGCTGTCTGTCATAGGGCATTGTTGTAGGCCTATGGCCCACCTGTGTGTCACATATATGATATGGAGCTATCAGACATGCCTGCCAGGTCATCTCTAGGTGTTGATTTGTAATTATTTCGGAATATGCATTTTTTTGTCCTACTCCTCCCTCGGTGTTTCACTATTGTTATGGAGGGACATTTGTTTGGGTGGGCTCTCATTATCCTACATGTGATTCTTGGCTTTCTAGGCAGCAGGATAGCTAATGGTGTGGGGGACTAAGTTTGACCCACTTGTAAATAACTCGGTCACCCAGATATTCTATTTAGCTCAGACAGACTAGCAGTGCCTCTGGTCTCCCACAACAGAGGAATGTTTAGAAGTCCAAGCCCATGACATCTTTGGGACTTCTCAGGGAAGTGGTGGTCACTCAGGTCCTACACATTTCTATCTTTTCCGGTATGTTCCCATACACAAATGACACAGACAGTATTTGTTTGATATGAAGTTTCATTGTACAACTGACTTGTAGGAATTTAGGTGTGAGCCCCAATAACCAAAACAATACACACAGTTAGAACTGAAATAGTCCGCAGGAGAGTAATACATTGGTACACAGCTATCATGGTGCCTAACAGTTTCTACTCTCCCTCTGCTTGTTCGATATATAGCACTGCATGTTAAGTTTGGAGCTTGGCTGTCTGAATCACAGGGGAGACATCATCCCTCATATCAGAGGAATGGGCTGGGATCTGGTTGTGCATCAGCAGCAAGGCAGGCAGCATCTAGATGTGATTTTCTGTTTGTAAACTCCCCCATGCGTGTCCTGGGACGAGGAAGTGAATTTAAAAGACATATGTCATTGTGATGACAAAGTTTCCCTACGCAGGAATGGCAAACCTTAACCCCTACCACATCTATCATCAACGAACCAGACGGTATCCTTGACTGGGCCACAGAGTGAAGATGTTCTGGCAAACTCCAGTGCAGAAGTAGGCAAAACAGGGTGATTTGACTAATTGCCAACACCTTAGGACTGACTATTTGCTACATTAACTGATAGGAAGGGCAATGAGATTCATTTAGTGCAAAGTGCTCTGAGGCACTTAGATGTGAGCAAATGAGTATAAGTACATTCAGGGTAAAATGCACAAAGGCCTCCAGCCTGAGGCTATTGCGCAAAGTATACGTTTCACTTGCCACGCTACACTTTGACTGACTGTGGGTGTTGTGACTGCCCTGCCAGCACACTTGCCTCACAGGCCCTGCACCTTACACTTTTTATTCACATTGCATGATCTGTACATGTTAGGTGGCATGACCTATGTATGTCAATGTTAGGATGTGGTATGGATGTAAACATTGTTGATGTTTGTATCTGATGGGGTCTCATGTGTGTCTTACTGGATTGGCCTGTTTAGCGAATGAATGTCCTATTTTTTGGTTAGACTGTGCAGATGTGTTTCATTGACCAGTTGCCTGTGTCCCCTCGTCAATGTTGTTGTCTGAGCAGTATGACATTTGTGATGTAGCATTGTTAGGCAGGCACGTGAGGGACCCTGACGTATGCAGCATGTGTGTGTCGTTAGTGCTGTGTGGCTCCTATTGCTGTTTACTTAGGCTTATGTATGTGTCAGTTATGGACATTCGGCATTTAAGTGTACTGGTACCTTTGTCTTATTTCTAGGAGTAGTTGCAGATGTCATCCTCACCCCCTAATTTAGGAATGTATGTTCCAGGGTGGGGTTCCTGCCATTTGGTACTATAGCTGCCCAGAGATGAGAGGTGTTATTGTCAACTGTGGTGGCAGTTAAGTTGCAGTTGTTGTATTTGCTACTGCATTACAGGTAGGGACCTAGTTGATGGGGAATAGTTTGTGCAAAACAAGTGCCTGGATGTGGATTCAGGGTAGTGTCCTTCCCACCTGTCACTGGTTTCCCTTGGCTCTCTTGTTGTAATTACAGGATGTCCCCATGGGACTGTAGTGGTGGCAGTATTTTGTCGTGCCCCGACTATGGTCAGTACTGGCCATTCCCCCCTGCCGTGCCCCTTTCCCCATGCCACTTCATATATGTGCTAAGTTACATGCATTGTGTAGTAGGTATCCCCCCCTGCTTACAGTCCCCATTATTGCATTGTAATTCCCCATGCGACTTACCCTGCATGTGCGTAGTGTCGTGGTAGTCTGCGCTGTCCAGTCCTTGTATCCCTGTGACGATCTCCTCCGGGATGACGGCTGCGACCATCTCCTCCATGTGGTCCAGAGCCTCCTGTTGTGCTGGACTCCCCCCTCCAGTCTGCATTGCTGCCTTCCTGTTCCTGGCCATTTTCTCTTTGGTCCTACGTTTACAGTCATGCCAGCGTTTCTTACACTCGGTGACTGTCCGGCGTTCTTCAGCCACACTGTTTATCTTGTCCACAATTTCTTTCCAGATGGCCTCTCTCCTACTGAGTGGCAATTTTGAGGATATGAAAAGTTGGTGCTGGTGTTCCGTCACCTCTTTCACCAGGATTTCCTGCTCCTCTGCACTGAAGCGACACTTTCTTTTTTTCTTTAACATGTCCTGGTTCCTGTATGCTTCCTCCTGGCTGGGTCCTGGTCTGCTCTCATCCTCCTGGGGTCTGTTGGGGCATCTGGGATCCATTTTGGGTCTCCTCTCATGTAAGTGCAGTTTTCGCGCTAAAATGTCACGCAATAGCGTGAAAAAAAACGGCGTTTTCACGATTGCGCTGTCGTAAATCGACCCACAGTGATTTGCGTCCCTTTTACGTGGGTTTCCCTTACGACAGACCGACGCTGTTTGCGTCACGAAATAATGACTCCCACCTGTTGGTTGCGCCGCCGTACGTCAAAGTATAAATTTGACGCCCGAATGGCGCATCCAAATGGCGTTAGACGGCGCAAATTTTTTTGACGCAAAACTGCGATAGCGCAGTTTTGCGTCAAAAAGTATAAATATGGGCCTAAGTCCGAATGTAAAAAGTTGACCGGGACCTTCCAGCCATCGTATCCGAGAAGGGCTCCACGGACGTCGGATCAAGATCCAGGTTTACCCCGGTCGAAGGATTTTCATCTCGAAAAAACGACTAAGTCCGAAGGTAAAAATCACCACCGAGGAAACCGACTTCGCGTATCCGGACAAGGGCTCCAGGAGGTCAGATCCAACTGGCAGGTTCGTCCCGGGGAAGAAAAACATCAAAAAAGAGACTAAGGGGGTTATTCTAACTTTGGAGGAGGTGTTAATCCGTCCCAAAAGTGACGGAAAAGTGACGGATTTACCACCAGCCGTATTACGAGTCCATTATATCCTATGGAACTCGTAATACGGCTGGTGGTATATCCGTCACTTTACCGTCACTTTTGGGACGGATTAACACTCCTCCAAAGTTAGAATAACCCCCTAAGTCAGAAGGTAACTTTTTAACCGAGGCCTCCCGTGACTTGTAGCCGAGCAGGGCTCCATCGCGGTCGGCCTGAAAGTTTGACTTTGCCCCAGTCCTGGTGCAACCAGATGACCCGATTGGCGCTTTTTGTTTCTAAGCGCTAGAAAATAATAATACTTTAAAAATTCATATCTCCGGTTCCCCTGAACCGATTGTAATCGTTTTTGTGTCATTTTAAAGATAAAAATATAAGCTATTTTTATAAATTGGTTTTGGATTTTTAAACTGTTTCCTGTGTTTTATTTAATTACTGTTTTGTGATATTTGAATGCTTTACACTTTGTCTCCTAAGTTAAGCCTTGACGCTCGATGCCAAGCTACCAAGGGTAGAGCTGGGATTAATATACTGAGACCTAACTGTACTTATGTGGAGGTTTGTGGCTTGTTGCTAGGTGTAGGTACCTACCTGCCCTACCAATAACCCATTTTCCAACATAATTGGAAGCAGCGACGGGATCCTGTACTTGTGTTCAATATCACGTTACAGTTTTAGGTAAAACAAATTAAAAATCCTTTAAATTGCCCTAGTGCAAAAATTGTTTTTAATTTTTAATTATTTTTTTTTAAAATTAATTTGGATTAATTTCAATTATTGAATTTTTGTAATTTTTCTAAATTCTTGTTACCAATTTTTGCAAAAAGTTTTTGTTGACACAAAACTAGGGAACCATGGAGCTTGATCTGGCTAGCCTACCCACACTGACAATAGTCCAGCTTAGGGGGTTGTGTATTGAGAGAGGGTTGCCTGCAACCACTGATCTCAGGAAGCAAATCCTGATTAAATCCCTGACAGCATGGGCTGAGGCCCAAGAGGTAGAGACAGAGGAAGCTCCAGAGGAGGAAGAAAAAGAGGAAGATGCTAACTCTAACCACTCAGGGGAGGGAAGGCATCCGAGCCTAAGTGAGGAAGAGGAGGAACGGTCCTCAGTGGATACAGTCACTAGGGGCAGACCCAAAGCTAGTGGTCGGAAGGGGGTCCTTTTAGGAAGAGAGAACCCATCCATCAGAGAAAGAGAGCTGGAAGCCCAGCTAGCCTACATAGCTTTGGAAGCAGATAAGCTTGCCCTAGAAAAGAAAAAGTGGGCAAGCAAAGAAAAAAAGGTGGAGGCAGCGAGAAAGAAACTGAGGTGTCCCGGGGTGGGGGTTTTGCCCCCAGATTACCCAAAGGGGTGGTTCCTGCCTATGTAGAGGGGGATGACATAGATAAGTGGCTGGGGGCCTTTGAGAGGGCCCTCCAGATGAGGAAAGTCAAGCCTCAGTACTGGGGTTCACTCCTTTGGGAGTTAGTTCCCAACTCTGGGAGGGATAGGCTCCTAACCATGAGTGGGGAGGATGCAGACTCATACCCCAGTATGAAGAGTTGTTTGACTAAAAAGTTTGGTCTAACCCCAGAGCAGTATAGGCTTAAGTTTAGGGACACCCAAAAGACAAGCACCCAGTCCTGGGTGGACTTTGTGGACATTTCAGTAAAAGCACTGGAGGGCTGGATACAGGGCAACAGGGTAAGTACTTTTGAGGGGCTGTACAATTTGATTATGAGGGAGCACCTTCTAACTAATTGTGTCCAAGAAAGGCTCCGCCAGTATCTAGTAGACTCTAGGTTGACCAACCCCAGAGAGCTGGGGGAGGCAGCAGATGACTGGTTAAGAACTAGGGTTAACCAGAGACCCCCAGGGGGTGATCAGAAAAAGGGAGGACATGGTTCTTCTCAGGGGAAGAACCAGGGGAAAGATGACAAAAAACCCAAAGAGTCCTCACAAGAGTCCCCAAAAACTTCTCAGGGAGGGGGAACCCCGAGCCAATTCACTTTTAAAGGGAAAGGGTATCAGGGAAAGAATTATGATCCTGCTAAAGCAGGAAAGTTTCAGGAGCTTGCTAAGGCCGGCAAGCGTTTTGACTGTCATCAGCCAGGACATAAAAGAGGAGATGCTATCTGCACCAAGAAGCCCCCCACTGGTGGGCAATCCCAGGGGATTGCTAGTGTAGGGTTGGGGGTGGAAGTTGGCCCAGGGGTGGAATCAGGGTACACTGAGGTCACCTTAGTATCCGTGGGTGGGGTGGACATTGCAACTATGGCCACCTTACCTCCCATCATGGAGAGGTATAGGCAGAGGCCTAAAGTCAATGGGACTGAAGTGGAAGCTCTGAGAGATACAGGAGCCAGTGTGACAATGGTCGCAGAAAAGCTGGTTTCTCCAGAGCAGGTCTTACCTGGTGTCTTCCACCAGGTGACTTATGCAGATACCAGAACCAAACTCCATCCCATGGCTATGGTGAGTCTGGAATGGGGAGGTGTGACTGGCCCTAAAAAAGTAGCTGTAGCTCCTGCCCTCCCAGTAGAGTGTCTACTGGGGAATGATCTTGAAGCATCTGAGTGGTCAGAAGTGGAAAGAAGGGTCCATGCACAGATGCTGGACCTCCCTGAATGGGTGTGTGCTGTCACCAGGTCACAGGCGGCACAACAGGGGAATGCTGGACACTTGGACCCTGGAACAAAGGGCCAAGCCTCCAAGAAAAAGAGAAAAGGCACTGGGTCTGGCTTGCCAGCCCCAACAAGCACAGAGGGTCAGGAAGAATCCAACCCTGAGGGGGAGGATCTGAACTCTGAGGGAGGGACACCTTCCCTGCAAACTCTGCCTGACTTGGCAGAACTGCAAGGGGCAGGTGGGCCCACCAGAGAAGATTTGTGCCAGGGACAAAGAGAGTGTCCCACTCTTGAGGGCCTGAGGCAGACTGCTGCCAGGCAAGAACAAGGGGATACCAGTGGTACCCACAAGGTTTACTGGGAGGATGGAGTTCTCTACACTGAGGCAAGGGCCCTTAAAGAAGGGGCTACTAGGAGAGTAGTGGTCCCCCAAAAGTATAGAGAATTCCTCCTTATCTTAAGCCATGATATCCCCTTAGCTGGTCATTTGGGACAGACCAAGACCTGGAGCAGGCTGGTCAACCATTTTAATTGGCCCGAAATGTCAGAAAAAGTCAGGGAGTTTTGCAGCTCCTGTGTCACCTGTCAAGCCAGTGGCAAGACAGGGGGCAAGCCAAAGGCTCCCTTGATTCCACTGCCAGTGGTTGGGACTCCCTTTGAGAGGGTGGGGATTGATATTGTTGGTCCCCTAGACCCACCAACTGCTTCAGGTAACAGGTACATTGTGGTGGTAGTGGACCATGCCACCAGGTACCCTGAGGCAATACCCCTCCGGACAGTCACTGCTCCCACAGTGGCTAGGGCCCTACTTGGTGTGTTCACCAGAGTGGGATTCCCAAAGGAGGTGGTCTCAGATAGGGGCACAAACTTTATGTCAGCCTATCTGAAAGCCATGTGGGAGGAGTGTGGTGTTACTTATAAGTTCAGCACACCCTACCATCCACAGACCAATGGTCTGGTGGAAAGATTCAATAAGACCCTGAAGGGCATGATCATGGGTTTGTCTGACAAACTCAGGAGGAGATGGGATGTCCTCCTCCCATGCCTGCTGTTTGCCTACAGGGAGGTGCCACAGAAGGGGGTTGGATTCAGCCCCTTTGAGTTACTGTTTGGGCACCCTGTAAGAGGCCCATTGTGCTTGGTGAGAGAGTCTTGGGAAAAGCCTCTCAAGGAATCCAAGGGGAATGTGCTGGATTATGTACTAGGCCTGCGGTCTCGCATGGCTGAGTATATGAAGAAGGCAAGCAGAAACCTGGAGGCCAGTCAGGAGCTCATGAAGCTCTGGCATGATCAAAAGGCTACCATGCCTGAGTATCACCCAGGACAGCTGGTGTGGGTTTTGGAGCCCATGGCTCCTAGGGCACTACAGGCCAAATGGACTGGGCCCTATCCAATCCTAGAGAAAAAAGGTGAGGTCACCTACTTGGTGGACCTTGGCACCCCCAGGAATCCTCACAGGATCCTACATGTAAACAGGATGAAACCACACCAGGACAGGGCAGACATGACCATGCTGATGGTCACTGATGAAGGGAAGGAGGAGGAGGGTGAACCTCTGCCAGACCTCCTGTCCTCAAAGGAAAAAGATGGGTCAGTGGAGGGAGTGGTACTCTCTCCCAAATTGACAGATCAGCAACAACAAGACTGTAAGCAAGTCTTGGGACAGTTTGCTAGTCTGTTCTCCCTGACCCCTGGACTCACCAATTGGTGTGTCCATGATGTTGACACTGGTGACAGCTTGCCTGTCAAGAACAAGCTGTACAGGCTGTCTGACCAGGTCAAGGCCAACATCAAAGCTGAAGTGGCTAAGATGTTGGACCTGAAGGTAATTGAGCCCTCTGATAGTCCTTGGTCCAGTCCAGTGGTACTGGTGCCCAAAGCTAATCCCCAAGGTGGGAAGAAAGAATTAAGATTCTGTGTGGACTACAGAGGTCTAAATGCAGTCACTAGGACTGATGCTCACCCCATACCTAGAGCTGATGAGCTCATTGACAGGTTGGGGGCTGCCAAATTCCTGAGCACATTTGATCTGACCTCAGGATATTGGCAGATTGCCTTAAGTCCAAGAGCTAAGGAGAGGTCAGCATTTTCCACACCAGAGGGCCACTTTCAGTTCAAGGTGATGCCCTTCGGGATGAAAAATGCTCCTGCCACCTTCCAACGGTTGGTGAATAGAGTCCTATCTGGGTTGGAATCTTTTAGTGCAGCTTATCTGGATGATATAGCTGTATTTAGTTCCACCTGGAGGGACCACCTGGTCCACCTGAAGGAAGTGCTTCAGGCCCTGCTTCAAGCAGGCCTGACTATCAAGGCAAGCAAGTGCCAGATAGGGCAAAGTTCTGTTGTGTACCTGGGCCACCTTGTTGGTGGAGGCCATGTACAACCTCTCCAGCCCAAGATCCAGACTATCCTGGATTGGGAGGCTCCAAAAACCCAGACTCAGGTCAGGGCCTTTCTTGGCCTGACTGGGTATTACAGGAGGTTTGTTAAAAATGTTGGGACCATAGTGGCCCCTCTAACTGAGCTTACCTCCAAGAAACAGCCCAAGAAGGTCATTTGGACCCCAGAGTGTCAAAAAGCTTTTGACACCCTAAAACAGGCTATGTGTTCAGCACCAGTGTTACTGGCCCCTGACTATAGCAAGGAATTTGTAGTGCAAACAGATGCTTCAGAGGAAGGGATTGGGGCAGTGTTAGCACAAGTTAATGAAGAGGGCCATGATCACCCAGTTGCCTTCATCAGCAGGTGACTACTCCCCAGAGAGAAAAAATGGAGTGCCATTGAGAGGGAGGCCTTTGCTGTGGTTTGGTCCCTGAAGAAGTTGAGGCCTTACTTGTTTGGCACTCACTTCCGTGTACAAACTGACCACAGACCTCTCAGCTGGTTGATGCAGATGAAGGGGGAGAACCCAAAACTGTTAAGGTGGTCCATTTCCCTACAGGGGATGGACTTCACAGTGGAGCACAGACCTGGGACTGCTCATGCCAATGCAGATGGCCTTTCCAGGTTTTTCCACTTAGCTGATGAGGACTACCAGGGTGTAGGTTAGTACCCATCACCTTTCATCTGGGGTGGGGCAGTGTAGGAAAGTCCTTTTTTTTTGCCTGATCACCCCCACTCTTTCTGGATAGGTACTGGTGGTTACTGACTCTTGGCTGTGCCGTGGGTACTGCTTACCAGTCCCAGGGCCAGTGCTCTGTGTGAAATGGATATGCAAATTAGGCTAATTATAATTGGCTAAGTTAACCTACCTATAAGTCCCTAGTATATGGTAGGGCATGTAGGTTTAGGGACCACAGCATAGGTGGTGCACACCTAGGTGCACTGCTGAGGTGCCCAGTGTCATTTTAAAAGCAAGCCTGCCTTGCTGGCTGCTTTTAAATTAAAGTTATATGCAAATTCGACTTTGGAATTAAAGGTACTTCCAAAGTCTTAAACTACCTTATTTTTACATATAAGTCACCCCTAAGGTGTGCCCTATGTGCCCCTAGGGCTGGGTGCCATGTAACTATAAGCAGGGACTTTATAAAAAAAGATTTAAAAGCCCTGGTGAGGTAAAAACAGCCAAATTCGTTTTTCCCTCATTGAAGTAAATGGCCTTCATAGGCTAGAATGGGCAGACTTTATTTTAAATTTTAAAGTCTCCTTAAATGTTACATACCAAGAATTTGGTATCAAATTGATTGTTATAATAAATCCCACAACTTCCAGTTGTTGGATTTAATATAACCAGTTCAGGTAAAAAGTTTAGACTTTACCTAAAAAGTTGCCAATTTCAGCTCTGCATTGTTTTTGCTGCTGTGCTCTGATTGGCCAGCCTGCAGCAGCTTCTGCCAGGCTACTTTAATGAGGTGTGAAGTGGCCTGGCTTCACACAAAGGAATGTGCTTGGGGGAGAGAATCTCCCCTCAGCAGATGGTGAGGCAGGAAGGGGGAGGGCTGCCAAACTGGTCTTCAAAGGCAAAGAAGGACATCTGGAGCACCCAGCAACACCCCCACATCCTGCAACCCCAGACAGCTAGGTGCCCCCTTGATTAGATTAGGAGAGGGCAGGAGAGGGGTGTGTTTATGATTTTTAGCCACACCAGTGGGTGGGCTCAGCCAGATCTCTCCTCCAAAAATCAGATTCATCCATTTTTGATTTTTAGAGACTGTTGCCTTCTGGGATGGATTTTTGCCACACTTCCCAGGAAGAGGTCATCACAGGGGGACGACGCTGTCCCTGATTGGAGAACCAGGGCCCCCCTGCTTTTCACCCAGGAGCAAGGATAAAACTGGCAGACCTGCACCCACGCCTCAGATCCCCACCAAATTTCAAGAAGAAGGAACTACAAGGAGAAGAAGGACTGCCCTGCTGGACCCCTGGCCTGCACCTGGACCCTGCACTCAGAAAGACTGCACCAGCTGCACACTTGGGCTTCACCACAAGAAGGACTTTGCCTGGCTTCCACTGGTTCAAGGAGGGACTCCCTGTTTGCTACAGGTGAAAAATTGCTATCCAGAGTCCCCTGCACCAACTCCTGAAAAAGTGACCAGCTGACCACTGTCCAGTGGCCAAAAAGGAGTTTGCGCCAGGTGTATTCTGGGAGTTGAAGTCCGCACTTCCCAAGGACCATCACAGAACTTCTGGACCCTTGGGGTGAGCTGTGGACCCCAAAAGAACCTTAAAAGAACATCTGGGTGAAGCCCCAGAAGTTTGGAAAAGATTGGAGAATTTTTGAAAAAAAGCTCCATAAAGTGACCGACCCGCCGCGGAAATTCTAGCCGGCTTGCCTCAACCGCGACCCGGCCTGATTTCGTGGTTCGTCCCGGTAAAGAAAAACATCCAAAAAAGAGACTAAGTCCGAACGTAAAAAGTGGACCGGGACCTTCCAGCCATCGTATCCGAGAAGGGCTCCACGGATGTCGGATCAAGATCCAGGTTTACCCCGGTCGAAGGATTTTCATCTCGAAAAAACGACTAAGTCCGAAGGTAAAAATCACCACCGAGGAAACCGACTTCGCGTATCCGGACAAGGGCTCCAGGAGGTCGGATCCAACTGGCAGGTTCGTCCCGGGGAAGAAAAACATCAAAAAAGAGACTAAGTCAGAAGGTAACTTTTTAACCGAGGCCTCCCGCGACTTGTAGCTGAGCAGGGCTCCATCGCGGTCGGCCTGAAAGTTTGACTTTGCCCCGGTCCTGGTGCAACCAGATGACCCGATTGGCGCTTTTTGTTTCTAAGCGCTAGAAAATAATAATACTTTAAAAATTCATATCTCCGGTTCCCCTGAACCGATTTTAATCGTTTTTGTGTCATTTTAAAGATAAAAATATAAGCTATTTTTATAAATTGGTTTTGGATTTTTAAACTGTTTCCTGTGTTTTATTTAATTACTGTTTTGTGATATTTGAATGCTTTACACTTTGTCTCCTAAGTTAAGCCTTGACGCTCGATGCCAAGCTACCAAGGGTAGAGCTGGGATTAATTTACTGAGACCTAACTGTACTTATGTGGAGGTTTGTGGCTTGTTGCTAGGTGTAGGTACATACCTGCCCTACCAATAACCCATTTTCCAACAGAAGTACACAGCAGTAATCTCATACCCTTGCTGCCCATTCCTGGTCTACCCCTGTGCCTGTGTCACAATATCTGCAATGCCACCATGCAACTGCCAATTGGGAGGAGAGAGGCAATTTGGCAACAAATTGTTGACAAGATAAACAGTGTGGCAGAGGTCAGGAGAATTGTCTCTGAGTGCTAGAAATGCTGGCATGAATGCAAGCGCAGGACAAAGGAGAAAATGGCAAGGAACAGGAAGGCAGCCCTGCAGACTGGAGGTGGGAGTCCAGCACCGCAGACGAGATTGAGGAGATGGTTGCAGCCATCATCCCAGAGGAGATTGTCACAGGACTCGCCGGATAGTGCAGACTACCAGGAAACAACACATATGCAGGGTAAGGTGCATGGGGAACCAAAATGCCTGAATGTTAATTGCAAGCAGGGGGAGGTACATAACTACTACACAATGCATGTCAGCCATGGAAATCAGGCAGTGGAAAGGGCACAGGGGCACGGCACGTGTGCATGGGCTGTGTAGGGGCATCCAGGGGCACAACACAACACCAACAAGCTTAGCATGGGGGTACAGGAGGGTAGTCTAGAATGCAAAACTGGGCTGCTGTCACAGGATAGCTGGTATTGTCAGAATGTGAACTAGGGGACAGTGCCCAGTCTCAGGCCATTGCTTCAAGCAGCATTTACCATTGATAACATTTGCCACTACTACCTGTGCTGTGTGTGCTGGTCAATTAGGAAATGGCAGTTAGGTGCCCATGGAACAAACACACTCAAAATGAGGGTTCAGGATGCCTACATGACCAATTCCCTTCAATTCCTAACTAAGTATAACTCCTGTCAAATGCTCATGTCTATAGGCTCAATAAACATCAGATATTGTCACTTACATTATGAAGTACACAGCAGTAATGTCATACCCGTGCTGCCCATTCCAGGGTCTACCCTGTGCCTGTGTTACAATAGCTGCAATGCCACCTTGTAACATCTCAACTGTCAAACTGCTAACACAACAGCATTGAGGGGGAGGACATATGTGTGTAGCTAGGCAAGCCCACCCGCATAGTCATAAGAGGAAATAGAACTCTGCCAGGTCCATCAGTGCAATGCAATGTAGCACACATACGCAACCATCAACATGAGAGACTACCAATGGTGATACCTGTATTGTTTCATGGAAATGTAATACATGGTATGGTGCTAGGTCTCACCATCGTATAGGTGTATGTGAAAAATGGTAGACTGGGACAGGGCCATATTGTTATGTGTGGTGCATGTGGCATCCACACACCAACAATCATTGCAAGGCCTCACCATGCAAATGGAAGCAGAAGGAGGGTTGATTAGGACAAGAAGATGGTAAGCCACAATTTGGACAGAACCCGCACCTAGAAACTGTGACGCAGACAATTACCCAAACTACCCACACTACATGTGATATGCAGGTGGGACATAGGCCTGAAAGACTGCAAACATTAATGACAGGAACAATGCATGGGAACCAAGGTGACAACGTACCACCAATAGGAAGTCAGTGAAATCACATTACAATTGCCACAACACAGGCACACTAATTGTACAATATCTAATTGCAGAGGACGATGGCTCTCCTGTGGATCTGTCTGTCCTGGACTACCCTGATGACCCGGATGACCAGCTGACAACCATCAGCCAGGAAATCCTCCATGATGTCCTGGGAATCTCCTAGACACCACCTCCAGTTGCAAGGAGGAGCACACATGTAGCAGCCATCCCAGAGGACCCACCCACCACCCCATTAGTACGACCTTCCAGCTCAAACACATTGGGACCACCTTTGAGAGGACAGTAGTAGGAATACAGCGGAAGCTGGCCAAGGAGGTGCAGGTGGGGATGCAAACTATGACAGCCAGCCTTGAGGGGATGCGCATGTGCATGACGACATCCACAGAACAGTCAGCAGCCAGACAACTCACACAATCCCTACTGCAAGGAGTATAACAATGTGTGAGGGACATCACCACTGCTGTGAGGGAGTTGCCACAACATCTACCCTCCCAATCTTGCAGCTTCATCCATGACAACAAGCTGGACTCCCTCAGGGTAGACATGGCTGCCTACCACAGGGATGTTGCTGCCATACTCAATAATCAACAGCTTCTCCTTGATGCAGTGGTGCCATATCTAGTTCCACAGATGGCAGCTGCCGGGAATTCAGAGTCCACTTCTCCAACCACTGAAGTGTGTTTTGCCCCCTCAAACCCACCACCACCACCATCAAGGGCAGAGGAGACGAGACACACATCAGAGGATGAAGATGAGGAACAGATCATATTCACCCATAGGAGTACCTGGTAGCACCAGCCCATGCCACATGGGCACTGATTTTCCTTTGTCTCGTGCTTGACAGCATGCCAGTGTTGCTACAGTTGGTGACATGCACTCTTCACTGACACACTGTTAACCTTATTACTATGGACTGCAATTGTTTCTCACTACTCAATTGGCAATTCATGTTCCTCTGCACTGAATAACACTTCATCTCAGCATGTCCAATGGCACGTCCCTCAACCTTGCACTTGTGTTGCGTCACAATAGAATGCTTTACACTAATGGGCTCACAAACATGGACTATGTAAATATTGTACTACACCACTTTAAAATAAACAGCACCCATACAACCACTTTGTCTCTGTGTAATGTGGCACATATACTTTGCTGGAGATTTGTGATGCATGTAAAATGTCAATGGTCACAGAGTGTCAATACTAGAGTGCAGAAATCATGTGGGCAGATACTTACTCAAAAGGGCCATGACTTCTAATTCTTCTGTGCTGCTTTTGCCTCATTTTTTAAGTAAAAGCAGCACAAACTTACAAAATATCATTGTAATTTGTAACTTTGCACTGCTGTTGCATTAAAAATGAGGCAAATACAGTGTAATACTAGTATATTTCAGGCCCAAGGTATCTACAAGATGAAACTCAATCCTGCCCACATCCCTTACAAGAAAGTCATTGTGCATGTGACATTTTCTTCAAAACATACATGCCTCACTGTCAACAGCAGGGCAGTGCGCACTCTGCGGGCGACTGGAATGCAAAAACCCAGCACTTATGAGATAACGTAATTCATGCATTATGCTGATATGCTGTTGTTTAACCTTTTGCATTGCAGAGTTTAATTCTGAAGACTTATATTCAAGGTGCTTATAAGTACTGTTCATTTGCAATGTATTGCTGCAGGCTTGCAGAGTGTGTCAGGGTCTGGACCCTTTCAAGGGCCTTCTAGAAGCTTTCTCTGCAGTGTGACTGGGTGTGGTTTGTGGACTGGGCCAGACTCTATATAAGGGAGCCAGCCCAGCTCCACGTGCTCACTATTCAGAGGTCCCGGTGCAGAGCAGCAGCAACTTCCTGAGCTCCTGTTCCGGAGGCCTACTTTGATCTTCCAGGCCTTGCCCTTCCTTGTACTGGTGATCCTTGATCAGGGCGGTAAGACGGAGGTCGGTCTAGACCCCCCGATCCCGTTTTCGAAGGCATTCGAGATATTGGGCCTAATTTCCATGTTGAGAGATTTTACCTTGTGTGTGTGAATGTGCTCCTTGTTTTTTCTGGCATTTACATTTTGATATTCAGTTCATTTCTCGTGTTTAACTCTTGATATTCATTGTGCGCTACCATTTCTTGGCAGTTACATGGTGGCATTTGAATCAACAAGACGTGATTCATCTCTCGTGTTTAACTCTTGATATTCATTGTGCGCTACCATTTCTTGGCAGTTACATGGTGGCATTCAAATCGGCAAGACGCGCAATTCATTTCTCGTGTTTAACTCTCGATATTCATTGTGCGCAAGCATTTCTTGGCATTTACATAGTGACATTTGAATCGGCAAGACGCGCGACTCATTCCTTGTGTTTAACCCTTGATACTCATTGTGCGCAACCATTTCATGGCATTTAGATGGTGGTATTCGAATCGGCAAGACGCGCGATTCATTCCTTGTGTTTAACTCTTGATACTCATTGTGTGCAACCATTTCATCTAATTTACATGGTGGCATTCGAATCAGCAAGACGTGCGTTTCATTCCTTGTGTTTAACTCTTGATATGCATTGTGCGCAACCATTTCTTGGCATTTACATAGTGACATTTGAATCGGCAAGACGCGCGATTCATTCCTTGTGTTTAACCCTTGATACTCATTGTGCGCAACCATTTCCTGGCATTTAGATGGTGGTATTCGAATCGGCAAGACGCGCGATTCATTCCTTGTGTTTAACTCTTGATACTTATTGTGCGCAACCATTTCATGGCTTTTACATGGGGGTATTCAAATCGGCAAGACGCGCGATTCATTCCTTGTGTTTAACTCTTGATACGCATTGTGCGCAACCATTTCTTGGCATTTACAAGGTGACATTAGAATCAGCAAGACGCGCAATTCATTTCTCGTGTTTTAACTCTTGATATTCATTGTGTGCTACCATTTCTTGGCAGTTACATGGTGGCATTCGAATCGGCAAGACGCTCAATTCATTTCACATGTTTAACTGTTGATATTCAGTGTGCGCAAGCATTTCTTGGCATTTAGATAGTGACATTCGAATTCGCAAGACGTGCGATTCATTCTTTTGTTTAACCCTTGATACTCATTGTGCCCAACCATTTCATGGCATTTACATGGTGATATTCGAATCGGCAAAACACGCGATTCTTTCCTTGTGTTGAACTCTTGATACTCATTGTTCACAACCATTTCATCGAATTTACATGGTGGCATTCGAATCGGCAAGACGCACGTTTCATTCCTTGTGTTTAACTCTTGATATGCATTGTGCGCAACCATTTCTTGGCATTTAAAGGGTGACATTTGAATCGGCAAGACGCGCGATTCATTCACGCAATAAAAACTTGATCTTTCAGATCGCTTGCAGTGTTTGCGATCATTTCATGGCATTCGCATATTCTTGTTGAAATCAGCAATGTGCGCAATTCATGTTTCTGCATTGAATACAAAGTGTTAAAATTCTAGATGTTACATTACATGAGCATAATAAGTCCCTTAATACAACTCCTATGGTGTTCCAGAAAGACCATGTTTGATTTTGAAAACATAATTCTAGAGGGTTCATATGTTCCTACTCAATGTGTAACATTTCATTAAGACATTAATTGAGAAATTGTATTAATCATTCTTGATTCCTTCCCAGGTAACCAGACGTCTTGAGGTCTAGTTATTTAGTCCATGCTTAAGTTATCCATGGTTACAGTATGACAATGCTTAGAATCATAGTCTAGTAAAGATTAATGTGATATAATCTTGATATTGCGTGTTTTAACCTTGTGTTTCCTACAGGTCTCCTTCCCAGCTGTTCCAATCCTAATCCCCTTTTCCCCCGCTTGGACTCTCTCAGTCTTTGTGATTCATCTATCAGAGTCTTGGAGCTGTCTAGTGGTGGACATGTTGGGAACGTACGCAGACCCCGAGGATCTAGTCTCCCTGACACCTCACCCACAAAATACAGCAGGAATGGCTGTGTAAGAGTGTTTTGCTAAAAATGTCAGCTGGGAGTACAATTAAAACACATAGGCATGAATTCTGTATACGTGACCTCATAAGAAATTGACACTTCTCAGTTTAGCAGTGTTCACATGAACATCAGACTGCAGGCAGATGCCCCACAGTGCCCAACATTCCAAAAGAGGACATAAACGATGACAGCTTTAAACCACACCTACCTGTCCAATACATGGGAACCATAGTCACGTTGAGTGGTGGGTACAATGGATGGCAGATGCATTGATATTTAGATTTGGGTAGCTGCCAATGTGACAGCTCAGTTGGAAGTGGGAATTAACATGTCAAGAGTGGGATGTGGATGCAGGACAGAATACCCAGGCCAACCGAAAATTGTCACTGTACACTCATGCAAAGACCCAGATCCCCAAGCATATGACACATGCCATAAGGGAGTACCTAAAACTTTAATAACCATGTACAAAACAGAACGTAAAACTATGTCACACACCTATACTAACCTAATCTATCCTAACTATACATTACCCACAGCTGGCCCTAACTATTCTATGCTAAGCTTACTTACCACATTTAACAACACACTCTAAACATTTGCACCCCACCACACAGGTAGGACAACATATACTAACCTAAACAGATACTAACTAATAGTAAACAAATATATATTTTTAAAAAGTTTTTTTTTAATTAGAATACACAAAAGCCCCAAAATCAACCCCCTCCCTTCCACAAATTAACATGTAATAATATGAAACCCCCATCTACTTATCCTATCTAAACTACTACCCTACTCTAATCTATCACTAAGCCCCCTATACCCACTAAAAAACTGGCTAAGGAAAGAGGAGGGAGGGGACAGAATTAGGGGTGAGGGAAGGCAGGAGTTCAAAGGTTTGCCCTCTTCAGAGTTTTCTTAATAGATTTCAGCCTCCGGCTTTTTCTGTCCACGTCCTGCTGGAGAGTGTCAAGCTTTTTCCATGACTTTCCGCATGTCCCTCTGGAGCTGGGAAATGGCGGCCATGTCCAAAACAGCAGATGTGGTGGTCTGTGTTCCAGACGTAGTTGCTCCTGCAGGTGTGGTGGCCGGTGGTGCTGAAATGGTGCAGCAGGTGTTGTGGGTGTTGGTCCCGAGGTTGAGTGTGCAGCAGATGGGGCTGATGTTCTGGTAGCCGCTGTGCTACTGGCTGCAGTTGTGGTGGTGGCTCCACCCGTTGTGGCCAATGCCGGTCCTCCTTGGCTGAAAGCCTGCCATTATCCTGTTGCTCTCTCTCTCCGATAGCGTCTTGTCATCCTCCAGAACCTAGACTGGACATCCAAGATGTTCCTGTACCTCACTGTCCACCTCTGGAAATCCCTGATCTCCGCTGCATTCATGTTGGCTGCTGTAGGAATGAGACAAGCAACCATCAGTGTCATCATTGTGTGATGCATATACAGATGACAATATAACACTCTCCCTCAAATTGCACATGCAGTCCTAACCACAGTACAGATGATATATTGTCCCTGAGGAATGAAATGGCAAAGCTGCCTAACCATCAAGTATTTAACAGCACAGCAGAGCACAACTAAAGGGGCACGAAATAAAGTGACCTGTGCATTGATTAAGTGCAATGTGTGACAATTCAAATGCAGCAAGTACTTAAAATGGGCCAGACTGACTAATCCTCATCATCTGAGTCAACTTCAAGGCACCCAAGACCAGTGATTTGGGTATGTAATTGGGAGAATGGTAAGCCATTGCTAATCATAAGAGGTCAGTGTTGTTTGGGACACATGCATGCTTGAATGAGATGACTGTCCTCTACACTCTGACCATCACATCCACCTACATATATGTTCTTCCCCTGTCCCTGTGCCTCAGGGGGGATGGGCATGCAATACATCATCACAACTGTCAAGGACAAGCACAAAGCGATGACCACCTGTACATGGATTTAGTGAGTGGAACAGATGTGAGGAGAGCTGCCACCTAGGAATGAGGTATCCATTGGTCAATCACATCTACATTCATGTTTCCATTTGTGGACAACCATCAACACCTGATATGCCAACACATTTCCAAAATCAACCACATTGATGACAGCACACGTCTGGCCTTGACCTGCATGCACGCCTATTACATATCACATAAGTGTCCGGTAAATAGAGTACAACATATGGGGCTAGATGCTGGGGGACAGTTACCCATACAGTACTACATGTACATTACAATACAGGGATGAGCAATTTTCTGTGGAAAACTGATGCATCACTGTCGTGAAAATGAGGGTATGACTTGCTGACAATATTCTGACACTAGAGCACTTCCAAGTCAAATGTGGGCCTACATGTGGCTCCTAATCACCTTGTTCACATGCTGCTGCCTATTGCGCATCACAAGAGTCCGAAGATATGACTCTCTGCCTGTGAATGTCTAACCCTTGCATGGAACACTATGTCAACCTCCAGTCAAGTAATATATCTGATCACGTGCCAGCTCATCATATCTTGCAATGAGTGCAACACACAAGAGTCACTCACACAATAGCTGCAATCACTACACAGGACAGACATTTTCACACTTACTGGATACATCTTGGTCCTCAAATAGAGCCACTTCCCTGATGGCATAGGGGCCCGTTCCACCTGTAAGACATCAAAAGGAAATATATGCTCAATGTCTGATCGCTGTACAAACATGTGGACAACATATCACAGTGTGTAACATTTTATATGAGTGAGCTGATGATCCTGCATGTAGACACTCCCACAGACATACCACTGCAAACTTGCATTGACACTGGGCCTAACAATCATGTGGTGCTAAACCTGACTACAAAGATTTGTGGCTAATCCATTTCAGATGGTACTCCATGTCATGATTTGTAACTGGGTGACAATTTCAATTACACTTCCCTGGGATACTGCAATACAAGTGACTCCGGTATTGTGGCTAGTGCATCAAGAGACAATGATTAACTGTGTGATGGACATGTGGGTCAATTTTCATTCAGCAATTATCGTGCATTCAGTGGTCCATAACAGATGTGTCACAGTTGTATGCAGGTAACAAGTGCCCTATTGGCAGTGTCCCCTAAGCCATAGTTGCCCCCTTTGCCAACATGATGGCAGGAATTATGTGTGTGTAATGATGACAATGTAGCGCTAAATATGGATAGACCACTTTGCTGTCCCAAAAGAGTGAAATGTGGTATGCTGACAGTGTCTTAGCTGATCATCCTTGACAGAATGCATGGGCATAGGTGTTGTCTTTGCACCTGAAATGTGTTACTCAGGGCCACATGTACCAAGATCAGGTTTTGTTAGTCACCCATTGTGAGACTTAGCAACTAGCAATTAGTAAGTAGGATGATCTGAGGTACAACACTATCAGTGACACTGTTTGCAATTCAAAAATGGGGTAGCAAATGACCTACCTCATGAATTCTGATGAAGTAGGTCTTATTTTGCAAGCCCCATGGGAATGGTGGCACTCACAGGGATGCTGGTAGGCTGGGCTCAGCAGACCACCATGTCTGTAACTGCTTTCTAATAGGGATATACATTTTTGTTTAATTGCAGCCTTATTTCAGCAGGGGTAAACAGAAAGTATTTCAAAAACCAATATTATGACTGAAATAATGTTTTGGAAGCAGTAGGTGGTCCGTGGGACAACTTCCTGCTCAGAAACAATTTTTGGGCATGCATTCACAGAGGGGAAGGGATCCCATGGGGACCCCTTCCCTTTTGCAAATGGGTTACCACCAACTTGAAACGGATGGTAACTGCAATTGTTTAGTGCCAGCATTTGGGCTCAAGAAAGAATCAATCAGTGGACTGCGATTCGATAATAGGATAGGAACGACCTTTACTAAATGCCACTAGCAAACTCTGTTTTGTGATTGGGCAATGTGATAGCAGAATGGCAAAATTGGGGGTGTGCATTTGAATGAATATTTTTCCTGACAAAAACACAAAAAATCTGAAAACTAGGCCGTTTGTGAGAATTATAAATAGCTTGGTACATGTGCCCCTAAGTAATAGTCGGACCTGACTCAACAAAGCTCAGGACTGCATTGTTAAAATGTATAAATATGTGGAATACATCTCAGTACTGGTACACTAACAGTTTGTTCTACTTGCAAACAACATAGCCATAAACATTGCATGCAGCACGTCAAGACATCTGCTACTGTCACTCAGGGGCACTCTACTGTACACATTTGTCAATGTGATACTCACCAACAGGTTCACCAATCACCACACCCAGGTGGTCCAGCAGGTCATGTTCTCGGGCCACCAGGTCAGCCCAGCGATGCTTCAGCTGGTGCGCGTTTCTTGATGTGTTGAAGACACGTTTGAGGTGGTAGAGCACCTTGCTCCAATGCATCCGCCTTACCTCTGTGTGATACCCCTTTATCACATGCTCACCCAACTCCAGCATCATCGGCAGAAAGTGGCACACCAGCTACACAAAAGCCCCAAGCTCCTCCTCACCCATGCGAGTCAGCCTCGCCCTTCCCGACATGTTAGTGCACATCAAGTTAAACAAAAAAAGGGAAAAAGGAAGGAAAATCAATCTGAAAGAAGGAAACTTACAACCCAAAATACAAACCCTAACTAACCCAAATAATCTAACTCCCCAATAGACACCGACAGTGCAAATACAATCCAAAAAACACCATACTACCCAAAAACACTTAAACAGGTACAATATACAAATAGAATACACAAAAAGACACGAGAGACACCACAAGATACAATATATGCAATCCAAACACGAGCAACACCAACAAAAAGCCACACAATCAAGAAAAAGCACAGACTGTAAAGTGAAAGTGAAAGTACACCCACAATACCATGTCTGTAAACAGGATTTCCTATTACATCACTTCCTGTCCCTTTTGCGGCCCGTTTTCCGTCTTTCGTGTATTTTTTTTACGCATATGTAGTGTGCATGAATATATTCGATGCATAACCTACATGTGCGGCAAAATACCACGCACTACTGGGAAACTTCTATTTTGATGGATTTCTGCATGCATGGGGTGAGCTGGTGGAATTAACGCTAAGGGCCAATGTATAGCATTTGTGTTGTTTTTTGACTGAAACTGTGTTTGCGTGGTTTTTAATTATTTAACATGCATGCAGCATGTATCAAGATGAAGATAGGATGGAATGGCTTGCAGTGTGTGGTACAGTGGTTGGCCACATGTGGTAGAGCATGCAACTGCAGGCCACATTTATACTATTTTTGCGCCGCATTTGCTTCATTTTCTGATGCAAAAGCGGCGCAAACTTACAAAATACAATTGTATTTAACTTACAAAATAGAGTTGTATTTTGTAAGTTTGTATTTTGTATGTTTGTACTGCTTTTGCGTCAATAAATGACGGCAATGCGGCACTACAAAAGTATAAATCATGGCCTGTGCGTTTTGTGTGTGAATGAACTGTATCAACAATATATGTGCTTCTGATGGAACGGCAAGCAATACATTTGACATAATGCTCATGTATGAATGTGTTACAAATGGGTATCTACATCAATGACAATCAGTGATGTACAACAGTCATGATATGTGTTTGTAATATGTTTTGACTCCTTTGATGTGTGTAGTTGTTTGAATTTAGGGACATTACATTTCCCACAACAAACAAAACACAGGGATGATTGAGGATGGCTGATGAGGGCTATGTCAGATATGTTACCCATGTCATGTTATGTCATTGATTGTTGGCTACGACTTCCTGATGATTTGTGTGTGAACTACCCATACATCGGCCATTTGTACATGTTTGGTAGGTACAATGTTTGCGACACTGTGCCTTAATTCCACTCATAAAATGATTATGTACACGTCAGTTTGACTAATGAAAATTACCTATGCTACTCATGTTGCTGTGGTGGACCTGCTGCCCTGACTGCATGTGTTCACATATTTTCAGATGTGCATTCCACAAAAGTGTGTGGGCATGTGTACCCTGTGTCAGTATTGGGCTCCATGGTGTTATAGTTTCATGCAGGTCTAGTCAGGAGTCTGTTGGGGAAACATTTGAGTTTACAGAGTATCTTGAAAGGAAGAAGTGTACCAAAGCAGAAGAGCAGCTAAAGGCATACAAGGAGATAGGGCAGCTATGGTGAGGCAGATAATACAGAAGAGTGAATACAGAGCAACCTTACTGTGGACAAATATGGAACGGGTCAGTAATGGACAAACGCACAGGGCTTATCACTAAGATTATACACAGGGTAAGGCTCAGAATTTCCCACACCAACAGGGAACGTCAGTGCCTCTGTGCAGAGTAATCTTACAGATAGTCACCACGCAAGCCCCATAGAAAGGTGGTAGCAGAAGTGAATCTGTGTCTGGACCCTAAGGGCACAAACAAGGATTGTCCTTACATACACAAGACTAGCCCTTGTTTGTCAGGCTGGGGACACAGTAACAAATCCTGGAATACAACCATAGCACACTGTCACTGTTAGGCACTAATGACTACATGCAACACTAGACAAAGGATGGCCTGGAAACCAGGTGCCAGAACAAATACAAAGTTAAACACTTCTAGACGGGTGAGGACTGATAGTACACTTACCAGACACGATAACCCAAAAGGACACGAAGGCAAGGGAACCAACTAGGAGGCAAAGCCAGCCCAGGGAACAGGCTCTGGTTGATGCAAAGGCTGGAACAGGTCTGGATAACAGAAAGCAGGCTCTGGCAGAAACAAACATGGACAAGGCTGAGAAACAGGGAGCAGAGTCTGACTGAAACAAGACTGTGTAAACAGGGAGCAGGTTCAGGCGTAATCAGGACTGCAACAAAATCCAACAGGGGCTCTGCTACACACATGAATTGAACTCCAATGCACGATGAGGAGCTTCAAGGAATGGCAGCTTCTAAGCAGTTCTAGGCAGCAGTAAGGCCAGGGCAGAGTCACATGGCTGGGCTGCACGAGAGAGGTCGCAGGTGTGTGCAGCTTCAGTCTCTCACAAGTCCTGGAGGAGAGAATCCAGTATAAAGGGACTTTTCCATGAGAAGCAATGGACGAAAGATTACGGGGCTTACCGACTACCAGGCAGTGCATTATGGGACATGAAGTCCATGCAGGCTAATGTAGTTCTTCCATAGGATGCCAAGGGAAAAGGAAAGCAAACAGGAGTCAGAATGGGAGTCTGGGTGAGTGTTAATGATGATTCCCCGGGTAAAGCTAGTCTATTTACAGTGTCCCCTAGCGAGGTGAGGGCAGAGACTTAACACATGGCAGTGACAGGACTTATTACCAGGGACTGACTGTGCAGGCCATGTGTTGTGACCATTGCTTGTCATACCTAGGACACTTGTGCTATCCATTTTCAGAAATGATGCACCTCTTGTCGCACAAGCTCCTTGCATAGATAGCAAATGTCACACTTACTAATGTCAGGGGTCTGTTCATACATTCCTGTGACCACTGATATTTCCCATCCACTGCATCATGTATGCGGCACTTATTTACCTTATGATTGGAGATATCATAGTTGTGTGTCATGTGCTACAGTAGACCACGTTGGCAACGTGGATTTGTGTCATATGCTGTGGTCCTATGATTTTGTCCTTCATATGTGAAATTCAAAAGATGATTATTTTTAGATGCGTGCGATGTTTGCTGTACAATCATACGCATCACATGTGATGTTGCATCAGAAGTAGTCAGATTTGTCTTCGTAACATGCTCCCTGAGGTAATACTCACATTCCTTAAAGAACATGTGATGAATAAATAAGTAACCAGAACCGGATTGTGTGATAATGCAAGGTGTTTAATTACATATCCTATCAATGTGTTTAGAGTGACTATTGGTGAAAAACGTTTTGAACAATCTGCTGTCTGCGGTGCATTCCTGCAGCTGTGTTTGGATGTTCCCCCTCATTTTCCCTGGCACCATCCTCCTCCTCCTCCTCAGGCAGTTCTTGCTCGGGTTCATATAGGGGGAGAGGGATGTTCCTCCTCACACAAATGTTGTACAGGATGCAAGTCAATATGATGTTGCAGACCATTTTTGAGGCTGCCTCATGTGATGTCCAGGAACCTGAATCTGGACTTCAGGATGCCGAAGGACCTTGCAACAATGGTGTGTGTCCTTCGATGTGCCTCATTATAGGCACGCTCTGCTGTTGTGCTTGGGTTGGGGAATGGGTTCATGATCCATGGCTGGATCCCGTAACCCTGAAAATAGGAGTGAGTATTTTGTTAGTGCTTGCAAAAGAAATGTCATATAGCATGGCAGTTGATATCTTGTGTTTGTAGTATTGTGTGAGATCCTGGGCTTCTGTGAGGTTTTGTCTGCAGTGGGACACGACAACTTGTGTTTGGCTTATTGATCTGCTGGTCAGTATGTATGTACCATGCATTGTGTAGTGAGCAACATGTTTTAGTGTGCTTTCACTGGAGGGGACATGATACTTCCACACACACAATAGATTCCTATGTGGTAGTAACATGGTTGCACTACATGACCTGGACATCCCATCCAATTAGACATATGTCATTGCAGATGAAATGCAACAGTGAGGCCCTTTGATTTGGCTTGGTGACAATGCAAAACACATCTCCATCAGTTTGCAGCACTAAGGTGTTCAGTATTGACAATGCACAATTATCTCATGTGTGACTTGGTTCTAGGCAAACCTTTGTAGTTCCCTCTGCCAGTGGCTCATGTGCAACTGTGCACCTACACTACCAAACTTGCTCCAGGTAACCTGGCTAACTGCCTTGTGGAGGTGGCTGTATCTATGCAGGAAGGGCCTTCTCCCTGTACATCTGTTATTTTGATGGACAATTGGCTCTTTCAGTGTGTGAAGCAGTGTGCAGTTTGCATTAGTGTCACATCAATATGTGTTCATAGCACAGTCCACTTACTTATTGCTACCTGGCAACGGCACCCCAAGAGTGATGTTTGATGTTGGGACTGCCTCAGTATTTCCATGTCACTTACATGTGAGTCAGCATCATCATGCTATATGTCTCATGGTGTTTGACCTGCAGCAACACACATTGCACACCCCTTCCACAGTAATTATTGTTTGGGAGGGTGTGGGATTGACTATGCGGCCTAATGTAATAGTAACTGGTTCATCTTCCAAGTTGTACTTCCAGTGCAGGCCATGTCATTGTCACTGTGTGCTTTGACATTGGTCCCTTGTAGCACTAGAGTGGCATCTGTTGTTATTGGCAGCCGTCATTTATCCATAGATGTGTATCTCATTGTGTCACGGTGTACAACATAACTACCTGTGGCACACCTCAGTGTCTTCCTGCCCATGTGTCAATGTAGTGGTGTATGTATTGTGTGTCCTGCAGGGTTGCTGTGCTGTGTGTATATTGCTAGGTTTATGGACTTATTGTCAAGAAGGCCATTTGCATGTTGTCCGTCCTGGATGTGCTGATTGATGTTGTTGTGGCGAAAGATGAAGGAATCATGTACACTCCCAGGATACTTGGCCAAGATGTTGGTAAACAATCCCTGGTGGTCAACTATGGCCTGCACATTTATGGAGTGGGTGTGCTTTCTGTTCCGGTATAGATGCTCTGTTGCTGCAGATGGTACAATCCGGACATGGGTGCAGTCAATTGCAACAAGCACATGAGGGAAGCCATGTATCTGGTAAAACCCCTGTTTGATCTCCTGCTGCTTCTGCTGGGTGTTTGGGAAGCTGATATGGCGGGGTGTGAGGGAGATGATGGCATCTAGGACCTTGGGAAGGAAGGGGGAGAAAGAGGGCTGTGATACCACAGCAACTAGGGCACCTGTTGTTTGGAAGGAGCCACTTGCTAACATGTGCAGGACAGCTAGCAGCTTGGTCACCGGTGGTATATTGTGTGGTGTCTGCAGGCTGTTATATGTGGCTCAATTTGGGGCAGCAGCTGCTGTATGGCTTGCCAGTTGAGTCTATACCTCCGGATGATATCCTGTTCCCTGAGGCCCTGGAGGGTTGTCCTGGTCCTGAAGACACTCTCCTGCCTTCTAAATTGCCTTCGGGGGCCATGTTGGGGTTGTGGCAGCTGCTGCTGTTGGTCCTTTGCCCTGCGTCGTCTGGCATGCTGCATCAGTAGCACCTCCATGTTGTCCTTATTGAGCAATGATGTTGCTTGTGTGCGTTTTCCTTACGTAGTGGTGTGTTTGCCTCATTTTAACGCCTGCCCTAACCCAAGTGTTAAAATTTCACACATTTTTCGGGTACGCATCCCATCTGTGCGTCATTTTTGCTCTGTTGGATAAAAATGGTGCTAAGATGTTTGAGTATTTTTTGGATGGGAACGTCTACCTTGCATCTTATTGACGTAAGGCGGTTTCACGCATCCTTAAAATGAAGCAAACTCCATATTTTTTACGCTAGGCATGGCTAGCCTCAAAATATAAATATGGAGTTAAGTTTGCGCTGGATTTGCGTAAAAAAAAATTACGCTAATCCAGTGCAAACAGAGTATAAATATGGGCCAAAGTGTTAATGTTGTGAGCGTTGTGGAATAGCGAGATCAATAGATTTCAATTGGACTCACTAAAGGTTTTCCAAAATGGCTTGCAATAATTCAGGATATAATCGAGGATGTTGACAATTTACATCATAAAGAATTATGGGATGCATTCATGCATGAGCACTCACTCACACACACACTGGACCGGCCATTGACTCAAATGGAGTCTGTCATTACAATTTTAATATCATGCATGCCTTAAAACCAGGAGTAGGCTTATATAGGACCTCATTATGACACTGGCAGTAAATCCCGCTTACTGCCACGCTGAAGGCTGTCAATTTACCGCCGTGGCGACGCATATCCGTTCACCATATTATCACACACACACACCAATGCGACAGAATACAGCCACAGACACAAATCCGCCAGCCCAAAGGTCAGTGATAAAGTGAAGGCATCAAAACCCACACCGTTACGCTAACAGAACAACACCCAACACATTTTGACCCATGAATTACCACAGTGGGCATTCAACGGCGGTAAACCATTGATGGTACATATCGCAGCACTCTGAATGGACACCCACAGAAAAAACAACACTACATTGGACAATTCAAACAATACACACCTGACACCCATACACACACCACACCCACACCACTATAAAACACACACCCACATTACCACAACCCTTTAAGAATACAAATCATTGGCACAAGACTGACACCAAGACCACTGCCACAGCTACATACACACACCACATACACCCATACATCCCTCATGCAACCCACTTCACACACCCCAACACATTTCCAAACACACCCTCACCAACACACATCACATAACACCGATGGCACCACAAAGGCACCCAAGTTTCACTACGGAGGAGTTAAGGGTCATGGTGGAGGGAATCGCCAAGGCAGACCAACAGCTATTTGGAGCACAGATGCAGCAGATATCAATAGCCAGGAAGATGGAGCTATGGCGGAGAATCGTGGATGGGGTCAACGACGTGGGACAGCACCCCAGAACAAGGGACGACATCAGGAAGAGATGGAATGACCTACGGGGGAAGGTTCGTTTCATAACAGCAAGACACTAGCTCGCTATCCTGAGGACTGGTGGTGGACCCCCTCCTTCTCCCCCACAACTCACAGCATGGGAGGAGCAAGTCTTGGCAATACTGCATTCTGAGGCCCTGGCCGGAGTCGGAGGAGGACTGGACTCCGGAAAGTCAACTTTCAGCAATTATCACCCCCCTATCTGCATGCCATTACATACCCTACCCTCACTCCCATCACTCCACTATATCCCACACACTCCACCATCACATCTCACTAATCCCAATGCCAAGCCCTGCATGCTGTACCAATGAATGGACACCCCTAACAGACCTGCATGGACACTCATCACTAAAGCATGCACAGCATGGGGAAACTAACAATCCCACCATACACCAACATACACAAGTAAAAGCTGGCAGTGCAACACCAACCATAGAGGGGAAGTCAGGGATGTACAATATGTCATACAAATGAAGCATAATACATCATTTACATCCCCACAGGTACCCCAGCCAATGTCACTGGAGAGGAGGTGCCATCACTATCCAGTCCCCCAAAAGAAGAGGCCCATAGTGATGACAGTAACTCTGGTATTCAGGATATGGACAATATACCTGGCCCATCAGGGATCACTGGACATTCGGTTGCCCAAGCCCAGTCACAGACCTCCACAGAGCCTCCCCCACCAGGAAACAAAAGCACAGCACCCACCCAGCGTACCCAAACCTCTGTCCCCCGACACGTCAATCAGCATTGTGCCCACCTGTACAGGGACCCCAGTTCACACCTCATACCCAAGACAATCAGGGACCTGGGGTCAGTGGCGGTGGGGACACGGTTCAGGGGACAGAGGCACACGCCAACATGGAAACTGGGAGGAGTGCTGTGCAGCAGGGGGAGGACAGGCCTAGGGTACCGACTCTCCAGGAGGTGCTCTCTGAGATCCTGGGAGCCTATCAACATTCCCAGGACACAATGGAATACAACGTGCAAGAGAACAGGGGGCTGCAGGAGGGAGAGTATCAGGAGATCAGGGAGGACTTGCAGGCCATCAACAACACCCTGATTTCCATAGCAGGGATACTGGCAGACATTGGCAACATTATGAGGCAGGCAGTGTAACACCCTTGGGCACCTTCCACTAGCCAGTCATCTGAACAGCCTTCTACTTCTGCTGCCGCTAGTGGCCAGGAGGCCCCGCTATAAGACTCACAGGCCACCAGCACCCCCCCACCTGCAGAGATGAACCACCCGCAAACGTTCCCTGTGATCCATACAGAAGCCAGAGACACTTGCCAAGACCCCTGCCAGGAAATTAGACTCTCCTGATTGTCCCCCTTGTGTCCCACTCAGTCACCCTGTCTACCTTGAACTGCCATTGCTCCCGTTCCTATGTCCCCTTGGACAATTTATCTGTGCTACGAACAGACTGGAACAATACCCTGGACTTTCCTCCATCATCACCCTATCCCATTGCACTTCCCTCTATATATATTAGCACTACAATAAACACCCTTTGATATCAATCGATTTTGAGTATAGTCATGTATTTCAAATATGTATTGGTTGAAATAGGTACAACCATTGCAAATGAACTGTACATAGAATGAGCATAGAATCAATGACCTGTAGCTGGCTGTTCACACTAGGAGTATTTGTCAAATCACTAACATCTGCAAAATATATAGCCAGAGGTAACAGTAAGTGGGCATAGAAGTGGTAAATACCAGCATGACAATGCCACACAGACTACAACCAAAGTCATTGAAGTGTGAAGTTGCACTGTCTCACCTGTGTGTCATTGGAAGTACTGATGGATTACAGATGTTCTGTTGTCCACATCCTCATCCTCTGCCTCCTCATCCTCACTGTCCACGGGGTCCACTGCTGCCAAAGGGGCATCTCCAGTCTCTTCCTCCTGCAGAAAGGGGACAAAGCATCAGAGGGCCAGGTTGTGCAACATGCAGCATGCCACAACTATCTGGCAGACCTTTCTGGGTGAGTAGCACAGGGATCCACCTGTCAGATGGAGGCACCTGAACCTGGCCTTCAGGAGGCCAAAGGTCCTTTCAATGATCCTTCTGGTTTGCCCATGTGCCTCATTATAACATTCTTCTGTCCTTGTTCTGGCACTCCTCACAGGGGTCAGCAGCCACGATAGGTTTGGGTAACCAGAGTCACCTGCAAATATTGAGGGACAACATTTAGCCACACACTATCCTAAATGGCCAACAACATAGGCATGCACCAACATATACTGTTTGGGAACCAGGGCTCATCTATTAGCCACACCATGCGCCTCTGTACATATACTGTTTGGGAACCAGGGCTCATCTATTAGCCACACCCTGCGCCTCTGTAGCGGGTCCATCACATTTGGGATGCTGCTATTCCTCAGGACAAAGGCATCATGCACCGACCCAGGATATTTAGCATTGATGTGGGAGATTTACTGGTCACCAAGCACACCATCTGCACATTCATAGAGTGGAAACTCTTACAATTCCTGAACACCTGTTCATTCTGGTGGGGGGAGAAATGCAATATGTGTTCCATATATCGCCCAAATTATATTGGGGATATGTCCCATTGCATAAAAACCGGCCTTCACAGTGGCCAAGTCCTCAACCTGGGGGAATGCAATGTAGCTGCACATGTGTTTTATCAGGGCAGACAACACTTCTGTCAGCACTACTGAGAACATTGGCTGTGCCATTCCTGCTGCCAAGCCCACTGGCACTTGGAAAGAACCAGTTGCCAGGAAATGGAGCACTGATAGCACTTTCACAAGAGGGGGGATCCCTGTAGGGTGACGGATAGCAGATATCAGGTCAGTCTCCAGCTGGGCACACAGCTCCGTGATTGTTGCCCTGTCCAGTCTATAGGTGAGGATAATGTGCCTGTCCACCAGTGTAGCCAAGTCCACCAAGAGTCTGTACATGGATGTATGTCTCCATCTCCTATTCAGCCACAGCGGTAGATACCTAAGGAACAAAAGAGTGAGGAGGCTGTCACAAACTGAACAATGGAGTCGCAACAGTAGTCCGCAATGTGCAAACAAGTCATGGGACAGTGTCATTTGTCAAGTATGTGCCTATTTCTCCTGTGACACAGCATTATTCCATAGGCCTGCCCCCCGTGAAATGGCGTTCGCCTGTCCTGTGTGGAGGGACAGGTGGAAGTGCGGTAATGCCGCTGACGTTGTGCGCCATGGAGGGAGGCGGTCGGGAATTCCTGATTGGTTATAATTGAGTCCTATGGGGTAGAGTGGCCAATGGTGATCTACGCCTGCTGTGACGGTGTGCACCGGCACAGACATGACCGCCATTTTCTATCTGATTCCTCACTTGTTTCCTGACTTTCCATGGGAGAGGTCCTACACTGCATGTGCTGCTGTGACCTGTGTCTGGAACCTACCATGGCCCGTGTGACCGGGGAAAGGAACCTAGTCTTCACTTCTGAGGAATTGGAGAGACTGGTAAATGGGGTCCTACCCCAGTATGGGCTGCTGTATGGGTCTCCAGGCTAACAGGTTAGTACACTGTGGGCACGATGCATGTGGCATGAATACATGAAGGTGTGTGTGAAGGCATCATGTAAGGGGGGAGGGATGTCCTCTTGGCTGGGTACACGTTGAGTGCTGGCCGATGTGTGTGCCAATAGTGATGGAAATGGGTATGGTGGGCCATTCGTGTTACTGGCTGGACTTTTTGTCTAAAGATGTTCTCCTGTCTGTATTGCCTCTGCAGGTCAGTGCCCATCAAAAGAAGGGCATATGGTGTGCCCTCGCCAAGGAGGTGCAGACCTTGGGGGTCCATGGCAGGCGGAGCACCCACTGTCGCAAATGGTGGGAGGACCTGAGATGCTGGGTACGGAAGACCGAGGAGGGCCAGCTGGGGATGGACTCCCAATGAGGAAGAGGTGCCCATCGTACCTTCAACCCCCTGATGGCCCGTATACTGGCGATGGCCTATACAGAGCTGGATGGGCGCTTGAGGGCATCACAGCAGCCACAAGGGGGTGAGTACAGTAGCCATCGTTGAAGGAAAGGGCTGGAAGGGTGGTATCCGGGTGGTGGCTTTGTGTCAGTGGGTGCCCCTAGGCAAGGCCAGACATAGCAGCATAGGTCCTCTGGTGGCTTAAAGTCCGAAGGGGAAATACTGCCTACTTAGCTTGTTAGCATCCACTACTGGTCAGGGCTGCGTGGGTCCGAGGTGTGCTGCAGTTGGCAGTGTGTGCTCCTCCTCATACCTTGGTGACTAGCAATATCACTGGTAGTGCAATGCATAGTGTGTAGGCCTGTTCCCTGTGTGTGAGGGTGCTGTGTGAGCCAACAGTGGTGTTGATGCAGTCATTGACCCTGTGTATCCTTTGTCTCTCCCCCCTTTCTTGTTTTGTCATCCTGTCCTTATGTGCATTAGCATCATCTAGCAGAGGAGTAGAGGCATCAGCGATGGAGGGAGCTGCATCCCACAGGACCGAGGAGGCATAGTTCACCGACGCTGAGGGCACCAGTAGGACAGAGGACGAGCGAAGCACCACGGCGGATACTGGAGAGGACATTGCAGACTCAGATACCTCCTCCGATGGGAGCTCCCTGGTGGTGGTGGACACTTCTGTGACCACCCCAGGTACAGGTACAGCCGCCCCGTACCAGCACCACTCTCTCAGCAGCCCCTCAGCGAGTTTCCCGTGCAAGCTCACCCAGGAGGGTGGGCATATTCTTCGCCCCAGGCACCTCAGGCCCTGCCCTAGTGAGCCCTGCTGCCCTGAGTGAGGAGGCAATTGACCTCCTGAGATCCATCTCTGTAGGGCAGTCAACCATTGTGAACGCCATCCAGGGGCTGGCAGCCCAGATGCAGCAGTCTAATGCATTCCTGGAGGGCATTCACAGTGGATTGGCAGCCCAACAGAGATGGATCCGGGCTCTGGCCTCCTCTCTGATGGCAGTCATTGTCCCTGTTTCTACCGTCCCCCCTCCAACTTCACTTCACAGTCCCATTCTCCTCAACCCCAATCCATCCCAAGCACACAGCCAGACGAGCATGCACACAAGACAACACCCAAGTGTGTCACAGGCAAACACAAGCACCACACTTCATTCCACAGGCACTCACACAAACACCATTCAGTTGCAGACACAACAACATCCACTATTTCCACTGTCTCCCCCTCCTCTTCCTACTCCTCCTCCACCTCTCACCCAGTTATGTCCACACTCAGACCTGCATGCACTACATCATCATCCACTACCTGCATCATCACCACACCAAGAAGAACACACACCTCACTGGCAGACACCTCCACAACATCCATGCAAACGTCCCCTGTGTCCTCTCCCACTGTGTCTGTCCCCCCCTAAAGTACACAAAAGCAAGCACTCAGATACCCAACACTGGAATCAAGCTAGCCTGGCTGATGAAGGGTGAGACCCTGAAACTGGTCCTAGGATGCTTGTTTCCAGTCCAGGGAGGACCTGGCTTAGCAGTTCGGGCTGGGCTGTTCCCAGTGGGAACAGGGTCAAGACTGATTTGCATATAGCTAGCTCCAAACTGGAACACCATGAGTGGCAAAAAAACGATGGATTTAGGCCCAGATCTCTGTACTGGGGGTGAATGTTTGACATTGTTCAGCATTCTGTCCATCACTTGTTGTTTTTACATTTGTCGCCCCAAGTGGGAAGGGTATGCCCAGACGTGGGTCCCCTGCTCCCTATGCCACTGGAATCAAGCTAGCCTGGCTGATGAAGGATGATACCCTGAAACCGGTCCTAGGATGCTTGTTTCCAGGCCAGGGAGGACCTGGCTTGGCAGTTCGGGCTGGACTGTTCCCAGTGGGAACAGGGTCAAGACTGATTTGCACATAGCTGGGTCCAAACTGGAAAGGCATGGGTGGCAAAGAAACAATGGATTTAGGTCCAGATCTCTGTCCTGGAGGTGAATGTTTGACATTGTTCAGCATTCTGTCTATCACTTGTTTTTGCATTTGCAGCTGTCATAGAGACCACACCACCTGTGGGAAAGACACCCACTCGAGAGACTGTGGCCTTGCACTCTCCAGGACAAAGCAATGGGCATGTTGCTCCCTCCAGAACCAGTGTGAAAGACACCCACTTGAGAGACTGTGGCCTTGCACTCCCCAGGACAAAGCACAGGGCATGGTGCCCCTCCAGAACCAGTGGTCTTGTTTCCGCATCCGGCTGAGGTGCCCCCCCCTCCCCATGAGGTGCCTGCCTATTTGCCAACTGATGCCCTTGCAGTGTTCTCTCCGTATTGGTGCAGGAATCGAGTGGGGCCTTGGACTTTGCCCTGTGGCCATGTGGCCCCTGTGAGCTGTGGACTGGGCAGTGTTTCTTTTTTGTACATTTGCACATATCTGTTGCATTGCCACACCGACTTATTTTTTATGTTGATCTTATTACAATCACTTTCGTCAATTCCTGTTGTCCTTGAATTATTCAGCAAATTATGAAGGACAAATTGTTATCTTGTGCAGCTGGTTGTGTTTATGGCGTGTGTGTGTGGGGTGTGTGTTGTGTGTGTCGCTGTCATTTTCCTCCATCCCTCCCTTGTGAGTTAGGCGGCTGTACTCACCGTCATCATCTTCGCCAACGTTGGTGTTCATGGTGGAGCATGATGTACAAGATCATTGGAAAGGCTTGCACTTCTGGTTCCAAGGCTGCGTGGTTCTTCCCTATGTCTCCAATGGTGAGTACTTTGAGTTTTGTGCTCTGTTTCCACCAGGCTTTTGATGGCGTTGGTACCACCCCGGAAAAGGTAGTGGTTTGCTAGGTCATAATATGGTGGACAGAACTTTGTCTTCTACCTGGCTGTAGGCAGCTACCGCCATGGTGGCTGTTGTTTCTGCCCTGGCGGTCGGTTGGGTACATTGGCTGTCTTTCAGAGATATCACCGCCATGGTCATAATTTACCGCCAGCCTGTTGGTGGTATTACCGCCACTTTATCACCAACTGCCAGGTTCGTAATGAGGGCCATAGTGTACTAAATCAAAAATATCAGATTTTTTTTATTTTAATGCACTCACTTGAAAGTACTGAAGCACACTGGTGTAGTGGAAAAAATTGGGTTATTAGTTGTGAAGGGTGGGAGTTCTTCAACATTAATAGTTCCACAATTGTCTTATAACCAGGAAGAACCTGATTATAGCTGTTAACTCTCTCAGGGCAACAAAGCATAGCTGTCCAAAGCCTACTAAGGGGAGATGTTGTGGGCTAGCAAACTCACTTTGCTGGCACGCAACAACAACACTCAGTAAATAATTTCCCAATCAGTGCTTTTTCTTTAAAAAAATGAAAAGTACTTTTATAACACAGACCATAAAACACTACACATTCAATTACAAATTGAAACAGTCTTATAGACAAAAATGCCTTTAGTGAGTCCCTCATATCTTTAATTACACTCCTACAAGGTCCTGAACCCCAAACTCAAAAACCCTCACTGCATTTTACCAGATGGAACATCACACTATAACTGGGTGCCATTATCTATAAGGCACGACCATCGGCTATCTCAGGGAAGCACTACATTATTAAAATCAACCACGTCATGACTCAATCTTGCATCATCGTTTCAATCAATTAAATAAATACTAACAATTATAGGCATTCATTATAACATTTAGTTGCAAAAATCACCATACTGTAATAAAGAATTTGAATTCAAAGCCACGTGTGTCAAAATCTTTTTTCATTTACTACAGGTCACAAAATATACCCATTTGATCAGCTATAAGAGATCATGACACACCCAAGTCCAAGACCAAATGCACCATCTCTCTAACTGCTTAAAACAATGAGAAACCATCTCCAGGGGTCAACACTTCAAGGCCCGAGATCGGTTGGGGTGAGTTTTCCTAAGTCACATTGTTGGGGGAGCTGCAGCACTTGCTGCAAACTCTCCCACAACACTTAAAGACCTGCACCTCCTTGGGACATCACAGAGAAAATATTCAAATTTCAGATTTCTTAGAGGGCATTATGCGATGCTCCATATCAGAGCTGTGGGTAGATAATGAGCAGGTAGTGTTTTAGGGTCTTGTCACCCCGGTCCAACGTGGAGCACCAATAGTTTCACAGCTCTTTAGGGGCTGCACAGTGAGCCCAAAGGCTCTCACAACCATGCCAGCTCTCCACACTCTGAGAAAAACAACATCCACTTATTAGAGCAGATTCTTTTCTGGTCCCATCTGTGAGTGAAAGCAGTGCAGTCCTCTGCCTGCTAGGAATGTATGCAGGGAAGGACTTGGCAAACACAGTTTGCTATCCCGACACAGGTATTTGGGGCAGACAAGGTGCCCGCTCACACTAAGTTGTTGTCCCCTAGGGACTGTGTTCCCCAGGACTTTTCAGACTTACGTTGGGCTCAGGAAGTCTTCTTTGTGCACCATTTCAGAGAGATGGGAGCCTTGGGGCATAATTAGCAAGGGGAGGGGGCACCACCCGTGCCACCTCCCCCAAGGGAATAAATCTGTAAATATGTGTCAACCTCCGGGTCCTGGTCCATCTTGGTGGTTTTAGAGGTTTCATGTTTTCTTTTGTTTTAAAAGCCAAATCATCAAATCAGCATATCTCTGACCCCTTTTGGTTTATTTTATTTATTCTTTGGCTCATTTTCTCCTGGCCCTCAAAGCAACACATTTTGTGGGTCACTGGATTTCCTAGCTCCTTACACCAACAGTCTCTTCTGCCTGGCTGCTGGTGCTCCTCTCCTGCTGGTGGGGGTATCCTCTATAGCCCCTCAACAACCAGTCAGCAGAACACCCTAATTGGCACACTCCTCAGGCCCCAGAGCCTCTGTGCTTATTGAAAGGAATCTGAATGACAGAGGACTCCAGGTTCTTTTCCCAACTGGCCTCAGAAAGTTTAAGGGGGGGAGCACCACTGGCCTGGAGAGATGCTTCCTAGTCCTGGGATTCAGCTGGAGTCAAAGTCCTTAGTCAATCCTTGAAGGGCATAAGGTGCATTCTCCTTCCAGCTGGGTATCCTTTCCTCAGTCCTCACCTCCCAAGTTCAGGGTCTTCTCAACTGTCCATCGCTTTTTCAGGGGGTTTTGAGTAGGTTGGAATGTTTTAGGGACCAGGAATCCCTAGTCAAGCATATGATGCTACATCATCCCTTCACGCTGTCCCAACCCTCCTGCACAGCATTCTGGGACAATCTAAAATGACAACTTCAAGATTTCTCTGGAAAAAAGCCTCAGCTCTACCCCTTGTTGATATTGCTGTCTGATACCTTCCTACTAAAATTCCAAAGGTGAGCCCCTCCTATATTGTCTCCAGGGCTCTGGCCTCTCTCTTTTCTTCCAGTGGGCATCTCTGTCCAAGCCTTTCCTAGGAACTGAGTGAATGATTGTTGATTACTCATTTTGTGTGGGCAGGCCCTTGTCCCCTCTGCTGGAGAGCAGAGTAATTATCATGGCCCAGCCAAGGGGTCAAAGGCCTGGAATCTGAATATGAACTGAACTGAGCAAGAGAAATATAACAAATCCTCGGATGTGGATGTGATATTGGGAACTGCAGATTCAAACTCAGCATGCACGTTTTACCCCACTTTAGTACCTTTCTGGACGCTGTAGGCCTGAGTGGAACAAAACCATAAATTAGGGCATTATATAGGGCTTATATGAATAACACAATGAAAACTCCACAAAATGTCCAAAAAGCAGGACAGACCTGCTGCATTAATGCTTGCTCGTATTATAAGTCCGACCCCAGATCAGTACCATTCCTTGCAGTGTCCCTTTTTTGACAGGGTACCTGTGTGCAGATACCAGGGTGCACATGTTAATTCTTTCACACATGAAGCCTGGGCACATGTGCACAAGTGGGTGCTCAAGTGTTTAGTTGTAACCAGCCTCTTATCCTAGCTGTGCAGCAGTGGCCTTATCATAAAAGGTTGACACCAGTGGTTCGCATGCTGAGTCCATTTACAGAGAATTTACAGTGAGTGAGACACAGGCAGTGAGGATCATTCACAGCAAAAATCCAAAAACAGGTTGACAATTGCAATAAATCCTGGTGAACTAAACTGGCAGAACCCATTTGATTCAGGTAGGTTATACAACAGACCAAAATCAAACATAACTATGCTTTTGTTTTGTTTTTTATGGACTATCTCAAAAGTACATAAATACAAACACTGTTGTGACAGGTCCTCAAAACCAGATTGCCATAGTGGCACAGTGTGTGTTAAACATGCCACCATCCCTACGGACACACACACGTTCATCTGTTAAAAGTTCATGGTTGAATTACTATAAATTCACTGAAAACATGTCAGTTGAGTGGCCATTATTATTACAGTGCAAACCTAAAAAAAATGTATAAAAGTTGCTGACGGAGAGGGGGGTCGTGATCCCCAGGGCGGCACTGCTTGCAGCGTTGCCCTGGTGGATTAGGACCACAAGCACCACCAGACTGTTTTGTAGACGAAAACTGGTGGTGCTGGTGGTCTGATCTCGGCGCTACCGCCGCAGTCGTAGTGTGCAGACATTAGACCATCAGGTTGGTAATGAGGCCCTCTGTGTGGTGTACCTGGCTTTC
This sequence comes from Pleurodeles waltl, assembly GCF_031143425.1. Taxonomy (NCBI): domain Eukaryota; kingdom Metazoa; phylum Chordata; class Amphibia; order Caudata; family Salamandridae; genus Pleurodeles; species Pleurodeles waltl. The sequence goes on from NC_090440.1 coordinate 1,577,800,465, forward strand.
ATCCATACCCTGTGGTGTGTGCCCATGACCCTTGCAGAGAGTTTGATGCTGTCATTGATGTCATTTGTGAGGTCATGGGTGGTTGCATTGAGAGGGAGTACTGTTTGCATTGGTTAATAAACCTGGCGAATTTGGTTTGGCATGGCAACCATAACACCTGTTAACATAGTTCATTTAATCCATTTATTGTTTTTTGTGCTTATCTCCTTTGTCTCCTCGGTAAAGTAAGAACCTACTATGCCTAACCCCCATGTACCTAAAGAACGCTGTGTTTGTCTTTTGGTTGTTTGCGGTGCGTACTGAGTGCACAGTGTATTCTCCAACTCTTGAAATAGCACTTGGCCTATAATTGCACAATGCACCCAGCCTCCCTGCCCACTGCAACTGCATACGACTGCCTACAACCATGCAGAGTGAACTGTTGCTGCATGGTTTGACTTATGGGAAAGCCCAACATACATGCTCACAGAATCCGTTCTTTGTCATCGATGTTTCCTACACACCATTTTACCATAGTATGATTTCACCAAAAGCCTGTGAAAGGTGACATCTGCCCAGAGATATCTTGCTTCTATCTTCCAGACATACAACGTTGAAAAAGTATGTTTTTTAAAGAGAGCAACAATCTCTCTATGTTCCAGTCGTCACATTCCAGGATCTTCTTAATAAACTCCTCATCCCTTTGAAAGATTTTAGCAACTTTCTAAGAAGCCAAAGAGTTTTTCTCTTCCTCCGTCTTTCTCATAGGTGTCTTTTGCTCGCAGTAAATGATAGAGGCAGAAAAATAAGCGCCGGCCTTCAAAAATAAGTGCGGTTGCTTGCTATATGAAGCCGCATAATTTGCCTTTTCTTCCCGCATAATTAAGTCAACCCTAAACAATAATTTGTACTTCCTCTGCCACATAATCCCAGCGACCGTGGGCGTAATCGAAACGGTCCTGACAAGCTTTTTTTGTGTCAATTTTATTAACAGCAGGATCCCCCTGCTTTCCCAGAAAAGGATATCTCAACTTCATAATTCTATGTTATTTCCAGATAATGGTGTTTAGTTAGTGTTTGCATATACAATTTGGAACTTTTATAACTTCACTCCCATTTAGGATATTTCCGTTCTATTTTCAGATTTCGAGGTTTAAGTCTCAAAATTGCAATTCTTCCACAGATAAAGTCAGTATTACAACTTCAATTGCAATTCAAAGTTGGCAAAACCAGTGAGAGATATTTTGTTATTAGGAAAAACACCCACTAAGTTGTTTAGTGAGGAACTTGAGCCCTATTTGCAGTTCATTGATTATTATTAATATTTCATTCCTCACAGTGATAGCTGCCCTATTTACACATCATTGATTATTATTAATATTTCACTCCTTTCAGTGATAGCTATCTGGCTTTCTAGGTTGTAGACCAGTCCTGTTTTATGGAAGACAGCACTGGAGAAGAAGGGTAGACATTTCAAATGAGGGTATAGTTTCTAGAGTCTGTTTACAAGATGTCAAGCGCCAGTAGATGTCACAGATCCAAAGATGCACGCAATGAAACAAATCTTTGAGGATACCATTGGCAGTATGAACAATGTAGCGATCCTTTTTGTTAAGTATGCATAGAGCTCAATAGCCCACTTTTCATCCTGAAAGAAATTGAAGGTGTGGTGGTGTGTTTACGATTAGCCTAATTATGTTATGTTATGTTATGTTATGTTATGTTATGTTATGTTATGGGCAGGCCTGTAGCCAGAAATAGATTTTCAGGAGGGCATGGCCCTTAGCTACGACCAAACATCAAGGATGAGCTCTACATGTGCATTTGTTAACTAAATAATAGTTGTACTACTAAATAACGATCCCCCAAAGTATTGTGGTACAAGAATATCGAAGCCAGAATATAGAAAGGTAGGTGCACCCAGGGAAGTATAGATTTACTATTCTATTACTATTCCCAACTCCACATCTATGTACTTTAAAAATATATATATTGCGTATGTAAATATATGTGGAGTAAGGTATAGGCTAAGATATGCTTACTTAAGTGTTGATATTTTACTTTCATTATTCTGTCCTCAATATTGTGTGCCATCCATATTCTGGTTTCGATATGCAGGGTGCACACAGAGTGATTCAATTTAAAGGAGTATTTGGATTACTTAAGGTACATATTAATGGACACTCAAACAACTTGTATGCATCCAAATTTAAATTCAATTAATTAGATGGAATTTAAAGTAGAAGGATGTAAAGTTGCAAAGTAGGCTGACTTGAAACTTTGTGTGTTTTCTATGCTGTTCTGGCTTTGTGCGTTGCAAAACTTCTCAAGTTCTTTTTCTGTTTTTGTTGTTTAAACAAATAAGCTGGCCTTTAAAAAAAAAAGAAATAAGCTGATTCCAGGTTAGAGTCCTTCGTTCTACACCTCTTGGCAGAGGTTGCGGATGTACAGCCTCCACACTCAAAATGTTTTTGCTGGAGAATGTCATACCTGAAAGTCCCAGGTGGACAAACCTCACCTCAAGTAAAGTTAGAAAACTGCATCATAAAGTGTATTGTGGAATTAATTCCTACCAACTTTGTAAGTGTAGTTTTAATTTAACTCACCACTAAGGAAAATAATTTTACAGAGACCTTGGATCAGGTCCATCAAGAACGTTTTGGGAAATTAGTGGTGAACAATGTGCAAACATTTCAGGGATGCAACAATGGTGAAAATGAAATAGTATTTAAGCATCAATTCACAGGGGAAGTTCCCACGATAAATTTCACTGTAACGCTGTGACAAAAGATGGACTGTTCAATTACATTTCATCAAAAGCACCAATCAAAACTGCATGGATTTGAAGCAGGCTTTGCCATTGACATACACCCCTGATAGACACAGGAATGTATATACAATAATAGTACAAATTAAATAGAATTTAAGTGTCATTTTACAGGGAAAGGTGGCAAGTTCCCACAATAAATTTCACTGTTAGGGTGCAACAAAAGATGGGACAGTTCAATTACAATTCATCAAAAGCAATAATCAAACATGCATGGATTTGAAGCAGACGTGGACATTGGCATACACCCCTTAGAGATGCAGGCAGGATGTGTGAAAGGTGTTGTACATAAGGAGACCTTTGTTAGAAATCAACCAGCAAAACAGATAGGCATGGTAGTGTACAGGTGGTTGTGTGAGTCTGGGGTGGGTCTATTTGAGGCTTGTGCCCTGGCTGAGGACACTAGCAGAGGCACTGCCTCTAATGTATTGAGGTATGAACCCTTAATGCTACTTCGGTGGCCCTTTCCAAAGATTCCCAAAGCCGGGGGTGCCGAAATACCACCAGTACTGGCAGTCTTAAGACTGCCCTAATACCACTGATCTCTGACTTCTGCCTGAAATCGGGTGGAATTCTGAGACCAGTCGTGCTAGCAGTCAGCGATGCAGAGGCGGTACCACCACCACTACTGCCACGCCAAAAAGAGACCGCACACCATATTACAACCTGTAATACGGTGTGGTGGTGTCAAGATGGCGAGGCGCTACCGGCGGCGGAAGCACCAGGACCTGTCCCCTCCCAGAAGACCTCATCGACAAACGAGGTAAGTGGATCATCTGACAGAGGAGCGGGTCTGTGTATGTGTGTGTGAGTATGTGTAAGTGCATGTGTGAATGTTGTGAATGTGGAAGGAGTGTTTGTGGGGGTGTGTCTGTGTGTATGAGTGTGAGTGATTGTGTGTGGACAGGGGCATGATTGTGGGTGCATGTCTGCATGTCTGATTGTGTTCGGGCTGGGAGGGGGAGTGTTTGTGGGTGCATGTCTGCGTGTGTGAGTGATTGTGTGTGGACGGATGGGGGAGGGGAGAGTTTTTGTGGATATGTGTCTACCTGTGTGAGGGATTGTGTGTGGTTGGGGGAGTGTTTGTGTGAGTAGATGGGGAGATTGGTGAGTGCGTGTATGTGGTACGGGGGGGTTGTGTGAATGTATATATGCGCTTGGAGGAGGGGGACTGCATGCACATGTGTATGCAGTGCAGGGGGTTGTGAATGTATGTATGATCATGGGGAGGGGGAAGGGGAGTGAATGTGTGTATGTGTGCAGTGCAGGGTGTGTGTGTGTGGGGGTATGTATGCGCATGGTGGCAGGGGGAGAAGAGAGTGAATGCATGCATGAGTGCTGTGTTTGTGTTTGTTTGTCAGTGTGAATGGGTGTGTATGTTGCGTTTGTGGGGGTGAGTGGAGTGTGTTTGTGTGTAGAAGTGTGTGAGTGCATGTGTGCGGGTATGAGGACATGTGTGCAAGTGTATCCTGGTGACAGGAATAGTTAATCCTGTCTCCAGGGTGCAAGACTGCCAGAACAATGCTGGCGGTCTCCCTCCACATGATATCACTGGTGGTATCACTTCATCCGCCGTGCTGGTGGTGCTCACCTCCAGGCAGGCAGAATGCGGTAATGTCATGTGACGGGTGGCTCAGAGATCTGGCTTCGGCCAAACCGCCAAACTCCTAATGTGGCAGTATTCACTGCCGGCCCATCGGCAGTGACACTGCCACAGCGGCGACCACCAAGGTTGTGATGAGGGCCATGGTTTCACAATTTGCATCTAGTCTCCTGCTCTGTGATAATCTTTCTTGTGGGTGGTGCCTGCATGGTACCTCACATTTGGATGCTACGTAGACCTCCACTTCCAGAATCATCGTCATACTCTACTCTTCCGCAAGCAGAAGTCTCTTTGAAAGGGACCATCAAGGTATCATTCTATATGTGGCTAACATTACTTGGACAAGCATGCACTTTTCTGAGTGATGAATGTAGGACGTCTGCCATGTGTAATAGAAAGCAAAAATATTAGCATGTTTAGCATTACCACAGGTGCAGATAAAAGTACATTTTTATGTTATGAGTTACTTCTTTTTGTCATGTTTCAGTTACTGCTATATTTAAATGTTCACTAAAAGGCCAAATCATCTCTTTTATAGAACGTTAACTTCTCAGCAGGTAGGTTGTACATTTCAGCAACTACACCAGCAAATGAAGACATGTCGGATATGCATTAAAAGAGAAGGCATCAACACTTTTCACCAAGAGAATATATTAACAAATAACAAAGGGGTGCTATTGTAAAGCAATTTGAAAAACCAATGTGGGTCAAGTAAAAATGGTTAGAGGTTAGACCTTATTAGGAATTTAAAGAGCACTATGCATCTTGATTTTTGGATCTTACACTAAGATCCCTTTTTAAAAATTAAGTGCTAAATTTTGCTTTGAAATCACATATGATGTGTTCTATAAATTCCACTTAAAATCTCCAATCATCATTTCTCTACATGTGCTTAGCTCTTATCTTGCTCCTCTAGGCTTTCTCTTACTTTCTATATTTCTTCCAAAGGCACCTATTTCTGCCCCTGCTGCCTCTCTCAACCTTTTCCCCACTAATCCCATCTGCTTGTTGCTGCATCTATATTCCTATTCCTATTCATCTCATCTCACTCTTTTGATTTTTATTTACTCTCCTTTCTTTCTCTTAATATTCTCTCTTCACTTTTCGCTTCTAGAACCTCTTCTCTCTTCTCTATCTTCTCCTCTATCATCTTGGTACTTCTCAATGTTTTTTATTCTCTCTCCTGCCCTCGTCTCCACAGACAATGTATGGCAAATTAAAGCTTCTTTTGGCTGTGCATGGCCATTAGCAACACCTGCCACCCTTCTTTGACCACTGTGCTTTTTGCTGTTCCCTTGTCCTAGAAAGCCTACCACTTTGGGGCCTCCTGAAACTAGAGAAGTCTCCTAAGATCCTAGAACAAAGAGGATAAAGCGATGTGGCCATCATATTCCTGCAATGTTCTGTAAATTCTTATTGGAAAGGACATCAGGCTGCATGGATTTGGTGGGTTAGAACTGCTTTAGAGCAGATGAATGTTGAAGTCCAGCACACTACTTTCAGAGTGCGGTGGACATCAACAGGTCATCCACAGTACTAGAAAAGAAAATGTTTCTAGTAAAAACACCAGAAAGATTTTCTTTTCCAAAATCCATCTGCTTGTGAGGAAACTGCTTCCAAGTGTCCCAAGATTGAATATTTGTTTGTCTGTATTGTGCAGCTTGTTGTTAGCAAGCTAATGGAATCTGCAGGGATCAACAAGTGTCCTAATAGCAGGGCTGCTGAACTTCACCTGATAAAGGTAGTAGCCCAATTCTGCGACTGAGCTATCACCTGTGAAGGAAAGTCTCCCTAAGACCCCCTAGAAACAAGTAAAGATCAAGATACCAGCTCAATTACCAGCCAGATACAATGTTGCGGCCACTTTTCCGCTAGGCTGACTGGCAGAAACCTTGGTTTCTGCCAGTCAGCCTAGCTGGAAAGCCTTAATGGGTCTGGTGGGTAGGTAGCCAGAGTGAGCGCAACCTCACCATCGGAAGTTCAGTAGACGAGTCTTCCCGTCCAATGATCTCCTAATTTGGCCCTCTGCTTTTCAAAATGAACAATTCTGATGATGTGGTGAGCTGTGGTATTCCAGCCAGGGCTCAGTCGGCAACCCAGAGAAATTTTCCAAGCCCAGACATTTCTGAAAATAAGGTAGCTATGGAAGTCTGGGATAGTGTAGTTTTTGTAGATCCCAATACTTTTTCCTATCCAGAATGCCCTGCAAAACCAAACTTTGGCTAAATCACAGATTTTCCTCATATTTTCATTAAGGAAAATTGCAGAATATGTGAGGATCTTTCAAAACACTACCCTAAATTAGATGAAGACAAAGCACAGTTTCAAAGGCGTCAATACATGCCAAGAATCAGATTCATCCTACACAGATCTTAAATTGTCATATACAAAATCAGAAAATGTTAGTCAATGTACTGTGGAGATGTCTAGAAAGATCAATTATTATACAAGTGCTTCCATCCTCAGATTCCCTGATTATCGTTTCCATGATATTTGATTCAAGGAAATTAATCTTCACTGAGTTGACCCTGCTAGTGTTATCTAGATAATAAACTATTTTTGAAGGATAGTCTGCTATAGCAGTCCTTTTTGACATGGCAGACTATAATTGTTATTTCAGATTCACACTATTGCTAGTTAGGGTATTTGCTTCCCTCTACAACAGGCACTTTAACATAACAAACTATCTGGCATCTGCAAACAAAATACCAATCCGGACAGCAGGCTATATTTTACAACAGACAGGGCAGGCTGGAGCAATGCCAGTCAAGTATAAGTCATACTTGTTCCGCCCAAGCACAATAGGCTAATTAAAGCACTGTGCCATACAGGAATCTGGGGTTCCCTGATTAGACATTGCTTCTGAATGACTGGTAGATGTGGTGAGTGGCAGCCACTTATGTATCAGTAATAGAAAATGTCATAAAAATTGTTGGCTTAAGAACAACATGAGTCAATGTCCTGTACAGTTGTACAGTCTCTTCACACAGCACATTTTTGTTTGACATACCATATGTGAAAGATAAGAAGGCAGTTCAGCTAATGCCCATTAAATTCTTGCCCTCTCAGCTGTGACAGCAAACTAGTGCTGATTCCACATTTCACATTAGCTCCTCACAACCAACACTGTGGCATCCCACAGGGGTCCATCATATTCACTCTACTAGTCAACATTTACCCAACCTCTTAACCAAACCAGATTAAATCTTTCATCCTCATTTGTTACAACTATGTAGATGACACCCATCATTTTTTTAAATGGATGGTCTGAAAGACCGCTCCAACTTGATGACTGCCTTTGGGCCATAACAGATAACCATCCAAAGCTAATTACCACAACGTCAGAGAGGTTACAAAAATAATATGCTATGGCCAGATGGGCTAAAGAAATTAAGCCCCCTCTACAACATCAAGAGAAGTTAAGAATGCGAAGCAGAGTGCCTTTTATACAATGAAAACAATATGTTTTGCATCCTCCATTCCTTGGATACCAACACAACTGCGAGTCATCCTCGCACTTGTGAACTCCAGACTTGACTATGCCAACAGCCTATATCTTGGTGCACCTGAATTTATAATGAACAAAATATAACTCAGCTGAAATACTGCTGCAAGATCTCTTCTCTGCCATCGGCCCAGACGACACATAACTCCAGTTTTTGCAATCACTCCACTGACTACCAATAGCAAGAAGGGCAATGTTCAACGCACTTTACATTGTTCACAGAGCCTCCAAGGGAAAGAACCTCTATACCTGCAAACTATATTCAAGCAATATAAATAAGCAGGGCACAAGGCCCCAGGCTTTCACCACTTACCGTACCACCTTATCATAAGAAATTTGAAGGAGGCACTGAAGGCACTGCTTTCTCTGTACAAGCTGCTAAGCTCTGTAACATACTACCAGCAAGCATTGGAAGCATCCAGGAGCATACGCCCTTCATAAGACGGTTCAAAACATGGCTATTTCCACAACAACAACACCATCACATACTTTAGCAACAGCACCTGGAAAGACAGTTGCATTCTCAATCTTTAGCTTACAATCCACAGATTGGAAACAACCAAACCAACAAACTATTTTTGATCAGCAGGTGATTTAAGGAAAGTCAATCTATGTTTCACAAGCAATAAAACACAAATGATGGACGGAATGCAGAACCGATCAAACATCTACCCCCAGTCACAGATTTGTTCACCATGACATCCCCATTTGGACCCAGCCATATGAAAATTAGTTTTGACCCTGTTCCCCATGGGAACAGTCCAGCCCGAACTGCCAGACCAAGTCCTCCCTGGACCAGAAACAAACATCCTGGGACAGGTTTCACGGTATCACAAAAACATCAAGTGAAAGACAGAATGCTGAACAATGTCAAACATTCACCCCCAGTACAGAGATCCGGGCCTAAATCCATCGTTTTTTGGCCACCCATGCCGTTCCAGTTTGGACCCAGCTATATGCAAATCATTCTTGACCCTGCTCCCACTGGGAACAGTCCAGCCCAAACTGCAAAGCCAGGTCCTCCCTGCACTGGAAACAAGCATCCTAGGACCGGTTTCAGGGTATCACCCTTCATCAGCCAGGTTAGCTTGAATCCAGTGGCACAGTAAGCCCAGGACCCACATCTGGACATACCCGGCTCACACTTATGGCGACAAAAGCAAAAACAACACATATGATGGACAGGGTGCAGAACTAATCAAACATTGACCCCCAGTTACAGATCTGGATTTAATCCATCATTTCTTTTGCTCACCATACCACTTTAGTTTGGACCCAGCCATATGCAAATTAGTCTTGACCCTGTTCCTCATGGGAACAGTCCAGCCCGAACTGCCAGGCCAGGTTCTTCCTGGACCAGAAACAAGCATTCAGGAACCGGTTTCGGAACATCACCATTCATCAGGCAAGCTAGCTTGAATCAAGTGGCACAGTGATCCCAGGACCCAAGTGGGAAGGGTATGCCTAGGGCATTGGAAGCACCTGGGCTATTCTGACCGCGGCGGTAAAGCCGCGGTCAGAAAAGGGGAACCGGCGGTTTCCCGCCGGTTTTCCCCTGGCCCAGGGAATCCGCCATGGCGGCGCTGTTTGCAGCGCCGCCATGGGGATTCAGACCCCCTTCCCGCCAGCCTGTTTCTGGCGGTCTTCACTGCCAGAACCAGGATGGCGGGAACGGGTGTCGTGGGGCCCCCTCACAGGGCCCCATACAGATTTTCACTGTCTGCTTAGCAGACAGTGAAAATCATGACGGGTGCCACTGCCCAAGTCGCACCCCTGCAACTCCACCGGCTCCATTTGGAGCCGGCTTCCTCGTTGCAGGGGCTTTCCCGCTGGGCCGGCGGGCGGCCTTTTGGCGGTCGCCCGCCAGCCCAGCGGGAAAGTTGGAATGGCCGCCGCGGTCTTTTGACCGCGGGGCGGTCATTCGGCGGTAACTGCAGGGTGGGCGGCGACCGCCGCCCGCCGATGTCAGAATGACCGCCATAGTTATGTAAGTTCCCACACTAATTCTAATACCATAATCCTCAGCAGCCAACTGTAATTTAAACCATTTACATTCAATGAAGGCACATGGGTTACAAGGGCTGGCCATTAAGAAAATGAACACGCATGGAACTGAAGAGGTCTGTCACACACTACAGGTCAATTAGAAGACTTTAATCTGAAAGCCCCAGATATTCCATGGCTTTGGGTAGTTTAGTCAATACAAAGTAGCGCAAGTCAGTGCATATCACTGGCTTGCGTAACATTGGGGTGGGAGGGCATTATGTGGGTGAAGCATGGGCTCTCTCATGCATCCACCCATCGATTTTGGTCATTGCCAGATTCACTAAAGTTAGTGAGACATAATGAGGAGAAATATCTTTATTTCTCATTGTTACTTTCTCATCTTTTGTGTGCCGAATTGTGCATCACGAAGAGAAAAAATAATATGCCAGTAAGGATTGTTTTTTGTGCAGGAAATTATCACTTCCTGCACAAAAACAATCTTGCCTATAATTCAGGTACCCATGGTGCAAGGGCATGTGCAAGGGCACGTGCACTACCAGTAGGCAGCACACAGTGCACCAATTCTAAGAGACAACATAAATGTGCAATTTCTTTCTAAATGTGGTGTATTTCTGCTGTCTGCATTTCATACAACGCAGTTGCCTTACTGCCTTGCATTGTGTGAAATGTAAGTAACTATGCCCCAAAATTTCTGATCAGACAATTTAGTGCAGTAACCAACTAAACAGACTTAGGGGGTCATTACAACTCTGGCGGACGGTGTTAAAGCTGCGGTAATACTGCAAACAGGCAGGCGGACAAAAAAAGGGAATTATGACCCTGGCGGAAACCGCCAACAAAGACAGCCACTTTAACACACAGCCCGCCACGGCGGTACAGACAACAGCGCGGCGGCCACCGCCAACAGACAGGTGGGAGACAAAGAACCGCCCACAGTATTACAACCCGCCAATCCGCCACCTTTTCCGGGGCGGATTCTCCGTGGATAAAAACACGGCGGAAACAGCTTTTGCTATGGGAAAACGCTCACCTGAACACATCCCACGAGGACTCCATGGACCCGGAAGTCCAAATACTCCCTGCCCTTGTGTTTCTGCTCCTCTACGACCAACAGCTACGTAGGCGCCAAAGACAACGGTGAGTACTGCACCTACAACACGGGGGAGGGTGGAGGCAAAAGTTAGGGGGACACCCACCAAACACCCCCACCCCCACCCTCGCATATTACAACATACACACCAATGCATTCACAAAAATCACAGTAACAACCCACAATCCCCCCGGAAGAATGAAAAGACAATGCGAAATTTGGTCAAACATTATAATGTGGCAATATACATGTCATACAAAAATATACAGATATATATGGGAAAATCAGTCATAATTATATACAATACGAGAAGTAGTGCAGATATGTACCTAACAATGTCCGTGCACCAACAGTCCAAAAATGCATGGGCGAGGCCCACAAAGGATACCTGACCACAATCGGAGAGAACACTGCCGGGGAATCAGATAGAAATACTACAGGCACCTCAGGGGGAAGGGAAGGGGGGGCACCTCAGCCGGATGACTGCAAAGCCAGATCCACGACGGGGCTCCATCCCATTGATGTATCCTGGGGAGTGCAAAGCCACAGTCTCTCAAGTCTATACAGTGGGTGGCTTGCCCACTGTTCAATCCTGGGGAGTGCAAAGCCACAGTCTCTCAAGTCTCTACAGTGGGTGGCTTGCCCACTGTTCAATCCCGGGGAGTGCAAAGCCACAGTCTCTCAAGTCTCTACAGTGGGTGGCTTGCCCACTGCTACATCCTGGGGAGTGCCAAGCCACAGTCTCTCAAGTCTCTACAGTGGGTGGGTTGCCCACTGTTCAATCCTGGGGAGTGCAAAGCCACAGTCTCTCAAGTCTCTACAGTGGGTGGCTTGCCCACTGTGCCATCCTGGGGAGTGCAAAGCCACAGTCTCTCAAGTAGATGCAGGTCTCCACTGGTACTAGGGGGGACTGGTGCCCAGACTGGATGAATCTCCCCTTGAAAGTTCCTGTCCTGTCACTGTCCCAGCTACACATGGGATAAGGATGCCTGATGTGGCGGTCCATTCATGCCTACCCGGTGCTTGCCCTGTTCAGCGGTGCTTTGCCATTGGCGGTCTTTGCCCTGTTCAGCGGTGCTTTGACATGGCGGTCTTTGCCCTGTTCAGCGGTGCTTTGCCATGGCGGTCTTTGCCCTGTTCAGCGGTGCTTTGACATGGCGGTCTTTGCCCTGTTCAGCGGTGCTTTGCCATGGCGGTCTTTGCCCTGTTCAGCGGTGCTTTGACATGGTGGTCTTTGCCCTGTTCAGCAGTGCTTTGACATGGCGGTCTTTGATCTGTTCAGCAGTGCTTTGACATGGCGGTCTTTGCCCTGTTCAGCGGTGCTTTGACATGGCGGTCTTTGCCCTGTTCAGCGGTGCTTTGCCATGGCGGTCTTTGCCCTGTTCAGTGGTGCTTTGCCATGGCGGTCTTTGCCCTGTTCAGCGGTGCTTTGACATGGGGGTTCCGGACTGTTTAGCGGTGCTTTGCCATGGCGGTCTTTGCCCTGTTCAGCGGTGCTTTGCCATGGCGGTCTTTGCCCTGTTCAGCGTTGCTTTGACATGGCGGTTCTGATACGGACATTGGTGTGTGGCATGACGTTCTCTACACTGGGCATTGGTGTGTGGCATGACGTTCTCTACACTGGGCATTGGTGTGTGGCATGACGTTCCATCATTGCCCAGCGGGGCTGTGGCAGCCGGGGCCCTCCAGGGCACTGACTCCGGCGGTGGCGGTGGTCTCCTGACCAGTAACGATATTTGGGCCCTCCTGGGCTGTGAATATGGCGGTGGTCTCTGGACCAGTGACAATACTTGTGCCCTCCTGGGCTGTGACTCTGGCGGTGGTCTCTGGACCAGTGACGATACTTGGGCCCTCCTGGGCTGTGACTCCGGCGGTGGTCTCCTGACCAGTGACGATACTTGGGCCCTGTTGGGCTGTGACTCTGGCGGTGGTCTCTGGACCAGTGACGATACTTGTACCCTCCTGGGCTGTGACTCCGGCGGTGGTCTCCTGACCAGTGACGATATTTGGGCCCTCCTGGGCTGTGACTCTGGCGGTGGTCTCCTGACCAGTGACGATACTTGGGCCCTCCTGGGCAATGACTCCGGCGGTGGTCTCCTGACCAGTGACGATACTTGGGCCCTCCTGGGCTGTGACTCTGGCGGTGGTCTCGGTACCAGTGACGATACTTGGGCCCTCCTGGGCAGTGACTCTGGTGGTGGTCTCCTGACCAGGGACGATACTTGGACCCTCCTGGGCAATGACTCCGGCGGTGGTCTCCTGACCAGTGACGATACTTGTGCGCTCCTGGGCTGTGACTCCGGTGGTGGTCTCTGGACCAGTGACGACGGTGCTGGCGGTTGTGTCTCGGCACCGGAAATGATGGCGCACTTCTCCGCCGTGACACTCACAACAGGCTGGGCAGACTTCCTCTGGCCCTCCCCCACCCACCTGACTCTCCAATTCCCTTGGAACCCATGTCAGTTGTTTTTCCACCAGGAGTCTTAACACGGTCCCGTCGTCCACTCTCCAATTTTAGAGCCTTTACATGGGGTGGGCTGCCAGTTGCTTGGCTCCAGGTCATACTGCCTGCCCTGGTGGCCAGTGCACTCCACAAACCTTGAACACGCAACACTGGTATTGGAGGCTTTTTGGCTGAGGCGCTGCGACGGGACTGATGAATTGGAGGGGGGCGGGGGCAAAAAGGTCAACTTTACAGAGGGACAGTTTCTGACGAACACTGGGATTGGTAGCTGGAGGGGGTCTGGGAGTGGAGGAAGAGGAGGTGGTTGTCGGAGGTGTCACTTTAGCTGTTTTGGGTGCAGGTGCAGGTACTGGAGGCTGTCGTGAGGAGGATGGATGTTGGGTGAGTGATTGCCGGCGTTTGTGTACTTTGGGAGGGGGCGTCACAGACACACTGGGAGAGGACACAGGGGACGTGTAAATGGCAGTGGAGGTGGTGAGTGCAGGTGAGCGGCTTGTGGTGCTGGGTGTCCTTGTGCGATTCATGGTGCCTGTAGATGTGGTGCATGCAGGTGTGTGTGTAGACGAGACTGGGAGGGAGGAGGGAGAAGAGGAGGAGGGGGACACAGTGGAGGCAGTGGATGTTGCTGTGTCTGTACGTGGGTGAGGCTTGCGTGAGTGCCTGTGGTGTGTGTGGTGCCTATGTTTGCTTGAGCTACTTGTGTGTGTTGACTTGTGTGCATGCTGGTCTGTAGGTATGCTTGGGATGGGCTGGGGTACAGGAGATTGCAGGGTTCACTGAAGGACAGCCTGACCAGAATGAATGCCCTCCAGGAATGCATTACCGTGTTGCAACTCTCGTTCTACACCCTGGATGGCATTCACAATGGTAGACTGCCCAACAGTGAGTGACCTGAGGAGGTCAATGGCCTCCTCACTGAGGGCAGCAGGGGTGACTGGGGCAGGGCCTGTGGTGCCTGGGGCGAAGGTGATGCCCACCCTCCTGGTTGAGCGGGCACGGGGCGAACGCTGAGGGACTGCTGGGAGGGCGGGGCTGGTAGGGGAGGTGGCAGCTGTACCTGTAGAGGTGGGGGGGCACAGATGGTGCCGCCACCGCAAGGGAGACCCCATCGGCGAACGAGTCTGTGTCGCTGCTTGGTGATCCGGTGGCCGACGTGAAGCTCCCTTCGCCCTCCGTCCCACTGGTGCATTCCGAGTCCTAGGTGTGGCCCTCCATGGCCATGTGGGATGCAGCTCCCTCGTGCTCCGGTGCCACTGTACCTCCGCCTGATGATGCTGATGTACAAAAGGACAGGGAGAGCAGAAAAAGGGGGGGAGACAGAAGAAAGAGAGTTTTAGTGCATGGATTACCGCTACCTTTGGTGGACAAGACAGACACAGCAGCCCCCTGCATTACGCCGTGCTCCTGCCCTCTGCACATGCAATTTCTGGGATATGGCCTACATGGCAATGGTGGACATCTGCGCACATGGATGCCACAGGGACAACTGTACCTCGACTTGGCACTCTGCTGAGGTGGGGTAGAGTGCCACATGGCCTACATTACGGAGGGTCCTTGCCTACCTAACTCGCCCTGGCCTAGGGACACCCACAGCCCACCTCACCCACCCAGACACCTCCACTGCACGCAAAGTCCGCAGAATGAGGTTGTGTCTGCTGTGATGCCCTCAAGCGCCCATCCAACTCCGGGTAGGCAACCGCCAGGAACCGGAACATCAGGGGGGTCATGGTGCGACGGGCACCCCTCCCACGTTGGGAGGCCATCCCCAGCTGAGCCTCCGCCGTCTTCTTGCTGCAGCGGCGAATGTCCTCCCATCTCTTACGGCAGTGGGTGCCCCGTCTCTGGTGGGCCCCCAGGGTCCGGACCTCCTTGGCGATGGCACGCCAAATGTCCCTCTTCTGGTGGGCGCTGACCTACATGACATGCACAAGGGAAGAGGAACAGTCATTACCAACTGCACCGTCATTGTGAGTGGCCCCCTCCCTACTCTGGCCATGTGGCCCATTCATTCCCATGCATTGTTGTTCTATGAACTCTGCCCCCTTCCCTCTTCCAACCAGCCCTCTCCACCCAGGCCTAGCCCATACAACGTGCTCCCTGTGTACTAACCTGTTGGTCTGGAGTACCGTAGAGTAGCGTGTACTGGGGGAGGACCCCGTCTACCAGTTTCTCCAACTCCTGTGCAGTGAAGGCAGGGGCCCTTTCCCCAGACGCAGCAGCCATCGTCGCTTCCAGACCGAGGTCACAGCAGCACTAGCAGTGTAGGTCCTCTCCTGTCGAAGGTCAGGTATCTAGTGATTGAACAGATAGAAAATGGCGGTGACGTCCGCGGTGGTGACGTCCGCGGCGGTGCGCATCATCACCGCCGGCGCACCTGTTCATTGGCTCCTGGGACCCATAGGGTCCAATGTTAACCAATGCAGCATTGCTCCATATGACAGGTGGATCCCTATTCTACTCACCGAAGAAGGTGTGCGAGATCATCATCGCCTGCTCCATGCTCCATAATTTGGCTTTGCGACGCCAGGTGCCTTTTCTGCAGGAGGATGATCCAGATGACGGTGTTGTAGCAGCTGTGGAGTCTGTGGAGCCTGTGGACAGTGATGAGGATGAAGCTGATGAAGAAGACAACGACAACAGGGAGTCAGTCATACAGCAATATTTCCAGTGAGACACAGGTGAGAAAATTTTCAGGTTTAACATTACATTAACTTTCACACGTCTACCTCTATCATGTTTGTCGATTTCAATCACTATTTGGTAACTGAGTTGTACCCTTCCATTACCGTTTCACAGGTGTGGTTACCAACGTGTCAACTGCTTGCATCCTTCAAGGACTTGTGATGTGTGACATAGGTATGTTAGCCTTACAATGGGAAACCCATTATGACACTGTCATTGATAATACATATTTACTATATCACAGACTGACTCCAGATTGTTTTGTGTTTCAAGGGTGTTTATTGAAGTGCTCAGAATTGTGAGGGGTTTGTAAAATGAGGATGGGTGATGGCGGAGGAATGTCCATGGCAGAGTCCAGTCTATTAGTCTCACAGGTGCACTCCCCATCTGGGCATAGGAAGTGGAGCTGGTGCAGTTTAAGTATGGACAGGGTAACAAAGTGGGATAGTGGGAGGACAATCAGGGTGGTCTCATTTCCTGGCGGGGTCTTGCCATCTTGCTCCGTCCTGTTCCTGGATCTCACGGACCGCTTGCGTGGTGGCCTGTCCACTAGCGCTGGCGGAGGTGGTGGGCAGTTCATCTTCCTGGCTAGTGTCAGGGGCCCCTTGGAGTGCCACAGTGTCCCTCATGGTGTGCTGTATGTCCTTCAGCACCCCTACAATGGTGCCCAAGGCGGAGCTGATGGACCTGAGCTCCTCCCTGAACCCCAAATAGTGTTCCTCCTGCAGGTGCAGGGTCTCCTGCAACTTGTCCAGGACCGTCGCCATCGTCTCCTGGGAGTGGTGGTATGCTCCCATGATGGAGGATAGGGCCTCGTGGAGAGTAGGTTCCCTTGGCCTGTCCGCCCCCGTCGCACAGCAGCCCTCCCAGTTCCCCAGGACCGTGTGCCCACTACCACTGCCCCCAGGTCCCTGTTGTTGTTGGGGTGGCGGGTTACCCTGGGTTCCCTGTAGTGGTGGACACACCGCTGATTGACCTTTCCTGGGAAGGGAGGTTTGGGCCCGCTGGGTGGGTGCTGTGCTGGTGTTACCAGAGGGTGGAAGGTCAGTGTTGGTCTGTGCCTGTGCAAGGGGAACCGACTGTCCCAAGTCCCACGATGGTCCGGGCTGGTCATCAGGATCCAGTAGGGCAGAGCTGCTCTCGTCACTGTGGGCCTCTTCTGGGGGTGGAGTAGTGTTGTCTGGACCCTCTGGTGTGGTGACGGTCCTTCGGGTTCCTGCAGGGGCATAAGAGCATGATTATTGCATGTGTGTGTGTAATGGTGTGCAATGTTTGGGTGTTTGTGTACCCCTGTGCAAGGATTCCTGTGTGTGGGTTTGTGTGATGATGGTTGGGGGGTGTTCTGGGTATGTGCAGTGGGCATGCTTTAGTGAGGGGTGTCCATGCTTAGTTGTGTCATGCAGGGCTTGGTGTTGGGATGGGTGGTTTGTGTTATGGGTACATTAGTGAGGATTTGGAGTGATAGGGGAGGGGGTGAGGGTGGGGGGGGTGAGAGCATGCAGGTAGGGTGGGGGATATGATAGTTAAGATTTGACTTACCAGTGTCCCATCCTCCACCGACTCCTCCGAGGCCCTCAGGATGCAAGATGGTCAAGACTTGCTCCTCCCATGTTTTAGTTGTGGGGGAGGAGGTGGGGGTCCGCCGCCAGTCCGCTGCACCGCGATGTTGTGCCTGGAGACCATTGAATGCACCTTCCCCCGTAGGTCGTTCCACCTCTTCCTGATGTCCTCCCTATTTCTTGGGTGCTGTCCCACGGCGTTCACCCTGTCCACTATGCTGCGCCATAACTCCATCTTCCTGGCTATTGATGTGTGCTCTACCTGTGAGCCAAATAGCTGTCGCTCTACCTGGACGATTTCCTCCACCATGACCCTGAGCTCCTCCTTGGAGAAGCGGGGGTGTCTTTGGCGTGACATGGGGTGGTGTGGGTTATGTGTGGGGTGGTATAAATGGTGATGAGTGTGGTGAGTGTAGTGGTGTGTGGTGTTTTGTGCGTGGATGTTGTGTGGGTGATGGTGTTGTGTGCCTCTGTGTGATGGGGTTGTCTATTCTGTGCTATCTCTCTGGCCTTCGTTCATGATTATTTGGTCGTAGGGGTTTGTGGGTGATGTGGGTGTGTGTTTTATATTGTTTTGGGTGTGTGGGAGTGGTGTTTGTATGTGTATCAGGTGTGTGTATTTGGAATTGTCCAATGTGGCGGTGTTTTGTAGAAGTGTGTGTATTTTGAGCGCGGCGGTGTGTACCGCCAATGGAATACCGCGGTTGAAAGACCGCCACGTGGATTCGTGGGTCGTAATAGCATGGGCGTGTTTCTGTTGGCGTGGAGGTGGAGGATTTGTTTCCGCCAGTTTCTCACTGACCTTTGGTGTGGCAGTGTTGTGTGGGTGACTGAATTTCGGTGGATTATGAGATGTGTGTCATAATAGCTGTGGCGGAATACCACCGCCGCGGCGGTGTATTGGCGGTCTTCTGCACGGCGGTAAGCGCCTTTTACCGCCAATGTTGTAATGACCCCCTATAATCATAAGAAACATTATATTAGGACCAGTAGAGTTGTTCAAAGCTGCAAACTAACTGAAAAAAACAAAAACTGCATGTCTGTGTTTCTCACACATTATCATCCACCAAAATGCCATATGCTGCATCTCAGAAAATGATAACCCCACCTCAGTGGTCATCATGCATGACTTGGAAATATTTTCTACATTAGAACACAAAACAAAGACAACGCCCTTCTAACCACTCACCACCTTATATGGTGTAGCTTGCTGTCCATGTAGGTAAGCGCTTCAGTGCCACACACAGGGGTAGTAAGCTTTATACAAATGTGCAAAACAATACACTAAAATGCAATGTTTTTCACCAAGATTTGTTTAAATTCTATTAAAATCTTTGTTTCCATCTCCTGTAACTGAACTGTGCTTCATCAGTGCTTTCATAACTGCTGGTATATGTCAAAATATTTGTACAGTTCTGTAAGAAAATGGGGAATTAGTTGTGTGGCCTGCACAAGTAATGGGTTCACATTTGTCCTCCGTGGGGAACCAAACATCTCATTGCAGCAGTTGACTCTCTCAGGGTAGTAACGAGGAGCAGTCCAAGGCCTACTCAAGAAAGGTGGTGTGGGCTAATGGCCACCAGATAAGCAATAATAACACTCAATAAATGACTGTCCAGTCTGTGTTTTTTCTTTTGAAAAAGGAAAAGTTAGTTTATTACACAAACTACTCAATACTGCATACAATTTACAAATATAGATAAGCGGGTGGAAATACTTCTCCATTAACTTGCACAGTCACGCTTACCCCTCCAAAAGGGAGATCATGTTCAACAAATCATGTCAAAACCATTCCCTTGTATTAAAATGCAATTAGTGAATATAACTTTGAATGACCACACTGAGTATGGTCATTAACATGAGGGGGTGTTACCATCATTATTTCATCATATCATTCACAAGAACAATGTCCGTGCATGTGTGAGTGATTTGTATACTCAACATGAACTTTACTCCACGGATTCTCAAAGGTTTAGTGTCAGGTTAGCATTACGTTTTTAATGCAAAACCAATGCTAAAACTTTGATGGAATTCACAAACCAACGCAAATTGGTATTTGCATTGGTTTGTATGGCAAAGTAAGGCAAAACAGCATGAAATGCTGCTTTGCATTACTTGGCATTAAGGGGGTGTTAGTTGGGTGGTACACGGGGGTACCTGTGCTACCACCCATGTTTTTGATACTGAATCCTATTCTCAAACATCAATAGAAAGGGTTTAGTGCCAAAAATTAGGGCTGCTAAAAAGCAGGCCTTAAACCGAGAAATGTTTCATTTCTCCATGTTTTTCCGACTTTGCATGTGTGCTGCACTGTACAGCACACATACAAAGTAGAAAAACGTTTTCAATGGTCCAGGCATAGTATTTCGAACAGGACACATACGCTGTACAAAAACTATGCTAGACTCACGCACACACCCTAGCACTATTGTGCTGAAACCAGCACCAGAGCTAAGGAGAGGAGAGTGTCATAGGTATGTGAAAGTGGCACTCCCTTGCTCTCTCCTTCTCACACAGTGCAGCACAGCATTTTGCATGTCAACTCTAATTCTGGGCCTGTGTGATTAACATAGCCTCTAAAGGGCATCACATTTATAGTTACAACACTATAGACTTTCACTCTTAGAAGGTGTTGAATTTTAAACCTCAGCCCTACATGGCTTCGCACTTGTGATCACAACATGTGCAATTATATCTCTTACCCCGAGAGAGTGTTTGCAGTATATACAAAATAACTTTAGGCATAAAGTACTGCCTTTAAAACATGGCCCCTAAAGGGCTTTACAATTATAATCCCAATACATATATAATTATAACCTTTCACCTCTAGTAGGTATTTGTGCAAAATGAAATATTATGTTGACAAGCTTTAGGTCACAGAGACTGTAACGGTAGCCTTTGCCCCAGGAGGACACAGCTATGCCAGCTGCAGAGCACATTTTCAAGACTGGAGAGTGCTTAAAAGTACTTGGAAATCCTTGAGGAGCTTTCCTCTCAGAGTCCCAGCCAACTTAGGGTGGGGGCCCTGAAAATCATTTTGCCAAGAAGCTGTGCTGCTCCTGCAGGCCCCCCCCCACACACTTTGCAAACTGTTGGTGGTGACCCTAATGTCCTGGGACCACCCTAAGCTAAAAAAATGATTTTAAGGGTAAACATGCAGGGCATTATTGATGGTTCCTCTGCAGCAATGTGCATATTTAATAAGCTGCTCTCCTAATGCCGAAGAGAACTGCAACTTGCTTTTTGTGTTCTATATTTTGTCCCTTTTGGCACCTCTGCGCCACGCATTTCTTTGCCCTCAAGAGCATCAGGGAGGGGGTCCCAGGCATACCCTATCCCGGCTCCAATTTCTTTGGGCATATCTTATTCTTGCAGAGAGGAAAAACAAAGTCAAAGGTTGCGCAACTGAAAAAATTCGATATTAGGGGACCGTTGGGCTGATTTAGACAACTTTGGTCTTGTTTTGCTTCTGGCAAACCCAAGCACTTTCATCAGGCCTGAAAGGTGGCAAACTTTGCAGGGAGCTTGTTTCACTGACTCCTTTTACCAGCCTTTCTCTTAACTTTTTCTCTGGGCTTCTCTCCTTCCTTGAGCAGATGCTCAGCCTTTCCCCCAATTGGTCCTCAGGATGTGTAAGAGAACCAGCTTTCCTGGTCCCGGGGGGTGCCCCACTAGTCCTGGGGTCAATTAAAGTCAGAGTGACTACGCCGGTTGGCAGTCAGGGTGTTCCCAGGTTATGAGGCTCCACCAAAGTAAAAGGTCTAAATTCAGGTGATCAAAAAGAGAAAAATCTGTGTGGATTAGCTGGGTAGAGCCCATCCTCCTACATGTTCATTTACAGGTATTGAAATGTTTGTGAATTAGAAACAAATTGACATCCTACAGTATTTCTTTTGCCCTCCGTGTATTCAAGCCCACTGGCATTATGTGACTTTGCAGCTGCAAAATTATGCAATTCTACGGCTATGGCATTTTCCACATAGTTATGAACCAGCTGCATTTGCCATATAATCCATCACCTGGTGCACAATCTGCAGAATTTAACAAAAAACAAATCAAAAGTTACTAAAATTGATATCACTTCTGCTTCCATGCAATGGAAGCTCCTTCACAAAGATGAACTGCCCACCTTTCAGTTATTTACAGCTATATCTGAATGTTCAACTGGTACTAATGAGGTGAAACCTTTGACCAGACACTGCTAATGTGTAAAGGTGACAAAATAATGAAGTGATACACTAAAAATTGTTGCATGAAGCCACTTATCTTGTGTTTTCTTGCAAATAATGTAGTGAACCTTGATGCATTATTTAGGTCTCCACTGCTGCCTAAGTCTAGTGGCCCTGTCTGGGGCAAAGAGTGAGTGTCACATAGTTCACTTTCCAATCAAAAGAACAAAAGTAAACCACATCTCTATTTTAAAAGAATAAGCATAATTTATCAGAAGACTTAGACTGACATTTTACCTGTCTTGGAACATGCAGCAAATGTAACAAGATAAAAATAAAATGTAAAGGCATTTTTATTGCTCATTCCCCTTTCTCGGGGTCATTGAAGGGGGTCCAAAGATTATTATGGGTTGGCACAGCCCTCCTATGTAACCCCATGGGTACCTCCCTGTTCCATTTCAAACCCACTACCATGTGTCCCTCCCACATTTACTGCTAAAATCTATACTAACATGCGCAGAGCCTATGCAGTCATGGTGGCACAGGACACATATAAATGTGCAAAACATCCACCTTGTAGTACGTTTTGTCGTTAAACAAAACGTACTACAAAGCGCGGTTTCTTAATCAGGCCCATTAAATTTAGGAAAATATTTCTATCTTGATAGTAAAGTTGAATAATCTTTCGTTGTCAGTTAATGGTTTTGATAACTTTTTCCCCCACCTTGACCAATATGGCCCTGAGTGCTCTGCTGGGTTAAGAGATAAATATTGTACTCAATAATATACTGCAGGCCTCTGTATTTATCAGATTCAAAAATAACATCCAAGTTTCAACTTTCAAATAATAAATAAAATGCAGATTTTGGTAATTTCTGCACCGAAATCATCAGAATGAAACAATGGTTACAATGTATGTATTATCATCTACTCAATTACAGGTAAGAAAAGTTTAACAGTTAGTCTACTCATACTATTTTGTTCTGTTCAAAACCATGCTAAGATGAAAAAGTGTGTATGTGGCACTGGCACCCTAATTATGTGCCATTGCTGAGGAGAGAGGATAGTGCCATATCTTGTAGGTAGGGGAGTTTCCTGCTCTCTCTCTCTCTCATGCAGCACAGCACACCAACTATATTTTAGTAAATATAAGTGAGTACATTTAGGTGTGGTTGTGTGAGAGACAGGTAGAGGTGAGGTTCAGGAGTCACAAAAGTCTTCTAATTGACCATGCAATGAACCAAACATGTCAGTTGCATTTATCTCTGTCCTTTTCTAAAGATTGTTTCTAAAGTGGAAAACCATCATCTTACCAACATTAAATCCCCTGAATTTTCATTATCCTTCTTCTGGTCATTTTTACAGTAGGCCTGGGCAAAACTTACATAATTCCTCTTGTGGAAATTATGTGAATTTCCCCCAAAATTTGGAGAACTTTAAGGCCTGATTATATCTTTGCAGATGGGATGATCCATCACAGATGTGTCGGATATCCTGTCCGTCGTATTACAAGTTCCATTATATCCTAAGCAACATGTAAAATGGAAGGCAAGATATCCATCAAGTTTGTGATAGAGTATCCTACTCGCCAGGGTTGAAAATAGGGCCTTAGTGTATTATGTGAAATGCCGGTGTGGGGTTTTGCACTGTTTTTACCATCACCAAGTCTGTTTTTGGTGCCATGACACGTTGCACTAAAAATAGAACAAAATTGCACTACGCACACAAAAGCCTCTCTGGTTCACTTCATACATGCTCTTCCTGTGCTCTCTTGACACGATTCATATCTGAAAGTAGTCTTGATTATGTGACGTGATGTATTGTGGTAACCTCAGGTGAAATGCCATTAATTACAAATGATTACATCGAGGTAAATTAAAATTTACTAAGGCCTAGTTTAATAAAGTATTAACAAATTAACAGCTATAATGCTTAAATTAATCTCAGCCTCAGGCCTGTCAGTTCTCTCTGGACTATTACCACTGGAGCAGGGTCAAGACTATTTTGCATATGGTTGGGTCCAAATTGAAGTGGCATGATGGGTGAAAAACGATGGTTGGGGATGTGGCCCAAGAAATTGCCGTAGATGAAATAAATTCAAGCATTCCATTGATCACCTTGTTTTTTTAGGCCTAACTTACAGCAATGATGACTCCCAATTATAGAACTTTTAAGGTCTGGAATTCTTCACAAGCCTCAATGCCTTACATTATAGTTATTTACAGGGGACTGCAGAATGTCTTCTGCCATAGTAATATGCATTGTGCAGGAAGTTTTGTGACCCCCCTGCAAATACACATTTTGCATTGCAAAAAATTTGTACATCAGTTGTGGTCCAAAATGAAACTCACAAACATGTTAGAATGCAAATAGCACATGCTGGTTTGCAACTTAGCCTTCCAACATTGTGCCCTTAGTTTTTTAATAAGTCAATTGGTTTACTACTTAAAAAAGAGCATTCTTAACTCAGAACATGTATGACAAAAATGAGTTACTGCTATCTGGTGAGAAGTACTCTCAGACTGCCCCATCCTCACAGACACCAAAGAGATGGTGGTGGATGTCTTCTCTCCATTTTTGAAGCAGTGAAACAAATACAAAGTATACCTCCTTCAGGACACAGAAGCTGTACTCTGTTGTCTGAGCAACATCTTCAGTCTTACTTCTGAGGGAGGAAGGACAGTCTATCAGCTGCCTTTGGTCAATGGCAGCAATTTTGTCTGTGAGCACAGGCACCTCCATCACGCTGAAATTACAGTCCAAGCCCTGGCTCATATGAAATCCCAAAAGCTAAGTCAAAAAGAAAGATCAAGATGGCATCACTTGGTAAATGCAGGTTCCCTTCTCAAACAGTTATGAAATGTGGTTATTTATTATGTATTAACCCCTTCCCTGCTAGGCCTCCCCGCCCCCTAGTGCTGGGTCCTTTTTTGGTTATTTGGGGTAGTTCACACTTAGGGATCCATAACTTATTTTCTAGATAGGTATTCATGCCGAATCTATGTCTTTTTTTCCCCAACATTTTGGCCATTCTAAGGGTAACAAAGGTTTGTGAATTAACCTAAAGAGGACCTAGAAAATAGGCAAAATATATCAAGTTTTTGAGGTTTTAAAAAAAATAGGGAAAAAGTGCTCCGGATAAAAGTGTCTGTCTTTTTTCCTAAACATGGCATCCATGAACCGTTTACTGTATTAAAGTCACCATCTTCCCAGCTTTCAGGAACATGCAGAGCTGAATCAAAAATCCTAATTTTGTACCACAGTTTTGGCATTTTTCTAAGAGGTAGCCTACTTTTCCTATTTATTGTGCTTTCAACCTACTTCCAGTTTGTGGTGGAAACCAGTGTGAAACCAATGAGTAATTCAGAAACACTTGACAAGTAAGTAAACGAAATTCTGAATTCAGAAAACAGTCATACATGTAAGTCCCTCAAGTGTTCCCCAAGGAAAATAACTTGAAATGAAGAAATATTGAGATAAAGTAGGAAAAAACTGGCATTTGCAACAACATTTTCATCTGTAACTTTTTGTCATGATGGCAGATTGACAAAAGCAAGAGACCATTATGTCACTAGACCATTCTGGCTACAAGGATACATAGGGTTTGTAGGTTTTCCTAAGAACCCAAGGTACCCAGAGCAAAAAACTAAGCTGCACCGTACAATAGGTTTTCGTTGCGTACCAAGTACAAACCAATTCTAAGAGCGAGATTGGAAATGCGAAAAAATGGGTATTAAGAAAACCTATGTGTTTCTGATGTGGGCACAGGGAGTAGGCCCAAATTTAAGAAAAGTGGTGCTGCATTATATGCAGCGCCACTTTTTTTGCGCCCCTCAGCGCCCCACTAACGCAACCATGTGTGCACTGTATTTAACATACGGCAAACCATAACACAGGTTAGACACAATAGCGTCATAATTTTTTACGCTATTATAGTACATTGCAGGATTAATGGCAAAAATGTTGGCGCTAATCCTGCAGAGTTCATAGCGCCCCATTAAGAATAATGCTGTGCCCCCTTTTAACACCTGCTTTGTGCAGATGTTAAAAATAGCCGCAGAAAATGGTGCAATGGAATCTCACAGAGAGACACAAATAAAAGTAGGCAACACCATGTTTGGGGCAATTCAGAGTTCAGCACTTCCAATGGGTAGCTTTACAGCCCGAGGCTGCAATCCAAATGCCTCTTGCTGAACTATCAGCACATCAGTGTCCTCCCCTAAAAGAGGCACTTCTTCTGCACTGAGACTAGCTTCATCATGAGATGATTCCTCTTGGACAGAAAATTAACTGCCAGAATCTTGAACTGCCTTCTCTGCCTCATATGAAGAGTCAGTCTCATAATCATAGTCAGAGGAAGAATCGAAAACCATGCCAAAAACCTACTGAAATAACTTGACAAATAAGTCAACAATAACCAACAATGTGTAAAATAGGGAATAAACAAAGTGTGGCTTTATCAAAGAGAAAGTAAAGAAACTAGTAATCTGGAAGGAGAAGTCAATCAATACAAAACACACAAAGACCTCTATACTCAAAAATGATTCAACTCCCTTGCCACAGACAGCTAGACTCAGGATCACATGCACCTACTTTGAAGTGATACAGCAAGCACCAACATTATCCCACTAGAAAGGAAAAACAAAATACTCACAAAAAGACAATACACATAGTGCACAAATCCAAGTAGAATTTCACACACAATAAAACAGAAGCTAAACATGCTGCTGTTATTATTAAGTCCTGGGCGGAATTTGCGGAGTTCTGCTATGCGAAACTCCGCAAAGTGCCCAAAAAACTCTGCTGCACTACGCAGAGTTCCGCGAGTAACGGAGTTTGGGTAAGGCATGCTGTTCACACTGATTTTCAGTGCAGGAGTTTCTCCCATGCTGTAAAATCAGCATAAATGGCATCACACAGCACACCAAAGTATGCTAACTTCTTTTTGCTGCTTGAGTAGATTTTCTACTCGAGCAGCAGCTTCCTCAACGCGAGCAGCAGCTTTCTCATTGCAAGCAGTCGTGGTCTACCGCTCGCGTTCAGAAATCTCGCTCAAGCTCACCAACTTTACGATTTTTCTCCCTCACGCTCACAAACTCAAAGTTGGTGAGTGCCAGTGAGAGAAAAAACTCCTCTCCGCCTCTGTTTGCTGACTTTTTCGGAACTCCGCACTAGGGAAAGCTCTGCAAACTCTGCTGGCAGAGTGGACTTCTTTGTCCACCGCTAGTTATTACACCATTTGCAAAAAAAACATTAATGCGGCGAAATTATACTAGATATAGATTAAACAAAACAAAAAATGTTTCCTATCAAACACATGCAACTACACAAACTGCAGATCTACCAGTGGTGAAACCACAAGCAGGAGTCACAGCAAAGGAAAGCAAAAGCTTTGCACTATAATGAAAAGGAGAAATAAAACATTACAATAGCAATTGTAAATGATGACAAGAAATAAAACAGTTAATATTATAAAACACACATACACTTTCCCTGCTGTCTAGTGTTTTTCAGCCTCTTTTGGGGGTAGATAGGCCTAAAAATGACAAATCTGCCACTAAAAGGAGGTCGGAAATAGCCACAATATGTGCCCAAAATTGTGGTAACTGTGCTCACTCCCTGGTGTCTAGTGGCCTCTGCCCCCTCCAGAAGGGGCAGAATACAGCAAAATTCCAGTTAGGTCCATGCAAATTTAGAAAAAGTACCATCAAGGGCTTTTCTAGAGGAAACCAATCCAAACTTAGATTTTCAGCATTTTCCATATACAGATAAGCACTAGCAACTCATGCTTCAGCCAAAAAAGGAGACCTTGTTTTAGAAGGTGAGCACTGGCAGTTACAGCACA
The DNA here is from genome assembly GCF_031143425.1 of Pleurodeles waltl. Lineage (NCBI taxonomy): Eukaryota > Metazoa > Chordata > Amphibia > Caudata > Salamandridae > Pleurodeles > Pleurodeles waltl. The sequence goes on from NC_090440.1 coordinate 1,577,828,195, forward strand.
AAAGCACTTTAACAGAATATTCTAGTAGCAAGACTCTATTAGTGACCTTTACTTACAGCAGCCAAGTCCAAAAACTAAGAGGCCCAGAAACATATTATGGAGGGATTTTATGGGTCAGAACCCACTTCTAGATAGTGGTTGTCCAGATAACAGTTGTGTATGTCTACATTTTTTGAGCCAGGGTATTCTGAGTGATGGAGGGAGTGTTTAGAGAGTTGAGGCTCCTTCTTTACTGATATGTGCGCCTTCTGGCAAATGCCCATGGGGAATGCTCTGGTCAAGGATAGCCCAAACCTGGGTAGACCAGGGCCTGGGAGTGATTGCAAACAGTGTTCAAGCGGGCACTACGAATTATCCTGAGGCACTGGTGGGTGATTTCTTGGTGTATCCTGATCTATAAACCATTTCCGAGGACAGAATGGCCATCCACCCAACATGAAGAGATAGCGAAAAGGGCCTGACATGCAGGTCACCACTAGTTCTACAAATCAATTAGGTGTGTGAGTCATTAGATCAATCCTTTACCTTTTGCCTTGTGTGAGCGCTGTCCCCATGCTTGGTGATCTGCCATGGAAAAGAACACTATATAACCTACATGTAGACATCATGTATATCCATATTCCCATTCAGTTTCTTTTAAAAATTAAGTAAAGGAAGGGAGTACAATGTGGTTAATTAATAAAGCCTAGGGAACCCTTTTAGGCGGATAAGATCTTACTTTTGCTGCAAATCCTTCCTGTGGGCTAGAAGAGAGTATTCAAGTCCTCATCTAAGGGTTTGTATGATCCAGGAACATTTTCTTGAAAGGACTCTCTCCCTCATATTTTTCCCACTAATTTATCATCTGGTAGATTTACACCCCACAGTTACACAATATAACCTTGTGTAAAGGGGAGTTTGGTATATTGAACCTTTTGTCTTTACTTTTGGTGATAATGTGTTGCTATTCAGTTCCTGGACTAGTGGAATACCAGGTGACACCAATTAATTAATATGGCTAGTTGAGGGGAATGTACATGGTGAAAGCTAGGTGCTTCATGAATCCATGTATAGGACTAATAATCTACTCTATTATACCACAATAGGTTAAATCATTTGAGTTCTGTTGATGCAGCAAGCTGTACTATACCCTTTTGGCCTTAGGGGATCATTACAACCCTGGCGGACGGTGTTAAAGGTGCGGTAATACCGCAAACAGGACGGCGGACAAAAAAAGGGAATTCTGACCATGGCGGAAACCGCCAACAAAGACAGCCACTTTAACACTTTGACCGCCATGGCGGTACAGACAAGCAGTGCAGCGGTCACCGCCAACAGACAGGTGGAAGACAATGTACCGCCCACAGTATCACAACCCGCCAATCAGCCACCTTTTCCGGGGCGGATTCACCGTGGATAAAAACACGGCGGAAACAGCTTTTGCAATGGGAAAACGCTCACCTCTACACATCCCACGAGGAAGGAGGACACCATGGAGCCGGAATTACAAATCCTCCCTGCCCTTGTCTTCCTACTCATCTACGAACACCAGCGCCGGCGGCGGCGAAGACAACGGTGAGTACTGCACCTACGACATAGGGGAGGCAAAAGTCAGGGGGACACACACGCAACACCCCCACCCTCGCACATTACAACACACACACCAATGCATTTCCAAACATCACAGTAACAACCCACAACCCCCCCGGAAGAATGCAAAGACAAAAGGAAATCAGTTCAAACATTGTAATGTATCAAAATACATGTACCAAATATATACAGATATATATAAACACATTCAAAAGTATATACATTACGAGAAGTAGTGCAGATATGCACATATCAATGTCCGTGCACCACTGGGCCAAAAATGCATGGGCGAGGCCCACACAAGATACCTGTCCACAAACGGAGAGAACACTCCCGGGGCATCAGATAGAAATATAACAGGCATCTCAGGGGGAAGGGAAAGGGGGGCACCTCAGCCGGATTACAGTACCACGCCAGATCCATGACGTGGCTCCATGCCCATTGATGTATCCTCAGGAGTGCAAAGCCACAGTCTCTCAAGTCTCTACAGTGGGTGGGTTGCCCACTGCCATATCCTGCGGAGTGCAAAGCCACAGTCTCTCAAGTCTCTAAAGTGGGTGGGTTGCCCACTGTACCATCCTGGGGAGTGCAAAGCCACAGTCTTTAACGTCTCTACAGTGGGTGGGTTGCCCACTGCCATATCCTGGGGAGTGCAAAGCCACAGTTTCTCAAGTATCTACAGTGGATGGGTTGCCCACAGCCATATCCTGGGGAGTGCAAAGCCACAGTCTCTCAAGTCTCTACAGTGGGTGGGTTGCCCACTGTACCATCCTGGGGAGTGCAAAGCCACAGTCTCTCAAGTGGATAACAGTCTCCACTGGTTCTGGAGGGGGACTGGTGCCCAGAGTGCTTCATCCTGTTAAGGACAGACAGAATGGATGGATCTCTCCACTGGTTCTGGAGGGGGAATGGTGCCTAGACTGGATTAGGCTCCCCCTGACAGTTCCTGTCCCATCACTGTCCCAGCTGTACATGGGATAACGATGCTTGATGTGGCGGTGTTTTCCTTCTGCAGCGGTGCTCTGCCCTGTTCAGCGGTGCTTTGCCATGGCGGTCTCTGGCCTGTTCAGCGGTGCTTGCCCTATTCAGCGGTGCTTTGCCATGGCGGCCTCTGGCCTGTTCAGCGGTGCTTGCCCTGTTCAGCGGTGCTTTGCCATGGCGGTCTCTGACCTGTTCAGCTGTGCTTGCCCTGTTCAGCGGTGCTTTGCCATGGCGGTCTCTGGCATGTTCAGCGGTGCTTTCCTTGTTCAGCGGTGCTTGCCCTCTTCAGTGGTGCGGTGCCATGGCGGTCTCTGGCCTGTTCAGCGGTGCTTGCCCTGTTCAGCGGTGCTTTGCCATGGCGGTCTCTGACCTGTGCATTGGTGTGTGGCATGACGGTCCCTCATTGCCCAGCGGGGCTGTGGCAGCCGGGGCCCTCCTGGGCACTGACTCCGGCGGTGGTCTCCTGACCAGTGACAATACTTCTGCCCTCCTGGGCACTGACTCCAGCGGTGGTCTCCTGACCAGTGACGATACCTGTGCCCTCCTGGGCACTGACTCCGGCAGTGGTCTCCTGACCAGTGACGATACCTGTGCCCTCCTGGGCACTGACTCCGGCAGTGGTTTCCTGACCAGTGACGATACTTCTGCCCTCCTGGACACTGACTCCGGCCACTGACTCCGGCGGTGGTCTCCTGACCAGTGACAATACTTCTGCCCTCCTGGGCACTGACTCCGGTGGTGGTCTCCTGACCAGTGACGATACCTGTGCCCTCCTGGGCACTGACTCCGGCGGTGGTCTCCTGACCAGTGACGATACTTCTGCCCTCCTGGGCACTGACTCCGGCGGTGGTCTCCTGACCAGTGACGATACTTCTGCCCTCCTGGGCACTGACTCCGGCGGTGGTCTCCTGACCAGTGACAATACCTGTGCCCTCCTGGGCACTGACTCCGGCGGTGTTCTCCTGACCAGTGACGATACTTATACCCTCCTGGGCACTGACTCTGGCGGTGGACTCCTGACCAGTGACGACGGTGCTGGCGGTGGCATCCCGTCCGCTGGGGAGGATGCCGCCCTTCTCCACCGTGCTGCTCTCACGAGGCTGTGCAGACTTCTTCTGGCACTTCACCAGCTTTGGAGGAGTCACAGCTGATTCTGCAATCCCCCTGGGACCCTTGTGAGTAGTTTTGCCTCCAGGAGTCTTCACCCGGTTCCGTCGGCCACTTTCCAACTAGAGATGCTTTACAGGGGGTGGACTGGCAGTGCCTTGGCTCCGTGTCACACTGCGTGCCCTGGTGGCCGGTGCACTCCACACACCTGTAACACGCACCACTGGTACTGGAGTCTTTTTGGCTGAGGCACTACTACGGGACTGATGAATTGGAGGGGTGCGGGTGGGGGCAAAGAGGTCAACGTTGCAGAGGGACAGTTTCTGACGAACACTGGGATGGGTAGCTGGAGGGGGTCTGGGAGTGGAGAAAGAGGAGGTGGTTGTAGGAGGTGTCACTTTAGGTGTTTTGGGTGCAGGTGCAGGTACTGGAGGCTGTCGTGAGGTGAATGGATGTTGGGTGTCTGGGTGCCCGCGTTTGTGTACTTTGGGAGGGGGCGTCACAGACACATTGGGAGAGGACACAGGGGACGTGTAAATGGGAGTGGGGGTAGTGAGTGCAGGTGAGTGGGGTGTAGTGCTGGGTGTTCTGGTGCAAGTCCTAGTGCCTGTAGATGTAGTGCATGCAGGTGAGAGTGTAGACGATACTGGGAGGGAGGAGGGAGACGACGAGTAGGGGGACACAGCGGAGGCAGTGGATGTTGCTGTGTCTGCATGTGTGTGATGCTTGTGTGAGTGCCTGTGGGTTGTGTGGTGCTCATGTTTGCCTGAGCTACTTTTGGGTGTTGCGGTGTATGCATGCTTGTCTGATGGTGTGCTTGGGACAGGCTGGGGTACAGGGGATTGGGTCTGGGTGGAGGAGTTTGGAAGGGGGAGGCTAGAGACAGGGACAATGGCTGCCATCAGTGCTGAGGCCAGAGATTTGGGGGTTCAATGATGGGCAGCCTGACCAGAATGAATGCCCTCCAGGAATGCATTAGTGTGTTGCAACTCCCTTACTACACCCTGGATGGCATTCACAATGGCTGCCCAACAGTGAGTGACCTGAGGACTTCAATGGACTCCTCTCTGAGGGCAGCAGGGGTGACTGGGACAGGGGCTGAGGTGCCTGGGGCGAAGGTGATGCCCACCCCCCTGGGTGAGCGGGCACGGGCCGAACGCTGAGGGGCTGCTGGGAGGGCGGTGCTGGTAGGGGATGTGGCGGCTGTACCTGTAGAAGTGGGGGGCACAGATGGTGCCGCCACCACAAGGGAGCTCCCATCGGCGGACGAGTCCGTGTCGCTGGTTGGTGATCCGGTGACCGACGTGTAGCTCCCCTCGCCCTCCGTCCCACTGGTGCATTCTGAGTCTGTGGTGTGGCCCTCCATGGCCATGTCGGATGCAGCTCCCTCGTGCTCCGGTGCCACTGTACCTCCGCCTGATCATGCTGATGCACACAAGAACAGGGAGACCACAAAAAAGGGGGAGGGGACGACAAAAGAAAGACAGGTTGAGTGCATGGCTTACCGCTACCGTTGGCGGACAATACAGACACAGCAGCCCCCTTCACTACGCTGTGCTCTTGGCCTCTACAGATGGAATTGCTGGCATATGGCCTACATGGCTATTGTGGACATCTCCACACATGGAAGCCACAGGGGCATCTATTCCTGTACTTGGCCCACTACTGAGGTGGGGGGGGAGTGCCACATGCCTTGCATTACGGAGGGGCCTAGCCTACGTATTTCTGACTGGCCTAGGTACACCCACAGCCCTCCTCCCACACCCAGACCCCTAAACTGCACGCCAAGTCCCCAGTGTGTACTCACCCCCTTGTGTCTGCTGTGATGCCCTCAAGCGCCCATCCAACTCTGGGTAGGCCACCGCCAGGATCCTGAACATCAGGGGGGTCATGTTGCGACGGGCACCCCTCCCACGTTGGGAGGCCATCCCCAGCTGAGCCTCCGCCATCTTCTTGCTCCAGCGGCGAATGTCCTCCCATCTTTTCCAGCAGTGGGTGCCCCGTCTCTGGTGGACCCCCAGGGTCCGGACTTCCTTGGCGATGGCACACCAAATGTCCTTCTTCTGGTGGGCGCTGACCTACATGACATGCAGAGGGGAAGAAGAGAAGTCATTACCAACTGCACCGTCAATGTGATTGGCCCCCACCCCTACCCTTGCCATGTGGCATATGCATTCACAGTCCTTCATGTTCCCTGCACTCTGCCCCCTTCCCTCTTACAACCAGCCCTCCCCACCCAGGCATGGCCCATTCAACGTGCTCCCTGTGTACTTACCTGTTGGTCTGGAGGACCGTAGAGTAGCGTGTACTGGGGGAGGACCCCGTCTACTAGCTTCTCCAACTCCTGAGCAGTGAAGGCAGGGGCCCTTTCCACAGACGCAGCAGCCATTGTCTCTTCCAGACCGAGGTCACAGCAGCACTTGCAGTGTAGGTCCTATCCTGTTGAAGATCAGGTATTGAGTGATTGAACAGATAGAAAATGGCGGTCACGTCCGCGGCGGTGATGTCCGCGGCGGTGCGTATCATCACCACGGGCGCACTTCGTCATTGGCTCCTGGGACCCATGGGGTCCAATGTTAACCAATGCAGCATTGCGCTGCGGTGTACGAGCGCCTACTGCGACGGTGTACAACGCCAGCGCAGATACCTCACATTCCCATTGTCCCAGTTTTGAGGTCAGGCAGCCGCTATTTCAGGGGCCCACATGGCTTCATTTACTACTGCGTCACACATAGCTAGGCCTACACTCAACACACTTACAGGAAGAGTTTTGTTTTTGGTGTCGTGTTCTGTGTATCTGTGGGTACATACCTGAGAATTTGTTGACTCTGTGGTCGCTGTAGTCCTTCCTAGGCACCGTCAGCTGGGACATTTGAGAAGATGGCGGAATCCTCCGGTGTACCAACCGCTGGTGGACCTGTTGACAATGGAGGAGAGACATTTAATCGTCACCTACAGGTTTGACTGTGCCACTATCCAGAAACTATGTATCCAGTTGGAGCCAGACCTGATGTCACCAATCCGCCATCCCACTGGAATACCCCCTGACGTGCAAGTGCTGTCAGTGCTCCATTTCCTTGCTAGTGGGTCTTTTCAGACAACAGTGGCCATGGCATCAGGGATGTCCCAGCCTATGTTTTCCAATGTGTTGTCCAGAGTGTTGGCTGCCCCGCTGAAACACGTAAGGAGATACATCGTTTTCCCTGAGGTGGAGGAATTGCCCACAGTGAAAGGTGACTTCTATGCCCTTGGACATATCACCAACATCGTAGGTGCCATTGATGGGACCCATGTAGCTCTGGTCCCCCCCCACAGGAGTGAACAGGTGTACAGGAACCGGAAGAGTTATCATTCGATGAATGTACAGATGGTATGTTTGGCAGACCAGTACATCTCTCAGGTAAAGGCTATGTTCCCTGGCTCAGTGCATGACGCCTACATCCTGCTGAATAGCAGCATCCCTTATATGATGGGTCAACTCCAGAGGCACCGTGTGTGGCTATTAGGGGACTCTGGTTACCCCAACCTTTCCTGGCTATTGACCCCAGTGAGGAATCCCAGGACCAGGGCAGAGGAACGCTACAATGAGGCCCATGGGCGGACTAGGAGGGTGATCGAACGCACCTTCGGCCTCCTGAAGGCTAGGTTCAGGTGCCTCCATATGACAGGTGGTTCCCTATTCTACTCACCCAAGAAGGTGTGCCAGATCATCATCGCCTGCTCGATGCTTCTCAATCTTGCTTTGCGACGCCAGGTGCCTTTTCTGCAGGAGGAAGGTCCAGATGGTGGTGTTGTAGCAGCTGTGGAGCCTGTGGACAGTGATGAGGATGAAGCTGAGGAAGAAGACATGGACAACAGGGAGTCAGTCATACAGCAATATTTCCAGTGGCACACAGGTGAGAACATCTTATTTTTTAACATTACAATCACTTTCACACTTCTACCTCTATCCTGTTTGTTATTTAATAGCAGTATTTGGTCACTGAGTTGTACCTTTCCATTACGGTTTCACAGGTGTGGTTACCAACGTGTGTCATCTGCTTGCATCCTTCAAGGACTTGTAATGTGTGACATAGGTATGTTGGCTTTTCAATTAAGAACGCATTTTGACACTGTCATTGATAATACACATTTACCAAATCACAGACTGACTCCAGATTGTTTTGTGGTTCAAGGGTGTTTATTTAAGTGCTCAAAAATAGAGGGGGGTTGTAAAATGGTGATGGGGGACGGTGGAGGAATGTCCATGGCAGAGTCCAGTCTATTGGTCAAACAGTTGCACGGCCCATATGGGCATGGGAAGTGGAGCTGGGGCAGTTTAAGTATGGACAGGGTAACAAAGTGGGACAGTGGGAGGACAATCAGGGTGGTCTCCTTTCCTGGCGGGGGTCTTGCCATCTTGCTCTGTCCTGTTCCTGGATCTCAGGGACCGTTTGCATGGTGGTTGTCCATCTGCAGGGGGTGGGGTGCTGGTGTGGTGGTCCTGTGGTGGGGCGTCCTGTCCACTAGCGCCAGCGGAGGTGGTGGGCAGTTCATCGTCCAGACTAGTGTCAGGGGCCCCTTGGAGTGCCACGGTGTCCCTCATGGTCTTTTGTATGTCCTTCAGCACCCCTACGATGGTGCCCAGGGCTGAGCTCCTCCCTGAACCCCAAATACTGTTCCTCCTGCAGGCGCTAGGTCTCCTGAAACTTGTCCAGGACCGTCGCCATCGTCTCCTGGGAGTGGTGGTATGCTCCCATGATGGAGGAGAGGGCCTCGTGGAGAGTGGGTTCCCTTGGCCTGTCCGCCCCCTGTTGCACAGCAGCCCTCCCAGTTCCCCTGTGTTCCTGTGCCTCCGTCCCCTGGACCATGTGCCCACTACCACTGCCCCCAGGTCCCTGTTGTTGTTGGGGTGGTGGGTTCTCCTGGGTTCCCTGTAGTGGTGGACACACCACTGATTGACGTGCACTGGGTACGGAGGTATGGGCCTGCTGGGTGGGTGCTGTGCTGGTGTTACCAGAGGGTGGAAGGTCAGTGTTGGGCTGTGCCTGTGCAAGGGGAACCGACAGTCCCGAGGCCCACGATGGTCCGGGCTGGTCATCAGGATCCAGTAGGGCAGAGCTGCTGTCGACACTGTGGGCCTCTTCTGTGGGTGGAGTTGTCTGGACTCTCCTGTGTGGTGACGTTCCTTAGTGGTCCTGCAGGGATATAAGAGCATGATTATTGCATCTGTGTGTGTCATGGTGTGCAATGGGTGGGTGTTTGTGTACCCCAGTGCAAGCATTCCTGTGTGTGGGTTTGTGTGATGATGGTTAGGGGGTTGTTATGGGTATGTGCAGTGAGCATGCTTTGGTGAGGGGTGACCATGCTTAGTTGTGTCATGCAGGGCTTGGTGTTGGGATGTGTGGTTTGTGTTATGAGTACATTAGTGAGGAGTTGAAGTGATAGGGGAGTGGGGGTGGGTGGGGGTGTGTGAGAGCATGCAGGTAGGGTGGGGGATATGATAGTTGAGATTTGACTTACCAGTGTCCATTCCTCCACTGACTCTTCCGAGGCCCTCTGGATGCATGATGGTCAAGACTTGTTCCTCCCATGTTGTTAGTTGTGGGGGAGGAGGTGGGGGTCCGCCGCCAGTCCGCTGAACCGCAATGATGTGCCTGGAGACCACTGAATGCACCTTCCCCCGTAGGTCGTTCCACCTCTTCCTGATGTCCTTCCGATTTCTTGGATGCTGTCCCACTGCGTTGACCCTGTCGACTATTCTGCGCCATAGCTCCATCTTCCTGGCTATGGATGTGTGCTGCACCTGTGAGCCAAATAGCTGTGGCTCTACCCATAGGATTTCCTCCACCATGACCCTGAGCTCCTCCTCGGAAAACCGGGGGTGTCTTTGGCGTGACATGGGGTGATTTGGGTGATGTGTGGGGTGGTGTCAGTGTTGATGTGTGTGGTAATGTGTAGTGGTGTGTGGTGTATTGTGCGTGTAATGTTGTATGGGTGATGGTGTTGTGTGCCTCTGTGTGGTGGGGTTCTCAGTAAACGGCTTTTACCGCCAATGTTGTAATGACCCCCTTAGTCTGTTTAGGAGAGTAATAAATTACAAGAAAAGCAGCATCACTTAATGGCTCCGATACAAGTTAGGCTAAAACCTAATCCCAGAGCAACCACCTATTTGCACGGATATTAGAATTATAGATAATATTTACATACTTGGAGTTTTCCCTCCGGCAGGTCAAACCTGCCAATATGTGTCAGGGGTAAAAACAGCAGAACCTGCAGATTGTTTGTGTTAAAAACGATTGCAAGTTGATGGATTTATTATAACAATTAACGGGATACCAAACTCAAGGTATCTGACACTTAAGGGGACTTTGTTAATTAAAATTAAGTCTCTCAACGTTAGCCTATGGAGGCCATTCACCACAGTGAGGAAAAACTAATTTGCCTATTTTACCTCTCCAGGGCTTCTAAAACAATTTTTATAAGGTCCCTTCTTATGGTTACATGGCACCCAAACTTAGCGGCACATAGGGCACACTTTTGGGGTGACATATGCAAAAAAGGTAGTTTAAGACTTTGGAAGTACTTTTAATTCCAAAGTCGAATTTGCATATAACTTTAGTTTAAAAGCAGCCAGCAAGGCAGGCCTGCCTTTAAAAGGACACTGGGCACAAAAGCAATGCACCTATGGGTGCACTACCTATACTGCGGTCCCTAAACCCACATGCCCTACCATATACCAGGGACTTATAGGTAGGCTGACATAGCCAATTATAATTAGCCTAATTTGCAAACTCATTTTACACAGATCACAGGCCCTGGGACTGGTTAACAGTACCCAGGGCACCACCAGAATCAGGAAAACACCAGCAAAACATCAAAAATGGGGGCAAAAGTTTAGGGGGCCTCGGGGGGTCATTCCGACCCCGGTGGGCGGCGGGCACCGCCCGGCGGGCGGAGACCGCCAAAAGACCGCACCGCGGTCAAATGACCGTGGTGGTCATTCTGACTTTCCCGCTGGGCGGGCGGGCGACCGCCAAAAGGAGACCCGCCCCCCCAGCGGGAAAGCCCCAGCAACGATGAAGCCGGCTCCGAATGGAGCCGGCGGAGTTGCTGGTGTGCGACAGGTGCAGTGGCACCCGTCGCGATTTTCAGTGTCTGCTAGGCAGACACTGAAAATCATTATGGGGCCCTGTTAGGCCCACGACACCCGTTCCCCCCATCCTGTTCCTGGCGGTTTTTACCACCAGGATGGCGGGAAGGGGGTCGGAATCCCCATGGCGGTGCTGCGAGCAGCGCCGCCATGGAGGATTCTTTGGGGCAGGGGTAAACCGGCGGGAAACCGCCGGTTGCCCTTTTCTGACCGCGGCGGTAGAATTGCCCATGAAGCACCGCCAGCCTGTTGGCGGTGCTTCCGCAGCACTCTGCCCTGGCAGTTTTCAACCGCCAGGGTCAGAATGACCGCCTCAGTCTTGTTTTTTCACACAAGAGAAAAGTATCCAGAATGTAGTAATTACCAATGGAATCAGATGTACAAATGCAAATGTCTATAGTGATTTCCACCCATGAGTTCTTAACTTGGAATACTGCAGGAATTCTACACCTCAGAATTATCACTTCCACTCCTTTTATAATTCCAGGTGCTGAAATATTGATGCATTTGTGCTGCATATTTTCTTTGATTAGGGTTCATGTTAGATACACAGATGTTATTCATCATTAGTGCATGTCATATACACCTAACTTTTATGTTTTTCTGCCTGCTCTATCCTCTCTTAAAGTAGACATTTTGGGGCATATTTATATTCTGTTTGCGCCGGAATTGCGTCAGGTTTTTTTACGCAAATCCGACGCAAAGCTAACTCCATATTTATACTTTGGCGTTAGACCCGTCTAGCGCCAAAGATCTTGGAGTTTGCATCTTTTTTTAGCGTGGACACCTACCTTGCGTTAATGATATGCAAGGTAGGCGTTCCCGTCTAAAAAATGACTCCAAGGCATGTGCGACTTATTTAAACTCCCGTGCAAAAATGACGCACGGGAGTGGGCGGGTCAAAAAAAATGATGTCCAGCCGCTTTTGCGTCATTTTTTAACGCCTGGTCAGGGCAGGCGTTAAGGGACCTGTGGGCTCGGAAGGAGCCCAGAGGTGCCCTCCCATGCCCCCAGGAACACCCCCTGCCACCCTTGCCCACCCCAGGAGGACGCCCAAGGATGGAGGGACCCATCCCAGGGAACTTAAGGTAAGTTCAGGTAAGTATTTAAAAAAAAAAAAAATTGTGGCATAGGGGGGCCTGATTTGTGCCCCCCTACATGCCACTATGCCCAATGACCATGCCAAGGGGACCTTAGTCCCCTGGGCATGGCCATTGGGCAAGGGGGCATGACTCCTGTCTTTGCTAAGACAGGAGTCATTTCAATGGGGGTTGGGAGTAAAAATAAATGGCGCAAATCGGGTTGAGGCCAATATTTTGCCTCAGACCTGACTTGCCCCATTTTTTGACGCCCAAGCTCCATTTTCCCCTACGCCGGCGCTGCCTGGTGTGGGTCATTTTTTTTTACGCACACCGGTCAGCTGCGCCGGCTAACGTCATTCCCTAAATAAGGCGCCCGCATGGCGCTTTGGAATGGCGTTAGCCGGCGTTAAATTTTTTGACGCACGACTGCATTGGCGCAGTTGTCCGTCAAAAAGTATAAATATGGCCCTTTGTATTACTCTGAGCGATGGACTCCTGAGTCTGTGCTGGCAATTCCGCTCACTTGGAAAGAGTGAGCCAACTGTTTATTGGAACCACTTACTACAACTCTGAAGCTCATTATGTACAATTTTACGGGAAACATCCTTTATGCCGGCTTTTTTATAACGAAGTCCTGGTTAACGAAAGCGGAACAACGCTTTCTTTAACCACGACTTCGTTATTTTGTGCCTTAACCACGCATGTCCTGAACAACGAACATGCATGGTTAAGGTACAAACAAGGGAGTCGGCTAAGGATGACGACGCAGATGAGGCGACGACTCAGGTAAGTGGGGGGTTTTAGGTTTTGGGGAGGGGGTGGGGGTCGGGGGTTTTAGGTTTTGGGGTGGGGTTGGGGTGGGGCATTTTTGGTTTTGGGGAGGGGGTGGGGGTCGGGGGTTTTAGGTTTTGGGGTGGGGCTGGGGGGGTTGGGCGTTTGAGGTTTTGGGGAGGGGGTCGGGGTTTTAGGTTTTGGGGTGGGGTTGGGGTTGGGGGGGTGGGGCGTTTTTGGTTTTGGGGAGGGGGTGGGGGGTCGGGGGTTTTAGGTTTTGGGGTGGGGTTGGGGGGGTGGGGCGTTTTTGGTTTTGGGGAGGGGGTCGGGGGTTTTAGGTTTTGGGGTGGGGTTGGGGGGTGGGGTGAGGCATGCAGGATCAATGGGTGCCTGTTACTAATGACTTTACCAGGAATGCCTTTACAACAAAATATCGTTGTTAAGGCATTCGTGGTAAAGGCATTAGTAGTAACAATGAAGTCGGTGTTCCGACCTCGTTGTTTAGGCACCCGTTGTTTTGTCAGTCGGCATTCCGTCGTACAACCCAATTTTACCACCTGCCAATTAGAATATGACTTTTGGGTCATCCTCATTACAAGTTATCTGAATTTTAGTAATAAGGGCCCTGCAGGTTTTGTTGCAGCTGCTTAGCACTTCTCACGGTACTCATTATGGTGTCCATCACAAGGCCTGTCAACGAGCCTTGCTTTGCAAGCACACTAGACAAGTTAGCTTTTTTTAAACTGAATACACTTTTGAGCTCCCAGACAGCACGCCCCACTAGAATTATAGATTTTGCAGGTAGTGTATCTTTAAGACAAAAGCCTTTCACCCTCACGACACACCTTCGATTAATCTCGGGGTGTATAACTTTGACATAGATTATAATCTCATGATAATGCCCTTTAGAAAATTCATTTATGTTGCAGTTGGATACCAAAGATGAAACATGTCTAAAAGTGTATCAGCATTTGGTTCTGATTTACTAATATGTCCTGCAGAATATCTCTAGTAGGCACAAGACAAACAATCCTGCTTTTTTATTTTCTGCCTGTCTGTTATAAATGGGGTCTATAGTTGGCAAGAGTATGCACCCAGTACACATAGGAACAACCACTCTCATCAGGGTGTCAGACACTCACTAAAAGATAACCTGTTCTCTCCCTTGGCACAGAGCAGTCCAGCTGATTTTAAGAGGCAATCTGTAAAGTACTTGTGCAACACACACTCACAGTAACACAATGACAACACCAAAAAAAGACTCCACACAGGTTTAGAAAAATAGACAATAATTTCATGAAAAAATAAGACCAAAATGTCAAAAATCCAATGAGTAGAAGTCGAGATATGGACCTTAGAAGAATTAACGAGTTCTAGCGCTTAGAAGCATTAGGGGTTAATTGAAGTCGCGCTGGACCAGGGCAAAGTCAACAGTTCAAGCCGACCGTAATGGAGCACAGGCCGGGTATTGGAGCCACACAGGTATCCTGGTAGCAAACACGAGATGAGAGGCCATTTTGTAGGGTGGATGTGCCAATGTCACTCTTGCAGTCAAGGAATGTATTGATTTTTCACACTCATTGATGGCGATGTGCTGATTTCTGAAGGTGAGCACCGCAGCCGCAATGCGTTGATTCCGAAGTGACAGGTTTCTCCATGCTGTCAAAGGGATGCATCGATTTTCCTTCAGAGAGGGTGGCAATGTGGTAGTTTCAGTGCTGCATTGATGCCAATGCACCAGGTGTCACTTCCAGCAACCAAGAGATGCATCTATTGATGTGGCTGTTCCAAAAGTGCTACTTGGGCCCCTTGTACAATGTGCCAGTTTTACTCCTGCAACAAGGTTGATGCATCTGCGTCCACTTCCAGTGTATCAGACACAGGGATAAGGGTGGAGACTTTGATATGCCTGAGTTTCTAGCAACAGAAGGCAAGCCAACAAGCTCTTGAAGATCAATTGGGTGCTAGGCAGAGTCTAGCTCTCACTCAACAAGGTCAGGGAGCAGCAGGCAGCAGGGCACCACAACAGGAAAACAGTCATTCTAGGTCAGGTAGTCCAGCAGAAGCAGTTCTTCCGACAGTTGTAGGCCCAGAAGTGTCTGATTTGGTGGAGTCAGAGATCCACTACTTATACCCAAATGTGCTTTTGAAGGGGGGTGTAACAGTGGGCCAGGTGATGATAAGGAGCCTGAGACTCGATTGGGTGAGAGCGACAATTTATTTATAATATGTTAGTCTTTGATTTTTCAACAGTGTAGGGGTGGTGTCTTTTGTCCAAAAAAAGAAAATGTCTCTCCTTTCTTTTCCTCCCAGCTTCCCTCTTGACTGGCGAAGGATGTTCTGCCGTACTCCCAGACGCACCGGAAAAGGAACGGAATTGAAGGTAAGTCAGGGTCATGTAGTGTACCAGGTCTTAGCAGTGTTAGACAAGGGGGAAGAGAGAGAGAGAGAGAGAGAGAGAGAGATAGATCTCCCGGGTGCGTGTGTAGTAGGGTAAGAGCGAGGGTGTACTCCGTCACCTCTTGTGTCTCCCCGTGAAGAAGAACTTTAATTTAGGTGCTCTTTTAGGGTAATTTCATAAACAACCTTAAAGTTGGGTGTTTTACAGTCCCTTTCTTTTCCTCTCCTCTCACTTCCCTGGTCCCTCCAAACCGCTCCCCCTCCGCACCGTCCCTCCCCTCTCCCCTCCTGCCGCAGCTCTCCCGACTTATTTTAAGGTTATCCTTTAAAAAGGACCGTACCTTGGTAAGCCACGTCCCTCTTGGGGAGTGGCGGTCTGCGAGCGTGTCTCCGGTTCTTCCCTCTCTGCTTGGATCGATTGCTTCTTTGGGAACCCCGTGGTTCCGGTCCTTCGGTCGTCTTCTGCCTTCTTCAGTCTGCTGCTCTCTACTCTTCCTGGCTCCTTCACGTCCTTCTACTCGACGGACGTGTATAGTCCGTCCTCCCTTTTTGTGTTCCGGGGAACCCCGATATCCGGGTTCTCGGGGAAGATGCCAGCCTCCTCGTTGCCAAGGCTACGGGGCACGCCGTCTTCGATTTCCTGGGCGCCGCGCGGGCAGCGCCAATGAACGACAACCGGCTACATACCCCATCCCAAGATCGGGACTGATATAGTACCGCAGGATCCGGAAACCGAGCTAGGAAGTCGGCGGGGCCTTGTTGAGAACCCAGAATATGTTGGATCTGAAAGGAAAAGGGCTGAAGTTCCATAAACCACCAAAGTATTCGGGCATTGGAATCCTTATGAGAAGCTAACCAAGTTAAGGGGGCATGGTCCATAAACAGTACAAAAGGGCGGCTCAGTAAGTAATATTTCATGTTGTCCACTACCCACTTAATAGCTAAGCATTCTTGTTCGATAATGGGATAATTACATTCCCTGGGTAGCAATTTTCTACTGATGTAAACAATAGGGTGGTCTTGTCCCTCCTTGTCGGGTTGTGTGAGAACAGCCCCTAACCCTACATTGGAAGCATCCGTGTATAGATGGAAAGTTTTGGAAAAGTCAGGACACTGCAAGAGTGGCTCTGTAGTGAGACAATTCTTCAATTGGTGAAAACTGGCTAATTGTGTATCTGATAAGGCTGGCAATTTCGAGGGGTAGTGTTTCTTGAGGAGATCAGTAAGGGGGGGCGGCTAAAGTTGAATATTGAGGGATAAACCGACGATAATACCCCACTAATCCCAGGAAGGAGCAGAGCCCTTTTTTGGTAGTGGGTACGGGAACCTGTTGGATGGCCTCTACTTTGTTTTTCTGTGGACGTAGCTGGCCTTCCCCTATGAAGTATCCTAAGTATGCAATGTGATTGTTCCCTAGATTGCATTTCTTCGGATTGGCTGTGAGACTGGCCTGATGTAAGGTGTGGAAGATGTCATGGAGGTATTTTAGATGGTCCTCCCATGTATTACTGAATATTACAATGTCGTCTAAATATGCGGCTGCAAAAGATTGGAATGGTTTTAACAGGTGGTCCATTAATCGTTGGAACGTGGCCGGAGCCCCGTGTAGACCGAAAGGGAGAACTGTAAAGTGGTAGAGCCCTGACTGGGTGGAAAACGCTGTTTTTTCTTTATCAGTTGGTGCGAGTGGGATTTGCCAATATCCCTTTGTTAGGTCTAGGGTTGACATATAACAAGCTTTTCCCAGTTTCTCAAGTAAGTCGTCAACTCGGGGTATGGGATAAGTGTCAAATAGGGATATTTCATTCAGTCGGCGGAAGTCAATGCAAAAACGGATGGAACCGTCAGGTTTTGGCACTATGACCACTGGGAGCACCACGGGCTCATTGACGGTTCCATAACATTTAGTTTTAGCATCTTTTGTACTTCTTCTTCAATTAGGTGTCTTCGGGCCTCAGGAATACGGTAGGGTCGTAATCTTATTATTTTTCCCTCAGGGGTTCTTATGTGATGCTGGATTAAATTGGTTCTTCCCGGACTTTCTGAGAAGAACGGTTGATGAGTTTTTAATAATCCCGCAAGCTGGATCTTCTGACCCTCTGTAAGATCGATATTGATATGGGGTGTTTCCACTATCCCCTCTGGTTTTGTAGGGTACAATTCTATTCATAGGGGCCTTTCAGGGGTTACTAAAAACCCAGTAGCCGACGCTGTTGGGGTCCCAGTAGGTTCTTCCCATTTTTTTAACAGGTTGACGTGGTATATCTGTGTTCTTTTGGGATGTTGGGACAGTTCGATCAGATAAGTAACTGCTGATATGGGTTTTACGATGGTGTATGGGCCCTGCCACCTGGCTAAGAGTTTGTTATCCGAGCAGGGTCTTAATATTAGGACTCTGTCGTTCGGTTGGAAAGACCGGGTTCTCGTTCCCTGATCATAATATCTCTTTTGATTGATTTGAGCCTTTTCTAAGTGTTTACGGACATCTTCCCACACGGACTGTTGGTGAGTTTTAAATTTGTGTATATACTCCAACAGAGGTTGTTTCTCCCCGCCCTCTTCTTCCCACATTTCCGCTGCCATGTCTAATAGACTGCGGGCTTGTCTCCCGAAGACCAGTTCAAAGGGGCTGTGTCCTGTGGAAGCCTGCTCGTGGGTCCTTATGGCATACAGGACTAGAGGGAGCTTTTGGTCCTAATCCCGTCCTGATTCAGAGACCGTTTTCCGTAGTAGTGTCTTGATAGTACGGTTGTAGTGTTCAACTAGGCCATCCGTTTTGGGGTGATAAACCGAGGTCTTTAATTGCTTGATCCCAAAGATCTTACAGATATTATTCATCAGGGAGGACATAAAGGGTGTTCCCTGGTCCGTCAGGATTTCCTGAGGAAATCCAACCCTAGAAAAGAAAGTGATCAACGCTTGGGCCACTGTTTTAGAGGTCATGCTAGAGAGGGGAATGGCTTCGGGATACCTCGTAGCATAATCAACTAGGACTAATATATATGTGTATCCCTTTGTGGAGGGCAACAGGGGACCTACCAGATCCATACCGATCCGGGAGAAGGGAACATCAATGACAGGAAAGGGTTGAAGGGGCGCTTTCCTGTGGGGTCCTGGATCTATCAGTTGACACCGAGGGCATTGTGCACAGTATTCTCTGAGTTGAGCATAGACCCGGGCCAATAAAATCTGTGCAATAGGTATTCCTCTGTCTTTTCCCTACAATAATGTCCCCGCCTGGTTGGTTGTGTGCCAAAAAAAGGACCTGTACCCGATTTGGTTCTGGTACTACTAGTTGTCTTTTCTCGATGTTGTTAGACTTTACGACCCTATAAAGGAGATTATTGTGGATAAGAAAGTAGGGACCTACCTCATTAGTGGGCTCGGATTTAGCGGTCCTCCAAGCGTGACATAATGTCGGGTCTTCTCGCTGACTGGCTTGAAATGACGGGGAAGGGATGGTAGTATTGGCTACCACTTTCTCTACGATCTTTCCTTGTCCAGTGGCCTGATATTTCTGTTTTGCTTGTCTCTTTTCTCGTCTAGACAGTCTGGTGCGACATGGGTCAAATTCGATGTGGCTATCATGAAATGGTGCTTCTGTCCACCAATCGGCGCATAGGGTTCGAGCCTTAACCCTATCTAAAAGCTCAGGGAACCGTATGTAGTCTGTTCCCAGAATACATTCCTCCACTAATCGGTCCATAACCCCAACCGGTAGGAGAGCCTGGTTCTCTTCCCACTCTATGTGTACGAGTGCCAATGGGTCATTGTTTTTGTCCCCGTGTATGCAACAAATTGATACCCACTGATTGATATTTTAATCTAAGGAATTTAATATATCTGCTCGCACCACCGATTGGCTGCACCCTGAATCTATGAGAGCTAGGATTACCCTTCCATTTATTTTAATTGCTTGTTTGTACTTGGGATTACCCCCACCGGTACACAAGACCCTCCCTCTAGTGACCCCGATTTCCATGGGTTCCGCTCTTTCTCCTTTTCTCGGGCACACTCTGGCTATGTGGCCCCACTCACCACAACTGTAACATTGGGGTTGCTGCATAGGTGTGGTTTCTCCCATGCGGGAAGGTCCTGTCTCTTCTGGGGATTTCCGTAAAATGTTCCTGAGGGGTACAATAGTCGGTTTGGATGCTATCTTAGGGCTAGGGTTCTTGAAGTCGACCGACCTATGGTAGACACAAGCTAAGTCCACAGCCATCTCTGTGTTCACATTTGGGTGCTGTCTTATCCAACTCCGAGTGGATGAGGGAAGAGATTCCAGATATTGTTCCAATATTACTGCCTTTATGACATCCTCCCTCTCAGTTCCTAGAGGTCCCAACCATTTCAACCCGAGGTCTTTAACTTTAAAATAAAAGGTCCGAGGATCCTCGGTCTGTCCCCACTTGATCTTTCGAAATTTCAGACTATAATACTCGGAGTCATGGCCTACTCGCTCTAATATACTTTGTTTAATCTCTTTGTAGGGTGTGGTACCACCCGGGTTGGTGGCTTGATATGCCGTTTGCAGAATACCGGTTAAAAGCGGTGCAATATACTGGCCCCACCTCTCTTTTGGCCATTGGGCAGAGGAGGCCACTCATTCAAAGTCAGTGAAGAACGCGTCAGGATCCTCACCGTCTTTGGAATTTCTGTAGCACAGAGCTAGGTACGTTGGGGTGCACCTTACTAGCTGCGATGGTATCCGTCAGCTTTTGGAGAGCCGTCTCGTCCACTAATTGGTTATTGGCCATGATGGTGGCTTGGCTTTTTAGTGCACTCTGTAAGGCTTCCCGGTCTTCCTTTGCCTCTCTCTGGTGTGCCTCCCATACTAGCTGAAGGTGTCTTTGTCCTTCAGCTAGTTGCTGGATCATGTCCTCCAGTGTGGGTTTCTCCCCCATGCTTCCCGGTTCCGTGTATCCTTTTATCACCTTTCAAAATCCCACTTCTGACACCATTGTAACAGTGGGCCAGGTGATAATAAGGAGCCTGAGACTCGATTGGGTGAGAGTGACAATTTTATTTATAATATGTTAGAGTCTTTGATTTTTCAACAGTGTAGGGGTGGTATCTTTTGTCCAAAAAAAGAAAAAATGTCTCTCCTTTCTTTTCTTCCCAGCTTCCCTCTTGACCGGCGAAGGATGTTCTCCCGTACTGCCAGACGCACCGGAAAAGGAACGAAATTGAAGGTAAGTCAGGGTCATATAGTGTAGCAGGTCTTAGCAGGGTTAGACAAGGGGGAAGAGAGAGAGAGAGAAAGAGAGAGATAGATAGATCTCCCGGGTGCGTGTGTAGTAGGGTAAGAGCAAGAGTGTACTCCGTCACCTCTTGTGTCTCCCTGTGAAGAAAAACTTTAATGTAGGTGCTCTTTTAGGGTAATTTCATAAACAACCTTAAAGTTGGGTGTTTTACAGTCCCTTTCTTTTCCTCTCCTCTCACTTCCCTGCTCCCTCCAAACCGCTCCCCCTTTCCTCCCCCTCCGTACCGTCCCTCCCCTCTCCCCTCCTGCCGCAGCTCTCCCGACTTATTTTAAGGTTGTCCTTTAAAAAGGACCGTAACTTGGTAAGCCACGTCCCTCCTGGGGCGTGGCGGTCTGCGAGCGTGTCTCCGGTTCTTCCCTCTCTGCTTGGATCGATTGCTTCTTTGGGAACCCCGTGGTTCCCGGTCCTTCGGTCGTCTACTGCCTTCTTCAGTCTGCTGCTCTCTACTCTTCCTGGCTCCTTCGCGTCCTTCTCCTCGATGGACGTGTATAGTCCGTCCTCCCTTTTTGTGTTCCGGGGAACCCGGATATCCAGGTTCTCGGGAAAGATGCCGGCCTCATCGTTGCCAAGGCTATGGGGCACGCCGTCTTCGGCTTCCTGGGCGCCGCGTGGGCAGCGCCAATCGGGGGCGTCCTGAGCCGGGTTGAACGACAACCGGCTACAGGGGGCTACTTCAAAGAAGGGTTTTTGAAGTGCACAAGTACCCTTTCTTCCTCAGCCCTGGTTCCAGACTATCAGTAGGGGGTAATCTGCCCTTTGTGTGGGAACAGGCATTGCCTGGTCAGGTGTATCATCCCCTCCCACCATTCCTCCCAGGAACAACCATCAAAATGCAGATGAATGCTGATGAGCACCGACACACCTAACCTTCCTGTATTTGGGGCTATCAAGAGGGAATGAACAAAGTGTAGCTGACACCCACCCCAGATGTGTATTGAATACAGGCTGCAGGCACACAGAGCCAGAAATGCCCACTTTCTAAAGTCTTTCTAAAAGTGGCATTTCTAAAATAGTAATGTTAAATCTAAAATTACCAATAAAGAGGATTTGCCATTACCATTCAAAAGATATGAAACATGATACAGCTGCTCATTGCTAATCAGGAATTACAGCTTAAAAGTGTATTAAAAGATTCCAAATGTTACCCTATGAGAGACGTAGGCCTTAAGGTACTAAAAAACAACTTTAGATGTTTTTCACTACTAGGACACGTAAAACTCAACAGTACATGTCCTACCTTTTAGTTACGTACCACCCTGTGCTACTTGTGGCCTACTTTAAGGGTGACTTATATGTAATAAAAGAGGAGTATAAGTCAAAGTGGCAGTCAAACTGCACACACAGGTTCTGCAGTGGCAGACCTGAAACATGTTTAAAGGACTATTTCAGTGGGTGGCACAATCAGTGCTGCAGGCGCAATAGTAGTATTTAAATTATAGGCCCTGGGCACAGATGGTGCACTTTACTTGGGACATATAAGTAAATTAGATATGCCAATCGTGGATAAGCCAATATTACCACATGTTAGGGGAGAAGCACATGCACTTTAGCACTGGTCAGCAGTGGTAAATGCCAAGAGCCCTAGGGGCAACAACAAATGTCATCAGCACACATATGCGGTAAACAGGCAAAACGTTTGGGGCAATACTACCCGAAGAATAACAGGTCTAACACTGCCAGATCATATTGTGATTCCATGAGATTCTGCTCCTCTGGGTTCTTCATGTTTTCCTCTAAATTCCAAACCTTGCTATAAGGAACTTTCCTATAATGCGTTATATGTGCTAAATGTTAAGAACGTCATGGCAAATGTCTGTTTGATGAATTACGTCTCACATCAGTTTGCCGCATTGTTAAATACTGTGTCATTTGCCCATCTTGCGAAAGGCAAAGCACTCTGTTGTTTCTGCAGACAAGAATAATCTATTTCCTTAGTTAAGCTTCCACGAACTAACATTTCCCCAGTATTAAAAAAAGAGCATGGTTATATAGTACCAATAATATATTTAGGCTCAGAAGACATATTGCTTTCATACAGATGTGTAAAGGCATTATCCGGTAGAGGACGTTCTATGATACAGATTAGTGATAAATGAGCAAAATAGAATATTTGTCACCTTAAAGATCAAGACTACAGGACTGGTAGCAAAAAACATAATGCTTCATTATTATTACACAAACATAAGTATTTGAAAAAATATATATATCCTTTCATTTACGAAACAGTATGTGTCATACACTGGTCTGTAATCCAATATTCTTACTTTTCTGTATTCTCCTTGAATGACAAAACAACACATTTCAAATGGGTATTGTGATTATCCCTCTTCACTGTAGTGTTTGTTCTCAAGGGTAACCTAAGCATTCTTGCACTCCGTTGAGGACACTGAGAATGGATAAGGCTGTAGTAAATAGTGTGACACAGGTCATGTAGTGTGTATTTGTATGAAGCACTATAGCTTGTATCTACAGCAGGCTGATTTCATTTGTGATTGCAAAAACTTTATTATTTTGAAAACTATGCTTTACTTTTCTTCAATTTAATATTCCAAATTGGATCTATCCGCCTATACTATTTAAATCTCTACTATTACAGCAAATTATTACTATTCTATAGAACAGGTATAATTGTCAAAAGGTATAATAATTATGCATTATTTCCTTCTGCTACTTAATTCCCACTCCCAAAATGATGGATCTATTGGAAAGGACTTACAATGAAAGGAATGGCAACTACTTACAATGGGCACCTGGCAGCATGGATGTCTTTCTAAAACAGCAGAGAATCCAGAAAAATCCCAAAACTCCAGGGAACAACAGAGGCTTCTCTCTCACCAACCACCATGAATGCAGCAACCAGGTAAGTTTTTTTTCTAATTGTTGGGTGGCTGTGTGTGTGTGTATGTGAATGTTTGTGTATCTATGCCTGTGTGCATTCTGTAAATGGGCATGTGAGTGTATGTATGGAGGGTGTGAGTAGGTGTGAGTGCGTGTGAAAGAGAGCATGATAGTGTGTGTTCCTGCCCCACCTATGATCGACATTGCAAGTCACCTGTGCATCAGTAAAATATGTAGAGCCTGGAGTGCAAACTGAGCTGCAAAGCAACAAAGCTCTGTGCAAAAGTGAATATTCAGAGTCAGAGGGTGAACTGAGAATGTTTACAGGGGAGTATGCAAAGGGGAAATGGTTGGTGTACTAGGAGTGATGGCTATGCAAGGGAGGAGATATCAGTTGAAGTAGGAAGGGTCGCTCAGAGAAGAAGAGAGCTAGGGTATGGATTCCAATAAGATAAATGAGTTGTTGCAGCAATTGGTTGGAAAAGGTGCAGCAAGTAGAAACATGAGAGAAGGAGGTCGTGGTAGAGGTCTTCACAGATTTGGGTGGGTGGTAGGATATGGTGGATCTAACAGTTGGTTGACAGAGCTGAAAATAAAATATGCCAATCCGATTAAAAAGTTATGGCAGAGCCATTCTCAGAAAGATATATGAAGCTGCTATCAGCAGTAGCAAACAGTGCAGAGTAGAGACAGTTTCAATTTTGAAATGCCAGCATTCAAAAGGGAGCCAAACCGAGGCGAATGAATACAAGCAAGAAGATATAGGCCCTCATTATGTCCCTGGCTTTGGCGGTAGTACCGCCAATAGGCTGGCGGTACATACCGCCAAACCAACCCGCCAATTTACCATTCATATCACATTGGCGGGATGAGCCGCCGGGCCGGGGATGTGAATCTCCAGCCCGACGGCTGACAGAGTACACCCCTGCCATTCTGAGCCAGCCTACCTCCATGTTTTCTGTGGCATTAGGTAGGCCCTACCGGTGACCTGTCACAGGTAGGCTCCTTCCCCACCCCCTAACACTCACCTGACACCCCCACCGCCTCTCCATCCAAACTCAGCCCCCCACCCACTCCCCATACGCACACTAAGCCCACACCCCCTCCGATTCATCCACACAAATCACACCCCCATACACGCATATACCCATTAACTTACACTCATCCATACGTGCATTCATACACACACTGGCATACACACATTCATACACGCATTCTTCCAGACATACACACACACACACACACGCACAACACACCCCCATCCTCCAAACCCCCCTCCCCTGTCGGACGATCACCTTACCTGCTCCAGGGAGGTTGTCTGCCAGGGAATGGGAAGGGGCCCTGCTACCACCAGCACCGCCTTGCCAGCTGAACACCGCCAGGCCGTATCACAGGTCATGATACGGCTGGAGGCGTTCAACTGGCAGAGCAGTGCTGATGGTAGCAGCGGCACCTTACCACCGTCCGCCAGTCTGATAACT
This sequence comes from Pleurodeles waltl, assembly GCF_031143425.1. NCBI lineage: Eukaryota > Metazoa > Chordata > Amphibia > Caudata > Salamandridae > Pleurodeles > Pleurodeles waltl. Next base: position 1,577,852,820 of record NC_090440.1, read on the forward strand.
GCCGGATTTCTGCCCTTCTTGCGGCAGAAGTCCGGCAGGGCTCATAGTCTGGCGAACGGATGGTAGCTGCGGTGGTGGTATTTTGGCGGCCGTCACCGAGGCGGTATGGGGCTTTTACCGTCTATGTCTAAATGACCACCATAGTTCCCTGAAAGCACATCAAAGTTATCTTCATAAAATAAATTGTAAGAAGAAAACAAAAAAGTAATTGACTTTCTACAAGCTTAGAATGAATACAACTTGTAGCATCGTCTTACCATAAAAAGACAGAATTTCAAAGTCCCACACACCATAAACATTTAAGGAAATTAATTTGGAAGCCCATTCATAAATCAAAGCATAGAAAGTACTAAAATCACCCAACTATATGATGCCTACAAATATCTTTCACATGAGTCAGATTTCAAAATCCTTCAACTCTTCTCTCTTTCTCTGCTAGCGTAAAAGTAAAACATTAACAAAACCTGGACACGCACACTGTCTTCAAAAGCTTAATAATATTATATGTGCATGAGCAGTAACAAAGAAAGAAAGGTGGTGCCAGAACCAGCGTTTTGTGCCTGTTCTCGAATGATGAAATAATTTCCGCAGGAATGTTCTTTTTGTTGCCGCTGTACATGGTAGAAATAAAAGGAGCGTGTGTAACATTGCCTTTAGCGTCTTGTCATAATATTTGGGATTTACTTCAGTTTTTCACAAAACATCATGTGCTGCACAATCTGCTGATGTAAGAAAAACGGTTTCCAGCACAAATATGCTGAATCCTAACAGCAGCGAAACTTTGCAGAATTTGCCAAACCGCGTTTCACATGATTGCTTACTGTACTTTATAAAGAAGAGAAATCATCTACTGTGCACGCTCATAAATGCCCGTTTTCTTGTCACACATTGTTTAGAAGTAAATTAACTGAATCTGGAACAAAGTGTAGACCGTCCTCTTAGTATTGAAACATGGCCACGGGAGGGCTTCAGGCCTCACCAATATGTTACTAAAAAACACTTAGATCGTAACGATAGACGAGTGTGTGTGTGTGAATGGGGCTCAACATTTATTACTGAAAGAAAATCACAATACCCATAAATAACATTCCTACCGTTAATGGTGCGAACACTTAGCTCTCACAGTCATTGTTTCTGCTTGAATTTCTTTTAAATGTATTTCAATTTACAGACCCAAGCCACTATGTACAATATTATCGCATCTCTCTTGGAAACAATGACCACATGCCTTTCCAACACGTACATCACAGTGATTTTGGGTTATTTTAAAATGGATGTTGATGATATACTTAATAAGGAGGCCCAACAATTGCTCATTTTCTGTGCTGACATGGACATGTCATTACTTCCTTCTGACTCCACCAACTCAGCAGGACATATGCTGGAACTCATTTTGGTCCATCCCTGATCCAATTTTAAAATACTGTACTTATGTGGTCTGACAAAAATGAATTCTATTTCAGATTTGTTTCAGGAAAAACATTTCCTCCTGTAAATCTCTGTCTTCAGTGCACAGCAGTTCTTAGACTAAAACGAATACAGAATCCTGGGACATTGTTCTACGCAATTCCAGTCCATGACTAGCTGACTCAGACCATGAATTTAATCCCAACTGGGTTAATGAATGGTTATCTTCATCTCTGCATACCTCGTTTATACCGTTCCCGTCAACCCTAGATGCCGCAAGTGTATACAAAAAACCTGAAGGCAATAATACAATCAGAAATATGGCTTAGAGTACAAAATAGCAATATAGAAAACTGGTCAAAAATGCAAAAGCTGCTTACTATAATGTCTTCATTTTAAATTCTAAAAAATCCACTCTACTGTTTCTAAATATGGCACATGCATCAGCGGAGGCCCACCTTATTGCTCCCTCCCAAGAGCTGTGTAACATCTTTCATGACAAAATCATCACTCTGGCGAATAGTTTATAGCAAGGAAAAACAGTGAATAGAGTGACTCATAGTGACTTCAATAATCCATCCTGGTCCTCCCTTAAACATACATTGGCTGAGCTGTATGACTGCATCCTGGCCTTTCTTACTTTTCCTTTTCCTTTGGGTGTTTGTCCAATACACCAACTAAAGAAAATCCCCACTACTCTCATTCTGACTGATCTGTGCAACTCTTCCTTACATTCAAGAATAATTCTGCCACCTGGATAAAGGTATTAATTAATCAATTGCCCATTAGTGAACAAACCCACACTTTATCCAACAAGTCTATCCAACTATTGTGCTATTTCCTTATTGTCTCTGTTTGCACAAATGCCTAATCCAGTGGTCAATAAGCAATTGATGAGTTTTTTTGAAGAGTACTGTCTCGCACCTGTTGCCTAATCTGAATTTTGAAATATTCTCAGCATGAAACAGTTTTGGCAAAAGCTACAAACGATATCCATCTCATTTTGGCCAAAGAATCTGTGGCAGCCCTGATTTTGTTAGACATATTGGCTGCTTTTGACATGATCTCACATGATATTTTAGTTGATCGCTTCAGTGACACAGATACAGTCTATAAATTATTTGACTCCTTCTTGCAGGACCACACCAAACACTCTACCTGGCAAACTACCACTCCCCAGGTAAACCTTCCATCACTAGCCTAAGTCAGGGATCAACTTTTATTCCATTTGTATGTGGTGCCAGTAATCAGAATCAGGGCCTCATTACGAGGCTGGCGGTCCAAGGACATCCAGCCTCACGGTGACAGCCGGACCACTGCAACTGTGGCAGTCTGACTGCCACATTACAAACCTGGCAAGCAGACCCACCGGTGGACCGCTGTCCCCACTGGGAACATGGTTCCCGATGGTCTGATGGCAGTCTGAGTTGTACTCAGCCAGGGCGGTTATGAGTTCAGATCTGCCTAGCTGATTACAACTCTACTTACCAGCAGCCTTTCCATGGTAGTCTGACTGCCAAAGAAAGGCTGGCAGTAATCCAGTGCTGGGGGCCCCCTGCCCATCAACCTCAGAATGCACACTATCTGCTTTGCAGAAAGTGCTCATTCCAAGGGTGCTGGTGTGCTATGGTATTGGCATTGGCTCCCTTAAGTGAGCCAAGACCAATATCATAGCACTGTTCCCACCAGGCAGCTCAGCGAGAACCTCATAATACAATGTTTCCGCCGGTCAGCTCGGCGGGAACATTGTAATACGGTTGGTGGTGGTATCCTCCTTGTGAGTTTGGCTGTATACTTGTCCGACCACCAAACTCATAACGAGGGCCTCAGAAGCTTATTGCTTTAAGTTGTATGCCTATACCAATATCACCCAACTCATCCCAAGGCTAGACAAGAATAATGAGAAATGATCTCAACAGTTCTTCCAATGCCTTAAGGGGATGCCAGAGCAGATGGAATTACACTCTTTTCTTTTAAACTGAAACAAAACAGAGGTTGTCATTCTTGGCAAAACTATTCAATATTCAATGAAAGAACGATGACTGGGATAGTTTGGAACTCCCAGCTCCCTCTTTGGAGCTTATAATCTTGGGATCATTTTAGACTTTAAATGTTCCTTTGAGAAATGTATTTATACTCTTACCACCACCTGTTTCCATCTGTAAACTACTATAATGAAACATCTTCTATTCTTTCTGTCTTCCTCTAGGAAAAGTATAGATCAAGCTCAAGACTTTACTATTGCAACTCGTTGCTAATTGGTCTCCCAAAATATGCACTACAGAAGCTACAGGGGGTACAAAACGCAGCAAAGTTTTGGGACTTAAAATATGTTTGCCTATTTTCATACACATTTGTCACCTATAGCTCATAAAAGTCTTTTTTAAGCACTGCACCTCTGTCACAAAGCTATTTTTAAGTCTGAATAAGATGCGCATATTTCCTCCCTGATCTCTGGTTCCTCTCCATACCACATTCTGCAATCTAACTCTCAGTGTCTCTCCCCAGTTGGTGTTAGTAATCGTAATGGTGTTTGCGAATGATATTGGAAAGTGTTTTTATGGTTTGTCTCCAACACAAAGCACTGGGTAAGATTAAATGTATGTTTATGTGTATTAAAAAGAAGACACACTTTTTAAAAGAGTTTTGGAGAGTTTACCTGCTAATAGGACACAAATAAACAATACAATGTGGATAAAGAAATCCCTGTTATGAACATTTTTCAAATATTTGCCTGTGGTTGTTTAACATTGGTTGTTGTTATTTCATCATTATATTTGAACTAGCATTAGTGAAGTTGTGATGGTAGTCCTTCGGCTCCTACATTGTAATTAACATTAGGGAGGTTGTGGTGTTCTAAATACATTTAAAAAGTAACTTTTTATGATTGTTCCAATTCATGCTTACATAATTATCTCTAATCATGGCTTTTAAGAGGGTAGTTGTAAAAAGAGGAACTCCAAACTATTAACATCTATATTAACATTTTATGTCTTCGGTTTTAAAGGGCACCTGAAAGAGGCACAAAGAAATCAATAATATCACATCTTGAATACAGATCTGTAGGGCTACTTCTTGATGAAAAATTGTGGTTTTGGTACCCCAAATTTGAAACCCAAACAGACATGAATGCTGAAATCCAGGAAGCATGCTTAAATCATAGCTAATTAACAGATCAAAAGTGTCTGAACTCTTCATTGGGCACTGTACATTGAGGTCAAATATTATGACTGTAAAATATCATAGGATGTGATATCAAAGGTAAGTACATTATTTTTAATATTTTGTAAAAGATATTGATATTAAAAAATTATGAGCACAAAATAATTATTTTATGTTATTAGCATATTGTGTACGTTTGTTAGATATAAATATGTTATATTTTCTTTTAATTCATATTTTTTACATAAGGTCTATGTTGAGTTTTAAAATATCAGAGTTTATTTTTTTCATGGGTTTTAATGCATTCTTGAATTTATCTGATGATTTGTGAGGTTTATTGTGGGGTGGATAGTGATGTCTTTAAAATGTATAGCTATGTTTTTAGTCATTTTTTTAAAGTAGATTATTTGTTTTTGTATTATTTTTGGGGCTCATATATTTAGCTTTGCACTGTGCATTTTTTGTATGGATTGTGGGTTTTATTGTTGGACCAGTGGGTAATGTTACAGGATTTTGAAAATATTATAACAACTTGGAGGTACAAGAGAAAATAATATGTTTGATTTTTATCTGATAAAAGATAATCATGAAAACCCATTATTTTAACATTTTAGATTGCCATGTCTTTTAAAGTTAATGAAATATTTAAATGTTTATATTTTTGTTAGGAAGTATATCTTGTTTATTGGGATTTTCATGCCCGGGCTTTCTTTATATGAAAGAATATATATTGTTTTGGATTACAATTTATGTGCTACAATACTGTGTCTGACCCTCCCCGCCAAAAAAATAAATAAATAGCTATTAGAAATAAAAAAACAGTCCTTGAGTTAGTCATTATATAAAATTAGGAAAAGAATAAAAAATAAGAATTGCATTTTTCAAAGTGTATTTTGTGTTCCCACCCTAATTATAACAAAGGTTAACAACAATGTTTATTGGATTGGAGGTAGGATACTAAATTGGACCTCAGAAATAAATGCACTTTTCCAGTGTTTACGGACTCAATTCACAATAGTAACTTTGACCTCCCCCCAAAAAATGTATACATTTTTCCCAATGTTTGTTGGAACTGAGTTAGAATAGTAGATCTGTCTCCTATCATTCCCCAATGTTTTGGGGAGTGGAGGTAAAATAGTAATGTTTATCCTCACCACACATGTACTCTCAAAATGTTTGTGGTACTGAAATTAGAACAGTAAACTGTACTCTCCCCAAACATTTGCACTATCCCTTATGTTTGCAAAACTAGAGTTAGAATAGTTAATCTGACCTACCAAATATATCTACCTATCCCAATGTTCATGTAGCTGAATTTTAAATAGTAAATAGCACCCCACCCCACCAAAAAAAGCATATTTCTCAGTGGTCGTGGAACTGGAGTTACAACGCTAAATATGATCACCATTTATTTTCATATTTTCTTAAATGTCTGTAAGAATGGGGTTAGTATAGTAAAGTAAATTTGACTCTCCAAATATAAGTACTTATCAAAGTGTTTGAAGGAAATGAGGTACAATAGTTAACTACCCTCTCCCCTTAAATATAATTCCCTCCAGTAAATGCACTTTCCCCAGTTGTTTTAGTATTGGAGTTAGAATAGTAAACCTGTCCTCCTTTATTTTAGAACTTTCCCAAGTGTTTGTTGTGGATCTGAAGTTAGAATAGTAAATCTGACCATCCCAATATACACACTTTCCCTAAAGTTTTTGGAAGTGCCTCTAAAAGAGTAAATCTGATACACCCAAAATAGGCATTTTTGTGGTAAAGGAAATGTGAGCAGTGGAACTATATTACGTTTGGATCATTATTTAAAATAATATAATAAACAATAGTAAGGATATTGGTAGTAATATTTATAAATAAATATATTATTAATTAAACATTTTACTATAATTAAAAAAAAAATTACAACACATTTTTGAGTAGTCCATTCATTCAACATATTTACACAAATGTATAAAAAATAAATGGATGAAACTACAATTAATAGTGCTCTGATTATTGTATATAGGCATACTCAGCACAGCATTAGCATGGTTCAGGGATTTTTAATCTAACCGTACCCAGACTATCAATCACGGTGCCTATAAATCTTGCTCCCTGAAACATGACCAGGGAGTGCCCCAGGGCTTGTGTCTAAGCCCTACACTTTTCAACATCTATGTCGACCCCTTGCCAATGTGGTTAAAATGTATGACTTCAAACCATTGTCAAAAGCTGATGATACACAACTAATCATCGCTCTTGCTAATGATCTGAATAGTGTTAAAGCTCGCATCTCAGCAGGCGCGACAACTATTGCAGCTTGGATGACAACAACTGTCTCCAGCTGAGTGCCAATAAAACAGAAATTATGCTGTTTGGCAAAGCCCAACAGCGTCTGACTACCAACTGGTGGCTCTCCAAACTAGGCCCAGCTCCCACTCCCAAATTAGTTGTAAAAAACTTGGGAGTTCCCCTTGACCAATCTCTTGCTATGAAAGATCAGGACAAAAATTGACACCTGTTTTCATATGCTCTGCCTTTTAAGGAGAGTCTTTCCCCTTCTCCTATACTCGGTGAGGGAGGCCCTGGTCCAAACACTGCTTACTAGTCACCTGGATTATTGTAATGCTTTATTGGCCTCTTAAAATGAGGCAGTCTTGAATAAACTGCAAGTTGTTCAAAATACAACACCAAGTCTCATCTACAATTTTCCAGCTAGGGCGGCCTCCTTCTCCCTTCTGTGCTCTCTCCACTAGCTGTCTAAACATAGGAGAATTTTCTTTAAACTTTGCTGTTTAAATCACAAGTTCCTGAATGGGAAAGTCTTAAGCTATTTATCCACTAATCTCGTTCATCGATCAGGTAGATCCTTAAAATCTAGTGACAAAGCCTTTCTCACAGTCCCACGAATTAGGAAGACAACATCAGGAGGAATATCCTTCTCATACTTAGCTCCTCTGCTTCGGAATAAGCTTTCATCCCAGGTATGGCACTGTAAGGACAACTTTAAAATTAGGAAATTTCTCAAAACCGAGTTGTTTGTGGTCTAACAGTTCGACCTCCTGTCAGTGATCTGCGGGGCTCCAAGATACCCCTCCTGTGGTGATTTGTGTGCAGCATAAATTAAATCAATCTAACAACAACAGAACATATGAAAAGGTTTCAGCAATAAAAAAAAAATACATATAGGAAAGAAATTCATGTAATATAGATTTGTAAACCTTTTATTGAAAGATCAACAAAATATAAAGAATAGCGATTAGCTTAGTTATCATTAAACACTATAGACAACTTATTTGTTGACACATTTTTCTTTAAATGGATATTTATATATATATATAGTAAGCACATTAAAAATGATACAATCTGCAGATATTTTTATTTACATTTTTAAATGAAAACATACATCATAATACACTTTTCCATTGAATACAATGGGCCTGATTATGACTTCGGCGGAGGAGATTACTCCGTCCCAAATGTGACAGACATCCCGCCCGCCCAATTACGAGTCCATTATATCCTATTGAACTCGTAATACGGCCGGTGGGATGTCCGTCACATTTGGGACGGAGTAATCCTCTCCGCTGAAGTCGTTGCCAGGTCCAATGTGTTTAATTTTGTTTTAAGTTTAATTCCTCAACCATTTTGTTTTCACATTATAATTACTGTACATTGTATTTTTCCATCATTTGCTTAGAGGACATTGAAGACAATAGCGTGTTCTCATTTCTTCAGATCAGGAAAGCAAACCTCCATAGTATATGTTTACACTAAAAATGGGTTTGGTGAGCATGCTTTTGTGTTTTCAAACCATGATTCCTAGCTATTTAAGTACTGGCTACCATAAAATAGTAGGTAGTGCATGTTTTGTAGTTAGTGGTGCTGTTATGTTACCTTTTCCTTCACAAGATCGTCATTGAAAACTTTTATTTTGGGAGTGATGTTCATTTAATTTTGTGTTTTATATTTTTGAAGGCAAATAGGTTTAATTTAATTTCTAACACTTTTCTTTTTTTTCTCTTTAAAAGATATGCAAAATCATGTTTTTAGGGTTTTGAAGGATATCAAGAAATGTGAGAGATAGCTTTAAATGTAAAATATTCTTTGAAAAATCCATGTTAGTATTTTATTTTGAACTATCATTTTGACTGCTGTGGAGGAAGATTTTCAACTTTTGAATTTTTTCAACTGACGAACTTTGAGTTATTATATAAATTATATTATTTGGTAATAATGACCCTGGTTTAAGCAAACTGGGTTTTTATGTGCAATATGTGTATTGAAATGTTTATATGAGTGTGTGCAATGTATGACATAACATTCATAATTTTAGGAGAAACTGTTTAACGTTATTGCTTTTACAAAATGTTTATCCTTGTAGTTGATTACCAAAATTATTTTTTAATAAATGTATTCATTATACATTTTAAGGTGTGCAGGTTTTTCAGTGTATGTGGCATTTCTTAGTTATTCAGTTATTTAATTTATAAGTAGATTTTCTAGGATATCAGTTCTTCGTTGCAAGCTAGCACATGTAGTTTCAGTTTATTTAAAAACAAAGTTAAAGAGCTTGAAAGAAAATGATATACTACATAGCTTTGCTAAAATAAGGTTTTACATGTCACAGTTCTGTTTTTCAATGTAGTGTTGTGATTTCCTATTATTAACTAATTTAGTGTTGATTTCAGAGTTTTGGTTAGATTAGTGTATAGACTAAAGATTCTAAGTAATTGTGGCTTTGTATGTTTAGTTCTTTGTATGTCTTCCTCCAGTTCACTTTGTCTGGATATTTTAGGATGTGAAGTTTAGGCTAGGTACAATTTCTATCTAAGGTCTTGGCAGCTATGTTAGTGTCTGTAACATTTCAATAAATTGGTGGAGGGTGGAATAATGTTTTCCTAATTTACCTTACAGGAAATTGTGCCACCTTCCAGTTGCATTATTTGTTTAAGCTCATTGTTTAAGGTACTTTCATAGACATCTCACCATAAAATGTGGACCCTAGCTTAGCCCCTGTGTTCTGACTGGCTTATTTGAAATAGTCTCTGAAAAGGATCAGCTTGACCGTATTATGATGTTTTAATAAAACTTTTGGGTGCTAGTGATGTATTCAGTACTCAGAGATGCTCTTTTTAAGTGTCACCAAATTGCTTTATTAGAATTAAAGTAGCAGTCTTGAATCTGAGATTCAGAGTAGAGTTCTATGATGGTGTGCATCATAGCATGCTCTAACGCCATTATTATTTTAGCAGGTATGTTTTGATTACTTTTGTGAAAGGTTACAAACATTATTTTTGGATTTTGAAGACTGATTGTCCATAGGAAGACTTACCTTAAGTGAATATTGTTGTCATGGTATTGTTTATATACTGTGTACATGTTGTTAAAGAGAGTTATGGGGGAGATAGGGCATGATTTAAAAGTCCCATCAGTTAGCAAAATGGGTGATTAGATTCCTTTTCATACATGGTTTGCAGGGCACAATGGTATTATTCTGTTAGTATCATTCAAATTATCATAGAGGATACATTTTTCATCAGTATGTATTAGAGTAGGATGGGGCAATGTCAATTTCAGAAATGGTTTTTGATGCTGCTGTGGCTTGTCACTTTTCTTTCCTTTTCCTACATATTGTAGGTTTGGAGTTTATGACTGAGATTTGTGTAAGTGAATGCTTCTTTTGGTAGGGTAATCTCAAGTATTTGGACGGAATCTGCAGTTTTTTCAATGTTTAGAGTGCACTAAGGCCAGCAAACCAGACCTCAGTGTCAATGCCCTGACTAAAAAAGGTGTATACTACATTGTCTTATGGCCTATTGGCATAAGCTAGCTTATGGTGCTCCCGGTAAATAGGACATGTAGGTTAGAAGGTCACACCAGGGATTGCAGCACTAGGTATGGCAAAGGTAAAACAAGTCTGCCATTCCACTCTTTCAGACTGGAAGAGCACTTGTAAACTACTAACCCAACTCTGGCATTTTGAACAACAGCAAAGTCAATGTCTGCAATATGTGTAAGTCACCCCTCCTGAGCCCTAAGGTAGGGTGCAGAATATTTGACGGGCAGAACATGTGACCTGTATTTCACATGTACTGGCAGGAAAAATGAGGAAACAGTTGTTTCACTGTGGAAAGGCTTGGGCGCCTCATTGGCAAGCACAGGGTTAGTCGAGGACCCTTCATTTGTCAACAACTTGTTACATTGACCTCAACTACATTTTCTTGATGAAATTATTCTTCCAAGTTGTGGTGTGCAACTTTTACAAAGTTTAAACTTTGTTGTCTTCAATCTTGTGTGTATTACACAAGGAATTTGAACCTGAGACAGCATTCTGTTCTCTTAGGGAGATATGCTAAAGACTCCCAGGAGAGGAGACGAGAGGGGCGTGCACTGGAGAGAAGTGTTACCTCCTCCTGCAAGAAGCCACATGGGTATTGGCCCACGTGATCTTCACAGCTGAAGCTGCTTTTGAAGAGGAAATTCAAAACACTTAGTTGAGGGGCAGCCCCATTGTTTAGGTAAACTAGGTGGCACCCTGGTAGGAGTACAAAGCCTATTGTCAGCCAGTTTTTCAATAGGGGAAGATCTCTTGGTTGCCACACCTCTGGTTTGGGCCTGGGAGTTCTGGATGCTGAGCGAGGAGTTCTGCCATGTCGGAAGTGGACAGAATGGTTTATCTTGGATTAGCCGGATGCCACACTTTCCAGGAAGTGCTTATCAGAAGAGCAGGAACCAACTATCCCATTGAATAATGACCGCATCTACCCTGAGGGCACTTTCCGAACATAAATAGGGCATCCATAGGACTGGAAGGAGGATCAAAGAAGGACTGTCCTGCTGCAGGTTAGAACTGGCAAAGCAATACTGCACTAGAGTGGACTGCACCTGCTGAACCTGGTGGCTAGGGAAGGAGAAGGGAGTGGGTCTACTGTGTCATGCTTATGTAGAGGTTTTCTCTGGAAGTGGTCCAAACTGAGAGACTCAAAGGGTTAGTTGTCCAGCCTCCTGCTCACAGCACAGAGCCACAAATGCAGAGAGGCCATCTGGGGCAAGTTGGTAGGCCACAGTTTTTAGGCTCTGCTGCCAATTGCTGCCGTTCCAGCACCACAGACCAGAACTCGATGCTCAAAATTGCAGCCCAGTACACTGAACCCAAAAGAGTCCTTGGAGTGCAGTTTGGTTGTCCATAAGCTGAGGTATCAGCCAGTGAAGATCTTGGCTGTAACTACAAGACTAGGCTACCAGTGGTGACTGGCATTTTACCAGCAATGAGAGGTCTTCGAGGGGCATCTACCCTGTGACAAGGACCATCTCATCTCCTTTGTGGACTAGGAAGTAGCTGTAGGAGGACCTCAATCTACTGTATCAAATCCAAAGCATCCTTGAGCTTCTTCAGCATTCTTGCATCAGGATCACTTTCATAGAAAACCACTGAAATGGATAAAAGTACATGCCTTGACTTGCCTGAGAACTGCTTCACCTGCTGAGATAACTGCTTCTGAGGACCTAGCTGTTCCCCTTGACTGCCTCCCTACTATAGTTAATCATCTAAAGTGACTTTAAGTGAATGTAATGCAACTAGCCAAATCTTTTGATGACAAAGTTTCCAAATTGAATTTGCCAGTGCTTGTTCATGGTTGACTGAAATGCTTTGATTGACCACACAATGTAAATTCTATACCTCCAGAACCCTCGTGTGGATCTCTTTTATTGTAGTGTCTGAAAATACATAAAAATACCATCTATTACTAAACATGTATGTTGGATTTCTTGAGTGCATTGTCTATTTCTTCTTCAATTGTTTTGGTGCTGTTTAAGGAATTTACACTTGTTCCTTTGTGTAAGCCTTGCTATTCAGAGTCTCAAGTAACCAAGATTGAGCTGAAGGTTTGACAAACAAAACCTACTGATCGTAAAGGGGTTGGTAAGTGTATTACACAGTGAGGTTGCGTAATCACACCATATATTACACCAATTTCCTCACAAATTGAAACCTTTTTTTCATACTACTTGAGGTGGGATTTAGGGGCATCACTTACTTTGATTATTGCCCCAGGAGTAACTGGAGAGCTGGTAAAGGGGTGTTTAAAGTCATTTACTGTGTTCATTGTGTTTATTTCTTTCCTTGAAGGCAGGTAGGTATCAAATCAAATCATTAACATTTATAAAGCGCGCTACTCACCCGTGCGGGTCTCAAGGCGCTAGGGGGAAGAGGGGGTTACTGCTGCTCGAAAAGCCAGGTTTTGAGGAGTCTCCGGAATGCGGAGTGGTCCTGGGTGGTCCTGAGGCTGGTGGGGAGGGTGTTCCAGGTCTTGGCTGCCAAAAAGGAGAAGGACCTCCCACCCGCCGTGGAGCGGCGGATGCGAGGGACGGCAGCGAGCGCGGGGCCAGAGGAACGGAGGAGATGGGTGGGGGCGTAGAAGCTGAGACGACGGTTGAGGTATTCCGGTCCCTTGTTGTGGAGGGCTTTGTGTGCGTGGGTGAGAAGTCGGAAGGTGATCCTTTTGCTGACTGGGAGCCAATGCAGGTGTCTCAGGTGTGCGGAGATGTGGCTGTTGCGGGGTACGTCGAGGATGAGGCGGGCCGAGGCGTTTTGAATACGTTGCAGGCGTTTTTGGAGTTTAGCGGTGGTCCCAGCATAGAGGGTGTTGCCGTAGTCCAGGCGGCTCATGACGAGGGTGTGGGTCACGGTTTTTCTAGTGTCAGCGGGGATCCAGCGGAAGATCTTGCGGAGCATGCGGAGGGTGAGGAAGCAGGCGGAGGACACGGCGTTGACTTGCTTGGTCATGGTGGAAGAGGGTCCAATATGAAGCCAAGGTTGCGGGCGTGGTCTGAAGGGGTCGGTGCCGAGGGCCGTGGGCCACCAGGAGTCGTCCCAAGCGGACGGGGTATTGCCGAGGATGAGGACTTCCGTTTTGTCAGAGTTCAGCTTTAGGCGGCTGAGCCTCATCTAATCTGCGACGTCCTTCATGCCCTCTTGTAGGTTGGTCTTGGCGCTGGCGGGGTCCATGGTGAGGGAGAGTATAAGTTGGGTTTCGTCGGCGTAGGAGGTGATGATGATGTCGTGCTTGCGTACGATGTCGGCGAGGGGGCTCATGTAGACATTGAAGAGTGTTGGGCTGAGCGATGAGCCTTGATGTACGCCGCAGATGATCTCGGTGGGGTCTGAGTGAAACAGTGGGAGGTAAACTCTTTGAGATCGGTTTGAGAGGAAGGAGGCAATCCAGTCCAGGGCCTGGCCTTGGATCCCGGTGGAGCGGAGGCGGGTTATTAGGGTGCGGTGACAGACGGTGTCGAAGGCAGCCGAGAGGTCGAGGAGGATGAGGGCGACTGTTTCACCGTTGTCCATCAGGGTTCTGATGTCGTCTGTGACTGAGATGAGGGCGGTTTCAGTGCTGTGGTTGGTTCGGAATCCGGTTTGTGAAGGGTCGAGCAGGTTGTTGTCTTCCAGGAAGGTGGTAAGCTGTTTGTTGACGGTCTTCTCTATTACCTTGGCAGGGAAGGGGAGGAGCGAGATGGGGCGGAAGTTCTTCAGGTCGCTAGGGTCAGCCGTAGGTTTCTTTAGTAGGGCGTTGACATCGGCGTGTTTCCAGCTTTCGGGGAAGGTAGCAGAAGAAAAAGAACAGTTGATGACGGCCTGGAGGTGCGGGCGATGATGTCGTCGGCTTTATTGAAGATGAAGTGAGGGCAGGGGTCCGATGGGGCGCCGGAGTGGATAGAGTTCATGGTGGTTTTGGTTTCTTCAGTGTTGATGTGGGTCCAGTCGTTGAGGGTGATGGCCGGGGGTGTGGGTTCGGTGATGCTTGGTTGGGTCTGGTGTCCGAAGCTGTCATGGAGGTCGCTGATCTTGCGATGGAAGAATGTGGCGAGGGAGTTGCACAAGTCTTGTGAGGGCATGACGGCGTTGGCGTTGGGGTTGGAGAACTCTTTGACGATGCTGAAAAGTTGTCTGCTGTTGTGCCTGTTTTTGTCCAGTCTGTCGGTGAAAAAGTTCCTTTTGGCTGCGCGGATCAGTTGGTGGTGTTCGCGGGTTGCGTTTTTGAGGGCGGTCATGTTGTCGGCGGTGTGGTCCTTGCGCCAGGCCTTCTCGAGGGTGCGACATGTTTTCTTCGATTCTTTGAGGGTGTCAGAGAACCAGAGAGGTTTTTTGGTGGTGGCCTGTTGATGCGTGCGTCTGAGGGGAGCAAGGTTGTCTGCGCAGTTGGAGATCCAGTTCGAGAGGCTGAGGGCTGCGTCGTTGGGGTCGGTGGTGAGGGTAGGTTGGTTGACGGCGAGTGCGGAGAAGAGTTGCTCTTCGGGGATTTTGTTCCACTGTCGACGAGGGATGGGTTGAGTGCGGAGGTGGCGGGTCTCGCGTCGGAATGTGAAATGTACACAGCTGTGGTCGGTCCAGTGTAGAGCGGAGGTGTGGCTGAAGAAGACGTGTTTGCTGGCAGAGTAGATAGGGTCAAGCGTGTGTCCGGCGATGTGGGTGGCGGTGTTCACCAGTTGCTTGAGGCCGAGGTTGGCGAGGTTGTCGAGCAGGGCGGTGGTGTTGGGGTCGTTGTTTTGTTCCAGATGGAAGTTGAGGTCGCCTAGGAGGATGTAGTCCGGTGAGGCGAGGGCGTGCGGGGAGACGAAGTTGGCGATGGAGTCGCTGAAAGTGGCGCGAGGTCTGGGGGGACGGTAGACGAGGGATCCTCTGAGGGTGGTCCTGGGGTCGGTGCGAATCTGGAAATGCAGGTGTTCAGCGGCGAGGGGGGTGTCTTTGGTGGAGGTGGTGACGCTGATGGAGTCTTTGAAGACAATGGCGATACCTCCTCCTACTTGGTTGGTGCGGTCTTTTCTGGAAATCTTGTAGCCTTCGGGGATGGCAGTGGCGATGTCTGGGGCCGAAGAGGCGATCATCCAGGTCTCCGTGATGAAGGCGACGTCCGGTGCTGAGGAGTCCAGGAGATCCCAGAGTTCAACGGCGTGCTTGTGGACAGATCGAGCGTTGACCAGGATGCACTTGAGGTGGTTGATGGCGCGTGGGCTGGTGGTCATGGTAGTTGCGTGGTGGAAGATGGGTTTGCAGGAGTTGCAGGCGAAGGGTCCATGGGTGCGTTTGGGGTGAGCTTGGAAGCAGGTGTTGGAGCGCCCTGGGTTGAGGGCGTGGAGGGTGGTGGGGTCGTAGCGGAGCAGCGGGGTTTGGGAGAGCTGGGGACCAGGGGTCATGGCGCTGGGCGCGGGCCTGGCGCAGACGGGCGCAGACGGGCTTGCCTCTGGCGCGGTCGCGCAGCGGCCGCCATAAGAGGGAGGATGGGGGGGAGGGGTCAGCTGGGGGTGAATGGGAGCTGGGGGGCGTGGGCGTGCAGGAGGTCACGGCGGGAAAGCGGGAGGGAGGGGGGACAGGTAGAGTGAGAAGAGCTGGGGAGGGGGGTTTAAGGGTGGAGGGGGGTGAGTGTTAGGAAGTTTAGGAGATTAGGGAGAGAGGAGTAGGGTTGGGAAGATAGGGGAGGGGGGTTGTAGAGGTGGGTGAGGGTGAGAGGTAGAGTGAGAGGATAGGAAGATAGGTAACAGAGGGGGTGGCGGGAAGGGGGGGAGAGATAGAGAAATAGGTGGAGAGATAGAGAAATAGGTAGATAGGAGGAGGTGGTGAGTGAGGGAGATAGATAGTGAGATAGAGAGATAGGTAGATAGGACGAGTGAGGGAGGCAGATAGCTAACGGGGTAGATAGGGGTGAGAGAGAGGGGGAGGCGAGTGAGGGAGGGAGATGAGACAGGAGCAGGAGGGCAGGCGCGGGAAGAACAGAAGACGGAGGACGAAGAAAGCAGAAGAACAGAAGACAGAAGAACAGAAGAACAGAAGATGAAGAACAGAAGACAGAAGACAGAGGACGAAGAAGCAGAAGACAGAAGATCACAGAAGAAGATACAGAAGACGAAGAACAGAAGGCAGAAGCCCACAGAAGAAGATGAAGAAGAAGAGAGGCGACAGGAGAGGCTGAGAAGCACACAGATGAAGAGAGAAGACAGGGAAAAGAAGAGTACAGAAGAAGATTACAGAAGAGGAGCGAGGAGGAAGAACAGAGAGGAAGAAAAGAAGCAGGAGCAGGAGAGAGGGTGAGTAGCGCGGGGCAGGGCGAGGGGCTGGGAGGTGGGGGGTACTTACTGCGAGGTAGGTCTCAGGAACCTGGAGGAGCTGGAGGAGCTGCAGCGGCAGGGGGAGCGACCTACCCTTGGGTCAAGGGTCGCTACCACTGTCGCGCAGCGGCCGCCATAAGAGGGAGGAGGGGGGAGGGGTCAGCTGGGGGCGAATGGGAGCTGGGGGGCGGGGGCGTGCAGGAGGTCGCGGCGTAAAAGCGGGAGGGGGGGACAGGTAGAGTGAGAAGAGCTGGGGGAGGGGGGTTTAAGGGTGGAGGGGGGTGAGTGTTAGGAAGTTTAGGAGATTAGGGAGAGAGATAGGAGTAAGGTTGGGAAGATAGGGGAGGGGGGGTTGTAGAGGTGGGTGAGGGTGAGAGGTAGAGTGAGAGGATAGGAAGATAGGTAACAGAGGGGGTGGCGGGAAGGGGGTTATGCTCTCACTCAGTTTCTATTGCTTCATTATTTCTAGTGGCACACTTGTATGGTTGGGGTAAAGAGGTATTTAGGGAGGGGCATTCAAATACAAGCACCCACATACCTACAGATGTTTGATTTGCCTATAACTTTGGCAACATTTGATGAATCTTCACAACACCTTTCAAAGCAAAGTCTCTTCAACCTCAGCTCCCTCCTGAAATGTTTCAAGCAGGGGCTGAGAAAAAGAAGGGGGTTACAAAAACATATTTTCCCCATTCATTTTCCATAGGGAAGTTTGACACAACTACAGCCAAAATGCCTGAATGGAATTACACCAAGTTTGGCAGGAAGCAACATCTTGGTTAAGAAAGTGTTTTTTTTGTATTTGTGTAAAATTATTTGCAGCACACGATCAGCACGTGACAGATCTAGATCTGATTGACTGCTACCCCATCAATAAAAATGTGATGCCAGCCATTTTTGGATTCAGGGACTAATTCTCCTGTTCTGGAAATAAGTTAAAAAAAGATGTAAGAGGGCAGGGTAAGCATACCCACCCCCCCAGGCCTGGTGGAGAGTGAAACCCCAGTGCAAAAAAACATATTTTTTTAAAACTTTTACAGCAAACTCACAGTGGATCCTTGAGAACACTTCCAGGGCTGAGGGTGGTGCATAATGTTTTATAAGCGACGGGGGAGCAGATCCCCCCTGAATTTCATTGAGGCTTTAGTGACCCCATCTCCTAGGGGTGATATGTAAATTAAATGCATGCGGGAATGCAGCCTCCTCTACAATCCTCCTTGAAGCCCTATGGACCCCATCCTTGGGGCTAATACTTAAATAAAAGAGAATGGGTGCATTAGGCCCCCCCCCCAAGCCTTCTTGAAGGCACTGGGGAACCACACTATTACATTTTAAAGAATCATTAAAAAAGTGATACATGCTCCTGTGATAGCAGTGAGCAGTTGCAGCCACAGTACCCTGTGTCTCCCCCAGGCCCCCAACATAAGGATGCTCCAAGGTTCATCGGTGGGCATTGCGAATTATCTATATATACAGATATATTGCACAGTGTCAGCCACCACTGTGTAGCTATTGTTAGTGAGTTTGATAATAATTTTGGCCATTTGACAAAACTTAACAACACTTCCCAAAAAAATGTGAATCCACCTCAGCCCCTTGCTGGAAGATTTTGAAATGATCCGTCAAGCAGGGGCAAAGAAAAAAAAGATGGTAGCCCAAAACACAATTACCCCATACAATAATCCAGACAAATTTCGAAACAACACTACAGTCAAAAAAGATGAGTGGAATTACACCAAACTTGGCAGAAACCTAAATCTTTACCTAGAATGTGTGCTTTTTGTGATCTGATATAAATTCAGTCAGTAGTTTTTGAGAAATTAAGATTAAATAATTATAGATATTTCCAGCTACAGTAGTTCCTCAGGACCACAGGTCAAAAGATAAGAGCTGATTGGCCGCCATCAACATTTACAAAGATGTTTGACAGCCACTTTAGGACTCACGGACTCAGTAGAGATAGCTTAGACCCCTAGGTCTTGTGGGAGGTCCAGAAAGGACCCCTCCAGGGCCAAAAATGAAAACAATGGTACCAAGTTACAGTGGTAAAAAATGTAGTTTAAAAACAATGGGCTGCCCAGGTGGGCCAACACACAAGTGACACATTGTTTATTAATAAAATTAATTTATGAAAGGAGTAAGGGGTCTTATGTGTGTCCACCTCCCTGAGCCAAATAATGGCCCTCGAGGAACCCAGCCCCATGGGGTCTGTTGCATATTTATTTATTTGGAGAGGGGGTATGGCCACAGGGACCCAATCCTTTGGGCCTAATGCAAGACAGTGTTCCTGGGATCCCATTCCCAGTTCACTTTGTTTTTTGGCAGGGAACACTTCACTGTCTCACCTAGTGGGAGTAGAAAGGGTCCTGCAGGGCAGGAACGCAAAGCTATCTCTCTCCTCCTGCTCTCGCGGGCAGAGAGTGCAGGATTGCTCTCACCTGGTGGGAACAAAACCAAAAGCTGCTCCCAGCAGGCAGGAGCAAACCAGTGAAGGTGAATCCATTCAGAGGTTTTGGCTATAACGCTGGTCAAGAATCTCCATTGAAAATGCAGGAGATAATGCTATTTAGGGACCCACACTTTTTCGTTGCCCCTGTTTCACAAATCACCCCGAAACCTTCCAAGAAGGGGCTCTGGTGGATAAGATTTTTTTGGAAAGTTTTATAAAGATTCATCAATTGGCACACAAGTTATTATTGAAACAAAGACCTCTCTTCCTATTGAAAATTTTGAAGGGTAGGTTTAGGGCGGGCCATCTACATCTTGCTAGAAAAATTACCAACCTTTTTTGCTATTTTTACAGTTAATTATTTAAGCAATACGACTAGCAAGTGACATTCTTGCTGAAAAATGACAAAAACCTTGTAACATTCCAAGCACAGTATTATAGCTTAGGATTGGTCAAATACCATTCAAGCCAATATTGAATGAATAAAAGCAGACACTGACATATGTTTCACTCTTAAAAGAGCTTGTCAGAGAGACATAGCTTTGTCCAGACACAAGTGAGCACCCGGTATGTGATAACAATTGCCTTTAATGCATGTAATGCCACATAGATTATTCAAAAAAGGGTGCAGGGAACTCAGGGTTTTCCTGCTACTGATTCTAAATTAAGTTTTTATGGTGATGTTGAAGTTTGTACTCATATAGAGTGTTTGGGTAATTTTTTGAGAGTGAGACGCATTTTGTATAATTATGTGTCATTTTGTGTTATTACAGTACACAAAATTACTGGTGTTGCACGCAATCTTCCAATGTATTCCGCAGGGCCTAGGGATACTGCTGTGAAAAGCCTAACCCGCTATGACAGAGGAGTGGGCAAAGAGTAGTAAAGAGACTTCAGCTTGTCTCCTCCAAATTTTTATAAAAGAGATATTTGAGACTGAAGTAGAACCTTGGAGACAATCAAGGATTTTATGATAAATTGAATACACTCTTCAACCGGGATGCAATAACTAAATTTCTGAAGAAAATGAAAGATAGATTCTCAAAAGGCTAGAAACCATTAAGAAAAAGAAAGCTTAGACATATCCCAGCGAGAAGCCAGATTATGATGGTTTTCAGGTGAATACGTTTGCTCATGTGTATAATCCTCAACAAGCTGAAACCAAGAAAGAGAACAGACTCTTTCAGAAAACAGCAAAGCACAGATGCAAGCTCTGATTTGAGCACAGGGCCTGAGATACGATCAGAAGAGGGTTTCTTCAGTGACATTTCAGCAGCAAAATAAAAAAAATTACAGTTTTTTTTACAGGAACGTTGTCTCCTGTTAGGCCAGCAGACAGAAGAAATTAAACTGTAAAAGAAGGAGAAAAACGAAGGAAGAGAAAACTAAGACGTGGTTACCAAGGTAAAAAAGGACAGCATAGAAAGACAATGGAGAACAGGGAAAGTGAAGAATCAATAATTAGTTGTAATTACAATATGGTAATTAATCTAATGTATGTAGAACTATTTGAGCAAATGCAATTATTACATGTAGGAATATCATTTTTGCCCTCAAACCTCATTCAACTATCTGCAAATTCACATTGATTTACTCAAATATATTCATAAAACTAAAATGTTGAAATTCATTGCTCTAATGAACAAAAAGACAATGTTGAAGAGGAGAAAAATATTGAGGAAATAATGGACACATTAGGGCTGTTTGCTGGTGATAATGCACAAGTTAACATCAAAAGTTGCACCACTGTTGCCTCCGGATCCCATTGATGCCTTATTTATTCTGGTAGGTTCAGGTCTTTAAAAAGAAAGCTTAAAAATGAGAAGGCTATCAACCAATACAAGTAGAATTAAGATCATGGTTCATATGGTATGAAATGTAATGTTGATATATCCACTGTGGTAAGGGTAACACTGTGATTTTATGGCCTAAGAAGCATTGAGGCATTTTAGTGCTAGGAAATATTATGAAATCACCACATTAAAATACTTTCTCTATATTGGTCCATTCTGAATTATGTTCCACTTGGGATTCCAGCCGAATGGAGAGGGATGAATGGCTGCTTTGGAAAAACAAACATCCTTGTATTTCAGCAATTGATCTATTGACTAAAATTCATAAAGTAACACTAATCCCGCCGAAGGCTTATCATTTCTGCTAATTACAGTCTGTTTGAAAATACATCAATTTATAGTGATAATGCTTACTTCCTTTGGTAAAGACTCTACTCTCTTTTACTAAGGACACTAGCAACTTTTGGGAAAGGATATTTGATGCTAGGCAGACAAATATATTGTTTATTGGTAACACAAGATGTAACATCATTACATATAAGTCATCACATTTTTGATGGAATTAGAGGCTTGCTATACAGAACCTTGTGACTGTGTCAACACACAAAGATGTTATTAACTATGATTCAGTGGTGTTTAAATGAAAGCATATTTCTTTTCAACAATATAATTTTGTAAATGGAGAGCTACAGACATAGGCACCTGGTTCATCCAATCTAATTTGCATATAGTCTGGTGGAAGGAGCCAGTGTTCCATGGAGACAATTTGCTACAATTTACCAAAAACTAATTGTTTCGCTAAGATTAATTGAACATTTGTTTATTTGGAAAGGAAAGGATGAAGACACTTTACAATTCATTATGATTTTCAACATTAATAGGTTGAATATGACATTCACTCACACTTCAGGAAAGGGGAAAATGAATTCTAAGAAATTATGCCAACAGTATATAATGAGCAGATTATGTTGTGAGTACACAGAAAACTCACAGGAATAGCATGTGAATATTTTCCATCCCTATACTCAAATAATGGAATTTACCTTTTAGTTAAAAGATTTTGCAGTACATATTAACACATTTCAGAGAGAGTTTATCTCGATAAAGTACTATCGGAAGGAGTTTTTAAGGTGCAATGCCAAAAAGGGAGAGCCTGTTGTTTGTGACTCAAATGAAACTTAATAAAATGAATTCACAAACCAGACATATCCCCACATTTAGCACTGAAGATGCTAAGATTCACCAAATCCTAACCCTAAGGGAGGTCACAAAAACTGAACCAATTACTGGCATAGATTCACTGAATAGACTAGATATTACTTTTATAAAAGTCAGATTACAAAGACACAGACTGGTGTTGAGTACACTCAATAGTCAACATTGGTGACACATATTTGAAAAGAAAACCTGATTTCTATTGTTGCACTAAATGCACGGCCTTTAAAAATAAAATAAATACAACTATTTGATGCATATTCATGATTGTACTCTCCATTGTATATGGAAAATAATTGGTTTGGCATGCCCACAGAGGTTATCGACAATAAGAATGGGGCAAACATTATGGGCCTGATTCCTAAACTGCATTTTGCAGTGTGTTTTCACATACTAGATAGTATTACAAAACATACTACAAAGTGCTATTCCTAAACTGCACTTTTGTAATATTTTACACCTTTGAATACAATTACTACTTTTCTGTATTCACAGACTACACTTTGGTAGTAACATACTTTACTTGCTTTTTGAGTTAGGTCCCTACCTCCATTATTTTCCATGTGAGGGATTAACAGTACCAGTGGCTGGCCATGTGTATTGCTGGATTTACTACACAAGTGTAAGTTACTACAAAAGTGTAAGTTACTACAAAAGGGCAGCTTTTGTTTACCAAAATGTAGTAGACTACCTCAAAAGTGTAACCACACTCCAAAGTGTAAGTTACCCTTGTGACTCAGGTCCTTTGTACTTCTAAGATTGCTGCTAGAATTAGTTTATGAATGTTAAACAAATATGCCAAATCTGGCTTGATGTGTTTTATCAGCAACATATGACATTTTAAATTGAGTGTTTGGGCAGTGAAACTCTAGTGACCAGAGGGCAAGAGCGGGCCGGAGTACCACACCCTAATTAAAATGGCTACTCATGTATGTCACATCATGCCACTTTCACTCTACTTTCTAGTGAACAATGTACCTTTGCATCAACTTAGAATGTGAGATAATAATAATATTGTTATTTCAAGTAATTTTTCAGTTAGGTCACATATTATCTGCAAGGAAATTAAGCAAGTTTCAGCCAGCCTTAATAAGTACTTACAACTTACCTAACACCCAAGCCCAAGGTCCTCTCTGGAACAACATCTGTAATTCTGTTATTGGAATCGTATATCACATTTCTTTTAATTCATTCTAATGCTTCTGTTATTGTGGAGATGATCCCCACCTGCTAAGGGGTATATCAATATATAGGTGCCGTCTACACAGTCTAATACTTTTGGGAATTGTCCTATGCAACAAAAACCCACCATTATTTGTTTGCAATCATAGAAAGCTATGAATCTTAAAACTACATGTATACCCTAGAGAGTACACACTTTTGGGAATTGTCCCATGCAACAAAAACCCACCATTATTTGTCGCAATTATAGAAAGCTATGAATCTTAAAACTACATGTATACCCTAGAGAGTACACTCTGTGATATTCTACCCGCAACAGCTGTTATTCTCTGGTAATCATCTGATTGTAGTAGATTTATGGAGCACAAGGCTTGCACATCTGTGGGCTTGGCTGACATTACCAATACCTGCTTATTACAGAATTCAGTTCATCCGTCAAGTATATGGCATGACTGCTTGCCCTGTTTTTAACATATGTTCCTTTCTTATCCTCTTCAAATTGTGTGACACGCTTTCAGAAAATCTACTCACTTTTCCTCCTTCTCTTCTACACTCTAACGATCTACAATCTCCTCAACATGTCATGAAGGGTTGTCATTTTGAAAGAATGTGTTCCATTACGGGGCTCATTTTATAGTTAACAACTGATGAACACCTCCTCCCACTTCCTGTTAAATTGCTCATGCAAAGTGCTTGTTTTGTGATAAATTGCAATGAAGTCCCATTTTGCAAATCACTATGATGGTCATTACGAGGAATGGGAATGGCCAGCTCTGCCAGGATCAGAGATCCCAGCAGTCTGGAGGTGGTGGCGGTCCTAATCCAGCCTGGGGATTACGCACCACTTATTCATAAGCGGTTTGATGGTGGTACCACTGCTGGCAGAGAACATGTGCAGGAGGCCCCAGGGGGGACCATGCACTGCCATGTACTTGCACTTGCTTTGCAGTCAGTGAACATTGCAAGGGTGCTGGCTACAGCATTGACCCCAGCTCAATTACGCACTGGAGACAATCCTGTAGCCTGTTTCCCACTAGGCCATTGGGCGGAAATCTGCCCACTGACCTAGCGGGAAACTATTATTAACTCTGGCAGGGAGGTCAACACATGGGTGGTGGCCACCCTGTTGAGAGTTTGGCAGATGGAGTTTTTCTTCCACCAAATTTGAAATCGGGTCCTATAACCAGTATGATATACTATGCATTTGCTAAAGTGTGTTAAAAAATGAACGGCTGATTCATATCTTGGAGGGTTTGAACTGACCATCGAAAATCAACATTGCATCTGCCCGCTATTGTGACTATCCAACACCTGATTTATATGCTAGAGATATGATGGATGAAACGCTGTCGAACCTCCTCCATATCTTTCAAAGGAGTGTCTGATGGAGGAGGTTCAGCCAGAACTGCACCAGCCAGATTACGATTTTGCTTTCCGTCACCATATCTGTGGCAGTTAAACCTCCACACCTGACCTGGTGGTCCTATACAAATTAAAGGGGGTAACACAGCTCGCCTGCATTTCCAAAACAGTCTTTCACCATGAATCGGATGTTGCAAAGCTTTGCTTACCTGGTGATTGAAATGGATTATGAGTCACAACAACAGTGACCTAATCAAGTTGTTTTTACTTAAACCATCATTATTTATTTAGATATTTCTAACTAAATATATTTATTGTGTTGATTGTGTGTTTTTATTCCTTTAAATTATTTTTCAATAGCAGTTACAATTAAAAACATTCTTTAAAACAACCTTCTATTTTTCCTGCAATATTTTCCATTGTCAGTTTGATGTACACCACTGTCAATATAATTGAAATGCAAACCGAATGGGAAATGTTTCCTATACATTTAGGTTACTGCTAAAATAGGTATATTTAACCTCATATTATTATACATTGCTCATACTTATATTAGTACAACATTGCTGCCATATCTTTTTCATAATCTTAACATATCATAAATTAACATATTTGAATTTTAGTCTACTTGAAATCAATAGGCAAAAATGTAAGCCCTTCTCTGCTTTCTCCTTAGCTTACCTTTCCTTAATTCCTTATTTTTCTGCCTTTATCTCTGTTTGATCACATCCCATGGTACTTACATTTAATTGAATAGACAAAGACAAAAGTATAATGTTACTTCAATGATGAAATTGTAGGTTTAGTTCCCAGTACACAAACCAAACCTAATACATTTCAACTTTGTGTATGTGAAAAAAGATAACTAAAATCAAGTGGTTAAAAACAAAGCAAAAAATGTATTTCTTTGTATAACTTTCAGTCAGTGACATAAACAAGCATCCATTTTCAATATATGTATAACAATAATATATATCTTTAATCATATAGAATATTTCACAGTTTTGTTCTGCAAAACAATCCTGCCTCCAAATAAGCATTGTAATAGAGATTCCACCTCCTGAAAGCACTACTCTTATTCCATGAGCTTAGACACATCAAATATTTATGGGGGGGGGGTCTTTTTGATGGGGGTTGGTTGTAGGAATTGGCATCTTTGAGGTGAAAGGAGAGAGAAGATGGGTGACATTGGTGTTTGAGAGGTACTGGGTGTTGTGTGTCAGTGTGAGGGTGAGTAGTGTGGTGATTTGTGATGGGTCTTTGGGTGTGCGTTTGGGTGAGGGTGTGGCCTTGGGTGGTTATTTGGATGAGGGTGTTTTTGGAAGTCTGCTTGGGTAAGGGTGTGGGTTTGGGTGCTTGTTTTGGGGTGGGTTTTTTGTGTGTATGGTTGGGTTAGAGTGTAGGTTGAAGTTGCTGTTTTGTTGAGAAGTAGCTTTGGCAGGGTGCTTGTTTGAGGGTGAAGGTGTTATAGGTATAGTTTAGTGTGTGGGCGACTTGTGTCTGTGGTGCTGGTGACTGTGATGGTGGTTTTGATTGCTGTGATTTGTGGAGGGTGTATGGGTGTGGGTGAGTCTGACTGCGTGTTGGTTGGGTCTGTGGTGGTAGTTGTAACGGTGGTGATTTCCCGTGAGTGCTGGGGTACCTGTGAGTCTACCTGCATGTTGGTTGGGTGTGTGCTGGTGGTTGTGTTTTTTTCTGTTTTGTTTGTGTGTTTGTTTTGTGTTTTTTTGTGAGTGCTCTTTTTTGTGGGTTGGTGAGGCTATGAATGAGTTTTTGTGTTTTGCTTTGTGTGTGTGGTGGGCTGTGGAGTTCGGGCTGGAGTCTGGGGTTAGGGTTGCTTTGAGAGAGGATGTTGGTGGGGGAAAAGTGGTTGGAGGATTGATTTGGAAAGAAGGGTCCAGAGATGGAGAGAGAAGTGGTGTTGGGTGGGAGGCAGTACTCTCAGATCAGGCTCTGTTCCAACCCAAGCCTCTCTGCATTTCAAACACAGCACAGTGTATACATCAAGGAATGCTACTTACTGCATGGATTGCTGGCTTACTCCCTGGATGGCACAAAATAGTGCAACCTGTCCTGCAGAAAGGCTTCACAACTGATTAAGAGCCTTCTCACATACCACTGCTGGGTAGACAGGGGCAGAAGCTGAGGGACAAAGGGGACCCCAGCCTTTTGTGGGCTGGGTCTTGGCCTACACTAGAGGGATCAGGAGGGAAGGTGCTTATGGATCTGGTGGTAATGGACAAGGTAATATGTCTCTTAGATTCCCTAGGGTCTACCACCACTTGGGGCTGGTCTGATGTAGAAGCATCTAATCTATAAAATGTTTGCCCTAATCTCTGTGACACAGTGCCTTCCGTCTCAGTGCTGGTACCTTCATATTCCCAGCAGACACCCCCTTTCCCATCTTCTTGGCAAACATCTTCTTTGCTAGCTCAGGAGGACACTAAGAAGAAAAATAAATATATTTTAATTTATTGTAGCAACAAATCCTTCAGATTTTTCTATCTACTTTCGTATTTCTTAACATATGTTGAAGATGTTTTACTATGACACAAATATGATGTTGACTCTGTTTGTCAGATTACAAAAAACATTTTTGCTATGGCTGTTGCATTGTGGCAGAAATAATGCCATGCATTGTGGTTGGGAGAGAGCACTTGTTTCTTGTAAACAACATTCTAAGTGTAAACATACCTTTTCCTTTGTCTACTAAATATAACACATTAACTATTTTCTTTGGCGTAGGCCTACCACTCCCATATACTAACACTGGGTAACTTCATTAATCATAATGATGGTTAAAGTCAGAAAGAAGGATGCTTAAATATATTTTTTACTGTAATAATGTTACAACCTCTGTAATGTAAAACTTGATTTGTAATCTAAAAACCTGAAGATAACACCTTTAGAACTATTGACATTGTGCAGAAGAAACTTTTAGAGGCCTGGTTGGAAATTTCCTGTTGCTCCTGGGGTGTGATTTTCCATCAACATGGAAACTATATCTGTATCAGACATTGGAGAATAGCGACTGGGGATTGAGAGGGGTGGAGTATGCTGCCAGGATGAGAGAGGTGGAACTGATACCTGTCCCAATTGTCATTCAAATGGCACTGAACATTGCACACACAAAGGAAGATAACAGGAGGCCTCCCCTCAGGGCTGTTTCACTACTCATGCAGGACAAAAACCTATGAAAGAGAAGTGAACTCACCAGATAGGTTTTGCATGGACAAAGGTACTTCTTACTCACCCATAGGTTGCTCCTGCATATATGAATGGCATCCTAAAAAGTAAAATCACATCAATAGTGGTGCTGTGAAGACCAGAAGAAAGACAGAAATGCAGTCTGAAACGTACCTACTTGCCTGCAGTCCAGGACCTCTGCATTAACTCCAAGGGCCATATGACTGACCTCATGTATGATTTATAGGGCTACCAAAATTGTCCACGAGTCAAATAAATAGTACACAACTTGTCTCTGTTATGCTACTTTTACTACTTTAAAAATGTGCTGCAGCCCTGTCAGCTGACTAGATGGAAGTAGACACACACTGAATGCTTCTCTAACATATAAAGAATAAAGTAATACTCTCCTCACACACACACACACACTGTCAAAGCTCCTGCCAAGTCAGAGTAACAGCTATGTCCTGGGGTGGGCACCCCTGGCCATAGCAGTAGGTGGCCCTGGGGGGGGTCCTAGGACAGTTATTTGCTTTACAAGATGGGGGGGCAGAGCGGCCCCCTCTGACATTTGTAAACAGCCCTGTGGACCCCTTTCATTAATTTAGTTCAGCCTCAGGGAGGTGGTGGGCCCCAGGGTTGGGGGGGGCGTGGCCAACCTTAATTCAAATAAATAGTCCTGGGGAGATGGCGGTCCCTGGGACTGCGTGAGGTATGCACAGCCCCTCGCATTCATTGAATGGTAGCCCTGGGGAGGTGGCGGTCCCCAGGGCAGTAAATAAGCCCAGGACATTGCTCCCTCCTTTATTTGTTGTATGCTCCTGGGACCTGGCCCACCAGAGAGCTTTATTAAAACGAATGTTTTAGACTGTGTTTTTTTTTTTACATGTTGCCACAAATTTGCGACTTTGCTAATTTGCTGCATCATTTTTATAAATAAATGCTTTTTGCCCTGGCGACAGCCTGCCCAAAACAATTTAACAGTCATGTGAGCTGCTGTCTGGAAAGTTTCTGGGTGATCTGTGAAGTGGAGGCTGAGATAAAATTTAGAGCGTTTCCAATGTTAAATCCCATGGAAAAATTGAACAGCCATAGCGCAAAAACCACTAGACAGAATTGCACCAAATTTGGCAGAATGCTAGCTCTTGGTCCAAAAACAGTCCTTTTTGTTATTTGGTGTAAATATGTTCAGTAGTTTTTAAGAAATGTAAGGAAATCCAAATTTGTATATCTAGGGATGTAATGGATTCGCAACCCCTTCCGATCTAGTGCTGAGATCTGATAGACTGCCAACACTTCAAACCAAGAAGTGTTGGCAGACATCTTTGGACTAAAAAAGAACACGCTGACCCTTTAGCTCTGTTGCTGGCATCCCAAAGGGACCCACCACT
This sequence comes from Pleurodeles waltl, assembly GCF_031143425.1. NCBI lineage: Eukaryota > Metazoa > Chordata > Amphibia > Caudata > Salamandridae > Pleurodeles > Pleurodeles waltl. The sequence continues at coordinate 1,577,882,063 of NC_090440.1, forward strand.
GGGTTAAAAAGCATTCTTGAAAAAAAAAATACTACAGACTTATGACAGGGTCCCAAATCCACAGAAAAAAATTCAAAAAAACCTGGGTGGCCCAAGTCCTGGGGGCACTCATTTCTTTTTAATACAGGGGGAGTCCTGGACCCTCATATCCCCAGGGACCACCACCTCCCGGGGGCTATAATGAATTATGGCAGAGGGGCTGCATGGCCCCCGTGCCCCAGGGACCACCATTCGTGGCACAAAAATGTTTTTCCAATGCGAGGGAGGCTGGTGGTCTCCCCCACTGCCTCCAGCCCCAAGGTCCACCACCTCCCCGGGGATACAATGAATTATGAGCGGGGGCCGTGTGGCACCCCATGCCTCGGGGATTACCAGCTCCCCAGGGCACATGATAAATAATATAAAGGGGAACTGTATCAGACCCCCATTAACCCTAGGGATCACCACCTTCCCGGGACTAGGAGCACATGGAGGGATCCACTGATGGTCCTGGGGGCCACCAACCCCCAGGACTAGCTCCTGCTATGTCCCAGGGTGCCCACCCCAGGACAAAGCTGGTTGTTGTGGCTTGGCTGCAGCTTTGAATCTGCATCCAAGTTGCAGCAAACACTCCACTTTTTGACAGCGGGATCTGTAAAACAGGTCCCGCTGTCAAAAAGTGGAGCTTTCATCTCTGGTTCCTGCACACAGGTCTGCGTGCAGGGAACAGAGATGAATGGTTTGCTTCAGCAAACAAGGAGCTGTTATTTAGACCAGCTCCATGACTGCTGAAGCAATGGGACCGCAGAAGAGATCTTTATGCTTTGCCCGCAGTCCCAGATAGCCGATAAACAGCTTTTCTAAAATAAAAAAAAAGTAAAAAAACAAAAAACATGTAGGCACCACGGGGGAGCACTTATGGGCTCCCGTCACCACAATCCCAGATAGCCCATAATAGGCTGGAAAGAAATGGAAAAAACAACTTGAATAGCTCAGTGTGAAGGTCACTGACCTTCAAGCTGAGCGTTCAGGGTTTCAGTTCCGCTGGACTTGTTTACCTATTTTTTTTAAGTGAAAATGTTTAAGACTGAAATGTGATCTTACTCTTTTTGAATAACAAACACATTTTCCTTTTTTAAATTGTGCAGAAATATCTTATTCTAAGTATATCATGCATCAAAGTCTAAAAAACTTGCTATCTGTCAATTTCTCTTGCTCTCTTTCTTTCAGTCTATCTCCCACTCACACACCTAGTCACACACTTGTGTACCCACTCACAGACCCACTCAGACCCTCGTGCACCCACTCACAGCCCGTCAGACCCTCATGCACCCACTCACAGATCCACTCAGATAGTTACACACCCACTCACAGATACACTCAGATTCTCACAAACCCACTCACAGACCCACTCACAGACTTGTGCACCCACTCACAGATCCACACACACACTGACACACCCACTAAAACACTGATATATGCACTCTAACACTCAGGCAGACACTCTCACAGCCACTCTCACCCACAGATACACCCTCTCACATCTATTCTCATACCCAGAGAGGCCATGGTTAAATCCCGCCATACGCAGCCAAAGGGCCATGCACAGCATGGGGTAGGGTGATTAGGGGGGTTGGCTGCAGGGTCTGACTGCAGGCCAGTTCTTGCCGGCAACCTTTGCTGTGAATGGGTGAAGGTTGTGCATGGCGCAAGGTTGTAAGGTTGGGTGCTTATAGGGGGTTGGCCTCAGGGATTGGTTGGATTAATGTATAGTAATGAAAATCACTATACACTACAAAAACATAGAAATTCACTGAAAAACTGAGTAACTATAACTTGTGCCCAAAGGTAACTATAACTGGCGTCCTCACCATGCACTGCTAATTAACCCACAAATTACGGCACTCATGACATCTTTGATAACATCATTGATAATATCAATTTAAAATTTGCAGTCACATATTTTATTTAAAAAACTGTGTGTGGTGGGGGTGCGAGTTATAATTATCTTGGGGCATGAGTTATAGCTACTTGAGGTAATTCCAACTATAACCGGTGAATTTCCATGGTTTAAATTGTGAGCCTAACTATAACATCCCTATAACCTTTGTTTTTAAGTTAATTTCTATGTTTTTTTAAAAAATTCTATTTCCTAACAGTAACATCCCTGCAACCTTTGTTTTTTTAGTGAAAAAAATAAAATAAATATATATATATATATATATATATACATATATATATATATATATATATATATATATATATATATATATATATATATGCATATATATATATATATATATTCAATGCCACACCATGTGACAAATGTCAGCCTAATCCATTTCTGGCCAGCTAGCAGCGCCTTACCTCTGCCCAAGAGCAGGGATGATTTGCGGCAACCGGATGCCTGGTACTGTGACAAGGAAATCATGGTGGATCAGATCTCATCCTTTTCTCTCAGTTGCATTTGTCTCACACATGCAAAAACAAACAGAAGCAGTGAATGGTTCTATATGATTTTTTGAATCAGCTGCATCCTGAATATAATAACATGAACTGCAATAATTAGGATGAAAAAACATACTAGAAGCAAAATGGTGACAATGGGGACCTACGCCACTAATGTTCTACGTTAGAGCACTGATTGCAAAAAGGCCTTGCATAATCAAGCCACCACCCTCGGAGTCTTCATGACAATTCATCTTTTGGGCAGTTCTTAAGAATTCAACAGAACTGCTCAGACAGAGAAGCATATGATGACCATGCTTTTTAACTGTGTGACCAGCTCAGAGAATGAGGTTGCCCCAAAAGAATCATAAAAACTCTATGAAAAGGCTCAGTGGACTCCCCGTGAAGCCTTTTTGGAGGAAACCAAACAAATTAACTTCTGAGAGATTGGTTTGTGTATCCACATTTTGTTCCCAAACAACAACTTTAAGAAAATAATGTAGCAGAACTGCCATTTGATTGCAAAACTTGATAATCATTTGAGAGACCTCTATTTGTCTTAAAAAAAGGATCTCAGCTTTGGTGGCCAAATGGTTCGAGCATGTACAGCACCAGTTTCAGCCCAATGAGATCTGCTCCAAGTTTGGAACTTGGCTTCTTTGGAAGAACATTTCAAGTGTGGTAAGTGTGCCTATTGAAGTTCCACTATTGAGGGAAAATAGTTTATGTATAAAGATATTAAATGTAATCATGCTAAATTGTCCAATTGTTAAACTAAGAATGTGGTGTATGGAATCTTATGTCCTTGCAATAAGTTGTACATTGGTAAAAAGAACCAAGAGGTGCAGCTGTGTATTATCCAACATAAGTCCTTAATCAGACGTAAGGTCACATCTGCACCTGTGGCGAGTCATTTTTTAGATAACCATCACTCGGAAGCTGAGGTAAAATGTACAGTTCTGGCAGTGGTGACAAATGGACAGAGAGGTGGGGGCTTGGACAGACTAATAATGAGGAAAGAGACATTTAATTTTGATGGTCAACACCATGCGAGGTGCACACATTATTGTAACATTTATTTGGAGCTATTAAGAAGACACCTAGTGAAGCTTGCCTCATGGTGGTACAGCAGAGTGTTGTTCTTTAACATCCTTTTCCCAATGTCTCTTGACAATGTTTTATAGCTACGACCTATGTTAGGAGCGGCGGCCAGTGATTCACCCCAACCACACAACCAATTTGGATGTGTGGTCTCACCTTTGCTCAGTCAAAGCACGCAATCTCTTTGGTGTGTGCTAATATTTTGATGTTAGTCACAGTTTGAACACCAACAGTGATGTGCCTTTCACATTTCCACCCACGTCTAAATATCTCTCCACTTTGTGCGACGCGAGTTGTTGTTAGATCTGGCAGTACGACTTAGCCTCTTTGTACTGCAAGGCCAGGCACTCTTTACTCATCCGTGGAGACTCCCGTATTTCAGGGCGGTGTTTGAATCTTTGGCTCCAGCGATTCACAAGCAGCCGGAGTATTATTCTCTGCTCATAGTGTATCTACTTTTGTTACAATAGGGGTTACTTTGTGACCCTAGCGCATGGTCTGTAGATGTGATGATTTATGACTTGATTTTCAGAGACTACAAGACCCAGCATTCCTTGCATTCTATGCACACCTGACTAATTAATTAAAAGCATCATGAGAACCACATCGATGCAGGCTTTAATCTATTGTAGATGTTGTAGAGGGGGTCGCCCTTTTTTTTTACATCACTTGGGTCTTTTTAATCATGCCCATTGCCACTGACATACTTTTTTCTGTACCGGTGCTCGAAAGCGTGAATTTGAAGTCGCATTTGGTGCGTTTCCTTCATTTCAGATAATACGTGTATCTAGTTGTCTCTGGACAATTCATTGTTCAACCACATCCGCTGCTTATCGCAACTTTTTTGTGATTTCTGTTATTTCACAGAAAAATAACTTTAAAAGCATTCGCTGGACTACTTTTGCCAAGTCCCACATGGTGCATAGTAAGAACTATGTTTTTTTTCATTATGATAATGGTGCAGCGAGAGTATTTTCACATTGTTTTAAGTTTTGTTTATATAACTAACGATACATTGTTTGCAAGGCTCCTGTTCAACCAGCGGGTCCTGTTTGTATGACTGCAGAGATCATTTTTCAAGATAATACAGCATTGTTGCTTTTATTACTTGTTGTCAGGGAATATGTTTGAATTAGTGCTTGCTGTCGGCTTTGTCTCGCATAGAGATCTGTCCCAAGGTGCCATAGCTGCCCCACTTTTACTGGGATGGTTTCTTGTTAGAATAATTTGCTGCAATTCCATTGCCATCGCATCATTCTGGATGAAAGGCTTCTGTCCACTTTGAAGAAGTTTCATCAGGACGTTCATCCTTTTTTTCATGTCAGGTATTTTTGTAGTAGGGTGTACGAAGTGGTGAGCAATAGGCACTACATCACATGAAGTGTTAAGGGTGTTTTTTTCTTTTTTTCTTTTCAGTGTCATCCAAGTGTTCCGTGTCCTGAAGGGGAACTCTTTAGTTGTGTGGGGTCAAAATGCGTTGACCACATAGAACATCCAGAGAAGGCATTTAAAGCGGGATGGTCAATCAGAGACAATTGCAAATGAAGCTTTAGATTGTACATCATCCCTGCATTGGCCACATGTAACACTCAGACTGCGCGTCTGGCCGAGCTTTATAATTAGGAGCTGAAAAAACTTGAGAACTACTTCAGTTCTTATTTCCCCCCCCCCAGAAATAGTCAGAACTTGGATGCAATATATTTTAACAATTTGTATCGCTGTTTGTGTGTGATTGTTGTCAAGAAAAACATCTGTGATAGCACCAATGTATCTGAATATGGTTTTGCATAATGCTTGTATGTCTTTTTGTGTTGACAATCTGATGTAAATAATTGATTGAGATTTCGTGACTTTTTGTAATTAGATGGGCAGAGCAATAATTAATTTACACTTCCACACATATTTAAATAATTTGATCATTTAATGTCTCCAGTGTTGGCACATTTGTTCTTCTCTTTCTATGTTAGAGCACAGCAGGATAAGCCCTAATGTGCCCTTCATAACCCTGTGGAAGACAACATTCCTCATACCTGAGTATGACAGTAGTGAAGGAGCCTGTTTTCTATTGAGACACCATCCCCATATAGGCCAGGTAACCAGTAGTCTCAGTGAGCAGCTGTAACGAAGCTGTAACGAAGTCAGACAGCATGAGGTAGCGGTCATCTGACTGGAACCTCCCTCTAAAATACAGTGGACAGAGATATGTTTTTATTAGAAAACCGCTAGTATTCTGAGAAAAGCTTCCAAATATGTAAAAAACCATAGGTTTCTGTGAAATCTTAGTGTGTACCACCTGTGCTGGCAATTCTATCTCATCGCAGCCTTGAAGAAAGCAAAGAGTGAAAGAATGTCATGCTAAGGAATGTCGATGGTTTCCAAAGCGAAAGGACAGCAAGATAAAGGAAAATAAAACATCACTACCAATGTGATTGTTCCCTTTTTTGGGAGAAGTACTGAAGAATGTTGTGAAGGAGTCATCAATTGCTTTATGGTGTTGCCGCCAAGTCACCGGATGGGAGGAGTCCATTTGGATATACACACACACATATTTTTCCCCTGTTTGTCCACGTTTGGACTTTGGTGCTCTTCTAAGCGTACAGGGTGCGTCCTCTAGCAGCTGGAACTTACTGCTAAATATTCCCCTTTAAATTGTTCCAAACAGCCAACTTCTAGTTGCAGAAGTTACAGTAACTTTACTTTATTGATGATTAATTATTTAATTTTGTAAGGAAATGCCTCCTTGGCATGGTTACCCCCTGACTTTTTGCCTTTGCTGATGCCAAGTTATGATTTGAAAGTGTGCTGAGGCCTGCTAACCAGGCCCCAGCACCAGTGTTCTTTACCTAACCTGTACATTTGTTTCCACAATTGGCACACCCTGGCATCCAGGTAAGTCCCTTGTAACTGGTATCCATGGTACCAAGGGCCCTAATGCCAGGGAAGGTCTCTAAGGGCCGCAGCATGTCTTATGCCACCCTGGAGACCCCTCACTCAGCACGGACACACTGCTTGCCAGCTTGTGTGTGCTGGTGGGGATAAAATGACTAAGTCAACATGGCACGCCCCTCAGGGTGCCATGCCAACCTCACACTGCCTATGGCATAGATAAGTCACCCCTCTATCAGGCCTTACAGCCCTAAGGCAGGGTGCACTATACCATAGGTGAGGGCATAAGTGCATGAGCACTATGCCCCTACAGTGTCTAAGCAAAACCTTTGACATTGTAAGTGCAGGGTAGCCATAAGAGTATATGGTCTGGGAGTCTGTCATGCACGAACTCCACAGCACCATAATGGCTACACTGAAAACTGGGAAGTTTGGTATCGATCTTCTCAGCACAATAAATGCACACTGATGCCAGTGTACATTTTATTGTAAAATACACCCCAGAGGGCATCTTACAGATGCCCCCTGAAACCATACCTGACTACCAGTGTGGGCTGACTAGTTTTAGCAGCCTGACACACACCAGACATGTTGCTGGCCACATGGGGAGAGTGCCATTGTCACTCTGCGGCTAGTAACAAAGCCTGTACTGGGTGGAGGTGCTTCTCACCTCCCCCTGCAGGAACTGTAACACCTGGATGTGAGTCTCAAAGGCTCACCCCCTTTGTTACAGCACCCAAGGGCACTCCAGCTAGTGGAGTTGCCAGCCCCCTCCAGCCACGGCCCCACTTTTGGCAGCAAGGCCGGAGGAGATAATGAGAAAAACAAGGAGGAGTCACTGGCCAGTCAGGACAGCCCCTAAGGTGTCCTGAGCTGAGGTGACTCTGACTTTTAGAAATCCTCCATCTTGCAGATGGAGGATTCCCCCAATAGGATTAGGGATGTGCCCCCCTCCCCTCAGGGAGGAGGCACAAAGAGGGTGTAGCCACCCTCAGGGCTAGTAGCCATTGGCTACTAACCCCCAGACCTAAACACACCCCTAAATCGAGTATTTAGGGGCTCCCAGAACCTAGGTAACTAGATTCCTGCAACCTAAGATGAAGAAGGACTGCTGAGCTGAAAAACCTGCAGAGAAGACGGAGACACCAACTGCTTTGGCCCCAACTCTACCGGCCTGTCTCCCCACTTCAAAAGAACTGCTACAGCGACGCGTTCCACAGGGTCTAGCGACCTCTGAAGCCTCAGAGGACTACCCTGCATCTAAAAGGACCAAGAACTCCTGAGGACAGCGGCTCTGCTCCAAAGAAGAAACATCTTTCCAACAAAGAAGCAACTTTGAAAGAACTCACGTTTCCCGCCGGAAGGGTGAGACTTTGCACTCTGCACCGACGCCCCCGGCTCGACTTGTGGAGAACCAACACTACAGGGAGGACTCCCGACTCCCCGGCGACTGTGAGCCCGTGAGTAGCAAGAGTTGCGCCCCCTGAGGCCCCACAGCGACGCCTGCAGAGGGAATCCAGGGGCTCCCCCTGACCTCGACTGCCTGCTTCTAAGAACCCGACGCCTGGTAAGGACACTCCACCCGCAGCCCCCAGGACCTGAAGGATCTGACCTCCAGTGCAGGTGCGACCCCCAGGTGGCCCTCTCCCTTGCCCAGGTGGTGGCTACCCCAAAGAGCCCCTCCCCTTGCCTGCCTGCATCGCTGAAGAGACCCCTAGGTCTCCCATTGAACTACATTGCAAACCTGATGCCTTTTTGCACACTGCACCCGGCCGCCCCCGTGCCGCTGAGGGTGTACTTTTTGTACAGACTTGTGTCCCCCCGATGCCCTACAAAACCCCCCTGGTCTGCCCTCCGAAGACACTCGTACTTACCTGTTGGCAGACTGTACCCTGGGCACCCCTTTCTCCATTGAAGCCTTTGCGTTTTGGGCACCACTTTGACCTCTGCACCTGACCGGCCCTGAGCTGCTGGTGTGGTAACTTTGGGGTTGCTCTGAACCCCCAATGGTGGGCTACCTTGGACCCAGCTTTGAACCCTGTAGGTGGTTTACTTACCTGCAAAACTAACAAACACGTACCTCCCCAGGAACTGTTGAAAATTGCACTGTGTCCAGTTTTAAAATAGCTTATTGCCAATTGGGTGAAAACTGTATATGCTATTTTGCTAATTCAAAGTTCCTAAAGTTCCTAAGTGAAATACCTTTCATTTAAAGTATTGTTTGTAAATCTTGAACCGGTGGTTCTTAAAATAAACTAAGAAAATATATTTTTCTATATAAAAACCTATTGGCCTAGAATTGTCTTTGAGTGTGTGTTCCCCATTTATTGCCTGTGTGTGTACAACAAATGCTTAACACTACCCTCTGATAAGCCTACTGCTCGACCACACTACCACAAAATAGAGCATTAGAATTATCTCTTTTTGCCACTATCTTACCTCTAAGGGGAACCCTTGGACTCTGTGCATGCTATTTCTTACTTTGAAATAGTGCATACAGAGCCAACTTCCTACATTGGTGGATCAGCGGTGGGGTACAAGACTTTGCATTTGCTGGACTACTCAGCCAATACCTGATCACACGACTAAATTCCAAAAATTTTCATTAGAAACAGATTTTTGAAATTTGAGCTATTTTTCTAAATTTTAAAAAGTCCTGCTAGGGCCTTGTGTTAGTCCCTGTTAGCATTTCTTTTAGAGTTTAAAAGTTTTGTAAATGTTTGAATTAAGTTCTAGAGATAGTTTTAGATTCTTAAAAAGTATTCCAACTTTTAGAAACAAAGGGCCATATGTACGAACACATTTTCCCATAGACACAGAATGGGCAAAACTGCTTGCTACATCTGGCCCATAATGTCTAATGCAGAAGAGATTGTGATGGAACTCAACCTCCCCCCATTACCTGCATCTTAGGATGTCAGAGTTAAGGTCTCTCTGCAAAATCAAAAATATTAAAACTGGTTCAAACCCTACAAAAGTACAGCTCCAGGAGCTTTTGGCAGAGTTTGCTAAAAACAACCCCTCTGATGATGGCCTCACAGAGGGGGACCCTAGTGACATGGAGGATTTCCCACCTCCAGTCCTAGATAGGGAGCCCTGGGTCTCTCAAACCCTGACTCCAAATGTGATAGTCAGAGATGCTGCTTCTCTCACAGGAGAGTCCAGCAACTCTGGAAGCATTGAGGGCAGCCTCAATGAAGATGACCTCCTGTTAGCCAGGATGGTCAAAAGATTGGCTTTAGAGAGACAGCTCCTAGCCATAGAAAGGGAAAGACAAGAGATGGGCCTAGGTCCCATCAATGGTGGCAACAACATAAATAGGGTCAGAGATTCTCCTGACATGTTGAAAATCCCAAAAGGGATTGTAACTAAATATGAAGATGGTGATGACATCACCAAATGGTTCACAGCTTTTGAGAGGGCTTGTGCAACCAAAAAAGTAAACAGATCTCACTGGGGTGCTCTCCTTTGGGAAATGTTCACTGGAAAGTGTAGGGATAGACTCCTCACAATCTCTGGAAAAGATGCAGAATCCTATGACCTAATGAAGGCTACCCTGATTGAGGGCTTTGGATTCTCCACTGAGGAGTATAGAATTAGGTTCAAGGGGGCTCACAAATCCTCGAGCCAGACCTGGGTTGATTTTGTAGACTACTCAGTGAAAACACTGTATGGTTGGATTCATGGCAGTGGTGTAAATGATTATGATGGGCTGTACAATTTATTTGTGAAAGAACACCTGTTAAGTAATTGTTTCAATGATAAACTGCATCAGCATCTGGTAGACCTAGGACCAATTTCTCCCCAAGAATTGGGTAAGAAGGCGGACCATTGGGTCAAGACTAGGGTGACCAAGACTTCCACAGGGGAGACCAAAAGAAAGGGGTCACAAAGACTCCCCAGGGGAAGAGTGTTGAGACATCCAAGGGAAAAAGTCAAGAGTCTTCTATAGGACCCCAAAAACCTGCTCAGGTGGGAGGGCCCAGAGCCTCTTCACAATCCAATTTTGGGTACAAGGGTAAAAACGTTGATCCCAAAAAGGCCTGGTGTCGTAGCTGTAATCAGCCAGGACACAAAACTGGAGACAAGGCCTGTCCCAAGAAAGGTTCCACTTCTAACTCTACTCCAGCTAACACTGGAATGGCCAGTCTCCAAGTGGGATCAACAGTGTGCCCAGAGCAAATCAGGGTCCACACTGAAGCTACATTAGTCTCTGAGGGTGGGGTGGATTTAGCCACACTGGCTGCCTGGCCCCCTAATATGCAAAAATACAGGCAGCAACTCTTAATTAATGGGACAAGTGTAGAAGGCCTGAGGGATACAGGTGCCAGTGTCACCATGGTGACAGAGAAACTGGTTTCCCCTGGTCAATACCTGGCTGGACAAACTTATCCAGTCACCAACGCTGACAATCAGACTATAGTACATCCCATGGCTTTGGTAACTTTAGAGTGGGGAGGGGTCATTGGCCTGTAACAGGTGGTGGTCTCCTCCAAAAAATATCCCTGTAGACTGTTTGCATGGAAATTACCTGGAGTCCTCAGCATGGGCTGAGGTAGAACTCAAAACCCATGCAGCCATGCTGGGTATCCCTGAACTGGTGTGTGTCAAGACAAGGGCACAGTGCAAGGCTCAGGGTGAAAAAGTGGTGTTGGAGCCTGGAAAAAGGGCCCAACCCTCCAAGAGAAAAGAAAAGAAGACTGGGGAACCAGCTTCCACACAACAAGAGAAAGAGAACCTCTCTTCTCAGGAAGAAGTTCTGCCCTCTGAGGGAACTGAGCCCATGGAGTTAGAACCTTATCAAAGTTGAGCTCCTAGCCCCCGGGGGACCCTCAAGAGAACAGTTGTGTAAGGGGCAAGAAACATGTCCCTCTCTTGAAGGCCTTAGGCAGCAAGCTGCTGAAGAGTCCAAAGGAAAAATAACTGGAACACATAGGGGGTCATTCCGACCCCGGCGGGCGGCGGGCACCGCCCGCCGGGTGGAGACCGCCAGAAGACCGCACCGCGGTCAAATGACCGCAGCGGTCATTCTGACTTTCCCGCTAGGCCGGCGGGCGACCGCCAAAAGGCCGCCCGCCGTCCCAGCGGGAAAGACCCAGCAACGATGAAGCCGGCTCCGAATGGAGCCGGCGGAGTTGCTGGGGAGCGACGGGTGCAGTGGCACCCGTCGCAATTTTCAGTGTCTGCCAAGCAGACACTGAAAATCTTGCTGGGGCCCTGTTAGGGGGCCCCTGCACTGCCCATGCCAGTGGCATGGGCAGTGCAGGGGCCCGCAGGGGCCCGACGACACCCGTTCCCGCCAGCCTCTTCCTGGCAGTGTAAACCGCCAGGAACAGGCTGACGCGAAGGGGGTCGGAATCCCCATGGCGGCGCTGCTTGCAGCGCCGCCATGGAGGATTCCTTTGGCCAGGGGAAAACCGGCAGGAAACCGCCGGTTTCCCTTTTCTGACCGCGGCTTTACCGCCGCGGTCAGAATTGGCCAGGAAGCACCGCCAGCCTGTTAGCGGTGCTTCCGTGGTCGTTGGCCCTGGCGGTCAATGACCGCCAGGGTCAGAATGACCCCCATAGAGTCTATTGGGAAGATGAACTCCTTTAAACTGAGGCAAGAGATCCCAAACCTGGTGCCACTAGGAGAGTGGTAGTGCCTCAGGAGTTTAGGGAGTTCATTCTGACCTTAGCTCATGATATTCCTCTTGCTGGGCATTTGGGACAGACCAAGAAGTGGGAGAGATTAGTCAACCACTTCTATTGGCCCAACATGTCCCAGAAGGTCAAGGAGTTTTGTGTCTCCTGTGCCACCTGTCAAGCCAGTGGTAAGACAGGTGGACACCCAAAGGCCCCCCTCATTCCACTTCCAGTGGTGGGGGTCCCCTTTGAAAGAGTGGGTGTGGACATAGTGGGTCCACTTGAACCTCCCACAGCCTCAGGGAACCAATACATACTAGTAGTAGTGGATCATGCTACTAGATACCCTGAAGCAATTCCCCTTAGGTCGACTACTGCCCCTGCAGTAGCCAAAGCACTCATTGGTATTTTTACCAGAGTTGGATTTCCTAAGGAGGTGGTGTCTGACAGAGGTACCAACTTCATGTCAGCATTCCTGAAGCATATGTGGAATGAGTGTGGGGTGACTTACAAATTTACCACACCATACCATCCACAAACCAATGGTCTTGTAGAAAGATTTAACAAGACATTGAAAGGCATGATCATGGGGCTCCCTGAAAAACTCAAAAGGGGATGGGATGTCCCCTTGCCATGTCTGCTTTTCACCTACAAAGAGGTGCCTCAGAAGGGAGTAGGGTTTTCCCCCTTTGAACTTCTGTTTGGCCATCCTGTCAGGGGACCACTAGCTCTTGTAAAAGAAGGCTGGGAGAGACCTCTTCATGAGCTTAAACAAGATTTAGTGGACTATGTACTAGGCCTACATTCAAGGATGGCAGAGTACATGGAAAAGGCAAGTAAAAACCTTGAGGCCAGCCAACAACTCCAGAAGATGTGGTATGACCAAAAGGCTGCTATAGTTGAGTTTCAGCCAGGGCAGAAAGTCTGGGTTCTGGAGCCTGTGGTGCCCAGGGCACTTCAGGACAGATGGAGTGGCCCTTACCCAGTGCTAGAGAGGAAGAGGCAGGTCACCTACCTGGTAGACCTAGGCACTAGCAGGACCCCCAAAAGGGTGATCCATGTGAACCGCCTCAAACTCTTCCATGACAGGGCAGATGTGAATCTGTTGATGGTAACAGATGAGGACCAGGAAGCTGAGAGTGAACCTCTCCCTGATCTCCTCTCCACAGACTCTAAAGATGGCTCAGTTGATGGAGTGATCTATTCAGACACCCTCTCTGGCCAACAGCAATCTGACTGTAGGAAGGTCCTGCAACAGTTTGCTGAGCTATTTTCCCTAACCCCTGGTCAGACACAACTGTGTACCCGTGATGTGGACACAGGAGACAGCATGCCTGTCAAAAACAACATTATCAGACAGTCTGACCAAGTTAATGAAAGCATCAAGGTGGAAGTCCACAAGATGCTGGAATTGGGAGTCATTGAGCACTCTGACAGCCCCTGGGCTAGCCCAGTGGTCTTAGTCCCCAAACCTCACACCAAAGATGGAAAGAGAGAGATTAGGTTCTGTGTGGACTACAGAGGACTTAATTCAGTCACCAAGACAGATGCCCATCCCATTCCAAGGGCAGATTAATTGATTGATAAGCTAGGTGCTGCCAGATACTTAAGTACATTTGACTTGACAGCAGGGTACTGGCAAATCAAAATGGCACCAGGAGCAAAAGAAAAGACAGCATTCTCCACACCTGATGGGCACTATCAGTTCACTGTGATGCCCTGTGGTTTAAAGAATGCCCCTGCCACCTTCCAAAGGTTGGTGAATCAAGTCCTTGCTGGGTTGGAGTCCTTTAGTGCAGCTTATCTTGACGATATTGCTGTCTTTAGCTCCAACTGGCAGGATCACCTGGTCCACCTGAAGAAGGTTTTGAAGGCCCTGCAAGCAGCAGGCCTCTCTATCAAGGCATCCAAATGCAGATAGGGCAGGGAACTGTGGTTTACTTGGGACACCTTGTAGGTGGAGGCCAAGTTCAGCCACTCCAGCCCAAGATCCAGACTATTCTGGACTGGGCAGCTCCAAAAACCCAGACTCAAGTCAGGGCATTCCTTGGCTTGACTGGGTACTATAGGAGGTTTGTGAAGGGATATGGATCCATAGTGACACCCCTCACAGAACTTACCTCCAAGAAAATGCCCAAGAAGGTAAACTGGACTGTAGAATGCCAACAGGCCTTTGACACCCTGAAACAAGCAATGTGCACAGCACCAGTTCTCAAAGCTCCAGATTACTCCAAGCAGTTCATTGTGTAGACTGATGCCTCTGAACATGGGATAGGAGCAGTTTTGTCCCAAACAAATGATGATGGCCTTGACCAGCCTGTTGCTTTCATTTGCAGGAGGTTACTCCCCAGGGAGCAGCGTTGGAGTGCCATTGAGAGGGAGGCCTTTGCTGTGGTTTGGTCCCTGAAGAAGCTGAGACCATACCTCTTTGGTACTCACTTTGTAGTTCAAACTGACCACAGACCTCTCAGATGGCTAATGCAAATGAAAGGTGAAAATCCGGTGCCCTACAAAACCCCCCTGGTCTGCCCTCCGAAGACGCGGGTACTTACCTGCTGGCAGACTGGACCCGGGGCATTGAAGCCTTTGCGTTTTGGGCACCACTTTGACCTCTGCACCTGACTGGCCCTGAGCTGCTGGTGTGGTAACTTTGGGGTTGCTCTGAACCCCCAACGGTGGGCTGCCTTGGACCCAACTTTGAACCCTGTAGGTGGTTTACTTACCTGCAAAACTAACAAACACTTACCTCCCCCAGGAACTGTTGGCAATTGCAGTGTCCAGTTTTAAAATAGCTTATTGCCATTTGTGTGAAAACTGTATATGCTATTTTGCTAATTCAAAGTTCCTAAAGTTCCTAAGTGAAATACCTTTCATTTAAAGTATTGTTTGTAAATCTTGAACCAGTGGTTCTTAAAATAAACTAAGAAAATATATTTTTCTATATAAAAACCTATTGGCCTGGAATTGTCTTTGAGTGTGTGTTCCCCATTTATTGCCTGTGTGTGTACAACAAATGCTTAACACTACCCTCTGATAAGCCTACTGCTCGACCACACTACCACAAAATAGAGCATTAGAATTATCTCTTTTTGCCACTATCTTACCTCTAAGGGGAACCCTTGGACTCTGTGCATGCTATTTCTTACTTTGAAATAGTGCATACAGAGCCAACTTCCTACAAATTTGTACAGCAGTCCAAATTAAGCCTATCTCACGGGTTTCGGTCCATCCTTGACCTTGCTCAGAGATAATTACACAGTCCTTCCTCGCTCCTTAAAACACCACAGTGCACATTATGTACCCCCTTAAATTAAATTGACCACATCATTAAAAGTTTTTAGCAACGTTTCTCCACACTACTCACTACTATCCTTGTGCATTCTGGTTCACATAGGCACCAACCATTATTCTGTTTTCCTTATTATTTAAAATAAAAAATGCTGAACATGTGTTCATTTTTAGATTATATTTTACAAATTAATCATGCATCTGTTGGTTTTAATTCTAGTCATAAGAGTCTTTGGGGCGTATTAATAGGCCCCTAGCACCACAGAAGCATCACTTTTCGTGGTGCTCCTTTGGCGCTAAGCACTGCGCCGTATTTACATGGTGGCATTAAATACGGCCCCTTCCACACACAGCACTGTGTGTGGAAGGGGCTTGAAGTGGGTGTTGCTGTGGGCGTGGACGCTGCCTCAGATTTATGAAATTTTGTAAACCTGAGGCTGTACCAAAATCTTAGCAGGGCGCAATAAGGAGGAATACTTTTATTCCTCCTCGTTTTTTACTTTTTCTATGCGTGCTGCAGAATGCAGCACGCATAGAAAGAGCAAAATGCCAGAAATGATTGTTTATGTGTGGGAAGGTGTTGCATCCTGCACATAAACAATCATTTGAAAATGATGCTTTGGCACTTCTGTGTTTGCTGAATTGTACAGCACACACAGAATTGCCACTAGTGATAGTCTATGTGCAGGAAGGGACACCTTCCCGCACCTAAACAATCACAACCCTCAATGCAAACATCCTTGCACGATGGTGCAAGGATGCCTGCGTTGGCAGCTAAATTTAGTGCCAGCACAGTGGACAACACAGTGGTGTGCCATATTCACTTAAATACATCGCATCCCTGCATTTCTAAAGTGACGCAGTGCTGCACTGGCAATTTTGGCACAGCACCACTCAACACCACTTTTCCCAAAATCTGGCTTTTTGTTTCTTCTCGCGTGCCATCCATGGACGTCTGGTCATCTGTCCCAATTGATGACTAGATAGTGACACTCCCCACTGTGTTTCCTTTCAGGTCCTTATTCGTCTCTAGCTTTCTTTTCTGCATGGTGACTACTTTGGCAGTCACCACTAAGTAGGACCTAGTTTCATGGACAGAGAGTTTTGTGTTTTGCCTATAACTTGGGTGCAGCTTGACAAATCTTCACAAATTTTCAAAATTTATAAATTGGACAATTCAGATGTTGTATTGAAAGTTTCTGTGTGATCCATCAAGCGGTGGTCAAGAAAAAGTGGGGTCCCAAAATGCATTTTCACCATTCATTTTTCTATAGGGTCTTTAGACACACCTACAGCCCAAACCCCTGAACGGAATTAAACCATAGTTGGCAGGAAGGTAGATCTTAGTCCACAGGTTGTGCATATTGTGATTTGGTGTAAATCTGTTCAATAGTTTCTGAGATATTGGAATTTAAAAAATATAGATATCTAGGACCACAGATTTGCGTTTTGGGGGGAAAAGCAAGGCCCTGATTGGCTGTCTGCAACCTGAAAGAAAAGTTGTGGCCTCCATTTTGTTTGACGCATTGGCTTGCGGGTGGGAAAATAAGAGTGAAAAAACACATAAGGGGACAGGATACTGCTATCCTGACTCCCTAGGACCAAAAAATTGCCCAGTTTTTTTCTTTTGTCTGACCTGCCAACCCATGGATACACAGGTGGATCCACAGATCCCTGGTTCATAAATGCACTGGTGGATCTGCGAATCCAGATTTTTTTAAAATGACCCACTGAATCCTAACTCATGATGTGCATGGCCCAAAGGCCATGCGCAGCTTGGGTTTCATTGCATGCAGGAGACTTGGCCGCCGGGCCAGGCCATATGCCGGGCCCTGTGGCCAACCCTGCTGTGCATGACGTTTGTCATCTGTGCATGCTAAACAAAAATAGAAATTCATTGAAAAAAACAAAGGTTACAAGGGTGTTAGAGTTATGTTCTGAAGTTCCTCACACAGAACCATAGAAATTCAGCAGTTACAGTTATGGTTAACTCAAGTAACTCTAACTCGCACCCTAAGGTAACTATAACTTGTGCCTTCGTCATGCACAGCTTATTACTCCACATATTACATCATTGATGGCACCTTCTATGGCATCATTGATATTCTTACTGTAACATTTGCAGTACAATTATTGGTGAGAAAACTGTGCATTGTGGGGGTGCAAGTTGTAGTTACCTTAGTGAAAATTCAGAACCTAACTATAACGTCCCTGTAACCCTTGTTTTTTTTCATTGAATCTATATATATATATATATTACCTAGTGGCGGTTGCCACTATGTACTTATAGTAAGGGCCATGTTTCCATAGAAAAGGCTTATTTTGACTTGCCTATATCTTTGGCACCATTTGAATAATCGTCACAAAATTTTCCAAAACAAAGTGTTGCTGTAATTCTTGTTACACACACATTTTGGGGGAGATGTGTGAAGCAGGGGCTGAGACAAAGGGGTCAAAAAGTTGCATTTCCCATGTTAATTCCCATAGGACCTTTAGACACGACTACAGCCCAAACCACTGGACGGAATTTGTCAGAAAGCTAGCTTTCGGTACACAGAATGTGCTTTCACTTATTTGGTGAAAATCTGTTCAGTAATTTTTGAGAAATTCAAGGCAATCCAAATTTGAATATCTCACCCAGGAAATGTTGCCAGCCATCTTGGGACTCGGCTGGAGAAAGATGGGCAGCAGCACCAAACTCACTTTACAGGGCAGGTGTCAGGGATTGAAAAAGCACAATACACCCCCTGGTAAAGCGGATGAAAGTGCAGCACAATGGACCATGGAATGCAATAGGGAGGGAACAGGGCTATGCACATGGACAAAAGAGAGCAGAGGGGAAAGAGGCAAGGGCAGCAAGCTGATCATACCGGACCGACAAGAGGGGCAGTTGCAGCTTCATGGACCATGAAGGGCAGGAGGGAACGTGCAGGGATATGACAACGGACGAGACAATGCAGGAGGAAGGGAATAGGAGCAAGTACATGGAAAACAGTGGGCAGGGGGCAAGGAGGCAGGGCAGAAGCAGCAGGCTGACCATGGAGGCTAGGCTCGATGAGCACTGGAAGCACAACACACCATTGAGGGCAACAGTGAGACTACAATGGCAAACACACAAAAAAACAGAAGAAAGGTGTTAAGGTGGAAGGAGGTTAGAGGCAGCAGGAAGACCACACAGGGCAGGTGGGAAGGGCTGTGGCAACATAGAAGACCATGCATGGCAAGCAGAGGGTTAGTGTCAGCACAGTGGACATGGTGGGCAAGAGACAGGGGGCATGTGCATACACAAAGGACCGTGGAGGACCGAAGGCAGAGGTAGGAGTTGGACATAGACAAGAGAGGGCAGGGGAAGGGGCTTCACAACAGACCACAAAAGGCAGGCAGCAAGACCAGAATGGAGTGGCAGCAGAAGGGACCATGAAGGACAGGAGGGAGAGAATAGGGGCATGGAAGTTGGACAGCCAGGGGGGGAGGTGGCAGGACGAGGCAGCAACTATATGACCATGCTATGCAGATAGGAGGGTCAGTGGCAGCTCAACAGAACATTGAGAGTAGATAGGAGGGGATGTGGCAGGTCCACAGAAGATGGTGGGCAAAAAGGAGGGAGCAGAGGTATGTGCATCGAGGACAGGGGATCAGAGGGTAGCAGCAGCAAGCTAAGCACAGAGGCTTAGCAAGAGAGCAATGATGGGGCATGGAATTGGGCAATGGAGGGCAGGAGGCGTGAGCAGGGATACCAGGCTAAATGGAGGCCAGTGTCAGCCCATTGGACCATGCAGGGTGGTGGGGTGCATGGACTCAGACAACAGAAGGCAGGGAGGAGGTGGGTGGGGCAGCAAGCTAACTGTTCATGGCAGGCAGGAAGGGAAGTGGCAGGTCAACGGCCACACAGGATTTTAATGAGGGAGCAGGGGCATGGACTCGGACAATTGATGGCAAAGGAGGAAGGGGGCAGGAGCTGCAATCTTGGAGGGGCATCACAATGCCAGACCAGGCTCTGCATCCAACCCACCCCCACTGTGCATGGCAATGGGCATTTTACTTATTGTTAAAAAACACAGAAATTCACTGAAAAAAACACAGGTTACAGAAGCATTATAGTTAGGGAATAGAATTAAAATAACCTTAGAAATTCACTAAAGAAACAAAGGTTACAGGGACATTATAGTTAGGCTAAGATTTTACATACATAAAACCATAGAAATGCAGCTGTCACAGTTGTAGTTATTTCAAGTAACTATAACTCGGGCCCTAATATATATATATATATATATATATATATATATATATATACACACACACACATAAATAAAAAAAAACAGCACTCTAAATGTACTCACCTCAAATTACTATTTTTCTAGCAAAGTTTTTAAGCATTGGATTACCACAGTGCAATCCATGCAGAGCTAGAAAGGGACTAAGGTCCTCATTATGAGTTTGGCGGTTGGACTACCAGACTGTCATATTCTGAAAAGACCTTGTCCGTGGTCCAACAGATCACCGTATTACAAGTTATGCCGGCAGGACCGCTGATCATGAAGCAAAAAGACAGACCACCAGCGGACCGTGGCCGTCCCCTGTGACGGTCAGCCAATAGCAGTCGACCACAGTGGTTCGCGGTCAGCAAAGTAACAGTCAATTGCAAATTGGATGAATTAAAAACACAGCTGACACAATTTGGCAAAATGGACACACCAGCACAATACACTATAAAACATATCCCTTCATAGACTACAATCCTTTGTTTTTCCACTGCAAGACAAAAAAGCCCAAGCACCTTTTTTTTCATACTGTACATAGAGAAGGCCCCTCTTTTTTCACCATCCCTTAGAACACCCTGCACACATTGTTTGTCCATTCACACCCTATTGCACATCCTCTGTTAAGTAAGTTCCTGTCACCCTTATTTTCTTTCACCATGTCACGTTTTCAAAATCCCCTATTTCCTGAAGGTGAGTTAAGAGTCATGGTGGATGAAATAATAAGAGTAGAACCACAATTATTTAGAGCCCAAGTCCAACACACTCCTCTCAGTCGTAAAATGGAATTGA
Source organism: Pleurodeles waltl (assembly GCF_031143425.1). Taxonomy (NCBI): domain Eukaryota; kingdom Metazoa; phylum Chordata; class Amphibia; order Caudata; family Salamandridae; genus Pleurodeles; species Pleurodeles waltl. Next base: position 1,577,902,441 of record NC_090440.1, read on the forward strand.
GGGACAGGATCATCCACAGAGTGAATACCACCCTGCACACAAAGGAGGACATTAGGAATAGGTGAAACGACCTTAGGGGCAAGTTTCATTTTCTGGTCTCCAGGCAGTAGCTGCAGACCAAGAAGAATGGCTGAGGCCCTCCCATTGGCCCATTAATACTCTTTCCCTAGGAGGAGAAGGTCTTGTCCATCCTGTGTCCTGAGGACTTGACAGGAATATCTGGGGAAGTAGAGTCCTGTAGGTTACAAAATGAAAAATGTCACAAATATGCAATGCCATGCATGCTCACAGCTCACCTTCACCTTCTGTCTTGTTCATGTACCTCACAAACAGCTAATATGCACATTATCTGAGTTTAATCACTGTCTATGTGTATCATTTAAGGCAACATCACTGTTATCAAGGGCCATCACACGCCATATGTGCCATTGGGGCCTGGAAATCTCACAATACCAAAAAACACATTCAAGGATCCATGGTATGTCTCAAAATGAAAATGTATGCTTAAACCTAATTGTAGCCTGCATACAGATGTGTAATACACAACAGTTGTCAAGTATTAGTGAATAGTGCGAGTGACCTGACTGCATCTCCCAGGAGGCACTGTTTCAGTATCTCCAACCACCAGCCCAGTGTTCCCTTGTTCAAAGATCCTTGTTGTTAACTCTCAAATGAAGTATACTCACCTGGGGTGGTAAAAATTTTATAGTGTGGATAGTACAGGGATTGACCTGACTGCAATTCCCAGCAGGTTCTTTTTCTGTAACTCCAACCCCCAGCACAGCGGTCACATGCTCCAATACATCTGTTTGTCAACTCTCAAATGAAGTTTACTCACCTGGGGGTAACATTAGTCAAGTGTGTGTAGTATAGAGACTGACATGACTAAAACTCCCAGCAGGCCCTGTTTTTGTAACTTCAACCATCAACACAGTGGTCATGTGCTCCAACGTATCTGTTTGTTAACTCTCAAAATGAAGTTTACTCACCTGGAATGATAACATTGGTCAAGTGTGCGTAGTAAATAGTGTGACCTCACTGCAACTCCGAGCAGGCCCTGTTTCTGTAACTCAAACCACCACCACAGTGGCCACATGCTCCAATACATCTGTTTATCAACTCTCAAATGAAGTTTACTCCCCTGGGGGGATAACATTGGTCAAGTGTGTGTAATAGAGAATGGCTTGACTGCAACTCCCAGCAGGTCCTGTTTCAGCAACTTCAGCTAATAGCCCAGTGTTCCCCTATCCAAAGACCCCTGTTTGTTAACACTCAATTGAAGTGTACTCACCTGGGAGGATAACATTTGTATAGTGAATAGTACAGGGATTGACCTGACTGCAACTCCCAGCAGGCCCTGTTCCAGCCGCCCCAACCACCAGCCCAGTGTTCCTGTGTCCAAAGACCTCTGTTTGTCAACTCACCTGGGGGGATAACATTTATATAGTGTGTGTAGTAGAAAGAGTGACCTGACTGTAACTCCAGGAAAGCCCTGTTTCTGCAACTCCAACCACCAGCACAGTGTTCTCTTGTCCAAAGATCCGTTTGTCAACTCACAAATGAAGTGTACTCTCCTAGGAGTGATCAAGCACAGATCATGCTCTGTCTACCTAGCTCTATCTTGACTTGCTAACTCTAAGATGAAACTATTGAGGACAGGAATTACACCTTACCCAGTGTGTACAGTAAGTATTCTTGAGGCCTCAAGATGCATCATCAGGTTGGCAGCAGCAGTAGACACATTGGTGGTCATTATGACATTGGCGGTGAGTGATAAAGTGGTGGAAATACCACCAACAGGCCGGTGGTAATTACCGCCGAATTATGACCATGGTGGTGATCCCTTTCATAGTCAGCCAATGTACCACATAATCCGCCAGGGCGTTAACACCACGCACAGCGGTGGTAGCCATCAACAGCGAGGCGGAAGACAAAGTACCGCCCACCACATCACGACACAGCACACCACCACGATTTCCAGGGCAAAACCAACGCCATCAAAAGCCTGGCGGAAACATTGCACAGAAGATGAAAGGCTCACCATCAGAGGCACAGAGAAGGACAACGCCGCCATAGAACCAGAACTGCAAGTCTTCCCGATGCTCTTCTACGCCATACTCCACCTGGAACACCAATGCCGATGAAGACGACGATGGTGAGTACAGCCGCCTAGCACACAAGGGAGGAAGGGAGGAAAAGGAAAGTGACACACCAACGCACAACACACAACAGACACACACACACCATACACACAACCAGCTGCAGACGAAAAACAATGCCACACGACACACGGCATAATAATGCAAGGACAACAAGAAGGCAGTAATGAGAACGTATTGAATGGGAAGAGCCACCAAATGAACCAATTGTATAACAAAGTGATATGTACAAATGTCCATAAAGGGCCAATGCCCAGTCCAAATTACTAAGGGCCCACATGGCTGCAAGGCACAGTCCAAGGCCCAACTTGTTTCCTGACATCATCCACACAGAACTCTGCAGGGGCATCATTTTGCAAGTGGGCAGGCTACTCATGGGGATGGGGGCACCTCAGCCGAAGTCAGGAACTTGCACACTGGTTCTGGAGGTGGCTCCTTGTACAGCAGTCCCTGGAGGGCGGCCTACATGCCCTCTGCTGGAGGTGAGGGCTTCACTGTCTCAGCAGGTGATAGTGCAGCTCCTGCAGGAGGAGAGGGCTGCTCTGTCTCAGCTCGAGGTCAGGGCTCCGTGACCACTGGTGGTGGTGTTACCTTGCCAGCCTCTGCTGGAGGTGAGGGCTGCACTGTCTCAGCTGGAGGTGAGGGCTGTACTGTCTCAGCAGGTGAAGGTGCAGCCTCTGCAGGAGGAGAGGGCTGCACTGTCTCAGCTGGAGGTGAGGGCTCCGTGACCACTGGTGGTGGTGTACCCTGCCAGCCTCTGCTGAAGGTGAGGACGCCTTCCCCATCATGGCAGGAGTCAAGGGCTTCTTCCCCGTCATGGCAGGAGTTGATGGCTTCTTCCCCTTTATTGCAGGACATGAGTACTCCTTCGCCTTCATTGCAGGAGTTGAGGGCCTCTTCTCCTTTTTGGCAGGAGTTGAGAGCTTCTTCCCCTTCAAGGCAGGAGGCAAGGGATCTTTCCCCTTCCTGGCTGGTGGAGTTGGATCCTTCACTGTCTTGCCTCCATGACTAGGAGGTGTCTCCACTCTCCCCGTGGACTGTTTGGCTGAGGTGCTGGGCTCGGTCATTGGGACCCTGCTCTTACAGGCAGGACAGGGGAGAGTGGGAGGGAAGAGGTCAAGTTGGGCAAAGAAAAGCTTCTTAGTGGGGTGGGAAGAGGGAGGAGGAATGATAGTGGAGGTTGAGGGAGTGGTTGTTGGAGGTGTATGTTTGCTGGACTCTGGTGAAGGTGCATGAGCAGTGTGCGTGTGTGAGGTGGATGGCTGTTTGGTGTCTGAGTACTTGCGTTTGTGTTCTTTAGAAGGGGGGACAGACAGGGTGGGAGAGGACACAGGGGACGTGTGGATGGAAGTTGTGGGGGTGTCTGCTAGTGATGTGTGTGCTGCTTAGTGTGGTGATGCTGGTAGTGTGTGTGGTGCCTGTGTTTGACTGTGCCACTCGTGTGATGTCTTGTGTGCATGCTCATCTGTATGTGTGCATGGGATGGGTTGGGGTTGAGGAGACTGGGACTGGGACTGGGAAGTGGTAGTTGGAGGGGGGACGGTAGGAACAGGGACAATGGTTGCCATCAGAGAGGAGGCCAGAACCTGAATCGATCTCTGTTGGGCCGCCAGTCCACCATGGATGCCCTCCAGGAATGCATTGCTGCACCTGGGATGCCAGCCCTTGGATGGCATTCACAGTGGTTGAATGCCCTACAGAGATGGATCTCAGGAGGTCAATAGGCTCCTCACTCATGGCAGCAGACCTCACTGGGGCAGGGCCTGAGGTGCCTGGGGCAAAGGCGATGCCCACTCTCCTGGGTGAGTAGGCATGGGCAACTCACTGAGGGGCTAATGGGAGGGCGGTGCTGGTTCAGGGGTGCCGGCTGTACCTGTAGCTCGGGTGGTCCCAAAGGTGTCTGCCACCAGCAGGGAGCTCCCATCAGAGGAGGGATCTGAGTCTGTGTTTTCACCTCCTGCCTCCGCCATGGTGCTCCCCTCGCCCTCTGTCCCTCTGGTTCCCTCGGCATCGGTGGACTCTGCCTCCAGGGTCCTGAGGTATGCAGCTCTCTCTGTCGCCGGTGCCCCTGCTCCTCTGCCAGATGATGCTAATGCGCCCCAGGACAGGATGACAGAACAAAAAAGGGGGGGGAGAGAGAAAAGGGAAACACACTGTCAATTACTGCACCAACACCACAGTTGGCATACACAGCACCGTCACACACAGGGATCAGGATTGAGCACTATGCATTGCACTGCCAGTGATTTGGCTAGATGCTACGGCAAGATGAGGGCCACACGCCGCCAGCTACACCACTCCTGGTAATCACAAAACCCTGCTGAAATGAAATGCTAACAAGCTAGGTTCTCTGCATTTGCCATGCACCTATTACCTGAGAGTTGACCCATGCTGCAATGTCTGGCCTGGCCTTAGGGGCACCGACTAACTCACATCCACCACCCGGATCCCACCACAACTGCCAAATTTTAGAATAATACCCACTGTACTCACTCCCTTGTGTCTGCTGTGATTCCCCCAAGAGCTCATCCAGCTCTAGGTAGGCCACCACCAGTATGCGGGCCATCAGGGGGGTCAGGCTCCGACAGGCACCCCTTCCTCATTGGGAGGCCATCCCCAGCTGGTCCTCCGCGGTCTTCCATGCCCAGCGTCTCAGGGCCTCACACCATTTTTGACAATGGGTGCTCCACCTTCCATAGACCCCGAGGGTTTGCATGTCCTTGGCGACAGCACACCAAAATCTCTTCTTTTCATGGGCGCAGACCTGCAGAGGCAATACAGACAGGAGTACACCATTAAACAAACTGTCCAGCTTGTCACACATATGACCCACCAAACCTGTTTCTATCACGGTCGCCATTTCAGGGGGGACAATGGTCATATCGACATTAACTGCATCACAGACTATATTAGCACATACCTCGCCATTCCCACTGTCCCATCACATAAATGAACCATGTACACTGAAGTTGTGGTTCCATTGTTCAAATTGTGACAGTCTACTCACTCTTCTGTCCCTTAGATACCTACTGCTGTGGATGAATAGGAGGTGGAGACATAGCCCAGTGTACAGACCCCTGGTGGACTTGGCTGCACTGAAGGTAAGGCACATTATCCTCACCTATAGACTGGACAGGGCCACAAACACCTAGCTGTGTGCCCAATTGGAGCCTGACTTGATATCTGCTATCCATCATCTGACTGGGATCCCCCCTCTTGTGCGAATACTATCAGTGCTCCATTTCCTGGCAGCTGGTTCTTTCCAAGTGACAGTGGGCTTGGCAGCAGCAATGTCACAACCAATGTTCTCAATCGTGCTGGCAAGGGTCTTGTCTGCCCTGGTAAAACACATGTGCAGCTACATTGTTTTCCCCCAGGTGGAAGACTTGGCCACTGTGAAGGCTGGATTCTATGCAATGGGACATATCCCCATTATTATTGGGGCGATTGACGGTATACATATTGCGTTAGTCCCCCTGCCAGAATGAACAGGTGTTCAGGAATCTTAAGAGTTTCCACTCACTGAATGTGCAAATGGTGTGCGTGGCAGACCAGAACTTCTCCTATGTCAATGCTAAGTATCCTGGGTCGGTGCATGATGCCTTTGTTCTGAGGAATAGCAGCATCCCAAATGTGATGGCCCAACTACAGAGGCACAGGGTGTGGCTAATAGGTGAGCCTTGGTCCCCACCCACTGTATGTTCGTGTATGCCTTCAGGTGTCATCCCCAAATCATTGTGTGAGGCTAAATGTGATCCCTCAATACTTGCAGGTGACTCTGGCTGCTCAAACCTATCTTGGCTGCTGACCCCTGTGAGGAATGCCAGGACAGGGGCAGAGGAAAGTTATAATGAGGCACATGGGCGAACCATACGGATCATTGAGAGGACCTTCGGGCTCCTGAAGGCCAGGTTCAGGTGCCTCCATCTGACAGGTGGATCCCTGTGCTACTCACCCGAGAAGGTCTGCCAGATAGTAGTGATATGCTGCATGTTGCACAACTTGGCCCTGAGACCACATGTACAGGAGGAGGAGACTGGAGATGCCCCTGTTGCAGCAGTAGACCCTGAGGACAGTGAGGATGAGGATGAGGATGGAGACAAAAGAACATCAGTTATCCGTCAATACTTCCAATGACACACAGGTGAGACAGAGCAACTGACCATTCCTATGACTATTGGGGTATTCTGTGTGGCTGTAGTGTGATCTTAACTTACTGTCACTTATGGCTTGAAATTTTACAGATGTTGATGATATGACAACTGTGTATTGAGGTGCTGACTACAGACAGCTACAGGTCCTGTTTTCTATGCTCTCAAAGTGTTCAGAACATTTGCACTAGATGTGACTGTTTCCATAAATGCACATTTTCAAAATGTAAAAAACACTAGTATTCAAGTTGTGTTAAAGGTTTTTTTTTGTAGTGCTAAGCAATTGAGGGGGAAGTGCAATGGAATGAGGTGATGATGGAGGAAGGTCCAGGGTATTGTTCCTGTCTGTTTGTAGCACAAGTCCAGTGTCCAAGTGGCCATAGGCATGGGAGCAAAGGCAGTTCCAAGTGGACAAGGTGGCAGTATGGGACACAAGGGGGACAGTCAGGAGAGTCTCATTTCCGGGCAGTGGTCTTGGCAAGTGTCTCTGGCTTCTGTCTAGTTCGCAGGGAACGTCTGTGGGGTGGTTCACTTTCTGCAGGGGGAGGGGTGCTGGTTTGCCTGTGGGTCCTGTGGCGGGGCCTCCTGCCCACTAGCTGCAGTGGAGGTGGAGGGCTGGTCAATGGACTGGCTAGTGGTAGGGGCCCGCTGCTGTGCTGTTGCCTCCCTCATGATGTTGGCCATGTCTGCCAGCACCCCTGCTTTGGAGATCAGGGTGGTGTTAATAGCCTGCAAGTCCTCCCTGATCCCCTGATTCTGTCCCTCCTGCAGCCGCCTGTTCTCCTGCACGTTGTCAAGGATCTGACCCATCGTGTCCTGGGAATGTTGGTAGGCTCCCAGGATCTCAGAGAGTGCCTCCTGGAGAGTCGGTTCCCAGGTCCTGTCCTCCCCCTGGTGCACAGCAGTCCCCTAAGTGTCCCTGTTGGCCTGTGCCTCTGTCCCCTGAACCGTGTGCCCACTGCCACTGACCCCAGGTCCCTGATTGTCTTGGGTATGAGGTATGAACTGGGGTCCCTGTACAGGTGGGTACACTGCTGATTGATGTGTCCTGGGGACAGTGGTGTGGGTGCGCTGGGTTGGTGCTGTGATGTTGGATACTGATGGGGTTGTTGGTCTAGATCCTGAAGTTCAGACTTACTTTCATCAATGGGGGCATCTTCTGTTTGGGGACTGGATAGCTGTGGCACCTCCTCTCCACTGAGATTGCCTGGAGCACCTGTGGGATTGTAGGTGATGTATATGTCTGTGACATATTGTACATCCCTGGCTTTCCTTCTATCGATGATGTTGCCCTGCCACCTTTTGCTTGTGTATGGTCATGTATTGTGTAATTGTTAGTTCCCCTATGCTGTGCATGCTTTGGTGATGGGTGTCCATGCAGGGCTGGGAGGGCTGTCCATGCATTGGTCTAGCATGCAGGGCTTGGCATTGTGGTTAGTCATATGTGTAGGTGCAGTGTGTGGGATGTAGTGGAGTGATGGGAGTGAGCGTGAGGGAGTGTGATGGCATGCAGGTATGGGGGTTTATCTGTACTAAATCTTGACTCACCAGTGCCAGTCCTCCAGCTACTCCAGTGAGTCGCTCAGGATGCAGCAATGCCAAGACTTGCTCCACCCATGCTATGAGCTATGGGGGGAGGAGGTGGGTGTCTACCGCTAGTCCTCTGGATGGTGAACTGGTGCCTTGCTGCTATGGAACATACCTTCCCCCGTAGGTCATTCCACCTCTTCCTGATGTGGTCCCTTGTTTTTGGATGCTATCCCATGGCGTTCACCCTGTCCATGACTCTCCGCCATAGCTCCATCTTCCTTGCAATGGATATTTACTGTACCTGTGCTCCAAACAGATGTGGTTCTACCCTAACAATTTCCTCTACCATGGCCCTTAACTCCTCAGTGAAACAGTGCCTTTGTGGGGACATGGGTGTTGTGTGTTGTGTGGTGTGTGTTGGTGAGAGTGTGTTGAGTAATGTGGTAGGGTGTATGTTGTGGGGTGCATGAGGGAGGTATGGGTATGGACAGTTCTACCTACAGCTCCAAGGTACGGTGATGGGGGCCAAATTCGCGCCTCCCTACGCCTGCATCCTAATGGGGGCAGTGGAACGGGAATGGTTGTGGAACAATCATAATGAAGATTTTTCTCATAATATCATCTTCTGGGGTCGCTATATTGATGATATTTTGTTGATCTGGCAAGGAAATAATACACTTTTAACTCAATTTCTCCAGTCCCTAGTACCAAACAAATGGGACATTGACATCACTTACAATATTTCGGATACACAAGTTGAATATCTTGACTTACTAATCTATGTGGATAACAACAAATTACAGACGAAATTCTACCGAAAATCTACAGCGGCCAATTCTATCTTACACGCCTCTAGTTGTCACCCCCCAAGCATAATCAAAAACATCCACAAGGTGAATATAGAAGAGCCAAAGTTAACTGCTCAAAATCTAGCGATTATGACTCTTTTTCTTCTCAAATTACTCAGAGACTTTTGGTCAGGGGCTATAAACAACGCTTGCTAACCTCTTCGCATAACAATTTGAGCAAAATGGATCGACATAAGATGATTAATTCACCACAGCGCTGCAAAATAGACTCTTCTATTCGATTTATAACCCAATTTCATAATGGTCACTACCATATACGGAAACAACTTCGTAAACATTGGCACCTCATTAGCAACAATCCATCTATCCAACCATTTATTTTTCAGTACCCACAAATAGGGTTCCGACGGGCCCCTAACCTCCATGATAAACTTTGTCCTTCGTTTTTTCAACAACTAGTCCCTGAACCTTACTTTCCCAAACCTAAAGGATTTTTCATCTGCACTAAATGTTCAATATGCAAATTGGGTCTCAACCGAACTTCTACTCTGCACATCAATGACCAAGAACACACAATTCAGGACTTCATCAACTGTGAAAGCAGGAACGTGGTGTATTTGATACTCTGCCCATGCCAAAAAGCTTATATTGGTAGTACGATTCGTCACTTAAAACAACGAATCCAAGAACATTTTCGAAATATCTTGAAACTTGAGACTAAAGCACCTCTCGTGGAGCACTACAAAACTTTTCACCTTAATGCACGTGCCTTTAAATTCATCGGAATACACCGCATATCCCCGTCTCCACGAGGTGGTAATCTACATCTACGCCTACGACAACAAGAAAGCAAGATGATTATCCAGTATGATACGGTGAATAATGGTCTGAATCAGGACCATGAATGGCACTACTGGTTACTATAAATGCTGCTTGACTAAAGCTGTTTCTTTGATGTATGATAGCTCTAATTTTATTCAAGCCACTACAGTTTTTGTCTTCTCTCCTTTTTTTAAACCTTTGGTCCACACTATGGCCCTCATTCTGACCCTGGCGGTCGGTGATAATGCGGCGGCCAAGCCGCCAACAGGCCGGCGGTCCAAAATATGCAATTCTGACCCTGGCGGGAACCGCCAACACGGCCCGCCGCATTAACACTCCGCCCGCCACGGCGGAACAAACAAACAGCGCGGCGGTCCCCGCCAACAGCCAGGCGGCAGACAATGTACCGCCCACCCTATCACGACCCACCAATCCGCCACCTTTTCCGGGGCGGGAGCACCGCCGATAAAAACACGGCGGAAACAGACTACGAACGGGAAAACGCTCACCTCTACGCACTCCACGTGAGATTCCGGCAGTATGGAACCCGAGTTGCAGGTCATCCCCGCACTCCTATACCTGCTCCTGTACCAGGAGCACGCCCGGCGGCGCGGAAGACATCGGTGAGTACTGCACCTACGACACAGGGGAGGGAAAAGATTACCGGCACACACCCACCCACCCACACCCACTACAACACACACATCAATGCATTCCCACAGATCACTGTCACAACCCACAAACCCCCCCCTCCGAAATAATGCAAAGACCAAAAGAAAAGATCATAAACGGGCAGATATATTGAAATATGGACACCAGTAATCCCAATAAATAAATAAACTATGTACAAAATATATACAGCTACTAAATGTAGTCCAACTACTGTCCGTGGACCACAGGGGTCCTGTGCAAAGGGGCAAGGCCCAGTCCCACGACAAGAACTCCACGGAGAGAACACTGCAGGGGCATCAGAAAGAAAATAGGACAGGCACCTCAGGGGGAAGGGAAGGGGGGGCACCTCAGCCACTTGAGTACACGACGCCAGATCCACGAGGGGACTCCATGACCACTGGCCCATCCTGGGGAGAGCAAAGCCACAGTCCATACAGTGGGTGGCCTGCCCACTGGGCCATCCTGGGGAGTGCAAAGCCACAGTCCATACAGTCCATACAGTGGGTGGCCTGCCCACTGGGCCATCCTGGGGAGGGGAGAGCAAAGCCACAGTCCATACAGTCCATACAGTGGGTGGCCTGCCCACTGGGCCATCCTGGGGAGAGCAAAGCCACAGTCCATACAGTCCATACAGTGGGTGGCCTGCCCACTGGGCCATCCTGGGGAGTGTAAAGCCACAGTCCATACAGTCCATACAGTGGGTGGCCTGCCCACTGGGCCATCCTGGGGAGAGCAAAGCCACAGTCCAAACAGTCCATACAGTGGGTGGCCTGCCCACTGGGCCATCCTGGGGAGAGCAAAGCCACAGTCCATACAGTCCATACAGTGGGTGGCCTGCCCACTGGGCCATCCTGGGGAGTGCAAAGCCACAGTCCATACAGTCCATACAGTGGGTGGCCTGCCCACTTGGCCATCCTGGGGAGTGCAAAGCCACAGTCCAGACAGTCCATACAGTGGGTGGCCTGCCCACTGGGCCATCCTGGGGAGAGCAAAGCCACAGTCCATACAGTCCATACAGTGGGTGGCCTGCCCACTGGGCCATCCTGGGGAGAGCAAAGCCACAGTCCAAACAGTCCATAACAGACTCCACTGCCACTGGAGGAGGCATGTTGGCCAGAGGACATCCTGCAGCCCTGCCCGAGACAGATCCTGCCCTGCCACGTCTGCCAAAGGGCCAGCGGTTCTTGCCTGGAAGGGCCCAGTTCAGCGCTTCTTGCCTTGAAGGGCCCAGTTCAGCGCTTCTTGCCTTGAAGGGCCCAGTTCAGCGCTTCTTGCCTTGAAGGGCCCAGTTCAGCGGGTCTTGCCTTGAAGGGCCCAGTTCAGCGGTTCTTGCCTTGAAGGGCCCAGTTCAGCGGGTCTTGCCTTGAAGGGCCCAGTTCAGCGGTTCTTGAGACGGCGGTCCCCAGCGGAGCGGTGCTGGAGACGGCGGGGCCCAGTTCAGCGGTTCTTGAGACGGCGGGGCCCAGTTCAGCGGTGCTTGAGACGGCGGGGCCCAGTTCAGCGGTTCTTGAGACGGCGGGGCCCAGTTCAGCGGTGCTTGAGACGGCGGGCCCAGTTCAGCGGTGCTTGAGACGGCGGGGCCCAGTTCAGCGGTGCTTGAGACGGCGGGGCCCAGTTCAGCGGTGCTTGAGACGGCGGGGCCCAGTTCAGCGGTTCTTGAGACGGCGGGGCCCAGTTCAGCGGTGCTTGAGACGGCGGGGCCCAGTTCAGCGGTTCTTGAGACGGCGGGGCCCAGTTCAGCGGTGCTTGAGACGGCGGGGCCCAGTTCAGCGGTGCTTGAGACGGCGGGGCCCAGTTCAGCGGTGCTTGAGACGGCGGGGCCCAGTTCAGCGGTGCTTGAGACGGCGGGGCCCAGTTCAGCGGTTCTTGAGACGGCGGGGCCCAGTTCAGCGGTGCTTGAGACGGCGGGGCCCAGTTCAGCGGTGCTTGAGACGGCGGGGCCCAGTTCAGCGGTTCTTGAGACGGCGGGGCCCAGTTCAGCGGTTCTTGAGACGGCGGGGCCCAGTTCAGCGGTGCTTGAGACGGCGGGGCCCAGTTCAGCGGTGCTTGAGACGGCGGGGCCCAGTTCAGCGGTTCTTGAGACGGCGTGGCCCAGTTCAGCGGTTCTTGAGACGGCGGGGCCCAGTTCAGCGGTGCTTGAGACGGCGGGGCCCAGTTCAGCGGTGCTTGAGACGGCGGGGCCCAGTTCAGCGGTGCTTGAGACGGCGGGGCCCAGTTCAGCGGTTCTTGAGACGGCGGGGCCCAGTTCAGCGGTGCTTGAGACGGCGGGGCCCAGTTCAGCGGTTCTTGAGACGGCGGGGCCCAGTTCAGCGGTTCTTGAGACGGCGGGGCCCAGTTCAGCGGTTCTTGAGACGGCGGCCGGTCTATGGCCAACTGCTCATTGCCTGGTGGTGCCCTCCTGGGCAGCGGGGATGGTGCTCCTTCAATGCCCACCTGGGCTGTGGGTGGTGGGGCCCTCCTGGCCAGCTGGGCTGGGTCCTCCCTGGCCAGCGGCTATGGGGGTGGTGGGCTCCTCCTGGGCAGCAGGCCTGCAGCCTGACCTCTCCGACTTGCTGCCCTTGCCCTCCTTAGTCGGGAGTCTGTGGCCCTTTCCTCCCTTTGGAGCTGTGGCTGGTGACTGTGTCTGGGTGGTGTGCGGGGGGGATGTAGAAGCCGGGCTCCTGCGGCGCCCCTTCCGCCTTCTGCTCCTCTTCCCAGGGGGTGGGCTGGCTGTCCCCTTGCTGCTGGGCGAAGATCCAGACATGCGGGCTGGTGGGCTCCAATACCCCTGCACCCTTGTCAAGGGGGCTGCAGGGCTGGTGGTGGCTGAGGTGCTCTTCTTACCCCGACGAGAAGGAGGGGGGGGCTCAGGGTCAGGAAAGAAGTTAGCAGTGGCGAGGAAGAGTTTCTTGGGACAATGGAGAGTGGTAGGTACAGTGGGAATGGGAGTGGAGGGAGAGGATGTGGTTGTAGGTGAGTCACGTTTGCTGTCTTTGGGTGCAGGTGCAGGAGGGATAGGCTGTCGTGAGGTGGATGGCTGTTGGGTGGGTGGGTGGCTGCGTTTGTGTGGTGTGGAAGAGGGGGTGACAGACACAGTGGGAGAGGACACAGGGGACGTGGGGGTGGTGACTGCAAGTGTGCGGACTGGACTGGAGGGTGTGCTGGTGATGGAAACACTGGCTGATGGTGAGGTGAATGGAGGTGTGAGTGTAGACGTCACAGGGAGGGAGGAGGGAGACGAAGAGGTGGGGGTCACAGAGGTGGTAGTGACTGTTGGCATGTCTGCATCGGAATGTTGCGTGTGTGAATGTCTGCGTGATCTGTGGTGCTTATGTTTGGATGAGCTTCTCTTGGGTGTTGAGGTGTGTGCAGGCTGGTCTGATGGTGTGGGTGGGACAGGCAGAGGAACAGGAGACTGGGAGGAGGGAGTTAGTAGAGGGAGGCAGGAGACAGGGACAATGGCTGCCGTCAGTGCTGAGGCCAGAGCCTGGAACGATCGCTGATGGGCAGCCTGACCCGAATAAATGCCCTCCAGGTACGCATTGCTGCGATGAACCTCCCTCTCCACCCCCTGGATGGCATTCAAAAGGGTAGTCTGCCCAACAATGAGCGTCCTCACGAGGTCAATGAGCTCCGCACTGAGGGCAGCGGGGGTAACAGGGGCAGGGCCTGAGGTGCCTGGGGCGAAGGAGATGCCCGGCTTCCTGGCAGAGCGGGCACGGGGCGAACGCTGAGGGGCTGCTGGGAGGGCGGTGATGGTGCGCTGGGTGGCGGCTGTACCTGTAATGGCGGGGGGCACGGATGGTGCCACCCCCGCAAGGGAGCTCCCTTCCGAGGACATGTCCGTGTCGCTGCAGGGTCCAGTCATCCCCGTTGTGGAGCACCCCTCGCCCTCCGTCTCACTGGTCCAGTCAGACTCTGTGGCATGGCCCTCCTGGGCCATGTGAGATGCAGCTCCCTCCTGCCCCGATGCCACTTCTCCTCCGCCTGATGATGCTGATGCACACAAGCACAGAAAGACAAACAAAAAGGGGGGGGAGAGAGAAATAAAGGGATATTGAGTACATGGATCTCCGGTACAGTTAGCGGACATGACAGACACAGATGCCCCCTGCACTAAGTTGCGCACTTGGGGTCCGCTACGCATTCCGTGGAACATGCCCTACACGCCTAGAGTTGACAACTGCACCCATGGATGACACGGACCAGGGATGGCTGTACTGACACACTACTGAGGGTGTTGGCTGGGGACACAGGGGCTTACGGGGGTGCCCAGCCTACAGATATCGCCCTGGCCTAGGGGGACCCACAGCCCTCCTCCCCCACCCAGACACCTCCACTGCGCGACAACAGAGTAGATAATGCTTGGACTCACCCCCTTGTGTCTGCTGTGCTGCCCTCACGCGCCCATCCAAATCAGGGTAGGCCACCGCCAGGATCCGGAACATCAGGGGGGTCAGTTGACGGCAGGCACCCCGCCTACGTTGGGAGGCCATCCCCAGCAGAGACTCAGCGGTCTTCTTGGTCCCGCGGCGGATGTCCTCCCACCTCTTGCGGCAGTGGGTGCCCCGTCGATGGTGGACCCCCAGGGTCCGGACTTCCTTGGCGATGGCACGCCAAATCCCGATCTTCTCATGGGCGCGGACCTATGTGACACGTACAGGGAGGGAGAAATACCACGTTCAAGTTTGTCTGCATTTTCGTTGCCAGTGGGCCAACGCCCCCCATCCCCGCCAGGCCCCCCTGCCAGGCCCCCCGCCAGCCCCAACATGCCCCCCATCCCCGCCAGGCCCCCCACCAGGCCCCCCGCCAGCCCCAACATGCCCCCCATCCCCGCCAGGCCCCCGCCAGGCCCCCCGCCAGCCCCAACATGCCCCCCATCCCCGCCAGGCCCCCCGCCAGGCCCCCCGCCAGCCCCAACATGCCCCCCATCCCCGCCAGGCCCCCCGCCAGGCCCCCCGCCAGCCCCAACATGCCCCCCATCCCCGCCAGGCCCCCCGCCAGGCCCCCCGCCAGCCCCAACATGCCCCCCATCCCCGCCAGGCCCCCCGCCAGCCCCAACATGCCCCCCATCCCCGCCAGGCCCCCCGCCAGGCCCCCAAGCCAGCCAGTGGCCCCAAATCCAGATTGAATTAAACTCACTTGTTGGTCTGGAGGACCGTAGAGTAGCGCATACTGGGGGAGGACCCCATCCACAAGTTTCTCCAACTCCTCTCCAGTGAAGGCAGGGGCCCTTTCCCCAGGCGCAGCAGCCATTGTCCCTTCCAGACCGAGGTCACAGCAACACTTGCAGTATAGGTCCTCTCCTGTGAAAGTTCAAGTCGCAAGTGGATAAGTAGATAGAAAATGGCGGTCACGTCCGCGGCGGTGCGTACCGCGGCGGTGCGTACCGCCACCACCGGCGCCCTTCGCCATTGG